>NC_140457.1:24293746-25650413 GCF_963576455.1 Neolamprologus multifasciatus | reverse complement strand
TTGGTGTGTGTTTATTTTATACCAGTGCCCCATTTACATTAAAAGTAATCACAACAGAATAATGCATGTACTCTAGTTTCTATAGTAAACCTTTTGTGGTCTCTCCAGTAGGGACCTGTAAAACTACAACTGCTTGCTGTCACCAGAAGCAGCGCTTGGTTAAGCTAATTATTCATATTTTATTAAGTTATCAGAGAGCTGCAGACAAACAAGGTGGAAAGTAATAAGGACAGCCCTGCACACCAGCGCAGTACCTCGATGTAGGAAACGAATGGTTGTATTCAGACAGTGTCAGAGTAAAGTGACCATTTAGTCAGTGGACCAGAGTAACGCATACACACATGCTGCACAAGCTAGATAGCACTGCTTACGTTAGCTACAATTGGAAATAGAGCAGGGCGATGTGACCAAAAATATTTATCACGATTAGGGATGGGTACCAGTATCCGGTGCCATCATGGCACCGGTTCGGACATAAACGGTAGTAACCAGACCGAAAAGCAGCGCACATTTCGGTGCTTTATTTCGGTGCTTTTTTTTCCTGAAATGTCATACACGTTGGATTCTAGCCAATCATTGTACCTTTGCAAACGTAGTAGGCGGGCTCAGGTATGTACGTTCTTTTAGAGCAGAGCTGCAGATTAAAAATGCCCAAGGCGAGGCGGTCAAAGTCTGACTGTACTTCACAGCAAAAGATGCAAACTCAGCAGCTGCAACAAGTGCTTTAAGGTGATACTGTGCAAAGGAGGTAACTCCTCGAATCTGATGAAACACCTGGCGACGTATAGCATTTTGTTAAAAGCCGAGAAATGCACCGTATTTGATAGCTTGCTGCGAGACCTCACACCGAGCACATCTACTGCGGGTGCGGTGCCTGTTATCGGACCCGGAGTTAGCAACATCCCCCAAAAACCCGAAGAGGAGAGTCCTGGCCCCTAGCCCTGCCAGTGTAGCAGAAATGATGACGGATGATGATGCAGCAGCAGCGATCCGCTTTCGCCCTTCTCATTCTCCACCATGCTTTTTCCGCCATGTGCGTATGAAAACAAAGACACTGCGCATGCACGTTTTACCCATATTCTATCGCAATATTTCATTTTGTTATCATTGCCAAACATTATACCGGTGTTACCGTGAACGGTATGATATGGCGCAGCCCTAATTGGAAAGCTAATCTGCTGTCCAGGATTGTCAGCCTCAGTATCCCAAAAAACCCCTCTGTTATACCTCTAGGCAAATCGATCAGACCCAAACGCCTCCAAACTCTTAATAGCTTTAACCACAAACAATTTTACTCAGCTGGAAAGACGGAAAAAATAACACATCAATCTCCAAGTAGCTCCAGTTGTGCACAAAAAGTTATATGTTACAATCATCATGCATAGGGTAATATATTTTTCCTCTGTCATGATGAGGTAATTAGTGTAAATGTGATTTGAAATTTAAAATCATACTCTCTGCTTTCTGAGTAGCTGAGATTCTGGAGGTTTCTCTTTCGCTGAATTAAAACCCTTTTGTTTGGACAAAAAGATGCAAAAGAAAAAAAAAAGCAAAGAGGAAAAAAAAAAAGAAAAGAGACTTTCTCTGTTTTCAAACGAGGAAACAACAAAAGGCCCGGCAACATGTTTTAATTGTCACCATGGAAACCAGATGAATGAGCCGTTTGACTGGCCGGTAATGACGGTTCGCCATTCAGCCTTGCAGCGAGTCACGCGTGAGTTTGTGTGCGCGTGTGTTTCGAGTGTGTGTGTTTAGCTGGGAGGTCATTTGTACAAAGCAGGGAGGGCAACATATCTACATGTCTGCTGGGACAGAAAAAATACGGCGCGAGAACAGAGACAACAACTGCCTGTTATGTCTGCAGCATAGCAGCTAAACACATGCACATACTAATAACTGAGACGAGAAGAACAAATAAACAATCCCTTCAGCTTTTTACAGATTTCCTAATTCACCACAAGTTGCTACTTCAGCTGTTTCAGTGTGTGATTTATATCACAATATTTTACAAAAAAAGTCAAGACAGATTTCTGCAGACATCATCAATTAAATTCATCTTTAAAAGGTGTCAACAAAGTATTCTTTGAGTTTGTATTTTTACTTTTTTAGCCCATTCTTCTAACAGACGAGTAAAGAAAAAGAGTGTGCTGGCTGTGGGAAGGTTGAGTGACAATGGGATGTCACTACTTCATGCCAGGTGACCTATGACCCCCTAAGAACCCTGGGAATTCGCTCATTCCAAAACATTACATGAAAAAAGTTTGCAGAAAATGTGAGAAGACGAAAGTAACAACAAATGTGTCTCTGTCAGTGTCAGTGTGCGTGTCCCTGTTTTGTCTTTCTGTGTGAGGGCCAAACATTTTCAAAAATACAGGTCAGCTTCTGTTAAAGAGGATAACTTGGTTTTGCAGATTAAGGCCAGAATTAGCTTTGATTCGATTCTTCTTTCTGGCCTGTAGTCAGACTTCACCCATGATGGAGCTCTCATGACTTTACAAGTATAAATGTATTTGTGTGCTTCTAACTCTACAGGAAGCTGGAGAGATCACACTATTCAGCTTAGAAACAAAGAGTCTTTATAGTGACGAGGGGTGGGGAGGGCAAAGAGAGAGAGAATTTGTTGGTACAGGAATGGTTGTGTTGTTTCTGTGTCGTCTGTAGGTTTGTTCTTTCAAAATTTACTCTTTACTCTTATTCCACAGAAGTAAACTTCCTCCTGCACGGTGGTGACTGTATTACTTTTTGTTGTATATGTTATGTATCCATTGCCTTTTCATATGCATATTGAATTCATTTGTTTCGATACAAAAATGACACCAATAAAGCCTTACTAAATCAGAACTAATGACATTCTCTGTGCTTAATCACAGAGTCAATGTGCTAATCATATCAGTGGTGTTTTTGTGCTGAAATGTTCACCGCGGACTTACAGTCTTACTGAGGACAGCAGGTGCTGCTGAACAACACTTCCTCTGTTTTCAGCTTCCGCCATTGAGTGTGTGTGTGTGTTTGTGTGTGTGTAACTGGAGTTAATGAGAGAAACCGAAAGTCAGAGTGGGTTGATGCCGTGGTCTTCACCTACACTGCAGAGAGAACCAGGCTTTTATCTGACTGGCTTTTATCTCTAAATGTATTTTGTATTCTTTAATAAACATCCATTACCACGTCTTAGAAAAGACTTCCTGTTTTTTACTCTCATCCTGTTTTGATTCGCTGTTCCAAAGTGCACTCACCCTGCTGGTTTTTGATGAATTCAATCTCCTGAACATTTCGACCAAGAGAAAACCAAGCCGCCATGTTTTACAGCAAATGTGTAATACACAAATAGTCAAAATCCCCCTTCAGGAGCATTGAGGTTCATGTTTTTATGATATTTTTAGATATAGTTGCAATTTTACTTTAAAATATTTGCAATTTAATTTTTCATATTGTGTCATTTTCAGTTGTTGCTCTTCCAAAACTATTTGGCCAGGTTTAAGAAAAGGTCTTCATTTAGGAAGAAATAGACACTTTTACCACATTAATCAAGTTACAAAGCTCCATTTTCCTTTTCATTGGAGTTGACATAGTCCTACCCCTACAATAACTCCCAGCTCCTACACAAAAGTGGGTCTTCTTTCAGATTTTAAGTCTGTTTTTGTGTAAAAGATGATATTTTGTATTGTGGATTGTGGATAGTATAGTTCTTTTCATCATTGTGCAGAGCTGTATACAGGACCCTGTACATCCTGTGTCCCATAGAGGTTAACATTCCCAATATTCTAGTAGTTTATTCTAGCAGTCATGAGGAAATGCCTCAACATTAACGATGTGAAATGCCACTAACACCTGCAGTGTAATAACTGTGATGGGAGAAAAGGAAGAATTCATGTAATGTTGTTATTAAGCCACAGGAAGGACTGTTGTTTGTTTTCTTAAGTTATCATTTATAACTCTCATTTGTGTAACAATTATGATGAAGATCCTTAAACAATTAAGTAATGCTTACCGTGATCTTCCACCAAAGCTATCCAACATGTTTTATTGCCTAAACTAGTCCTATTTTTATTACTTTTTAAGGCAAGTCTTCTGGTTCCTGTATGCTCCTCTGGGTTGCACATGAAGGCAAAAGCAGCTGTTTGGGTTGGAGTCATTGTGAGGACTTTTACCTTGGAACATTTATTAAGGCTAGTCTCTCGTTTGATTCTCGATTCCTTTTCTTTGCTCTTTTTTTTTTACCTTCTCCTCCACCTTTACCTCTTTCATCCAAAACACACACTCCTGCCCCTCCTCTTTTCTTTCTATTCCAACACGATGACAGAAGTGTAATAGCATAGCTGTGTGTGTGTGTGTGTGTGTGTGTGTGTGTGTGTGTGTGTGTGTGTGTGTGTGTGTGTGTGTGTGGGCGTCCAGCACACCGACCATGTAGCCTAAACGACAGACAATCTTTATTCTAATGAAGAAGGTGCCAAGGTCACAAAGAGAGCAGTGTGATGAATGGAGAAGACACACACCCACACACAAACCATGCGCCTGACACATTAATTGTGTACTTGAGCTTCCAGTCGATCTGCAACTGTAATACTGTGTGTTCTCTCTCTCCCTCTCACACACACTAACCTGTTTGTGTGTGTGAAAAGGAGGCTTTCCCCTTGAGATGACTTTTACGCATTATTCTCATGACGTACACTTAAACAAACTGTCAATGGAAATAAAATTTGTTGGCAGGTAAAAGGCAAACTGCAGCATGTGTGATCTGCTGTCTGACCACTTTGAGACAAACCGCCACCAAAGCTCAATAAACAGAGTTTCTTTATTTCTGACTGCTGCAAAAGATCTTAAATCAAACCGCTTTGTTGCCTCTTTGTTCTTCGGTGTGCAGCTCTAGGTGGGGTTACTGTAGGAGAAGAATTGGGAAAAATAGGAAATGTCAGAGTATGTGTTTCTCCTGCGAATCAGTAATAGGTTTCCCACACCCACCTATGCAGACCTGTGGAGTGGAGAATAACATTTAAAGGCGTGAGCGAGTGGAACCACGGAGGCAGTAGTTGGAAATGCGTAAGTCAAGGGCCGTAAAAAAGGTGCTGCTAAGAAACACTTAGCAGTGTTTAAGTGACAAAATCAAATATTGAAATGGTGAGAACTGTTACTGTTTTTCGTTTCAGCATTTACTTCACAAAATGATTCCCGTTTCATCTCAGGGAGAAAACTTCTCCAATAGGACTGCTTTGAGTTCTGTTACTGCTGATCGCTTCAGTCTTTGCTTTTGTTGCTTTGGAGGGAAACTCTGCAAACATGTTTATAGCCAACCTTGGCCTGACATTGGCTCGATGCTCAACGTCAAACTACTTTTAGTTCTGCATTAGATTCCTGCTCAATTCTGTGTGTGTGTGTGTGTGAGAGAGTGTTAGTGTCAGGTTTCAGTCAGAAAGTGTTCCTGGGAAGCTGAGGGAGTCTCAAGAGAGATGAGATACAGCAAGCGAGGGAGAGAGCGAGAGAGAGAGGTAGAGAGAGAGAGAGAAAGAGGAGGAAAGTTGGCGAGATGCTGCTGAGTCGTGTCTCTTTGTTCTAAAGCAGATATATCCCCGACTTTATCAAGACTGACAGAACAAACGCACAGGAAACAGCCTCCCACAGGACACATAATCCACACACACACACACACAGATGAGAAAGAGTACGAGCACACAAAGACACACAGAGGTCTGATGTGAAGACACACACACACACTGAAACATATATAAGAAAATGTGAGAAAGTGCGGAGACACACATGCGCACATCGACACAAAGACACACGAGCTAGCGGAGATACAAACACACACTTTGCATGTGTGCACATTTAGAGGGCAAAAACACACACTGTTTACACGTGTGGAGCTCCAAACACATACATGGTTAAGCTCGTACACTGTACGCACTGTGGAAAGAAAACACAAACATGCTGCCAAGGAAAGCATATGACGACAATGTGCACACATGTGCTCACACACAGATGAGAAAGACTCAACAATAACCTCGGGGAAATCATGGAAGGGTCCAAATGAAAGGTGCACAAGGTCAACCAACATATATATATATATATATATATATATACACACCCGCATGCACCAAGTGCATGTAATCCCTTCTATTCCCTATCAGCCACTAACCAGACTAGATCTTTGTGAAATTACACTTGACCATGTTTACATTTTGCTAGCACATATTCTTGCACTCTGCACCTCTGCATGACACCCAGTTCAAAATAATCCTTATTTACTTCATACTGGGCAAAACAGGCCATACAAACTCTTGTCCCAATCCACTGAAGCTAGCTTTCTTCTGATTGGCTTCCCCTCATAAACAGAGAGAGCTTTGAGTACTCCAGGAGAGTAGAAAAGTGCTCTATAAGAATCAGTCCATTTACCAGAAGGTACCGTATCTGAATAAAGCTTTTTTACAAACTTCATCACACATACAAAGACTATTGAAATCTATAAACTTTTACAAAAGCATTTGTAATAAATTCCAATTCGCTGGGTATTTATTATTTCCCTGCAAATGCAACGTTACATTCTTCATTTGCATTTTTTTGTAACCGAAATTAGTATCCACGATGGAAGTTTGTTGACTCACCAATAAATATGCGATGAAGTATTTGAAAAAGTCTTGCAGGCCCAGCAAAAACTGGCCTTAGTGTGTGGTTTTATTAGTTTGATAAGACTGGCAATGAGTTTTCGCATGGACGGCCTGTTTAAGGTCATAGTAAAGCATCGGATTTGAGTTTGAAATATCGGATGATTTCCCACAACTACGAAAGACAGATATCAGTAACTTTGTTTCTTAGATTGCTTTTGCTTTTGCAATCTTGTAGCTTACTTTACTTTGACAAACAGGTTCTAATGCAGTGACTTCTCGATTCAACAGGTGTGGCAGTAATCATGCCTGGTTGTTGGCTTCAAAAATACTTACTTTTCATGTCATGATTATTTACTCCATTAGTGATTTCAAATGTTCTTTGTAGTGTGTCCCAGGGGGACCATATTAGCGCTTGTTTGTGTTTATGCAGCACCTGCTGCTGAAATTTTCAGCTCTTCGAGCCTTGTGTGCCCTCACACTGTCCTCGCAGCGGTCTGGGGCACAGACTTGTCTACAAGTGTGAGCAACAAAGCCATGTGAAACACTGTGTGGTCTGCATGTCTGAAGCAGACTGCTTGGGGATTATAAAAGTCAGAAGGCCAGACACAAAATTGTCGTACTTCAATAATAACTTGAATTTTTTATTGTTTTGAAATGTTGCGTTTTTGAACTTTTGTCTTCGTATCATATTCTTATTGACTCATTGGAGTTTCTGTTGCTGTCAGTGCTGCTGTTGAGACATTTAGCTGGTGATTCTTTATACATGGACGTATTATTGCACGAGTTCATGCATAATGTTAACTATTATTACTACTTAAGTTCTTTCTTTTGTTTTGTGTTGTTCTGATTGATATTACGCTATATAGTAGAGGTGGGAATCACCATACAACTCACGATACGATATTATCACAATACTTAACGCAGGATACGATATTATTGCAATTTTTTAAAATATTTTGTGATATTCAGATTCTGTACATAAAGGTAAAGTTTATCAATATTCATTTTATCTAATATCAAAGTCTCACACTCAGTCTTTCTCTCATTTCAGTTTTATTGTTGACAAACTGAACGGTTTGTATTACAGTCTAGTCCAACTTAACTGAATGTAACCATTTGGTACAATTATAGCTATTCTGAACTATGCAGTTTATGAAAACTATGCAGCCCCTTCAGCAACTGAAGAATTTGAAAGTAAATTAAAACAAAATATAATTTTACATGAAATAAAAAAGTTTTAAACTTAATTAAAATAAAACAAACTGTCATGTTTATTGATGACAAAAAAAAGTTAAACACATTTGGACAGTGAAGGAATGTCAGGATTCTTGCTCAGAAAAAGGATCAACATGCTCTGAAGTCAGAGAAAAATTGTTTGTAACAAAATATCGATTTCTGCTGTCCCTGTATCGATACATTATTAGCAAACAAAATATTATGATACTACACAGTATCGATTTTTTCCCCCACCCCTACTATATAGCCACACAAAGGGACAAGTAATGACTATGACACTGATGTAATGTTCTGCTGGGAAGCCTGGGGTCCTGGCATTCTTTTGGATATTATTCTGACTCCTGCTACCTGTTTAAACATTGCAGTCTCACAGGAGAAAGAGCCCAGATTCTTGAACGAGCCTCCAAACTACGAGGATCCTGACCCAATGTCCTTGTGGCTCAACAACATTAGCTTACTTTAATGCTGTGGTTGATTGGGCTACATTTTCTGCAGTACTTGTAAGTGACATCCCAATGAGAAGATGCTGTTATTTTTCTTCTCATGGTGGAAGATGTGTAGGACACATATCCTCACACAGTCCTCTGAGTCTTCATTGTTTATGCCCAAATAACATCTGGTACACATACACACATAAAAAACTCAAGAAGACAGACAAAAGTTGACTGAGTTGACTGAGGGATTGGAAATATACGCAGATAAGTGAGGAAAAACACACACACAGACACACATGTGCACACACACTCCTCCACAAAGAGACACAGTCCCAGAGGACTTCAGTTCTCAGCTCATATAACAAGCAGCGACAAACGACAAAACGCGACATCAGGATGTATGAGCCGAGATACGTTCGACTCAACACATCGTTTCCCGACACGCGGATACACACACACACACGGCGAGCACACGGCAGACACACACCATGGCAGCAGCAGAGCTCTGCAGGTCTCTGGAGAGAAGAAAGGGGAGTATCAGTCTACAAAGAAAGAAAGAGGAGCATGTGTGTGAGTGTGTGACAGAGAGATTTTCCTGAGCTGCAGGAAGTTTCTTTTGTAGGATAAGGAGAGATTTTTGCTGTTTCAAAGTGGTTTTTTTAAACGATTTTCTCCTTCATTTCTCACCCGCATCCTTTTTCTTTTTTCTTCTTCTCTCTCCACCTCGTATTTACAGTCACATTTTCTTTCTGCGTGCGTCATTTTAAAGATACAGAGGTCAGATCTGGAGCATCTTTTAGTCCCTTTCTTCTTGTTCCTCCTTTAATTGTTCTCTTTCCTTTGTGAACTTTAAGTCACATGTCAGCACATTCAGATTTTCAAGATGCTGTATTTGTTTCACATTTTGCTTTTCTCTTTCCATATTCTCTTTATAACTTTATGCTTGCTCCTTTGTACCCTTCTTTTTTCTCTTTCCTTATTAAATCCTTTAGCTTTCAAATCTTTCCATTGTTTTACTTCTTTCTTTCGTTAAGTGAAGCATCATTTTCATTCTTCTTGTTTTCACCTTCCTTTCTTCTTTCTTTTCTTAGAGTTTCATCAGTTCTTCTTTTTTAAACACTGATTTCTTTCCCCTCAATGTTCCATCCTTTTCAGAGTTTGCAGTTTATTCTTCTTCTTACTTTTGCTTCCTCTTGTTCCATATTTAACATTTGGTCTTTCTTTCTTTTCTACTTTTCATCTCTTTTTTCCCATTCACTTCTTTCTTAGTTATTACAGTAACAGGGTTGGAAAACGTCACTATACAGATGTTTGCAGGAACAAAATACTTTTGCTTCTTTCTTCCAGTTGTTTATTCTTTTTCCCCCTCCCGTCCCCTTCTCATCCTCCCTCTCTGCTCCTGTACGGAGGGAGGTTGGGAGCGTTAGGAGCACAGCGAGAATTGCAGCAACAATTACATGTGAAATTAGCCTCGCCTCATAGCCTGCAGTGTAATTCCAGCCTTCTGAGGCGTGGCAAAGTCATCTGTCTCTAATTAAAGATTTTCTTTCTCTCTACCTCCCTCTCTCTCCCTCTCGGGTTAACATTCATCTTCATTCATCCCTCCCTCCCTCTCTCTCTCTCTGAATCTGAGAAGATTTGGGTAAAACCCAAGTTATTGCAAGTTAGAATTTTTAGCAGTTAAAACGAATGATTTCCAGCTTTACATCTCGCATACATGCATATAATATTTGCTTTGGATTCTTCACTTTCTATTTTCGTTGTTCATTGTGTTCTTCTTTTAATCAGAATAGTCCTGTACAGCCGTCTGTCTGACTTAATGAAAGACACATACATCTGTGTTTTTCTTTGACTCGATATTCCACAATGAAACGGAATAAGACAGATGCACTGACAGATAAAGTGACAGCAGAAAGAGGAGACAGAAAAACAGACAAAGCTGAGAGGATATAGGACTTAAGCCTTCTGTATGTTTCTCAGGCATGACTCTCTACTGGAATATAACCTAGACCGTGTGTGTCGGTGTGCTCAGCCTCCCGGTGAGGTTGTGTACTCTCACTGTTGCCCTCAGGGCTCAAGATGAAGAGACAGAGAGAGCGAGAGAGGAGAGACACAGAGGACAGAAAGAGAAAGTGAAGCTCCTGTGTTTCCATCGTGTTTCTACAGGAGGCTTTCCTCTCCAGACAGACAGGATTGCCAGTTGTTTCTTCAAACGCTTAAAAGTTTGTTCTGTTTGCATTTTCCTTGCATTTATCCACGTTTTTGATACGCGACTATGAAAACAACTTGTGTTAACCAAGTAACATTCTTAAAGTGGCAATTTTAGAAAAACACCACACTTTTGTTGACTTCAAATGAACATCCATGGGATGGATGTAGCTCAGGAGGTAACGCATCTACCTAATCTTAAGGTTCGTGGCTGCTTCAGTCTGAAGACATGATAGGCTGCAGACAAGACACCGAACCACAAACACACAATGTTACACTCAGAGCACAAAAAGCGCTTGTATGAATCTGCATGAATGAGACGTCGCATGAAGAGTTTTGAAAGGTAGAGAAGAAATCTGCTGTATCAGAACCAGATCATTTTGCTCTATCACAACACTGTAAACATGATCTAGATGCTTATTGCTAGATCTCTGGATGCTTCACAACATCCAACAGTGACTAAACATAACAGATTGTATGAAAAAGTTACACTTTGCTCATTTTGGAAGGAAGCTGGCGACCAATCCAAGCCATGGACACCTCATTCAGTTTGTCATGTGCCAAAAATCTCCGAGCATGGACAAGAAAGAGCTTTGGCATTCCAATGGTATGGGAAGAGCCACAGAATAACTTTGATGACTGACTGTTTAGTCAATATTTCTTAAAATTCCAAATCTAAATCATGTATCAGTCACCCTGACCTCTCATCAATAATGAAACCTGTTCAGATGAAATAGATTTTTTAGGGTTTTCTGAGCTTCCTGCTTGAAATTGAAATGCCCAAAATTAATTGAGTATTTCTCTGCAATTACAAACTCTATGTATACAATCTTGGTATCAGAATGAAGCTAACACTTGTGGAATTTTATCAGAGGTGTAAATATTGCAGTAGATATTATTTTGTCAAAGTTACAGAGACTGGAACACAGAAAGAGTAAGTAGATTTTATCTTCGCCTACTTTTTTAATTTATTTTTAGCATATATTTAACATATATATAAATTTAAAAATATGCTTCAGTTCACATTTCATTCCAGAAATTCAGTATCCAACATATAACCATCATCTGTGCAAAGATTTATATTTCTAAAGCGAAACAGTAAAAAATTATAGCACTGTCACTACATAAATATCCAGAAGTTGTACAAAAATGTCCAATTTTGGCACACAATGGACACCATGCTAGTTGAATTTTTTAGGTATTAAAAAGCAAAAATGATTTACTTTTATTAACAGCCCTGAAAATGCTTGTTTCTTAATCTTTTTGAAGAGCGTTGATTGGCCTCTGGCCCTTTAAACTCTGAGGGGCTGTAACTTTGGTTTCTCTTGGTCAATTTGCATGATTGACACCTCTTTTTAATCGTTTGAGCCAATAGAATCATAGTAATGATGCCACGTTCACGTCACTTCAACAAATCAAAAGTTGCAAGGCTAAACCCCATGTGGGCCCATGGGGTTTAGCCTGTAGGTGGGTCTTAAATGGAGGTTGTTGATGGAAATGACTCTGATGCGGCTAGTTAGCCGTGGTAACTGCTGATAATCATGAGGTTACTACTAAATAATGGAGGAAATCGGGACGGTAAGCCAATTTCTGTCTTAGCGCATTTGCACCACTTTGTGTTTTTGTGGTCTTCTTTTATGGCTCTTTCAGTGAATTTTGGTCTGATCGTGGTGAAACTTGGTGTTTGGAATCAGTGATCGCTCTGGATAGCTCTACTAGCCTTCCTTTAGCCGGTTACATGAAGTCTGAAGAATTTCTGGTTTGGTCTGGTTAGCGGGGTTTTGCGCATTTACGTAACTGCTCTTTTAATCATGGCTTGTTTTTGTTGTGTTTAGTGGTTGTAGTAATTGTTTATATGAGATTTTAGCTGAGATTCAGAGGTTTCTGTGGATATCACACATGTCAGGACTTGTATTTCACTTGTCATCTCACTCAGCCAGAGTAAGATGACTTGAGATTTAGATCTGCCAAAAGGAAGCGGCAGAGTTACCTTGTTCTAGGCTCAGTGAGAAAAACCTCGTTGCTCCAGCATGATGACTTTGTCTGTTGCATTAAGGACTTTTGGATGTGATGTATTGTAAGTTAGATGAGCGGAGGTTGTACAGTGATACAGTCAAAGCCTACCTAAAATGTTTCGCTTAGCGTGTAATGCAAATTTCTTTGTATCCGTGCAAATCGGTCACTCTGTCCAGTTAGAAGACACCTATGAGAAGCTGAACTACAATGCACACAAATAAACCAATATGTGAAAAAAACTGTACGTGCGTGAATATTTTTATTAGTATTTTTTAAGTGAGCAAACTTGCATCTGGTATTGTGAATTATTTTTTGAAATAGAGCAGAAATTGTGTTTTGTAGTGGATGATGGTGTAATAAGTGGATGTAATAACTAGGGGTTGGTTTAAAAAAAGATTTCAAACAGATTTTAGCTTGAACAACGCGATGTTCACCCGAGGGCACGTACGTGGACCTGCCGTCAGATTGTGAAGCAACAGGTTTTGTCTCTCTGACCAAAATTCACTGAACCAGCAGCAAAAGAAGATCAAAACTACGCTTCACATTTGATAAACATTGTCACTTTTGCTATTACTTCCTGCACAGCTCCCTCCCAGTGTACTCAGAGACCAGTTTACCATCAAAAATCTCAATTTTCTGCATTATTTGTTTGCTTATTGTGCTTTTGTGCTTACTACGCACCAGTTTATCGTTGTGTACAGTTTCATGTACAGTGCTGTCAGCTTCTGTTTTTCTTTTTTAAATGACCTTCAACCAGAAAGTCTAATTTCTGCTGTTCAGTACAGAAGAAATGTAAACTTGTAATGTAAACAAATGTAAACAAATTATGCCAAATTGCAAAACGCTTGTCTCTAATAAAACCTCTGTAATTTCGCTCTGCTTCACTTCAGCAGCATCAGGTAATGTTCATATATTGATTTATGGTTTTCTTCAGTTTTTTTTCTACTGCAGAAAATCTTTAAGGTGGTTATCTGCCATAAGAAACCAGGCCAGGAAAATCTCCTACCTTGACACAATGGCCTCTGCTGTGATTCTTACACCTCTGATGAAGTCTCACAAGTGTCAGCTTTGTTTTTATACACAGATATAAAAATATGGATATGTACTGATAAATGATCCGAATTATAATATTTCTTACAGTCTGAGTCAAAATTGAATCAAATCGGGACCTTGTGAATCGGAATTGAATCAGTTATAGTGACGAGCCCGTGTAATAACTCTGAAAAGAAGTCACGGCCTTACTCAAAGGGTTAAACTGCTTTTGTTTAGAAAAATAAAGACGTTTTATAGTCTTTTCTCTCCCTGCATCAGTCTGTGTTAATCATTTCTGTGTTTCTCCTTCTGCTTTAAAGCACAGATAACCAGACGACCAGTGAAAACACACCGCTTGTGTGTACAGCCTCAGACAGAGCTCGCACTCTGTCGCACCCACACTGATTGGTTTTGGAACCCAGTTAATGAGCAGGTGTGTGTGTGAGCGTGTGAGTGTATAAGTGTGTGTCTGCAGCCCAGCGTTCCATCAGAGCACCATGGGCTATTTGAAATGAGAATTTAGCGGCAGGGATGCACACACACACACACTCAGTCCTGATAGCCACTGTAATTAGTTGGACTCCACTGGAACTCGCTACAGGGAGAGAGAGGAAAAGAGACAAAGAAAGAGAGAGACGGGTGGGGGACATGTGTGATGACTTAATGCAATGAAACAGTTTCACATAAAATCTTGAACTGAAATTTCTGATTTTTACCAAAGACCCTAAGTGTTAAGTATGCCTCCACTTGCACTTTCTGTAACCGTTCCTTCACCTTCCTGCTTTCCTTTTATCTCATCATGTAAGGTCTCCATCGCACACACAGAAACAATATTGTTTAACTATTGTTATCAGGGCTCAATAATGCATGAAAAAGAAAATGCCAAATTCAAGACCATCTCTTTGTATTTTCATGGTCTCCTTGTCCTCCTGTGTGACCTGCCTTTTCTATCTTTTTCTCCCACTTCTGGTCTCTCTTTGTCTCTTTTCTATGTGTATGTTTGTGTGTCTATGGAATTGACACACCTAGAAAGGCACCATGAACACTGAAAAGAATATATAGGCTTAGGAGGCCTTGCATATTTCAGCAACACAATGCAAAAACACATGCTACATACTACATTTGTGAACTATTTATTTCATGTTCCTTGAAAATATTGACAAACAACAAAGCTACCTATCACAAGTATTAGCTAAAAACTGCCCAGTACTACGTAGGTTCAAGTAACCAAGATAGAAGTTTTTGCTGGATGAACACAAAGAATTAGGTCGAACTGACTGAAACAAGTATCAACTGATTGTGAACTGTGTTTTAACAATCACAGCATCTCCAGTGCTTTTGTATTCTATTATGTCCTGCTGCAGTCCTACCTCCAGCTGTTTTTCATTAGTAATTTAAACTTTCACTGATACCCAATGTGTTTATATATGATAAAGAGACATCAAATGTGTGGGATGTGCTTTCACTTTATGTGTGTGCTTGCACATTAACTCCATGCTTTAATGTTTCCCTGTGTATTTTTATTAGCTGTGTGCATGCGTGTGTGTGCATGCGTGTGTGTGCATGTGTGTGCGGTGAGTGAAGTTATTTCTGTGTTTCAATTAAATATTATCATGGTCTGTGAAATGTCACAAACACACACACACACACACACACGTGCTTCTAGGAAAAGAGCACTAGCGCCGCCTCCTGTGGACTTGGGGACAGAACCTTGATCATCTACTGGCTGAGTTTGATGGGCCTTGATGTGTGATTGGTTGACACTCCCTACAAGGTCCGATGCTTGTTTCATCTCGCTGTGGGCCCGCGATGTACACACCAACACAAAACGAGGCACACACGCACCAGCTGGATCCACACAAACAGTCAGGGACACGGCTGAAACATGCACTGAAAAAAGTGAGAATCAACAGAGTACACATAACATGAACACAAACAGAGGCCTGCACGGAAAGATGAAGAAAAAACACACACAGAAAAATAATCGCTTGGATAAATAACAGGAGACAGAAGACAGAATGGAGAGGGGGAGACATGGATAAAAGTTTACTGTGAAAAACTTGATCACATTCCACAGTAACTACCACTGTAACTAACCACTGTAACTAACCACTGTAACTAACCACTGTAAAGCTACTATCAGAATTTGTTTTGATCTTCATTTCACAAAATATCTCTATTTTGAGGAAGGGGAGGGGCTAACATTCACACACATTCCTACTGGATGCTTCAGAGAGCAACTTGGGATTAGTATCTTGCCCAAGGATACTTGGCATGCAGACTGGGGGCCAGGATCGAACTCTGGCTAGAGGGTTGCCTCCTTGTGCCTTTGGATCAGGGAACAAGTCCTGACTATCATTTGAACTTAAGCACCAAAAAACAGCTAAGAGTACCTGGCGTCTTGTGGTCCCTGAAGGCAGGTCCTTGAAGGCGCCCAATCTGGGAACTAGACTGACCTACTGAGGGAATTTAACATTCAAACACTGAATGACAGTGTGACCAAATTATGTGAGACTGGGAGAAATAGCTTGTCTGATTTGAACCCGAGCAGTGTTTTGCTATTGGACTTCCATGATAACAACTGTTTGTCTACAACAAACTCTGTGTTTGAACACAAGGGTGTCCATAAATGCATGTAACACCCTAGGCCACAAGTCAATGAGCAATTTTGTAATCATGTTGACAGATCCATAGCCGTATGCTCTAAGCACTCTAGTGTCTGACAGAGATTGTCAACTCCCATCTCTGGCAGAACCTCAACAGAATTCCAAGGACAGCTGACAACAGAATCTCCATAAAGGATACTTTCTGATTCAGTAGCCTCAGAATCTCTGCTTTTTGCAGACGATGTGGTTTTGTTGGCTTCATTGACCAACAAAACCACATCGTCTGCAAAACGTTTGCACCAGAATATGAAGTAGCTGGCATGAGATTTAGCAGCTGATAATCAAAGATCATGATTTTTGGTTGGAAAAGGGTGGAGTTTAAGTATTTCAGGGTCTTGAACACAAGTGATGGAAGATGGAAGTTTTTCACAGGACTGTAAAATTCAGTGAAAAACTAAATACACCCCTAAAGAAGGCGAGAAGCAGCCACATATTGCTAATCAAATGCACTTAATTAACTGACAATATTATACGTTCACACAATGAGGAAAGACATCAGCAATGATCTTAGAGAAGCAAATGTTACTGTCCATGAATGTGGGAAGGCTTATAAGGTCTTTTCCAGAAAGTTTTAACTTTAAGTAACATTTTTGTACAGTGAAAAAGATTATTCACAAGTTGAGAATATTCAAGACAGGTACCAACCTTTCCAGATGTGGATTTCCTGTCAAATTCACCCCAAGGTCAGACTGTGCAAGGCTCAGAGAAATATTTTTAAAAAGCAAGCGCTACATCTCAGACTCTACAGGCCTCAGCAAGTTAAATATTCAAGTCCATGACAGTCCAGTTAGAAAATTATTTAAAAATTGTGGCTTGTTTGGAAGGATTCCCAAGAGAAAGTCTCTTCACTCTGAAAAGAACATGGCAGCAAAGCTTAGGTTTGCGGAGATTCATCTGAACAAACCACATCTGAACAATGTCCTTTGAAGCAATGGACAAAAGACCCAAATTTGGCCATAATGCACAGCAAATTTGGTGAAAAATGCAGCATATCAGCACAAACAACTCATACCAACTGTAAAACATGATAACAGAGGGGTGATGATTTGGGATTGTTTTGAAGCCACGGGACCTAGGCGCCTTGCATTCATTGAGTCCGCCATAAACCCCTCTTGATAACAAAGTATTCTTCAGTCGAACGTGAGGTCATCTGTCTGACAACTGCGATCCCAAATGCACCCGCAGCTAAATGACTAAAAAAGTAAAAAAAAAAGATCAAAGTCCAGACCTCAACCTATTAAAAATGCTATGGCAGGACCTGAAGAGAGCTGCACATAAATGAATGCCTACAAATCTCAATGAACTGATGCAACAGTTTTGAGGAGAGTGGGCCAAAATAACCACATAATGAAGTGAGAAACTGATAAATGATTAATTACATCAAGATACTGATGTTAAAGATGGTTCTACAAGCTACTGACTCATGGGGTGTACTTAGCTTTTAATTGCACTACAGAGTTTGGTGGAAACTTTATTTTTCACATAAATGTAGGGCATTTTTTTTACAAATGTAAATATATTACTGTGTGCTGTATACTATATATTATAGTACTTTTTTATACTTGGCAGTAGATGAAGATCTCAGGACAGCAAAAGCAGGCTTTCTCTCCCCTTAGAAACTTAATAAGCACTTTCCAGATGTTGACCACAAACTAGAAGGATTTTACATAAAAGGTTTTTTTTCTTCTCCAGATTCACTTATGTGTCTGGAACACTACACATATCTGTATCAAAGAGCACACAAACACTCCTCTCCTCCTTCCTCCCTGCTTTCCAAGGTTGATAAGTGCCTCACTCTAACATCACAATAAACAGTAGAGCCTCAGCCTGCCAAGGCTACTCACAGAACAACTGTCAGCCCAGCTATCCTTTTCCGGAGGACACACACACACACAAAGACAACACAAAAATGCCCACATACACACTGCTTTTTCAGTTCCACACCACGCAAAGGCAAACACTCACACACCCACACCTCCCAAAAAACCCCAACTTTTGTTGGGCCCTGTTGTTGCTATGGTTACAAGGTCGAGTCCCCCCAGTATTCTAGGGGAGCACAGCGAGGTTCTTTAACGGTCACATGGAGCGAGAAAAAAAATCACTGCAAAAACAAGAGGGTTAGAGCTGCTTTTCTGCAGGATACACACAAACTGAGAGAGGCAGGAGTAGTGAAATGTCCAAGCATTCATTTGTACTGCATTAGCATATAACACATGCTAACATAGCCCCCACATATTATGTGTCGTGTTCCTGTTAATAATAGTGAGCCTGTTATGACTGAATGTTTATCCAACACAGTCATAAGAAGGTTGGATGAAGTGCTCCCATAATAAATATGGATTGCAATGGTAGCTTATATTAGATCCAGCTCTGTTTAGAGCCATAAGGAAAAGAGAAAAAAACATTTTTGTATGAATTAAAACTTCATTTCAGACCACCTTAGACAGCACAGAGGATAAACAAAGGCTCCCAATAGTAAATATATATATATATATATATATATTTTACAAAGGCAGCATAGTGACCTACAGCTCAGCACAGCAGGCGACACTATACATATCAGGGAGAGGAATCCCAGTGAAGGTTTTCAAAAACCCAACATCCATACTGGACTGAATCAGTCATAATGGAAATGCATTGAAACAAAGCTTTAACCTCCTAACACACGAACTCTTCCACGTGCATTTTTAATTTCTCTTTGATATTTGGGCATATTGGAGCCCAATGAATGTAAAAATAAAGAATTACCAGATTTGTTTTTTTTACCTAATTTTTGTTTCTAAGAAAAATGAGAGCCACATATGAGGATATTCGTTTAAAATTTTGATAGATAGAACAGTAGCAGTATAATGTCCTCGTAAGTGGATATCAGGCCCTTTTAGAGAAAAATTGAGAATTTTGGTCTAAATAACCCAAAATGTGATGTCCACATATGTGGACGCAGGTCCTAGGAGGTTAAGGAACGGCTCCACGTATTGTACTGAAAAGTCAACACGTACTCACTCCCAAAGTGTAACATTTTACACTAGCTGACAAATTGTCAGTATATTACGCTTCTGCTTGCTGCGTTACTGTTTATCCATTGTGCTCATACTGTTATCATATCAGCAGGGGTGTATATAAGCACCATGTAAAATTGAAGTAGCAAGCTATAATGTAAACAGTCTGGGAAACCCAATTAAGGGGATCAATTTATGGCTGAACTGAAGAAGGAAGAAACAGAAGTAACTTTTGCTTGAAAGACTCATTTGGTGGAATTGGAACATGAAACACTAAAAAATGGAGGTTCAATCAGTTTTCATATTCCTGGACCCAGGATTCCAAAAGAGGCGTAAGCATTTAAATTTTCAGTTAAGTGAGCTTTGAATTACATAAGTGCGAAGAAAGATACTGATGGGAGTTCTGAGGATATCTGCACGACCATCTTACCCAGGTTATTATACTATTCCAAGCACTCTCAATTGAAATAAACGATAAGCAATTCAATCAAATGGGACAAATTAGTATCACAGTATATTTGGCAAGGGGGAATAAACGAGAATAAGACTTTAAACCTGCATACTGGAAAAGAACAAGGGAGAACTTGCATTACCCTGCTTAAAAAAGGAATATATTTGAGACTTATTCTGAAACTACTGTGCAAAGCAAGATGGAAGGAAACTGAAGAACACTTTTCTGGGTATATTCCAATTAAAGCATGACTGAGTGATAAAAGACTGATCCAAAAACTAATGGACCTGGGTAATAAATGGATTAATTTATCTGTGAAAACATGGCAAAATATTATCATCAAGGTTAGTTTGATAGAAGAGATAAAGAAGCTACTGACACGATATTGATTTTGTACCTAATAAATTATATGCAAACCATAAGCAATGGACCATTAAGGGTCTCTCCTTATATTATACCTTTTTTAAATAAAGTGACACTGTGCAAAGTGTGGCTTTCACCTGAAAAATGTTAAAAAAAGAAGTTAAAAAAAAAAGATTCCGCTTCAGATTCCTGCAGGTGTGCCACCACATTAATAGTTTTAAGGAAGAGATTCAAATAGCACTCAACAGCTTAATAAAAGTGCTTTTTCAATTCAATTCAATTCAATTTTATTTATATAGCGCCAAATCACAACAAAAGTCGCCTCAAGGCGCTTCATAGATACAGAGAAAAACCCAACAATCATATGACCCCCTATGAGCAGCACTTTGGCGACAGTGGGAAGGAAAAACTCCCTTTTAACAGGAAGAAACCTCCGGCAGAACCAGGCTCAGGGAGGGGCGGGGCCATCTGCTGCGACCGGTTGGGGTGAGAACTGAATTGAATTGAATTGAATTGAATGAATTTTATTTAAAAAAAGTATAATATAAGGAGAGACCCTTAATGGTCCATTCAGTGCCTATGTCCTCCCTTCATTTACGCTAGTTTTATTTTATTAGTGCGATTGCTTTATTTATTGCCACATGTTGTTAAGTCTATCTTTGAAATCATGCCTAAATAGAACTCTGCATTACTTACTGTACCTTATTTATCTTCTTTTTATATATTCTGCTCCCGTGAACAATTCTGGAGAAGAAACACTTTAAACTTTTGGTGACTTTCTGCCAAAATAATGTTTAAATAAACTATTTTTCCTGCGCCTACCAGCAGGCTGAACTAATGCCATGCTAATTCACGTAATGGATACATTAAGCCAAGGAAAATGAAAAGTACATCTGCCAACACTCTGATAACAAAGAGATCAGCCTGTAATCAGATAACTGAAACAGTGGTGACACTCAGCTGTGCACATCCGTCAGTGCAGCAGCACCAGTGGATGTGTCTCTGTTGGGCTGAGCAGAGAAATTATCATCTTTGTTTCTAGAGAATGTTCCCATAGATTTCAATTTAATCTAATTCTTTGAGTGCTGTGTCCCTCTCTTTTAATGTCTCTGCTTAAAGCAAGTCAGAAATCACAGTTTTACACTCGTCATCACTAGTTTTCCAACTAGCCACTGATTTAAGCTTAATTCTTAGAAAATCAGCAGTCACATGGCTTCATGTTCCTGTTTGTTTGGATTACAGCATGCAGCTTTAGCCTACACAAAACTATGCTGTTATCACGATCTCTACTTTTAAGATTAGGCTTAAAACTTTCCTTTTTGCTAAAGCATATAGTTAGGGCTGGACCAGGTGACCCTGAATCCTCTCTTAGTTATGCTGCAATAGGCTTCTAGGGGATTCCCATGATGCATTGAATGTTTCTTCTTCAGTCACCTTCTCACTCACTATGTGTTAATAAACCTCTCTGCATTGAATCATACTTTTTATTAACCTCTGTTTCTCTTCCACAGCATGTTTTCTATCCTGTCTTCCTTCTCTCACCCCTACTGGTCGCAGCAGATGGCCCCGCCCCTCCCTGAGCCTGGTTCTGCCGGAGGTTTCTTCCTGTTAAAAGGGAGTTTTTCCTTCCCACTGTCGCCAACGTGCTTGTTCATAGAAAGTCATATGATTGTTGGGTTTTTCTCTTTATGCATTATTGTAGGGTCTCCCTTACAATATAAAGCACCTTGAGGCAACTGTTGTTGTGATTTGGCGCTGTATAAATAAAACTGAATTGAATTGTTATGCATTTATTTTTGTTATATATTTAGAAAGTTGCAGTTAATCAATATTTTCAAATTGCCTTTATCATTCTCTGTTTCTTTTCAATTCATCATAAGAGTACTATAAAACAGTCATAAGCAACAAATCCCCAGGTTGGAAAGCAGAAAACACTGAAATTTTTGCCATTAATGCCCATCTATTACTCAGATGAATGACTAATCCCTTCGGTAGGGGTTTGATTACACCAGTAATGATTTTAATTGAACGCTTTAATGAGAAAATGCTTTGTTTAAATGCAGAAATTCAGGTAAATGAAAGACACAGTGCTATCTACAGCCATAAATATACAAGAATACAAAGTTGTTGGGGCACAAGCACATTTTATAGCTGCTACATGAATGCAGTGGATTCACTGTCATGGTATTTTTACAGTTTGAACACAGCACAACAACCTATATAAGATACAAAAAAAGCCCTATATGAGCAGCTTACAGTATACAGGCCTGTAGACCTGTCTCCGTAAGTCTCAGCGGTGGAGAGGGAGAGAAACAGTATAAGAAAGCGACCTTGGACCGGGCGAGGAGACGCTGTTGAGCTCCGCATCAATATTTTAGCGGTAGAGTTGACACATCAAAAAAAAAAGAAAAAAAAGAGAGAAAGACAAAAGAAAGAACGAGGGAGAAAGGAGAAGAAGCGAATGCCCAGCGATTCCAGAGTCATCCAATATTCATGCACGCATCATCGCTGCCATGAATATTCATATGGAGATGAATATTTAAGTGCAACTCCTATGGAGAAATTAGGTTCATCTTTACACTTATCAATAATTTGCAGGCCAGGTGAGTCTCATCGGCCACTAAATAAGTCATGTCTGCACGCACGCACACAGACGTTTGAAGGATGGGAAAAAGAGTGGAAAACAACACAAAGTTACATGTCTGCTGGTTCGCAGCAGTGCCTTGTGGGTAAGAAGAGAAAGAGATGTCAGCAGTTTGATCTCCAAAAACAGAGTATGTGCACGCAGTTTATCTATTACCATTAATGAATATACATGCGTACAGTTGCATGGTTGACACACACGTTAACTCCAAAATGTTAAAATGTCCAGCACCAGTAGCACTACTTTGTTTTGGTTATTGGTCTTTTATGTCCAATGTGAAATATCATGTACCTATTTTTAGTGTATTTTGTTTGCACCATTCTCTCTGATCAAATATTTAGCATCTAGCCAGAATAAGCCGGGTTTTTTTTTTTTTTTTACCGTGGTTTGTAAATAAAAGAAACCAGTTTAGATCCATTTCAATACTTTATTTAGTTGCAGCTCCCAGTGACAGAAGCTCTTTTGACAATAGGCAGTATTTCACAAATGAGAAATATTACTGCCGTTAGAAATACCCCAAACCTCCAACTGAGAACTAAAATGAAATAATTAATCACTATGAGCACTGTGACATGAATATTGTACAGCTGAGACTGTGAAGTTAAAAATTTAGTCAAGCCTGATAATGTAGAGCCTAGCCCAGGAAAGACTGTGAAGTGCATTAAACTGGAACTGTGGGTGGATTTAGGTCCAAAAGGTTCCACTCCTTGGAAAAACCTAAAGTTTTTGTCTCGATTTTTAATCCACCCAACCGTTTTTAATATTTACAACCTGATACTAGTGAAATTAACACATTGATTCATGAACATCTGCCAATTGAGTGAATCTGAATTGTGCACACATGGCACCAGCTCACACATACCTCATTATTTCATTTACTGTCTCTCAAAATATGACTTACTTATACTTTTTAAACTGTTACACAGTTTAGGAACAAGTATATTTTTATTCGATTCCCCTTTTCGTGTGCGTGCGCGCGCCTGTGTGTGTTTGTAAGCATTTCAAGGACAGAAGAGCACAATTCAGAAATCTCTAATCGTAACACATCCTGTTCTTCTGTGTTACTCATCTGGTGGCAGTGATGTCATTACACAAACACACAATCTCTCTCTCTCTCTGTCACACACACCCTTCTCTATGATATGGTTATGAGGGAGGCTATGCCTTGTAATCCTATTCTCCTTGGTGAGGATGAAGACGGGGTGTATGTTTGTGTGTGTGCCTGGCTAGAAAAAGGAGATCTGAGGTGGAGGGAGGATTAGGGCAGGAAAGAGGAAGCCAGCCAAAGTGGGTGGGCATTATTTGCATCAAATACTTATATTTTCTACACAGTTACATGTTTTCTTTTTATATTGAGACTGAAGTCAGTGCTGCTCCTCCATGATGGAAGCAGAGCAGCTGATGGGCCCTTTGTGAATGTTTGGAAACATGTGAAGTCTTTCTTGCCAGGTAAAGTTGTAATAGTGCCTTATCTCCATCATCTCCTGTTTTTTATTATACAAAACAATTTGAAATACTTTACTTATTCATCGCATATTTGGGGATTTCATTTTTTATTCTGTACTATGTCTAATGTGTTAATAAACTATGTTTATTCTGAGACGTTTGCTGTGTGCCTCCATGTCACATCTATAGCACAGAGTGTGCTGAACTAGATGAGAAAGTGACTCCAAACTGAGGCATCCAAGAGTGTCATAATAGGACCGTGCTGTGCCAGTTGTGAGCTATCTTATCATACTATACAAAATGCACAAAATCTTTGCACATCGCTGAATGCATCAGTTTAAAATGAACATACTGGCTGTTGAGATTGATGTAGCAACTGTAGCCTCAGCCTATTAGTTAGTGAGATCAGGCTTTGTGAAGCCTTGACCTGAAAGTTTTTGCTTTTGGGATCTTAGCTTTTTGAATCCAAATGTCAGGAGAATGAGGTGAATCTGACTGTAAAACAATGCACAGTCATATAGCAGCAACATGTCAATCACATGCCAGGCATGCCCTCCAGCATGCCCTAACTCATCCTCCTTTTTGACACTAATGGGACCGTCATTTACAAACTGAACATCATGTTGCATTCAGAAAAAGTTGAAAGACTCTAGTTTACTGAGGTCTTAAACAAAGACTCTGAAGGACCATAGACATCTATACAATTAGAGTTCCTTCTAGAACCAGAGAAGTCACCCCTGCTGGCCATATGAAAGAGTCCAAGCACTTGTACATTGGCTTTTCAGACCTGGAAGCTACACTGATGTTTCAGTATACTGCAGCCTACTTCTTAGGCTGTTTTTTTTTTTTTGACCAATAGCCTTCATCTCTGAGTATGTCTGTTTTTTTGTTATATCACTAAGTTCTTGCTGACAATGATTTAAAATGCACAAGGCTACTCTATTCCAACAGGGCACATGTTCAGTTTAACACTGATAACTTACACTACATTGCTAGCACAATCACGCATCAATTGGGTACAAATGTGTACACTGTGAGGGCAGACAGTAACTGGATTACTTGTTTTTTCTAACCAGATTATGAAGAGTAAGTCACACACTTGTTGCCATGTCCCTCCGATGCAAACTGAAAAGTCCAGACTTGCAGGTTTTATGTGCACATTAAGTCTGCTTAAGAATATCAAATAAAGAATATCAATTATTGCAGACCTCAAAACCTAAAATTACCAAAATTACCCCTAGTTACACTATTATGGACACTGTAGTGTAAAGGGAAGCATCGTGGCAGTAGTTTAATACACAGAAACAACCATGTTACATTTCATCTCAATGCACAGTTTTCCTTCATGGCCCAGCGCCCACAGGCTGGATATTTGGAAGAAGCATCAGTCACACTGGATGCAGAAGTGTCAAGTCTATTCTATACTATTCACATGTACTGTGAGTTGGTGAAAGTAACACTATTTACCTTGAAGAGGTGATGTCTCTGCTCTTCTGACAGCATCAGCTGATGACTGTCTGTTACCATGGCGTCCATGTCCATCAGCCAATCCCACAGCTCCTGGTATTCAGCCTCAAACTCCTGCAGACTGACAAAAGGAAGTGAGAGAGAAAAAAGAGTTAAACTGTTATAATTAAATGTTTGTTTTGCTGTGATTCATCTTGTCTATTTTATTATTTCCTTTATTATTGTAATATTTTTTTGTCCTCCGGCAAAGGAAACGTGGATCTTGTTATATTGATAAAACACGTGGCTAAAAACTGACTGACAGATAAAGTTTGCTCTACAGAAAAAGACAACAGAAGGCAAAAAGAAAAGTCTGTCAAAAAGCAAAACTAAAATGCCGTTCCAGGGAGTATTTCATCACATTTTACAGTTGTGGTCATAAGTTTACAAAACATGTGCTCGAATGTCATGGTAAATTTGGGATTTTATAGAGTTGGTTCACAAGTTCTCAAATCCAACACGGTCAGAAATACGTATATATACACTCCCACTAATATTTGGTTAAATGTCCTTTACCAACCTGCACCTCGGTCAGATGCTTTTGGTAGCCACCAACAAACGACTGAACATTGGACCACTCTGTGTGGCAAAGCTGACAGTTCATTTAAATTAGTTGGCTTGTGAGATTATTATAGAAACAATTATTTGATCCCCGCTGAATTTGCAAGTTTGCTCACTTCCAATGAAATGAACAGCCTGTAATTTAATGCTAGTTTCATATTAATGGAGAGAGACAAATTATCAAACTAAAATTCAGAAAAAAACACATGACATATAAGTTATAGATTGATTTGTATGTCACAGAGTAAATAATTCAATTCAATTCAATTCAATTTTATTTATATAGCGCCAAATCACAACAAAAGTTGCCTCAAGGCGCTTCATAGATACAGAGAAAAACCCAACAATCATATGACCCCCTATGAGCAAGCACTTTGGCGACAGTGGGAAGGAAAAACTGCCTTTTAACAGGAAGAAACCTCCAGCAGAACCAGGCTCAGGGAGGGGCGGAGCCATCTGCTGTGATTGGTTGGGGTGAGAGAAGGAAGACAGGATAAAAGACATGCTGTGGAAGAGAGACAGAGGTATTAAGTATTTGATTACCAAGCAAAACATGACTTAGTACTTGTTGGAGAAACTGTTGTTGGTCTCCAGGTTTGCACACATATCAGGAGGGTTTTGGTCTTCTCCTCTTTAACCTCTTAAGCCCCAAGCCTACCTGATCTCCTGCTTTTTGCCCCCGTATCAGGGGGCGTTGGGGCTTAAGAGGTTAAAGAAACCCTCTAAATACTTTTTGGTTCTTGACTGCCACCTAGCAACTTGAAGCTTCAGCTTCTCCACAGATTATCTAAAGGATTGAGGTCTCTAGACTGGCTAAGCCACTACATGACTACACGACTTTAATATGCGTCTTCTTTCGCCACTCCTTTGTTGGTTTGGCAGTATGTTTTGGGTTACTGTCATGCAGGAAGACCCATCCACAACCGACCTTCAGTGAGGCTGAGGATAGGTGGTTCTCATTCAAGACTTTACGATACACTGGCCCCTCAAAGCGGGGAAGTCGTCCTAGCAGAAAACCAACCCCAAAGCATAATGTTTCCACCTCTGTGCTCGACTGTAGGGATGATGTTCTTTGGGTCACACCCAGGAATTCTCTTCCTCCAAAGATGGCGAATTGATGCCAAAGAGCTTGATTTTGTTTTCATCTGACCACAACACTTTCTCCCAAGCCCTCTCTGAATCCTTTAGATGTTCAGTGGCAAACTTAAGATAGGCCTGGACATGTGGACCTTTTTAAAACTTATAAATTCCATGAGCAGTAATGTCAAAATTTTAAGATGCCTTAAACATTTTAAGTTAACACAAAAAATCCACTATGTGTTTGTTTCCACTCACAGGTATATTATTAAATAGCTACTGAGAAGAGAGACATCCTGGATACACATTTTGGTCGAACCAAATGGCAAAGTTTAAGTTTAAAACTTTGTGATGATTCAGAAAAAATAACATCCATGCTCCTGCTGACATCTTCAGCAACTGTATGGGTGTCTTAGAAAGATATTTAGATATTGTGTTCATGACAGTTTATACAATCAGCACCCAGGCTGTTTAAATTTCTTTAAATTTTAATCTTGTAAAACTGTATTCAGACGTGGTTAATATTGTAGGGTCTTTAGCTTACAATATACAATGCCTCGAGGCGCCTTGCCGCTACATAAATAAAACTGAATTTAACTGAACTGAAAGTGTAGTACGATAAATAGTCTTATACCCTCACGTCTTCTGTCATCCCCCCACTTCGTGCTGCTTCATCCCACTCCTTTTCCCATTCTCCTTATCCCAGATTTCCCCACCTCTCTCCATTTCACCTCATTTTTCCGACCTCTCAATGTCATGGCTTTGCCTCCCACATCCTCCTCTTGCCCAGATTTTCTCCTCCACCTCTCTTTTTCCTGTTTCCTCCTCCCTTTCTTGTTTCCTAGCACTTTCTCTAAATCTTTCTACCTCCCTTTTTTTCTCTTAACATCGTTCCTTTCCTTACTCTCTAGTTCTCCCCACCCTTTTTCAGCTCACTCCTCCCACTATCACCTCCCTCTTCCCCTTCCTAACTCATCCTCTCACCTCCTCCTTCCCAACACAGGATCACATCAAATATTTATGCTGCTGGAACAGGGGCCGATTGCTCAAACACGCGCATTACTGTCAGCCGTTTTGTTAAGGTGCGTGTATGTTTATTATTTATATATTCACTGGCTTTCAGTCTCGGCGGGGATCGCCAACATGTTTCTCAACATTAGCGGTGAAATTGTTTGGAATTCTCCGGTCGCTGACGACGACAGTTTGACAGCTCTGTCAGACCCACAGTATTTCCACAGTGACTCGCACACAAGCACACACACATGCCAGGCAAGGCGACCACACATTAAGAGGTGCTCTCTGAAGCACACACATGAAAATCACTCAACTACACAAACACACACTTACTGAAAATCACAGTTACCCAGAAAGCCGCATACATATTCATCACTAAAAAAAAGGAAACACACTACAATTTGATGTTCCATCAAAGTAGGGAGAGTAAACTATGAATGAAATTATGAAAAAAACAACAACAAATAGAACAAAAAATACTCAACTCTCTCCCATTGTCTCCTACAAGCTACAAAATTCAAACTATTAATATCTTTGGAATGAATGCATGCATTTATGGGCCTGAATCAGAATACTTTATTAATCCCTGAGGAAACACGTACATATTTTTACATCTGTTGTTTTGCAATATAGACCCAATAAGTGAGTCTTAATCAAGGGGCAACCTCTGAAGCTGAAAAATTAAGCCAATGCTACATGCATACAAAACTGCAGTTCTTCTAAGCCTCAAATGGCTTGAAGTGACAATTACATATTAAAATGCCCAACTTTACAACCTTAAATGTATGTTTACAGCCTGGCACAAAAACTGGATTTAGGATAGGTTCCCTCTTCATAACTTCTGCGAATTTTGAAATCATCATTGACCTGAATACTGGAGTTGGGGGCGAGGTGGCAATACCTGACTGGGACACTTGTTTCACTACAGTTCGTAGAGTACCTGAACAGTGTCTGCAGACAAGTCCATCACTTCTATTTAAACTACTACCACAGCAATATGCTTGCAACCAAACATATCACAAGGAGTTTTTTCCAACTGGTTGGGCGATACAGATTTTTTCCCTAAACAGGGACAGGTCCTTGCCAGGGGATCACTAACCAACCTTACGTGACTGGGGCATTAGCAATTATTTTCACAGTGTGTGGCATCAAACTCCAGCAACCACTCGCAACCAGTCAGAGAATACTCGTTGTTCCTTCAAGACCGGCCATATGGTTTCAGACCAGTCTCTAGGCCTGCATGACTGGCAGTGTGGGGAAGGTTACTTTTAAAATGTATTCCATTACAGAATACAGAATACATGCCCCAAAATGTATTCTGTAACGTATTCCGTTACGTTACTCAATGAGAGTAACGTATTCTGAATACTTTGGATTACTTAATATATTATCATGCTGTTTACAACTACATGAATGTACTATTGCTGTGATTTATTGCTGTTACTGATGGTCGGCGGCTTCGAACCGTAGTAAAGGGACCTCTGGCTAATACATCGGTTTGGTGTCGGCTAGCCGAAAACTAGCTTTACTTTGTTGTCTGGGTCAAGTTTGCTAGCGACAGACAGAGAGAGGCGTTGAAAGGCTGCTCCAACAGAACTTATTGTTTTTGGAGGAAAACACGAACACGGTGTACAGACGAGTCTTAATAGCTTACTTACAACTGGGCTCGTCAGGCTCTCTTCTTGGCTGCAGTGGTTATTATTATATTTACATGCTTCCAGCTCCCGTTTTTGCTCGATGACAGCTCGTACTTTTCCTTTTTCTCCCTCCCTCGCTCACAGACACATAACGTGTATGGCAGTCCATTCTCCCTGCAGCACGGACTACACTGCCTATGATGCTACATTCTTTAGAGCTATACCTGTAGCATTCTGCCTGTTAGCTTAGCACAACAACAACAAAAAGGCCTCTCTCACCCAGGAAACACGCAGAGAGAGCGTCACCCTGTAACCATGGCAACCGTAACGCTGCCACCTGGAACAACAGAACGTAGCTGTCAAACAAAACCCAAACAGTCCTGACCCGCCACAATATGAAACAGGGAAGTACCGCCGTGTAATCCATTTATTTCAACAAAGTAACTGTATTCTAAATACCACCTTTTTAAACGGTAACTGTAACGGAATACAGTTACTCATATTTTGTATTTTAAATACGTAACGGCGGTACATGTATTCCGTTACTCCCCAACACTGATGACTGGGCATTATTCATTTGATGCTACACTGTCACCATGATGTTCACATGTACAAACTGGAGGACAAGTTAGCATCACGTGCTTATTGGTCATGTGTTTTCAAAACCTTAATAAAATGATACTTCCTGCATCTTGGAAAAGTTTACTTCTGCTCCCACACATAAAGAACTTGTAACTATGGCATTTTCTGAAATATTTATCATGTTAATTGCTTCTGTCATCTCAAGAATACTTATGATTAATAACCACTTTAACCTTTTCTCGTGACTGAGAGTTTTGCATGTAATAATTTTGTGTTATTTTGCACAAACTCGTTCCCAAAGCTTTCTGTTCTTATCCTGTTCCCCACTTTTCAGAAATGACCTTAGTTTATTCTGTGGTTTTTATATCCATCACAATTTCAAACTTGTCCCCATTTTCTGTTTTTACTTTCTAAAAATTGTTTTCTTCATCTTCTGCGGCTTTTTTCATAACTCCTTTTTCCTGCTCACGGCTACAGAGAAATAAAACAAGATTTGCCAACATTTTTCCACCTGTTCCTCCTAACTCCCCCCGCCTTGATCTTCTGTTATTTTCATCCTATCCTTTCCTCACACCTCCTGTCCTCCACTGAAAGTGATTCTCCGTGAAATAAAAGCTAAACCGAGGAGAAAAAAGCAAAGCAAGCAAACGCTGCTTCCTTCCCCCAGAGGCGGTGTTCCTCATTATGCGCTGAGCAGAGCGGCCCTTTACTGACTAAGACAGATGAAGCAGATACAACACTCGTACAGATTGTTTTCTCTTGTCGTTTTTCCACCTCCCCTCCTCTCCTCCATTTCCGTCTTGTTCTCACACTAATGTTAACTAAATGCTTTGTAAAACAGTATCTCACGGGGGGTGGAAGACGAGAAAACAGACAAATCGGAGAGGAAGGATCGACGAGGCGCCACTGTGGGGCTGCGTTCTACACCGGGATGGTTACAGAGTGTTTGAAGTGTCACGTTTGCTTTCTGTCACACTGCGCTGACGGAGCGCACAAGAGTATTATAGAGAGCCTTTCTGACATTCAGTCACCTGAGGAAATTTGAATTATAAGGATCTATTATTCATTTCTACCTCAACATAATTCCATTCAACACTGGATATAAAAAACAATGTGGATAGAAAGTGTGCAAACCTACATGGAAAAACATACTGATATCTACACCAGCTATCCAGACATTTTTCAATGCATTATTTTGCAATAATGAAATAAATGTGCATGTGATGAGATTAAGTAGTTAAATGCCATGTGTTTCAGTGTAACTCTGACCTCTACACATCTATTTTCTACCCAAACACAACAGAGAATGGCACACAAACACTAAGCAAAGGTATTTGTTGGGCCCAGCTTCAATCTGCAATGAAGGGAATATGACAGGAGTGTCCAACTCCAGGCCTCGAGTCCCGGTGTCCTGCAGGTTTTAGACGTCTCCTTGATCCAACACAGCTGATTTAAATGGCTAAATGACGTCCTCAACATGTCTTGAAGTTCTCAAGAGGCCTGGTAATGAACTGATTATTTGATTGAGGTGTGCTGACCCAGGGCGATATCTAAAACCTGTAGGGCACCAGCCCTTGAGGCCTGGAGTTGGACACCCCTGCACTATGACAACCAGATGGACAAGTTAATTTTCCTGTGTGATGCTATGATCGATGTTGAAGTTCTGCACTTCTTTGTCTCACAGCTGCAGATTCCTTCCGTATGTCCTTCAGTCAGTGTTGAGTTTTATGTGAGTGATGTGAAATACATGCTTTTCAAAATAACTGCTGTAACATTGTTAGTGTCCTCTATTTTACAGGGTTTACTAACCCTGTAAAAATTTCAAGTTCTGAGTTTCTGTCTTTCCTTTCTGGTATTTTGTACACAGCTGTTTGAATAAAACTATATGGTGATATACAGCTAAATGCTGTCTGGTTGTGAGGCACTGTTGAGACACCTTGCTATTGATTATTGGGGTAAAATAGCAGGTGATAGTCCACCCAACTGAAACTTAAAATGTCTTCATGAGGGGCCTAAAAAATATATTGGAATCTTTCATTTTTAAATACTTTCTTACTGATTTACTCTTTTATGTATTTATTTATTTTTTTAATGATCTGTGGTGTCATTATTTTGAGAAGTTCTTTAACTAGTATTGTATTTTAAACAGGATTCAGGATAGATACCTTGTTGCTAACTAAAAACCTTTGGTTAAAACACTGGCAGTGTCTTTCAGGCTTAAATGGACAGATTTGTTATCATACTTCACTTTCTACTTCCCTTTCTCTCTCTCCCTGCCGACTGCTGCTGCAACGCCGATAGCGGCTGTAACTGCTGTCTCTAATTCATCATCCTCCATACAGCAGAAAGAGGAGAGCAAGGGACAGAAGGCAAGAGGAGGGAAGGCAAGGCTCTCAGAGAGAGAACGAGAAAGAGGAGAGGAATGGAGAAAGAGGAAACTGTGGAGAAGGTAACAATAAGATGAGAAGACAGATATTCTAAATAAATAAAAGTAAAGAAGAGGATGGGAGTGGTGTAACAAAGTGGTTGCATTGAGAGAAAGGATGCAAAATAAAGCAAGGTGAGCAGGAGAAAAACATGAAGAGAAACGAAGAGGCAGCAGAAGGCCAAGAAAGAGGAGACAAAGCAGAGGTCAAGGAAGAGCAACCGGGAAAGAGCAGGAACAGAGGGTGAGGAGGAATGCAGGGAGCGATGGAGTGAAGGAAGAAAGGATGACAAGAGAGGAGGATAAAGCGATAGAATGAAAGGTTGAATGAGTCATATTGGCAGCCGTCACCTTTCAGTCAGAGACTCTGCTGGATTTATGAGGTGATTCACTGACACTCGCCCAGTCTAATGGATTCATCCTACAGAGACATTAAAATCGAACTGTCGATGAAGAGCAGCACAGAGGCCCGTGCTGATATTCACACACTTCTTCATTCATCCATGCTAACGGGTTCATCCGACGGAAACATTCAAATCAAGTTGTCCACAAGCAAAACCCTGGTGCTTAATCAGTCATTCACTCACTAATTTATTATTTTATTAATCTTGGAAAAGAGCGTGGTGCACAAGTTTAATTTAGACTTTAGTGGACTACAAACACTGACTAACACGTCGTACAATAGGAAAGTGGAAGTTCCCTAAAACTAAACTAAAAAACTAAAACTAAACGTGAAAAAACAATTTAAGTTAACTAAAATAAACAAACTGAAATGATTTCGTCAACTTGGAAAACTAAATAAAATAAAATAATACTATAGATGAAATGGTTAGTCCTGTTTGCCTGACGAGGCATTGATGGACGAGTTTATTGAGACTGTGAGTCAACTCATTTCAGTTTAATATCAGTACTGATTTTCCTAAATCTTGCCTCTGACATACAGTATGCCCTCCATTACGTTAACAATTCAAAAGATTAAAAATAACACTGAAGCTAATAAAAACTGACATAAAACAAAACCGTTTCAAATAGTAAAAACTGAACAGAAACAATAATTAGTCCTGAAAAAGATCTAAAATGTCATCTTCAGCTACCAAATGGTTGTAGACAGCCATCAAAAGTCTGTGGTTAAAGTAGAACTGGATAACAGAGTTTTAAGGTGGTATCACTGTTGCCTCACAGTCAGAGGACCCTGTGTAGGGTCCTTCTCATTCTTACATTAAGTTCATTCATCCATGTTTACAAAGTCTAAATCCTCTCTCTGTTTCTCTTTTATCACAAAGTCATTAATTCCTGCAAAGTCAAGTCACTCAGTCATTCAGTTAAACATGCATTTGCTTTCAATTCTAATGTTAGTCCTTCGTGTATTCATGTTGGACTTTTTAAGATATAAAAATGTTAAATAAGGTAACAAGTGAAACCAAAGTACTTATTGGTATTAAAAGTATGACTTTGATATATGTATATATATTTCTGCTCTGAAAGGTTTCATATCCTGATTGGTTAGAAGCTTGGACATGCCTGATCTTTCCTATATAAGCATTTAGATTATTTTGAACATAACAATAAGAAATGTGAAAAATAAAAATTGACTTTTAGTTACTTTAGTTACTACAAAAAATCGATATCTTCCACCCCAACTAACTTTCATTCGGCTAATAATTTAGAATTGAGATATTTTGCTTGAGATTAGTGAATAATTCAGTCTGACCTTCATTTTCTTCACAACTGAACCAAAACCAGAAATCTCAACTGAATGAAACTCACAAAGAAAAACATGTAACATCCAATTAATACAAAACTCATCACACACACCACTGCACTGGACAGACAGACACACACACACACACGCTCACACATACCCAAATGTAAATGTGAAAGGCAACAGCTAACATATGAATAACCAATTAGAGGCCGACACATTCAATGTAAATTACTGAAATATTACGCCGCAGCCTCAGAGGGCTGAAAAACACAAACAAGATGAGGCTTTCATTTACATTTGTGCTGTGGGTTTTCACTCTTCTGCGCACAAACAACTTGCGGATGTAACAACTGTTATTTAATTCAAGTAGAAGACAGTCCAGTGGCACTACAGTGGGTTTGATTCGTATATGTGGACACTTGCACAGACAACGCACGCACCGCACGCTTCGTGGAAGCCACCGTGAAGTCACACTGACAAGACCCGCAAAGTCTGCAGAACACAACATGCTACAGACTCAAAGGGAGTAATTTAAGCCTCAGTTTTTTTATTTGCATACACACTACTCAGCGTATGTTGTCATTTTCTTTTTGTGTGTGTGTGTGCACGCCCTGTGTGTGAGTGATAACTGCAGCGAGAAGCTCCTCAAAGCCGGGGATGAAACGCCGACAGGCAGCGTGACCAAACACGGTGCTCGCCGAGCCGAGCCTGGCCACACCAGATTACTGCTGTTAACGCTCACACTCTGTGTGTGTGTGTGACTGCATTTAGCTGCATGTGTGCGTTGTCTGTTATGTTTGCCTGTGTCTCTTCTATCACAACAGACAACACTGACCTGCTAGTTTTCGCTCTTATTATTTTGCACTCCATTACGCTCTGCAGCTTCTGTCCTCTGCACGCTCAACACACAAACTCGAACACCTTGTTTAACAGGCCCAATGAAATGGTGGAACTTCTAAAAGTCAGAACAAAGGACTTTAAAGTGGACCTGTTATGATGATTTACAGCTCCCTGGATTTTATTCTTGGAATACACAGGAGCAGCTCCTATTGGGCCTTAGTTCATTGTTTTAGCTCACTTCCTGTTCCCTTTGAGCCAGTTTTCTTCTAATTGGCTGCACATCACAAACAGAAAGTTTGAACAATGGTTGGCACTTCTGGGCTCACAGGCTTTGTCCCTCAATTGACCATAGGAGGGAAATTCAGTTTTATGAGTGCTTAGAATTTCTACAGGGTGTATGAAAAGAATCATCTGTCTCCTATAGCAGCGGTCTCCAACCTTTTTTGCGCCACGGACCGGTTTATGCCCGACACTATTTTCATGGACCGGCCTTTAAGGTGTTGCGGATAAATACAACAAAATAAAACTAGTACCGGTACCGAAAAAAAGAAGATTTATTCATAACACACGTGAAAAGACCAAGGAAAACCGAGTTAACGATAAAAACGATAACAAAATAACGCTGAAAACCGATAAAAACCCTGAAAACTATACATTTCACACCTGAGCCTCAACTCTCGCGGCCCAGTACCAAACGACTCACGGACCCGTACTGGTCCGAGGGCCGGGGGTTGGGGATCGCTGTCCTATAGGATATATTTTGTAAGTAATGGACACAGAAGCTTGGGGTAAATTTCAAAATACATGGCTGAATATAAAGTTTTACATGCAAAACTTTCACTGTTCACAGAATTTAGCCATGTAACAAAGTGGCGTCCTGTCCAGGGTGTACTGCACATTTGGCCCTAGTTGGGATAAGCTCGAGCCTATATTACACTAAATTAACACATTAAACTGATGGTTTAAAGTGGTCGCTTAGTGTCTTACGGTTCTGTAGTACTTGCATTGATCCCTGTGACTTCTCTTAAAATCTCAGGGATAACCTCTAAAGTAGGGAGCTGTTATTATCCTGGCTTGATAACTTTTAAATTCTATATAGAGAGACCGTCTGATTCTCATTACCCCAAGAATGAAGCTCCTCAGCCTAGTCATGCGGCAGGTTTGAGGTTTGTTAACCAGTTTGCTAAATTACCGTATTTTTTGGACTATAAGGCGCACTTAAAATCCTTTAATTTTCGCAAAAATTGACAGTGCACCTTATAATCTGGTGCACCTCAGTAAGCACAGCCATTCCTGTTGTGCTTACTGACCTCGAACCGATTTTATGTGGTACACGGCGCTCAAAAATCTGTGAAAATGTTTTAGTACGACTGGTAAGCTACGAAGCTGCACCGCATGATGGATTGTCAGAGCATTACGGCTATCGTAGTCAGGAGCCTCACGGAGTTACTGTGCTTCAACATAATATTACTGTGTGTGTATAAGGACCCCAGAATGGCACCTATTAAGAGACATGCTTGCGAAGCAGATTTCAAACTCAAGGCTTTCAGTCACGTTTTGTTTCGCTTAATGCGTCTTATGTATGAAAATAGACCTGTTGATTAATATTGCACTTCATAGTCCGAAAAATACGGTAGCCTAGTGGTGGATGAACTGTAGCCCAGGAGGTCAATGAATACTCTACCAATTAGATTCTGAGTGTATGCGTCATAATTAGCGCTACACAAATGTGTGTGTACATGAGGGATGTGGGGAAATTTTAACAGGTCTTCCCATAGTAGACATGCATTTGTTTTACAAAATAGAGCACTTAAAGTAAGCACGTAAAGCAATTACGGAAGCTAACAGAAAATTACTGATCACTTATTCTGTTGTTTCCTGTTGTGCAGTTACCTGTTGTTCCTGGCCAGGTGACTGCAGCGCCTTCTGTTGGTGGGTGAGGGGTACTGCAGGCTGCTTAGTTTGATAGCCATCTGCTCTAAGGCCATTCGCTGGGCTTCGCACTGACTGGTGGTCTGCTCCGCCTGGAGAAAACAAAGCAGAACACAGGGGTATATATTACCCAGACTGAATTATTTCTTACACTTCTTTGGTTCATTCTGAGATTGCGTTCACATCAACATATTCTCTGTTATGTTTGTTAGTTGTACCTTGCTATAACCAATGAGGACTGATATGCTGTTTCCATGATATGCTGATGATAGTTCAAAGGGCTTCATAACAATCAATATAAGAATATTAATGGAAGAAAAGAAACTAAAATACCTATTTGCAATGAAAAATGCAACTTACAGGCTTGATTAGCAGCTTCTCTTGAGATGTTTTTAACTGTTTTGAGAGAATAATTTGTGACATTTAACGCTGAACTGAAAGTGTTTTTAAAGAATATTTTGCACTACTGCTGAATCTTTGAGATGATGTTGTTTTATAGTTATTATAAAATTCCCTTAAGATGTCATTCAATACCCTGTTAATAGGTTTCTGCACTGTAGAATGAAGACTTTTAATGCTACACGGAAATTTATGTTTTATGTTTTAGTCGATTAGATAAATAAATGAATAAAACCATCCATAGAATTTAAAAATAAATAAATAAAAGTAGACCCTATGCTGGTAAATAGTCTAATGTCAAATAATCTGTCGTGTTACAAATTAACACTATGTCTATGTATGTCATGTTCTCAGATTGCTGAATTGCAGGTTTCCCATGAAAAATTCCTGCCTTTCTCTGGTTTAGGACTTCTGCAAAGACCCCTCGAGCGTAAGACTTTTTAATACATTCTAAGGTGAACTTAATTCAGTGCTTCTTACAACGTACAAATACCCTGTCTTATATAAAGACCAAGATGACCAGAATCAAGGTAACACAGTGAGCCTTCTTGAAAGCGAACAGAACGTGTGTGCTAGATGAAGTCGGCGGTCTGAGTGGGATCATCTTCCACTGAGTGTGATTAGCTGTTTATTGCAGATGAAGGAGATTCGGACGTGCCGCGTTTTGACGGACGTGCCCTTTAAAGCCCTGCAAGCATTCAGCAAGCCACTAGAAACACTCTCCATCCTTATCCTCCGCGTCAGCTGACAACATACACACGCATCTATGAAACGGCACGTACATGTGTATGCATATAAATGTACATACACACACAAACATTTCACTAACACAGATCACCCATAAAACCTGACGCACACATTTAATACGAATTGCTTTTCTCTGGCACAAATTACCCCTCATATACACACTCCTATCAAGCTCGCACAAATGTTCCCATAAAGCCACACATGCGCACAAATTGACCATCAATTGCTTCACACACAAAAACAAACATATTCACACATGGAGCATGATTCGCTGCTCTTTCTCACAAATTATCCTTCTCTCTCACACACACACACACCACAGCTAGTTGCACTCGGTATCCAGACACAATCATATAGAGGCACTCAGAGTGCCGCTCAGATGTAATTGCATACAAACTATATGGAGATGAGGCCTCAATTGAACCAATGAAGGCAGAGTGAGTGTGTACAAACAGCCCAATGTGCACACATACACACATATGACCGCCTGCTTTTTCCTCATTCAGTAACAATCTGAATAAAGTGTTGTCGCGTCGAGTTGCGTTCGCCGTCCGATCTACTTAGCGGACTCGACGGAAGGATCTGGAAAGGTCATCCAATCTGTAGAAGGCAGAGCTGCTCAATCAGCGAGCTAATAAACAAACCGGCAATACACAATCAACAGCACTGTCTGTGTTGAGGTGTGTTTGAACGAGAGAATATTCTGTTTGTGTATGTGCTGCTGTTATAGAAATGAAACTAACTGGAGCCTCTCGGAGGGAAAAAAAAAAACTGAGTTTATCTAAATGTCTCTCCACTTTCCTTCATTACTTCTCTCTATTTCTGTCTTGGTTGCGTTTGCAGACTGTTTGCTGGCTAGTTAGTCGGTCAGTGAATCAGTAAATCAGTCAAGTTGTTCATTAGCTGGTTAGACTGTTCTTTTCTGTGCTAATATGTTCCCTCAGTCTATAACTTTGAATCCAAGCCAAGAACTACATTTAAAAATTGCCTCATTTATGTAAGCTTTTTGCACATTTATCAAGTAAATTGCTGCACTTACAGCAAAGCAGAAGCGACCTTGGTCAAAAGAATAACCACGGCAGGACAGCTAATCCAAACAAATTGAATTAACATTGAAAGGGGACAATTGTTTTACTAATTTTCTGTCATTTATATACTGATACAATGTTGGGTGTCAGGAGTTGGGTCTGTAACCCAGCATTTTGAGGTTTATTTTGTATTTTGATATGTGGAATGTTTTAAGTTCTTTGGTTGCTATTCTTACTTAGGATTAAATTGAGTTTCTAGTTCTTCTATAACTCCTGATTTAAAAGTCTTTTCTTGTCTTCAGTGACAATATGTCATGTATTTGTTGTCTGTGTGTGTCAAGTAGTCGGTGTTATTATGTCTACGTCTCTCCGTGTTTCCAGTTTTATTTTAAAAGTCTTGTGGTTCTATGTTCAATGTGCTTAGTTTTGCTCTTCTCCTGTGGAGTTATTATGTTCATTTGTGTCAGCCGTGTCTCCCCAGGTGTTTCCACTTCCCTCATTACCCTTCTGTGTGTTTTCATTCAGTCTTTGTCCGGTTTACTCTTTTCTTTCCCGTTCCATGTACTACATGATTCTGTTGACACCTGTTGTCATAGTTACCACAGTTTAGTTTTCCCTGTTTAGGTTTTAGTTTCGTTTTTGCCCCTGTTCGCCTTTTGCTTTATTTTCTACTTGTGTATCAGCCATAATAAACGGCTCGCTTTTTGTTTAACCTTAGTACCTTAGGGCGATTGTGGCTCAAGAGTTGGGTGTTCGTCTTGTAATCGCAAGGTTGCTGGTTCGAGCCCCGGCTCGGACAGTCTCGGTCGTTGTGTCCTTGGGCAAGACACTTCACCTACCGCCTAGTAGTGATGGCCAGAGGGGCCGATGGCGCGATATGGCAGCCTTGCCTCTGTCAGACTGCCCAAGGGCAGCTGCAACTGCAGCTTGCCTTTACCAGTGTGAGAATGAATGAATAGTGGTATTGTAAAGCGCTTTGAGGGGTCCCGAAAAGCGCTATATAAATGCAATCCATTATTATTCCCTGTCTGCACTTGGGTCCTCATATCAACACTCAGGCTGCGCCGTGACAGTTGGATGCTCATCTTAAACATGGCTAATGTTTAAAAAAATGTGTTTCTTTTTTACCTTTATTAACCACAAAGAAAAATAAGTCTCTTGAGATTAAAAAATGTCTCTAATAAAAAGTGCAGTACAATCAATAGCACTGTATAAACTATTAGCAGGCACACACACACACACACACACACACACACACACACACACACACAACTAAACCCATATTTTACTTAGGTACAAGCGAAAAAAATAAAATAAAATAAAACACAGAAACAACAAAAATATATAAACTTCAGTGTCAATAAAGAATGCATACCTTAGTAAAAAATAACTGTCTAATGGCAGAAATAAAAGTAATACCATTCAGGCAAAACTAGTCATTCACATTATCTAAAATGAACTTAAATTAATTGTCATGGTCCTGAGTCATGTGACCCAGTGTTTCTAAGTTTCGTGATATTTTGTTATTCATCTGTATTCTAGTTTCTTTTCAGCTTATCTACTTACATTCTGTCATACCTACTTGCAGTTATATTTTATGGTTTATTGGGTTCCCCTTCTGTCTCATCCCTGTGTTAATTCTTCCTTAGAGGTTTGTGAGTCTTATCTGTCATGTCTCCTGTCTGTGTAGTTCATGTTGTCAAGCTCATGTCACTTCTGCGTCTTATTTAGGGTTCCTGTTTTACTTTGAAGGGTGTTCAATGTTCATTGCTTTAGTTTCACTTCCACTGTGGTGTCATTTGGTTTGTTCTAGTCAGCTGTTTCCTCACGTGTCTCCACTTCCCCTGATCACCTCATGTATGTATTAAAGTCCTCTGTCTTCCTGTGTTCAGTGTCCCGTCGTCCTTGTTCCACCCATCATGTCATGTCAGGTTTCAGGACTCTGTGCAGGTCATGGTCATTTTGCCTATTCATGTATGAGTTCATTGCTCCTTCATGTTCCTGCACAAAGTCCTGTTCATAGACATCGCAGTTTCCTTGTCATTGTCTTCCTAGTTATCATAGTTAAGTCAGTTTTCAGTTTTCCCAGTTTAGGTTCCAGTCTTGTTTTGCCTCTGTGCTTACTGCCTTGTTTTGTTGACCTGATTATCAGCCGTCATGAAAGGCTTGCGTTTTGTTCAAGTTAGTTGTGGTCTCCTCGCCTGTGTCTGCATCTGGGTCACCCACACACTGTTTCCCCCCACAAACTGCGGCATTAATTAAGTGAGACCAGTGTCTTAATTTAGGAGTGATAAATTTGAATTCTCCTTTTCCAAATTCCATTTGAACTTCTGGGACAGACAAAGTGGTGAAACATGGAACCCAGGACAACAATTTCCCACAATTTCTGATTAATATAAGTCAGTATATAAGATTTAAGCAAACCAAGAATAGCCTTATAAATAAAAAATCTACATATAAATATACATAGTGGCTGAATCTACAACATGACACAGCAGACCACCCGAGCTCAGCATACAATGCACAAAGGTGAGTAAAAGCGTTAAAGTTTGTAATAAATCCCATTGTTCCAGAATAAACAGAATGCAGGATATGTAAGCATTCTGGGGACCCATGTTTATAAATCACATCACCATAACCAAAAAGAGACATAAAAGTCTCTTTCTGGCCAGAGACAGATAGACAGGAAAGTAAACATCAAGTTTCAATTTCAATTTTTTCACCGGTTGCCGAATGCGAGGTGTAGACGAGAGTGAGTCGTCAATTGTTTTTCCTAAGTACTTATATTGAGATGCTCACTCAATCTCTGAGCCCTGAAGTATATAATACATGAAAGGTTCAGGGGTTTATATTTTGAATTTTTTAAGTTTTAAATCACACAGGCTATGCTATACTGCACTGGAGCTGACAGAGAGCCTGGCTATAAGAGGAGTAGATCATCAGCATAAAAATGAGGACTGATCACATTAAGCAAGCTAGAAGTCACTGAGGCCTGATTGATGTATAACTCAGTCCTTCGATGGCAAGTCTTGGTTTTAACTGTGTCAAATGCTATGGCTAGGTCAATAAAAATGGATGCACAATGTTGCTTATCTGCTTGAAACAAATCAATTAAATTGAAACAATCACACAGGCTGCTATAGTTGTACTGTAATTTTTCTAGAAGCCTGACTGGAAATCATTTAAAAATCCTTTACGGAAAGGAACTCTTTCTGCTGTTTGTTAACAAGAGTTTCCAGAACTTTGACAAAAGCAGATTATTTAGAGACGGACTTGTAATTAGTCAAAACTGAAGTATCCCAACCTTTAAGCAAAGGGAGAACAAAAGCAGATTTCCAAATGGTTGGAATTTCATTTGTATATATAAGAAATCCAAACAAAAAAAAAAAGACAATTCCTGTGAGCTTTCAGCTCAGATTTCAGACTGCTCTAAACACTCAGTTTCAGACTTTTTACCTGACTCATGGCTCTTAATGATGTCAAAGAGAGTGGAGATCTGTATTTAGTCATCTCAGACACAGAAGCTCCACCCAACTACTGCTCACACCTGTTTTATATTGACAGAATGTTGGTTTAAAGGAAGGAGGATGGGAGCAAAACAGTTTGTTTTAGACCTTAGATGACAGGTCTCCAACTCCACTCCTCGAGAGCTGCTCTCCTTCAGCTTTAAGATGCATCCTTGTTCCAACACACCTGAATCAAATGACTGGCTTGCTATCAGGCCTTTGCCAAACTTAATTCAACCATTTGATTCAGCTGCGTTAGAGTGGGATGCATCTAAAAGCTGTAGGAGAGTAGCTCTCATGCACTGGGGCTGGAGATCCCTGCATTACATGAACTGAGGAACTCCAACAATCCCCACTATAAGATTAAAGAGTGTCAGTAACACAAGAAACATTTATATAAGTTGGCCAAGGAAGATGGCCCAGCACCAAGGAAAGTCTGCTGCTGCCATAGGAAGTACATCATAAAATATATTTAGTGTTTTGTTGAAACAACTTTTGAAAGAAGTTCATTGCTGACAAAAACTTTGAAGTGATAATGTGATGTTTTTGTCAGTGCTACATGGTCATAATGTCAGTCAGTCAGTAAGGAGGTCACTAACTGATTCAGTCCTGCAGCTACATACTCGCTCACTTATTTATTTAATCATTTTTTCTGACGTTGGCAACAACCGAGCCAACGCAGGCTAAGGTATGAAAAAGCAAATTACATCCATAACAGCTGACTAAAGCCATAATGAAACACGCACACACACTTGTACAGTATGTGTACACACTGAAGTACACTGAAGCAATTTCTCCTGGATGCCCGCCTTGAGGACACAGTGACTAAAGACACACACACACACACTCATGAGTTGGGCTGCTTCCCAGTCTGAAGGATCTTCAAGGATTTCTGTCAAAAATTATTTGTCTTCAAACTAGACTCATGCCTCCATCTGTTAGTTTGCATGCGCATGTGTGCATTGCTCATTTTGCCTAACTGCCTATTGCAAGAAAGACCAAAAGAAAAGCAAGCATATATGTATGTCAATGAACTTCTGCTATTTATCTACCATGCAGCCAGAAATAAGTAAACGGCCTAGCTAGTGTGCATTTTCAGGCTCCCGAACGCAGAAATGCAGAAAAAAAGGTGATTTCCTAAACATTCAACTATGAAGGAGACAGCGACCTTATCATTATCTCAACTCACTGATCAAAACTGCAGCATTATTCTGATAATTATAATTATTGGTCAAATGATTGCACAAACCTTCAGTTTACCCAAACCGTTATTTAAAGGGGATCTATTATGTTTTCTCCTCATATTTCTGATGCCTTATGTAAAAATGTTTCAAATAATGGGGTAGCGTACAATTTACAATGAGCCAAAAGCTCAGGCTACAGTATGCTCTAAAGCAAAAAGCTCAGTATTATTATGTCAGTGAGAAGGGAAATCCTTATATGGTCATCTCAGACTGCCTTCTACCTGCTGTTCAAACTTTTGTTTTGTCTGGCTTAAAGGGAAGAAAGCAAAAGTTCTTGTTTCAGGTTAAATGCTCAAACTGTTTTTTCTACTCTTGGCTCTGTATGTTTTGTTCTTGAGAGGGCATATGAATAATATGTTCCTGAAAATTGTGCAAAGCTATTCTAGTCGAGTCCAAGAATAAAAATCTGGAGTTTAAAATAAGCAAAACAAGGCCCCATCGATGTGTGAAGAACTGTCCGTGGTACTCGTCCTGAAATATGCTCTCGAACGTAACTTGTCTAATGTTACATGCTGAATGAAGGGAATTTTATGAAGGAGGACTATTAAAAAACACCTGATGGGGATATTATGGACTATGTTGGAATTTATGTGGTGTCAGATACGTGATATCTGATACAAAGAGTTACACAAAAAATAACCTCTCTTCCATTTTTAATAGTGCTGCTGGCGTGGCTCTAGGCAGGCACTGACACTCATGGTAAGGATCAGCCACGGGCTTCTCCTCTAGCGCCACCATGAGGATAAATTTGTGGGTTTGAGACATATGTTTCCGGATGACTTGCAATAACATTTTATCAATAAATTCACATCCTCGTAGAAAGAACTGTAACAGCGGTGCTCCTCTGACTTGCTACTATTATCATTGTTATTATATTGTGTGCGTCTGTAGCTACAGTAAATACGGTGGAGGTTTGTTTGCTGCATTTGTGATAATCTCATCTGTTTCTGCTGCTACGCTATCAACTCTTAAAGATAAAACCTAGAGTAAATATAAACAGAATCAAATATTTATTTTATTCCTATCATTGCTGATGAGATATTGTGAGCGATTTCAAATGGAGAGGCTGAATCCAGTGTTTCCAGTCCTGTCGTTAACGCTGCTAATAGACACACAAATCAATAAGAATCTGCCTCATTTGATGAATACGTAGACTGTCCTCTCAAACACACACACACAGAAATGCACACAGCCTGTTGTAGATGCGTGTATATTGCACTTCGATGTGCCGAATCAAGTCATTTTAGGGCTTTTTGTTTACATGTCAGGGCCAATTTATCCCGCATCCTTGGAAAACCTCACCACTAGCTGTGTGAGTGTGTTTATGTGTGTGTGTGTGTGGGGGGTTCATGTCTTAAACATATATGTATGCATGTGTGTTTTCTGGCAATTGTGTGTTGAGTCGCTGCTGTGGAACTGTGGCTTGATCCCTTATGAATGTGCATGTGTCCAAAGACGTTTCTGTTTGGGAGTGTGTTAGATGTGTGTTAGATGTGCGTGTGTGTGCGTGTGTGTGTGTGTCTCCTGGGGTTTTCCTGGGGCTATAACTGCCAATCAAACAGCAGTGTTAGGACTGAGAGCTGAGCAGCAACAGCAGCATATAAACACACTCTTACATATGGTTCATTAAAAATAAATATCAGACAATAAATCAATAAACAAATCAATCAACTAATCAGTCACATCATAGAATAACACTTCGTTAGCATGAGAGAAATAGAGGGAAATGTGGAGATAAAAGGTTAAATTATGTTCACTCTTTCAAAATTTTGTGTTGTATTTGTACTGCAGACAAGAGTATCACATGTGAACCAACAGTGACAAACAAGAGCAAGTTTTGTGCAGCTGAGTGTCCAGGAGTGCCTGCAGTGTCACCTCAGCACTGTTCCTTTAATCTGCCAGGAACATCTTAATGCCAGAAGTCATGTGAATGAGTTCTGGCTCTTTGGCAGCTATGTTGATTGTTGCCTGGAGCTGTGCCCAGAAACATTGTTCTGAGAATCTGCAGGTTTTGTCACCGTGCAAGCACAGAGCAAATTTAAAGCAAGTTTCCCACAGTGCACCTTCTGTCTTTCAGCTGCCGATGAGGTTTTACCGTTTCCCCACGACTCTGTCAATTGCTTTGCTTAAAGCCTCTGTGTCCCAGTAGCTTCAGGATTGATTCGACGAGATACGATCTGGTCACATTTGTTGTTTTAAAAAGGATAGGACTTCTCCGTGTTGCTTTAAGTTGGGTTCAGGAAACGTAAAAGTCTTTCTTGATTTCAGTTTTTGTGTTTTGTTTTTGCTTTTTTAATATGCAAAATGAAAATGTACATAAAAACAGCTGGACTGAAAGGAAGCCTGTTACCTTTTCATGAAATATATTGGAGCTCCAGCATATATAAGCAAATACTGGAAAGTTCACAAAGGAGGTTGCAATGAAAAGCTGATCTCTGGCTACACGATACACTACCCAGACAACTTATAAGGTACACCTTCCTAGCACTGAGCTCAGAACAGCCCTAATTATTCCTGCAAGCAATGTGCAAAAGCATCCTAGGACATTTCGGTCCATATTGACACGATAGCATCATGCAGTTGCTCCGGATTGATTAGCTATTGATTAACTGTGTCCATCCAGATTGAGATCTGGTGACTATGATTATTTTACTACTCATAATGTTTGAGTGTGTGAAATAGACAGGCTGCATGAATTTTGGTGTGAATAGGTGAAGGAGGCTCATTGCAAAAAGCACTATGAGTGTCAATAAACTTCCAAAGCACAGTTACATTGTGTCATGGCAGATGAAAACGTTTTATATTTTTACAGACACTATTCTCTACAAGAAAACGACTCTATGGGTCATTTGTGCAAGTTGTTATTCCACCCTAAAGTGTCTTAAATAAATATTTTCTATCTTTTAGCTGGAGGGCTTGATTTTATATATGACTTAAAAAAAAGGTCAGTAGCAAGACATTTCAGTTTTTGTGCATGGTTAGATGAAAACTAAACACACATCGGTTGCTACTTTGTATAGTTTTGTATAAAGTAACTGACTTTATCGTTATCAGTAAACTGTCACTGTCTTTATTCTTCTTGTTATGACATACTAATAACACTAAAGGTCAAATGAAACATAAATGGTAAGTGGGAAAAAGGAGGAATTTAATCCATGAGATTTCATGGATCTGTCCTTTAAATCCACACTTGATGATAATTTCTTGCAGCTTGCATGTGCGTGTGTGTGTGTGTTGCAGGTCAATATCTGAGGTGAGATATTCCACTAACAGGGTGTTTTTGTCTTGATAGAGCAAAGGAGTGGGTAATGATACAGGATCAATAATGGATATGAGACAACTGCATCCAGCTGGTAGGGCCTGCATACACACACACACAAACACACAAACACACACACACAAACATCTAATGCACAAACAGAAGCATCTTTGGACACATGCACATTCATAAGCGATCAAGCCACACAGTCCATAGCAGCAACGGCTAACAGCATTAGTTTATCAGACCACAAGAATAGTGAGCAAGTGGGGGCAGCAGGTTTGTTAAAACATAGAAAAATGTTAGGATAACTTGTCTTGAACCTACAGAAACTATATATAAATTCAGACTACTGATATCAGAATCAGTAATACAGATAAGGATGTTGTATTATCTATGAACATTGAGCTACGAGCAGCAGCTCATAAAGTACAATTTATAATCAGAATATTAATCCTGCCTCTGTGTAAACTGAATCGAAATGTCTCCTAAATAAAAAGCCACTATGAATAATATTATACATAAAATGAGTGCTGTGTCTACTAAATAAATGCAAAAAAATAGTAAAGTTGGGTATGTGACTCCACAGCAGGCTACATCTGCCAAACAAAGCTGCAGGGGAAGTGCATGTGTGTTGGTGTGTGTTCTCTCCAGGCTGCCTGTTCTGTCCAGATGTTTCTGTTAAAGATTTCATCTGAGGCTGAAATCAACTAAACAAACCTTCAGCTTCAACCATGCATTCTGAAAGCTAATGAAAGCTAATTCTTAAGCTAATGGTTCTATTGCTGGCAAAAAATAATATAACATATTGAGCATGAACTCAAGTGACAAGAGGATGTGACTAACAAAGTGGCTGCTGAGTGTATGAAAAGCGAGTGACATCAAAAGACAAGTCAAACTCCAAAAATAATCCAAAATGAATTGCAGGAAAAACTAGCATGCTACACGTCTCATGCAACTATGCCCCGTCAAAAGAAAGTGTTTAAGGTTGGGTAACACTGACATTCTTGGTGCTAAATATTTTCATAGCTCTATTCCTAAGTAGCCTATCTGTTCATCAGCTTCATAAAGGATTTTAACCTGTTAGGCTCAAACTAGCTAATAGCTAGTAGCTAGGGTTAGCTAGTAGCTTAGCACTTCTTAGCTTTTGTGTTTAACCAACAGCAAATCCTAATATTGTCTCTCTGCTACTTTTTTCATGGTCTGTTATAATTCTGTTATGAATGGTTATGACATCATTTGTGTTTTATTTTATTCATGTATTAACTTAAGACCACTTTAAATCTTAAGGGGTTAAGTGAATATTCACTAGCAAGCCTTTGCTTAACACTGAGTTGTCATCTATATTTTCAAAAAGTTTTTATTTTTATTACATTTAGAATTTTAGTTAAAAAAACCCCACATGTGTGACAAAAATCTGTCAGCTTTCAGTGAGCATCACAGATGGCGAACCTCACTGATCCACTGCAACACCTGTACGCCCTTTAATCCCCACCAAGACCTCTGTCTTTTGTTTCTGTCGTGCCACCTAGAACTCATCTCACACTCTTTCTGATTAAGATCTGATTTTTTATGTTGGTTAATTATTTCCTAATTAGTTTGCGTGTTAATTAGAATATTCACTAATGTTAATTAGCTGTATTAATAGGAGCTGCTGTAACACCTGCCCCCGGCTCCACCGCCTGCCAAATATCTTCATCTCAAAACAGCTTCCTACCTCAAAGCTCCAAAATGTCATCCCTTGTTTTTATTGCAAGATGAAAGAAAAAAAAGACTTTTCTAAAATTTTCCAACATATTATATATTAGAGCAGAAATTCTATAGATCTGAAGGTCATTTTCAAACATTTTGAAGTTGCATTTGACATGAAAAAGGCTGGTTTATCTTTCTTGAAAAGTCATTACTGTTCACTCGGTTAACACAAAGTTGAATGTCTATGCCACCTACCTACTGACCTGGCAAGGTGACTACAACACTCAGCCTTTCATGACTGAGGTGTTAAAAACCTAAGCAGGGTCATATACATACAGCAATGCCAGGAAACATCACTGATTATGCAGTTGTTGTTTTTCGTTCGCTTTTTTTCCTTTACATTTATGCTTGTATTTCTCTAGCATCACTAGGTTATATACACACACACAAATCTGCACGCTTTTATCACTTTAGAGGACCCTGCACCGATTAACAGTCCCTTCCTGAGCTACCATAACCTCTGCCTGTTCAGCAGCAATGCTTTCATCCATACATTCAACATCTACTGGACAAAGATTTGTTTTGTTCCCTTCAAAATAAAGTTGTGACTGCTTAAAATTATAAACAGTAATTTTGACACCAGAACAAGTACACGCACACGCACACACACACACACACACACAAACACACACACACACACAGAGTCATGCACTTCCGCTAGAAGACATCAGTTCAATTAGATGAACAATGTGGAGGATTTGTAAAATGAATTATAAAAACTAAAGGTAAAGCTGTTAGAGAGGGCTGGGAGGGAGTGACAGGATGAGTGAGCAAAGCAAAAGAAGGGTGGAGGATGGTGGAGAGGGGGACAGAAAACATCTAAAGTCTCCAGCAGTGTGTTTATTTAGTCATTTATTTAGTGTTTATTTCGTGTTCATCTTCATGCCTGTTAATTCATGCGAGTATCATCGTAACACCACAGAGAAGGTGGGAGGGTGGATGATTTTCTTTTAAAATACAAATTTGTTTTTAAATTGTTCATACTCCACACACACACACACACACACACACACACACACACAATGATAACATTTTTAGATAGAGAGAAGCCATTTAAAGGTAAAAACAATCAGAAATTAGGGACAGTGTCGGAGAGTAGAGCATTTTGACCAGCAGGCATATATTTTTACTTAAGCAAAGAGAGGCTTAATGAGACAAAGTTTGTTCTGACATGAGGTGAAGCATAGCTTTAGATTAATAGGTAATAATGTATTTCTTATCATCATTAGTATCGACTGCAAAACTTTATATTACATTCAACAACTGACGGTGTAATTCCGCTACAATGTAATTGTATTTAGATACAAATACGTAAAGGTAGGTACACTAGAAGAGGGTAACAAGTCAGAGGCTGGGTCTGTGACCTTTTGTATTTTTGATTTTCTTATGTTAAGTTCTTGTGTTATTATTTAGTCAGGGTTTAGTTGAGTGTTATTCTAGTTTATGTTTCATCAATGAGTCTGTGCTCCTGACTCTTTTCCTGTTTGGCTTGTGTGATCTCCTTGTCCCTGTAGGTTCCCCTTGTGTTTCCCTCTGGTCTTCCTTATCTGTTCACACGTGTTTCTCCCTGTGTCCCCCCCCCCCCCCCCCCCCCCAGTCCGTCAGGTATTTCATGTCTCTGTGTTTCACGTTCTGTTGTCAAGCTTGTGTTGTCATGTCTGCGACTCTCCATGTTTTCTGTTTTATTCTGAAAGGTCTCGTGTTTCCATGTTCAGTGTGTTTAGTTTCACTTCCCCTGTGGCATCATGTTCATTTGTATCAGCTGTGTTTCCTCAGGTGTTTCCACTTCCACGTCACAGAGTTTTTCTTGCTACTGCTCAGGTTCATGTTCATGCTCATGTTTTGACTTTCTTTTTGCGTGTTCTTGTTCAATTTTCATGTTATGTCTCGTGTCATTGTTTTCATAGTTTAGTTCGTTCTCAGTTTAGTTTTCAGGTTAGTTCGCCCTTGTTTCGACTTGCCTTGTTTTTCTGTTACTGGACATCAGCCTCAAATAAACAGCTCGCCTTTTGTTAAACTTCAGTTCTTCTCTCCCGTGTCTGTATTTGGGTCCACACCTTTAACACACCAGCTACTCAGACGTGACAAGTCCAAATTTTAGAGGACACAAAGAAAAAATTATACTAGTTAATTTTAAGTACTGCAAAATTTCTTGGCAATTTAGAAGAAAAACAAACAATGTTACCCCATATTACATCATATATGTGCTGTTCTTTTTCAAGGGGCAGGCTGTATTATAAAGTGGCTGAATCTTACCCAACTTTGGGGTATTTTATAGAAAAGGAGATTATACATTATACTGCAAGTAATTTTAAGTACAGCTTAAGTGCAAAAATGACAATTGAACAATAGAAAATCCATCATACAACTTAATTAACATGTAAAAAAATAAAGCAGTTAAAAGGTAAGTTATTCTATAATATGCCTGCGTGCAGAGAAGTACAGTGTATTTTGATTTACGATGTGAAGATATTGTTTGTTTTTCAGCTCAATTAAAAATTACAGTTTTAAGCTGAAATTTGTGCATTACTGAAATTTACTTTTAGCTTAATTATTTCTTTCTTTCTTGTTATAACTTGACTTGACCCATATCTAGTGTACCTCCCTTTAAGTATGTGTATGAAAACATAATTACATTGTAATTTCAAATAAACTACACTAGTTTATTTGAAATTAAATTCCATTTAATTAGAGTAAATTATGCCCTTAGTCGCGAGGCTGTATTATAAGGTGTTGTTGAGTCTACAAATTTCCATACACAGAATGGAAATATGAAATTATAACCCAGTGTCAGCAGAATTCACACATCTAAACATGCACTGCCTCTTGTTATATTTTGCTCTGTCCATCCCTCCATCAGAGTGACCTTGTATTTCATTTACTGATAATTACATGGATTTATTCCACCGAGAGGCTTTAATTAGAATGCTAGAAATATTGATTGCCTCTATCATCTCCCACTCTCCTCTCATCCACACATTGCACCTTCACTCTATCCCTCCGTCCATCCATCCCTTCCTCCATCGGCACTCAAACTGCTTGAGAATGAGGAAGAAGCAAAGTGCTATGTTAAAAAGGAGAGAGAAGGGAGAAAGCAAAATGGGGAAAGCAAAGGAAAGAAAAGAGGGATGTGATGATAAATGAAGGAAATATGGCACATGTGAGCAGAATACAGTTGTGCTTTACTCTTTTTGTGGGTATGCTAAACACAAATAAAACGCCTTGACGCGACTGTTTTTGTGATTCCGTACTACAGAGAGAAAAATAGATTGAACTGAATTGAACAAATTATGCTTGTTGTAAAGTTTATTAGTAATTATCCTTTCTTATTGAAATGCATGTCTCATTTTTTCATATTTAAATACGTGTTATTACTATTTTGTAATTACGTGTATTTTTTGTAAACACAGGGTTTTTAATCAAAACACATTTACTCCAAAAGCAGGTAAGTACTATCGTGAGTGACTGATGATGACTTGTTTTAACTTTTCGTTAAAATTTCAAATATCACACCACAAACAAGGGATGTACCTCAAAAATGACCTACACAATTAGACAAACTGTTCAGATTCAGTGTACAACTAGAGTTAACTAGAGGTTCAAGGTGTTATGCATCCACCCACCACTAGCTGGGGCTGCAGACAGAACCCCTCCCTTTCTGAGACAGGAAGTTCTAAATAAGCAAGGTACGATTGATGATAGCCACGCAAACCCTGTGTGAGAATGTGTAAGTTTCAGTTGTTGGGTAAACACAAACGCTAAGAAGTGCTAAGATTGTTTCAGAAACATTTCAAATGTGATTTGGTTACTGACAAATGAGATTCACAGAAAATTCTCTTAAACACATTTGTACAGACTCAGCCTCAGCCGTTACACAGACTGTTTCTCATCTCCTACCAGGAGGATTTGCTACCAGCTCAGTTTGTATGTTGATATTAGACACTGAAGGCGTGCGATCACATGGACTCCAATGATTATTCATTTGCAATTTGATAGTTAATTATATCTGTAAGTTATGATTATAAATGCACTGTGGGAATGCAAAGAATCTACTGGTGTGTATGGGGCAGGGAGGGGGAATAAAGAAAACAGAGAGAGCAAAATTAAATGAATGTTCAGCCGAGCTAACAGGCCTGCTGACTTTATTTTCTGCTGGCCAAAGCAGAAAGACGCCGCTCAGTTTTTTTTTCTTTTTTGATGTTTGATTAATTATTTTGGTGCCAATCCATTTCAGCTTCCCTCCATATTTAATTAAAATATCATTTTAAAACATAATTAAGTTTTTAATCCGACTGCGAGTGAGTCTCCAGCAAAGCAAAGAGGACTCCTCTCTCACTTTTTTCTCTCTCTCCCACCCTGTCGGCAAATTGGAGGCTGCCTGCGGGCTTCATACACAACCACACACACAAACACACACACAAAGGTAGAGTGAGCAGTGTTACTTTCAGTCGCTACTAAGGCAGAAATGTGAATTCTCCTTTAGCATCGACACATTCAGACCAACCTGAGCTGTATAGTATTAGTGTGTATATGTGTGCGTGTATGTGTGTGTGTGTAAACACCCAGCATGCGGCCTGGCGGCTGCTGATGGCCAAGCTAATTATGCATGAAATCAAATATGATTTAAAAAACAACTTCACAAGAAACTCCTGCTACAATGCCATCTCTCTCACACACACAGACACACACACACAGACTCAGCAGGAGAGAGAGGCAGATGATGGTGATGAGTCAGTGTGTGCTTTTGTCTCCCGTGTGCGCAGAAGGAAGACGGAAAAGTGCAGCAACAAAAGATGAGCTCTGTGGAATCGTATTCCCACTTGTTTTATTTGAATGGCATCTGTTACTATTCTCTATCTTTTTCCTTTTTAATAAAATCCATTAAGGGATAATTACAGTTTGTTTCAACGTACAGTATTTGAAACTGTCTACTGTAGTTCCATGGGTCCTGCTGCGTTTGCACACATCAACTCCAATGTAAAGATTTAGTCTTGCAAAAGAGCATAAAAAAGCATATATAGCAGCTTGATCACTTAATGAAATATGAAACATTGTTATACATTAAATGCAAAGGTACTGTATCATAAGCAGTAAAGCTTTGCCACCTCCAATGACACGGTGCTGCAAATGGATCATGACAATAATCCTACAGAGGCATTCTACACTTGTGTTGCTTGGGTGCATTCTGGTAGGATTAATTGCTCAGAGTATCTGCCAACTCATTCTAGTATTACTTATTTTAATTTTCCAACCAGCTAGCCCTGGCTCTGCCTATCTGTGCTGCTTCTACCAACAGGCCAACCAAGCTGGTGTGGTCCTCCAGAGTCTCTTGTTCCACAGTGGGTTGGACTCCAGCTTTACTATGTTGGATTGTAGAGATAGAGGGTTCTTTGGAGGGCTACAAGAACTATCAGGTTGATTAGTGCACTCCTTTTCCAAACTTACCAAGGCTGCAGAGAAGATCAGCAACTCTCAAACAGTAGAGTCAGAGTCCAACCGTGGGTGGAGAAGCTTACTAGAAGCTACTGTTGTGCATTTGTCACCAAGCAGGTCTACTTATATTCACTGAGGAGCTTTTATGCAGTATTATTTATTAATCCTTTCAAGAGAGCATGGATTCACCCCCTTTCCTTTGTGTGCTTGTACACATGTAGTACAAAGTCATTCAGGAAGCGGAGAAGCTTAATCACCTGAGTATTTTTTTCTGCCGGTATGCTCTTTACATAAACATAACTTATTTTGTGAAAAAAAGACAAAATTTTTCAAAGCTTAAGTGCTGTGGCCATATCAAATATGGCACTTCTGATTTCTATGGGGGAAAAAAGCATTATTTCATGCCTGGCTGAGTTCAGGACATTAAAAATGCAGCGGGCTCCTCCAGAATCAAATTACCTTGAACTGATTCAAAGGCTTCTCATATCCATCACCATGCACTGTGTGGTCCCCAAAACAAGCAAATTAGATGTGGCATTTATTTACGTGACGGGTGGCAGAGGGGGAATTAAGATTTTGGGGGGTAAATTACAGGTAATTAAGGTCCATTCTGTGTAATTCTCAGCTATTAGAAGTAATTTGACGGCGATCGTCTAGGACTGAAATTAATGTGTGACGTGACAGAGAGAGGAGAGTGAGTGCATGGTTCACCTTTTCATTTATTTTACTTCTTTGTCTAGATTCACCTCGTTTTATTCCACCTCCAGCCCACCGCTACCTCCTCTTCACCTTCCATCTGCCCGGGCTTTTCGTTTTGTTCAAGGACACCAATCCAGTTATTTTCAATATCAACATAAATCAAAACTAATGCATGTGACACAGCGGCAACAATCCTCAAACACTACTGACTGATACAGAGTGAGATGAGGGATGGACGGAAGGAGGAGGAGGAGGAGAACAACACGGGGGAGGTAGAAAATACGAAATAAAAGGACTTCTTAGAAAGAAAGAACGAAAGAAAGAAAGAACAGCTTGGCCTTGGTCTTTCTGACAGCAAAGTGCTTTACGGCTGTTGGCATCTGCCACAATATGCCACAATCGCCCCCGAGGGCTTTCTTTACTGGATTATTATGGTTGCCAGGGTGACAATGCCACACACTAGCTCCAATGAGAAAAAAAAACGTATTTATTTTTTTAAAGCCTCAAATTAGCAAGGGAGACAGTTAACCCACTCCTTAGCTGAGACTTTATCTGGATATTTTTTCCAGCCTCATTAGCCATGGTAGAAAAACCCAGTTCAACCAGTAGGATCAGTTGGCTTAAATCAGCAGCTGCTGTAACAATGCCTGTGAGGGCGTTTGTCACTACAATGGCGGGGCATAGTACCACAGTATCCCAATAACCCCAGGAAACAGCGATGTCTTCAGGGGCAGTGTGAAGACATTGGAACGCGGACCATTCTGAATTTTTTTGATTGAATTAAAAAAATCAGTAAATCAGCAATAAAATTTGACTGTGACAAAATATATTTGACTGGCTCTTAGAAATAATCGTAGGTTTGGCTGGGATGGGTTAATATTATCAATTTGCTTAATTTCATTCAAAGTCAATTCAAAGAAAGTCTCAGGACTCTGCACCATGTCGAAAAATCTCTTACACCCATTTGGGCAGTAATTAAGCAAATAAACCTCCAATTCATTTGTCACTGGGACATAAAAACTGCATGTATAGATTCACCAGTAGCCTGACATCTCCTTCTCAGAAATGTAACCATGTGTCACGCTGACGCAACCTACTATGATTGGGAGATTGAGGAACTACTGAAATGGATGTGAGAGAATGTACAAAGTGGAATAAAATGTGGTTAAATATATATTTGGCTTTGTAATAAAAAAACAAAAAAAACCAAAGAGTAGGGGACCTGGGAGGAAAAAAAGTCCCAGCATTTTATTTGTTTCTTTCATGGCTGGCACCGCATGTAAAATACTAGGACACAATGGCAAAATAATTAAGACATAATGCATCACACACAACTATAAATGCTGGGAGTGACATCGACCACTTAAGTATGTTATGTAGGCTCTACAAAGACTTACATCTAAAGCAGTCGTTAGCTGTGGTGGAATTCTCCCATAGATTTAAATTCGTTATTCTTTGTGTGTGTTTTCAATTTCCAGCTTGCTGGTTAAACAAAAACTGCAATGTCAATGATTTTGCATCCTTTATGGCAACAAGCAAGCATACGTGCACAAATAAGTAATCGCCTGCTGTTGCGGTTTAGTAAGGTTGGCCAATTCTATTGAGTTTTCAATTCAGTTTTATTTATATAGCACCAAATCACTACAACAGTTGACTCAAGGTGCTTTATATTGTAAAGCAATGACCCTGCAATAACAGAGAGAAAACCCAGACAATGAGACGACCCCCTATGAGCAAGCACTTTGGCGATAGTGGGAAAGAAAAACTCCATTTTAACAGGAAGAAACCTCCAGCAGAACCAGGCAGGGGAGGGACAGCTATCTTCTGTGACTGACTCAAATAAGCCCAAACTATAAACTTTATCAAAAAGTAAAGTTTTAGGCCTAATTCTAAAAGTAGACGGTTAGAAACTGGGAGCTGGTTCCACAGATGAGGGACATGAAAGCTGAAGGCTATTTTCATATGTATATAGAATGTGACTAAGGCCACAGTCCCACAAGCATAGAGACTGGATGTTAACCGCCTGGTGACCATCAATTCAAAGGAAGAAAAAGAGTACTCCTCAACTAGATATGAGTGGTTGCTGGCAGTTTCTGTGAAACTCAATGCTAAAAAAGGCCTGCAAATTCTGCAGGCCTAAAGCACAGTCAATTGATATATATCTCAAATGTCAAAGTACGGAAAAATGTGATCACAGTAATTGAAATCTATCTTCTTGGATTATTAACACAGCTGGGTCGACCAAAAATTATTCTAAAAAGGGAAACTCAGAATGACCAGATATTGAGTATTGTTGAGTGCTGTTGCTGACCAAGTGCTTGGTGTTATGGTTAATTCCAGGACAATTACTTTAAACATTCAATGAAGCAAAAAGTTATCCCAAAAAGGTTTTTTGAACTCAACAGTGAATTCAGTGGATGTCAGTGCCATTCCCAGGATGTGGCAGAAGAGCAGGCTGACAGCAGGAAAGTGAAGCATAGAACATAGAAAAGCCTTACTGGAAGGTTTCCAACATCCATCCAAGAACTAAGGCTGTTGGAAAGCAAAGGGAAACCAAACACAGTTCAGATTCCTAATAAATGTGTCGCTAAGTACACAAGTACTGCATTTCTATTCATATTTCTACTAAGTTGTTTTTTCCTACTCACTGTTTAGCTTTGTTGCAAGTCCAAATTTATATCTATTATATCTATCACCGTTGCATGAAGCTCTCATGTATTTAACTGTTCTATATAGCTTCACAGAAAATTCAGGTATGATGAATACACGTCAATAACAGCACATATCTGTGCTTCACGTCTGAAGATTTAAGAAAACCAGAATCTTACACACCTTACTAGCTGCATGACTGTCAAAATGTGTGTTCTTAAAAAGGCAGACATATAAACGGGGTTTCTATTAGACAGCAAAGCAAATACATCACGAACCTAACACAGAGCAGAAAGGAGTTATTGCACCTGGATTAGCTGAGTGTTTTACTTTTGTCTCTTAGTAAGAGTCAGCCTGTCAGATGGCAGGAAAGTCAACCAAGGGCACTATTTCATATTTAATATTTAATATGCTCACCTAATCATGCTCAGCCTTGGTATGTGTGGGTGGGGGTGGGTTTGGGAGTGTATGTGTGTTTATAGAGGGAGCGGGTGAGTCTAAGTGGGCGTTGTCTCTCTGTCAGTCAGCATTTGTGGCTTGTCTGCAGGTTATTTAATGATTTTACACTCAAGTGATTTATCATAATTTTTCCAAGACAATCTTCTATTATTCTTTGCTTTCATCTCTCACACTCACTCTCTTTCTTTCAGACACACACTTTCCCTCTCAGTTTCTCTCTCCCACTCCCTCGCTCTCCCTCTGCAGCGGCATCATCCAACTCCTTGGTCAAAGTGGAATAATTGTCAATGAATATTTAACAAGGTTTCAGATGGTGGGATAGACATCATCCTCTCTCTCTCTTTCACACACACACATACACACACGGTTGTCTGTGATCCAGGCAGAGGTTAGCGATACGGCGTGGTCAGTGGTGCGTACAGCAGCCAGTGGATTAGCGGAGCAGAGATGATGAAGGGCAGAATAAGTACTAAATAAACACCCTCTGCTTTCGCTCCACATACAGTAACGCAGCTCAGCGCCAGCAGCCATTTCTCAGCAGCCATTTTGTGTCCTTCTCGACCCCCCTTCACCGACTGGACTCCTTTTACTGGAGGAGATCATGAAATCGTAATTAACCACCAGCGGCATTTGTAATTTCTAGTCCGGTGCGGATCTGCTGTGTGGAGTGTTTGAAATATTCAGCATTTGCCTAGTCTGGAGAGTCCAGATGTGTCTGAGAGGTTGCAGGTTTAACCATGACATTAAGAGGCAGTGAGGTGCCCTTGAGCCCTGAGGTCCTCAAGGGCACCACGGAAACTTGTAAAAGCAGCAGCCTTGAAAACAAATGCATGTTGTATAGTGTCTTGATTGTCCATAAAGGTGGACAAAGTGTTATGATCAATACAGGTTTAGGGCCAGGTGATAAAACAATAAAAATAATTGTTGTCAAATAACTTTCCTTGAGACATGGTTAATATAAAGTCAGTAGAACTCATTCCATGTGTGAAGTACTTTGTGTTGTCTCTGACAAACAACACGAAAGGCCAATGACAATGAGCTACAGCGACGTTAGGCTGGGTTAATGGTAATGCTGTGCTAATGTTTGGGTTACTGCAGGAATTTGGTCATTTTGAGGTATTTTGGCTATTTAAAGGCTAACAAAGAAGCAGACTAGCATACACTGGGTATGAAACTGGGTTTATAGCACATTCCCAAAGATGGTAGCTAATACCATGACAAGTGATTGCAGCAAGCAGTTAAAAATGTTGTGTTCAAGTGGCTAATTAAAGTAAGTACAAAAATTGACATTGTAACCTCTTTAGCAAATAGCTGCAAATTTCAATATCAGGCACACAAAGAATTTGATCGTCTCACTGAAGTTGCATGTGAGTTCGCTTATCAGTGTATGCCCAGTAGATACTATCCAGTCTTTAAGTCTGACTTCATTAGCCGTTTCTGGGTCCAAACTCTGCTTCAGGTCCCAAAGTCAAATGAACACTGCGGCATCACTGAGAGTTAAAAACTGTCGAAATCCTTTCATCTTCAATAAAATGATCGGTGTGCCTGCTCTACCTGCTTTAACAATGAAGTTTAACATCCAGGCATCCATTAAAACAGAATTTATTAAATTTAACAGAGTTAGAAGTTAGCAGGAAGTTAGCTCGCTAGTTTCCATCTAAAGATGATATAGTATGTTCTGACTGAGGGATTTGTGAAAAAATTAAAACGTACAGCTCTGTTATCACTTCTGACATAAATGAAGACTGTAAACTAAACAGCAGTGACGTGTGTAGGGTTACTAAGTTGGACTAGCTGGTATATAATGATGTGCTACATGGTGGCTAGCTACACAGCTATGGTTAGCATAATATAACCACATTAGCACAGTGAAGCTGGAGGATGAACGCTAACGTTTTTTCCACTCTATAAAAGTTAATGTGAGGGTTCCCAAAGGATAGGGACAAATGCAATCACATGGCAGGATGCTGTAAACGGACCAAACTTCAGTCAAGAGAACAACTGAGATAATCCATCCATACGAGGTTAGTCATTGCTGCATGGGCTGGGCTCTAGTTACATTGTAAGGTGTTAAAAACTGAGCTTTAAAATGAATAGTGATAATAAAAAATGAGAGCGGCCGACAGTGATCACTGACTTTTTAGGGACTTGTTCTGCTTAAACAGAACAAGATACAAAGCATTAAAACAGGTTAAAAACACAACAGCCTTAATAAATGCAGAGTTCATACGTAAGACTGGATTCTTTTGGCTCTGTTTTACTTGATAAATGCCTGCTCTTTGTTACCAGTTAGTTAGAATTCACTGTAGGCTTATCAATACAGAACTATTATGTCGGTGTCTTTGAGGAACTTAAGGCTCTGTAAGTACAAAGCTCATTAATGTCAGCAAACAGACCTTTTTATCTCTTTATGAACCCATTCAAATTTTTATAATGTTGATTTTATCCAACTTTAATGGTGTGGTTGGAATCAGCTAGTACTTTCACCTTCTCAGTTATGAACACTTAAAATATATTTTTAATGTTAAGATTTTAATATTTGAGCCGTTTAAACAATGTTGCAACCGTCTCGGTCAATAAAATGAAACAATATTTCAGTCTAATTTTTGAATACATGTTTTTAATTCTCAATTATTAAAACACTAGGCTTCAGCTAAAACTAAAGTATTAATGCAGGTGCTTTGTATCACGTCTTTTTATAACTTAGCATGAAAGTAGATACATGAAAGCAGACAAATAAACAAAGTAATTAAAAGAAAACTACATCTGTTTTCCAGAAAACACAAATATATGGCAGTATGGTATATTAACACAGAGTATACTTCTATTATTTATCAAACTTTTATAGATGCAGGTTTAATACAAAACACTTGAATTTCTCTCTCTCTTTCTCTCCCTCTCTCATTGTAATCAGCAGCCCTTACAGCCAATCTGCTGGCCATAAAACTGTCTGCAGCCTGATGATGTACAGCTCACAGAATTACCTTATCTGCCTCTGATTTACTGTGCCTCACAGGTAGAGAGACAAAAACAGCCTCCACACCTCTGTCACATCCATCCATCCATCCCTTCACCCCCCCATCCCCTCGTACATCCTGCATTCCCCCTTTTCCACTCTTCAACCTTGCTTTTATCAGTCTTCTATCAATTCCTCCTGCCTTCCTCTCATCTTTTGTTCTTCATTTCTTCATTTGTGTCGCTCTGTACCGCCATCATTCTCCTCTCGTTTTTTTCCACCAGTAAACCTTATTCTATCCATCTCTTCTCCCTCCTTTTCACCTGTCTTTTTCTAATCCACATTGTGCTTCATCTCTTAATTGGGTGAAGCCGGTTCTTACCATTCTGTCCACCTTTCACTTCTTCTGCTTTCAATGCTAAACGTCAAACTATCCCTCTATGCATTTATTTGAGCTGTTTTAGTCTTTTTAATGTCAGTTCCTCTATCCCTTCATCGCCCCATCTTTCTTCTCATTTCTCTACCGCAGACCTATTTTTCTTTCATGTCTTCCTTTACTATTTTCCATTTTTCACATCCTCCCTTGTCTTCTTAAGCGTTCTCTCTTTCCTCCCTTTCTCTAACTATTTTTTTTTTACTCAGTCGCCCCCACACAATTTCTGCGGCCCGTTTTCATTCCATCACCTCTGTATTTTAGCCCAATCCCTTTCTATCTATCCCCCCTCGTGCTCTCATCTCGTCCCAGTCATCTTAACATTTATCTTGCTGTTTTTCCCCCCCACACATCCTTTTCTAATCTGTCCTTCCATTCATCCTGCTTTTCTTTTTCTTTCCTTTCAACATTGCATTCCTCCTTCCCTCCTTCTGCTTCTCACATGGCTACTTCTCTTTTCTTTTTCTTGCCATCCACTATTTTGTTCATCACTTTTATTCCCGCTCTCTTTGGCCTCCTTTTCATTGTAAAAGCAAAGAAAACAGCTCTGCCTGCCCTTCTGCTCGGCTCTTCGCCAACAAAAACAAAAAGAAAAATCTTTTTGCAGGTACCGTCACAAATGACGTACACAAACACAATTTCTAAAGTAGTATTAAATGGTGCAAAAGACACACACATCTAGACGCACACTCACATAAATTCGGCATCAGACGCTCTGACAGTAATTACAGCCTACAGTGGTCCTTGTTGTCTTTTATTTAAGAACAAGATGGAGGATCTTTGATCAGAAACTGAGACAGAGAGGGTGTGTGTGTGTGTGTGTGTGTGTGTGTGTGTGCTCTTGCACAAAGTGTGTCCGCCTTGATGTATGAATACAAATGACTGAAATGATATCAAAATGTGGTTTTGATTGTGGATTTGAGAGGAGAAATGGGATGGGGAGGGGGTAATTAAGTCACCAGGAGGCCAGTATCTATGTGTGTGTGTGTGTGTGTGTGTGTGTGTGTGTGTATGTGTAAAACACAGAAAGAGAGAGAGAGAGAAATAGAGCTAGAGAGTCCGTCTGTTCATGAGTGTTTGTGTTTTTATGTGTCTGTTTTGCGTGTATCTGCAATAGATGCGTCAATTTATATTCATGTGTAAGTTTACGTGTCCACGAAACATGTGTTTGTGTGTTTGTGTGTCTGTGTGCGCGCGAGTGGAGTGTGGGTGTTTGAAAACGTGTCTGGTTTTTCATCAGAGCAGAATTCCTCTGCCAACGTTCCTTAATGAAAAATAAATAGCGTCCACTGTTTCAGAGCATCTTTTCAATCAGCTGGAAAATACCCAAAGCAGTAGGAGACAGGAGGTTTTTACGTCTCAACTGCTCAGTAGAGATCAAATCACCATTCAATTTTACTCAAAGAAAAAAACATTTCAGGGCTCTTAGTTTGGGGAGAAAATGTGTTTCTGTCTGGTCTTCATTCGTTTTTCCATCAACAAAGTTTTACAAATTAGTAGAAACTCTTAAGAATGATACCTTTGTATTCAAAAAACATGACAATGAATAATCTGGACTCACAGTAAGTGTCTCATTCACTCACCTGAACAGTCGTAAGAGCTACTTCCTAATTCTGTTATGCGGGTCTTTCTATGCCTGACCGAGGAGCGCCTTGGTTTCCCAATCTCTGCTAAAATTGTTTTATTAGGTATGTTGTATTCTTGTACAGCACTTTGGTCAATGCTCTTGTTGTAATTTCAATGTGCTATATAAATAATTAAACTATTAAACTATTAAACTATTAAAATACACCGTACAGTTAATTCTGTTGAATATGTACGTGAGGCTCAAATTCCTGGTTCCTAGTTTTAAATGCTTCCTCCGCACTGGCCTCCACCTTTTCTCTGCAAGTCAGGCTACTTTGTGTTCATAACGTTGTCCTTGCATTTACTTACGCTTGCTGAAAAGATTTCTCCACAGTTATTTCTACAAACAGATGAATAAAGCCCCGGATTCTACTCCTTATTACGAGCATGCAAACTCACTGATGTAAGACAGTTTGTATTAATGCTCCACATGTCAATCTGGATATGTAATATATGTAATATGTAATAAAAATAATAATAATATCATAGACCTCGATCTATCATCACTGACATGACAGGCATGGAGAATAGATGTATGGCTATAAAAAAAATTCTCACTTTTCCACTTTGATTTCACTTGAAAACATCTACACGTAATAACTGATGCTTTTTTCATGCTCGTTTTTGAAGAATATTTATAATCATACAACTAGAGAGCATGGGCAGCACGGTGGCACGGTGGTTAGCACTGTTGCCGCACAGCAAGAAGGTCCTGAGTTCAATTCCAACATCAGGCCGGGGTCTTTCTGTGTGGAGTTTGCATGTTCTCCCCGTGTTTGCGTGGGTTCCCTCTGGGTACTCCGGCTTCCTCCCACCGTCCAAAGACATGCAGCTTGTGGGGATAGGTTAATTGGTTAATCCAAATTGCCACTAGGTGTGAATGTGCGAGTGAATGACAGTGCGAATGGTTGTCTGTCCCTGTGTGTTGGCCCTGCGACAGACTGGCGACCTGTCCAGGGTGTACCCCGCCTCTCGCCCTATGACAGCTGGGATAGGCTCCAGCGCCCCCCGCGACCCTGAAAAGGAGAAGCGGAAGCGAATGGATGGACAACTAAAGAGGTCAACTTCCATGTCTTTCAAATACAATATTGAAAAAGATGAAAAATCTTTTTCAATATTGTATTTGAAAAAGATTTTCAACCTTATTTTTTTCTAAATAAATAAACTTTTACATTAAAGAAAACGCACACATGTATGGTGAAAGAATTCACCTCCCACCACTAAGAGAAAGCTGGAGGTGAAAAACCCAAACTTCTTCTTCTTTTTTTTAATTTTCCACCAACCGGAGTCGAGCTGAAGGAAGCAAACTCATTTCTCCGCTCTCCAGGCGTTGGCTCGTTAACCAACTGCTCTGCCCGACGCTGCCACCGCTTTTCCTTCAACTTTCATCAAACTCAACTACTTCCTCTAATAATCACCACCGCCATATCCGTGTTTAACAAGGTAATATGACACAAACCATCTGTAGCTTCAAAAAAAAAAAAAAGGAAAAAAATAACACCCACTTTACATATTCACTTTTACCATCCCCATAATTAAATATTTGAGAAATATCAGGAATGGAAAATTAAAACAGAAAAAGCCCTGTGCCACCACTATCAATTTATTCCCTCTCTCAGAGTGCATTAGAAACGTCAGATTGCCGTTGGCAAAGACACAGAAAGAGCTTGGTGTTTTTTTAAACTCACTTTATAAATTACATTTTGGAGTGCTTTGGCATGCTAATACCTGCTGCCACGGAGAGCAGACAGCGTTAATTATTTCTTATTGGGATCGGCGGCGATTATTTGCATATTTCATTTAGCTGTTATAGACGTTGCAGGTGGGAGGGAGGAGAGCAGGGGCGTGTGAGACACTTTTTACTTTGTGTCTCAACAACTTTTGGATTAAAAAAGAAAAAAACGATGGATTCACTGACCGTATGTGTTTGGAGGAGCATTAATTTAGGCTGATTTCAGTCATTTCCATGAGCTGCGGCAGATTATTGGTGATAATTAACAAAATTAGCTTTCAATATCACGCAGGCTTTGATGCAAAAAGGTCAGAAAACAGTTTTAAGAACTTCAGCGTGTTCAACTTTATTCGACTAAAGCAGCAATTATAACGTCATTTATACTCAATTGGCTTCACGAGTGGCTCTATGTGAGGACGACAGCAGGGGAAAGTCAAAGTTTCTAAGAGTTTAAGAACCGGAAAACAGATGTGTCATTTATACAAAACATCATCATGAATTCATCGTGAATACATACGCACTTAATGAGGGATTACAAAACCGGAAAACGTCCATAGCACGGTGTATCAACACGAACAGAAAGTTTCACTCTAGACAACGATCAGCTTTAACTTAGACATGAAGGTCAACCATTTGGTCAAAACATCAGGAAATGTTTTAAATGTAACTAATTACTGTCAGCCTTCTGTTCAATCTCAGTTTCTTTTCCAAGTGATCCTTCCCGCACACTTTTCACAGAAGAAACTCCATCCATCTCAGTTTCCTGAGACAAGCTCTTCTCATCCCCAGTCACAGGAGAATGTGGATCCTCAGCCTTTGGATCCTCATACAAAATGCTCTGAGTTCACAATAATGTTTTTCAGTTTTTGTTTAAAAGGGTATTTGTTGTCTTATATGTTGTGAAATTGAAGTTGCTGTATTTAGAGTAGGTATTCTTTCCTTTAGTAATACTTTTGTTGTCTGGTATAATTCTGTGATATCTATCCTCAACCCTATAAAGCATCCCTCCATCTATTTTATTCTTATCCAGTTCAGGGTCACGGGGGGCTGGAGCCTGTCCCAGCTGTCACTGGGGCAGATGGATAATGACCCAAAGCATAATGCAACCCAAAAGTGTAACAAGGAAAAAAAATGGATCATCTTCACTGACCAATCAGTCACGTGATTTCAACCCCAAAGAGCATGTTTTTGGCTACTGAAGACAAAACTGAATGCAGAAAGACCCACAAACAACTGGAGCAACTCAAGGTGGCTTCAGTGAGAGTTTAGCAACTCAAGGGAGGAAACACAACATGTTGTGATGTCCATGATTTGTAAGCATTAAATATTTAAATTTACGTTAGCTCTTCCAGTCAATTATGAACCTCTGAAAATAGGTGAGTGTGTATAAACATGGCTGCAATTTCTAAACAGTTCATGCTGTTTTTTGGGAAAACCCGTTGAATTAAAGCTGAAAGCCTGCACTTCAGTCACATTTCGATTGTTTGGTTTACAGTCCTCTGTGGACGTGTACAGAGGTGAAACTACAAAAAATGTGTCTCAAACATTATGGAGGACACTGTATCCCTAATCCAGCACATTTTCATCTTTTTATTCATTTTTAACAACCTACAGTGTTGTTGGTGTGAAACTTGCTTGCTGTGTAACATGAAAACCCTCCAGGTGTAAGCACCAAGTTTTATCGCTTTCAAATGACCTGGAAATGCAGCTTTGCAGATCTTCAACCAGGGATTAACACCAACACTGAGATTTTTTTTTAACACAAACTATCTTGATATAGTGTCACTGCGTGGTTAAACTAACTCCCAAACTTCCTAACTTTAATCTTAATTTATGTAAAGTGCTGTGTGGTGGAGCTCCGGGAGCGGGACAAGCCGTCTGATTGGCTATATCAGGTATCAGGCAGGAGTCCAACACTCGGTAATTTGATTTAAAAAGCTCGTAATAACCTGAGGTCAATATTTAAATCACTCAGAGGGGGAGATGAGCCACTCTGCATGTTCAGGACGCTTCAGTCTCCATGCTCAGAGTCAACCAAACCTGGATCTCTATCACCTCCACTCCTCCAACACCTCCTCCACTGCCCACGATCTTTTCTTCTGCTTCTTCTTATCCTTACTTTAGCCCCCTTTCCTCTCCATGTGACTTCGTCACTCCTCAGTTTCAAAAATACTCTGCGGTGTTCAAGGCTCTGATTTCAGAAATAACTTAAACAAAAGGAGCAGATCCATTTCTCTGTTTCAGCTCCTCCTGCTTTTCTTGCATTTGCTAAAACGACTAAATTAGAGCTAAATTTTGAATCCTGGTATTTATAGGAATTTGAGCCCTGCGATAAATCCCCATTTCTCACTTCAGGTGGAGCTCTGCTCTCGAGCATATCACTGCTTGCTTGTGACATCCGTGACACTCTTCACCCATTCGTTTTTCACTTGCTTTGCTATGGTAACAAATTTGTGCTTGGTAAAGTCATTTTATGTTGTAAGGTGTGTTACAAACGACAGAGTCGGAAATAGTGGATGCTAAATCTCCACTGAATATTTCACCTCTTCAAAGTCTGAGTTTGGTTGGTTTTTTTCCCGTCTTTCATCTGCTACCAGTCTGTAAGGCAACAGACTGACTCTTCATCTGACCCCACCTTGTTTCATTCTTCTTTCACTACCTACTCGCTGTATTCCCCTCCCCCCTTCTCTCACTCTCTCCCTTCCTCTCCTCCCCCCCGTCCTTCTCTGTGTGGTCTGTAGGGTGAAATGGAGGCCTGGGGCCAACAAGCTGTCTCCACCAGCCACACTGATAAGACACACACACACATACATACACATTCAGAGACACCATACAAGTGCCAACAGTCACAATCACAAATGTACAAGTGCTTTACACACACACACACACACACACGTTTTTTTACACAGCTCATACTCTGTGAGGACAAACCTACGGAGGCCACTTAGCAGTTTTACCTGTAAATTTCTCACTCTTACACACACGAACTTTCATACACATTTATACGCTATACTTGAAACATAGCGTATAAACTGAAACATGAGGAAAAAATTGTGTTCTTGGGGAAAGGGGGGGACAGGTGGATAGCCAGGTGTTAGGTTCAGCTCTCTAATAGGATTTGTTTCCCCTCATGTCCAAAGGGACTAGCCTTTGGACATGAGGGGCTGGTCTAATGTCAACAAATCAACCTCCTTACAACGCACCATCCATGACACACCTCAAACTCACACCAACCCCTCCGAACCCCTCGGTGGAAATTGGCATGTTCCTGACACGTGAAAGATGAATTTGATGTACATGCAGCATTTGAGCAAAGTGTAGATTTTAAGCATGCACATCAAAACACCTGGAGCAGATGAAACATTTGGGAAAATACGGCTGAAATTGAAATGTTAGTGCAATTAAGACAAATTTTTATTCAAATTAATTTTAAGTCTGAACCTCTAGGGTTAGTAGGCTGTTAGCTGTATGGCTGTTTCACACAGTTAGGCGCTGACCTGCTTTAAGCAATGTAATATTTATTGATCTAACAGCCAGTGTACTGTTTATTATACCGCTTTTTGCATATATCTAAGTCACTGCATGCATCTTATACAGTTGACTTTGTGTGTCAAAAGAACGTCGCGGATCAATGCCAGTGTTTTTGTAGTGGTGCACAAACTCTTCGCTGCCCTACAAATGGGAGAGTGCTGCTTTTATTCCTTGGGGTGTACTCAGTGTGCAACAGTAACAGGATGGATGGAACATTTCAAACATTCACCAGGACCAAAGTTTTTCACAGCAGAACAGCTGAGATGGTTAATGTTAGTCACTATGTGGTGCTTTTAGGATTGTGGTAAACTGATGGTTATGTAACCCATTAGAGTTGTTGTAACTAAATATCCTCACCTGTTTTATTTCATTATATATTCCATTTACTTGTGGATTTCTGTGAATTTGTATAAAGAGTGACGTAAATCTTGATTTATTTCATTAAAATTAATTAAACAGATTAATGTTATAATGTTTTGTTTTTGAGAAATTTCATTTCAAACTTTAGATTTACTGAGAGAAAGTTCCCCCATCTTCCCCTCCATCATCTTCATACTTTGTTCTTGTCAAATATCCCCCCACATTTGTAATACGCTGTCTAAACATGGTGGCAGTTTTATAATATTTGAGTGATGAAACTCCAGAGAAAAAGATCCAGATTCAGCAGCTGTCACCGAAAACATCCATTCACCTTTTCAACACGCGCACGTTTGTGTGTCTGTGTAAGTGTGTGTGTTAGCAGACTCGGTACAATCCCCTGTAATGTGACAGACAAATCCTGCTAAGCTGTTAAATATTACACTGCTTTCACACTCGTATTAAACACCTTTCCATGTCTCTCGTGCGCGTGCGCTCTCTTTTTCCATGTTCACCCACCCCTGCCAAAACACACACGCAACCCTTGCCTTCATCTTCAATATGCAACAAAACACTCTTTGCACATGTACAACAAATCTTTAAAATGCAGCGACACACTGACAAAGTCACATAACGCAATACTGTCATATGACACACACAACCGTTTCGCTGCGCGGTGTCTCTGCTTGTGTGTGTGTGTGAGTCCTAATCCCCGGTGTTGGCCGCCCTGTCGCGGCGTTATATTTGCTGGTATCAGTGTATCTTCCACTTGCTGCCTAATCCAACCACCCCGGCTCTGATATTTCCTGACATTTATATGAATCACCCCTCTCTAGATGAACGGACAGAGAGAGGGAGCTGAGCTAGATGATGAAGGCAAAGATGGAGCTTGAGTGAAAGAACGGTACAAGGAAAGACATCGTGAGTCAAAGAAGGTTGTGTCAATGTAAAGGTCTGCAGGGATTTAAACTGAGAGGAAATCAGAGGAGAGACAGATACCGAGACTTATGGATGGAAGGACAGACGGACAATGGAATGGTAAGGGATAATGATGGGATGGAAAAGTGGGGGGAAAGTCATTATTTTCTATCTTTCATTGATGAAAAGAAAGAGCATGAAAGTCAAAAGCAGAATAAATAAAAATCGCACCACGGAAAGACAAAAAAGTCTTCAACCTTGTCAGCGACATATGTTTCCATCAATAACAACAAGCTCTTATGAGCACCAAGAGACACACACACACGCGCTATTAGTCTTCGGAGGCTTGTTAAGGCTCAGCCTAATTTTATGACCTCACACCACACCTGTAGTTGCTACGGCGACCATATCAGCTAAGAATTAATAGAGGGGGAGCGAACAAGGACAAAATGCTCCGAGTCAGAAATTGAAATTTGAGAGAATGAACGTCGTTAAAGCAAAAATATAAACCTTCAAGTTTCCAAAAGTGCAATGCAGCTTATATCAGCTGCCTAAGAAGCAAGTCAGTCTTAAGTGATCAAGCTTACTTGAGAAAAATGGTAAAGTTGCCATGAATCTGACTTTTTTTTAATTTCAACAGAGCATGGTAAACATGGTGAAATCTAGAGCTGATTTTTCTGTTTGTGTTTTTGTTTTTTGTTTTTTTGTTTTTTTGCCTGTCCTAATTGGTTCTTTAGCCGTCAGAATTGTTGTCTGAAGACCAACAAGGATACCCAATGGATTTATTTTGCCAAATGGATCATCATGGCATTGCCGTATTGGTCCATTTGATCGACCCTTGTTTTTATTATTTATTTTATTTTATTTTCAGTTGTTACAGACGGGACAGACATGAGTGAGGGATAGGAAAGGGAGACAGAAAGAGGAAGGAAAAGAAAAACAGAAGGGGAGAGGGACAGTGTCTGTTTGTGTTTTGATTACATGGCAGAGATCATATCTGACTTTTTCAGCATTTAGTCGATTATACAACTAAAAATGAAATGGCACCAAAGCCACTTTAATATTTGGCACAAAAAGGCAAACTGTGTTCATATGAGATGCTCCTATGTTAATATAAATGGTTGAATGCTAATAATATAAGTTCAGCACTAGCATTTAAACACTGGAAACAAAACCAGTTACCTTTTGTTAATGCACTGCTCATTGACTTGGTTGGATCCTATATAGCCACTATGAAGTCATAATCACACAGTATTGTACATAATGTATAATAGCGCATTATACATGCATTTGATGGGGTCACGTGTCACTCTGTACCCTTTACCACAATTTGTCAACATGCAACGTTAATTCCGTGACGGGGGATATTTTAACCCACGTTTGGTGCTTAAACCTCATGAAATACCAAATAAGAAATTAAAACTAAGCAGCACAGTGAAAACAAAGTGAAACTCAAATTATGTTACAGGTTATTTTTACGTTTAGGTTGTAGACCAGATTTCTATATTTCTTCTTTTAGAAAAACTGTTACAAAAAGTTAAGTAATGTTATGAGTGCTGTCATTATTTGCTGCAGATGATAATGCATTTAGATAAATGTGTCTAATTATATGATATATCCAGCTGCAGAGGCACCAGCAGCCCACAGAGAAGCAGTCACAGTCACTAAATTGCATGCTAACCATCTCGAGCCGGGTGTGAAATATGTCATTTGCCTCTGCTCTTAATTGCACTAAAAATGAAGATTAAGAGGATGAATTATTGATACAAGTTGGTATTTAATCTTTTGTAATGAATAGTGAATCCACTGGTTATAAATATTGTACAAGGCTTCATAATTTGATAAATTTATTCCAATTTGCCCTTTATTTTGCCCTTTAGTCAAGGTTACGTTCATTTAAACTCCCTCTCTCTCACACACACACACACACACACACACACACACACACGCACATATGTAGACACTAATAAATACTCATGGCCACTACTGCTCTGAAAACATGCACAACAAATGAACTGCAGTGCATCTACCTACCCTCTGCCCTTGGTCATTGTATCATTCTTTTTTACCAAGGCCCATAAACACAGATGCATGCAAGCATGTAAACAAAATGCCCTTGGTTGACCTTGTTCCCTCAAAACACACACACACACACACACACACATGCACGTGTGTGTGTAGCAGTAATTAGGCCATGCATCTGATTGTCATTAAAGAGCACTGGCAGATAATGAACACAGTAAAGCTAGATTATTTCTTATTTCCTGCACATTATCAAGCTGTCTGATGGTGCTGAATTCATGTGACTTGTGATAATAAAAAAAAGTGAAATGTTACCAATTATCCATAACATTAAATGCACTGAGCAAGCTACTGAATCCCTCTGCGCTCACATTGCTGTGCGTCCTGATCACAGGTATATACAGCATAACATTAAAAATATGTGGTGATTAACTTTGAGATCTACTTGTAGCTAACTTTGGAGATATCGACTCTACTACAATGTGACTTTTAAACATTCCCAAAAGCCGGTCAACAAGAACAGCAACACACTGGAACGCACCGGAAAGAGCTCAGGTGTTGTCTATGATGGTCTTATTTTGTTGTTAAAATATACATCAAAATACAATACAACCTTAAAGTGCAATATCCACTCGCGTGTGCTGTTTGCTCAGAACTGAACATGTTTGATAGATCTCATAGCTTTGAGGAAAGTATCTGCTGAATGCACTACACAAACTCATCAATCTTGCAAGAATCATCGTTTTCCTTTTAGGTATCACCAGATATGAGGCTTGCTACTGAGTTATTTTGAGGACCAACAGACAAAACTCTAACGTCTTAAGATATTACCTAGAGCTGTCTACATACTTTATATGAGATTTACCTAACAGGGCTAAAAAATACATCTGTATACCATGAAAATACTGGTTGAAATTCTGCTGTTAATGAATTTATTAATCTGATGAGGTCTTGATGATTCCATAAAATTTACTTCATTATTTTAACGAGTCTTCATTCGTGTTTGACTTGGGAAGAATTCACTGTTTTCGCTGTTAACTTGACCCTAGTCTAGACTTGAGTTGAATGTTCTGAGAATAAACTTAGGCCTGGCTTCAATAAACTGCAACTCAGTCAAAAAACTGGACTTCTCCTGAATAAGAAGGGGTTTGAATTATTTTAAACTCAACTCCAACTTGCATTGAATAACTTTGTTCTTGACTTGGGCTACGTCCACACGTACCCGGGTATTTTTGAAAACGCAGATTTTTCTATGCGTTTGCACCTTTCGTCCACATGTAAACGGCGTTTTTGGTCACTGAAAACGGAGATTTTTAAAAACTCCGGCCAGGGTGGATATTTTTGAAAACTCAGTTTTTGCATTTACGTGTGGACGAGAAAAACGCAGAAAACGCAGAAAACGCAGCGTCAAAGGTGTGCGCCTTTTTTGACGTCACACTGTGCGCCACGTTATTGTTTCGGTGAAATGAGTTTCTACAATACTGTTACTGTTAATTGTACTCTCTGCAGTGTTTAAATGCTTACATATACACACAGTTACTGTCCCTCCACACATACGACTCGGTTCTGCTTCTATGCCCCAGCTTTGTTTACTTTTTCCCACCGAGGCTTCTAGACTTCTGATTGGCCAACATTTCTACACGGTTAGGAATATAGCGCCACCTTTTGCTTTGGCATGTTCCTAGCAGCGTTTTCCTTCATTTCTGCCTTTACGTGTGGACGGGATTATTTTTTAAAACGAAAACGGAAAATCTCAGTTTTCAAAAATACCCGTGTACGTGTGGACGTAGCCTTGGGCTCAGGTCCAGGTTTCATCCTTTGTATCAGTAGATAAGGTTCACTTTAAACTTGGCTTTTACTTGCCTTAAAATGCTCGCCACATGATTTAAGCTTGTCTTTCCCCCCCAAAAAATCGTGAAACATAATTCATTTTAAGTAGAAGTCACTAGCTGCTGTTTCTTTAGCTTTTAGTTAATTAAATTAATGTTTGTTCCCACTTTGTCTTTTAGGCTCCCCTTTGTTGAGGTTGAGTCTGGTTGTGCTTCCGCTTGTTTGTCAGTTTGTCATTTTACCTTCATTTGTGTTTGTAACAAATGTTCTTGTTAGCTCTCTCTCAGGACTCTCATTTGACCTTTTAGTAATCTTTTTTCATATTTCATGCAAAATCCACTTTCTATTTCTTGTGTCTTTCTTTCAACATTATTGAGGCTTAAGTTATAATTTTAATGATATTATGTGATAAATAATATACCTTTCTAATTATTATAGCAATCCATACTGTGAATGCAATTCCAGTGTATTTATATATTTATATTAATTAGAATTTATGTGTGCCTGGTTGATTTGCCTGTATATTTTTAGAGCAAACAAACAAGCCCCTAGCATTAGTCAGCTAATGCTAGGGGCTTGTTTTTTTGCAAAGGTAGCACTCCACTCTGTTGCTAAATATGATGAAATCCAAAACAAAGAATGACATCACTCTGGAAACTTTTATCTTTTACATATAGTGTATGATTTCACCCAATCCAAAGCACATATCTCTCTATGTAGCTGCTAGACATTTTAGCACATGACTATAGGTTCTACACTGGTACAAATGTTGTATTGTGGGCAGACAGTCGACCAGAAAGACTTAAAAGCACCTCTGGTTACAACACTGGAAGTCAGATTGTCTCCTACAGATGGAGGATCTTGCAGGATTTGTACATCGGTTAGTTTGGGTTCATTGTTCACCTGCCCAGAACAGACACACACTGAATAATTTAAAATATCACAGAAGTATGGGGAACCTGTGATGCTGACATGCCTTGTGTGTGTTTGTGCTCTGAAGCAGCGAACAGTAATAATTCAGTGGGTTCACACCTTAGTTTGTTGTTTGGGGGTTTTACGGATCAAAGCATTAAGTGCAGAGAGAGATTCACACAGATAATGAATGGACTGTTAATGTGCTGTGGCCAAGCAGCTAATGGACACACACACACACACACATACACAGGAAAACACTGATACGCACACATACAAAATTACACTTTCACTATAAGATGTACACAAAACACGCACGCACACAGAGGTGGTAGCTGGCTAATGGCTGTCACTGTTGACTGATCACAGTGATCAGCCTGCTGCAGCTCTAATTGCAACTAAACAATCTGAAAACAACCAGAGTCAGGTTTGCAGGAGAAGAAGGAGGGGAGCAGAAGAGGAGAAAGAGAAGGAGAGAGCAATACGGAAGAGAAATACAGAAAATAAAACAAGATGAAAGTGATTAAATGAGAATGAGGAAAGAATGAAAATGGATCAAAGGAAGGGAAATGAAAGCCCAACAGGTTGGAAAGAGAGAAGAAGGGAAGGACCTGTTCACAAAAGGATATATCCAGAGCAGAAATGAGTAATAAACTTAATCAAGGAAAATGAAGGAAAACATTTTTATAAACACAGCAAGAAAATGGGATAAAACAGCTGAAGGTAGGCGCGTACAGGAGGGAAGAAAAACAAGGAAAAATGTGATAAAGGTAGAAGAAAGTTAAAGTCTGAACAGACAAGAATGAAGGTACTACAGGTCAGATAAAGAGTGTGAAGTGTAAAATATATATAAAAAGTTTTCAGTATTCTATTTTGACACGATACTGATGTAGGCTTCAGGCAGCTTCTTTTTGCACAGTTAGGATCCAAATTTTGGGACTGCCAGGAAATAAAAATGAAATTTATACACTGAGCAACTGAGTCCAAGTGTGTGTGTCTGTGTGTGTGAGAGAGAGAGACAGTAAGACAGAGGGATAATAGGGATCAACCAGGGAGGAAATGGAGGGATATGAATCAAGGAATAAAAACAAACAATAAGCAGATGAGCAGAATAACCGAAAGCTTCGAAGCTAAACAGAAAATAAAAACCACCGCTGCTATTTTTACCTTGAGGCCGTCTGCTGGGCAAGAAGGCAGCCAATTGGCTGACGGGTCCCCTGGGGCTGCGAAGGGCTCGTGTAACTGGTTGGTGTAGAGGAGGCGGGCCTGGATGCAGCGGAGGGCGCGGAGCATCCAGCTATGCTGGCGCCGGATCTGCCGCTGGAGCTGATCCCATTGGCTGGAAACCATATGGAGGATATCCTTCAGACCTGGAGGGTGACAGACATAGGGATAAAATTGAAAAAATGAGAGAGAGCCATGGATAACACAGAGAAAGACAAACAGAGAGAGGATAATAATGAAAGGGAGAAAGAGAGACTTGGGATAGTTACGGTGAGAAAAATTATACCCATAATTCCATTCCTCTATCTGACTAAACACGAGCTTTTCTAAGACCACAATATCTTTTAAAAAACTTTTAAATCCACATTAAGTTAAGTGAATGTAACGTCATACTTTTATTTTCATCCTTAAAGGATAATTCCAGCTTATTTCGGCCCGGAGCGTTTTCCTTTTAATGTGGCTTTTGTGGCTCAGAAAATGACATTTTTTGAGTGCTGCAGGTATCTTGCAACAGCTGCTCTGATACGAAAGCTGCTCTGATACGAATCTCTACAACAGAGTCGCAGAGTGCAAAGTGTGTACGATAATGGGAACTAAGCCAGGTTGAAATAAACGCTAATTATCCATTAAATGGATGGGCTACCTTTGAAACACCCCTACAAAACATAGGTCATTAGTGACTACATTCATTTACGCTTTTCAGAAAGTATAAGAACAAGGATAGTGGCAGTGAAAGTGAGGGTTTTATCATTATTCAGACTTTACAAAGGTATACAAATTCTAATTCTTGGAAGTCATAAATATTTTCTAGTGTATATAGTGATAGATTTCACTTCCCTTGGGCTAAATCCCAGTTTCCACCCATAGGCCTGTTGGTATCCTTAATCTTTAAGCTTTTTTTTCTTCGTTGTAGGCTGCAGATAGGCTGCATGCTAACGAGGTGACAAATGGCATTAAAATCATGGGTTTTGTTGTCTTGGCTGAATGATGATTCAAGTGTATAATTTTGCTACAAACTAGAGGTCCCTCAGGAAAGTCTCCAGATATACGGTTGCATAATAACATCAAAAAGTGATGCGAATGACCAAACCATAATCAGTCAAATTTATCACTTATTACAGTCATGTGCTTGTGGTGACTGTAGTCTGGTTATTCCACAGAGTGTACGCCACTCTGACGCATTTCTGCTTCATGGAAAAGCTAAAAAGGTTTTGGAGCTTTTAGAAAGTGGAGCACCTTCCTCCATCTTCTCTGTCTTCCCTGGGAATCTGGCCCTGAATAACTGAGTTCTGCTGGGATGTTCATTAGAGATCCATTACCTCTGCACATTTTGATTTTCTAGAAATCCGATGCATGAGTGGCAGAACAATCCCCATCATCGGACCATTTTCATCAAAACCTCTTCAGAAATCTGTAGTTCAAGTTGTTTAGTTTGTAATTATTCATCTTAGTGAGTCTGTTATGTTATCAAGTTGGTAAGCAACAAATATTCCCAAATCCCAACACACTATTACTGCTCAGATATTTGAAAACAACACAGCTTTCTCTCTTTCTCCGTTCTCTCTTTTCCATCTTTAGCTTCAAAAATTCTGAAAAAATACGCCGTTACTCTATACTCAATGTTTCTTTCCCCTGCCTGCTGTTTTTCTTTTTCTCTTTCCTTCTTCTTTTCTCCCGACTCATCTCGTTCTTTGTCTTTATCTCTCCCAGTCTCTCTTTCGGCTACATTCATATGAGGTCTCCTCTCTGAAGGTCGCTCTGTTAATCCAAATATTAATAATGAATGGAATAGGGTCGGGGCTCCATTATGGCCACCTGTGTGTGTGTGTTTCAATGTGTATCCTGTTATTGTGTGTGTGTGCATATTTGATATGTGAAAGAATATGAATACGTGCAAGAAAATACCAGACTGGTGGAAGGTGATGATGGTGAGCAGCGCTTTGCCTTCCTCCATTATGCTTTCCTTCAGAGCGGCGCGACTGTCCACGTTTAGCTTGAAACTCTAAAACACACATAGAGAAACAGATGCAGATCATCACCAGAATCCAGAGAGTTCATCAGACAAGATGAAAACAAACATGCATTCTTTATAAAGTCCAGCAGGGCGGCGACTCCAGTCATTGTAAAAAGAAGTGCTTCATGTTTCTAAGACAAAATGGTTCTAATTCTCACTAGATATATCACCGCAGGCTTCTGCTGCATTTGTAGTCTAAATTGCTAGCTTTAAGTGTCACCTAATAGGGCATGATATTCATTTTACAATGTCTGATGCTATTTTGAGTAAAACAAACAACATAGGAGAGAATTGTGGGTGTGGCTACCTTGTGATTGACGGTTACTACTGTGCAGTAAACTTCATTTTCTTATTAACATGGTTTAAAAACAACACTTGACTGTGAAAATCATTTTCTCTCTGTCCACTTCTTGGGTCTATGTAAACAAGAGAAGGGTAGCAGATTAACAAAGACAAGAAAAAAAAGGATAATTGTGGTAATGTAAGCAGGAAACACACAAAGAGAAGGGAGGATAAAAGAGAAGCAAAAAATAAGCTATGATATGGGTGGACAGAAGGATGGATGGATAGATGGATGGATGGAGGCACAGAGCTGCCTGAGGCGGTGTTGGGAAACACTCCAGTCAGGTCTCTGAACACCATTATAGCCTTTTTTTGATCTGATGTGTGTGTGTGTGTGTGTGTGTGTGTGTGTGTGCGTGTGTGTGGATATGTGCTGTTGTATTACTCATATTTTGTTACTCATAAATGTGTTTACACTGTCGCATTTTGGGAAGTTGCAACGTTGACATGAGGTAAACTGTGAGATTTTTTTGTATGAAATCTTGGTTTAATAATAGGACACCGTGAGGTACAGGCTAAGGTGATGGTTAGTTGTCCTTAGGAAGAGAATGCAAGTCAATGTCTTTTGAAGTGATAAAGACAAGCTTGTGTGTGTGTGTGTGTGTGTGTGTGTGTGTGTGTGTGTGTGTGTGTGTGTGTGTGTGTGTGTGTGTGTTTACATATCTTTGCGGGGACCAAAAATTGGAAGTTTACCATGTTTGTGGGGACCAACCGCCCTTATGGGGACAAAAACACAGTCCCCACGAGTTTGAAGGTATCTTTCAGAGTCAAAATGTGGTTTTAGTGTCAGGATTATTTCATTATGGTTATGGTTAGGTTTAGGCTAAGGGTTAGGGTTAGGCATTCATTTTTGATGGTTAGGGTAAGCGGCTAGGGAAAGCATTATGTCAATTAGATGTCCCCACAAAGATATGAAAACACGGTGTGTGTGTGTGTGTGTGTGTGTGTGTGTGTGCGTGTGTGAGAGACAGCCTCAAGGTGCCGAGGCCTCACAATTTAACCACTCCTGACATCCTGCTGTGCTGCAGTGGGAAATGCTGCACGCACATACTCACACACACACACACACACACCCGCGGTGTAAATGTTTGTATGTGTGTATTTGTGATGCAGTCTGATCAGCCTGATCTCAAGAGAAATTTGTACACTGCACATGCTGTGCAAAAATGAAAACACGATTTTCATGCAACATAAAAAATAACAGTAAGAAGTGTAGTGTGCATTAAATGGAAACAATACTCATCAATATATTGGGGGAAAAAATCCTGAAAGATCAGTGCATTAAAGCTGCTTCTCCAGGTTGTGGTAAAGACACGTTGCTAAAATAGGATAAAACTGGGACAAAAGACACAAGATGGCAAAGGTCTTGCAAATCTATCTCAAAAGTTTTAAATTATAGCAAAAAAGAGACGGTGAGAGAAAGAGGACTGAGAGACTGTGTGGTGGGTTTTTTCAGTCCAATGAAATTATACATAGAAACAGGATAAGAGTGTAAAACCCTTTAAAGAACAGTGATGGCAGTAATAATTGGTTGAGATACAATTAAGTGTCATGTTTAACTGACAAAGTCCAAAAACACATTCAGTTAGTGGGTTTGGTTAATAAGTGATTCTAAATTGCCCACAGAAGTGAATGTGAATGGTTGTCTGTCTCTCTGTGTTAGCCCCACGACAGACTGACAACCTGTCCTGGGTTTACCCTGCTGCTCACTCTATGATAGCTTGAACAGGCTCCAACCCCCACAACCCTGAATAGATAAGCATGGAACTCCCAGAAATAAATGTACAACAGGGACGTTTCCAAAACTCGCAAAACGTCCCACCTCTTACAGGCAATCTTGTCAGTGCACTTTCTTTGTGAATACCGACGGCAAAACCCAGTTTGTCCAAGTGCAACGCATTTGTAAATCTGGCTCTAGGTTGTTACTTTGGTGCGACTTGACATCCTTCATCCGTTTCTCCAGAAAGTCATTGGTCTTCTCTAGAGCTCTGCTGCAAACTGGAAGGCTACTCATGTGCAGTGAGTTCATGTGCCACTCAGCAGGACTGCAGTCCAGAATCAGAGTTCACTCTGAGACTGGGAGTCTTACTGAAGATACATCTGATCAGTTATTTATTATCACAAATAATAAGCTATAGTATTAGAGGTAACATTCAAGAAAATATGAGTGAACTCCCACTGTTGCCACAAATATTATCTAGTTCTGTGGGAAACACTGTATTGCAAACCCTGCTAAATAGCAGACAGTGCGAACTCAGCCTGTGACAGTCCTGCCATGAGGGATGGGCGGGTGATGGCATCAGTCAACACATGACAAGGTCAGACCGCCACACCACCAATATTTATGGAGTAGGATATACACAGCTGAGACAAATGGGATAAAGTGTTTTAACCCTCTCACAGGATTATAGTAATATATGTGGAAAAGAGGATTAGCTTCATCATAAAATCATTCAGTGTCACCTCAATAACCAACTGCTTGATTGATACAGATGTTTCCCAAACATCTTGACGTGAATGTCGGATCATCTCGTGCCAGAAACCGAATCCTCAACCCAGGATGTGTTAGTTCCGTGCTTTAGCCACAGGTTTACACTAGTGTAGTTCTTTGTGTTGTATAAAAACCACACATCTCCGGCTTTAAAAGGATGTGAGCAGATAGCGGTGAAGCTGTCCTGCACATATTACATTTCACAGATAAACAATAAAGTATCTCTTGGAAAACTCAAACCATCAACTATACTATCTCCTCACTGTGCTCCCAAAAACACACTCATATATCAGCATTATCCAAACAAAACATGACTGTCTGCTTTCTGCAATCATTACTGCCTTGCAAACGTTGTAAATTACTCCAAATCTCACGGCTGATTGAGTAATTTTACAGACTCAGCGGCCACTCTGCCCCACTTAATTTCCAGATAAGCTGGTGAAATACCTCACAGCTAATAAACATAAAATACATCTATCAGCGCTACAGAAAACACAGCGTGACTGTCTGCTTCTCTGGGATAGGGCTGGGCTGGTGTTAGGAATGAATTAGGTTGTGCAGATTAGCCAGGCTATCAGAGCGCGATCGTATTTCAGCGCCTTATTCCACAAGCGATTCGGCTCAGTTTCCTCCGTTTAATATATGGAGAGCATAGAATCGATAAGAGTAGAACAGCCAACCATCAATCACACCATGATAAGGCATGCAGAGCAGCTCTGCTTTTATGCATGTCAGACAGCGGGCTTTAATAAGAGGCTGTGTGTATGTATTTATGTGTGTGTGTGTGTGTGTGTGTGTGAGAGAGAGAGAGAGAGACATAGAAAGAAAAGGAGGGAAGTAGTGTAAAGAAAATAAAGACTTATTTTTGACAGAAAGAAGAGAGTGTGTAAAAGTTATGGATTACAAAATAAAAGACCCATTAGCTGTGACAAATTTCATGAGATAACTCTTTCAAAGCTTTTATTTTATTTATTTGTTTTCAGGAATGTGTATTGTCAGGAGGGATAAGAGTGTTGGGCATCGAAGAAATCAAAGCTACCTCAATGTCTAGGATTGTCTACACAGAAAATCTCAACCTCGACTTTTATCAGCAGGAAGTAGCCATCAAAAAACAGTGATATTTTACTAAAACCCACTATAGATGGGGACTTTTGTAATTGCTACATACAGTATAAAAACAGATGTGGTGAATCTTGTATATAATATATTTGGTGGTTTTATTGATTGTAATAGTTTTCTTTTGGGTTGATATTCCCATAATAGTTTTGCTGTGTTTATATTCTCATATGTTATTTTTACTTTTGTTCCTGTTTGTAGTATTATTTTGAGCTTTAGTTTAATCCTGCATCCCCCATTAAGTCTCCATCTCTGTGTTAGGTGTTCTTTTGTTACTTACTTCCTGTTTTACCTAGGCAGTTTGGGCACCTATGCCTTGTACTGAGTTTAGCTTCCCTTCTCTTGGTATCCCTGATTTGTTCAAGCTAAGATTCCCACCATTTGCCACCTGGCCTTCACATCCTTTGTCACACCCTCTCTCTCAGCTGTGTGTCCTATGGAAGTCTGGGAAAACAACTTTCTGTCTTCACCTCTGTAAATATTTTACTGAAGAATTTAATGTCCGCAGTCTCTGACTCTGGGTCATACTGAATAAAAAATTTAATCTGTTTTGTAATTCTTGGTCATACTCTCAGAACAAATTATCCATAGGATGTTCTTTGGGTAATGACTGGTGATTGACAAGTCATTAGCCAGTGACCAAGCAGTTTCACAGTTAGTAACAGTTTTTTTGAAACCAAGATGGTAGCAATTAGGGATGCACCGATACCGATACTGGTATCGGGTATCGGGGCCGATACTGTAAAATGTGTGTGTACTCATACTCGTAAAAGTTAACCGATACCATGAACCGATACCAACTTATTTCATTAATCAGAGGGTGGCTTGTCATTTCTGTTGTCGTTTTTTAGATTGGTCACTAGGGGGACATCCCGCGCTAAACAGGCACAGGGTTAGGCGAGTGAGACTGGCGGCTCCAGATAAAAAAGAGAAACTGGAGGCTGCTGTAGCTAGGCTAAACAAAATGTCAGCAGTGTGGACCGGAACAGCCAACTTTAACTCAGGTTTTGGAAAAGCGATGAAAAATGTCAAGAGAAAATCCACGGGCAGTTAAAATAACAGAGGCTCTGACTCATTTTATTTCTCTGGATGACAGTCGCCAGTCGTGGAAAGCATAGGATTGAACCGTCTTCTCAGCATACTCGAACCGCGATATGAAATTGGACACTCTGCAATAATTTAAAAGTTTATTTTATTCTCAAACCTAATTTGTATTTATTTTATTCCAAACAGAAGTGTTTATTTATTATTCTGAAAGCTCAGTGATATTTTGCTAAATTACAATGTGGAGACTCCGCAATAATTTAACAGAAGTGCTTATTTTTCACTTGAAATTTTTTTTGTGGTCATTTTTATTACGATTTTATTTTTTATCAGCAGAGAATAAAATAAAACCTGTCTTCCAATTCATTGGATTTGTGTGTGTGTGTGTGTGTATGTGTGTGTGTGGTAGAAGTATCGGTTTTTGTACTCAGTATCGGCAAGTACTCAGATCCAAGTATTGGTATCGTATCGGTTTGAAAAAATTGGTATCGTTGCATCCCTAGTAGCAATGAAAATGTTGAGGTTTGGAAATGGGACTTAAGAAACCAATCAGTGATATTACGGTACTGTCTATGGTAAATTCCCATCCGTTGCTTCCCGCCTTTCTTTGTGTCTTTTTAGTAAATTAACAGGAATTAATAACTGCGCACCAGCAGCAATGAAGGTTGAGATAAAGCAGTGAAAGCTAACAAACAAGTTATCAAGCTGGTGCAGAAAGTGGACGCAGATGCTAATAAATACTTTACTTTACTTGTCAAACCAATTATTTGATATTATGGCTTGTTTAAGGATATTTAGACCACACAAACACATGTTAAGCATCTTTGGTTAATAACATCTGACAATCTATGCTGAGTGAGAAAAATAAGTAAGTTTATTTATGAAGTGCGTGTCACAAACAACAAAACAGAGTAAAATAAATAAGAAAATGAATAACAGCAATACAAAATCAGCAGCATCGCAGTTTAAAAGTTAGAAGGTGAATCTGGAGACTTCCCAGCCGCTGTGGCTGTTGGCCTCATATGTTACGACTCCCCGCTCTGATTAACATACACATTGTGCAGTTGAGAGGTGAGCTGCTTCAAAGCCTGGATGATCAGATTACCTGTTAGCATTAGCATATTAGCCTGAAGCACAGAGTAGGATGGCCTCAGAAGCCTACCTAATATCATTTAGCTTTTAGCACTGCCGTATTAGTGAGGCGCTAAGAGGTGTGCAGTGCTGATGCTGAGATGACATTGAGGTTTGACATTGAGACGGTGTATTGAGCTGCACTGATCAGACACACACACATACAGCAGACAGGCTTGGGTTGATGAGACAAGATCTGATCAAAGAGTCTTTTTAATAATGATGATCAAATTGTCTCCATTCATACTGAGCCGACAGAAACTATAGCAGTATGACTGGATCCCCTGGGGGGGGTGTGTGTTTATTCACCCAGGCCTACAATCTCCTTTGTTTTCTGTAGATATGAATTTTCTTGCACACTTCTTTCATGTTAAGCAATGAAATGCAATTCTGGGTTACATTTCTTTCAGTCTCTTTCATTTTTTTGCTACTTCCCTTTATTTTATTCTCCCTACCTCCCTCATAAGGCTTGTTCCTCTTCCTGTCTTCATCTCAATCTCTATATTTCTTTTTCTCTTCTTCTCACTCTCCTGTCCGCCTTCAGTCTCCGTCAATCGTTATCTCCTCTTGAGCCCACTCTATACCTTCCTCTTGCCCCTCACTGGTTTTCTTTACCAACTCTCTTTCTCCTCCTTCTACTCCCCTCTCTTCATACTCTCATACTACACCTACAAGATACTGGATACATATAGAAATACGCTGTGACGAACTGAACTCCAAGTGAACCAAAATGCATCCCTTCAAACCACCTGAGACTGTTCAGTCCAGTCAGCAATAAGATGTATCTGCAGTGGGAGCAACAACAGTAAATACATACATAAATATGTTAATTACATGGCTAGTTGTCTAAAGAGCTTGGAAAGAAAAGCGTCTGGACTTCTTTAAGTTGCTTGAAGACATTTCACCTCTCATCCGAGAAGCTTCTGCTGGCCCCACGTTCTCATTTTAGGTTTGACAGCGTTTTAGTAGGTAAAAGTGAATGCTTTGACATGAATTGAGCTGCGGTTTGGGGAAGATCCCCATGCACTAAATAGAAATGAAGGAGTTAAAGAATTGAGAACAAGGAGGGAGGGTGGGGCACGTAAACGAGAATGAGCAGCTTGCAGAACTGGGGGAATCTATGTAGATGACAACCGGTGAGCGTGTTTGGAGGCGTGGTCCTGCTCCTGAAATTCCGATACATAATCTTAAGCCCTGTGGGAGTGTCCCCCCAAAAAGATGATGGTCCCCCTAGTGATCCTCTACCTAATCATACCAGCCAAGGTGTGAAAACAAGTGTAGGTCACAGTCAGCCAAGGTTTCAGGTGAGCTCATTGTGAAACCTGGCCCCACCCTATCATGTGATTTCCTGAGGTAGGATGGCCCAGGATGTGAGTGGGCGTTAAGGCGTCTGGGAAGAGATCTCAGAACTGGATTATAGATGGCAGACAGTTGGTGTCGTAAGCCACCGCCTCTGTTCAAAGATGGTCGCTCACAGTGGACGTAGATGGCTTCTTTCACTCCTCATCTTTCTTCTCTGTCCAAAATGTGAACATCGGCATCCTCAAAAGAGTGACCTTTGTCCTTTAGATGCAGATGGACAGGCATCTAAAGGACAGCTGGCTTTTCTATGTTGTGCCATGCGTTTATGAAGTGGCAGTTTGGTTTCCCCAATGTAGAGGTCAAGAGCTTCTTAGACTACGATGACATGGATGACCGAGAACCTTCACAGACATATTCATGGCTAGTTGCTTTACACATCTATAGTACCTTCCCGCACTGAGAATACAAAGCCTACATGGCTACAGTACGTTTTTCAGATCTGCCTTCAAAGTGTGTTTTTGTCCCATCTCCCTCCCCTCACCCCAGCTGGTCGCAGAAGATGGTTCAGACATTGTCAGAGCCATGTCCCCATATTTGCTGTGCAACTACTTCCAGGTTATTTTGTTTACCACCATGATTATGATTAGTAACACCCTACTGTCAAATCTGTGGTCTTAGATTTGTTTTTTCATTGGTGTTTGCTTCTTTTTTCATTTACGACAAGCAGCTAATCCTCGTCTTCCTGCTGAAGTGGATGAAGGCATAGGAGTAGTCTCAAAGTCAACTGTGGTTGATATTTTTGTTGTTTGTTATCTGAAAGATTTCAGATGTTTTGCTGTTATTTCAATGCTTCAGTGGTGATGGCGAGCTAAATGAATATGTTCTGAAGTGGTGGTCTGTTAATTTTGCACATTATACTTGAACACAATCTCAGACATTTCTCACTCTCCTCTCTCTCTCTCCCTCTCTCGATATATATATATATATCTCCTCCCCTTATGTTGCCACCAGTAGTGTGTTACTTCTGGTAATGGGATTCAAAGGCCTGGATCGCCCATCAGACCCAATCAATAGGCCTTTCATTGGCCGCCATCTCTTAGCGCCTTACAAAGAGCAGCCTGTGTGTGTGTATGTGTGTTTTTGTGTGTGTGTCTGTGTGTGTGCATGTGCATGAGTGTGCGTTAGTGTCCTCTTGCCTCACTGATCTCCCCGGGGTTCCGGAAAGACCTGTGCTTATTCGCTCCACGCGCCCTAAAACACACATATAGTCACACACACACACGCACACACACACACACACAAACACGCCAGCTGGACCAAATATTCAATTGGGAAAGCAACTCCACTCCACCCACTGCTGCCCTGGAGCTGTGTGTGTTTGTGCGTGTGTTTATGTGTGGCACAGAAAGCAATATAGAGAAAGAGAGAGAGAGTGTGTGAGTATGTGTGTGAGACGGAGAAATGGAAAAACAGAAAGAGAAAAAAGACCAATCCTGTCGCCTGAAAGCTATATTCACATGACTTACTTTGGTCAAGTAAAGCATAATGAAAGTAGATATTCGATGTTGTTGATTGTCATAAAATAGCATGAAAAAGAAAAACAAGCAATGCAAATAGATACTGCATACAAAGCCTGATATGTCTTATTATCCATCTTTGCAATTGAACTGTTTTGTGCAAAAATGATTTTTTAAAAACACCAATGAAGTGAGCTCCACTATTGCACTGGGTGAGCAGTTCCTTTATTGCCACAGATACACAGACTGCAGTTTATTTAGTACCACCGTGCTGCCCCAGGGCCAGATATTTGCTAGAACGTCAAACGTGAAATAATCTGCCACTGAAAGTAGTCCCCAGCAGTCAGCTGGCTGATTTGAGAAATTACTGAGCCTTTAGAAAAAGACAAAAAACATGAACTGCTCATCAAATTATCCATGTTTTAAATTTGTTTTAAAAGACAACTATTCCTAGTTTCAGCTTTCCAAGCTACTGATTAAAACACACTCACCAAAAAATTATTCTATAGTTATACTGTAAAGGTCATTATAGCTCTCTTGAGTTTGCATTTGAATTTCAAATCTTCTTGGGATGTGACTATGTTAAGTAGCTAGGCAGGTCACACATTATCTAAGTAGGATGCACCTGAAGGATGTTTAAGACATTCCAGGATTTTCATGGAATATCTTTAAGTAGCCCTGTTGACGTTACATTTTAAGGGTAATTAGATGTAAAGAAGCCACCTCTGCTGCTAGTTCACACACTTTGCCGTGGTCCTTCTAGAGCACGGGTGTTAAACATAAGGCCCAGGAGCCAGAATGAGCTGAAGAAGACTTCGATCTGGTCCACTGGACAACTTTGGAAAAAGAGGGCATCGATTTTGGACTTTTAACTGTCGTATCACTGAAATAACTTCTTTTCTCACATTAAATAGGGTTAAATGTGTAGTTATACATTTTTAGACTGAGAAAAAGGGCAGTTTTACTGGTTTGGCCCACTTGAGATTAAAGTGGGGAGTACGTGGCCCACGATGTAAAATGAGTTTGACATCTCTGTTGTAGAGTTTTGTGAGGAAGTGCTGTTGAATGGGCCTTCCTTATTGCTCCTTTGGAATTTTAATTCATGGCTTCATGGAGTTTTTAGATATTTTAAAACACAAAAAAACTATGGCCAAGGGATTCAAGCACCTAAGTCTTCTTACAGACTCTCCGCCTGTGACTTTAAAGGCGTGCAGAACGCCGCCATCAATCCTAATCTACTCAGCAGCTCCATTTCCTCTAAAATGTCTTAAAGGTCTTGTAAATGTAAACACATTTTGTCAGAGAAAGACTGGAGAGATATAAAGACAAAGGGAAGCGAGACAGAACCTGGCTCTACTCGGCAGTAATCAACGAAAGACACAAACACACACAATTATACACCCAAACACACACGAATAACTACAAAGTGCAAGTGTGACTATCAACCCCAGCACGCACACACAAACACAGAGTCAGTTAGCTAACATGCTATCAACAGTGTAGTATTTCAAAGTCCTATTAGCGATGCCTTTTCATCCTCTTTTGCTTTATTTAACAAGACGCGCCAATTAAGAGCCGGGAATTCTAATTGAAGCTAACCGCCACTAACGTTAGCGCTGCTGGCAACCACAACAAAGTCGACACGTGTAAACAAACCAACAAATAAGCACGCGCACACACCCACAGATACAGCACAAATAAGTGCATCTAGATAAGAAAATACTGTGTGTGTTTATGTGTGTGTGTTGATCTGCGTGCAGGATGCTGTTCTGCAGGGACAGATATGGAGATGCTGATTTGGAAATCTGTCTAGGAACATGCAAATTTATGCAAATAGTACCTCTACGTGTGTGCGTGTGCTAAAACACATGCCCGTCTTTGTGTATATGTGTCTGCGTTTATATACTTTAATGCAAACACAATCTGCCGGTGAAGGTGGTGTGTGTGTGTGTGTACGCGCACATGCTCAGCACTGGGCAACACCGGGATTTTTACATTGATGTGATATGCATGTTCATGTCTGGTAGTCTTGAACGAGTGCTCCTCTGTGTTTGTGTGTGCGCGTGCAGCCCATATGTTTGCCATAAAGACCGTGAGTAATTGCCAAAGTGCTCCTCATCTGTGTGTGTCTGTGTATGTGCGAGTGTGCTCATATACACGTTGCAGCACTTACTGATCTATCTCGGAGCATGTGTGAGAGTAAATTACCAAAACACAGGCAGAGTTATTTGAGCCTTTTTGTTTCCTATTTGTTAGAGTAAACAAAAGAAGACAAGAGATAAAGAGAGAGTTTTTTTTTTTTTTAAAAAAAGGAGAGAGACAAAGGACAAAAAAGACAAAATAGGAGAGAAAAAGGAGGGGCAGATGATCAGAAAATAAAACAATAAAGTGGGAAGAGGAATAAAGGAAAGGTTTTGCCAGAAGGAGGAAGAAAAAAGAGATGTAGATGAAAACAAACTGGAACACAAAAAAAGAAGCCAGAATAAAAGCTGTGACAGTGAAATGAGAGCTTGCATTCATTCCAGGGTTTGTTATTTTCCAATTATCCCTTTCTAAAACCATTTGTGTGTGTTTACAGGTGGCAGAAAATCCTAAGCTTTGACCTCTACCCCCTTAGCCAGTAAGTATATCTGTTGACCTGAGCACTGGTCAACATCAGCTCAAGAATAGTTGTTTTGAAGGAAATAAATCAGCCTTTCTTAGAGGTCTCACTGCCTTAGTTGTAACAAGTTTAATTCTCTACCTATGCTTTTCCTATAACGATGAATGGGTGGATGGATTTTAATTTGTCTGTTTATCCCGTATCTCCCATCTGTTATTCATTTTTCCATTTTTTCTCATATTAGCATGACATAATAAATTAAAAAAAAATTAATTCATATTTTTCTGCAGAAGCCCCGCCCACCCGTGGTTTGTGAGGGGCAGCCATTCAGCAACAAACCTGCTTAAAACAGTGAATAAACTGAGCGACTGTACCCAGGCTCACAGTAAAATCACAACATTAACCACACTTTGTTTTAAAGTCTATTATGCTCACTATTTTTATTTTTTGGATTCTACTAGAGCAGCTTTGTGTGGGGGTTCAATATTTTACAATAAACTTTATTTATGATCTACTGGGCATTGATGCAGCGCTTTAATTCATCCAGTATCCAAAAACAAGTTTAAGGAAGAGGCGTTTAAAGTTAGCTTTCTTCTCCCTCACAAACAAAAAGTCTCAACAGAAACTTGGGAAGGTTTATATATACTGACCTCATCACTTTAATGTTTACCATGTTTTATGAGAATCCACTAATGTAACAGTTCATAAATGACACAAATAAGAAACACTAAAGTTTTTAATGCACGATTTTTTTTTTTTTAGAAACATTCTATTTAAGACAAAGTTGTTGTTTTTTTAAAGGGTGATGGTTGAGTGTTGATGACACAGCTTGGACAGTGCTCATTGTCTTGTCTTTTCTTTTCTCAGCAGCATTTGTTTGCTCTGTTTGCTGTGCTGACTCCCATCTCTGTCACTGATGTCACTGATATGTTTTGACAGCGTAAGTAGGGCTACTGAAATAACACATGACAAAGTAGAGAACAGTCCCATCATCGCTTTACCAGCTTCGGTTGCTTGATTGTGAAGAAGCGGGTTCCAATAGCTGCAGCTAGAAGTAACCGATTCTGAAAATAAGACAGGTGTGTGTGTCTGTGTGCGTGCGTGTCATGTGGGCACATCCATATGCATGTATGCAAATATGTGTTTATGCAACCGCGTGTGCGGAATGTGTGCACAGATGTGCTTGCACGTAGCCGTCGTGTACGTTTATTCTTCAAATGTGACGGCGGGTGCGTGCGCTTGAATTTTTGCAAGGAACACAATGACGCAACGCCGATGAAGACCCTTTGGTGTTATCACTTCTTAGACTCATTTTAAGGGATGAGGCAGAGGTTGCTTTGTATTAATGAGGGTTCACATACGTTTAAAAAAAGAAAGAAACAAAGGCAAGTGTGTGAGTGTTTGTGCTCTCACCAGGTGTGTGTCGAGGTATACCCTCAGGCTATCCAGGTCCTGTCTGGGCTGAATCCAGTTCTCTGTGCTGTCCAGCGCCTCCTGAAGCCACGAGATGAACCCGTCCAACTGCTGCACGAAATACTGGGGACAAGGGAGGAGAGAGAGAATTCAGTTTATGATTTAAAAAAATAAAAACAACAACAAAAACTAATAATATGTATAAATGCTGATGTCCAGGGCCTGCTGGAAAGGCATCAGAACAACACAACACACACTAAACACTTCAGAGGATTGGGAGATGACAGAACGATAATGTGTGAAAAGAGGAAGGAAGAGAGGAGAAAAACAAAGCAGCAAACAGAAAATGGCAGAGAAGCACATCAAAACACACCAAGAAAGGAAGAAGTCCAACAGGTAATGGCATGCAACAGGGAGAGGAAAGGCAGAAAAGGGAGAAAAGCAACAGATTGGAAGAGAACAGGATTAAAGTACAAGAGAAGGATAAAAAAAACAAAAGGGGGGGAGCGAGGGAGCGCCCGGCTGGTGTTTAAGAACTGATTCCAGATGAATTAATTCAAGGACAGAGAGAGAACAAAAACGAGACCCACAGGATGAAACAAGTAAACACACGTTTGGACAAATACCGAGGAAAGGAGAATGGAAAGAGAGAGGGAGATATATGGAGGAAAATACAAACAAAGGACTTAAAGATGTGCAAAAATGCACCGAGGAGAGTGAAGGCATGGAAAGAGAAGACAGACCAAACAGGAAGACCGAAAAAAAGCAGGTGATTTTAAAAATACACATATAAAGGCAGAAAAGAAATCAAAACACAGATGGAAAAGAGGAAGAAGTGAGAGGAAAGAAAATTTAAAAGAGAGAGGAGAAGAAAAATGACACTAGTGCATGGCAGACAGGTGAAAAGTAAGAAGTGACGAAGAGACTGATGAAGAGACGAGGGGAAACAAGACTGCAAAAGCAAAAACCTGAGAGTTGGGGAAAGAAAAGGGGAAGAGAGCCAGAACGAACAGAAGGAAAAGAGATCAAAAGAGATGAAGTGGTATGAACGACTCTAGTGAGCTGAACACGTATGTCTCCATCACTGGCACGTTGCCCTTCATGGGAGTACACAGATAGATGTACACACTGACAGAAGATAGGGGGGGAAAGAAGGCAGCAGCTTGTTACTCAGTGGAGAGCTACTGCCATCTACTGGCCAACAGGGAGATTTATGATGCGCGGAAGCCTCAAACTTGATGATCCACGCCAGAATTGTACTAATCTAACTAAAAAATGAAACACACAAAAATTCTGTTGTTTTTTTTAAATTGCATAAACATATTTTTTTTCTTCCATATGATGTGAAATGTACCAGCAGGAAAATCCACAGAATCCATGTGAAATAGCACCTGATCCAGTATTGATTTCTGTCTTTAAATCCACTTCACTCCTGAAGAGGAACAGAAGAGACTGCTTAAAAGAAGAACAAAGAGTCTTCAAAGGGAGGTGAAAGGGGGAGTAAACACTTTGGGTTGCAAAGCAAGGATCAGACAGAAGAAAGGAAAGTGTTTAAACCTCTTTTAGAGACAAAAACAAAAGGGAAGCATTAAGGGTGTTTGATACAAATTTTGCGTCCGCACAGTTCTGCCCAGCTAAAACTCACACTCACTGTCCAGGACTTGCAACGCTTGGAAGGGAGACCGACAAAAAGACAAAAAGTAACCGAGAAAGAGCAGGCTGCACATTCACCTCGACGATTTTAAAGAATCAAGCCAGCATGTTGTGCATGTGGTTTAAATAAGCATGGACATGTATGGTTTACTTCTCCAATAACTGCTCCAGGTGTGTAGTTTTAGCATTAGTGTTGCACTTAGCCATAGCGCTACGCTAGGTTTTCTTTTTGATTGATCGCTACGTTTTCTTCTACTCTTTGGATCAAGTTTATTTCACATGAAGGACCACCCTTAACTGCCTTATTTTGTCTCGTGAGCTCGTCGGGGGAGAAGGCTGCACCTGCCTGTAACTCCACCACTCGGCCAGCTCTTATAACCTCATGTAACGGGTGAACGCATTTGTAAGTAACTGATTTGACATTCATGTCTGATGTATCTATATTTCAGCAGTCTGTAGCTTTAGCCCGACCACCACAGGCATAGTTGCTTCCACAGAGAAATCCACTACGAACACAACCCCGCACAGGTCAAACCGGAGCTGCGACCTGAATTTTATGTAGCCTGGATCCAATCGAACTACACAGAGCGTGCGAGCTACATCAAGCAAAGAGAGAGCGAGCTGAAAGTGATTTACATAAAACCGAAGACATACAGCAACTCCATAAAATTCATTCTTTCCACTCAGACCTTAAACATTACATCTGGAAAAACAGGTTTAACTGTGACTGCGGCTCATCAAGAAGACAATTCTAATATTTTATACATTGAGCGCTGTTTTCATATCTTTCACTGAGAGCTATCTGGAAAACTAATGGCAGAGCGAAGGAGGCTGTGGGGAGAAGGTAAATCTGATGGAAATTACTTGAGCTGCCACATCTGTGCACCCACGCTTTCACCTCGCCTACAAATCGCTGTAGCAAATCTATACGTGTGTGTCCTCATATGGAGATAGGTGTGTCTGCTTACTGTGATGATAAAATGTGCGAGCACGTTCTATTCCACAGTGATGTCTGTGTGTTGGTTTGCTATTATAGATATGTATAGTGTGTTTGTTAGTGTGAGAGAGCGTGTGTCTGCGTGTGAGTCTGTATGAGATGCAAACCTTGACCAAATGAGCAGCAGTATGTTAATTACAACCGTGACCCTTTAAAAAAGCACACACACACATCAATATGATTCTGTCCATCTCTCCACCGCTCGTTATTGAGGAGATATGGAAATCAAAAGTATTGATGAGAGGAGAGGAGGAGAGGAAGAATGGGAGAAGTAGGAAGGAGCAGATAGTTTAAGGAAAGGAAAGGGGTTGCATGGAGTGCAAAGCAAGATTCAAGAGTATTAAAAGAAGAGAACAAAGCAAAGGTTAGAGGAAAGGGATTGAAAGGTAAATGAGAAAAAGGAAAAGGGCAACGAAGAAGGAGGGCATCAGAGGATAAAAAGAACAGAGGTAAAGATCAATGAGAGAATTGCGAAAAGGAAAAGATGAGAAGAAAAGAAGCATGAGAACATGAGATGCGAAGAGAGGTAAACCATGAGAAGAAATGAGGTGAACTGAAGAGAAAAAGAGTGAGAAGGACAGAGGACGAACAGCGGCAGAGCGAGTATTGCTGGTTTGGATATCGACCAGCATGCACTGGGCTGCTTGCAGCTTCTTTGATGTCTCTAAACCAGTGAGGCTCCTGAGGGGCAGAAAGGCCTGCTGGGAGCTGAAACCCCTGATCTGATCCTCTGCCGCCTGGATAACTGCTCTGATATTATGCTTCATCTCTTCCTCCTGTGGTTCAGCTCTTCACCGCTGGATAATTACCGCTCAGCTGACGAGGCTTTCTGAAGGACGACGCTGATAGATTTGGACTCAAACTCCCGACAGATGATATTTGGCTTCGCTGATTAATATGTTAGAAGCAATAGCTCTGATTTTCCACCAGGAGCACAAAACAAACAAAACTCAAGATACAACTGATGCTAGTCCACAGAAATTAAGATTCGATACCAGTGTTCACATTTTTATGATCTTTCGAGTAGCAAGGAGAAATAAAAAACAGAAACAAAATGTTAGAGCAGCAGAGAAACACAATTTAGTTGCTGTGTTAAAGGATTTACTGCTGTGGAAATATTAAACGACTTCTAGCAGTCGTGTAAAACAGCAACAGTAACTTCAGCCAGTGCTTCATAACAACAATGACTGCTTAAGGTGGAGGTTGGGGTGGATGGATGGGTCAAAACCACCTTCTATGCCAATCACATTTTATAAATGTTATCACTTTTCTATAATGGACTTATAGAAACAGATGACCTACTGTATACTGTCTGGTCATTAGGCTGAGAAGACTACAGACTAAGCTCAAATGACTTAACTGTATAATTGACATTTTAACAACCCAAACATTGCTTGTATTTGTCTTGAAGGCCAGGTGAAACTTACTTCTCTTCTCTATATGCCACTGTTCATGGCCCTGGGCTGCACGGTTTGCAAGTGCATCCACGTACCTGGTTAAAATCCACACGAATGCTGCGACTCAAGGCTTTCTGGGTCGTGCACCACATACTTGAAGAAAACAGACATGCTAACCTTCATGGTAGCTCTTAGCTATAAGCTAATGACTTTGGATGACTGGCATCCTAGCTTAACAAAATTTCAGCACCTGGTGAAGGTAAAAACCAGAACAAAATATGAAATGATGACTTTTCTGAGCGGGGTTCCAAAAACATTTTGGGGGATTGAGGTGAGATGGATAATTTCCACAGCAGGCTACGTTATTAGATTGACTAACTCGAACACCAAACACTTTTCCACCGCTGCGCCAAAATTAAAGAACTCGAGGGGAGGAAATTTTGATTAGAGTTTCATTAAAATTATTTGTCATATAAAACATGGAACCTGCGCAGCTGATTTCTGAGGAATATTTGGACAGGACAGGACTGCAGCTGTCTCCACGGTACGTTAGGGTGGAATTTCATTTTGCCTTTTTAATTATTAGAAATTTGTCTATCTGTAGTGCACCTGGAAGGAAGGAAGGGAGGAAGGAAGGAAGAAGGAATGGAAAGGAAAGGAAAGGAAAGAAAGAAAGAAAGATGTCCAAATTAACAGAGAGTAAAAAGACGACTCTCACACCTGACTGCATCTCTAATATTGTCCCGGTAAAGCCCCGCCCACCACTGCCAGTTATCCAGCTCTCTGCTGCTGTGGAAATGGTTATCTAGTCAACAGCGGTGTTATAACCAGGCAAGCATTACAGGACCAAACTGGCCCACTAAAGTGTCCAATCTGCTCCACTGGATGAATGTTTAAGTATGAAAATCACATCATGGGAGTAGTTGTCCAATGTGTGAATTGAATCTCTAAAATATTTGTTGGCTCTTATTTATGTTTAATATTTATCTTCCACTCTGTCACTGCAGACTTAAAGCTAAACATCTGCCATATCAGCTTCATAGAGTAATTACTTTTAACTCTCAGAACAAAAACTTTTATTATATGTGGCTTAACTTAATTTTCATTCAAGAAAAAAACACTCAAGACCAACAACGACGGCCCTGCTGCTCATATTAATGACAATGTGCACATTTCATGGGTTTAAATCGAACAAAAGCGAGCGCTCGTGGGATACTCTGTCAGCCTGTAATATACTGCATTGTCTCCAATAATGAAAATGAGAACATGGCTTTCTAGCAATAAGCTGGCTTCTGTGGCAAATTTTACTACCTTGTGTCATAAACTCTTTAACGGAGGAATCTGCACTGATTGCTTTTACACGAGAAAAGGTCACAGTACAGATCAGCTACACACAAAATTATCTTTATGTTCCTCCTACAAGCCTAATTAGTATGTGCCGAATGTGCATTTTCTATCAGCTTTTAATCAGTGGCCGTGTGATAAAGTGTTCAGAATCAACATTACCAGGCTGCAAACAAATTTACTTCTGTCACTTTTTCCTTTACCTCCTCCTTACCCTGTTTATCTAAAGAAGCACAAAAGAAGAGAATAACACCCCTCCGCCTCATCATCCTCCACCTCTCTCTTATTTTCCTATCCTCTCTGCTGTCGGTGGGCGTCCCTGACCCCCCTGCTGGGCCAATCAGACGATTCTTGATGTGAGTCTGTTGTCTGTCTGTCTCCCACTGCTCGCAGATAGGCTGGCGTGCCGCAGAGCCTCCAAACACACAGACACCTCACACTGAGGACGCTGACGCTGGCCCAGGCGGTGCACACGATGTGATCACATGATGTATAGGACACCTATCTAACCAATGGGCTGTTTCTCCATCAGCTTTTCTATAGTTTTTCGTTTTTCTAAAGAATTTAAATCCACTTCACGTGTCGTGTCCCACACAGCGCAATTAGGAACTTTGGATTTCTGCGTATGTATCTCTCCTGCGTTGGTCTCATAAACTTTCAGGAAACAAGCCGCAGATTTACGTGATGCGGACACAAATTATGAGAGGATCGGTTCCGACATTACAAATGTTGAGGAGGTCAAGGTTGAGACAACAATGTCTAGACGGTCAAAGGCGGAAGGATAAAATATTCATGTCCAACAGTACGGAGAGAACAGAAACGAGGAGTGAAGCTCTGACGTGGGGAGGAGAAAGGAAAGATTGTGATTCAATGGAGTTACAGTCTAGTCAAAACAAATAATTTACTTTACAAAGTACAATTTTTTATGTTACTTCACTAGTACAAACCCATTGTGTGCAGAGGCATAACATGGGCTTCTATAATAAATACAGCCTGGTCATACACACTTCAACAGCTTAGCTTTCAAAAACAGGTTAATTAATGATCAATGTTTTGTTACACCTTTAAATTACTCGTAATTTGAATCTAGCTGTGTCTCCATGAGTTGCTCAGGTGTAATGCTTCTGGTGGAGCACCCTTCTTGTAACAAATTTCACCTAGCGACAGTCACCAACCTCCAGCAACAACTTGCCAAAAGATCTGGCAATACACGGTTTCCTCTTATAACTGGAGGTGGTAGAAAGGTCAGTAGTCAGAAGTCTTTACACCTTGTTTCTGTTGCTGCCGCCTTCTAGACCCGTGTTAGCAGAATTACAACAAGTAATATGGCCCGCTGTGAAGTTTAAAGAAGTTTATGCTTCACATTTGTGTGAGTGAAATTACAACATTTTATTATACTGAGTCAGTAGCAGATCAGATGGGGATCTGTTGCAACCAATCATGCTAACCTTAGCTGATCACTTAATGCTCCATTGTCCTGATCATCCAAAAACCCAACACAATAACGTGAGGCTGAAGCTTCAAAATGAATATACAGTGGAACCCCGACTTACGAAATTAATTCGTTCCAGAGGGTCTTTCGTAAGTCAAAATTTTTGTATGTCAAAGCACCTTTTTCCATCGCCTTTGGAGTGAGGCAATACTGGCTGAAGACGAAGTTCTTGGTGGAGGAGGAGGAGGCGGAGGTTGAAGAAAGCATACGTATGTGCCTTGAGGCGACATTTGTTGTGATTTGGCGCTATATAAATAAAATTGAATTGAATTGAATTGAATGTGTACATGTACATAACATTATGGAATTGAATTGAATTTTTTTTTAATTTTCTATTTTATCTACTTCGTTATGCGGGCATTTTGCCGTACCACGGGCAGAAATATTGCCGTTAAGTGCCTTCGTAACTTGAGTTTTTCGTTAAATGGGGTCTTCGTAAGCCGGGGTTCCACTGTACTCACTTAAACTGATCTGATCTATTAGTATTCAGCTCATACTCAATAATCAGAACATTCAACTAACCAACAAAGTGTTGCTTAGGTAAGCTTTTTTATGGTTCCTCTATGATTAAAAGAACTAAATCCATGAGGATAAAGGTAAATATCTGCCCCCTTCCTGTTATATTTTACTGACATTTCAGAGTTTCTACTCAGTTTGTCTCTGCTCTAATCAAATTTCCTCAACTCCACCTGCAAACACAACCATGAGCTTCTCCCCCGAGAGGACGAGAGGTGCCGGACGTATTATATTCATGTTCTGCTCCTGGATTTGACTCATTTCTGCTCCAACAGTGATCTTTCCACAGTTTCTCTTCCCTGGACGGATGATTTTTCATTCTATGTTAATCTGCTCGGTTGTATTCAGTAGAGACTCTTTGCAGAGAGACAGAATGTCACCCTCCACACTGAGACGCTCCTTCTCCTCTCTTCACTTCCTCAATTAGGCAGCTCATCCATCGCCATGATTACATGCTGCTAATTAAGCAGCTAATCAGCTAATTACCCAGGAGCAGAGAGGAGTGTGTGTGTGTGTGTGTGTGTGCTTATGTGTGTGTGGTTAACACAAGGTGTTCTGCAAGACAGCAGGGTATAATTCCTGATTCTGGGAGGATTTTTTTGTGTTTGTTTATTATGTTTTAATCCAAAATTATGAATCTTTGTTTATTTTTGTAACTCTCTGGAGTTGCATGTTTTTACTCAATGCTCTGCGCCGGGTGTTGTCTGAATGTGATTTTACAGAAAAGAAACGGTTTTGTTTTTTTTATTATTCCTTCCTGTTAGTAACATTCAGGGAAAGCCTGAATGCACCATGAGCTAAAGCAATGTTTTCTAATGTCAAGGCATTAAACACAATTCACCCTCTGACCATGAAACATTCCTCATACCCAAGCAGATCCTCACATACTCAGGGATGTGGGAAACATTACACCAATGTGGGACACTTTGAAATTACTAGTACACTGTGATTTGATTGCCATTTGTCTTCCTTTGAGTTAACACATGAGATTGAGCTTGATATTGATCATCCATTCATTCATTTTCTTGATCGCTTGACCAGCTTAGGGCCATTAAAAGGATGGAGCATCTCCCAGCTGTCATAAGTTGAGACACAGACTCACCAGTAGGGATGGGTATCGTTTAGGTTTTATCCGATACCGGTGCCAAACCGGTACTTTTGAAACGGTGCCGGTGCTTAAACGGTGCTTAAAGAATGGAGAACAAAAAATTGGTCCAAAAACCTCTCATGTTTAACTGTTTTTTTGTAAAAAGATAACAATGTTAGCCTTTTCTGCAGCTATGGGGCATATATGGTATCAATCTTGGCTGGAAGCAGTGCTTAAACAATGGAAAAAACACAAACTTTGTCCAAAAACCTCTCATGTTTAACTGTTTTCCACTTTTTCTTTGGTCATTTTAGCCTTTTTGGCCAGCGTGAAGGGAGTATCTGCCATCAAACAAGAAGACAGCCGCATGTAGCTATGATGGTGTTTGCTAGTTCACCTTACATGCATTAATTTAATAATGTGGTTAGCTCACTCAACGTAAATTACACACGAACAACATGAAGCTACTCACGCAGGGCTCTGGGTCCGATAACAGGCACCACACCCGCAGTAGATGTGCACGGTGTGAGGTCTCGCAGCGAGCTATCAAATACGGCGCATTTCTCGGCTTTAAAAAAAAAACCGCTATGAGTCGCCAGGTGTTTCATCGGATTTGAGGTGTTACCTCCTTTGAGTGTCACAGTATCAGCTTAAAGTACTTGTTGCAGGCTGCTGAGTTTACATATTTTGCTGTGAAGTACAGCCAGACTTTGACCGCTTCGCCTTGGGCTTTTTTAATCTGTAGCTCTGCTCTAAAAGAACGTACGTACCTGGACCCGCATACTATCCTCGGAAACGTAAAATGATTGGCTAGAATCTAAAGTGTATCACAGCTTAGGAAAAAAAAAGCACCGAAATGTGCGCTGCTTTTCAGTCTGGTTACTACCGTTTATGTCAGAACCGGTGCCATCGTGGCACCGGACACCGGTACCCATCCCTACTCACCAGTCTATTATTGGGGAAAAAAAAAAAACCCTATTTTGAATCACCAATTAAGGTAGCAGGCATGTAAACCCAGAGGAAACCAACAGTGGCAGATGCAAAGTGGATGCTGCAGACCAGGAGGTTCACTACAGCACCAGCGTTCTACCAAAGACTGACATCAAAAAAGGAAAAGCAAAAAAAGAGGGCAACTTTGACATTTCAACAGTCAAATCATCATTAATAGTCACTATTACGGCCAATCTGGCCAATTTGGTAACATGGAGGACAGAATTTAATGTGGGGAATGAATTTATAACCGTCCGGGTCACTGATCCCCATTTCCAAGGACATCCCCTCACACAGCTGACACTTTAATTCTCAGACTGATTCAAAAGGACCCTGACCATTCTCACTGTTAATCTTATTACAGCTGTCCAATTCTGTAGGTGGGCTTCTGACCTAGTGGGCTAGCACCAGATAAGATGGGCACGCTGAACTTCATTGATCCCTGAGGGGAAACTGAGATGTTACAGCAGCAAAGTAAAATGTTGCCTGGGGAGTCGAGGGTATTAAGAATTGTAATATTAAGGCAATAAAGGTGAGAGAGTGAAATAAACCTGAGTAAAATAAAACAATAAAGAAATATTAAAGGCGACAGAGCCACTTTATAGCACTAATTAAACAAGCAGCCATGATAGGAACTTATCCCCAGAGCTATTGGCATTTCACGATATTCAATATGACAGATATGACTGATTAGTTCACCAGGCAAACCTCATCAATAATCTGCCTGCCAATCAAACGTGACCTTTTGAAGTGAGGTGATGAATTAGCAGGGCCAGTGGACAATCCGATACTAGCCTTGCAATCCATCAAGGTAGCTTCATTGAAGGGGCAAAAGTGGATGTTGGACTGATTTTGTTTCAACTTGTCATCTTTTGTCTAAATGAAAGTGCAGAGACTATCTCACAGACTGGCAGTAAAAACCAGCTACAGCAGTGAAACAGGTTAGTTTAGCACCCTTGAGCCATTCTGTTGAGGTACAGGTAAAATCTACTTTGGAGTTGTTGTGTTATGCCCCGCCCACATCACAAGGAAGTCCTGGCCTATTCTTACTGATAACTGGCTGACGTTGTGGGTTCACTGAGCTCACTGTGACCTTCCAGATTGTAAGAGCTGGCCCAGATGACCTGTTCACTCTCTTGAACTTTATTTATTTTAGTTGTTTTTTTTAAAATTATACTTTATTTAAGTGAACATCTTATGCAGGCTGCCTCCCTGTCAGACACCTTGAGCCTGTTTATGGCATTGCTGAAAAAAGCAAGACCCTAAAAAAACATGTCAACTGGATGTTGGCATATGTTATGCACAAATCTGTAAATATCGTTTAGCATTAAAGGCGGCCTCAAAAATGTGCAAGTAACATATGCCTTATGCTCAAATACCCTTCCAGGTGCAGGTGCTTTTACACAGATTTTAAACTGAGTGCAGAAATGTTGATGCTTGTAATAAGATCAATAGTTAATTTTGTCATCTGCACAGTTTGCTATGGATGACTTATGTAAAATATGACTTACCATAATTTCTGCATTAGGCGCAGAAATTAAAATCCTTTAATTTTGTTTATTATTTTTTTATCGACAGTGCACCTTATAATCCGGTGCGCCTTATGTATGAATTCTGCTCGGCTTACTGACCTCGAACCGATTTTATTGATACACGGCGCTCAAAAATCTGTCAGAAAATGTTTTAGTACAACTTTGATATGCTACGAAGCCACACTGTTTGATGGATTGTCGAAGCATTATGGCTAATGTAGTCTCCTTCAGGTCCCAAAGTCAAACGAACACTGCAGCATCACTGAGAATTAAAAACTGTCTAAATTCTTTCACCTTTAATAAAATGATCAACGTTGCTGCTTTACCAGGTGTAACAATTGAGTTTAACATCCAGGCATCCATGAAAACAGAATTTATTAAATTTAACGGAGTTAGAAGTTAGCAGGAAGTTAGCTCGCTAGCTCCCTAAACATGATATAGCATGTTCTGACTGAGAGATTTTTGAAAAAACTAAAACGTACAGCTCTGCTGTCACTTCCAACATAAATGAAGACAGAAAACTAAACAGCTGTGACGTTTGTAGGGTTACTGAAGTTGGGCTAGCTGGTATATAATGTTGTGCTATTGATTGCTAGCGACACAGCTATGTTAGCATAACATAAACAGTGAAGCTGCAGGATGAACACTAACTTTTTTCCACTCAATAAAAGTTGGGTTCCCGATGGTTAGGGACAAGTTGATGATGTACTACGTGATCGGTAGCGACACAGCTATGTTAGCATAACATAAACACAGTGAAGCTGGAGGACGAATGCTAACTTTTTTCCACTCGATAAAAGTTAACGGGATGGTTCCCAAAGGTTAGGGACAAATGCAATCGCATGGCTGGATTCTGTAAACGGACTAAACTTCAGTCAGGAGAACAACTGAGATAATCCATCCACAATACGAGGTTAGTCATTAATATACTGCAACAACATGGGAATAGAGCATCTGCGAGAGAATTCAACATTAATGAATCAATGGTACAGAAGTGGAGGAAGCAAGAAGAATGAGTTGAGTAAAGTTTGACTTATCTGACTGCTTTGTCTCACTTAATGCACCTTATAATCCAAAAAATATGGTTGTAAAAGTATTACTGGAAGAAAATAGACTACACTTAAAGTCATGTGTGGGCGAGTCTCTGTACGTTCAGTGATGGAGGTTAAAAACATTGTCTGTGTGGACTGGTTAATAAGTCAGAATACTTTGCTCCAATAATTGCGATGATGATAAAATGTTAAAGAGTAAACCGCCCACGCGATCATAGAGCAAAATATCTCAAACAGAAATTAGTCAACATTCCTAAGAGTTGTTGTTTTGCTTACAGTATCTTCGGAAACATAGAAAACTGCATGGCGTCATCATCAAAAATGAAGACAAAGAAGGATTTCTCCTTAAGTAGCAGGAGAAATTCCACTGCAATGTAACTGTGCTGGCATAAATTACCACCCCAGACTTAAAAGTAATTACAGGTAGTAATTTTTAATAAGGAATATTACTGTTTTAATACAGTCAGAGGTGTAAAAAATGTATTGGATTGAGCATCAGAGGATACTTAGGAAGGTAAAAAATACCAAGCTGGTGCTCAGTGTGAAGCTGGATGTTTGCAGTAGAACAAAAATGAAATGAAGCTTCTAGGAAAGCTCATTTTCTTGGGATGAGAAATGCCCCCAAACTTAAATGACAGTAGAGGGAATGAGCTACATATGTATCAAAGCCTGAACACAGATAACGTGAAGACTAGATAGGAATACCTCAATCTTCTTCCAGATATCAGGGTCTTTGTCGTGACTCTGAATGTCGTCCAGCAGCTGCTGCACCAGAGACGCGCATTCACGCCCTCTCAACGGGGGCAGGGTCAGCGGAGGCTGATGCTCTGCTGACCTTCGCCCCTCATCTTCTTCAGACTGCAGGTCACTTAACGGGCCCGACTCGATGCTTTCGTCCAGGGAGGGTGCAACATCGCTCGAGGAACTGGGGCTAAAGCGGCCAAGCAGGTTTCGCCTGCGAGTAACCTGCAGGAGGATGCACAAGTCGACATTATTGGAACATTCGTTCAGCTTCAACAAGTATTTTTTGGGAGTTAAAACACACAAAGAAACTATTTTCATACCAGCGATGGCAGAGGAGAAGGAATGTCTTCCCCACTATCCACTACACTGCTCACATTGTCCCCGCTCTCTCCTACATCCCAGTCTGGGTTGAGCTCAGTCAAATCCCAATCATCCACATCCTGGGTAGAGCCACCTGGCCTCTGCAGTTAGATGTAAAAAGAGCAATAGTGGTTGCAGTTTAGATTACAATGATGGACAGTCAGACACAGTATTCAGGATCCTAGCTGTTAACTAACCAAGGGGACGGTCTGAGTCAGACTTTCTAGTTTCATAGCAAGCATTTCTGTTTTGCGGAGCTGAGCAGGGAGAGCCAGGAACTCTTCTGACCCATACCAGTGCTCCCTGTCTGGGCTGCCTTTGGATGAGACTTGGGGACCCTATCAGACAAGAAAGTAGGAAATAAACATACAGTGGGACATTGAGTATGTGCAATTGTTAAACTTCTGTACTTGCTAACCTCGTCTTCTGTTTTTGACCACATAGTTCCTGATCTCAGCTCTTATTTAAACTGAATACTTGCAGGTAAATTGTGATTAGTATAGTACTGCATGCTTGTGATTTGAGAAGACATCAACTACAAAAGTTTCCACTACTTTAAAACATGATAAATTAATCAAAATGAAAGAAATGAAAACGAATAGATGTCAATTTAGACTGACTTCAGATGGCAAATAACTCCAATTGATCTGAGAAAAATGCTACCACACACACAAACGCTCTGTAATATGCCTCTGTCCTTCTCTGTCTGCACAAAACACAAACTTTTCTCCTAAACAAAGGAAATAATCTCTCACCCTCTGACCCTTGTGCTTTACAATCCAGACCGCCGCCTTGCTACGAGGCGGTCGGGGGTCCGACTCCTCTCCTGATGCTTCCAAGTCTGAAGAGAGAGCTTGCTCCCTCATGGGAGAAGGCAAGGAGGAATCAGAGTCCCCCTCGCTATGTGTATGTGTCTCCTTCTGCATCCTCTCCATTTGATTTGATGTTTCATTCTGAGACTTCAGGTCCTGCAAAGGCAGGGGGGCGTCAGCGGTTGGTCTGGCCCCAGAGGAGCTCCTCTGGTCAGGCAGAAGCCTCTGTGCACTCCCACCTGAGCGTCCTCCGTATCTGGAGCTTGCATTTTTTCTACGTATGTTGCACCCATTCATCACCTGTAATGGAAATTTGAGTTAAAGATGACGTTTCTGAAGCTCTTTATGTTTACTGGGTACATATAGTGGAAGAGAATTAACATCAATAAAAAGTCATCTCTGTCTCAATAGGAAGAAATGCAAGATAAAACAGAAGAATGTGTGAGTTTAACAAGAGATCCTTCTGTCTCCTCAGGTTATGAGGCTACCTCTGTGTCACGGCGATAGTCGTGACGCCAGCTGGAGTCCATTGTTTTATTACAAGACCCATCTGTGGATGCAGCCATCAACAACTCACTGCAACTCACTAACATTCTACAGTTTACCGCTGAGGCAGCAAACAAGGATGCCTACTGCTGTGTAGGCGGTGGGTTTTTGTATTTTGCTGCAGGTATACTATATTTGTGACATTCTCAATGTTCCCCAAGAAGCAAACACGTCTCCTGAGCTATTAAAATATCTGGTCTTTATGTTCTGCTATTAGCCAGTATTACTTCAAATAAATCCTCCGTGAATTGTGAAAGTTTTAAATTAGTTGTGTTTTCCTTAAATGCAAATTTATATCCAGCTGTATCTGTGTAAAGATTAGTTACATTAACTATTTATTGCTTGTTGGTGCAATATTTTCTTGCGAAAGTTAAGCGTCCTGGCTGAAGTTTTTACTGTTTTGTTTTTATTTTTCAGAAATTGAACAAATGGTTTTCTTTGGTAAATCTTCAGTACGTGTAATTTTCACAATAGGTAAAAATGTCTCTGTTGCAGTTCGGGATTTATGCTCATTTCATTTATAAATGTTGTTACTGAAGTGAAAAAACAAAGGACAAAGGAGGACAAACCTGCAGGCTCTCGCAGGACTGTGAAACATTTTCCGGATAAACGGAGTCCAGTTCCAACCAGAACTTGGGGCGGTCTGGAGGAGAGGCGGAGATGAGAGACGGGGTGCTTCGGCTCAGCTCAGACTGGAACTGGATCCCTGAGACTGGGCTAACCTTCTCCGAACCTCCCACTGAGTCCTCCTCCCTGGATGCTCCATCTAGGAACATAGCAGCTCTCTTGGGAAGTGATGGTTGTGTGGGTGACACTTCGGTGCTGTGGAACTCACCCTGCAGGGGGCGCTTCGCACTTTCATTGTGGTTAGGCATGCCACATTGCATTGTGGGCAAAATAGATGACGAAGGGTTATGGTTTGTTGAGTCACTGGGAGAAGAGAGTTCCGGTAAACTGTTATGGATTTTGTGGTTTGACAGATGGGGATCTCCACTTTCCTCAGATCCTGGTTCCTGGTTTGGGTCTTGGGTTTGGTTGATTTCCTTTAGGGTGTCCTCACTATTAGACTCTGCTACCCGGACCTCAGGTTCATCACTGGGACTGTAGTCACTCAACTCAAAGGCAGTGATGCCACAGTCCAGAGAGAAGTAGTCTTGGCTGCAGCGGATAGTCAGCTGACCACAATCGTCTACCTCTGTCAGAGCGTCCAGGCGGGTCTAGATGAAGAAATAACCACTTTAATGTATCAGACACTATCACTGTGAAAGAACAAGGAAATATAACAAATGTATTTATTTCTTCTTAGTGTGATTCCAAACACAGTCAGTCTGTTTGACTGAATTCACTGAGATCTCACTGATAGAGGCAACTTTTGGAGCTGAGAAATACTTGATTTAAAAATAAAAGAGCGTCTAAAACATGAGATTTGTTCGTCTGTGTGTCTGATACCTGGTGCTGGTCCTGGCTGAAGGCCTGCAGGATGTCAGTCTGGCGGGTGTAGTTTCCGTTGGAGTCCTGCAGGCTCTGCAGCAGACGTTCTTTCAGGACCAGAACCGAGACTCTCAGCTGGTGCCACAGCAGCTGCACCGTCCTAAACCACAAGAGGTACAAAGTTTACCGATAGCTCGTGTGCATCGTTATTTCTTATGAAACCCGATGACTATGAAAGAAGCTGTTTTTAAGATTCTTACATTTCTGCTTTGCATCATTAATGTTTTAGACCATTACTCAAAACATGCAATGTCATTTCTTCAGGGTTACACTGTAACATTTTGTAGTAACAGTGTACTTTACATACATAGATATTAAATACTTTCCCACCACTTCATCTTTCTCAGATTTTTGCTTGTGAGCTGTTGTAATAAAAGGGCACCCATTATTAATTAATAGTAGGTCTTAGATATATGAACAGAATGAGCAACTGGGCGTTAAAAACAGCTATATCCATTACTCTACTCTTTTTAACCCAGTACCTACATAATAGAGTTATTACATTGTAACTCTTACAATTATACTGTATACTGTGTGCTGAAATTTAAAGTATGTCTCATCTTGTGGAGACCAACCTGATGTCAACAATGATGTTAACAGAGTAGGACAGTAGTTTCAGGGAGAACTCCGTCTCCAGCAGGGCGTGAATCTGCTCCACATGATCTGAGATGTCCTCACAGATGTCCTATAGTCACACAAACAAGAGAAAAAATCATGAAACATCAGAAAAGTGATCAAATAATAAGCATACAAACACATATACAAGCCATACCTGACCCCAGTTACTCTAGTATCTATAAATCTAGAGGCACTATAGAACAAAAAAATCTGCTGAGTGCTACTGCTGAAAAAGCAGAACTGGTAAGGATGTCATATTTCCCCTTTTAACCATGAGTCAGTTCCATGAGGGACCAGTTCCATGTTTGTGTGCAAAAACATGGAAAACTCGTGTTTCGGGGAGTAACATCGGCTCTATATCACACTTGCTGTTAACTGAGATTGGTGAACTAAATTCAGAAGCTGTAAACCGGCTCAGATGCACAAAGACAGACAGACGGACTCCGGGCTAAAATAACATCAGCTGTCACAGACTTTTATAACTGAAGTTTAGTGATGTGATGAACATGCAAATTGCCCACTTGTGTATCTCAACAATGCAGTGCTTCCTAAATTCTGCCTCAAAAGCATAAACACTTCAGTTTTTGTAAAATGTGTGTGTTTGTAGCTAGAGGTGGTGTTTCGGAAGTACATTGGGATAATCATTGTAATTACAAAAAACAACATGATCTAATTAAAGCACTGTTTAAGACCATTAAACACTGAGCACGTTGTGAAAAAGCGGCACGAAATTCTAGATTTTTCAGCTCCAAACTTGTCGTGTAACATTTCTATACACTAAATGTGTTGTTCTGAAAATGTATCCTCAAAAAACAAACCGTGAAAAAATGAAGTTGACATCAAGCAGTGATTAATTCCTAAACAAGAGAAGGAATAAAAGGAGATTTTGGGTTATGAGACGATAGCAGCAGGAAGAATTTCACGGTTCGAGCCACGACTTGAAGCTGTGTCACGGCTGCTTTCGTACATATGTCAGGATGTCAGTGGGGCAGTTCGAGCTCTTGTGGGCAGATTTGGGACAACTTCTGAGGAGCCAGAGAATTTATTCCAGAGAACCGACACACCTGGAACAGCGTCTCGCTGTGTGTCTGAGGTAAGATACAATTATTTTACTATTTCCATCTCATTAGATGTTCAGAAGTGATGTGTGTTTTAAACTACAATCCCCTTGTTGCCAAATGAGGTGATCTGATCTGTTTATTCAAATGCAAAAATCAGAAATTCAAGCTTCATTCTAGAAAAGAATTGCCACAAATTTATCCAACAAAATTACACGATCGGTGAGTGAGAACTGAAAAATATCTATGTCCGCTGTATAGAGATCTTAAGACCTTTTATTAAGCTACATACAAAGATGTACTGATTCAGGAACTTATTAAGTCTTGTTATTTTTTTAATTTTTAACTGTAAAATGTTTCTATTGATCCCTTCTGAAAGTGCAAAACTTTCCTCACAGCTCAGCCTGTACTGCACTGCTGTTTTAAATGCACATTAAGTATAATGACTTTTAAACTGTGAGTATTTTTAGCACCTTTCCAAACTACCTCCTGACAGCATGTGCAAGCAGTTTTATGTACTTTTATTAAAGTTTTATATTTTCTTGCCATCTAACTCTGTTGTCACTGCTTTGCAGAAAGGAAACCGGTGCGCACTAAAATTAGATGACCTTTTTAGAAAGCAGGTGACCTTGTTTTGAACCCACTGCGGCTACTTTACATCCACCTCAGGCCGCTGAGTCACTGTGTTGCTCCATGGTGACCTCTCTGAACAACACAACACCTCCTGCTCTGCTACAGCCTGGATTAGGACACCGCTCGGCATGTGAGAATGTAGGTCACACACGCTGCCAGCTTGGCTCACGCTAGTTTGGCTAACAGTGTGACCTGCTTAGCAGTGTTCCAAAATAAATCTGTATCTACTGTATGTGGGGTGAAGTGCCGCTGCATCAGGATTCCAGCTTGTGGTCAGTGTGAACACGAATGCTCAAACGCAGAGTGCGGAGGACAGAGACTTTCATGTGGCCTGTATGACTGCAGAGTTTAGTATGCAGGTGTTGAACAGTGCTGACGTTTTAGTGGACTTGTCGGTTTTCTGGCTCCAGCTGACCAAATGTGAGCCGATTCTGGCCCACATGTGTCTGTCAGATTTACTCTGACATGAGCGGCACACGAGCCAGCTTTCAGTCCATTTGTATCATTCAAGTCCAGCATGAGTCTGGAAACCAGTCAGGCTGTAGTTAGCAGTTGCTGTTGGGCTAACTGATCAAAAAAACAAAAATCTAACATCTTACTGGCCAACTAGTTTTATAGTACAGTAAGTCTAAACTTCACTAACTAGGCCGTGGGGCTGATTGTGCATTTGCATGCTCAATTCTGATCTTAGGTTCTTGATTTCTAATGCAGACATAAAATTACTGGCAACTGCCAGTGATGCACCTCAGCCTCATAGTAGATGCACCTATGGTATATATTTAAAACTCCCAGGTGATGTTCAGAAAACTCACCATATAACCTTGACATTTGAGGTCACCGGGATTCAAACTCATCCAAGATTTTTAGTAAATCTGCCTAAGGTCTGAATTTCAAAAACCTATATTGCCTTATTCTCAAGTTATCGCATTCACAAAGTTGGGTGTCCACCTGCAGGGTGGGGTGATGACAATACCCCATCAGCTCTTTACGGCTGAGAGATAAAAATGCATCCATGACGACCTTATTGATAATCACGTCCTTCTCAATCAGGACATCTGAATTCAAATGTGCGTATGTCCTCGCACACGTCTCTGCCACTCTTGACTTCCTCTTACGATACCACAGTTCCTCTCTTGGCACCCTAAAATATGCTTTCTCTAGCTCCATAAAAACACAGTGGAACACCTTCTGACCTTGACTGTACTTCTCCACCAACACTGAAAGCAACCATTGCATCTGCAATGCTCTTTTTCGGCATGAAACTTGAAAACATGAAACAATTCTTTCCAGTATCATCATCATCAACTTTATCCCTCTGTAGTTACAACAGATCTGCAAATCATCCTTGTTCTTGAAAATTGGTACCAGCGCACTTCTTCTTCATTCCTCCTCTCATTCTGCAAGATTAAACAATCTGTCCCCTGCATTTTCTCCTAGACATTTCCATACTTCCACAGGAATGTCTCCTGGACCAAGTGCGATTCCGCTCTTCATGCTCTTCATAGCTTCCCTCAGCGCCTCCTTACCAATCCTATGCACTTTTTGATTTACTTACTTCCTTCACCTGTTCTCCTCTCAATTTTTCTTCATTTATGAGCTCCTCGTAGTATTCTTTTCACCTTCTCAACACACGGCGTCCACTTGTTAGTTCCATCTCTAACCTCCCAAGCCTACTCCGCTGGATCTCTCTGCCTAGTGATTCAATGCAAGTCTTTTCCTTCGCCACTTCTCTCTTTGGTGTAAGCCTAGCCTTTCTTCATCTCCCTGACTATTCCCCTTTTTCTTTCCTAGCCACTTCCTTTGAATACTTCCTTGTTTCTCTTCATTCCATCCCTTCTTGGCCTTGTTTCCTTGTCTCCTTGTCCTCTTTCTCTTTACACCAATCACCTTCTTAGCAGTGTCCGTCAGCACTACAGCTGTACTTTCCCGATCATCTGGTAACTCTTCCTATCCTCTTTGAACTCTACATTACATTTTTCTTCTTCACCTTCCACCTTGTCTCTGCCCTCACTTACATCCTATTCTTGAAAATCATCTCACAGACTACCATCTGCTACATTCCCCCCCTTCAACCACCTTGGAGCCTCCTATCTCGTTCCCACAGCACCCGCATAAGATGTATTCCACCCTGAAATATGTTCAAGAATTACACGGATGCAAGAAATCTGCAGTAAGCTCCATAAATGCAGTATACACTAATTCTCCAAGTAAAACCTCAAAACATCCACAATCCCTCACTGCTCACACAATGTTCTTGAACCCTTAGTTAACACACACACAGCAAGTTTCGTCATCAAAGCGCTGTCATGTCACTTTAAAACACTGGTGAAAATGTCACTAGCTTCAATAATTCACCCATAGCTTTCAAATGCTAATACACATACACACACATCACAGCGCTCAGCAGAGGGCCCATCATACCAAATTAACACAGAGTCTGCATCTAGGATCTGAAGTCATTTGTTAGAAGATCCTGAATCCAGGCAGAGTACCAGCAGCTAATGAGACCCCGCCAAGGGTGTGCAGATATATTCACAACGACAGCGTGTCTACATCAGTCTATAGTTTTCTGTCCTGTGACCTCTTGCCATTAAAAATGTATAAATAAATGATAATATCTATCCTTTAATGATCTCTGTAAACAGAAATCTGCATTTGAAAATGGAAGATTTTGAATAGAGGTAGTGTTTTATAGTCTGAGTTGACCAAGCACCTTCTGTTTTCAAGCTTTCAAACAAGCTGTGTGAAGACTAAGGGAGGAGCTGTATTTTCTGAAATGCCTTTTCCAAACCATTGGTTATTGTCTCAGCATGGTCTGCCTTTTTCTTCTCTTTTTTAATCCATCTGCATTTCTAAGCAAGATATTCTCACGTAATCAGATATTTTGGCCAAACAACTCTCAGCTAGAAAAACTGCCTAGTTTCCCCTCAGCCTAAGGCTAGGTTTACAGATGGATCTCTGAAATGTGCTGCAATTTTATAATATTTTTGATGAAAACCTAAATGTGAAAATAAAAGGAAAACTGGTTAAAGCTACTTATTGTGAATTCATGTGTTTAAAAATAGTTGCATGGGTAAAGCTAGCACGAAGCATTGGGAAAGTGGCCCTCTGATACACACTCCCTCACAAAGAGTAAACAAGAACAAACTTCTGATTAGCTTTGTTGTGCTGGAGATGGCTCTTCGAGAGTAACAGACTGACTTGGGACACTTAACTAAGTAGCTTTTATTATAGATTGTTAAGATGCTGTAAACGTAATGTTTGCCACGACGCACATTAAGTTTATTTTTGCTGATATAGATACAGTGTTGCAGCGTTTTCTTGTTTCTTATTGCCAGGGGGTCCTACACTAAAACTTTCTCTGCCTCCTGGTGGTAAAAGTTTTGACTCACTTTCCCAAACGGTCATCTAAAAAATAAGGAAGGAGTCTAAATATTTGGGGGTTATCTTGGAAAAACTACAACAATTACTACAAGCTATTCTTCAGCAAAACTGATACAAAACCAACTGCTGACAACAGTTAGCTAATAATTCCGACCTTGCTCTGTTTAACAGCACTTGGGAAACACTTTTTAAAAAAATGAAATTTAATCATTCTGTCCCCATATGTATAAGAAGAAGAAGAAAGCTCAGTCTGCTTGTATTTGCCGATGAGATGTAATCCCAGAGGTGAAAGTCATGACAGCTAAAGGAGCACAAACAGCAGGAGCAGCTGAATTAGTGTGCAGGCTTTTCTGCTCTGCGCTGAAACTAATTATGAAATCATATGTCCACGCTCTGTTTTTCTGACAGTTTATAGCTGAGTGGGACGACCTATTTTTTTAACTATGCATATGACAGCTTTGCACGGCAAGTCTTAAACAAAAAATGGAGTTTCAATCAAATTTTAATGTCCTTTTTCTATTTGCAGAAATAGAAAATTGATTCCAATTATATGCGTTAGCCACATTTCCCAGCTCTAGGCCAGATCTACGTTATGTGACATATTGTTCCACACCGAGGAAACAGAAGGATTCACAACTCATAACTGTAAAAACAACACAGAGAACTGGATGAAAGATTCACTGTTCATTGGATTGACAGGTGATTAACATTGAACAGCTTGTTTACGCATTGCCAGTGCCTACATAAACTTCACAGTAATACATTAATGTATGCCTGCTAACTTTGGATTTCTGCGTGTGTTTAAAGTATACATTTACTTCAACATCTTTATTTATAAAGAACTCCTGCATCACTATAATAGACAATCATTCGATCACAGAAACACGCACACACTGCACAGTTTTTCATGCACTCGAGTCACGTAGAGTCAAGACATGACCTGTCAATCACAGAGTCCATACATCCAGCAGGGTTTCTAATTGCCTAAAATCAATCTGAAGCAAGTCGACTTGGGCTTCAGCTCTAATCCTTGCTCATCCTCATCACCGCAGACATCAAGGGCTTCAGATTGGCCGCGTTCAAACTGCATGCGACAGCTCGGCCTCATCCGCACCCATTCGATCTAATAACCTTCAACTCCTTCACTTCAGCCCATCAGCGCAGCATGTTTTACCTTGGAGATCAAATACCGTGTGCTCCTTCTCCCCCTGGAGTATTCAAATTAAGCCGCTTCAAAGAAGGCCTAGACCCGCTGCTGCGATACAAAGACTTGTTACAGTAATTTTTTCAAAGTGGTAGCTTCTGCAAAAAGACTCCAAACTCTGCCTTTTTTTTTTGTCTGAGGCTGGAACTCTGCAGCGGTGTCTCTGCTGCTGGACATTTAAAAAACTTGAACTCTGCTGGAGGCAAAGAGCATCAATCAAAGTCCTCTGCAAAAAATGCTTCATTTCACACGAGTGTCTTGTGAAGGAGGCAAAGAAAAAGTAGCAAAATGTAACAGAACTAAGTATCTGAGTAATAAGTTTATACATGAGCCAAATGGCACATCAGTCAATAGCAGATGTACAGGTGACATTACTGTGATTCTTTTGTCCAATGAGCACAGATTTGAACTTAGGCAAAAACAAAACTGACTGACTTTATTATCAAAACCACTGATAAAGATATAATAATTATACTGAGATGTGGCAAAAAGTAGTGTTGCCTTAAAACCTTAAAATCCAGGGATGTCAAACTCGTTTTACATCGCGGGTCACGTCCAGGGAATTTCTTCTTTCTGTCAGTATAAGGAAATTTAACCACACATTGAATCTCTGGGATATTTTAATATAAGAAAAAGAAATGCAATTTCAACAATATATATCAGTTTTTCTACACGATTTAAAAAAAAATCATAAGAATTAAATCTGTAATGTTACAGACACTGTAACTGTCCAACAGAATTTATCATTTTAAATTACTGTCCTTTAACTTTATCATGGAAATTTTTGTAAATTGACAGAATATCTTTATTCCTTCTTCTCTTATTGTGACTGTACAAATCAAGGAACAAGGAACTTTCTGTTATTTATTTGTTTAGCTATCTATATCTATCTATTACTTATTTATTTCTATTTATTATTTATTGTTGTTTACTTATGAAAATAAAGTCTAAATAAAGTCTATTTTCTTCTTCAGTGTCCTGAAGATGTACAGGGGCCAGATTGGAATCTCTGGCAGATCAATTTTGGGCCCCGGGCCTTAGGTTTGACACCTCTGGTTTAATCCCAGAGACAAGAGCTGAAAGCCAGCACTAAAGGTTCCTCTGCTGGCCACTTAAGGCTGGCTTCAAATACGAGTCAGTTCCCATAAGAGCATTAAAAAGTAGGTTTACAGCCTGGTATAACAGTTCGAGCCTCTTTTAACAGTCCTTTCATAATCACTGCATGGTGGGCGCATTTATTTCTAACTCATTGATATGGATACTTGTCAGGCTTACAGTTACAGGTATAATGACCGACCGCTGCCAGGCATCTGCCATGTCTGACATAACCATCAACTCAAGTCATTGAACTGGACCGCTCCATCACATTTGAGCTGTTGGTGCCTTTATGGACCAGTTTAGTGTAATTACCTGACAAACAGCATGATCGGCTCTGTTGTACAAACAGTCCAAGAACTTAATGCTTCAGTTTTTGTTGAGTGGAATTCTGGCAATTTACTAATCTGTCAATAATCACATGCCTGTGTCTGTCGAACTGCAGAAATAAATACTTTCCAAATGTTGCTTATTTATAATGTAAGAATTTAAAGTTAATTACAACTGCAGGAAGCTTTCCAATAAGGACATACTTGAGTTTTACTTAATAAAAAATTCATCAGATAAAACTAGGATTACAGGCCAAGACTGCGTTCGGTTTACGGCTATCATTCGGGCAAGAATGATTCACATTTAAAGCAGTTAACACCGTGCCCTTACCTTACAGGCTTTTTTCAGGTCGTTTTTTCTGATTCCTTGGTATAAATACCCAAAACACCAAGAGTAATAAACAGTATAACTGCACAGAGCACTAAAACACACTGCAGCACCAATATGTGAAATGGTGAGCGTATGACACTCGAGTAGTGTGAGTGTGTTTGTGTGCTGACCTGCTTCTTGAGTGGGAGTGTTGGTGAGAGGAGAGGAGGGGTGACAACAGTTGCAGAGGTTATTTTAGGCCTAACCCCATTCACACACACACACACACACACACACATATATTATATACTCTCTAAATCCTCGTCTGTCTCCTCTCACTCCACACTAAACCTTCATTTTTAGCTTAGCACTTTCTAAGCACGCAGGCCTGTGACTGTAAATAACAACTGAGTGGTTTTTATCTTAGCACAACATTTGTTTCAGACATGAACTCCTTTCATTGGTAATTTAATATTCATCTCATGCTTCAGTAAATCTCAGTCACTTTACACTTAAGCCTTGACAGCAGTGTTGTGTCAGGTAGCTAGTAAAAACTCTCACCATTCACACTGGTTCCTCCAGATACAGCAATCGTAATTTAACATGAAGGCAATTAAGATCTTAATGTGAAAAGCAAACATTGGTACATTAAATAAACTGTATTTTTGCTCGATTCTTCCTGGATAGCACGCTGTCTGCAATACATAACTCAATATCCTGTATAAGCTTTTCCTTTCACAAAGAAAAGCTCATAAACCATAACTTTGTCTCTCTCTCTCTCACACACACACACACACACACACACACTTTCTTCACCTGCGTTCTGAAGAGGGGGAGGACAGGGTGACAGAGAGAGCAAGAATGAGGGAGAAGTAAAGATTAAGCTCATTTGCTGTTTTAAAAAAATGTGTTTCATCATTAAAATAATAACACATGTCCAACTGCAGAGGTGGGCTTTTATTTTGAACTGACAGGTGGTAGTGGGCACGGGTCAGGTCAGATGTCCAAATGTCCATTTTACCTTTCCAATCAAAAGAGACCTTTTTTGTCACAGCAAAGCAGAACACCGTACACAAACAGCAGCAAAACTTCTAAAACTACCCCTGCCCACCTCCTCTTGAGGAAATGTGTTCATCATTCAGGATGAAAACCAGCATTTGGAATTTATTGCTCCAACCTCAAGACTTCCAACCACCTATGTGGCCCACTGATTATTTCTACCTGCACACTCCAACCTGAAAGTGCAATGTTATGTGATGAAAGCTGGCCACTGACAGGCAGGGGTCACAGTTCAGCCACGTGAAATATGATTCCTGGGGTAGAAGTCAAGAGGTCCTTGTCTCAGAAAAGTAAATGTACTCCAAGATGCTGAGGTCATTTGACCCAACACGCTGTAATTTTCTTGTGGTAAAAGCTCGGATATGAAAGTTTCAAGTTTGTGTTTTTTTGTATGAGGATAAATTTCTGAAGATTGGGATCTTAAATGTACCCTCATTAAACTGATATTGTGGAAATATAAAGGTCTTGGTTAGAACTAATGCCATTTAAGTTTGAGCGGCTCAGTTCCTCTACTGCCTCATTTCTTCGTTCCTTACTCCCTCTTCTCCTTTGCCTTAATAGCCACGCATGTTGAAAAGAGATTCCAAAATTCCTGGCGTAGCTGTGACGGTGACATCAGCAGACAGAAATACCACGACAGCTGGGAGACAGCAGGCTGGACTCTGCTGCCTCTGGGCTGTGTTCAAATAAAACTCTGTGGGACACACAGATCACATTTGCTGTAGCAAAACCTGATCATGTTCCAGAGCTGGACAACAGTGCGCACAGTTTTAACAAGTGGGTGCTGTTCTCTCAAAGAAAATGTATTTTCTCCTGAAGGAGTGGAAGATTAATGCGGAAATAACTCCCAACATGCTTTTATTTTCTAATGAGTCTGTTCTCCACCAATCCCAGGTCACACAGACTGTGTAGAGAAAAGCTTAGTTATTAGCAGGTCAGGAAAGCGATTCCGCTCCCTGAAGACCAACACAGAGAGACTGAGGAGGAGCTTCTTCCCGCAGGCGATACAGTCTCTCAATCACACCACCACACAGTACTGACCCACACATATAGTTCTTACACACACACTGGACATTCTGGACATTGTTTTCATTTCATCACTTAATCACTTTAAGCATATTTGCACTGCACAAGACACTTAATAATGTGGATTGCACAACACTGGACATTATATTCCTCATTTCCATTTAATACTTGTACAGCTGCTGTTATTGTGTATATATATATTTATATTTCTCATACATTCTTATATATTTTTATACTGTGTATTGTGTATTTTGCTGTACAGTTATTTTATTTTCAACTTTAATTTTTATTTTGAAATTATATAAATATATAATTTTTATATTTTATCTTATTCTTTCCCAGTTAAATTTACCCTTCATTCTAATTTGTGTTGTCCAGTTATTTCATTTTTAACTTTAATTTTTATATTTTATTTTTTTTTATTCCATCCATCCATCCATCCACTTCCACTTATCCTTTTCAGGGTCGCGGGGGGCGCTGGAGCCTATCCCAGCTGTCATAGGGCGAGAGGCGGGGTCCACCCTGGACAGGTCGCCAGTCTGTCGCAGGGCCAACACACAGAGACAGACAACCATTCACACATTCACACCTAGTGGCAATTTGGATTAACCAATTAACCTATCCCCACTAACTGCATGTCTTTGGACGGTGGGAGGAAGCCGGAGTACCCGGAGGGAACCCACGCAAACATGGGGAGAACATGCAAACTCCACACAGAAAGACCCCGGCCTGATGTTGGAATTGAACTCAGGACCTTCTTGCTGTGCGGCAACAGGGCTAACCACCGTGCCACTGTGCTGCCCTTATTTCATTCCTTCCTAGTTAAATTTGCCCTTTTTAATTTTCATATTTATTTCCTATCTTACTCATAGCCTTTCCTTTTTTCTTTAGGTCACGAGCAGTTGTGTAAGCATTTCACTGCATATCGTACTGTGTATGACTGTGTATGTGACAAATAAAATTTGAATTTGAATTTGAATTTTAGCACGTTACCCTCGCCAGGAGTGGTCAGCCAACAAAGCCAACATAGCAAAAAATATGAAGATAATTATTTGGGAATGGTGAAGTCATGTGGAAAGTCTTCTCAGAAGAGTGGGAGCTGTTATGATTCACCATCAATTTAGGATGTGGACATGATCAGCAAACTCAACATTAAAAAACAGCAAATAGGGAGAGGTAATAGTTCATCAAGCTCCCGTACAGTAGGTGAAACAACATGAATTAAGAAAACCGTGTACACAATGAATCAGCGGCCATGGGTGCTTTCCGTGCATGAAAACAAACCAGATAACATTACCTCATTGTATCTGAAGGAAGATTATGTCCCAAAGAAATATATCGGACTCCTCCCACATTGTGCACTGTCCTTATCTGCACACTGTAGTGAAGATAACTCGAACACGTCTGCATTGTGGAGTTAATAGAAGGTAAGCGATGAGAAGAAAAATAAAGGAGACAACAAGCACGTCCCCAGCAAATGTAAGACCCCACACAAAGCGAGCCTTGCTACTCGCGCCGGCAGGAGACGGAAACAACAACACAAAACCACCGAAGAAGTGAGAGGAAATGTGAGACAAGCAGCAGGCGGTAAAAACAAACATCGGTCCTGATAACTGCAAAATTTGTCACTCTATCACCTTCTACCTGTCACCAGATCACAGAAGCAGTCTGCACAACTCAGAAAAACACATAAGAGCCGGCTGACAGATTCAGGCCTCACATATTGCAGGTACAGTTTTTAAAATCACTTGGCTGTAATTTGCACGGTAGAAATGTTGCAATGCTCGTTAAATATTCATGTGATTTGTGTCATTTGAAACAGTTAGTGCCAAATGTAAGTACTGTGTTTGACCGGGAAAAGAAGTGAGACTAACAGATTTCAACATGCTTTTCTAAGACGATGTAAAGAAATTGTAAAGACCTGTGTAAAAGTTTTTGTCTGCAAAGCCAGACATTATAAAGTTTCCTAAAGATGACCGAATCACTAAAAGCACTGATGCATCTGTCTCTAACAATCAAACATGTGCGCACAGGAAAAATTCTTGGGTGTGTATGTTGTACTGTGCAGCAGCCTCTGCCTCTCAGAGCAGTCCAGGACATTCTCCATGCAGCTGTTACACAGCGCCTGCAGCATGATGCTAAGAATGGCTAAGAGGCTGGCATACCAACACACACACACACACACACACACAGTGGTTGCATCACTATAATCGTGTCCTACAGTCGCTCTGTTGCAAGGTCAGGTTATAGAAAAATGCCCTGCAGGCAAACGCATTATAAATATGATAAGGGGAGGGGGGCAGAGAGCGAGAGCAAAGGAAGGAGAGAATAAAAGAAAGAAACAAAGTGAGAAAAGAGCAGCGAGGACACGATGAAGAAGGAGACAGAACACCAGAGGCATGAATACAATTTCAAACAGCAGTCTGGCGATCTGTCCACTTCCATCTCCCGCTCTGTCGCTGAGCCTGACACCCACCAGCGCCATGTCTGCAATTAAGTCAAAGTTCAACCAACTCCAGCCTAATGCTCAGTATAGGATACAATGCAGGAGCTCATTCTCAAAATACCGATATCAGTAGCTGATAATATATGCATATAAAGCCTTAAGTGCAATTATTTGCAGGCTAGTAGCCGAGCTGAACCGCTTAATACAAACCTGGAGTGAGGCTGGGGTGGCCAGGCTGTGTTGTAAGATTTGGAGATTTTTCAGAATTACACTTCAAAGAGTTAAATCGGAAGATTAACATTACTCTCGTGTGCAAATTTGGGCCTGTGTAAGAAGCAGCAGTCACGATGTAGTTAGCGTAACGTAGCTGGAAGGAAGGTCAACCATAGCCTGGTTCTAACTATTTCCACCGAAGCTTACCAATTAACAGGTTTTTTGTGAGTTTTGCACATCAGTAGTAATTGAAATACTACGTCACAAAATAAACTGGTTAAAACTTTTAAAAACAATACTCAAAGTTTAGGGGTTCAAAAGAAATTAGACACAACCATCTGCAGGCAATTTATAAGCTTTAATAATAACTTAAACACACAGCTAGCAGTTTATTTGCCACGTGTCCAAATTCAAGATTTCTATCACTCTTCTTAAAAAAACAGATCTGCATCTCTGAATGAAATAAATCAGATACAGCATGTTCTTGACTAGCTTTGGAAGTACTGATGAGTGCATGTCTGTATTATTTATTTAGATGGAGCTTGCCAGATACTTTAATCCTGTCATCTAAGTAGTTTCCATGACCATTAGCATTTATGGACATGTGACTGTAGAACAAATCAGGGAGAAAAATAAGGTAAAAAAGAAAAACTTTTTTTATTATTGTTGTAATTGCTGATTATATTATACTGTTAGCATCTGTAATCGTATCTGAAGTCAGGTATGGTTAAGCAGCATTTTATACATTTCTTTCTTTCCCAACAAAACCATTTTACTAAAATGCTGTCAGAATCAGCAGTGTGATTGGCTCTGTCTCTTGCTGTAATAAAGACAAATGACCACTAGATGGAGCCGACAACCAGGGAATGAGAGCCAGTAAACCTGTTCAGTGGTGGTCGTCTGTTTTCTGCTTCAGTGCTGCAGTAAGAACTATAAAGCAGCCACCTTAAGAGATCAGTGGTACGTTATGATGACAAAATAAAATTTAGCTATTGTTTGACAAAAGATTTCCTTTATGTTCATTTTATTTTAATTTATGCTGAAGTATTGACTTGAAAGTTTCAAGGTCCGGTACAATGTCTCCGTGCTAATAATTTTACTCTTTATTGACTTTTTTTTACCTTCAGCTGCAACATGAAATGAATCAACAGCAACTGAGGGGTTGGGAGATAAAAGTTTAAGGCGATTCATTGTAGAATAAATTTTTGTTTTCTGTGTTTCTCTGCACTGTTTTGATTTGATTCACTAAATGCTGCTGCTCACTGACGGATTCAGGCTGCTGAGCTTTTCTGCAGGCTGTAGCTCAGACGTGACACAAACATGAACTGACGGAGGCGTCAGAACGCACACACCAACAAAAACAGAAGGAGCCGCATCTGTTTTTCCTTTGCAGCTCTGACTGCACAGAAACATCTCAGCTGTTTTTGTTTGGCGCTTTAACCTCTCCGTGCTTCTTTATTGTTTTTGCTGTTTTTCAGCACGGCTCCTGACAAATACGCCAAATCTCAACAAACTGTGGACAAAAGACTAATGGCAACACTAACAACCTACAATATTTTTATTATTTATCTTTCTTTATGACTTTCCTCACGTATTTCTCAGACATTTTTGCAGTCGTTGTATAGTCAGAGTGTCACTTTAAAGACAGACTTTGAAAATCTTGCCTTTGCTGACCTCCAGTGGTGCATCACGTCACTGTGATGCTGGGATTAACAGATGAACAAAAATAGAGCTTTTCGGCCTGATGCTAAGATACTCTAAAATAATGTCAATAGCAGGATTTGTTGTTTGTGGCTCTGCTGAGAAATCAAGACTCATTAGTAGCTAATAAATGACATACAGCCAGAGTGACATCATTTACCCACAGAACAAAGCCAGAGTTGTAACTGTGTCACACACACACAGTCGTCTCTGTGGGTCTGACCGAGTCATTTCCCAGCACTGATAGTGATGTAATCTTTACAACAAACAGACTCGGCACACGCTGTCAGATGTGCGGTGCTTCTGTGTGTCTTTTATCTTTCTGGAGGGTGACAAACGAGCAGAAGTGAAAAGGAAAGAATACAACTTCTGGTTCTTGCGTATTTAAGAGGGTTGTTTAAGGCTCCATGTGTTTTTAGTGTGAAGTCAGAGTATGTATGCAGTATGCAGTATTGATGAGGTGGCTGTTGTTTAGATCAGTGTTTCCCAACCACTGTGCTGCGACACGTAGGTGTGCCGTGGAAGATTTTCTGGTTCCACCTGATTAGTAATCTAAATGACCGGTGTGAGTAAAGGGCAGAACAATTACATTGTCCTCCACTAGAGGGCAGTGCAAATAACTGCTCTGATTAAATGGGTTGCTAACTGCCAGTAAAACAGAAGAAGAAATTAGATAATAGTCTTGCTGTGAGTGAGACAAAAAGTAGTCAATCTGACCTGGGTCCCTGAGAAAATTCAGCTCAAAAGCAAAAAAGTGTATACTTGGGACAAACCAAGCTAATTCCGCTATGCCCGGTGCTATATAACTAGTATATGATACATTCATTTAAAGAGGATGAGAGAAAAAACAGATTATTTGATGAGTTTTTCTTAAGCAAAACTACATCTATGTGTTTGATGAGGGAGGTTTACATAGATCAGTGTTTTTCAGGTATGTAAATAAAAAATGAAACAAATATACGCCACGCAATTAAACATACATATATATATATATATATATATATATATATATATATATATATATATATATATATATATATATATATATATATATATATTTGCAATGAGAGTTAATTCCCTGAGTTTCTTTAGTTACTTCCTGTTTTATATCGCTAGCCTCTTGTCTTGTGTGTATATTATATTTAGCTTTACATCATTCTCCCTAATTAGTTTCAGCTATGCCCCAAACATCCTCCTGTGTGTGTTTAAGCATCTGTCCTTCATGTTGCGTCAGAGAGTTTGTGACTTCTCCCTCCTGGTTCCCAGCTCCTGTGTTTGGATCATGTTGTATCCTGATCTTTTCTGTTGGATATTTGCACCACTTTTGTTTTGAACTCTATTAAAAGCCAGTTCTATAGTTTCATTTGTCCGCATTATGATACACAGGATAAAATGTGTGTTTTAATAGGATTCTAAAAACTGGTTCCTTCAGTGCAATAAAAGCAAGGATTCGGAAGCTTCCAGAAAAATGTGTGCAGTTAAAAATGTTAAGAGACAACATGCATCTATAGTTGTGTGTGAATGTGCAGTCATGGCAGGGAGTGACTCAGCTACAGACCAAGCTCTCTGGCAGGAAATAAAAAATATCCCTCGCTCTCCCTCCCTCACATCCAGTCTGAAGCCTCAGAGCGACTCTGGGTTGAGTCCTGCAGCTGTTACTGGAAACATCGCTGCTGCTTCTGCCACTGCTGCTATGTTCTATTTAGAGAACCCATACAACAAAAATGATGCAGAGAAGAGGAGGCTAACACACCAAAGACTGAGCAAGCAGTACCAGCGGCTTGAAGGAGAGGAAGCATCTGAGTCAGTGAAATTTAAAATAATCTCATCAATAAAAGATAATCCACCTCAACTACATCTAAGCAGATTAAAACTCCGTCTACATGAATGAATGAGTGTGAAGGGATGCCCTGACAAACACGTGTCTATGTTTGAAGGTTGAGCTCCTGGAACAGCCTATGTCTGGCTCTCACTTACATAATACCAGAACTATCAAATAGATGTTCAGGAAGTCCCGTGTGACAGATTTCAGTGAGATTCAACTGGGCTGGGATGGATGAAGAGTTTCTTTAAAAATAGAGGAAATATAATCTATCCAGCTTGATTTTTAAAATTATTACAAAATTCCCACCACTTAAGTTGATGTTTCAAATGTATAATTTTGTCTAACTAAAAGTTCAAAACCTGCAGATTTTTTGGTAACTTTGTAAAAAGATGAATACTTTATTTATCCCATTTATTGAAAATTCTTTTATTTTATGATTCTGAAATTAGGCTCCAGCACTGGTTAACAAAATGCATGGATGGAAATGTAAAAAAAATAAAAATTACTGTGGGGGGGGGGGGGGGAAGTGAAACTGCTCTAGTGTCCCTGGGGATTGTTTACTCATGGGTGTGGAGTAATGTACTAGGCTGTTGTTATGAAGGAGCAGCCAAGGCTGAAGGCAATGGTTTCGATTTACCAGTCAGTTTATATCTAACCTTCAAACATTTTAGCAGCTAAAACGAGTTTCCTCTGTAGGGTTACAGAGTTCAAGAGCTCAAACATCGAGAGGGACTACAGTTGCTGCTCCTCTCCACTGATCTATCTGTGCAATATGTGGTCAGAATCAAGAGAAAAAGAGTGCCAGCAGTCATTTCCCAAAAAGTGCAGTTTCTGTCAAAGCTGTGGAAGGATTTAAACTGTTCCAGCCAGACATCATTAATTCAAGCAATCAAAAATAAACAACATATTTCCTTCTTCTTACATAAATACTGATGTATAATACAGAGTAAGACCGACGGCTGGTGCTGCAGAATCTGACGAATCTGGGGAGTGGCTGGACATAAATAAATGAACAGTCAGTAACTGAGTGAAAGCCAGTTATTACATAACATCCAGACCACGAAGAAAGGAAGGGCATCATGGGAAATTCACCACCTGGATCAGCTGAGGTTCTGCACGTGTGCATGTATGCTACGCTATGCTACTGCCTTTGAATGCACCATGGTTACGCAGAGAGAGACAGTACGCGCTGACTCTAACGTTCCTGCACTGACACAAATATATACATTTCTATTTCATTCAGAACGCTTAACAACATATTCAGGAACTTTCAAGTTAATACTGAAATTAAGCCTCAACTCTGATAACACCATGTACGAACATCTAAGTTACTTTTGGTTGCTCACTTATTCACAGTTTCTCCACAGCAGGTAGCTCAACATGTCTGATTTGGACTCTTTAAGCCAGATGCACTTCCTGGCACAACCCCAAAGAAATATACCCTTCCTTAGATCAAATCTGAGATCTTTCACTTGTAGGGCAGACTTGTAAACCACTAGTGTACACTATGGACAGTGTTGGGAAGGTTACTTTTAAAATGTATTCCATTACAGACTACAGAATACATGCCCCAAAATGTATTCTGTAACGTATTCCGTTACGTTACTCAATGAGAGTAACGTATTCTGAATACTTTGGATTACTTAATATATTATCATGCTGTTTACAACTACATGAATGTACTATTGCTGTGATTTATTACTGTTACTGAAGGTCCGCGGCTCTGAACCGTAGTAAAGGACCTCTGGCTAATACGGTGGGTTCTGTGTCGGCTCGTAGCCGAAAACTAGCTTTACTTTGTTGTCTGGGTCAACTTTGCTAGCTAGAGACAGAGAGAGGCGTTGAAAGGCTGCTCCAACAGAACTTATTGTTTTTGGAGGAAAACACGAACACGGTGTACAGTCGAGTCTTAATAGCTTACTTACAACTGGGCTCGTCAGACACTCTTCTTGGCTGCAGTGGTTATTATTATATTTACATGCTTCCAGCTCCCGTTTTTGCTCGATGACAGCTCGTACTTTTCCTTTTTCTCCCTCCCTCGCTCACAGACACATAACGTGTATGGCAGTCCATTCTCCCTGCAGCACGGACTACACTGCCTATGATGCTACATTCTTTAGAGCTATGCCTGTAGCATTCTGCCTATTAGCTTAGCACAACAACAACAAAAAGGCCTCTCTCACCCAGGAAACACGCAGAGAGAGCGTCACCCTGTAACCATGGCAACCGTAACACTGCCGCCTGGAACAACAGAACATAGCTGTCAAACAAAACCCAAACAGTCCTGACCCGCGACAATATGAAACAGGGAAGTACCGCTGCTGTATCCATTTATTTCAACAAAGTAACTGTATTCTAAATACCAGCTTTTTAAACGGTAACTGTAACGGAATACAGTTACTCATATTTTGTATTTTAAATACGTAACGGCGGTACATGTATTCCGTTACTCCCCAACACTGACTATGGAGGCACTAATATCAGAACCTACCACTAAAATCTAAATGTCAGTAATAGGTGCAAAGGGAGTGTCAAGGAGCTAAAAGGACATGAGGTTCAGATGACAGCATGTGTGAAACAACAGCTGCAAGTTAACATCTAAACATCTTTTAAAACTGAAGCTAATCGGAGATCAGCTTACTAAGTAGCAGCCAATGAAGGATTTTATTTAATCTTAATCCCACACCACACAAACTGTCATCTCCAGCATCACAAAAGATGCTACAGACTCAATGTTGATGTTGATTCTCATCGAGCAATTCTAAATTCAACAGATGTCAAAGCCTTTTCTGTTTCCATCAAACAGAAATAAACAGGCATTCCTACCTTGAGTTGCACTAAGTGGACGTCCACGTGCCGGTTGTTGCTGTCTTGCCCCACAGAGTGTGTGAGCTGCGTCACTCTGTCACTGGTTGCTCTCAGCCACTTCTCAATCTCTGGTAGGTGTAGGACGACCTTCCAGTCGGCTCCAGTGTGGAGAGGCGGAGGTTTCTTTGACCTGAAGAAAAACACACGCCGCACAAGACAGACAACCTCAACAATACAGACTTATAGCACTGCTACAGAATGACCTCGTGATCTTTTCCACAGACTTACTTAGACCTTAAGAAATAGTGTATAACATGAGAGAAAACACATGAATTGTTATGATCATCACTCTGGCTAGTTTTATACCTCCGGGAGTTGTCTTGTCCCATGTGAGGTCCTTCAGTGAGGCTTCCCTGGCTGGGGCCTGGGCCCGGTGAGGAAGAGCCATCCTTCGACTGATGCTCCAGGCCGAGAGGGGGAACAGTGATAGCAGCAAGTGAGCTCGAGGTGCTGGGGTCCAGGTTCGGGGTGACAGGAGTGACAGAGGTGAGCATCGGCGAGGCTGGCTCAGGGGCCACCGGTGAGAGAGCTACGACACTCATGGTGTTGGAGAGAGGGGAGGTACACAATTTCTAATGTGGGTTCACAGGACTCACTGAATAACACTGGAGAGAGAAGAACAGAGAGTATATAAAGGTCAATAAAAGCATCGAGATTCAGAAGAAGAACAAAAACGAAGGCTAAGGGACTGACAACAAACACTGCATCCACAACAGACACTAAAATAGCACAGTGGGCAGAAAAACTAATACTCAAAAATTTGAAAACAATAAGACAGGTGTTAATTAACAGGGCTGCACCATCAAGGACACTAAATTCCTTTGTAATACTATATTTATATTTAAAAACATTTAAAAGGCAGAAATGTTTTTCTTGACTGAATATATATTAAAAACGGATCATTTTTAGTGAAAAATATCTTCAGACCATCATATATGAATGTTAATATTTTTCTAAAATTATATCAAAGTAATTCCTTGTTGGTGGTGTTTTTAAAAGTTATGTTTGACTTTATGATTTTCTGTGTCGTTTCTGGGATGCTTAGGACTCATATTGCACTGCTGGAAATAGTTTATTTTGATGCATATGCTGCTTTTTTGCAAATTTGCATTATAATATTTATTTTCGTTTTTTCTGCAGTATATAAAAATTGGTGTATTTCAAAAATAAAACAATGAATGCACTCAAAATAAATTTCCTGTGGTCGGAAACTATTTTGTGCAACTTTTTTGTATTTACAGTTTTGAGGGATAAGCCTCTTAAATTTCTCTAACTAGAAATATATGTTAAAAAAACAAAAACGATTTTCTATATTTTTGTAGTTTATTGCACTTTTTTGCAATTTATGTAATTACTATGCACTTGATGCAGACATATTATTAAAATCTAGGCTGTAATGGTTGTATTGATGTATAGCAACTTGAAATGCTCCCACAAATGGCTCCACAGCATGTAAAAATATAATATAAGCTCTGGCGGACTTGGTTCTATGGTAGGTCTTAAAGGGTTAAAGCTAGGTGGGAAGCTGAGATTGGCACTCAAATTTCAGAGGAGACCTGGGAAGAGGTGTTCGGTGAATTCCATCTTGTGACTAATTCAGGGCTGTGGAGAGAATTTAAAGATGGTCATAAGATGTATATCAGAACCCCAGAGATGACTCCTAAAATGAACCCTACAACCCCTGACACCTGTTGGCGAAATTGTGGTACTCACTTAGGAACCCATTCACACATATTCTGGTCATGCCCCAAAATCTGCTCATTTTGGAATGACATATTTAAAGCCCTGAATACAGTCTTCCAACAACCACTAACAAAGAACCAACAGTTCGCCATTTCAGGGGTTTTACAAAAGGGTTTTATAGGAAACAATAAAAAGTATCTCTTAAGAATCTTGCTTACAGCAGCACTAAAGTGTATCACCATTACACGGCTAAATCTTGACCCACCTTCATATAATATGTGGATTGATAAGGGTATGATATGGGGCGATCGTGGCTCAAGAGTTGGGCGTTCGTCTTGTAATCAGAAGGTTGCCGGTTCAAGCCCCGGCTTGGACAGTCTTGGTCGTTGTGTCCTTGGGCAAGACACTTCACCCGTTGCCTACTGGTGGTGGTCAGAGGGCCCGGTGGCGCCAGTGTCCGGCAGCCTCGCCTCTGTCAGTGCGCCCCACGGTGGCTGTGGCTACAATGTAGCTTGCCATCACCAGTGTGTGAAAGTGTGTGTGAATGGGTGGATGACTGGTTGTGTAAAGCGCTTTGGGGTCCTTAGGGACTAGAAAAGCGCTATACAAATACAGGCCATTAACCATTACCATAAAGTAAGAGAGATTTATACTTATATGCTCTGTGGATTCAGAGAGAATTGTTCACCGAACGTTGGCGACCCATACATGCTTTATCGTTTCAATAATCTAGCATAGGTTTGTTTCATTTTGTTCATTTTTGCTACTAAGATTGTCACATGTTATTTAATATTATGTTAAGTTTTTTTTATTGTTTTGTGTTTCCTTTTTGGAGTTTTTATTTTAATTTGTACTTCTACATTGCTGTTCCTGCTCCAGTATCTGTTCAACTTGTGAACATTGACAAGTACAAGTTGCAAAAGGTTGTGAACGATAATAAAAATTGAGTTTAAAAAAATCATATATGAATGAATAAATATCACTCTTGCTTTATATAACAATATCCAGGTTTACAAGTCACTTTCATGGTTTTTGCATATAAAACTGTTGTTGCCTATCAAACAGGTTTTGACTTTCAGGCCTGTGATGGAATATTTTTAAACCAATTATATTATACATTTGATCCCCAAAAGCAAGAAGTAACAGGAAAACACAGATTTCTGTAAAATAAGGCAACACAGTAATATTGTCTCAGCTGTATGTAGACCAACTCTGTTTATGTATAATAAAGTCTCAAGATGTATCATTAACCTGAAAAAGCCAGCGATTTAACAGAAAATTAAACATTAATTGTAGTAAATGTTTTATATTTAGAGGTCAAAGTGCCAATAAGACGTCTACAGGAGTGAGTGACGAGCCAATTAGAGAAGTGACCTTTTCACTGGTGATTCTGCTGTCAAGCTGTGGAAGTACACAAACACCGATATAAACTGCCCTCTGACTGTCATGTAGATAAAACGATGAAGCAGCTGTTCGCTCACAGACTTGCACAGTTACAGTTAGGAAAAGCACGTAAGGCACATAAACAAAAAAGAAAAATGCAAAGTAAACTAAGATAAAACGAAGTATAAAAATGAGAACTATGTCAAATTATTTTTTACGAAATAAAAGAATAAACAGGAGAGAATTAATGCCTTCAACACATCAACACACTGAGCAAAGATGCAGTTTTGCTCTTTCCCCTCTTCATCATCACTTATTATTCTATTATTCTGTCTTCTTTCCATCTTCAACTCTACAAAGCCTTTTCATCAACTTCCATTCACCTCCTGACATAAAGTATTCAGTTAAAACACTAAATACCACACAAATCTTGTGTAGTTTTATGTTTAAATTTCCATCTACTATCAGATCTGTTCATAGACAGCCGGAGCAATTTCCCACGAACCTTAACATAGGAGGGGCGCAGCCAAAAGGAGCCCTGCAATAACACAAGCAAGAACTTGGTGACAGTGAGAAATACTACCAGCACTTTGGCTTTCAGCACCATTAGTTGGTGACTTTGCTGAGTCCAAGGCCCGAACGATTACGTTTTCGTGTGTTTTTAAATCAGATATTGGGTCTGTACATGTGACACTATGGTTTTTTCATATTGTGAAATGTGCTGCAAAACAAACTGAGGTACACTAACTGTGTTACTAAAGGTTAAATTACTTAAGGGTAAAATTAGTGCAGGATAAACAGGCTGGTTTGCTGTGCTGTCATTACTGTTTGTGTACAGTAGAAAGACAGCATAATCAGTGTACTGTCAGTGTAGAGGATGGAAATCTGCCAGGACAACTCATAAAACATCTGCTGACATCTGGTTAAATTCAGTTGTGCACAGCCACAGAGAGCAGCAGGTCAGCTGATCAAACACTAAGAAAATCTACTGGAGGCTCAATAGAAATTATTGTGAGTTGTGATTCCTTTATCAGAATTTAAATTTAGACTGAAATAAGGTTTGCCTTCCTATCGCCTAATATTAGACTATCCATCCATCCACTTCCGCTTATCCTTTTCAGGGTCGCGGGGGGCGCTGGAGCCTATCCCAGCTGTCATAGGGCGAGAGGCGGGGTAAACCCTGGACAGGTCGGCAGTTTGTCGCAGGGCCAACACACAGGGAGAACCATTCACTCGCACATTCACACCTAGTGGCAATTTGGATTATCCAATTAACCTATCCCCACAAGCTGCATGTGGGTGGTGGGAGGAAGCCGGAGTACCCGGAGGGAACCCACGCAAACACGGGGAGAACATGCAAACTCGACACAGAAAGACCCCGGCCTGATGGTGGAATTGAACTCAGGACCTTCTTGCTGTGCGGCAACAGTGCTAACCACCGTGCCACTGTGCTGCTATTAGACTAATAATAATTTAATTATTACGTTAATGTCGCACAGGGTTCAGTTAGCTTTGCACAAAGACAGGTGGTAGAAATGTTCTTCTACTTCCTCACTTTGAGTACATTTCAGAGTGCTTTTTCACTTTTACTTGAGTAAAGAAGTTGAATCAGTACTTCAACTTTTACTGGAGTATTTTTCAACACTAATATCTGTACTTCTACTTAAGTAAAGAGTGTGTGTGCTTTTGCCACCTCTGCATAGCTGAAAATCTCAAAAATGGCAACAAGTACAAGAATGTTGTGGACCCAAAGGGAAAAAAGAGCAAAGTCTATATATCGTGTATTTTTCCGTCTGTACAGTTCTCATGTCTTGCTGTGAAATACACTCCAACTCCATAAAAGTTCATGTGAAAGAAGTTGTGTCTTGATCTTCTACCAGAACTGCACAAGACAGACCAAGAAATAAAATCTCCCTTTTAAAAGAATTCCTAACAAACAACTGCAGACTCAAACTAAGAAGGAGACAGGAGACACAGGAACAGTGACAACACTGGAATACGAAAACAATAAGGACTGTATGTATTATTGTAGGGCATTGGTGGGCAACTCCAGGCCTCAAGAGCCGCTGTCCTGCAGGTTTTTGATAACACCCTGGGTCAACACACCTGAATCAAATAATTAGTTCATCACCAGGCCTCTGGAGAACTTCAAGAAATGTTGAGGAGGTAATTTAGTCATTTAAATCAGCTGTGTTGGAGCAAGGACACATCTAAAACCTGCAGGACACCGGCTCTCGAGGTGTGGAGTTGGTCACCCCGTTGTAGGGTCTACCTTACAATATAAAGTGCCTTGAAGCGGCTGCTGTTGTGATTTAGTGCTGTATAAATAAAACTGCATTTATTTGAACTGAAGGGAACTTACAGAAAACTTTCCTGATGAACCAGTGGGCTGGACAAGACTGAGTAGTCCGAATACTTCAAACTTTCTCCCAGGTGTGCAGCTGTTCCACTGTCTAGAAAATGTCTTATTGGTCAGAGGACAATCTCGACTGCCATTAAATCTTTGTGCCCTGTCAATAAGGAAGGATCTTCTGTGTATAATCCACCTGAAAACTTGGAACGAAAGATCCAGTGTGAGGTCTTTTATAAGACACAGCCAACATTTTGGCTATTTATTGTCATTTAATGACATAAAATTATATGTGGCTCAGCAAGTCACAGCCTGAAAAGATCACATGGAGCCTCATGTGCACTCATCGCTCGCAGGAGGTGCCATAGAGGTGCCATGTGATGTGTGTGAGGTGGCGTTCAATGGCAAAGACGCTGAAAGTCCAATCCATGAATGTTGAGACTGCCTATTGGGACGGGAACACCACCACTCTGGAATGGTGCCATTTCTGCAGTGATGCGGATGCTATACCAGTCTGTTGTGGTGAAGAGTGAGTCGAGCTTAAAAGTGAAATTATGACATTCCTTACCGTCATCTACTGCATGGTCACAAGCTCTGAGTAGAGACCCAATCAGTGAGATCACAGATATGAGCTTTCTTCACAGGGTGAGAAGCTCAGTCATTCAACAGAGATATGGTAGATCCCGACTCTTAAACATCGACAGCCACTGCAAGCGATTTATAGAATACGATACTAGACATGAAACATATACCGTAATTGTCGGGCTATAAGCCGCTACTTTTTGCACAAGCTTTGAACCCTGCGGCTTTTAGTCAGGTGCGGCTTTTCTATGGATTGTCCATGATTTTTGTGATATCGTAAGACGATTTGTTTTGTTTGTTCCGCTGTTGTACGGCACTACGTTGCCTGGCGGAAGGATCGGGGTTCAAGAGTGGTATGTTGGTCACATGTCCGTCCACCAGGCAACATAGTGGCGTACGAAGTAGCGCGAAAAACAGACTTCAAAGTAGCGCTATGCGTTCAGCGGGAGGTGTGGATGATGAGCGGCAATAAACTTGCGAAAAGCAAGTTATGCTCAACTCCACCGGTGGAATCTGACAGCGTGGAAAAGTGTGAAAACATCCATGATCACCAACGGATTTCGAAGGGCTGGATGGAGACACTGCCACGGCCCTTCTGAGGGTGTTCGACTCCAACACTGACAACGAGGATTTGTTTGGTTTTGAAAGTGACAACGAAGGAGAGAAGCGGAGAGTGGATGACGTAGCCATCCTGAGCCTGTTCGTTTCCGACACTGGAGAAGAGGACTTTGGTGGTTTTAGTGCGCAGGAAGAAGAGAAAGATGGTGGTGAATGACTGACTTTTCTTCTTGTTAAAGCCGTGTCACTGCACCTGAGCCTAAAAGGTAGTCTGAATCTATTTTTCTGGTGTGCTGTAGGTTATTGTTATGTACTACATTTGTTACTCATTTATGAAGCACAGTACATGTTTCGTACTTGTAATTACCGACACTTGTACATATACCTAAAAAGTTGTGCAAATATGTACCCATAACTTGTTTTTCAAAATATTAATAAAAGGGGTGTGTCTCCAAACAGCCATCTCTTTCCTGACAATTTGCTTTGTGCATATTCTCTTACATATGATAAGTCAACATTGAAACACCTGCGGCTTTTAGTCAGGTGCGGCTAATGTATGTACAAAACAGGATTTTCCCCTCATTTTAGCTTGTGTGGCTAATATTCAGGTGTGCTTTGTAGTCCGGGAAATACGGTAATTATTTAAAATGCAGGAGTTATATCAAAACCATTTAACACTAAAGGGGTCATTTTTCTACAGAATAGTTATTTTAGTTTTTTATGCACAATCATTTTCCAATAATACAGTTTTATTTGTACTGAGGTGTTTTGTTACTCTTTTCCTAATGAAATGGTTTGATAATTCCCTCCACCTCTTGTCATTGTCAGTTAATAGTAAATAATTTTTATAAAATATTTGTAATATAGCAGACATTTATGTAACTATAGTAGTAGTAATATCTCACAATTATTCAGCCAGGAAGGAGTGTAGAAAGGTGAAGATGTCCATGTAGAGTGCAGACGTGCAGCACATTTTAATCTGCTCCAGTTTATCTTGTTAAACTAATAATTAGTGGAGCTTTTAAGTGTTGCCTTTCAGTAAAAGTCACTGCTTTAGAGTGACTCTGGCTATGTCGGTTAGTGCTAAACTTGGTTTTGGTTAATAGGAATGAAAATAATCCCTCCAACTGTAGGAGCTCATTTTGAAAAGACGGAGGGAATGTTGTTATTCCTGAATTCTCTCTGCTTTACTGTAAGTGACTAAAAAGCAGGTGAGTTTTAAGGTGATCACATGAAACACTGCTAAACTTAGCAGTGACTATATTATATCAACAACTACATTTGTGTCCTTGGCTATAGTTAGATACCTGATAAAATATAAGAAATGGCTTCTACTAATCCAGCTGTCATTTTCTTTTCTTTTTTTTTTTTTAAATTTATGTTTTATTAGTTTTCTTATTTATACAACATGCACAACAAATTCAATTTATTCACCGTGAGGGGGAAAGCAAAACCAAACCAAACAACAACAGAAGAGACAAACAAACAAACCAAGAAATACAATGACATTATAGAAAATCGGGCGTCCCATTTTGTACATATTTCAACCATTTCAACCAATATTCTTCAGATGAGTCCGCCTGGCACTTTAGCCTAAAAGTTATTCTTTCCATAACAAAAATATTATATATCACATCAATCCATTCATCTATGGTAGGAATATCCTCTTTAATCCAAAGGCGAGTTATGGCCTTTTTGCAAGCTACCGACAGCACACTGAACCAATATTTATCCGGTTTACATCGATTAAGACTCTCTAGGTTGCCTAGGTACAATACTGCAAAATGAATTGTATTTTCTTTTTCCAGGACCTTATGTATTTCCTTCCAAAATGGAACCACACGAGGACATTCCCAAAAAATGTGGAAATGATTTGCTGTTGCATGTCCACACTGCCTCCAGCATGTTGTGTTATGAGAACAATTGGGTTTTTGGGCTGGGGTAATAAAATAACGAAATACATTCTTCCAACTGAATTCCCTCCACCAGGGGGAGCTTGTTACCGACCACTGCTGCCTACAGATCCCATCCCATTCCTCTCCTGTTAGGAATAGATTGCTCTCTGTTTCCCATCTTGCTTTAACATATCTTGTATCATGACCCCGTAGATTGATCAGTGAACAATATAATTTGGAAATAATTCTTTGATAGGGTCCATCTCTATATACATTCTCGAATATATTTATAATCTCTTCATTCCCAGTCGATAACTGAGAGTTTTTTAGCTTTTTATTCAGGAAGTCCCTCAGTTGCAAATATCTAAAAAAAATCTTGATTTTGCAATCCAAACTTTCTCTTAAGGTCCTGTCATTTTCAATTGACTGCTGAAAAATATTTCCTGTTCAGCTCCAGCACACACGTCATCTAACATGAAGCTGGTTACTGTTACTGCTCTGCTTTGGCTCCAGGGTGAATTTCCTTCATACTTTGTAGGGTTGATAATAAAAGAAAAAGACAGAGAAAGCTGTGCAAATTACAGAAAACTAGCCATTAGCTTCATATTGTTAACTATATACAGATGAAGCACATGAAAAGTAAAGCGCTTGTCATGTAAATGTGACATAGGAGCCGATTATCTTTGATCAGTTGTGAGCGTGTTATGGAGTGAATTATGCCATGCCAACCTTTTACTGGAATCAGCTGAGGCAAAAAAACTAAAGTATCTTTTCATTTGACGGCGCATGTCAGAGGATGCAGCAGTAATAAGCTAATAGTGGAGCACTCCAACTGTGGCCATCTGATGACTACAGAAGATTTAGAAAAGACTTTTTAAAGACATTTTAAAAGGAGGAACTGAACTGTCTGTCCAGAGATTCCTTGTGCTTTATTTTTTACCTACTCAGAGTTTGTTATCTGGAGCTTTTGGTGTTTGGAGAGCTGCTACTGTTTACTTGGAGGTATTGGATGTATTTTAGGCCTGTTTTCAGAAGCTTGACTCGGGAGCAGAAACGTGACTGAGAGGTTTGAGGCAAGGAGAAAATGGAATCTCAGCCTGAGGCTAATCTCAAATGTCCAATCTGCCTTGAAATCTTTCAAGATCCTGTAATCCTGTGGTGCAGCCACAGTTTCTGCAGAGCGTGTCTTCAGAGATGGTGGACAGAGACCTCTGTTACATGTCCAATTTGCAGGACAACATTTTTACAAGGCGATCCACCACAAAACTTAAAAACCTATTTACTGCAAACTGCACAAGGAAAATCTGGCACTCTTCTGTGTGGACGATCTTGAGCCAGTGTGTGTTGTGTGCTTGCACTCAGAAACTCACAAGAACCACAGATTCAAGCCCATCAATGGAGTTGCTCAGGATTACAAAGAGGGACTCTGGAAACTCCTCAAACACTGTGAAAGAAGACTTTGACCAAACAGCTGAAAATATTGAAGTTCAAGCTCAAGACACAGAGAGGCAGATTAAATGGCCTGTATTTGTATAGCGCTTTTACTAGTCCCGCCCAAAGCACTTTACACACCCAGTCATCCACCCATTCACTCGCACATTCACACCTAGTGGCAATTTGGATTATCCAATTAACCTATCCCCACAAGCTGCATGTGGGTGGTGGGAGGAAGCCGGAGTACCCGGAGGGAACCCATGCAAACACGGGGAGAACATGCAAACTCCACACAGAAAGACCCCGGCCTGATGGTGAAATTGAACTCAGGACCTTCTTGCTGTGCGGCAACAGTGCTAACCACCGTGCCACCGTGCTGCTATTAGACTAATAATCATTTAATTATTACGTTAATGTCGCACAGGGTTCAGTTAGCTTTGCACAAAGACAGGTGGTAGAAATGTTCTTCAAGGAGCTACTTCTACTTCCTCACTTTGAGTACATTTCAGAGTGCTTTTTCACTTTTACTTGAGTAAAGAAGTTGAATCAGTACTTCAACTTTTACTGGAGTATTTTTCAACACTAATATCTGTACTTCTACTTAAGTAAAGAGTGTGTGTGCTTTTGCCACCTCTGCATAGCTGAAAATCTCAAAAATGGCAACAAGTACAAGAATGTTGTGGACCCAAAGGGAAAAAAGAGCAAAGTCTATATATCGTGTATTTTTCCGTCTGTACAGTTCTCATGTCTTGCTGTGAAATACACTCCAACTCCATAAAGGTTCATGTGAAAGAAGTTGTGTCTTGATCTTCTACCAGAACTGCACAAGACAAACCAAGAAATAAAATCTCCCCTTTAAAAGAATTCCTAACAAACAACTGCAGACTCAAACTAAGAAGGAGACAGGAGACACAGGAACAGTGACAACACTGGAATACGAAAACAATAAGGACTGTATGTATTATTGTAGGGCATTGGTGGGCAACTCCAGGCCTCAAGAGCCGCTGTCCTGCAGGTTTTTGATAACACCCTGGGTCAACACACCTGAATCAAATGATTAGTTCATCACCAGGCCTCTGGAGAACTTCAAGAAATGTTGAGGAGGTAATTTAGCCATTTAAATCAGCTGTGTTGGAGCAAGGACACATCTAAAACCTGCAGGACACCGGCTCTCGAGGTGTGGAGTTGGTCACCCCTGTTGTAGGGTCTACCTTACAATATAAAGTGCCTTGAAGCGGCTGCTGTTGTGATTTAGTGCTGTATAAATAAAACTGCATTTATTTGAACTGAAGGGAACTTACAGAAGACTTCCCTGATGAACCAGTGGGCTGGACAAGACTGAGTAGTCCGAATACTTCAAACTTTCTCCCAGGTGTGCAGCTGTTCCACTGTCTAGAAAATGTCTTATTGGTCAGAGGACAATCTCGACTGCCATTAAATCTTTGTGCCCTGTCAATAAGGAAGGATCTTCTGTGTATAATCCACCTGAAAACTTGGAACGAAAGATCCAGTGTGAGGTCTTTTATAAGACACAGCCAACATTTTGGCTATTTATTGTCATTTAATGACATAAAATTATATGTGGCTCAGCAAGTCACAGCCTGAAAAGATCACATGGAGCCTCATGTGCACTCATCGCTCGCAGGAGGTGCCATAGAGGTGCCATGTGATGTGTGTGAGGTGGCGTTCAATGGCAAAGACGCTGAAAGTCCAATCCATGAATGTTGAGACTGCCTATTGGGACGGGAACACCACCACTCTGGAATGGTGCCATTTCTGCAGTGATGCGGATGCTATACCAGTCTGTTGTGGTGAAGAGAGAGTCGAGCTTAAAAGTGAAATTATGACATTCCTTACCGTCATCTACTGCATGGTCACAAGCTCTGAGTAGAGACCCAATCAGTGAGATCACAGATATGAGCTTTCTTCACAGGGTGAGAAGCTCAGTCATTCAACAGAGATATGGTAGATCCCCGACTCTTAAACATCGACAGCCACTGCAAGCGATTTATAGAATACGATACTAGACATGAAACATATACCGTAATTGTTGGGCTATAAGCCGCTACTTTTTGCACAAGCTTTGAACCCTGCGGCTTTTAGTCAGGTGCGGCTTTTCTATGGATTGTCCATGATTTTTGTGATATCGTAAGACGATTTGTTTTGTTTGTTCCGCTGTTGTACGGCACTACGTTGCCTGGCGGAAGGATCGGGGTTCAAGAGTGGTATGTTGGTCACATGTCCGTCCACCAGGCAACATAGTGGCGTACGAAGTAGCGCGAAAAACAGACTTCAAAGTAGCGCTATGCGTTCAGCGGGAGGTGTGGATGATGAGCGGCAATAAACTTGCGAAAAGCAAGTTATGCTCAACTCCACCGGTGGAATCTGACAGCGTGGAAAAGTGTGAAAACATCCATGATCACCAACGGATTTCGAAGGGCTGGATGGAGACACTGCCACGGCCCTTCTGAGGGTGTTCGACTCCAACACTGACAACGAGGATTTGTTTGGTTTTGAAAGTGACAACGAAGGAGAGAAGCGGAGAGTGGATGACGTAGCCATCCTGAGCCTGTTCGTTTCCGACACTGGAGAAGAGGACTTTGGTGGTTTTAGTGCGCAGGAAGAAGAGAAAGATGGTGGTGAATGACTGACTTTTCTTCTTGTTAAAGCCGTGTCACTGCACCTGAGCCTAAAAGGTAGTCTGAATCTATTTTTCTGGTGTGCTGTAGGTTATTGTTATGTACTACATTTGTTACTCATTTATGAAGCACAGTACATGTTTCGTACTTGTAATTACCGACACTTGTACATATACCTAAAAAGTTGTGCAAATATGTACCCATAACTTGTTTTTCAAAATATTAATAAAAGGGGTGTGTCTCCAAACAGCCATCTCTTTCCTGACAATTTGCTTTGTGCATATTCTCTTACATATGATAAGTCAACATTGAAACACCTGCGGCTTTTAGTCAGGTGCGGCTAATGTATGTACAAAACAGGATTTTCCCCTCATTTTAGCTTGTGTGGCTAATATTCAGGTGTGCTTTGTAGTCCGGGAAATACGGTAATTATTTAAAATGCAGGAGTTATATCAAAACCATTTAACACTAAAGGGGTCATTTTTCTACAGAATAGTTATTTTAGTTTTTTATGCACAATCATTTTCCAATAATACAGTTTTATTTGTACTGAGGTGTTTTGTTACTCTTTTCCTAATGAAATGGTTTGATAATTCCCTCCACCTCTTGTCATTGTCAGTTAATAGTAAATAATTTTTATAAAATATTTGTAATATAGCAGACATTTATGTAACTATAGTAGTAGTAATATCTCACAATTATTCAGCCAGGAAGGAGTGTAGAAAGGTGAAGATGTCCATGTAGAGTGCAGACGTGCAGCACATTTTAATCTGCTCCAGTTTATCTTGTTAAACTAATAATTAGTGGAGCTTTTAAGTGTTGCCTTTCAGTAAAAGTCACTGCTTTAGAGTGACTCTGGCTATGTCGGTTAGTGCTAAACTTGGTTTTGGTTAATAGGAATGAAAATAATCCCTCCAACTGTAGGAGCTCATTTTGAAAAGACGGAGGGAATGTTGTTATTCCTGAATTCTCTCTGCTTTACTGTAAGTGACTAAAAAGCAGGTGAGTTTTAAGGTGATCACATGAAACACTGCTAAACTTAGCAGTGACTATATTATATCAACAACTACATTTGTGTCCTTGGCTATAGTTAGATACCTGATAAAATATAAGAAATGGCTTCTACTAATCCAGCTGTCATTTTCTTTTCTTTTTTTTTTTTTAAATTTATGTTTTATTAGTTTTCTTATTTATACAACATGCACAACAAATTCAATTTATTCACCGTGAGGGGGAAAGCAAAACCAAACCAAACAACAACAGAAGAGACAAACAAACAAACCAAGAAATACAATGACATTATAGAAAATCGGGCGTCCCATTTTGTACATATTTCAACCATTTCAACCAATATTCTTCAGATGAGTCCGCCTGGCACTTTAGCCTAAAAGTTATTCTTTCCATAACAAAAATATTATATATCACATCAATCCATTCATCTATGGTAGGAATATCCTCTTTAATCCAAAGGCGAGTTATGGCCTTTTTGCAAGCTACCGACAGCACACTGAACCAATATTTATCCGGTTTACATCGATTAAGACTCTCTAGGTTGCCTAGGTACAATACTGCAAAATGAATTGTATTTTCTTTTTCCAGGACCTTATGTATTTCCTTCCAAAATGGAACCACACGAGGACATTCCCAAAAAATGTGGAAATGATTTGCTGTTGCATGTCCACACTGCCTCCAGCATGTTGTGTTATGAGAACAATTGGGTTTTTGGGCTGGGGTAATAAAATAACGAAATACATTCTTCCAACTGAATTCCCTCCACCAGGGGGAGCTTGTTACCGACCACTGCTGCCTACAGATCCCATCCCATTCCTCTCCTGTTAGGAATAGATTGCTCTCTGTTTCCCATCTTGCTTTAACATATCTTGTATCATGACCCCGTAGATTGATCAGTGAACAATATAATTTGGAAATAATTCTTTGATAGGGTCCATCTCTATATGCATTCTCGAATATATTTATAATCTCTTCATTCCCAGTCGATAACTGAGAGTTTTTTAGCTTTTTATTCAGGAAGTCCCTCAGTTGCAAATATCTAAAAAAAATCTTGATTTTGCAATCCAAACTTTCTCTTAAGGTCCTGTCATTTTCAATTGACTGCTGAAAAATATTTCCTGTTCAGCTCCAGCACACACGTCATCTAACATGAAGCTGGTTACTGTTACTGCTCTGCTTTGGCTCCAGGGTGAATTTCCTTCATACTTTGTAGGGTTGATAATAAAAGAAAAAGACAGAGAAAGCTGTGCAAATTACAGAAAACTAGCCATTAGCTTCATATTGTTAACTATATACAGATGAAGCACATGAAAAGTAAAGCGCTTGTCATGTAAATGTGACATAGGAGCCGATTATCTTTGATCAGTTGTGAGCGTGTTATGGAGTGAATTATGCCATGCCAACCTTTTACTGGAATCAGCTGAGGCAAAAAAACTAAAGTATCTTTTCATTTGACGGCGCATGTCAGAGGATGCAGCAGTAATAAGCTAATAGTGGAGCACTCCAACTATGGCCATCTGATGACTACAGAAGATTTAGAAAAGACTTTTTAAAGACATTTTAAAAGGAGGAACTGAACTGTCTGTCCAGAGATTCCTTGTGCTTTATTTTTTACCTACTCAGAGTTTGTTATCTGGAGCTTTTGGTGTTTGGAGAGCTGCTACTGTTTACTTGGAGGTATTGGATGTATTTTAGGCCTGTTTTCAGAAGCTTGACTCGGGAGCAGAAACGTGACTGAGAGGTTTGAGGCAAGGAGAAAATGGAATCTCAGCCTGAGGCTAATCTCAAATGTCCAATCTGCCTTGAAATCTTTCAAGATCCTGTAATCCTGTGGTGCAGCCACAGTTTCTGCAGAGCGTGTCTTCAGAGATGGTGGACAGAGACCTCTGTTACATGTCCAATTTGCAGGACAACATTTTTACAAGGCGATCCACCACAAAACTTAAAAACCTATTTACTGCAAACTGCACAAGGAAAATCTGGCACTCTTCTGTGTGGACGATCTTGAGCCAGTGTGTGTTGTGTGCTTGCACTCAGAAACTCACAAGAACCACAGATTCAAGCCCATCAATGGAGTTGCTCAGGATTACAAAGAGGGACTCTGGAAACTCCTCAAACACTGTGAAAGAAGACTTTGACCAAACAGCTGAAAATATTGAAGTTCAAGCTCAAGACACAGAGAGGCAGATTAAATGGCCTGTATTTGTATAGCGCTTTTACTAGTCCCGCCCAAAGCACTTTACACACCCAGTCATCCACCCATTCACTCGCACATTCACACCTAGTGGCAATTTGGATTATCCAATTAACCTATCCCCACAAGCTGCATGTGGGTGGTGGGAGGAAGCCGGAGTGCCCGGAGGGAACCCATGCAAACACGGGGAGAACATGCAAACTCCACACAGAAAGACCCCGGCCTGATGGTGAAATTGAACTCAGGACCTTCTTGCTGTGCGGCAACAGTGCTTGCCACCGTGCCACCGTGCTGCTATTAGACTAATAATCATTTAATTATTACGTTAATGTCGCACAGGGTTCAGTTAGCTTTGCACAAAGACAGGTGGTAGAAATGTTCTTCAAGGAGCTACTTCTACTTCCTCACTTTGAGTACATTTCAGAGTGCTTTTTCACTTTTACTTGAGTAAAGAAGTTGAATCAGTACTTCAACTTTTACTGGAGTATTTTTCAACACTAATATCTGTACTTCTACTTAAGTAAAGAGTGTGTGTGCTTTTGCCACCTCTGCATAGCTGAAAATCTCAAAAATGGCAACAAGTACAAGAATGTTGTGGACCCAAAGGGAAAAAAGAGCAAAGTCTATATATCGTGTATTTTTCCGTCTGTACAGTTCTCATGTCTTGCTGTGAAATACACTCCACCTCCATAAAACTTCATGTGAAAGAAGTTGTGTCTTGATCTTCTACCAGAACTGCACAAGACAAACCAAGAAATAAAATCTCCCTTTTAAAAGAATTCCTAACAAACAACTGCAGACTCAAACTAAGAAGGAGACAGGAGACACAGGAACAGTGACAACACTGGAATACGAAAACAATAAGGACTGTATGTATTATTGTAGGGCATTGGTGGGCAACTCCAGGCCTCAAGAGCCGCTGTCCTGCAGGTTTTTGATAACACCCTGGGTCAACACACCTGAATCAAATAATTAGTTCATCACCAGGCCTCTGGAGAACTTCAAGAAATGTTGAGGAGGTAATTTAGTCATTTAAATCAGCTGTGTTGGAGCAAGGACACATCTAAAACCTGCAGGACACCGGCTCTCGAGGTGTGGAGTTGGTCACCCCTGTTGTAGGGTCTACCTTACAATATAAAGTGCCTTGAAGCGGCTGCTGTTGTGATTTAGTGCTGTATAAATAAAACTGCATTTATTTGAACTGAAGGGAACTTACAGAAAACTTTCCTGATGAACCAGTGGGCTGGACAAGACTGAGTAGTCCGAATACTTCAAACTTTCTCCCAGGTGTGCAGCTGTTCCACTGTCTAGAAAATGTCTTATTGGTCAGAGGACAATCTCGACTGCCATTAAATCTTTGTGCCCTGTCAATAAGGAAGGATCTTCTGTGTATAATCCACCTGAAAACTTGGAACGAAAGATCCAGTGTGAGGTCTTTTATAAGACACAGCCAACATTTTGGCTATTTATTGTCATTTAATGACATAAAATTATATGTGGCTCAGCAAGTCACAGCCTGAAAAGATCACATGGAGCCTCATGTGCACTCATCGCTCGCAGGAGGTGCCATAGAGGTGCCATGTGATGTGTGTGAGGTGGCGTTCAATGGCAAAGACGCTGAAAGTCCAATCCATGAATGTTGAGACTGCCTATTGGGACGGGAACACCACCACTCTGGAATGGTGCCATTTCTGCAGTGATGCGGATGCTATACCAGTCTGTTGTGGTGAAGAGTGAGTCGAGCTTAAAAGTGAAATTATGACATTCCTTACCGTCATCTACTGCATGGTCACAAGCTCTGAGTAGAGACCCAATCAGGGAGATCACAGATATGAGCTTTCTTCACAGGGTGAGAAGCTCAGTCATTCAACAGAGATATGGTAGATCCCCGACTCTTAAACATCGACAGCCACTGCAAGCGATTTATAGAATACGATACTAGACATGAAACATATACCGTAATTGTTGGGCTATAAGCCGCTACTTTTTGCACAAGCTTTGAACCCTGCGGCTTTTAGTCAGGTGCGGCTTTTCTATGGATTGTCCATGATTTTTGTGATATCGTAAGACGATTTGTTTTGTTTGTTCTGCTGTTGTACGGCACTACGTTGCCTGGCGGAAGGATCGGGGTTCAAGAGTGGTATGTTGGTCACATGTCCGTCCACCAGGCAACATAGTGGCGTACGAAGTAGCGCGAAAAACAGACTTCAAAGTAGCGCTATGCGTTCAGCGGGAGGTGTGGATGATGAGCGGCAATAAACTTGCGAAAAGCAAGTTATGCTCAACTCCACCGGTGGAATCTGACAGCGTGGAAAAGTGTGAAAACATCCATGATCACCAACGGATTTCGAAGGGCTGGATGGAGACACTGCCACGGCCCTTCTGAGGGTGTTCGACTCCAACACTGACAACGAGGATTTGTTTGGTTTTGAAAGTGACAACAAAGGAGAGAAGCGGAGAGTGGATGACGTAGCCATCCTGAGCCTGTTCGTTTCCGACACTGGAGAAGAGGACTTTGGTGGTTTTAGTGCGCAGGAAGAAGAGAAAGATGGTGGTGAATGACTGACTTTTCTTCTTGTTAAAGCCGTGTCACTGCACCTGAGCCTAAAAGGTAGTCCGAATCTATTTTTCTGGTGTGCTGTAGGTTATTGTTATGTACTACATTTGTTACTCATTTATGAAGCACAGTACATGTTTCGTACTTGTAATTACCGACACTTGTACATATACCTAAAAAGTTGTGCAAATATGTACCCATAACTTGTTTTTCAAAATATTAATAAAAGGGGTGTGTCTCCAAACAGCCATCTCTTTCCTGACAATTTGCTTTGTGCATATTCTCTTACATATGATAAGTCAACATTGAAACACCTGCGGCTTTTAGTCAGGTGCGGCTAATGTATGTACAAAACAGGATTTCCCCCTCATTTTAGCTTGTGTGGCTAATATTCAGGTGTGCTTTGTAGTCTGGGAAATACGGTAATTATTTAAAATGCAGGAGTTATATCAAAACCATTTAACACTAAAGGGGTCATTTTTCTACAGAATAGTTATTTTAGTTTTTTATGCACAATCATTTTCCAATAATACAGTTTTATTTGTACTGAGGTGTTTTGTTACTCTTTTCCTAATGAAATGGTTTGATAATTCCCTCCACCTCTTGTCATTGTCAGTTAATAGTAAATAATTTTTATAAAATATTTGTAATATAGCAGACATTTATGTAACTATAGTAGTAGTAATATCTCACAATTATTCAGCCAGGAAGGAGTGTAGAAAGGTGAAGATGTCCATGTAGAGTGCAGACGTGCAGCACATTTTAATCTGCTCCAGTTTATCTTGTTAAACTAATAATTAGTGGAGCTTTTAAGTGTTGCCTTTCAGTAAAAGTCACTGCTTTAGAGTGACTCTGGCTATGTCGGTTAGTGCTAAACTTGGTTTTGGTTAATAGGAATGAAAATAATCCCTCCAACTGTAGGAGCTCATTTTGAAAAGACGGAGGGAATGTTGTTATTCCTGAATTCTCTCTGCTTTACTGTAAGTGACTAAAAAGCAGATGAGTTTTAAGGTGATCACATGAAACACTGCTAAACTTAGCAGTGACTATATTATATCAACAACTACATTTGTGTCCTTGGCTATAGTTAGATACCTGATAAAATATAAGAAATGGCTTCTACTAATCCAGCTGTCATTTTCTTTTCTTTTTTTTAAAATTTATGTTTTATTAGTTTTCTTATTTATACAACATGTACAACAAATTCAATTTAATCACCGTGAGGGGGAAAGCAAAACCAAACCGAACAACAACAGAAGAGACAAACAGACCAAAACAAAACCAAACAAAACACAAGAACAAACAAACAAACCAAGAAATACAATGACATTATACAAAATCGGGCGTCCCATTTTGTACATATTTCAACCATTTCAACCAATATTCTTCAAATGAGTCCGCCTGGCACTTTAGCCTAAAAGTTATTCTTTCCATAACAAAAATATTATATATCACATCAATCCATTCATCTATGGTAGGAATATCCTCTTTAATCCAAAGGCGAGTTATGGCCTTTTTGCAAGCTACCGACAGCACACTGAACCAATATTTATCCGGTTTGCATAGATTAAGACTCTCTAGGTTACCTAGGTACAATAATGCAAAATGAAATTGTATTTTCTTTTGGAAGATTGTTTCCAGGACCTTATGTATTTCCTTCAAAAATGGAACCACACGAGGACATTCCCAAAAAATGTGGAAATGATTTGCTGTTGCATGTCCACACTGCCTCCAGCATGTTGTGTTATGAGAACAATTGGGTTTTTGGGCTGGGGTAATAAAATAATTACATTCTTCCAACTGTATTCCCTCCACGAGGGGGAGCTTGTTACCGACCACTGCTGCCTACAGATCCTATCCCATTCCTCTCCTGTTAGGGATAGATTACCCTCTGTTTCCCATCTTGCTTTAACATATCTTGTATCATGACCCCGTAGATTGATCAGTGAACAATATAATTTGGAAATAATTTTTTGATAGGGTCCATCTCTATATACATTCTCGAATATATTTATAATCTCTTCATTCCCAGTCGATAACTGAGAGTTTTTTAGCTTTTTATTCAGGAAGTCCCTCAGTTGCAAATATCTAAAAAAAATTCAAATTCAAATTTTTATTTGTCACACACACACAACCATACACAGTATGACATGGGGGTGAAATGCTTGTAGCTGTACAATGCCCGACCATTAAATGACAGAAAAAAGTTTTACAGTATTTACAATTTACTACAAAATTTACAAATTAACTTAGGAATTTACAGTAAAAATAAAAATAAAAATAAATAAAAATGTGCAAACAGCAGAAAGAGATTATAAAGATTATAAATTATAGGAAATTATAGGAAATGTGTGGTGGTGCGTGTGGTGATGTGATGTGTGTGAGAGTCCAGTCTTATAGTGATGTGTGTGGGAGAGTCCAGTCCTACACCTGGTTCAGGGCCCGAATAGCCTGGGGGAAGAAGCTCCTCCTCATTCTCTCTGTTTTGGCTGAAGCGGAAGCGCTTCCCAGACCTCAACAGTGAGAAGAGTCCATTGTTGGGATGGGAGAGGTCCATCATAATCTTCCTACCTTTGGACTTGCACCGCTTGGTGTAGATGGACAGCAGGTCAGGGAGCTCTGATTGAATGATGCGTTCGGCTGAGCGCACCACTCTTTGCAGATCTCGTCTGTCCTGCTTGGTGCTGTTCCCAAACCAGGTGCAGATGTTTGCCGTCAGGACGCTCTCGATGGTGCAGCAGTAGAAGTTCTTGAGCACCTTCAGTGGCAGATGGAAGTCTCTGAGTCTTCTGAGGAAGAAGAGACGCTGACGGGCTTTCTTAACCTGGGTGTTGATGTGGCAGGACCATGACAGGTCCTGAGTGATGTGGACACCCAGGTATCGGAAACTGTCCACTCTCTCCACTGGTGTGCCACTGATGATGAGGGGTTTGTAATTCCTCGCCTGCTTTGTGGTGAAGTCCACGATCAGCTCCTTAGTCTTGCTGATGTTTAGGAGGAGGTTATTCTCCTGGCACCAGGTCTCCAGGTTCCTAATCTCCTCCAGGTAGGCCGTCTCGATGTTGTCGGAGATCAGGCCTACAACAACAGTGTCATCAGCAAACTTGACAATGGAGGTGGTGTCTGATGTGGCTACACAGTCATAAGTGTACAGTGAGTACAGCAGGGGGCTTAAAACGCAGCCCTGAGGCACTCCAGTGCTGAGTGAGATGGAGGGGGAGACTTGTTTTCCCACCCTCACTGATTGGGGTCTGTCTGTGAGGAAGTTGAGGATCCACTGACACAGTGATGAGCTGAGTCCTAGATCCGTCAACTTGGTGAAAAGCTTAGAGGGAATTATTGTGTTGAATGCTGAACTGTAGTCCACGAACAGCATCCTAACATAATTCCCTCTGCCAGTGTCCAGGTGACTCAGGGATGTGTGGAGCAGGTGAGATATGGCATCGTCTGTGGAACGATTAGTCCGGTAAGCAAACTGAAGTGAGTCGATGGTGGCAGGAAGTGAAGAAGTGATGTGATCTCTCATCAGTCTTTCAAAACACTTCATCACAATTGAGGTCAGTGCTCAATTGTGATGAAGTGTGGCAGCCCCTTGTGGCAAGCGGGCTGTTGTTTCTTTGGAACAGGAACTATAATGGACTGTTTGAAGCACGTGGGAACCACAGCTTGGGCCAGGGAGAGGTTGAAGATCTCCGGGAACACCGGTGTTAGCTGGTCAGCGCAGGCTCTCAGGACCCGGCCAGGGATTGCATCTGGTCCTGCTGCCTTCCTGGTGTTCACCCTCCTGAAGGTGTTCCTCACGGCATGCTCTGTGATGATGAATGCATTTTCTTCACTGGTGCACTCCAAGCGCGCGCAGCCGTTTGTTGTTTTAATTGCTGCGGCGTCGAAGCGAGCATAAAACGTGTTCAGCTCATCAGCCAGTGAAGCATCGGCATTCATCATTGAAGAAGCTGGTCGTTTATAGTCCGTTATAGTCCGCAGTCCTTTCCACAGGCTCCTAGAGTCGCACTGTCGTAGCTGTGACTCTAGTTTTTCCCCGTAGCTCCGCTTTGCCTTTCTGACTGCGCTGCGCACGTTGTAGGACGCAGCCTTGTATAGGTCCATATTACCGGAGACGAGCCCTTCATTGTAGGCAGCGGTGCGTGATCTCAGAGCGTCGCGGATGTTTTTATCCACCCACGGCTTCTGGTTGGGAAACGTTCGGATGATCGTTCTTTCTGCTGTGTCGTCCGCTAGTTTCCCGATAAATCCCACAACCGCTTCCGTAAACATGTTGATGTCATCAGAGCTGCGCCGAAACATGTCCCAGTCTGCGTCATCCAGTGCGTCCTGCAGCGCGGCCACTGATTGGTCCGTCCAGCGAGCGACCTCCCTCCTGATTGGTGGTTGCTGCTTTAGCCTTTGTTTGTAAGCAGGCATGAGGAAGATGGCGGCATGGTCCGATTTCCCAAATGCCGGCAGGGGTTGAGCCTTGTAACAGTTCTTGAACGGGGTGTAGCAGTGGTCTAATGTCCTAGTGCCCCGGGTGGGGCAGTTGATGTGCTGGTGAAGGTTGTGAAATGTCCGTTTGAGATTCACTCTGTTAAAATCTCCCATAACAATGAGTGCGGCATCTTGGTGAAGTGTTTGTTGATGTGTGAGAGCCTCATGTAGCTCACATAAGGCAGTGTCTGAGTCCGCGTGTGGTGGAATGTAAACAGTGCAGGCAATGACCGCAGTGAATTCCCGAGGGAGATAGAAAGGGCGACATTTAACGATCAAAAGTTCCAGATTGGGCGAGCAAGAGCGTGTGAGTGGGGAGATGTTTGTGCTGTCGCACCATCTGTTGTTCACCATCAAACACACTCCACCACCTCTTTTCTTCCCCGACTCCATTGTCCTGTCCATACGGTAAACCGAAAAGAACCCCGTCGGCTGCACGGCGTGGTCTGGTATCGCTGGGTTCAGCCAAGTCTCGGTGAAGCAGAGGAGGTTGCAGTCCCGAATGTCTCTCTGGAACTTGATTCTGGCTCTGAGGTCATCAAGCTTGTTCTCGATGGATTGAACATTGGCTAGCAGGATACTGGGCATGGGTGCGCGGTGTGCGCGAGCCCGTAGCCTGTTCCTGATGCCGGCTCGTTTACCTCGAGGCCGTCGCTTAGGGTCGCGTCCTTTGTTCTCTCTCAGGATCTCCTTTGGCCAGGTTGGGTCCGGAGTTAAACATGGTGAAATGTTCGTGTATTGTAGACCAATAGAAACCAAAGTGTCTCTACTGTAGCGAATTTGTGTGTGCAAAATCAAAAAAATCTTGAGTTTGCAATCCAAGCTTTCTCTTAAGGTCCTGTCATTTTCAATTGACTGCTGAAAAATATTTCTTGTTCAGCTCCGGCGCACACGTCATCTAACATGCAGGAAGCTGGTTACTGTTACTGCTCTGCTTTGGCTCCAGGGTGAATTTCCTTCATACTTTGTAGGGTTGATAATAAAAGAAAAAGACAGAGAAAGCTGTGCAAATTACAGAAAACTAGCCGTTAGCTTCATATTGTTAACTATAAACAGATGAAGCACATAAAAAGTAAAGCGCAGGTCATGTAAATGCGACATAGGAGCCGATTATCTGTGATCAGTTGTGAGCGTGTTATGGAGTGAATTATGCAATGCCAACCTTTTACTGGAATCAGCTGAGGCAAAAAAACTAAAGTATCTTTTCATTTGACGGCGCATGCCAGAGGATGCAGCAGTAATAAGCTAATAGTGGAGCACTCCAACTATGGCCATCTGATGACTACAGAAGATTTAGAAAAGACTTTTTAAAAACACTTTAAAAGGAGGAACTGAACTGTCTGTCCAGAGATTCCTTGTGCTTTATTTTTTCCCTACTGAGAGTTTCTTATCTGGAGCTTTTGGTGTTTGGAGAGCTGCTACTGTTTACTTGGAGCTTTTGGATGTATTTTAGGCCTGTTTTCAGAAGCTTGACTCGGGAGCAGAAACGTGACTGAGAGGTGTGAGGCAAGGAGAAAATGGAATCTCAGCCTGAGGCTAATCTCAAATTTCCAATCTGCCTTGAAATCTTTCAAGATCCTGTAATCCTGTGGTGCAGCCACGGTTTCTGTAGAGCGTGTCTTCAGAGATGGTGGACAGAGACCTCTGTTACATGTCCAATTTGCAGGACAACATTTTTACAAGGCGATCCACCACAAAACTTGGCTCTAAAGAATCTTTGTGAGGCCTATTTACTGGAGAGAACACGAAGATTTCACTGCAAACTGCACAAGGAAAATCTGACACTCTTCTGTGTGGACGATCTTGAGCCAGTGTGTGTTGTGTGCTTGCACTCAGAAACTCACAAGAACCACAGATTCAAGCCCATCCGTGAAGTTGCTCAGGATTACAAAGAGGGACTCCGGAAACTCCTCAAGCCTTTACAAGAGAAAAGTGAGCTCTTAAACACTGTTAAAAAAGACTTTGACCAAACAGCTGAAAATATTGAAGTTCAGGCTCGAGACACAGAGAGGCAGATTAAGGATGTGTTCTCGATACTTCATGAATTTCTCCAAAAGAAGAGAGAGCAGGAATTGGTAGTCTGAGAGACGAAAAGCAGCGTAAGAGTCGAATGCTGAAGAGGAAGACAAATGTTCTGAGCAGAGAGATTGCAACTCTTTCGGAGACAATCAGAGAAACAGACGAGGTGCTAGAAGCAGAAAATATCCCCTTCCTGCGGGATTATAGCGCTGCAGCTCAAAGAGTCCAGCATTCCCTCCCAGGTGTTGAAGAACTAACCCCAGAAGCTCTGACAGACACGATAAACACCTGAGCAACCTCTCTTTTGCCATCCTCGACAGAATGAAGGATATGATTTTCTCTACTTTTAAACCTGAGCCGTCCCGTCCCAACTATCTACAGGCACCCGCTTACTACGATAACCACAGGGTAGCTCAGACCAGGAGGCCAATGAGTCTTGCGCTGCCAGAGAGTCAAGCTCAAGAACTCAGTCATATGCTTGACAACACAGTCTTCCCACCACCACTCGCAAATCCATTATTCCCGCGCCAGCCTGCTCAGGCTTCCGTGAGTAGTAACGTTCTTGGAAATGCAGGAGGTTGGGATTTGAGACCTGCAGCAACTTCAGTGTGCAATGAAGAAAAAAGTAAGCGTGGAAAGAAAAAAGTAAAGGACAGCTATGTTTTGTTTACTTGGATGTAAACAGATATATATTTTTTTAATGTTAAGATGTAATTTAGAATTTCTGATATTTGTCATTGTATATAAATCAGTATGATTTGCTAGTTTATTAATTGCACCCAATTTACACAGTGGGGTAAATTAAATCCTCTTCAAAGCCTCGCAGCACAATTCAAAGCAGCCAGTTGGCCCTCAAACCGACCGTAAAGTTGATTTATTACACCTGTAAAAGTACATTAGGTTGACTACCTTACTTTTAGAGGGATGAAACTAAAAAGAAAATAATTATTTATTAACAGTTGTCACTTTCGTAAAGTTTATGTGTTAGATTTTGACGTTTTGTGTGAAAGGAACTAAATCTGACAGGATGTGAAAGCAAGCAGAATTTGAAAAAAGCTTCCGTAACCTGTTGTAATCGAGAATAAATTGATGATGTATTTGATTGTTACCATGTGTAATTACTGAGTACTGTTTAAAATAAATAATGACAATATCAGCTCTCTGAGAAACAGCAAGAGCTGGAGGACAGTGTGTCCAGACTGAGAGCTGAGGAAGGACAGTCGTGTTTTTACACTAAAGTCTTGGTCTAGTATTTGGAGCACCCTAGTGTGTGCTCTGACAACACACTGATTTAAAATCAGCAAACAACAGCGGGAACATTTTATTATTTTTATTCATATGTTTTATGTCAAACTTGATTTCTTAATTTTTCAGCACTGCAAAGTCTTCTTAGTTGTTCAGTTACAACAACAACAGCAACAACAACAACAACAACAACAACAATAATAATAATAATAATAATAATAATAATAATAATAATAATAATAATAATGACAACAAATGACAGAGAGAGACAAAGCTAAAAAAAAACAACATTATTATAAATGGGCAATGAGCTACCGGAGCTTTTTCTGTAATTTTACACATTTATTATTTATATAAAATTGTGAAATTGCACTTTTTTTCTTATATTAAGACATCTCAGGTATTAAATGTGTAATTAAATGTCTTTACACTGACAGAAAGGGGCATTTCACTGGACCACCTTAAGATTGAAGTGGGTTGTTTTCAGCCTGCGGTGTAGAATTAGCTTTATATCCCTGATGTAGATGATGCATATACTCATGATCAAGCTTAATGTCACATCATTTGAACTTTCACTGCAAATTCAAGAGGTCTTTTACATAGAAATCAATCAATAGGCTGTTAAAGGCATCTAAGAGAGGTGAATAAGTCCCTTATATTTTAGTTTACTTTAAACCCGTCCACTGCAAGCATGGACAATACATGAGAAACGCTACAAAGGGGGCGTGTCTTAAAGAACGAAACAGTAAATCTGTCACTTAAGTTTTATTTAAACTTGTTTAACTTTTCTAGAAAAAAAGATCATTAGATCCTTGGTCATTCTTAGTCAAATTTTAAGATTTATTGCCAGGTTGACTACCATTTGCAATAACTAACCCCAGCCTGAAGATGGAGAAACACACACAGACACACACACACACACACACACACAGACACACACACAGACACACACAGACACACACACACACACACAGACTATTGCATCATACCTCTCCGTCTGCTCTGAATTTAAAGACGTAATAATCCCTTCTCTTTAAAAGCAGATGGAGTAATCCTGTTTCATATGCACAGGCAAAAGATGAAACATGTGGTCAGACATGAGGTCACAACAAACTCTCTTCCTGTCATCTGCTCCACTCTCCCTTTTCTCTTTTTCTTCCACTCACACTTTGTCTCTCACTCTCTCTTTCTGCCCATCATTCAGCCTGTCACAGCATGGCACAGGACAGGGACTGTGTGTGTGTGTGTGTGTGTGTCTGTGTGTGTGTGTGTGTGTGTCTGTGTGTGTGTGTGTGTGTGTCTGTGTGTGTGTGTGTGTGTGTGTGCCCTCCCCCTGATCACAGCTGCAGCTCTAAATCCTTTTAACAGCAGCAGACGCAGTGAACAAATAGAATATTTTATTCATTTTCTCCTTTCTTTGAATAAAATATCCATCCAGCTTCCAGTTTACTTTGTCTGCATGTTTCACTGTGATTTTAATATAAATATTTATTTTAAATAAAGCACTTCTGTAGCAAAACTATCAGGGCAAGCAAAGTAAAAGCATCTTTTGTCAAAAAGATCAATTTAAGTAGTTATTGTGCAAAACAGGCTTCGATTTCTAATCTCCAATCTTTACTGAATAATCTTAATAATGACAAATCGACTGAATTATCAGTAGAAAATTTCAGAGATCAAGGTAGCCACACACACACACCTGTAAGAGAAACAGAAGATCTTCATATTTGGGAAAAGTGTTTTACACAAATTCACTGGATTTCTCTGACTGACTAATCAATTATATAATTTCAGTCGTGATATTTCAGGAAGATCAACCTGGCACATGTGTGCAAATAATGAGGAAAGAGTGGCTCAAATATGTAATGACTGAATGATTACACTAGCGAGTTCAATACTGCACCACAATAATCCATTTTAACTGAGCGTTTTAAAGACGGTAAAAATTCATACTTTAAAGTGGATTAACAGGGAAAACTTTCACACACTTTTAAAGTTATTGATTAAAAAGTAGCAGATGTTCACTATACTCTGTTCACTCAAAAGAAAAGTAATGCTAGAATGTAAAAACTGTGAAATCATTTCCTTTCTTCATTACAGACACAAAGAGTGAACGCACAGGGTGACCCAGTAACCAGCAGCAGTGGTTATCATGTTTGCTGTGCTGGGATGGTTCAGGCTCTGTATTGATCAGGATTTGAGGCAGCAGTGAAGCAGAGAAACAATGTCAGTGGAGCAGCAGAACAGAAGCCAGTCAGTGATAAACTCAACCTGCCTGACACGATTAATGCTGGTGATACAGTGTGACCTAGACAGGTGAGGACATGGCTGAGAGTGACACTGCAACTTCATTTTGACTTTCTCATAAGCAGTGTTGGGGAGTAACGGAATACATGTACCGCCGTTACGTATTTAAAATACAAAATATGAGTAACTGTATTCTGTTACAGTTACCGTTTAAAAAGGTGGTATTTAGAATACAGTTACTTTGTTGAAATAAATGGATTACACGGCGGTACTTTCCTGTTTCATATTGTGGCGGGTCAGGCCTGTTTGGGTTTTGTTTGACAGCTACGTTCTGTTGTTCCAGGTGGCAGCGTTACGGTTACCATGGTTACAGGGTGACGCTCTCTCTCTGCGTGTTTCCTGGGTGAGAGAGGCCTTGTTGTTGTTGTTGTGCTAAGCTAATAGGCAGAATGCTACCGGTATAGCTCTAAAGAATGTAGCATCATGGGCAGTGTAGTCCGTGCTGCAGGGAGAATGGACTGCCATACACGTTATGTGTCTGTGAGCGAGGGAGGGAGAAAAAGGAAAAGTACGAGCTGTCATCGAGCAAAAACGGGAGCTGGAAGCATGTAAATATAATAATAACCACTGCAGCCAAGAAGAGAGCCTGACGAGCCCAGTTGTAAGTAAGCTATTAAGACTCGACTGTACACCGTGTTTGTGTTTTCCTCTGAAACAATAAGTTCTGTTGGAGCAGCCTTTCAACGCCTCTCTCTGTCTCTCGCTAGCAAAGTTGACCCAGACAACAAAGTAAAGCTAGTTTTCGGCTACGAGCCCGACACAACCCACCGTATTAGCCAGAGGTCCCTTTACTACGGTTCGGAGCCGCGGACCTTCAGTAACAGTAATAAATCACAGCAATAGTACATTCATGTAGTTGTAAACAGCATGATAATATATTAAGTAATCCAAAGTATTCAGAATACGTTACTCTCATTGAGTAACGTAACGGAATACGTTACAGAATACATTTTGGGGCATGTATTCTGTAGTCTGTAATGGAATACATTTTAAAAGTAACCTTCCCAACACTGCTCATATGTCTGTTTTTTAACTGCTGTTGCTTGTTTTTGCAAATGAACCAAACCAATTTCTCATTGTTTGGAAAATGATGTTTTAATTTAAGAGTGGCACACCACAGGTTCACACAGCTCATGTTAAAAAGGCAGAGCGCTGATGGAAGCGGGCTCACATATTTACTTGTGACCTGTGATGTCTGCCTGCAGATTATGAGACTCCAGTTATTTGTGAAGCTTTGTTAGCCTGTTATAAAGGAGATACTGATAAACAAAGAATTGTAGCTACTAGTATGTAGACTTTTTAATTCAAATCAATTCAGTTTTATTTATACGGAGCCAAATCACAACAACAGTCACCTCAAGGCGCTTTATATTGTGAGGTAGACCCTACAAATATTCATGCAGAGAAAACCCAACAATCATATGACCCCCTATGAGCAAGCACTTTGGCGACAGTGGGAAGGAAAAACTCCCTTTTAACAGGAAGAAACCTCCGACAGAACCAGGCTCAGGGAGGGGCGGGGCCATCTGCTGTGACCGGTTGGGATAGAAGGAAGACAGGATAAAGACATGCTGTGGAAGAGAGACAGAGATTAATGAACTTTTAAGTGTTAATCAAAGAAGTTCCAGTAAGCCAACTTCCTTTAGTTACACCAACAATGTAAGTAGTCAGATTTTGAGCTGAATGATGTATTCTCTACTATTCAGACATTATTGTTACTGTTCATGCTCAGCTGCTCAGTGATGCTCACGCTGCTCAGGTTTCAAACATTAATATCAATGACAGGTGCTCTGTTCACACAAGGTTGGTGAAGCTTGGCTAATAACACTGCATCAGGTGAAAAATTCCCATCTCACTACAGACACTCTGCAGTGTGTGGTTTTATATTTTTACCGTGTCTCTGTATGACACTGTAATGTAAAGTCAGTCTATTCCTATTATATAAATATAACTATTTACCGTGCCGTAATAATAATCCAAAATGTTGTTTACTTCTGACATCAGAGATCTTTTTCGCTGCGTGTTACAGTGATCATTCTAAATACAAAGTAACATGTAATTCAGAAAAAACAGCATTGATTAGAGAAAACTGATCAAAATAAACATTATTGTATTATTTTTAATTCCATCTTATATCATGACATAAGATAAATACTCCAAATACTATTTTCCAAAATAGCTATTTAATACAAAGCAAGTTTAAACTCTAATTTAAACTCAAATTTTCTACATTACATTTATTTCTGATCAAATTTCACGACTTCTCATGGTCCCCACTTCCTTGGCTTTAAAAACCCTCAAAATACCGCAGCTCTTCGGGAATGAAGTGCAAACACTTTCCTCTGTCTTTCTCTGTAACATTAAACCCAGTGAAGCACTTCCTGTATCCAACATGATTCAGGATGGGCTCAGCAGGCGGGAATAGACATGATGTCAGTCACTATGACCTCATCAGTCCAGTGACCACAGAGGAAGAAACACAAGTTGCAATGATGGAGACAAAGTGGGGAAGTACAAAGAGAATGACTCATAGTCGTCATGATGAGGACAGGATGATACCACACAACTAAAAAAACACAGATCTAATCGCCTGTAACGAGATCTGCAATTACAACTCTTCCACGGATTTTTAGTGAAGGTTTGTGGAGCAGTATGGCCAACGCGTCTCTACACAGGCGATCTGAAACAGACTGAACACAGCCAATCTTTGGTCTCACAGGGCTGCCAAGAGGTCTGCCATGCCTGCCCTTCACCGTCAGACCAGTTGATGTCAACAACATGTGCACTGGAGCCTGAACATGTGGAGGAACGTTACGTTGAACAATGAGTCCAGATTGTGGCTTCTACAGTTGGACTGTAGGGTCAAAGTGTGGAGAAGACATGCAGCGTGCTATGCCCATTGCTGCACTGCGAGTGTAACAGCTTTTGTTGGAGGCAGTGTGATGGTGCGGTGCAGCATCACCCTCACTGGAAAAACAAGGTTTGTCGTCATCGGCAGCAATCTCAAAGCAGAGAGATATCGGGATGAGATTCTGCAACCGGTGGCAATTTCATATCTCCACAGTCTGGGACTGAACTCTGTCTTCCAGGATGACAACGCCCCCGCAGACTGGGTTTATCACCTCCAGAATAACTCCAGAATTTGGGAGTGGAGAGGATGAAAAGACCTGCCTTAAGTTCTAACCTCAAGCCCACTGGAAACTTGTGGTATCAGCTTAGGTGTGCACGTGACCAAGTTGAAGAATGGGATGCCATCCCACAGTAATGTGTGATCAGCATGGGGAGGAGGTGCCAGGCTGTTGTGGCTGTGTATGCTTCTTCCACATTACTGAGGTCTCTGTTTGTTAAATGAATATATTCTTAAATTGCCCGTATTTCTTGTTCCTTCAGATCAATTCAGTAAACGACACCAAACAAGATTTAATAGCAGAAGAAGCTGTTTGGCCTTGGCAGAGAAGATTTGGCCATTTTTTATGGGCACAACCCACACACTCAACTCTGCTGCTCAACCCATAAATGCATTTTCATTACGAATCTGGCACCATTTAAAGGGGAATAAACAAGCTTTCCAACAGATTGCCAAGAAGCACTGTTACAACAAAAGAATAATCGACCAAACACAGATGCCCTTACTTTTTGTGCTGATCTCCAATAGCAATGTCATTGTCCTCATCATGTTTCTGCTCTAAATCTCCTCCATTCTTTCTCCAAATTCTCCTCTCTTGAAAGTTACTTACTAAAACGGTCAATCTAAAATATATTATTAGTTTGTTCATATAAAAAAAAATTATAAGGGTTATTTTAAAGAAACTCCAGAACTATGTGTTAGAGGCCTAATCAGACAACGTAGACTAAATAGGTCATTTGCTTACGGATACAGGCTGGGGTAGCTCAGGGGGTAGAGGAGGTCATCTACTGATCGGAAGGTTGGTAGTTTGATCCCTGGCTCCCCCTAGTCTGCATGCCAAATATCCTTGGGCAAGATATTAACTCCAAGTTGCTCTCCGATGCATCCATCAGAGTATGAATGTGTGTGAATAGGTTAGTTACATAGCACTTAAAAAAGCATAGAAGATACATCTTGTGTGATTGGGTGAAGGTGGCATGTTGTATAGAGCGCTTTGAGTACTCAGAGTAGAAAAGCGCTGTATAAGAATCAGTCCATCTGCCATTTACACACATGCACATCCAGGGCAGAAATACAAAGACACAGTAGTATATTATACATCCTACATAAACCCCTGTAGATCTGTATATATGTATCACATGTATATCTGGCCATCTGTATAGCAATATAGAACATCTGTATGCTATACAGATCATCTGTACATTTGTCCATAGTACATCTATATATTTGCTCTCTGTATAGCAATATAAACATCTGTATACATAACTTATTTGTACATAATCTGTTCATAACTATTCCCACCTTTTACCCTTATCTGTATATAATCTGCTCCTATCGCACTTACTGCTCTTGTACTTGTAGATGCAAACTGTATTTCATTACCATGTATTTATACATCTGTAATGACAATAAAGTTGAGTCCTAATTCTAATCCTGGAAAACTGACCAAACATCATCCATCTAGGGTTGAAAAACATCCTTTGACACAAAGCTAATGTCTCAGACTGCTCAGGAACTAAAACATAGCTTGTTGCATCGGAATGAGTTGATCTGGAGAGACATCGGCCTAATCATATTCCAAGGAATGAAATTAAAAAAAGACGCTAGTTTTAGATCAGAAACCATTAGTCATTTACTGTATCGGCGCTAGAATAAAAATCTTGGATCTTCTTTTGCTGCTGGTTCGGTCAATAATGTTTGGAGAGAGATCAAACTAACAGCTTTAGAATCAGCGCATAAAGTGCGTGAACACAAAGCGCGGACCGCCGAAACATCAGAATCAGCGAGCTGTCAGCTTTCAGCCCCGACCGTGTCCGTGTCGTCGGGTGAGAAAGGCGACATCTCACTGATTCTGATCCGCTGTGTGTTTACGCCTTTGTGCAGAAGCCGTGTGCCTGCTCTCATTTACTGTTTTAAATGTTTGGTGGTTGTCAAAATTTTGTGATGTTTCACCTGAGATTCTGGAATTTTGGGCAAAATACATTTATATAAAAAAAATCGATTCAGGATTTTAATGAATCGATATCACGTTATCCAAGCCAGAATCGATTTTAATCGATGAATCGATTATTAAACCCTAGTTCATATCACAATCCTTTGATCTGAGTGAGCCCAGCTGAGAGTTTCTAAATACTTCTTAGTATAAACATCCCCTCTGCTCGTCTCGTGATTCAAAGTTCCACAGCTGTTTGTGAATCAGCAGTTTGCAGTCTGACGGGAGAGTGCTTACATGAGATCCCTTTCATCTGTCTGTGAGATTAAAGTTGGGATTAAAGCCACGCTGGGAATGGTTTTTATGTAAGGCAGTAGCTGTTTTATCAGCTGAAATCACAGACTGGGTGTTCCCCAAATGTTCCTAAACTGTAGCTTCCTAACCTTTTTTCATGTGTTGATGTTTTCTCCCCAGGAGAACCCTGATTTGTGTAAAGATGATAAATTAATTTAAAGAAAGGAGAACGCTTTAAAAGAAAATAAACTACTGAACAAAATCCATAAACACAAAACACTATGCTAGAGCACATTATTACATATTTTTATAACTATATGTTTTTAACATTTGCTCTGGTATTTGGAATGTAAAGGGTCTTGAGAAGAACAAAATCTATCATTCAACATCCACCCTTCCTTGCATCATCTTTAGACATAACGAGGTCTCCATCTATTGGCCCCACCCAGACCACATGGTACACTCGCAGACAGAGCATTCAGGGTGAACTCATCTCTCCGCCGACGCTGCGTCATAAATCATTCAAACTAAACCAAACATTGTGTGTTTCTGTTAAATGCAGTAAGAGGGTGTGCTGCTGTGACACCAGAGGTGGACACGTGGAAAGAAAAGCCAGCCACTAGACAGACTGCAGCAACAGAGATATTTACAGGGCGTGTGTGTGTGTGTGTGTGTGTGTGTGTGTGTGTGTGTGTGTGTGTGTGTGTGTCCCAGAGGTACTCGAGCCCTGCCTATGAATAATGCATAATAGGGGAAAGGGGAAGAAGATCTTCTGTCCCTGATCATTAATCTTTCCTCCTTCTCTGTCTCGTGTTTCTGACCAAAGAAATGCAGGAAAGGCTGCATCAGCAGCAGAAAACCTCCCTGCACCACCAAGACTGATACAAAACATTTACAACATCCCTAAAAACATAAAAGTATCATTTCAAAAGCTAAATCGAAGAAAGCATCAAACCGTTTTTGTCAAGTATTATAGTACATGTAGGTTCAAACACACGAGGGACGAGCTCTGGTTAAAAAGGAAAGGGCAGTTTAGCATTCCTTCTGAGTGTTTGGCTTAAGGATTAATTACAGCACATTTTAAACGGCATACTTAAAGGCTATAAATGCCAGCCCCAAAAAGTAACTGAAATGATACTGACCGTGAATACTGAAAATGTTCAACTGCTGCTCTAAATTAAGTTCATGAGGACAGAGGGACGTTAAATAAATCTACAACCAAGCAATATCTGCTTCCTTACATATAAACAGTTGTAACAGTTAATGCAATACTTTGGTTAAACCCTTTGAATTAAAGCTGGAAATCACATCTTAAATGTTTGATTTAAACCTGCTGTGTTGGTGTACAGAGACAAAATGATCACAATTGGGCCATTGTCCAAATACTTATAGGCGTAACTGTAATCATTTATTTGCAAATGAATAAAAAGTGTTTTTTTCTCTATTTAACAATCATATAACACACAATTAACAAATAACTAAGCTTAGATTTGAGTCCCATTCCAACACATTTCACCATCAGTGATTTGGAGGAGACCATTTAAGCCACTGCTAAGTCTGACCATTAAGATGGAGAGAAATGATGCAGCCAAGCAACATGGACAACAAACCAGTGGAAGTCTGGATTTTTGTCTCATAAGACCAAATGTGTGCAAAGCTTTTAGTCAAATTCATCTTACAACAAAAAATTGAAAACACATTGAAAACTTTATGCATTAAAAGGTGAAATCACACTCACAGCAGGGACTGTAGCTATGAATATTAGCAGCTGTTCAACAGCTAGAATCATCTTAACATTTTTAAGTTAATGCACCGTCACAAAATGTTTACCATGTACTGACTAACTAATAATATCTATTACTATCAAGACACTCCACATATTTTATAAAGGTCACACTTCATACAATTAAGTAATTAAGTCTTATTAAATTAATTCCACAGAACTGGTTTAACTGTACTTTACATTATAATACATTCCCTCCTTTACTTTCCAGTTCAGCTTCCTTCTGGGACTGGACAGAAACATTAGTGGCACAAGCCATGTTTTTTTTCCTCCAGTAATTATGGATAATATTACACACACACACATGCACACGCACACAGGAATCAGACCCTCACACACAATGTGAAGAACACTTCCCATCATCTGATACATTCACGGATGATAAATGTTCCACGTCTCTCTGCAGGAGCTGATAACAGTTTCACTGTGAGTCGGCTTTGTCTACAAACTGGCCGAGCTGATCCAAAGTAAAAAGGCAGGCAGAGAAAAAGAGGGAGGTCAAATCAAAGGACATTGTGTTATTAAAGATGATTATTTTGTTGAGGAGATTTTGGTTAAAAGGATATTCGACTGGTTCCCTCCCAACAGCAGCGGCTTGACTTACAAGCAGAAGCAGAGAATATGACGCTAAATGTGATTCAGACCATTTTTGCTTATAATAATTTGACAGTATCATTATAAAATATCTGAAAAGCTTCTGTGTTATTTACAGTAGAAGCACTTTCAACAGAAACAGAGTGACTCAAAAACAGAGACTAAGTGAGGCTGAAGGTTGCTGCTGGGTCATCTTAGATCTGTCGTGTGATTTGGACCCCCCTTGGAGGGGTTGCCACAGCAACCTCTTACCTTATCCCTATTATCCCCTACTGTCACGCCAACCCTCTCCATGTCCTTCTACACTATATCCATTGTTTTTTTGCCATACATTATACCGAATCTACTATCTTGTAAACCTTGCCTTTCACTCTTTAGTTCTGTCCTGTCAACAATCAACCATAACACTTATCTCCACCTACTCCACCCTACCTGCACCATCTTCTTCACTTCTCTTGTGCACTGTCCAGTACTCATCTGGACAGTGTAGCGCTTTTCTAGTCCCTAAGGACCCCAAAGCGCTTTACACTACATTCAGTCATCCACCCATTCACACACACATTCACACACAGGCGATGGCAAGCTACATTGTAGCCACAGCTGCCCTGGGGCGCACTGACAGAGACGAGACTGCCGGACACTGGCGCCACCGGACCCTCTGACCACCACCAGTAGGCAGGTTAGCAGGTTAGGTTAGTATCTTGCCCAAGGATATTTGGCATGTAGCCAGGAGGCAGCCTGGGATCGAACCACCGGCTGTGGCTGACCTGCTCTGCCACCTGAGCTACAGCCACCCAAAGAATGGAGAACACAAACTTTGTCCAAAAACCTCTCATGCTCAGCTGTTTTTTTTGTAAAAAGATGACAATGTTAGCCTTTTCTGCAGCTATGGGACATATATGGTATCACTCTTGGCTGGAAGCAGTGCTTAAGCAATGTAAAAAACACAAACTTTGTCCAAAAACCTCTCATGTTTAACTGTTTTCCACTTTTTCTTTGGTCATTTTAGCCTTTTTGGCCAGGGTGAAGGGAGTATCTGCCATCAAACAAGAAGACAGCCGCATGTAGCTATGATGGTGTTTGCTAGTTCACCTTACGTGCATTAATGTAATAACGTGGTTAGCCTAGTCAATGTCAATTACACAGAAACAACATTAAGCGACTCACGCAGAGAAGAACGGCTGCTGCTGCCATCATCATCGGTCATCATTTCTGCTACACTGGCAGGGCTAGGGGCCAGGACTCTCCTCTTCGGGTTCTTGGGGGATGTTGCTAACTCCGGGTCCGATAACAGGCACCACACCCGCAGTAGATGCGCTCGATGTGAGGTCTCGCAGCAAGCTATCAAATACGGTGCATTTCTCGGCTTTTAAAAAAACGCTATACGTCGCCCTGTGTTCTATCAGATTTGAGGTGTTACTTCCTTTGCACAGTATCAGCTTAAAGCACTTGTTGCAGGCTGCTGAGTTTGCATCTTTTGCTGTGAAGTACAGCCAGACTTTTGACCGCTTCGCCTTGGGCATTTTAATCTGTAGCTCTGCTCTAAAAGAACATACATACCTGGGCCCGCCTACTATCCTCAGAAACGTAAAATGATTGGCTAGAATCTAAAGTGTATCACAGCTCAGGAAAAAAAAGCACCGAAATGTGCGCTGCTTTTCAGTCTGGTTACTACCGTTTATGTCAGAACCGGTGCCATCATGGCACCTCACCAATGTCTCACTGTCCTCATAGTACCACCGTTGTTGGTACTTCTCTGCCACTCCTAACTTCCTCATACCCAGGTATTTACCACAGTTCCTCTCCTGGTACCCACTTTGCCTTCTCTAGATCCATAAAGACTCCTCTGACCCTCTCTAAACTTCTCCATCAACACTGTCGAAGAAAGGCTCTCACCTGGAGTGCATTTTCTCAGCATGAAGTCATACCGCTGCTTGTTGATCATCACCTCTCTTCTTAATTTCTCTACATGTCTCATCAGGTTTATCCCTCTGTAGTTAGTACAGCTCCCTCGTTACTGAAAACCAGTACCACTACAGTTCCCCATTCCTCAGATGTCCTCTCACTCTCCAAGATCATGTTAAACAGCCTGCATAAAAAAATCCACTGCCCCTCTAGTAGACATCTCTATACAGGTTTGTCATGTAGACCAACCACCTTTCCGCTCTTCATCCTCTTCATAGTTGCCCTCACTTTCCCCTCACGTCTTTCTTCTCACTCTCTCATTTTCATTCATCAATCTGCTCCTCATAGCACTTGTTCCACCTTCTCAGCACACTCTCTTCACTTGTGTGTCTGTAAACACCTCTCACGACTAGTTATGATATTTAGCAGCATAAATGAAAGTATAAAAAAAAGTGTCTTGGAAATAAAGTTGGGAAGGAATTCTACACTTTGTGGAGTAATTAGTACAATTTAAGGATAATTTTAGCATAAAACTGCAAAAACTTTGGATTTCGTCATCCAGAGCACATAACATAAATTCAACATCTGTAAGGATGTTTTTATATCGAAGTGAAAACGGTGAAACTCATTCTATATGAGGCCCTTCTTTTTCGGTTTATGTGCTACAAATACAATTCTGTATTGGTAATTCATGTACAGGTTTATCCAAATGTCGGAAAACCAGTCTTAATAATAACAATTTGTCACTGTATCCACAAATGCATTCATTGGCTCCTAAATAAAAATTCTAATCATAAAGAAGTATTGGAAAAAACACCCTTCAACCATGCTATGATTGTTAACACTGCATTATACAGCCTTACTGCAACATGTCTTTGGAAAGCCACAAAAAGGCAGAGGATAAATGAAGTAATGCTCCTCCCCTGACCTTAACATCAGCACAAAAACTGTTTATCAGGAGCTTCATGGGTTTCCGAGGTTGAGCAGCTTTTGTAAGTGGGAAGTGTTGGTAGCACAGCATACATTTCTGATCTCCAGAAAATTTGTATTTCTTTCTCAAAAACAATTGGGTATTGTACAATAAATTGGTTCATCTTATATTCAGAACCAACAGCACTTGAAATTAATACATATGAACTGCTTCATCTGTGGTGCATATGAGCACAGAGCTAACATCCAACATTCAAGTGTTCCTACATTCTGCTTTTGTGGAAACAGAAGCAGAATAAACCTTAACCCTAACCCAGATCATGTGATAGCCACTCCAACCTCAGACACACATACACTATGGCTGATTTGTTCTAGTTAAACATGTGGGGGTGGTGTGTGCCACAGACACACACACAGCACTATTGTGTTATAAAGAAGGGCAGGGAGACCTTCTGGTCTCTCTCTCTCTCTTTGAGCTTTTATAAAGCTTTATTACCATATCACAGCTTGAATGGTTTAAGCGTCCTTCTTAGAGACACTTTTAAGGAAGCACTATAGTACTCCTAAGGACAAAGCAAAAAACATGTAGGAATGACCATCTGACTAAACTATTACAGTATGCAGTGAAAAAGGATCATCGACCATCGTAATGCCAGCAGCTCACCAGCCTCTATCTCTACTGCTCTCGCCCTGCTGGGGCTGTAGTGCATCAGCTCTGCAGAGAGAAACTGTGAGGAAAGGGAGCTGACAAACCAACCAGCATGCAGTTCACCACATCAGCAATTAAAGAATGACTCCTGGTTTCTGACATGTTTTAGCAGCTGTAAACTGCAGCACACCTGCTAACGCAACCCGTCTGTAAAGATCGTTCATAATAAGGTAATAATGGTCATAAATTCTTGTGCCAACTGCTCCAAAATACAGTAAATAAGAACATTTGCTCAAGAATAGATACTCACATATAATCAGTGCTACACCACAAACCCATCATAAACAGCATTTCACATAAATCAGACAGAGACAGTCATAAAGAGCTGTCTTTTGACAGACGTTAAGGATTTCTGCAACAGATCTGTTATCCTCATAGCAACCTGATAACGACATCATTATTACAGGATTAGTGCAAGGCACACACATTCCTGATCAATAAAATGGGGCGAAACTGCGAAAATGGTTCATGAAGTTGGTTAAAAAGAAAATGCTTTATGACATTATTTAACCTTTATTTGTCTTTGAAACCTTGTACATGACTAACCAAGTAAAATCTGAACAGACGTTCATGCAGAAAAGTTATCTTTACGCGCAGACTGCTTCTATAAAGGTTTATGCATGTTATCCCTAAAGCTTTGTCCAGATTTGTTTTGTTAAATGCCTTGAAAGTGAACTTTACCAAAAATCAATTCAGGTCAAGGCGATGGCTGCTGGCTAATTAAAAGCGACCCCGGGAGAGTCTGGTCCTCTGTGGTGAAAGATCCACTCATTAGCCACCTCTACACTGTGACTGTGTTACCATAGAAAAACTGCAGGCAGGAGGCCAGGTGTTGAAGGTAAGGGGAGCAGGTTTAGCAGCAAGTAACAGGAAAATGGCCATCTTAGAAAACACATATATATATCTAATATATACTCAAGACAACAACAGAACAAATCACATCATGCAGACTTTCAGCTGCATTTCCACGTGTCTACAGCAGCAAACGCTCTCACACTTTGCAGTTTGATGTCTGGAGTCTGAGAGCTGGTGCTAACAAAGATGTGTGGAGTGAGTCTCCTGCATTAATGCCAATCATCCTGTCGTAACCAGCACAGTAAGACACAGAGCGGCAGGCTTCCTAGTCCAAAGCCAAGCCTTCATGCTATTTAATTGGCTGAAATAACACCCGGTCAAGTTTCTAAGTCAACATGGGGGAGGTGCTTTCATCAGAGTAGACAGATGCTGTCTGAAACAGCAGCAGCCAACCTCCAGCAGAAAGAAGCAGACCAGATGGTGACGATAACTACTTCGTTTTTAACTACCGTTTTTCAGTATTGGTGCAATGCTAGAGATGTGCTACAAACAGTAAAGTAACAACCTCTTAATCTTTTTGAATTATCAATGTTTTTATGCATTATTGTTGTGCAAGGTTATATTTTACTGCTTCGATTGCGTATGTGTTCATTAGTTCACAGATACAGATGACTCCTCGGACCACTCCAAGTCTGTATTTTTAGTCAATTATCCTGGTAAGCACCAAGCAAATGGCTGCTTTTAGAAAGAACATCCTTTGTTGCAGTCTCAATACTCTGATATTCTTGCATTACAGAGCAAAATTGTGCAAACAGCGATTCTATCTGTTCCTATAAGTGCTTTCTTTTCTGCAAATTCAATATGTGCCAGATGAGGAATCCAGTTCCATCCATCTTGGTTATCAACACTGGTAAAGCAAACCGGGTCTACAGTGTATTTCTAATGTGCCTAATGCTGTTTGTGAAAAATAAAACATGTCTCCAGTGACATTCAGAGTCTTACTGCTATTATCAAAGTCACACAGAGGCTGAAACACTCACTGCACCAAGATAAAACTGTCCTCTTTCTTCGCATCTACTAGTGATATTCATTTGTTTTCATTTAAATTAAGTCCCAGTACTTAATCTGACCTGTAGCAAAAAGACATTATCGGGTATTAGAGGCCAGTTTAACATGATAATGAGACTTTTGCCTTCTACCCAGCTCTAAGTCACTATGTGACCAACATAAACTCTTAAGGTTACTGTTTCTGAGTGTCATCACCCCATAAGATTAACGCTGGTTCAGGATTAGTCCTTAAGAAAGCAAAGGAGTCATATTTCTTCTCTTCCCTCTCTTCTTTGTTTAAGCCTGGAGTTAATCCTATAAACCATCTTTAACAAGAGCGACCTACACCCACTTCATCCTCCATCACCTTTCTTCTGATGTCTATGCTTCTGTGCATCTCTGTTTCTCTCTCTCAGTCCAGTTTTACAGCTCAAGAGATAGTTACATCATATCCTGTGGAGTGGAAAACAAAGGCAGTGATCTGGATTGTACTGACCACGAACACTATACAGCTAACCAATAGAAAACAATGCTAATGACAGGCACACGGGAAATCGTACGGTCTGCGTCTACAACTACAACAACTTCAGACTTAAACACAGTTGAAAAATGACAAAAAAGGAGACACAATTAAGCATAACTGAACTGATGTGAGGAAAAATGGAAAAGAACAACACTCTTTGTCAGAATATAGACCAATATGGGATATCTATCTGAACCCCGTTCATCAGAGAATCCACAATAAAATCTGAATACATCAAAAATAATGTTTGAAATCTAAACTCTAAGCACAGGACTGGAATTCACCCTGTGCTGTAACTAATGGCGAATAAATGCTCCGAATAAACACTATATATTTGGTTAATGTGAAGATATGTCCCTCCTATCAAGTTAAACTGATAGCAGAAGAAAGAAAAAGAAGAAATGCACACTTTTTGTTTTGCATCCAACAATTTCTATAAAACTATGTGTTAATTAGTATTTTCGTCCTTCCTGATTTCTTATTTATTGCATATTTGTCACACTTAAACGTTTCATAGGATGAAAAATAAATGTAATAATAGACAAAGATAAATTGGATAAATGCAAAGAGCACATTTTAAATCATGAGTGAATTTATTAAGGGGAAAAAAGCAATGCACACCTATCACCTATCTGCATCTCAACCAGATTTAAGTCTAGATTTTGATTAAGCCAAAACATTACACTTTGAGCCAATCAGAGGAGGCCTAGCTTGAGTGTTTCAGCTCAGTGTGCTGCTACATAAAGTGTCCTTGAGCTTCTAAGCATGTAGTAAAGACTTGATGTTTTAGTGAGAAGATTGATGAGTCCCTTAATTACGACACATTAACCAGGTCCTGAAGAAGCAAAGCAGCCTCACACCATCACACTACCACCGCCATGCCTGACTGTTAGTATGATCTTCTTTTTATGAAATGCTTTATAAGTTATAAGCCAGATGTAACGGGACTCAAACTTTCCAAACAGTTCAACTTTTCTTTTCTCGTCAATATTTTCCAAAAGTTTTGGGGATCATCAAGATGTTTTTTGGCCAATGTGGGACCAGCCTTTGAGACTGTTGGCTTTGGTTGGCAGTGGATATCATTTGGCTCAGTATCGTTTTTCCTGTTGAATCATGACTGCCGACCATAACTAAGACAAGTGAGGTCTGCAGTTCTTTAGATGTTGTTCTGGATTCTTCTATGACCTCCTCGGTGATATGTTGAGACGCTCTTGGAAAAAGTCCTCCATTTGTGAATAATGGCTCTCGCTGGGTTCTCTGTAACCTTTTCCAGACTGACAGATGTCAGTGACTTTGTTTCTAATCTGCTGTTGAGTTTCTTTAGATCGTGGAACGATGTTTTGCTTTATGAGATAATTTAGCCTCCTTCTCTTTTTCAGAAAATTTCTTTTTACGGGAATTTTTTTTTATTAAACAGGTATGGCAGTAATCAGGCCTGGGTGTGGCTACTGAGATTAACCTCAGCTTTCCAAAACAAATGTGGTTAATCACACTTAATCCATCCCTTAATTTAACAAGGGGAGCAATTACTTTTCCCTTAATAAATAAAATCAACATTTTAAAACTAAAGGTTGTCTGAAGTTTTTTTGATCCGTCATCAGGAAGGAGACAAACACTTTTTTAAAGCACCGTACTTCCATCACTTTGAGAAACTGTGAGGACTAAAAATCTGCTTACATTATGCTCCTTTCAGCAAAAAAACTGTCCTGTATTCTTCCCCTGAAAAGGACAATGTTGCATTTCTGTTGCAGGAATTAAAGCCTTTTGCATGCACAGCACTTTGCTGTCTTGCAATGAGATACTGTGCAAACTATAGTGATCAAACATGTGAATAATGAACTCTTCATTTTCAAACACAGCACAGTGAGAAAGACCAAACAGGAGACAGGAAACCTGACTATGCTTACATTTGTTTGTTAGACTGGGTTAAGTGGAAGTGAATGAGAACTTTGTTTGAGCCCCATTTTGCATTAAGAACCTAAAAACATTCTGAGTGTTCAAAAACATCAAAAGCAGGCACTTTTGATGTTTTAGGCAGGCTCCTAAAACTGCCAAGGTAGCAAACCAGATTTTGATATGAGGTGAAAGAGAGCAGTAAGAGCAGCAGGGGAGCAGACTGGGAACAGAAAGGAGAGGTGTTGCCCTCTTTCTGTATGCAGCAGGCAAAGCGAGCTTCTGCAGAACAGGCCTCCATAACAAAAGCTAAGATAGAGAGAGAGAAGCAGAGATTGGGAGTCACCTCCCTCTGCTTCTGTCTCCCTCTATCCATTTCCTTTTCTCTCTCTTTCTTTCATTTGCATCAGTTTGGGTGCGAGAGCGTCACACAACTTATTAAATCAGCATTCCAGGAAGGATTACAGTGACACACACACACACACACATCCTTTCATGTAGTCAAAACAGAAGAAAGGGTACTCAGAGCAACAGAGAGCAGGTTTAGCAGTACATACCACATCTCTGTTCATCCTTTAGTCCATCTCATTTCTTCTTCTCTGCTTTTCCGTTAGAGGATGCAGAGTGAGGAGAAGGGAGGTGCCGTTGATGTTGTGGCAATCCCACTGCAGAAAGAGAGCGAGCGAGAGAGAGACAGAGATGATGCTAACACAGGAGAGGCTAAAGCTAAACTAGCCACCAGCTCAGTATGGGACGGTGGGGTGAAAGGACGGATGGGAGGGATGATGATGATGATGCGGCACCTTTCAGTTTGGAAACAGAGAGGGAGTGAAAGAGAGAGAGAGCGGGGTCGCCCTGTTACCTTGGAAACTGAGATGATGTGATGGAGAGGGTGGAGCTGAGTTCTGATTGGCTGACAGGGTGTGGTGCTCCCCTTCCTGAGGGAGAAGAGAAAGGAGGGGGGAAGATGACAGCGCAAAGGCTTGGTTGTGAGAAGCAGCTGCTCTCTCTCTCTCTCTCTGTCTCTCTTTTCTTTTTTTTCTCTGATGCCAGAGGACACATAGGGAGCACAGGAAGTCCTCAACGCCCCCCACTGGACAATCCAGAGGGAAGATGAGGGAAGCCAGCACAGTACAGCACATTCCCTAACACCAAATTCTATGTTACACAGGTTTCTCACAAAGCAAAATCTCTGTAACATAAACATTTCCCAACTCTAGGGATAAATAAAATATAAATAAATAAATAAATTATGAAATTTAAGAAGAAAAAGAAAAACTCTTTTACATAAAATTTGATATATCCATCCATCCATTCGCTTCCGCTTTTCAGGGTCGCGGGGGGCGCTGGAGCCTATCCCAGCTGTCATAGAGTGAGAGGCAGGATAAACCCTTGACAGGTCGCCAGTCTGTCGCAGGGCCAACACACAGGGACAGACAACCATTCACACTCACATTCATTCGCACATTCACACCTAGTGACAATTTGAATTATCCAATTAACCTATCCCCACAAGCTGCATGTCTTTGGACGGTGGGAGGAAGCCAGAGTACCCGGAGGGAACCCACGCAAACACGGGGAGAACATGCAAACTCCACACAGAAAGACCCCGGCCTGATGTTGGAATTGAACTCAGGACCTTCTTGCTGTGCGGCAACAGTGCTAACCACCGTGCCACCGTGCTGGTAAAATTTGATATATTAAAAGTTATTTCAAGAAATGCATCACAATTATAAAAACATGGGGAAATAGATAGAAAGTATATTTACATGGAGTGAGAGATAAAAGGGGCTTAATGTGTGTGTGTGTGTGTGTATTAACTAAAAGCCTGGTTAATACACAGTACATTACTGCATATGCATAATAGCAGCTCAAAGCACATGTTTAAAGAAGAGGTGTATCATTGTCTGATAATACTGCCAACATACAGTAACAAGCTTAAATTGTGTGTAATTTGTGTGTTTCTTTAGGTTGCAGTCTTTGCATTAGACTCTTTTAAACTGCATTCAAATCCTAAATGTAAGCATTTATACAACATATAAACCACTAGTAACAGTTATTGGTGGGTGATGTATTGAAACAGGCACTGTATGTCAATATTTTTTAAAACAAACATAAGTATTCTGGGAATTCTATGGACAAGAGGGCTCATCTCATGCACCACCATCCTGAGGTATCTTTAGCTGAGGAAATTTACATTTAATTGGCTCAACCAAAAAAACAATCAACCAACCAGCTACCTCCTTTTTCAGAGCAAGCTAATGGCTCAGTCAGACGAGGGAAATGAAGACAGCAATGTCACTGCATTTACAGAAAATTGGTGGCGACATGGTGACTGAAATTTTGATCACATTCTGTGACCTATTGCAACCTGTGGGGACTAAATGAGCTTGAGGATGTTGCACACTCTCCTAATCGGAGTTAGCCTTTCTGCAAACAGTTACAGTCTGATCTGGGCCGACTGCAAGCACTCAGAGATTGTTGAAGGTTTGCAAATAATTGCTGTGTAATTTATAAATGCAGGTGTTGATATGATGTTGCCATCAGTCTGACTGATATCAGACTGATGTAGGACCCATGACAGACTAACGCCATCTTATTACAACATTTTTTGCAGGTTCAAGTGATCTGATAAGATCCATTTATCTTATCGGATGAAACAAAAGATTACAAATATGGGCTCAAAATGTGGTCATAAATATTTTGTACTTGTAAATCAGTTTTGTATGTGTAAAAAGAATTTGTGTGTGCGTAAAAAAGATTTGTGTGTAGACTTAGCCAAAAAAAAACCTGCAAGTTACAAGTACGAATTTTGACCCTATTTTTCTTCCTTTCATCTGATTGGTCAATGTCATGTCAATCACAAATGTAACAATCCAATCAGAGAACAGATGGGTTTGGCTGTCGGAGGGGCGCTTTTTTTGAACTGCAGGTCCTTGAAGGGTAATACAGTAGTGATGGGATTTCCGGCTCTTTTTAGAGATCCGGCTCTTTCGGCTCCCAACCGGCTGTTCAGGTTGTTTTGTTGCTTTAATTAATTTATTATTAACAATAATATAAAATTATGCACAAAAGTGGTTTTATTTATATATGTTTATACATAAATATACGCGGTGGCCCCTAGAGACAAAACACGTACAAACTCCAAAACACATTTCTAGCATGAACTGAACTTCCAAAACAGAGCTACCTAGATCACTTAAATTACACAACTGAAAGCATGAAAGCATATGTGTATTGTTTGTGTATTTATACACAAGCATTCATATATAAAACCCACTTGTTCAAAATAGCTTATCCCACATAACCTTTCCACTCTTCTATTTTATTTGTTTATGTCTTACGCTTTTATGATTCTGTAAACTTCTTGCTTTTATGTTGCTTTTACGTGTACAGCGACCTTGAGTGTTTTGAAAGGCGCTTTCAAATAAAATGTATTATTATTATTATTATTATTATTATTATTATTATATAGTCAAATAATTTTTAAAAAAAATTCATTTACCTGTTATTACCACACAGCAAATCCGGTCGTTGGTACTTGCTGGCTTGTGTAGCCACTAGGTAACAAAAGTTCAACACTGCGCCCTAGCATCCTGGAGCACTTCTGTTGTCTTTTGTACGTGTTTTGAGTTTTTATGTGCTTCTGAGTTTTTACATGTTTTGGAATTTTCTATGTGCTTCGGAGTTTGTACGTGTTTTGGAGTTTGTACGTGTTTTTACGTGTTTTGGAGTTTTTACGTGCTTCAGGGTTTGTATGTGCTTCAGAGTTCGTACGTGATTTGAAGTTTGTATGTGCTTTGGAGTTTGTACGTGTTTTTACGTGTTTTGGAGTTTGTATGTGTTTTGGAGTTTGTACGTGCTTCAGGGTTTGTACGTGCTTCAGAGTTCGTACGTGCTTCGGAGTTTGTATGTGTTTTGGAGTTTTTACGTGCTTCAGGGTTTGTACGTGCTTCAGAGTTTGTACGTGCTTCGGCGTTTGTATGTGTTTTGGAGTTTGTATGTGTTTTTACGTGTTTTGGAGTTTTTACGTGTTTTGGAGTTTGTACGTGCTTCAGAGTTCGTACGTGATTTGAAGTTTGTATGTGCTTTGTCTGTAGGGGCCACCGTAAATATACTTTTATTTATTCTCTCGACATAAAATGTAATAAATAAATCATATAATACAAAAATCAACTATTCACATTTCTACTTTTAGCTACTTAAATTTTCAGCTTTTTCCTTTTACAAATTTAAAGTGAAACAACATAAAACACTGCAAACCACAACACAATATGAAAACAAAAAGAAGATGCATATTCTCTGTCATATGGACCTGCATGAATAAACTTTCTGAATCCTTTATCATCTGCAACTGAAAATAGTTGTGGATGATTACTATACCTTTCTAATGTGACGTTGTTGTCCCTGGCTCTTTCTAGGGGTGGGTTTTTATAATCGATTTATCGATTAAAATCGATTCTGGCTTGGATTACGTAAAATCGATTCATTAAAATCCTGAATCGATTTTTTAATATAAATTTATTTTGCCCTAAATGCCACAATCTCAGGTGAAATCTCACAAAACTTCAACAACCACCAAACAGCTAAAACAGTAAATGAGAGCAGTAACACGGATTCTGCACAAAGACTTAAACACACAGCGCGACCCACGGATCAGAATCAGATGTCGAATTTCTCACAGTCGGGGCTGAAAGCCGACAGCCCGCTGATTCTGATCTGTCGGCGGGTCCGCGCTTTGTGTTCACGCCCTTTATGCACTGATTGTAAAGCTGTTAGTTTGATGTCTCTCCAAACAATATTGACCGAACCAGCAGCAAAAGAAGATCCAAACTACACTTCACATAAACATCCTCATGTATTCATTCTTACTTTTACTGTTTTGCTTCTACCATGATGCACAGCTCTCTCTCTCTCTCTCCCCCTCTCTCTCTCTGTATGGTTTTCTGCATTATTCGCTTGCTTGTTATGCACAAGTCTACCTTTGTTTACAGCGCTATCGGCAGACTTTTTTTTTCTTTCCGTTTTATATACTTCCGAAAAGAAAACCTAATTTCTGCCGTTCAATGCTGAACAAATTTAAACTTTTTTAAATTATGCAAAATGCAAAATGCTTAGCCTGTCTCTAATAAAACCGCTGTAACTTCAGAGGTAATGTTCATATGTTGATTAATGGTTTTCTTTCGTTTTTGATGTACTGCAGAATATTTTTATAAAATCCCAGGCCAGGAAAACCACCTTCATGTGTTTCTGTGTTTTATCTTCAGCTACTTTGACACAAAGGCATCTGCTGTGGCTCACACCTTTGATAAAGTCTTGCGTGTGTCAGCTTCCTTTTTATAGATACCAAAATATGTAAATGTACTAATCTGAATTATAATATTTCTGACTGTCAAAATTTCCCATATTCAAATCGAAGTGAATCGAATCGAATCGAATCGAATTAAATCGAATCGTGGATCGAATCGATTCTGGACCTTGTGAATCGGAATTGAATCGATTCTAGAAATCAGTGACGATACCCAGCCCTAGCTCTTTCTCTGTCTCTCCCTCCTGATCTGTTCCTGTGCTACTGAGTGTAACTACCGCCCCTCCCCCCTATTCCCAGCTAAAGCACAAGGCTCACATGCTGAGTGAAGCAGAAAAAAAGTGTGAGAGAGAGAGAGAGAGAAAGAAAAAAAAAACACGGCTCGCGTCGTTCACGTCAAAGACTCGGCTCTAAGAGCCATTTCTTTCACGACCGACCCATCACTATAATACAGTTTGAAGCTGGAGGATCTCTATATAAATATCCGATAGCAGTTAGGTCCCCTAACTTTCAGTAGCTGTTGAAAGGATAAAGTTGTGGTATATCAGTGGTTAGAAATACCATTATTACTTTAGGATTAGTTTAACACAAAGTCAGGGCTGACCCGGGACCATTGCTGTGAGTCACAGTGCGCAGCATAAAAGTCCTTTCACATCGGACGCAGGATGTGCTGCTAATGCTAACTGCTAACTAAAAGCAAAGGATCCAGAATTTGTTGCGCTGGCTGCTGGGCTCTGTGGGTTTTTGCAGCAGCTCTACCTGTACTAGATGTGTCAAGATCTGACGGCGCCCTGACCGGTCGACCTGCCAGTGTGTATATTTGTGTGCGTGTGTATGTGTCTCTCCTATCACCCTGTCTTCCCCTCCGGCTCCGCTGTGTGTTAGGAGGTAACCTAGCAACAGGCTACCTCCGACCCGGAAGTGCTGTCGCCCGGAGCTGCCGCACCTGCAGCCAATCCACCAGCTGCTGCCCATCAACGACAATCTTCAGCAGGGCTACTTAATGGTGTGGCTGAGCGACAGACAGCGCTGGAGTATTGCACTAAGCATGGTAGTGTTTTCGAGTCGCTAACGTTATAGAAGTACTGTTAGATCTTCGTACTCATTTTGCTGTCGTGTGTGTGTGTTCACCCAGGGATTGACGGAGGATTTACGGACACAAAGGAAGCACTTGGAGGAGAGACGGGCACTCACTACCACGCACGGGCTTACACGGAAGGAGGGACGCATTGTCACCATCGTTGCACATTTTGAACTGTTGTCACCTTGCTGCACTGTAAATAAATGCACTGTCATTATTTCTGAGCTCCGCGCCTGAGTCCACTCTTTAACAACCGTGACAAGACGCACCTGCTCCTTATCTCTGACTTTATGTCCTCTACAAGAGTTTCTGGGTTTTTTTACTAGTTCTTCAAATGTTCAATAAAAACATCTATGCTAATTCATAACGAAGAAAGCTTTGTGATGAAGACTGTCATTTTCAAAACACTGCCCGCCCCCACCCCGCGGTCCGCAGCGCTGTTGAAAAGGCTGTGGAAGTCCCTGTATTAAACACGTAGACCTGTGACACAAAAATCACCAAACTCAGACGACCACAGACTGTTTTACTTCGTGGTGATGAAGGAAAACGCTGGGTTGGCATGTAAAAGGGCATTTATTCCCTTCAAAGACCTGCAGTTCAAAAAAAGCGCCCCTCCGACAGCCAAACCCATCTGTTCTCTGATTGGATTGTTACATTTGTGATTGACATGACATTGACCAATCAGATGAAAGGAAGAAAAATAGGGTCAAAATTCGTACTTGTAACTTGCAGGGTTTTTTTTTGGCTAAGTCCACACACAAATCTTTTTTACGCACACACAAATTTTTTTTACACATACAAATCTTTTTTACGCACACACAAAGTTTTTTTACACATACAAATCCTGAAGTTTAACTTTGCGGACATAACGTGAAGCAGAAAAATTGGTTAAAAAATCGCAAAGTATATTTGCTATATATATTACTGCAATACTAAGCATATCACACAAAAAAAATCACAAAAATAATTCACCAGATAGTAACAAACATGTTGAAAAACCTCAAATAAATACATTTTTTCAAAATCAATAGTGCAATTTTTTGTTAACCCCAGGATGGAAAGAGAGCCACTACATCTGCTGACAAATACTTTTTACCGATTGCTGTAAGGAAATCACTATACTGTGCAAAACACAGTATTTTTTTCTATTTTTCTTCCAAAGAGCCAGATTTTCTTGTCAGCGGTTATCCAGGCTACTGAAGGTCTTTTAAAGTTTGTCTTTGGACACTGGCTGCTTTTTTCACTCATTGTCAGTCTCGTTCTTGCACCTGACTATTTTTAGATAATTGTTTGTTTGACAGGCATAATATTTTGGCACCACCAGGGTGATTCCCAAAGATTAATCTGCCAAAAACGTGGCATGTCTTGACATGGTGTACAATGTTTTGAAGAGACTGAACAAGCAGAGGACAAAAGAAGAAGTAGCTGGTCTAGAAAATGATTTACAGCAGATGAACAGTATCTGAAAGTAATCTTCTACAGAAACAGGAAACAGTGCTACTGTGTTTTACAGATGGCTGTAGCTACTTACATCTCAGCTCCAAACCACGGGGGGTGGTTGATTCTATTTTGGTGATTCCATCAACTAAAACTGATGGAAACATGAACACAGAAAAGCACTGTCAGAGTTTGATCCACCATGCACTAACATCTGGGCAATTGTGTGATTGTTAAAATGCCCAAACAGACAACAACAGACTTTGTCTGCCGTCTTTGACACCACAGCACCATCTGCTGCCAAGAAGGTAAGTTCAGGTAGGAAACTGGAGACAAAATGCCGCTTTACATCAGTTATTCACGCCGCATTTCATTTCTTTCAGTGGCTGCATGTGCAGTTTTTTCTCTTAATTCACCTTTTCGTTTGTGTGTATGAAGAAACTTCCAAAGGGAACAATATTAACTACAAAAATCCTACATAAACTGCTCGTGTGTGTCCACTATTACTAGCCTCTGACGCATTCAAAATGTTTACATTTACTTCAGGAGATGTTGGTCACGTGGCTGTTTCTTCTTCGTCTTTTTTCTTGAACAGAAATTAAATGTAAAGTGCTGGAAACTTGTATCTCCGCTATGCTTACAAAAATGTATATAAAAAAATCACAAATAGATAATTTCCCATGCACTAACAGAGCCTGTAAGCTAGTTTGTATATGAAGCTAATAAGCGACCCTAGCACTTGCATAACATCCCGCGGCCACCAGAGGGCCTCCTAGAGACGCGATGGGGTTGTGGGTGGATTCATGCTGACATAAAGTTTTTTTTTTAAAAAAAGAAACACTGTAGATCTAAACGAGCTTAGTGGTTAATAGTATGGCAAATAAACTGCCTTATATTTAAATGTTATGCTAATCATGATTTATTAAGCATAACCAAAGTGCCTCTGAAGTAACGTTTTTGTTTGTTGCCCTTATCGTAACACTAATTATTATAAGTCAGTATTAATCATATGATTAATAGCTGCAGCAAATCAAGCATTCAACATTGATGTAATGAATTAATGGAACAATTGATATAATTTCATTTTTAATGACAAAAAATAATCCCATTTCCTGTGACCTTAAACTGAGTATAAAAGAAAGAAATATGATCCATAATTTATTAGTCATGATAATTGACACAATTCATTAAGTCGTGTTCTGTTTGTCAGTAAGCATAGCTGCTGATATTTAAGGCACGATGCTGATAGTTATTGAGGTTTTACATTTTTATGTGCATGCGTTTTCAGTAAGGGAAGATGCTGATGTGTAAAGGTTTATACCACCAGATGGAGCACTTTACATTCTGTTGGTGGAAGCAAGAGTTGTAACCGGTAAAATGAATTTCATTTTTGTGACCTAATAAATATCATGAGTTTTATCACTGATGCTGGAAAATAAAAATAATTAATAAAGACCAAACAAAACAAAAAACCCAGGAATGATTAAAGGCATATTTAACCTCCTAAGACCCAAACTTTTCCACGGCATGCATTTTTAATTTCTCTTTGATATTTGGGCTGACTGGGACCTGATGAATGTAAAAACAAAGAATTGCCAGATTATTATTTTTTTTACCTAATCTTTGTTTCTAAGAAAAATGAGAGCCACATATGAAGATATTCATATAACATTTTGATAGAACAGTAGCAGTATAATGTCCTCGTAAGTGGATATCAGGCCCTTGTAGAGCAAAATTGAGTAGTTTGGTCTAAATAACCAAAAATGTGACGTCCACATATGTGGACGCCAGGTCCTAGGAGGTTAAGCACTGTAACAATTTTATATGTGCTTTCATTTTATGCTACTTTTTACTTTAACTCCATTAGATTTCAAGAAAGTTCCTTTCACTCAATTCCAGACCAGGATGTCTCATAAAAAGTTCCAACTTTTTACAACGTTCAGATTTTGTTTGATAATCTAAGAGTAAATACGGGTAACCCTGCAGCCTAATAAGAACATTGTTTGGAGGGACAGTTTTGGACTAATGCTTAAGAGGTTGGAGAATAATTCATTGCTTAAGTACTAGTATATATTCATGTTAAAACATCATGTCAAGGACCTGAATTCAAAATTTCTACTGAAAATACAAAAAAATATATAAAGTACACAAAGCCCTCAGCCTTCAGACACACTATTATTTTTATTATTATTTGATGGTCCAGTAATGGTTAGTCGTTAGATAAACCATTCTGATACAATTGTATTCAATTCTTTAGGCCTTTGTTTGTTTGGTTTTTTTTAACATCTTGAGTACAGATGCCTCTTTTGTCACATCTGCTTTGTTTATGGTTTACCTGGGAACCCCAAGTTTAATGTTTAATTGCTTGTTTTACTTAAAGGGACATCACATTTACTATATATAACCCTAATCTGACAAGTACTGTAACAAGGGAGTTCCGCTGCATTAGCTTCATTGTAGTTGACAGGTTTATTCAAAGCTTATATATTTATCTGTGAGATAGGTCAGTGTAGGTTTAGCCTAGCTTAGCATGAAGACCGAAAGGGAAAAAAAAAACTTTAACAAAAATATGAAGAAATAAAAGTATTCTACTCAAATTACACTTCAATAATTTGATTTCTATATTCCATAAGAACTTTTTTTTATCAGTTATTAATGATAAAAGCTCAACATTTATCACTGCTATCAGCTAATTCTTTTACTGTCATTTTTTCCTGCATATAAGTCATGCTGAAGCTAAACTACAGTTTGTTATGGAATTCCAGAATAAATATCTACTTTTTGTAAAAGATATTTTTTTGTAATTTAACCCGCTGCTTAAATTGTGAGGAATTTAGTCATTACGTTGCACCGCTGCTAATTGTTAAACACCTTCACCAGAACACCATCACAGAATAAGAGCATGGTTGTGACCGGTCACAATGCAAATGAATACACAAACACACTTTATGAAGTACAGGGTTAATTTACTTGTACTTCATTTAAGCCGTTGTCTTATTTTAAAAATAATAATAATAATTTAAAAGGTGCTGGAAATGCCAGCACCCATTTCGTTTCTGCTTTAGTGTCTCTGAGCATCTTTCTGGACATGCTTCGACTCCTACGATGAGAAACCTTATTAAGACACTTACATGTCACGTTTTGGTTTTTATTATAAGACTATAAAAATATACAGAAATATAAACAAAGATTGACAACTTTGGAAAAAAGAATCTTTATTTGGAAACATTATGGAGAGCAAACAAAGAAAAAAAAAGATCTTTTAGAGTTTTTCCATTTCTGAAAATCATTTTTATTTACTATAATACAGCGGATGTTAAAAGTCAGTTGGTTTGTACACCGGTGTGATTGGATAAAGGCAGATCTTATTGGGAAAAAAAAGGTAAATTAAAAGAAGAGTCGATTGATTGATGGAAAACTACAGACGAACTTAGTCTTATATCATCTAGCAGCTGAACCCCACCCTCCCTCAGCCCTGCCCCCCAGGAAAAACACTCTCACACTCTCTCCCAGCCTCACTTATTCACTTGCTTCAATGTGCCCTTCAAAATCCTCCTCTGTCCAAAATCATAAAATCTGTAAAGTAAGGGTTTGGCTTCCGCTCTGAATATTTTCTTCCTTTAGCACACCTTTAACCTCATCGCTCACATCTCAGAAGAAAATATTTGCCCCATTATAGATGCAGGTCTCCTTCAAAGTGCCCTCTCAATCAGACCTGCGATGTGAGGTTAGACAGGCGTTTGGCTCCATTCCTTTCCCCTCAGTAAAACTTGTTTTATCTCAAGGTCATATGCAAAACCAATCATCTAAGTTGGTTCTGTTAATTGCATAACTGTCCACCATTAAAAACATGACATTTTTAATGTCTAACAGACCAGTTTTTTGAGCACCGACTAAAAAATAACAAGACTTGCTTTACAAAGCAGTGAGCCATTATGAGGTCTGAAAAGAGTGCAACGAGGACACAGAAGGAGACAGGCGTCCAAAACAGGACAAAACTACATTATATCACTGATTCGTCTCTCAATGCTGACATTCACTGAGGGGATAATGCTCGGCTGTAGCGCTGGAGAAGGCAGCAGAAAGTGCAGAGAGGAAGTTCATAAAAGTGGGTTAAATTATAAATGAAAGTACTTTTTAAAAGGTTCTTCAAAAAGGAAAAAAAAAAGTTTATTAAAAGTGAATTAAAAATGATGAGGAGCACAGCAGCTGCACGTGAGCTGGACATTTTAGTGGAAGTCTCAGGTTCACCACAGTAAAACCCTTTAAAAATAGACATTTTCAGTTCAGTACCTACACTGACATTCACTCTGTGTCTGCTCGTCAAGCTCACCGACAGTTTTTGGCTGCTGCTTTTAAACTGAGGTTATTTCTGCTGCCTAAAATGTGTTTCTGTCCATCTGAATCCACATTAACAGGAAGTTTCACCTGCCTTAAACCTGTATCTGTCATCCTCACAGACAGCGACCACAAATAACACATCTGCCTAGCTTTTTAAACACACTCAAAACAAATATTTACATATTATTTTGTATAAATAGATAAACTAATTGAGAGTACCATTAATATAGACTTTATAATTACACACTACAGAAGCATTTTAGGGGCTAATTTAGCACACGACCTGGAAAGATGTTGTTTTTGGTGCCAATTAAATTTCCAAATAAACCAAATTAATATTCACTTATTGTTTATAAGACACAACTATATTCTATAAAAATTGAAATGACCTGCACACATATATTTCTGACTTTGCTGGCATGGCATGTGCAGATTAAAAGTGTGGCTATTTTCTTTATTGTTTCTAACACATCAACAGTAATGGATGCATTCAGATTTAGTCCCCCCGACTACAAAAATAGTTATTTATTAAATACTGTAACTATTATGTAGTACGTAGCATTATTTTATTGGCATATTTTAATTACAAAAAGTGCAATATATACCTTTAAAATGTAATTGTTCGCTTCATGAGAATTTTATTCCAAATTGTTACCAACTTGTACGTTTCAGCTCATGGAAAAGCTTAAAAATGATTATTACACAGCAGACAGGAGAACTTGGATCCAGATGGACAGAAGACCAGAAATAAGGAGTTCGATATCCTCTACGGGGCTTTATGTTCAGCACGAGAGGCTTCATTTATGTGCCTCCGTCTCCCTCAGTGTGCCGCAGACGAAGAAAGCAATGAGATTTTTATTTGTGTGTGTGTGTGTGTGTGTTGGACAGGTCAAAGAGGAGTTCAAAACTAACCATCTGTTATCAAACCCACTCCCATCCCCTGTGTAAACACACACGCTCTCGTTCACACTCACACACCACCCAAACCACAAAGAAATATGATTATAGCTTCTGACAGATTATAGTCCAGTACCCCGTGGTAGTTCACTAAATCAGCAACTTCTGCTGCTGATATTTTTTTTATATATTTATATATACTTATATATACTTCTTTCCTCTATTTAGGGAAAACTATATAACCAAAAATATGATATTAAGTGTTGATTTCTTGCATGGCGGAAAAAGAACAAAAAAACCCCGAAAATGTTTTCTGAAACGTTCCCGTTAACCCAAAGAGATTCAGATAAAACAATGCAAATCTGAACAGGAGCTCATTTAGTTTCATTTCTTTCTTTTTTTTAACGTTAAAGCTCTTTTTTTTTTCACTAAGTGGCAAAAACAGAGACATGCAAACTTTTGATTTCAACAAACCAACAGAAACGGGAGAATGAAAAAAAAATGGAAATGAAAAGATGTGAAGCATCCTCTAAGAAGTAAGCCCAACATGGAAGACGCCTCCTTGAACCGAACAGGTCCAGAATGCATCGCAACGTAGTGGTTTCCTTATTCATGTGCCATCGTCGAGGGGTTGCCGTCCCTTCCGATTGAGAGGCGGTGCGTTAACAGTTTGAGGCTCTATGGAGACACTCGGGAACAGTTAGTGTGACGAATCGCTCACATGGAGCATCACAGATCCAAAAGTCCACATTCTCCGTTCCTTTTTCCCTTCTGAATCCCCTCCTTCCCCATGATGGGAAGGTACAAAGTGGCTGCGATACAAACCACAGGTCAGTTCACACAGATACACCATCACACACATCATCAGCATCATCACACACAAACACACAAGCTGGGTCGATATCTGACGTTACAAAAAATATTTTTGTTTTAAAAAAATGAAAATAATGGAGAGAAAAAAAGAGCTAAGCAAACAGACATGAAATTGGCATGTGGACTTTTGACACAAATCGTGCATGTGCTGTCCTTGACGAGGGTCAAAGTTCATGTAGCGGGAAGGGGGTTCTTTGTTTTTTGTTTTTTTCTTTCTTTTTTCTGTCATTTAGGATTTAAAAGTGAGAGCGCACCATCTCCCACCTCACCGAAACTGAAAAGCTCTTCTACAAGGCTTTGACTTCATCTCGCGCCCATGAGTGTGTTTGACCTTTAGTGTCTTGTTGATCCCTCCTTCCTTGTTATGAACGGGGTCAAACAAAAGAAGAAGAAATGTTTTCCTGTGCTGAAACCTGGAGGAAGACTGAAATCCTCACAGTCAGCATGTGTGTTAGTCAGGTAGCCGGTGAAGTCAGCTAATGAGTCCGCCAATCAGTCCGTATCAGATCGTTTCACATTTGAGTTGCAGTCGCAGGGATTCAACTTCCCTTTTCTCTTATCTCGGAGCGGGGATGAGGAGGGCGGTGCTTACTAGGAACTTCTGGCCCCCAATGTGCTATTCCGTCTGGGTTAAAGGTAGAAGTGTGTCCTGGGATCCCAAGAGTCTGAGTCTGACCCTGTGGAACGATTAGTGTTGTCACTATGTGCCAAATCAAAGCGGTTCATTCGCCGTTTTCAGCTTCTGTATCATGAAGGGGGGGCAGTCAGATACAAAAATTAGTTCCAAAAGGTGACGTGTAATTCTCTATTCCAGTTGTAATTCTCTATTGTAATTCTCTATTCCAGGATTTTCCTCACAGGATGAGCAGGTCTCACAGATTAGGTTTGATCCAACAAATGGTCGATGCGCCTCTAAACCCCCAAAGCTCATTCACCTCCAAGTCGATGACAAACAGCAGCTGATGAATCCCCCGAAAATCAGCAACCAGGTTGTTTTATTTTCCATTTTTATGAGCCCGCCAGCTATTTGTAGAGCAGAGGATGACCTGCAATTGTCGGCCGTAAGCGGCTGGCAGCGCGGGCAAACAACCACCCTCCACTTCACTTCCCAGCATGCTCCTCTGGCTCTTATATGAGCGGGTCAGGGGGCAGGGTGTGCTGGATCTGCTGTGGCTGCAGGGGGGGCGGCAGCTGCAGCGGCAGCAGGGCCTCCACCATGTTGTGGCAGTGCGGGGGCGGTGTCCCTTCGCTGCTGGAGCTCTCGGCCACCTCGCCGCCGTGGAAGAAGTAGTCGCTCTGTACAATGAAGGACTCGATGACGGCCTGGTTCAGCTTGGTGGTCGACAGCGTGTCCTTGTTCTCGAAGTCGGGCCGCATGAGCGTGGGCCAGAAGCAGATGGACAGATTGTCGGCTGTCATCAGGGTTGTTTTGCTATGCTGGCTCACTCTGCGGGGAAATAAAAAGGTTCAAAGTTAAATCAACACTGGAAACAACAGCTCCAGAAAACAGGTGGTCTAAGGTGACAGTGTGTAAGGAAATGAAAAATACTTTTTATTTATTCTTTAACTGCTAAAGACATAAGAAAGCAGATAAAGGTTTGTCAGGTAAAGTGGACTCGTGATGTTCATTTCAGGCTCCATATTTTTATTCGTGGACTCTAGAGTGGCTTAGCATGATTCACAGTTCAAAATAATCCTTATTAATTAAATAACCAACTTCCTTCCGACTGACTGCTGCTCATAAACAGAAAGTTTAAACAATAAGTGGGTGGAGCTTGTTTGAAACAGCATATAGATGACAGGAAAGAAGGAAAAGCATAACGGTTTGTCTTAAAGTTGTCATACTCTGCTTGGTTATTGTACCTGTGTGCAAAATTACCAACGAACCAAAAGCCATGCACTGGGATTGTAGCACTCCATGACATTAACACATACTTTGCTATATTCTATATAAAGTGGGAACAATGTGGGACTCTTATATCACATTTAAATGTATTCAGTTACTTAGTGAGGAGCTATTGCAATATTCAGTAAATTTAGTAAAACCATTCTAACATGATTTATGCCGTTTCACTGCTTTTCACTCATTTGGGGGATAGTCTGGTTTGTTTGAAGTGGGGTTACGTGAGGTACACGCTCACTGTCAGTGTGCTATCTTCAGCAAATGGCAGCAGGCGTGCTCCCGAGCTGACAGGAGCACCGAATGGCACAGGAGCAGAGAAATGTACAGCTGTGAACAGAATCGAATGCAAAAAACCTGTTTTTGTCAGTGGAGCTCGGTGCTTATTAAGAGAACGACTTCTTTCTTAGTGTGTTTCAAACTTTGACAGCTGCTGTTCCATTAAGCTGAAGTGTTCCTTTAAACTTCAAGATATTATTTGCTGGTTTACTAGTGCTGTGTAGCGAATGGTGCTGGAGACATGGATAAAAGCCACGTTCTGTGATGGAGTGACGACATCACTCAGCATGAGGAATGTCTGCACTTATCGATGCATTCCTAGTTTAATGTCTTATTTGCAGCTTTTGCTTCATGTTGTGTGAATTTCATGTTCTTTATTTTCTCTTTTTTAAATTTTCAACCGTCTGTGTCGCAGAAACTGTCAATTCATCACAACTTGTGTCCTCCCCAAACTTAATTTTTGGGATTTGCATGTCGTTGCCCAGCTTCAGGGTGACTTCATTTTAGCACTTGGTAGAAAAACCGTCCCTCTTAAAGCTGCTCTGCAGTCTGTGTCTGTTCACCATCACCCTGTGTTGCAGCTACAGGCTGTAATAGTCTCTCATCTCATGTCTTAATGTTAGGTCACCTTGTCCGCCTCTTATATTAGTCATGGGTGTTGTTTTCATGTCGGACATTTTCCCTCTTTATTTATGTCACAGGATAACACTGCTGTTTAATTCAGGTTCAGGTCCTCTCATATGACTCTGACCCTTTGAAACTTTTTTTAAGTCTTGCCCACAAACACCAAACCATAAAGAAGCTCTAAAAATACAAAACTCCTCTTGCACGACGACCAATGAACCTCAACGCTCTGAGAGAAATGTTGCTGCTGTCTCTACATTAACAGTGAAAGCTAACAAATTAAGTAATGATCACTGGATGTCAACAAAACTAACACAGAACCAGAGAAGACAAACATTTCACTCCTGTGTGTTTTATCCATTAACTGTAGCGCTGCCGTTCACTAGATGTCATCTCTGACCATGTCCTGTCAGTCATGATCGATATTTGGCACAAAATCAAACTTCAGAGTGATTTACACTCGTTCTATATCTGCAAACTATGTAGACATTTGCTAAGAAATAATTAGCATTCAGTCGCTGCAGCAGTTACAAAGTACAGCTGTGGTCTCAACTCAAAGGAAGTTAAAATTATATCTGCAAGCGGCTCTTTTCAAGTTTAAGCGATGCGTTCACTGTCACCACAGGTATACAGGCATTTTGACTTTGAAGCTTGCAAGCATTTCACTTTAAAAAAACCATGGATAAAGAACATCACACACACAAGAGGGAATGTACTCTGTGCACGCATGTGTGTGTGTGTGTGTGTTGCCTTTCATTTTTACCTGTTGAGGTGTGTGATGATGTATTTGAAGACCTGGTAGTTGACGGGAGGAAACTTTTTCACAATCTCCCGCAGTGCCTGCAGACGCTCCATGTAGTCCATGATTTCTAACACACACACACACACACACACACACACACACACACACACACACACACACAGAGGGAGAAAAGACACAGAGCGTTTTACATTTTACACACAGTCTCTCTTGGGAAAGGAAATTATACTCCATGGAAAACAAAAGGCTGAAACGCTGCCAAAAGCAGCTCCCACGCTGTGCACAAACAATGCACACGCAACCACACACACAACAACACTAAACCTTGTGGGCAGAAATAAAACTAGCCTTCCCCGTATAAGGTCTGACTGTGCACTGGTTAAGACGAAACAGATCAGCCTTTGCAGATTAGGAAAACAAACATTTGTTCTCAACTGTTCAGATTTCAGGGGAGAAAAAAAGAAACACAGCATCTGATTAAAGAGCCAGTAATCATAACTGAGGCACAGAGCTGGGCAGAAACACACTGGGCAGCAGCAGTTTCCCTCCCATATGTTCAATAATTCTTCACTGTCACCTGCTTGAACTATTATTTGTTACAAGATGTTATGTCTCATTACCCAGACAGGTTTGATGACTAACCATAGCTGTCACAGAAGCTTATCATCAGATGCAGCAGGGACCACACATTTATTTATTAGATCAATGTGCAATTTAAGCGATTTCAAACCCCAGCCTCCTTTTTGAAGGAATTTCCTGAACTTTCCACAGTATCAATCAATTCCTTCTTCTGATTCCGCCTCATTTTTTGTCTTTCTAACTTCAGCAAAGTTGAAAAGATCAGTCACTGTGGACTGATTAGCTGCACAAGCATCTACGGATTCATTTGCTATTAGGAAATCAAATATCAGCAATCTGTCTGATACCTGATAAGTTCACGCCACAGAGCTGCCAAACTGATTCGTCTGCAAAGACATGTCATTAACAATGGCAATTCAAAGAAACAGAGACAAATTATTATTGCTATTATATAACCAAGTATAAGACCAATCAGTTGAGAACGTATGACAGTTTAGAGACTGATAAGACTGCGAGGGCTGTGCTATATGAAGCCTGAGGGGTGTATGTTAGTGAGGCTGTAAGACTTCCCCTGGATCACAACATGTCTTTCACTGTACTCATCATCAGGCATCATTACCGTAAAGTGTAAGGCAATAAGCTTGTTTTTCTGACAATATGTCAAACAAGAGTATTTATTATTATTGAGTAAATTAAACTGCAATTAAAGGGACTTGTGAAAAAATGTTTCATTAGGACGATGGTGATTTTCTAAAAACTCTTTGATAGGATGCCAAAGAGGAAGAACCTGAGAACTCTGGTTACAAATGAACTTCCCTTCTGCACAGCAGGAGGAAATGTTGATAAATCATTTGGGTAGACGGGAGACAAAGGAAGAGAAAAGGGGGATGACGTATAGCACAGGTCCTCAGCTGGAACACACAACTACACAGAACATCTGTATGCCTTAAACATTAGGCTTCAGGATGCCCCGTTTCTTCGCCTTTTCCCACAAAATTCCTAAGTGGAAAGACACAGTGTGTTTGTTCGCTACATGATGCATATCGTTAAAAGAGAAGAGTCTGGGAAAGTGTGACTTTAAGTAATCAGATTTAGCATCAGACCCTTATTTGGTTTAGTTAAATGTTAAATTTGATCAGGGAAAAAACAAAACATTACCAAGTAACAAGAAAGATCCTGCTATATTCCTAGAAGGTAATTTGTCTGTTAAATTCTTCAGTATTCCACAGCCTCTCCAGGGAAAGCATCACTTTCCTGCGGGCGAATGCTCAATGGAGCTGAAACGCTCCACTTACTTATTAAATATTTAAAGAGCAGATGTGAAATAAGAGCTTCTACCTTTGGATTGTCATAACAAGGCCGCTTCAACAAAACCCCTGCCTTTCCTATCTGGAATATTCTCCAGGATATTCCAGACATTCCAGGACCAGCAGGACGCCGTTTATATTTGTAGACACAAACGTAAAGGCCAACGTGTACCAATGCACAGATTTATTCATCCTGCACGCCATCAATCATCCTAACGAGGAGCCAACGGGAGCCTTTGACCCTCTAATGGCTGGAAGAGGTTAAAGGTCGTTAAACGAATGCAGTCACAGCTCGACACAGTACACCACGGGACCGATATAACGACCGACTCCAGCTTTTATTAAATATATATCAGCCTGACAGCATCTCACAATGTATTTGGTTCAATAAGGCGATAAAGCTCAGTGTGCACGTGTGTTTAGGCGAAGCTTTGATGATCCCCATCGGGAAAAGACCCTGCTGCTCCAGGAAGCTATTGTCGTTGTTATTGTTGTTACGGAATAAATAAAAGGATTATTAAAAATATGCTGAACAGAAAAGGCAGAAAGCCTAAATCAACTTTAGAACTGACTAGAAAAACTAACACAGTTTCCCTTAAATGAGAAATTAGTGCAGCAGCTTGAAGCTGATCCAGGCAAAACTGCAAAGGCGAAGTGCTTATTTACAGGTATATGTATTGTATGGCATTGTTTATGTTCACAGTCTTCTTTTTCCTTCTCTGATTACAATGTTTGGAACTTTTCCATGTGTCTTGATTCACTCTGTTATCACATCTATTCAACATGACCTGAAACCAGCAACAACAAAAGCCTGATTCAGGCTCCAGGATAAGTGCACTGGTGTCAAACCTGCTCGACAAGTTGGTTACCCTCCTGATGGAAACACTGTCGTGTTTAACTGCTCCAAGTTTAAAGAAACCGACAGGAAAGAGGCACCTCAAACTAGACCTTGGTCACGTAAGGAGCAAAAAGATAGAAAGAGAAAGTCAGAGAAGAAGAGCTGATTTAAACGATTCCTTTAACAACTATCAGTTATTTTTCTGGTCATTAATTTGTATATAAATCCTGAAGTTTCCCATGAGAGATGCTGACCAGAAGCCCTGGTTCCTGCTCTGTACGAGTCATTTTCTAGAGAAGAAAAACCAGCACCACCCTCCATATTTCTTCTTCTGTCAGTCTATGAGACTTTTTACAGTTCTCCTTGTGTCTAATTTTGGCTCGTTAATCTGCTGGAGTCAGCCTGATGGTTTCAGCATTATAGACACACAAGCGACACACACACACATACACAGGATGTCTGACAGCATCCTAGGCCTGAAAAAGCCTCTTAAAAGTGAATGATGTGACTCAAAGCTCTGAGCATGTGGAAACACAACTAAACTTCTGCAGCGTTAAGGGCAGCTGCTACAGCAGACAAGAGGTTAAAAGTAGAGCCTGACTGATTGGACTGAGGACTGTTAAGGCCGATACTGATATTTAGCAATTTAATTTTGCAGGCCATGGTTAAAGGGTGTTTCTCCAGTCTCCTCTTAACGTCTTCATTTTTTAACTGCATGCCTGCCTTTACCGTGGTACGACTTTATGTTATTGGCAACAGCACAATAACTCAAAAGTTTGAAGCAATGCTGATCAAACTTTTTAGGGGTGTAGGTAGAGTGCTTCTTGTTTATTTTGAGGCTATGGTGTCATTTTACTCTAATGTATCACATTTGAGTTGTAAGCGGGTAAAGGAATATTCCAGCATGCTGCCGCCCAGTGAACATAACCCTCCATTCACTATTTTGACTCTGTTTAACATAATTACATAATTTCCTACGTGTTTAACAATTCCTCTAACTTAAAAGTTGCACCAAGTTTTTAATGTGTTTGTCTGGGTGTTTTTGCTATCAGGGCTTACAAAATTACAGTTCACAACTCGGGTGTGTGTTCATTCTTACTTGCGGCCTCCACCAGCTCTGGGTGCAGGCTGTAGGGGATCAGCGGATCGGGCAGGTCAGCAAAGAAAGCCTTCAGCGCTCCGGCAACGGCATTCACCGCCACATCCATCGCCACAAAGTCAATACTGTGATCTACAGGGAGAGGGAGAGAGAGAGAAAAGAGGCTCAACAGCAGATTCGCAAGGTCACTCTGTTTCTGAAGCTTGTTCTGTAGCATTCATTTCATCCTCTGCATCACAAACAGGAAAACAGCAAAACAACTCCACCCACACGCAGCTTCTGGTTAATACGTTCAAACTCACTGTCCTCTAAAGTCTCCCTTTAGGACTTCACAAACCATTAAAGCACTCTCCTTAAACCATTTGTCACTGCGCTCGGCACATTTGTTCTTTTTTTTTGCTGTTGTAGCATCAAATTACATTTTTCTGCACAGAAAACTTCCAACACAGTTCTCCAGCCCTGTTCTTAGAAAGTATAAATCACATCCTTCCCATTTGATCTTTTCTACACAATAAAGGGAAACAGCAAAGCACCTCCATATACAATGCAATGTCATTTAAATATGCATGTCTGACAATATCTTATTATAAATTTCTGATCTAGTTCCCTCGAATGTAATGTCATTCAAATTTATTCACGTGTGGCATAACTTGTTGTTTTTCTGGAAGGGAAACTGTTCATGATTACGAGCAAAACCAACAACAGTATCTGGCATCACTGGAGTAAAAATCCATTATAACCTATTAAAATATTGTAATTTAAAAAGTGGTAGAGGGACTGCATGGTAGCGACCAACTGATTGCTGAAGTAAGACTATGGTTAGATAACCTGTATTTATCACCCTGTCACATGTCAGTCAATGTTATTACTTTATTTTTTAAGTGGAACTGGTTGTTGATTCAATCGCCTGAGATTAGCTGACCTTAGTACCCATCTGCCAGACGTTGCTAATGGATACTTCACCTGTCATCATTGCAAGCTGCTCAAGATCAATCCCACAGTCTCGGGTCAGCACAACATTACCAGTGTACATATATGAACCTGAAAAGGTGTATTGGTGTTTTTGCTTTAACGAAAGACTATTCGTGCAATAACATTTTAGTAAGTCACTTCAAATACAAATTAATACGTAGCATACTTCTGCACTGCAAAGCATGAAAATAAATATGTAACATGTTATGTGACAAATGGGTAGAAGACAATGAGAGGCATTTATTTGAGTATTTCAGAGCAGCTGGCTATGATGATCTTCATGTTTCGCCGTCTGTTAAAGAATGCTAAAAAACAAGATGTGCTAGCAGCTTGTTATTAGTTAACCAAAGTATCCTTCCTTTGAACACTCAGCTTTTAAGCTTAGCAATGACACCAACTCGATACGAACTGTTTTTCTGGACTAGATGACCATTGTTTGAAATGGAGGGAGGTCATCTGGACATCTATGGCTACACATTCAATGTTTAGGGGGAACAGATGGCAAAATTACATCCCAGAGACACTTGCAGCCACACAGATGTGTAAGCCTGTTTATATGCATGTTAAGCCTGAGTGTGGAGCAGATTTGTGGATCTGGGACCAATAACCTGCACTCGTGTCCTCACATACGAGTCAAACAGGATTTTGCTGGGTCAATGTTTCAGTTTGAAAGGATATTAAAGAGCCTGTCAGTTGTGGTGATGCAGCAGTGAGGCCCACAGCTCAGTTTTTGTGTCTGAGCAGGAGAACAGAGCTCCTCTCTGATCACAGCTAACAGAGGTTATCATGAGTGTGTCTGGAGGCACAGAGGGCCGAGTGTTTCTCTGATGGAGCAGCAGGACTGGAACAGAATACACAGCCAGCTCGTGAAAGCTTTTTCTTGCTCTGTTATTTCTGATGAGGGAGAACGGATGCTTCAGCTCCATCACGTTTTACTTTCTGTTTCATTCACAAATCAGAGGAGGAAAAAAAAGTGTGTTGGGTCCAAATCAATCAGCTTTCTCATTAACACAGGGTAAAAATACTCTAATGACAGTTCAAAGGAGATACGTGGAGAAAGAAAAATGCTTGCTTGCTGTTGTGACACTCGGCAACAGCCAAATGACATTAGGAGGGAGGAGAAATGGTGAGAAAGAGGACAGAGCCCTAAGGTAACACGACAGCTGTCACAGTGAATCTGAACGCATGCTGACAAACACTCTGAGCTAGAAACACTTGAAGGAAATGGAGAGCATTGAGCAACGGAGGGATATAAACAACAGGAAATGCACAAATGAATTTAGGAAGGACAGGGTAGGAAAGGAGGAGTCGAGTGAAGGAGGTGAGCAAAGGAAGGAATCTCAAAACAAAAAAATGGTGGCAGCCACCAGAGCCTCAGCCTCCTAGTAGATACACGTCATCTTAAATGGATATCAGCTATATACAACATTTACATTACCACTGGACTTTAACGTTACTCATTAATCATAGAATAACCAAGAATATGCTCGAGCTCTTCTCCTGAACCAGAAGAAACATAACGCAGGAAAAAACATAAGAAATGCAGAAATGATTCAATAATCATCGCACGCTTCATCTCAGTCAAGTCTCCATATTTCAGCACCTGGCTGTAAAATGCCTGACGCTGCTGACCATGTGCTGGTGATTTCTGCCTGTGGTGACTTTATTTATACTAACAGCCCGTTTGGCAGCTCCCCAACCATCATGAGCAGTTTCGACGGTACTCCACAGGGCATGTGTTTCTCTTTAAGCACTTCTGCTGCGTGGTCAGGTTTGGAATCGGTCTTTTGGAGTTTTCTCTGTGGGTTAAATATATTGCACACATCGCACATGCGCTGCTTGATTCTGGAAATGTTTTCCAAAGAACTCCCAGGTTCTTATAACGGCACAATTTAAGTTTATGGGGAAATAATTTTGAAACACATTCTGTGAAACTAATAAAGACTGTTTGCCTCCGTGCTTTGAAAATCCAGCTATGCACGCTCTTTCTTCCGATTTATTAATAGTTAAATATGTATTCATAGGTCTACTACTACTACTACAAGCATGTGTCTGTGCAGATGAGTGTTTTACCTTGATCAAACTGTTTCTGAATGTTGTCCTGGTCTGTCTTGTTCCCACTGACGCGATACAGGCCCTCTGTCGTCAGACCTGGAAACACATACAGCCATTTTCAGCAACAGCTCTAATGGACTTCATTCATGTGGACTTAAAGCAGCATTAAACACACAAAAAAACTGTTAAAGTGCTGAGCTGAAACAGATGGGCCAACAGAAGCACTGTTTCATCTAATGTGGTTTTCCACATTAAAACATACTGAGAGCATTTGGATTTAAAGCTAAAAACGATGTCCTCTTTCTAGGATTTCAAAGCCTCTAATAATATTCACATTAGACATGTTACATTTAATTAGAACTTTTCTTTTATTTCTTTTTTAAATACTTGTAAATGCTTGTTGTGACACTGGTTATGATGTAATTAGGCCACAAGCTGCAGCAGAAAGAAAAACAAAAAGACGTCTCACTTCCTAGAAAACATTTACACATTTTTTAAACATAATTCATTTGCTCTGAACAAACGGGAGAACAGCACTGCAGAAACAACCAGAGACATATATTCCATCACAATCTCCTGAAACCAGAGGCAGCAAATATTATACAGCTGGACTTAATCCACAAAAGGTAGATCAAAGGAGAAAAGAGAGAAAACGGAAAGAAACTTTAGCTGGAGTGCATTTTACACCTTTCTCCATTTCTTGTCAAACATACACTCACCAGCCACTTCATTAGTTACACCCTGCTAGTATTTTGCCTTTACAGCCAGCATACATTCAACAGTGTGCTGGAACATTCCACAGAGATTGTGGTCTGTGTTGACATGATAGCATCACATAGTTGCTGCAGATCTTAACATCTGAATGATTCATCAAACCAGGCGAGGTTTTCTGATCCTCTGTTGCTGTGATAACTGTAGCCAAGATTTCCTGTTCTTAGCTGATACAAGTAGGACCAGGTGTGGTCGTCTGCTCCTGTAGTCCATCTGCTTCAAGGTTTGATAACCTGATTGTAACAAGTGGATATTTGAGTTCCTGTTACCTTCCTATCAGCTCAAAGTTTGACTACTCTCCTCTGACATCAAAAAGGGCATTTTTGAACACACTCCCTGAATATTTTCTCTTTTTCTCTGTAAACTAGAGATGGCTGTGTGGAGAATTCCCAGTAGACCAGTAGTTTACGAAATAATCGTACCAGTTTGTCTGGCACCAACAACCATGCCATGCTCAACGTAAATTAAATCAGCTTTCTTCCTCAATCCATGTGTAACTGCATAAAACTGCTGCTGCAATGTGATTGGGTAATTAGATATTTGCAAAACTATGAAATGCATGTGTTGTATTGTGGCTCAAGAGTTGGGAGTTCGCCTTGTAATCGGAAGGTTGCCGGTTCGAGCCCCGGCTTGGACAGTCTTGGTCGTTGTGTCCTTGGGCAAGACACTTCACCCGTTGCCTACTGGTGGTGGTCAGAGGGCGCGGTGGCGCCAGTGTCCGGCAGCCTCGCCTCTGTCAGTGCGCCCCAGGGTGGCTGTGGCTACAACGTAGCTTGCCATCACCAGTGTGTGAATGGGTGGATGACTGGATGTGTAAAGCGCTTTGGGGTCCTTAAGAACTAGTAAGGCGCTACAAATACAGGCCATTTACCATTTGTAGATTGGCTATAATCTAATCTTTTATAAACCACCATCTCCCTCTGGATGCAGTTAATAAGGTGTGACAATAGTTTAATATTACTAGTTTCTGTTTTTCCTTTTTCTTTTAAACATACATTTTGAAATGAAAACCTTTATGACTGGGACACAGACAGAGGAGGGTGAAAGTGGTAGGTTAAACATCTCTCTTACTAGCTAAATGTCAGCTGAACATGACACACACAGCGAGATTTAGTCAAAAACATGACAAGTTTTGGGCCACCCACACTATGTTATTCGTTTTAGGCATCAAAAAATATACATCACATATACTGCAAGTATATGTATGAGTGCAAGTATAAATTATGACCTTTAGTCTTCAGAAATGACAAATTCAACAGCGTGAGACCAATTTGAGACGAATAACATCACAGAAAATCGCAGTGCAACATGAGCACCAGTCATCCAAAGCAACAGCTAGATCAACAATTTTGCTTGCAGACTTCAGCTGGTCTGAGAGCAGCTTTTGTTGAAACCTCGGACCATAAATATCACAGCCAGCTGGCACCTGACAGCTGATCTCAGACCAGCACATACGGAGACAGAGTGTCTTAATTAGAGCAATAATGTGTGTTCAGCCTGCAGGGAAGAACACACACACACACACACACACACACACACACACACACACACACACACACACACACACACACATGCATGTATACTGCAGTGTTGATGACCTTGCAGCAGCCACTACACAAAAACTACTGTCGTGTGTGTGTGTGTGTGTGTGTGTGTGTGTGTGTGTGTGTGTGTGTGTGTGTGTGTGTGTGTGTGTGTGTGTGTGTCCCTGCAGAGGCAGTTAAGCAGAGACAGTATTATGTAAATTCAGCTTTAATGGATTCAAGTAAATCGTGTCAACTGTGAGCAAGTGTGGATGTGCATGTGTGTGTCCGCTTGTACGCATGCATTGATCTGCACCTTTCAGCGTTTTTGTTAAAAATGTATGCATGCTTGTGTTGACTCAGGTGTGTGACATGTGGTAACTCTTAAATTAATAACACAAATTGTAGTGATTGTGCCAAATCACCACAGCCTAATCAGCAACCCACTCGACCTAATTTGTGCATGCGAGTGTATACGTGTGTGTGTGTGTGTGTGTGTTCACACACACAGCATGATGTATAAGCTCAGCAAACAGAGTGGGTGGAAAAGCTCAAATATGTTCTGCTGCTGCACCTTCAATGTGCTCCAATTACTATATTTGTGAGGACTCACTTGGACCTCCACATTACAACTCAAAGCTTCGACCTTCAGCCTGATGACACACTGTTGTGAAATAAATTACATGGTCGAGCAACGCCTCGTCCGAATGTTTCTCTGAGTCACAGCCATATAACTCCTCTGCAGACGCTGGGTGTTCCTGATCTGCTTCTCTGCACTTAACGCACATTAACTTGGTAGCAACACATCAGACTTTCATGTTTCACAGAAAACTGAACATTGAAACACTGACCAAAAAGCACAAAACTGGAAAGATGACGGTTTCTGAAGTGGAATTTTAATGGTTCAGAATATGAAATGAGCTAAAAAGGTCTCAAAGGTTCTATGTGCACTATTTACCAAAGCCATTTATGTCAATGAGGTTTTACTCAAGGTTGACAGGGTCGCAACTTTACATGTTTTTGATTTACTCTTGGATATGGAAGCAAAAGTTTTGGGTTATACTTCTTAAGTTCTGCAATCCAAAAAATTAATCATGAATAGCAAATTAGCATCAGCATTGTTAGCATTGTTAGCATTTACCATTACCAACGTCTCTTATTGACAGCATGAAGCATTTCTACTCTGGATGTGTTCTTTCTTGGAAAACAACACCTGCACATCACCACTGAGGGGTTTAAATCCAACAATCAAGATGTGATTGAAGTACAGACTTTCAGTTTTAATTCAAGGAGGAGTTTACTAAACAAATTGGTCATACCAGCAATTTTTAGACACAGTCCCACATTTAATTGGACTCACAATTAATCAGACAATTGACAAACAGTTTGATGGCCAGGTGTGCCTGTTTCCTTGTTATTTCATGAGAAATGAAGCAGATATAATATCTTAAGTTGATTCAAACTGCTGAATTTTGAGATGTCAGAACGGCATAATTAAGCTGAATGCACTGAGCAGCTCGGCTATTCTTTGACAAAAATGCTCTTTTCTCATTTTTAAGCTGGGTTTTTTTTTGTTGTTGCTGTTGATGTTTTGTTCTTTTTTTAATGAATGAGAAACAATCAGGTGATGATTAAAAACAAATGAATGAATATACAATAAAATATCTGGGGGGTACTTTGTGTATGAAAGCAGAAATCCTCTCCTTTCTTTTGATCTATTCACTGTGTTCATATTCATAACACCAAATAGTTTAGGGGTCTTAAAGATTAGTAAATATCATTAAAAAGCCTGGCAATTTGTCCAGTGGGGAAAGTGTTTGCTGTATACATTTTCCACACGAGTTTTGATCTTTATATGCAATGGCTCCATAGTGTAGCTGGAGACACAGATCCTCTTTGGGTTTGTGTCAGGAAGGCCATCCGTAACAACGTAAAACTACCAAATCGATCTATGTAGAATATAGTGATGGGCTTTGTAACGTTTAGGACAGTAATTTGAAGTCCAATCCAATAAATAATTTGGACATTTTTCTCCTCTACTAGCTGATGATGATGCAACTCATATTTACTCTTTCTTTCTGTGCCCTGAATCTCTCATCACCTGACCTTAAAATAACCCCAAAGGCCTTTGCCAAAAATGCCACCACCCTGTACATCTGTGCGTCCTTGTGAGGACATTTGATTCTCAACAGGATGGAACACAAAATACACACACACACACACACACACACACACACACACACACACACACACACACACACACACACACACAGGACCTGAAGGAAAGGAAGTTAACAGTGGAGTTCATGTTTGCATGTTGAGATCAGACAGGACTCGTCCTGCTGCGATATGATCTAATATCCTGACACACACACACACACACACACACACACACTTACTATAGCTCAGCTCCTCTCACATTGCTCAATTTCGATCTCTCTCTCTCCTTTTCTTATCTATCACAGCAGTTTCACAGTTTCTCCTGCTACCTGTCTCTCTGCTCACTGGCCAACTGCCACAGTCATTTTATTGCCACGATAACCATCTGCTGTGGGAGGGGGACAGGAAGCTAGTTCAATGAGTGAAAGTCAATCATTGGCTATTTTTAACTCTTATTTTACCAGTCAGGGACATGCGTTATTTTCTTTCTGCCCCCTGTGAAAGTCGAAGCTGACGATGATAAATAGCACAACGATTCGTGTTTCATGCCTGTTTAACAATGCGTTTTGGTCATTTTTCTATCCAATAAAAGTCATCTAAACAGTTATCATGGAGGTGATTTGTTATTTTGTTTGTAGGGTTTTTTTACCCTTTCATAAGCTTAGATTTATTCTGTTGCATCTCAAATCAAAAGCATTTTCCTACTGTGAAAAGCTGCAGTGAAAAACAATATTAAGCGTTCCAGTTATGCAAAGCTGGTGCGTTCAATAATGGAACAAAGACACATAAATAACTCTGAGAAAGAGAAAAAAAACAATAAATCCCACTTTGTTCAACACACACATGAGGATTGTTGCACTGAGTAAAACACCCAAAGTCACAACCAAAAAAAATAAATAAATAAATATTCCTTCTGTTCTTTCAGGATTGATTCACAGCAATCTGCAACTATGTGTGGAGCTCCTTGGCCTGAGCAGTTTAATAAAAAGACGCCTGAATGGGGCGTTCACTCGTCCTGAAAAGCAACCAAACTGGGTACAAATGTTCACTGTTAAACATGCTATTCCCATTAAGATAATTAAGGTGCTGATGCGGCGGCATCGGCAGGATCGAGGAAATCAGATTAAAGGCGCTAAACTCGTTAACAGTCTGCTGCTGGGGAAAATGAGGAATATTTTCTTCACAGACTGTCGCCCACTCAAGAAGAGGGATAAATAAAGCTCTGGGGATTGTGTCTTTAAATTGCAAGTCACTAATGTTTTATTCAGCACTCTACATTAACATTTACTAGCCTCGAGTTGTGAACCTCAAGATGTGGCAACAGAAATTTGAGGCGTTTTGAAAAGATTATGGGACAAAAAAAGAATATTCTGCTAGCAAAATGTTAGTTTGACATCTCTCTAATATTTGCTGTTTGTTGTGTTTTACCTCTTCAGGACTGGAATGGATGCTTAAATAAAATAATCTAAAAGAATTATTGGGAAAAATTCCTTTATGTTGACGACTCATATCCAATGGTGGGGGTTGGTCAGCATACACTGATCTAGAGGAAGTTTTAATATTTTAGCAAAACAAAGATCCAATCAGCTGCTTAGATTCACATATTTAAGGTTTATAGGTAAGTAACATCCATCCACCACACACGTTTTTCTGCTTATCCAATCCCGAGCCCATCCAAGCTTCTCTAATCCTAAACTTAAAGAAAGACATAGAGCGCTTGTTAAACTAAGCAGCAAACACGCTGCTTCCTATCAGCACATCCCAGCCCTCATGTTCCACTTTCTCATATCCAGGACACTTAGCTCTTATCCTGCTCGTTATAAATGGGACGTGGCATGCTAACATGCGCTGAAGATGAATGCGCAGGTAAAAGTGCTCAGTTTTCCCCAGAGGAGCCGGAACGTTTCCCTCAATCCTTCAGCTAAGAAATGAGCTGAGCTTTCTGGTCTGGAAGTCATTCTGTGGGCAATCCACTCATCCAGAAAGAGGGGGTGGAGGAAAAGGAGCATGACCTCAGGTGAGCACTTTCTTTGTCCTCACCCTTTATTCCCACACACACACACACACTTGGCTGAGTTTGTGGTCTGGTGGAGTCATCAGTTTCTCCAACGGTGTGTTAATTTAACGACCGGCCCACCACACAACCGTGGGTCAATATAAATCAATATGAAGGCTGCGAGGAGCGCGCGTGAGTATGATTTAATATCTGGGCACCTTAGGTAACGAGATCCATACCCCACACATGCACACGGTCTCAGCAGGAAACAAAACCACAGCTGTAGTCTCCTTTCAATCAGAGGTTGCAGAGTACATTAACACACACAAACTGTTGCTAAAAGATTGTTTCTTAAATTCTACATTTGTTGTTCATCTTCTTTATCTTTACACTGATTCTTGATAATAGTTATACTGGAATGATGAACATGATCACTGAAGTCATTTTTGCATGAATTAATCTGACGTTCATTTTCGAGACTGGCTGAAAGAAACCACAAAAATGATCAGCCTGGATCAACTTTGCTTCCATGCACGCGCTCTCTTCAATGTTTATAGTTGCTGTGCTGTGCAGATTGAAAAGGAAGTGTTTTGCTGAAAAGAACTGGATCCACTAATACCAGACCATGTTTCAATGGAAGCTGATAATCCCAGCTTTGAGACTTGTGATAAACACCATCATCCTGGAGCAAATCAACACGCCAAGACTTCTCTGACCAAATAGTAACAAAAATACCACCTCCCAGTTTTACGCCCACAGCAACCATTCAAACCGCATTTCATATCCATGCCTATCCAGACTTGACCTTTGACCTTTTGGATATAAAATTCCCAAACACTTAATCATTTTAACGTATCCTGAAATGCTGTGATAACACTGAATGGATTCTTCAGTTGTGGTTTTATGAGGTCAAAGTGACCTTCACCTTTAAATACCAAATTTTAATGGCTTCATCCTTGAATCCGAGTGGTCATTTGTGCCAGATATAATGAAAATCCCTCAAGGCATTCCTGACTGGTGTACACACAAATTATTATAGCACACTGAACGCTGTGATTGATTAAATCAATCAGCTCTCTGTCCCAGATGGATATCCCATGGCTGTTTGCAAAATGAGCGTTCCAAGTCGCCAGTTTCCTGGTCCATCTCGGTAACAAATGATTCATGTTCAAAAAGAAAAAAAAAACCTAGCTTTTTGGAAAACAGCAGGGAGCTGGCTGTAAACACCCCAATTAACACTGTTCACACAATGTTTTAAGTCCCCGTTTCCCCTCCTCGTCATAACAGGCACATGCAAAGCTAACATGGCACACAGAGACACACACTGGAAATAAGCAACATTTAAATTAGCCAGTTATTGTTCAATGACTTACACAGAGACTCTGAAACTCTCAAGACTACAAGATCAGCCACTAAAGTGTGAGATAAGGGATGGAAGATTAAAATGGTATACAGTTACACTGGCTTTATGACATTATAACCTAAACCCTGTTAAAGAGGCAATGGGGTTTAAAAGCCATGAGTCTTTATCAGATAAGGAGGACACAGAAATCTGAACCTACCAACACTGTGGCAACTGTAGTACTCAGCATTACTAGCTTGACCCATATTATTAAAGACGCAAGAAGTGTACCATTCAGGATCTCACTTGAAATGATGTTTTGCTTTTATTGGCAACTCTGTAGGAGTGCAATACTAAGTCTCCAGAGTAAAGTATACTTTAATAAATCCATCCATCCTCTTAAATATGTATCAAGATCAGGGTCACATGGGGCTTATCAGCTGTCAAAGGACAGGAGGCAATGGATCCCCTGGACAGATCACATCTATGGCAGGGTTAACACATGGAGACAGACATCCATTCATGCTCACATTCACACTGCAGCTCCTAACACAATTCAAAGCAAACAATAACACATTTTCTCACGGTGTCTCACTAGTACTGGGCCAAAGAGGTGAGGCTTCAACTTCTCCTCCTCCTCTGCCTCTCTCTGTTCATGCTTTCTTTCTTTCGGCCCTATCTCCCCTTTGGCTCCTTGCCGCTACTTCAGCTGTTAAGCATCATCTTCACTTTGATTTACTGGAACTGGATTCTATAATAAACAGTCATCTGTAGCCAAAATGTAACACTGCAGCGGGCACCATAACAATTTATCGAAGAGATTGTAGGTAATGGAAAAGAAAGCAAAGGTGACAGAATAAGTAGCTGCAAACAACAGAATTTATGTAAATCACAAATAGCGTACCATATTATCTACCATCCAGACCGTTTACAACAAAAACACTCATGAGACCTCTGAATGGATCCAGTTTTTCTCCCCTCCAGCTGCACAAGCCTAGCTTGAAACTTTCAAACAACGTGATTTTATCAGAGGTTTTCTTATACTTTCTTTTTAGGTAATGTATTTGTTGTCTCGCTTACAATGTCTTGAGGTAAAACATTCCTTTAAGTTTGTTAAAGGTTTTAAATTTTAAATAAACTTTAGAAAAAATACAAAAAATATTAAAATGATATTAAATTAATTCTTTCTAAGTAAATAAAATGCTGCATTTGAGTCAAAAGTAGGTTTTCACATTGAACATACAGCTGAATCAGGTCATAAGAAACTGTGAAAATCCTCAGTGGTGTTTTTCATCACTGACTGAGCTGCTCTTCAAGTAGTTGGTTGTGGTGCCTGGTGGTTTGAATAAGTCGTAACAATAACTATGGGATGTCAAAAAGTCATTTGGGGCTTTAAGAATGTCAACTACTCCAGTGTGACGTCATTATAAAATCCATTTACATCAACAACCAGATGTCTCCAAGTTTCGCTAATTACTACAGTGTCCTCACAGTCCAGCCTCGTGATCTGAACTCTTGTGTGTATTGAACTGTGTGTCACTGGGTATGGTGACAGTAGGGCAGATGTCCGGCGTTCAGCGAGCCAAGACAGCAGCGCGTGCACACACACAAATACACATGCATGCACACTAATTTTCTAATGTAACAGAGACAGATGGGCAGTATTATAAATAGAGTTGTCAAGCTATAGCTACCTAGTAACTGCTCTGTTTATACACACACACACACACGTATCACGTAGCATTGCAATACTAAACAAGGCAAAACAGGTATTCGACAGAACATCACTTCATATTCTATACTGTTCACTGGTTTCACCATACTTAAGCTATTGTGCAGAGGTCTGGGGCAATAACTATAAAACCACATTAAATTCACTTTTTACTCTTCAAAAAAAAGCAATTCGAATCATCCACAATGCAGGTTATAGGGAACATACAAACTCACTATTTTTGCAGTCTGAAATATTGAAAATTGACGATCTAGTGAAATTCCAAACAGCACAAATTCTATTCAAAGCAAAAAATAAAGAACTGCCAGGTAATATTCAGAGTATGTTTTTTGTGAAAGAAGGAAGTTATAATTTAAGGGGTTTTTGTAACTTCAAAACAATGAAGGTACGTACGACAAGAAAAGGCTTTTGTGTTTCTGTTCAGGGAGTGAAACTATGGAACAGTCTGAATATGGAATTAAAGCAATGTCCAAACAAAACTGTTCAAAAAGAGTTATAAAAATATGATCTTCTCGAACTATAAAGAAAAGGAAAATATTTAAATTAAGTGAATGTCTCTATTTAAAAAAAACAAAACAAAAAAAAAAAACAACTCATGATGTGATATTATAGTATATAGTATATCAGAAAATGGTTCACTATTTTTATTACAAATTATATCAGTAAGGAAGCTGACTAAATATTAACTGATAATTTATGGCAAAGGGGTGGGATTAAATAAGTGTTTACTTCTTGCCACTCCCTTTCAACATGTAAATTAATAATTTTTTTGTATGTAATTTGTACAGTATTTTTTTTTCTTTCTTATTTTCTTTTCTAAATGTACTTGTATATTGTTCACATGTTGAAATAAATTACCAATCAATCAATCAATCAATCAATCAATCAATCAATCAATCACACACACATTCAGTTTGTCCTTTTATAATACTTTTTACTGATTATCCGTTCATCCTGCAGAAGAATGTGATAAATTATAACCACATCTAATAAATTATAGTTTAGCAGAAACCATTTAAGCCCTGCTAGAAAATTAAAATGTGAAAGAGAAAACTGTTTAGAAAAACATGAGGTTGAAAAGGCTAAATTTGCAGGTTTGTAATTAAAAATGAACCTGTGGTGCTGGATTTAGATTTAATTAAACAATAAAATCAATTAATCTGCAGAATTTTTGAATGTTTTTCTCTGTTGCCAGTTAAAATGGATATGAAGAGATAATGTATGTGTGATTATGTACAGTAACAGACCACATGACCTCAAACCCTCCAAAAATACTTGATAAATATTTCCTTTTGTACAAAAGGAAATAAAGGCTTAGTGGTACTGAAACATTGTGCAATATTCCTTTACGTTTTTAAAAGCTCAAAGTAACATTTACTACAAATATAAACTACAAACGTCTACTACAACTGTGGGTGGGGGCACTTTGACAATGCCAGCATTAATGAGTCACGCAACAACACAACATGTGTCACTTCTTATCTGTCACATTCTATTAGATACACAAATATCAACACAAACTCACACACACACACTTTAACAGCATGCATTTATTTTTAGTGAAGGTAAGTGATGACAGAGAGGAGAGGAGAGCATGGAGAGAACAGATAATGATGATAAGGGGAAGAGGGGGAGAGCAATCAGAGAAGAAAGATGTGATGGTGAGAGGTGGGGGAGAGAGAGGAGAGAGAAAAGAGAGATAAGAGGATAAAGAGAGGGAGTGATGGGGTGATGATAAGGGACTGTGGAAAAGAGAAGATGAAGGTATAAAAGGAGATATGGATGACAGAGAGAAGATAAAAGAGGAGAAGGGAGAGGTAGGGGGAGGGTAAAGAGGTCAAGGGTGAAGTGATAGGAGAAAAGGAACGAAGGGGCAGAGAAAGGGCTGGATGAAAGGATAGAGGATAAAGGTCGAGAGATGGATGGACAGAAGACGAGGAAATGGGAGAAACAGAACAGAATGGGAGAAATGGAAGATTGCAACAGAAAAGGGAGGAAAAGGTGAAATCAATCCAAGACAATTAAGTTGTAGTAGAGGAAAAAGGGAATGGAGAAAAATAAGAGAGAAGTCAGTAGGTGTAGAAGGTGTAGATGAAGAGGGAAAAGAGGGATGTGTGAGAGAAATGGCAACTGGAGGAAAACGGGGAGGAACGGAAGAGGGGGAGGAAAAATATTCAGATGGAGGGAAAGGAGGGAAAGGAGGATGGAGAAAGAGAGGGATTAGTGGATGAAGTCAGAATAAAGGAGGAGGCAGTGGATCTCCTCCAGTGTTGAGCTGTGATGTGTGATGCAGCTAGACATTAAAATTATTTCTTTATAGCAAAAATCAGCTTCTTCAGTTCACAATTTCTGCTTTCACATTTTCTAGAATCATCAAACTTGATCAGTTTTACATATTACTTATTTATGAGCTGATCAGTGATACATTTTTCGATGAGAACGAGGGAAAGTACGTGTATTTCATGTATTTTTCCATTTTTGGAACCCTCCAGGGACACAATGTCCAGAATTGTATATTTACACGTTGTCACTGCACTGTTCACAAATCTAAATCATCACAGAAATCATCATCCAATCACTGGAGATGGGAAATACAAAGAAGCGGTAAACACCATTAGCAGTGAGCAGGAACTCCAGCAACACTGAGGCAAAAAAAGAAGGAAAAAGAATCTGTACAGCAGACCTCACCAACTGCTGATCCCATTTCCACTAAGCTCGGGGAAATGGTCGCTCAAAGCACTCAAAATGACACTGGGATGCAGTTACAGCTACAACAAGGTGACATTTCACTCGTGATTGGCTCAGACGAGGATGACAACACCAATGAGCTAGGACATTTTCACTGCTGTCTTGTTAGCACTGAGAAGTCGAGGACGTCAGTTTATTTTAATAGTTCAATTTCTGCTGAATGTCAAAAACGGATACGTTTACTGTCTTGGCGCTCACACAACTGACTGACTGAACACGTCAAATGTTTTTGCCTTACATTAATTATATAACTTCTTTTTTAATAACTCAGAGTGGTATGCAACGATCCATCAGGTTATGGGACATAATTATTGCCACAGTCATTCCTTCAAATTAAAAGTGACTTTTTCAATTGAAACTGTAGTAAATTATTGTCCTATGAATGCTGAACCTGCAACTCCCCAGAATTGGACATGTTTTTTTCCTGAGCAACTCTCACTTCTCTAGAAAACAGCACTAATAAACCCATTGTGCGCTCTGTGGATGTTACAGAATACCTATTAGACTTATATGTAATTACTCCATGCTGTAAGAAAACTAAATATAGTTCAGCTGTACGGGGGTGCAGAGGCAGAATCTGGACAAACAAAACAGTTTGAGGAAAGAAGAAACCACCAGAGCTAAATAAAAAAGCTAAACTGCTCAAAATGACACCATGCCAGCTTGCTTGACCCTTTCGCTGTCATTTGTTTAATATGCACTTTACTGCCTTTTTTTTCATCCCCGCTCCCGCACATGTTTGCTGGCGGCATCCTGGCAAGAAAGAGGAGCGAGAGAGATTTACACAAAGAGAGAGGAGGGCAGCATAAGGGCTTTTCAAGGCAAACTAATGGAAGACTGGACTGCTCAACTACAGCCACAGGACACACTCTCGCTCTAACACACACACACTTGCACACAAGCCCCATTAGACCAGATGACTGCCTTGGAGCCAGGTGGCATAGCACTAGCCTCTCTCTCTTTCTCGCCTTTTTTCCCCTCTATCTGCACAGTCTGTCCCCAAGACAAACACACAGTTTGCAGTATGCTATTTTACCGCACACACGCAGCCGCCTCCGGCCCGGCTCAGGCTGGCCTCGTCTGTCCTTGCCTCCAGGTTAGACAGGGCCCTGATACCGTGCTGCAGACACATTCTAGGAGCCATAACCAATCGCCCTAATCTAATCCTTGCATAGCCTGCCTCACTTTAAGCAACAGAAAGAGAGTCCATCATATACAGCTACATTTGACAACACTCTGCAACCGCAATCGTCTTTCAGATTGTTTTCATAAATCCCTACATCCACACAGATGATCTGAACAGCAGGAAACCGATAAATCTTCTCATCCTCTTCTTTCAGCAAACCCAAATCAAAAAAAAAAAGATAAAAAGAAAAATGTTCATCCCAGCCAAAATATTATTAAGCTGGAACTGCTTCACCCAATATTCTGCCATGAGGCTAATTCATGGGGTCCAGTGCAGAAAGCAGATGTCCACGCAGCTTTATTTATAATGAAATATAAACTGCTGTGCAACAGTAATTCAGTCTAGAGACACTATGAGGAAGAAATGTGTCGATCAAAGAATCCCGAATAAAAATCTGAAAAGAGAAATCCAATCCAACGGATTTGCTTTGCTGACAAAATCCCAAAGTTTAGTTTACGTAGCATTTTCAATGTCTCCATAAAGCAAATTAGTACGGTGACCACAGTAAAAGTATGGTTTTATCTCCCCTCATTTAGACTGGCAATTTTAAATAAATCTCTAGAGGTGTTACTGAAATGGCTGCAAGACTTGCTTCCAGAAGCACTTTGATACCATATCAGCGTATCAGAGAGGAAAATATCACTTTCACAGGAGCAAGAAGCTCTTTGTTCTCGATGAAACAACAATAAACAATCAGAAACTGAATAAGACAATCTGTGTATCCTTTAGGTCAGCGGTCCCCAACCCCCGGGCCTCGGACCGGTCCGTGAGTCGTTTGGTACCGGGCCGCGAGAGTTGAGGCTCAGGTGTGAAATGTATAGTTTTCAGGATTTTTATCGGTTTTCAGCGTTATTTTGTTATCGTTTTTATCGTTAACTCGGTTTTCCTGGGTCTTTTCACGTGTGTTATGAATAAATTTTATTTTTTTCGGTACTGGTACTAGTTTTATTTTGTTGTATTTATCCGCGACACCTTAAAAGCCGGTCCATGAAAATATAGTCGGGCATAAACCAGTCCGTGGCGCAAAAAAGGTTGGGGACCGCTGCTTTAGGTTGTTTACACATGGACTATAAAAGTGGGAATAACAGGGAAATTTCTGACGCAGCTTCTTCTCAAACAAGACTACGCCCACTTTGTTTAATGTTTGCTACGGCCAGCGTCCTTTTCGACTGGAGAGCTGACTGTCAGAAAACACCGAAACATGTGCTTCATCATTTTTCAAGAGCCAGAGGAGACATTGTCAAATGATTTGCTTTGGTTGACAAAGAGAAGGGAAAAAGATGCAAAGAAAGTCAGTTTACTGCTTCTATAATTACCAGGAAAACAGCAAGTCCTTCACGTAGCGCTGAAAGCAGCACATTTCTCTAAAAGCAGCTAAAGATCAGGGATGCGAACATGTGTATGGCAACAAAAAAGAGACAGCTCTTAGATCATTATCTCAATATAAGAGTCTAATAAAGACACAAAATCCTGTGATGGCATAACTCACTATAGATTAGGCTACAACCCGTGTGAAAAAAAAGGATTTTGACCAGAAAACAAGCTGTTGACACATGATTTATCATCATTTTAGCTGCCAGGGAACAAGTAATGAAATAAAGAAAACTGTATATAAAATAGTTAGTGCTGTGCTAACGCGCTAACTCGCCCAGTGTGTGGGGCTGGACGGCGCTAACATGTTAACGAGCTAACCGTGCTAGCACGTTGACGCCATGCAGCCCCATGCACGGGGCGGTCGAGCTCACTAACGGAGATTTGCCGCGTTAATACGGTTATGGCGTTAACGTCATTTTAACCAGATTAACGCTGACAGCAGTAAAAATAGTATGATTACTTAATCGTGCCTCTTGGGTACTAATGGTTTACACCCTGGCCTAAATCAAATTGTATTGATTTTAAACAGACAACAGAACAATGAAACGTATTAACTCTAAATTTTGGGTTGAGAAACAAACAAAACAGAGAGAAAAGCTCGTAGTAGTAGACGTAGTCAGACAGAGACAAGGTCTGAACATTCCTGAAGCCCAAAACAGGTAATCACATACAATTAGCCAAGCTAAAAAAAAACAAACCCAAAAAACAACTCTGTCCTTTTTTACTCTATCCTCTGTCTCTCACTGGGGATGATCAGCACACAGAGAATAGATAAATGAGAAGAAATGTACAGAGAGAGAGGAAGGAGGGCAGAAAGTGCAGAGCTTGCCCAGAGGGATAAGGTGATGGGATGAACGAGGTCAGAGTCCCTGCTTCACCTATTCACTGAAAAAAATCATAAACTGGGTGGATGGGAGAGAAGGGAGCGGCTGCTCAGATACTCAGCCACAGGCACGCACACACCCACAGTCAAGTCCACACCCACATGTTCCTGTCTCTTGGTGTGTCACTGACCAGGAACTCCACAGGGAAGAGATTAGGACTCGAGGCTACATAGCAGGATGTAAGGCTGTGTTATAAGAACCAAAAATGAGGGTGTTGTAAAGTGTCACAAACAAATCAAGCATAAGCAATAAAATGCTCTGCTCTGCCTGATCCAGCCTCACTTGAGCGCAGGCACATGTAACCGCAAACACGACCTGTCACAAGAACAGCGAGCCTTTGTGGCGTCTGCTTTTCACGCACCCATTATCTGCTCAGAAACCACAGAAACACAGATCGCTGTCATCACCTCTCCGCCTCTCAGCTGGTGGTTTATTACATGTGGTTAGAGCACATCCAACCACAAGCTACTGTGCCACAGCTCCTCGCTCTAACTGGGGAAAGGAATCAAACACCAGCCAGTGACTCATAAGCTTGGGAAACAGGGCTAAAGCTGTGAGTTAGACAGAGAAGGGGGGAAAAAAGAGACGCTGGTCTTCGGTTATAAGAGCAGAATATGAATAAACAAACTGCAGTAGACTAATCAGAACGGATAATTTCCCTCAGAACAGCACAAAGCTAATCAGTCCGTCACTGCAGCCTGTTGTCATGTGAACAGTACTGAAGAAAATAGCTGCTGGGGTTGAAATATCACATACCTCTGAGTTTCACTAAATGCATTCGTGTGAGAAAGCGAACCAGCGACCCGGATATAACTATAAAAGGTCAAGACTTTAGTTCCTGGTAAACAAAGAACTTATAAATCTAATTTTGTGATGATACAACAGGAAAATCAAGTGTCTACTGACTCTGGGATGCATGGAAAAAAGCAAGCCTGCTCAATTTTAGCGAACAACACAACAACAATTACAATGGTTAAATAAATAAATGGAAAAAAAAGAGTTGAGGATGGTGGAGGGTTATATTCATCCGCTGGGAAGTTTTTGACTCCAGGGTTAGGGCCAGTCTCTCTCCAGCCTTTCTGAGGGTGCAGACGGGGGCAAAGAGAGCCCCCGGTGGCAGAGGACTCGCATGCCTGAAGAACGCTACACGGCAGCCTCAGGGCAAGCTACAGATAGCCCAACAACAGTTGGTTTGATGGCCAAAGGCTATTTTTCCATCATCTTGACCTGACCTGCACTAATCAGCCTGTGAGTTTAAGCTTTCAGAGATATGAAGAAAGAAAAAAAATACAACTGAAAAGACACCCAGGACAAACAAAACAAAAGCATTGTTAGGGAAATGAATGCAAAAGAGGATTTGTTTTATCCTAATTATTTTGTTTTTATAAATCGCTGTAAGGCAAAATCATAATTAAAAACCAATTAAACGCCTAGCCTCACAAAAATAATATCGTTTAGTGGCCTTACAGATATGCCTGGTTAACAGTTTGTTAATGGCCACACATCAATGGACACAAATAATCCCACAATTATACCAGAAGCCAGCAGCGTGAGTCTGTTATCTAACTTGCTGGCAGGTCCTGTTTTGATACTTTGGGTCACTGGATCGTTTTGTGATTGCAATATTGAAACCTTATCTGTTGACACACGCAAAAATAGCATCGTCACAAGCTACTGTGTTGGAAATGGCTACTACATCCTCTGGTGGCCTAATTATGGTCTTCCAGTGTATCCTGGGAAACAGGAAGTGATTGATGTAATTTAACAAAAGCTTAAGAGAAAGCTTAAGAGTGCAAACGACTCTTGTTCATTGATTACCGATGGTGAGCTATCGAGTTGGCTGACAGTTGACAAGATCCAGCATAAACTCTCACTCAGGAGTTTGTGCGGCAGAAGGAGTCAGAACATGAAATGCCAGGATCTGTTTGGATTACGCTGCTTTCCACTGATCCTGTGAGGTATGATCATAAATGTTAATGTCTCAACCCCTTTTTTTAGAGTGCTCTGTGGGATATGTACTTAAGCTTCTCCACTGTGTTAAAACTAAAACCAAATCTGAATTTCGGTTTTGCTTTCAAATGGTCGTAACGGGACTTCCAGAGCGATCTAAAAATAGCGACAGCACTGGAAGCAGCTCAGAGGTACAAAAGGACGCGACCCTCGAGGCAAGAACATCCCAAATTAAATCTTTGGCTTTTATGTTTTTATTGTTGAGGCTTTTTTTGTAGAGCTCAGTACTCAGAAAATCACCTGCATGATTTAAGTGCAAATGTGAGGGTGTGATGTGTACAGCAAATGTAAACACTAGAACTGGAACAATGAGTCAATCAGCTGATTAACAAGAAATCAATAGACTGGCTGTTTTGATTGGACAATTGTTGTTTTTCTTTAAGTGACATAAATTAAAATCAATACCATGCAGATTAATCTTAAAGTGCTGTTTTCTGCCCGTCTGCAGCTGCAGATCGTTTCTCTTCTAGTCTTCAAACAAAAGTAAAAAAATAAAAATATTTTTTTAAAAACAGAAAGCCTTTTTTCTTCCCAGACAGTGATACCAGAAGGTCACAGGTCACACAGTTAGACCAGTCTCAACGGGGACCAGGCAGCTGGGAGCACTGGCTCTCTGACCATTGAACAGGAAGCTCATTTTGTGTGTTTCCATTGGACATGACGTAAGTCCAGCTGCCAGCAGGAAAACAACATGCGCATGATCACAACACAGCCCACAGAAAGAATCCCAGCACAGGGAATGGGAAGCAGGCCAACCCGCCAATCAATTTTCAACTTGAACTCTCACTTTGGCCGATTTCCTCACTCTTCTACTGGAGCACAGAAAGCTGGAGGCGCATATCTAATAAACAGAAGTGGAGAGAATGATTGGCAGGAAAGGGTAGAAGAACACGCTATATTAGAATTCTTTTTCATCTCCTGTCAGCTGTGTTTTTTAGCCTCTTATATCATTCTGAACTCTCTTTCTGCAACCCCTGGCTCTTTTGAATGACTATATATTTCAAGCACATACTCAAAGGAGGTACTCAAAAATCTATGAATTATTTTTATAAAATCTATTTCACTCCAATGAAAATCCCTTCATTCCGCTGCAAAGTCAGGAGTGGAGACCTGACTTCAAAGCAAGGCTGAAAATAGCCAATAATCAGCTTTGTGTGAAGCCTGGTTGACATGCTTGCTGAATAATTCTCCAGCAGAGCTCAAAGTAGAAGTTAAGAAGCAGTGTACTGGGGTTTCCTGCCACTTCCAGAGTTGCTCCAGCTGGTTATTCGCAAAAACTGGCATTGTTGCAATGAACTGAGGAACACGTGCTTGTGCAAAACAATGTCTGGAGCGAGAAAGGAGTCACCGAAGCTCACGCTGACGTGTGCGGTCATTAACTGACCAAAGGTTGTAAAGTTAGATTAAAATAAACTTTGCAAGTGAAAAATGTGCTATAGTGGAAGTATTGTGGATTTCTTTTGTTGAAACAAAATTGCTCAGGCTGTATAATTATTAGAGATGGCACGATACCACTTTTTTATGTCCGATACCGATACCGATATCATAAATTTGGATATCTGCCGATACCGATATGAATCCGATATAGTGTGTTTTTTAATCAGTAAAACTGTTTTTTTAATATCTTGCTGCTTTTTGTATAAGTTCATACTCAAGTTAAAAAACAACAACAACACTAAAGCTATTCTGTTATACCTGTATGTAAAAAAAAAACACACTGCACCCAAAATATTTCATAGATCAGCAACACTGATCAATCTAATAAAGTTAAACCTACCCCATCCTCCCTATTCTGGTATTTTAAAGAGTACTTAGCAGAAATATTAAGCAACCTAACTAATAGGGTTGCAAACTCCCAGCAAAAGAAAATAGGGAACCACCCTCTTCCTCATGATGCTTAATCAATGTAATCAACTTTAATTTGATGCAGGGTGAAAAAAATTCACAGAAATAAATTATTTTTCAAGAATAATTAAATAGATTCAACATCTTTCTTCAACAGAATTGCAGACTGCACAGATGGTACCTTCCCAAAGGAAAAAGTACTACTACTAAAAAGTACTAGGGTATATTAGACTTAACAGTTACTATATACAGTAATGGACTTCTATACATTTTACATCAGATTAAAACTTTGGGTGTAAGATTCAGATAATTATTAAATAATTAAAAGCTAGATATTTTAAATGAAAATAAGAAAGAAAAGTATGTCTTTGTGCCCCCTTTTGCCTGTTCATGCCCTATCGGCCCCCCTGGCTAAACTTTGCTAGATCCGCCCCTGCACAGTTACCAGCCAGCTGCATAGAAAAAGATCCTGGTGTAGAAAGTAATATTAAATAAATTCTAACAACAGATTATCAAGCTTAATAGTGCTGCTGTTGTTCAGCCGCTGGTTTCCTCTTTCTGGTGAGAAGTGGGCCAAAAACAAACAAGAGAGACGGACTCGCGACAGAAAAGCCGATCAGCTGATCATTAAGCAGTTTCACGATTGAAGTAGCAGCAAGAAGAGAGAGAGAGAGAAGAGGCAGTTGCTCTATATATCGGTTGTTAAGCTTAACGCGGGAATGCTTTACAAACATTCAGAGATGAACTTACACACTTGCTTTACTTCTCTCTGAGATAACTTCCTCGGAGATGAAATGTTTGCTAGCAGGCTACAAATACACACAGCCGCTCTATCACGTGACCACACTGCTCCGGCTCGCCATGTCGCCAAGTTTTGTGAGGTGCTTTTTTGATATTTAATGGATCGGATTACATTTTTTATTTCTCTCCGATATCCGATCCAGTAATTTAGGTCAGTATCGGACCGATACCGATACGTAATATCGGATCGGTCCATCTCTAATAATTATACTCTATGTGTTGTTACATTTTTTAAGCAGTTAATGGCTGCAAACAATCTCTAAACCTATTTTTTATAATAGTCAGTCAAATTGGCAAAAATCTGATATATTCTTATTAGAGCAAATTTAGCCCATTCATTGTGCTGTTGGTAAATGTCATATTCTTAATTAAGATTGTTCCTCATTGAGAAATAGTTTATTTGAATGACTGATTTAATAAATGAAATCAAAATTCAACAAAATATATTTTGAAAAGCTAAAACAAAACAAAAAATGCAAGTAAATGTGACATTTTTAAGAAGTCACATTCTTAAAAATGTGACTTCTTAAAAATGTCACATGTCGATGGTTCTTTTGAAGCGCTGAGAAACTGTCGTCGCCCCCTCCTCCATCCTTCCCCTCCTCACATTATACTAAGTGCTGGGGAAAATAACAACCAATGGGACTTCAAAATGCATCAGCATCAAAAAGCCATTTAATCATTGCTCTGCTTCCCTCTCTCTCTCCTTCCTCCAGCCCTCGTGCCAAATACCATTTCATGTCTCTGGGGAGCAGGAAACATTTAATAAAACTTCTCTAATCGAGTTCAGCGGCAAAGAGCTGTGTGTCCTCGCTTTGTGCTTGCCATCTCTCAAAGACGAGACCCAGTTCGTCAAACGGTTTTATTCTCTGAGGCCAAGCTGATGTTTTGGGGTTTTTTATGTAAGCAGACCTGACAAAAATTGCCCTCATTGTGCCTTTTACGCTTTGGCTTCAAGCCCAAAGAAATATATAAAGTTTCAGGAACAGCTCAGGGCTACACACAAAGCCTGATCATATCATTTGACTGCCATTTCATTCAACGCAAAGTTTACCAAATGTAGAATTTAAGCAGCAGTTCATTGGTACCATGTGGAAATACATGCATCTTGAACTGGTGCACACTGGAGCCTGGAGCATGTGTGTTTTTGCCGTGTTAAAATACCAAGATGTCAGCATTTTAGGTTAACAAAGAGCATTTTGGAAGAAGAAAATATGCAAGCCGGTGTTTCGCCATGTAAAATATGAAGAATTTGCATCAGCATCCAGCATCAGCGAGTACTCAGAGTTAATTATTGACCGCTGTGGTATATATTGGTAAAATGGTTTCAGGGTGGCTTATTAAAACAGAGGTTAAAATGGTAGCAGTAGCTTTTAATTGAGCTGTTTTAAAGTTTGAAAATAGCTTCATTTTAATTAGGGCTGTGCGATATGACCAAAATCTCATATCCCGATATAAGAATTCTATCGTCCCGATAACGATATAAATCACAAAAATGTAACATTTTCTGTAAATTCTGTGACTCTCGGGCAGCTCGACTTGCGTGAAGTGTTTCCAGCTGCGCGTCATGTACCTGGAGTCGAGAGTTTTAACGATGCATGAAACGATACATTTTTAGACATAAGTTGTAACAGCTGCCGTTTTCTTTGTGAGTATTTATTACACGGCGTGCTGCGGGGAAAAGCCCGTTCTAACGTTTGAGTCTAAGGTTTATTTTTTAGCACCTGGTGGCTCTTTTTAACCTCTCATCCGTAAATAATCTGCTCTTTCACGTGATTCAGTTTATTTTGAAAGGTCTCAACAGGATCTTGAGCTTTATTGTGAAAGGTTTATGTGGAACATAAACAAGCGGACACGCGATGCTGTTACCGTCGTTGTTGCTAACAACGCATAAAAACAGGCGCTTGTCCGTCCGTAGTGTGGTTATATTAAATATAACAGAAAGAGAGAACTTTAAGAAATGAATATAGCCACTACAGCGACCATCAAAACGATGAAAAAATATTGCCGTAAACAGTTTATTTTGCGACACCACGAAACAAACGATAGTGTAAAATGAAACGATAGATGTTTTTATATCGTCATCCGATATATATCGTTATATTAAACAGGCCTAATTTTAATGCCACTAAAAAGTCTGCAATTTAACTGGAATGACGACAAACTCAAAGGCGGTGCTCGTGTCAGCCTCTAGGACAGCTGGACCGAGTGACTCTCTTTGAACAGATCTGTCTTCTGTAAGCTGCTGAGACGCTCGGCCGCCTGAGACTCTGCTAAATGATACCCGACGCACCGCATGTGCAGCTGAAGCAGTCATTTTTCAAAAGCTACTACTGCTGTCTGAATATCTGTGAGTTCACTTCTTCCACAGTGAAGGGTTGTCGAGTGCGTGGGTGTAAACTTTTTAAGAAGTACCTCACGCTCTCTCCTCTTACTATTCATTCTCACCTTCCTTTAAAAGCCCCATTTTGTGCATTCTTCTTTAAACGTTTCAGCTTTCATTTCTTTTCCACAGCACTTTTCTCTCAGGTGTATTATCAGGTCACTGCAGCTCTGACCCTTCGCTTCCTCCCTACTGAATGCTAGCGGGACCTGAACTTCTCAGGGGGCTGCAGACTCAGTGTACGTCGTTCTGGATAACAGTGTATAATGCTGAAAAGGGTACAGACTACAGATATAAGCGAAACTCTGTACTGACTGCAGCCAACTGAAAGCCTGACCCCTTGACTGCTGCATTTTGGAGACATGTACGGTCAGGGCCTTTTTGTGCACTGCAAAGGCTACACACACTTGTACACAAAAGAGAACGGCCAGGCAGAAGCACATTTACACTTTGGGAAACAGACAAACAAACTCGCCTTCAGTTAAATTCTCATATACAATAATATTCCTTCATTTTCACTAACACAATATTTGGGATCATTGGCCTTGCAAAAAAATATATATGCACATGATAACAGCCAAAGAGTCCAGAATGGTCTCAGAAGGCAAATCTGACAGCTGGTAAACTGCAAAATGAAGGATTGGGAATTGGTTTATAAATCCTAATTTCAATACTAAAAAAACAAAATCTCAGCAAAGTGTTTCCAGTTGACTTAACGGTGAAGCTATAAGTGGGAAACTAACACTTTTCGTCTATTTGCTTCTAATTATTTGCCGTTCTAATGCGGCCTTGTTGTCAGCTAATGGCAAACAAAACAAAGAGCTGACAAAAGTGGGCGTCGAGCAGCCCATACATCTATTATAAAGATGTTTTAACGGGCTTTAGACATTTCCATTTAACACAATGGAACATAAACAAAATTGTAACACCGCAGATTTATACCTTAAGACAGATTAGACTCTCTGTCGTCACAGCTGTGCGACATCATGTGGTGACAGTTTCAAATCCTGTAATAGTCCAGTGAAAATCCCTATCTGGAGCAAACTGTCCCAATATAAAGCTCTTATTAGACAAAGGAAAATATACCAGTTCTGATATGTTTACAATAAATTCTGTCTTCAGATCTTTCTATGCTGTTTTTTAATTACATACCTCACACAGAAGAACATCAGTACACGCGTCCCTGAAGAAAAATTGTGAAAAAAAACAAAAAACCCAAGTTTTGAAAACCTCAGGATAGTGACAAGCAACAAAATGATTTGTCACTGAAACAGGACCTAATTGTGTCAACTATCTGTTGCAATAGATGGTTTAAGATTTTATTAAGTCAAGGACAATGCTTTTTTTAGGCATTTAATTAAATGTAAAGGATACTTAAAATTGTCCTTTTAATAGATGGTATAAGATCCCATATTATGGATGAGACGCCAGTAAAAACTTCTCAGGGTTTTTCTCTTAAATTCTCACTTTATGGCACACTGATACAGGAAGCTTCAGAAACCTTGAAGCCTTTGGTTCATTATTTCTGAATCTAAAAACCTTTATGGGTTCCTGGGGCTCTTGTGATGCCTCTCAGTTGTATTCTTATTAGAATGTGGTGACTGGAGCACACACACAAAGGGATAACAAGCAGATCTCTCCTTGCAGGAAACAGAGGCAGCAACTGCAGAGCAAACATCATCCTTATTTAATGCAGGCACTTTATCTGAGTTGCTTTAAGAGTTCTTTGGCACTGCACATTACCACAGAAAACTTTTTGACACATCACACTTAATTAGATGATTTCTACAAAACAAGCATGTAGAGCTGACGTCATGAAACTTCAGAAAAGGATCTGCATTAAATCTAGCAGGTCGGATAGAGTGCGTGTATGAACCACGCGATACAGCCTTAACATTACACAAACCCACCGAATAAATGTCACCCACAGAATCACAACTTTCAGTCACATTTACAGCCACGCTCTGTCTCACACACACATTTTTTTCTCTCTCACAGACACACAAAGTCACAGCTTTTCCACTCACACGTTCTGTTCTGAAACCACAGGCACCACAAATAGCCATCATCACCTCTCTGCCTCTGTGCCTCTTGTCTGGCAGCTTATTACATGTAGTTAAACTCAGCCATCCAGCAGTCACCCCCACCCCCAAAGAGAGTGCAGCTCCATCCTCCATGCTAGAACTCAAAATCAGAAAGCAACCGTCCTTGGTGTGTAACTATTATCCAGGAACATGTTGAGTTTAGATTGAATTTTCTGGAGAGGCCATGAGTTCATTTGTATATGAGCAAAAGTAAATTTTGTTTTGTTTTTTTAATGACAGGCATCTCCTAAGGTGGTAAATTAAATATCTTTAAAGTCTCAGATAACTAAAGCATAATGACAGAGAATGTATATAATAGTTACCAGTGCTACTTTGTGGTTGCTCGGTTCATTATTTAGTCATTTAGAAACACAACTGAAAAAAAACACTACCATCATGAGATCCAAGAGCCCAGTGAGACCTTTAAATTGTTAGTTACAACTAGATACTTCTTTTTCTGAAATTCTGAACTTCTGTTTTTTTAGACAGAAAAAGAATAAAAAAGAGGGAAAACTGTACATTTTTTAATCTAAACAGAAACACTGGGGAAAGTGTTGAACATCTATATTAGTTGAAAACAATGTAACCATTTTTAAATGTTTGCTAGACAGAACTTAAAAAGAAAGAAAGTAACTAATAACTAAATACTTAATCAAAAAGTATGCACACAGGATGCCCAAGCTGACCACACATCAATTTAGATATACTGGAGACATGTATAAGGTAAACAAGTATGATAGCTTTAGTTTGTACTCTGAATATCCTAATAAAGTTCCTTTCAAGTAGATGAAACACTACTAAAACAGGACCACCATAAACAGGAGGAGTACTTTTAGACTTTCACCCCCATTAATGTGAAAAGTGGCTGGTGTCTGGAGGAAAACCAACAATAACACAATATCACAGTGATGTTTTAATGATTCCCACTTGGAGCTTGTCAGCTCAGGAGTCAGGAGTCAGATGGAGCAGCAGCTCTGGAGCTGGCACACATTCAGAATCTTACTTAAGCAGACATTAACAGGGTGGATCATTGCTGACAAGGGGGTATGAAACCATTTTTGCAATAAAGGAGGGTCTTTTTAACTCTGTACTATTACGCCAACACCCACAGTCATTCTCGAACGACTCCACCCTCTCAACTATAAACTAAACAGTTATACAGTATGTTTTAACCTCAAGGCATCTAATGTCAAACAGGCTACATACTAAATCCCTAAACTCCTCTCTAACATCGAATTGCAAAATTGTTCTTAAACTGTATAGATACCAAACATCTTATACAGCAGGAGGCTTTAAAAAAAGAAACAAAGGAAGGAAGAAAGGTACAAAGATGTTCTGGCTGTATGTGTTAAGAAACGATATTCCAGAAAAAGGAGGGATGGGAAAAGCTGTTAAATCCACCAACAGACCGTCTGGACTTAGAGGGTTTCACAGCACTGGCCATGAAATCTCCAACACACCACTGTCAGCTGGCAGGAGTCTGCACGCACACACACTCACACGCACACACAAGCAGCCCTGGGATTAATCCTGCATTTGGTTGCCATCCACCAGCAGGCTCATGTAGATCCAGCTGAATATCAAAACATATTCGGGAGGGATTTTTCAGGACAGGAATTAACAGCCGCAGAACCTAAAAGAGCTCAGATAAAAACACTACCTCCAAAGTAGGACCAACAGCTTTTTCACACGCAATGATCACTGTTAGGAACACGGGGAAATATCTCCTTTTAATGTACATACTATAGATTAGCTACACATATGACTGTAGATGGAGAAAAATGCAGAAGAAGGTGCTCTCAGTTTAATGTACTGAAGAAGCTTTAATGTCAAAATCTAGAGCGTTTCCACATTGACAGTGATAAGGACACTTCAAAGTTTGATAACAGAACTGACCTTGGATGCTTGAGGTTAACAAACAGGATGAAAAATCTCCGGGGAAGACGTCTCAGTAATTTTGAGACTTTTACTTGGGGGAAAGTTTTTTTGAGGTGATTCAGCAAGAGACTCTTTCACTTCTTAGAGTTCATTCAAAGCACTAAACATGGAAAAGTACTAGCCCATGTGTAAATACATAATGCAACAAACCTATAAAATATGAAACTTGTTTGAAATATTCATTTCAGTGGTCAGAAGGAAAAGACTCACACTTGGGATAACTGCAAAGCAAAGGAAAAATCTTGCTCCTTGTGAGGCTAAATATGGACAAACAGGCTGTAATCAATCAGCGCACACAAACCTTTAAAATGGTCAGAGTTTAAAGGACTGTATAAATATGTGTCCATGACTTCACAGAGGAATCTCCCCAAACTATGGGAGAGGCTTTCTTCACGACAGCTGGGAAGGACGCCAGGCGCATACACAGCATGCACTGGGGCTCATGTCACCAGCTGAACCTACACATGTCCAGACAGGTCGCCTTTCTTATCTTACACTTTCATTTAGACAGGCTGATTCCTACAAGAGTGGCTGCTAGTGCTGCGCGATACTTCAAATATTATTATCGAACCAATACCAAGTAGATACATGGCCAGTATTGCTGATACAGACACCAATACGTTTAGCCTATTAAGGCAGCTTATATGTGGGAGAGCCATGTGTTATGACTTGTGAAATAAATAATTACAAGTTTGTAAATTCTGAACACATTTTAATGACCACTAAGTCATAATTTTAATCTCAGCCAAACCATTTACTCAGGAACAAATAAAATACTGAAAAAAGCCAAACAATAACATTTTTAAGTTATCTAAGTGACTCATATATCATGTTTAACCTGAGTAGCGAAAGACGGCGGTGGGTTTGAAAACGATTTGCAGGGAGTCACCGGCTCTAGTGAGCCTTGCCCCCGGCTAGCTATCGAGCTAGTGGGTAACAGACGTCTCCGAAAACGTCGGAGCGCTTTTGAAAATATGTGGTGTCTTGATAAACTGAGCAGATATTTGAGGTTTACACAGCTACATTCTCGCCTGAAAATATGCTAAACGTTTATTTTGTGACCCAGAAAGAATAATAAGAGTAATATTAAAACTAACTAGCTGCCGCCATTGTTGGAAACTGAGCACGGCCGCGCTGGACCGCGCTATGAATTCTGGGACACAACTTCTTCTTCTTCGGGGTTTAACAGCAGCTGGCATCCTTGTACATGCAGTGCTGCCATCTTCTGTTTCAGTCCGTTATTACACTCTTAAATCCTACTACTTATTCCTGCGTCTTTTGGGATCTTACAAAGCTTCAAACGACGCGTCGACTATTAAATTAGTCGTCGACGATTTTGATAGTCGACGTAATCGTGAATCGTGAGCGTATGAAAACAAAAGCACTGCGCATGCACGTTTTACCTATATTCTATCGCAATATTTCATTTTCTTATCGTTGCCCAACATTATACTGGTATTACCGTGAACAGTATGATATGGCCCAGCCCTAAGACAAAGTATAGATTTTATTCTGCTGGTACTGATTCAATAAAATATCAGCCTCGGTATCGATACTATTGATATTTGCATCGGTCAGCCCATCGGTCACTAGCAGCTGCTGCTTCAGATGTAACCACGGACTTTTGGGATTGGGTAGTTGACAGGTTTTAAGGGGGCTTTTGAGAGCAGTTGGCTTGTAAAAGTTATTTTTCACTGATTCAAAATGAACAAAATGAACCTTTGACCATGAGGCTGACTGCAGTGAGTCAGTATTTCTATTTATAGTTGAACCTAATGACCATTTTAAGTAGTGATGAACGAGTATAACCATTTCCCTATTAATCAACAAACTTAATCTCAACAAAGATATGTAAATATACTTCACATTACAGCAGCGGCAAATACTTAACCTTGTTTTTGTTACACCAATTATTTGAGACACAACAAAATTGAATAACCCAAACACACTCTACCAGTCACTGTGCAATCAAACATTTTTCACACCTGCAATTATCCGTGCATGTTCTTACCGGTAACGTCTCATTTTCTTTTCTCCTTTCTTAAGCAAGGCTGATTAATGGATTGCACGTACTGGTGTACATTTCTCCACTGCCATTCCTTAATCAGTTTTTTGATCTCGGTAATCTTTCACCATCTTATTTGTAATCATTCCAGCAGCGCTTTGGCAAGAAATCAAATGCCACGCCAATAAAGCATATTCAATTTAAGTTAACTTGTATTGACTGGCAGGCTGGCTGACCTCCCACCATATATCACTGCACCTCCCCCATTCCCTCCATCCTTCATCCTGCTCAATTACTCATTTGAAATCAGTGCCTGAAAAACACATACACGCCTTGCAAGAGTTCTAAAACAACCCAAAAAATAAAATAAAAAAGAAAATATGATTGCAAAATGACATAAAAGAGGTAGAAAATGAAAGAACAGAGGGAATTATAGGAATTATAGGAAGAAAAAATAGAGAAAACGCATGACTCACCTGTGCGCTCTATGTAGTCGACACATTTCTCGATGAAAAGTGGGATGGGGCGATCCGGGGTTACTAGGTTCTGCAAGGGAACGCCAAAGTAGTTGCTCTCCCAGGTTCTTCGAGTGGGTGGGTACAGCGGTTTGGGGGGCTTGGAGGATTTCGGCTAAGATAGCAAATAAAAGAATGAAAAACAGAGATGAGATGGCAAAGATCACAGCGTGTATGAAGATAATTGAATGCAAAATAAAATCAATAAATAGAAAAAATTGTAGTGGATGAGGAAGGAATGATGGGGGAGAAGAGAGGATAATAAATAAGCGCGAGTTGAGAAAAGAGGAGGAATTCAATAGAAGAAAAGAGGAAGGAAAAGAGGAAGCAGAGAGGAAAATGAAAACATGGAGAAGTGAACAAAAGGTTTAAAAAAGAGATTGAAGACAAGGGGTGGAAAAACAAAATGGAAAAACAGTAGGAACAGTAGGAACAAAACCGGGAAAATGACATAGAAAAACAGTAAAGGAATGAAGGGGCAATTGAGAAATAGACACCAGGGACAACAACGATGGAGGAGGAGAGAGGGTGAAGTGGAGGCAGAACATTATCACAGGAGAAAAGGTGGAGGAGGAGGAGGGTAATCGGGGAATAGATCAGAAAGAAAATTAGTGGGATGAAGGGCATTTGAGTGGGAGACAGCATGTAGAAGAAGACAAGGAACACCAAAGATAAAAACAAGAGACAAAACAAGTCATTCAGACTGAAGCTGGGACGTGTAACAAGGTGCAACGTTAGCTTTGATTTCCCACACTCTTCTGCTCTTCAAAGTGTTGTCATGCCTACAGCAGTTCGAGATTCACTCTAATTGGCCAGAACGGTGACTAAATACCTTCCGTTTTGTACTTCCTGGTCTGGCTTTCGCTCTCCTCTCTGATTATTTAAGATGGTTTGAATATTCCAACAATTCCCTTTTATGATGCCCATGTAGCGCCGGTGGCTCTTCCTCTACTGATTTGCACTTTATTATCTGATCTGTGCTTCCATGGTTGCTGACTTGCTCTGAAGCATTTTTATGTGTTTTGTCTGTGCAAATAGTCTTGAGAGCTTGAAAAAAACCCTCAACTTCTTTAGGTTTTTTTGAAGATGTTTCAAGACGTTTTTGTTTCCAAGGTGTAATAAAAAAGTGTGGGTCATTCAAGTTATCAGCCAACAGGTGAAACCACTGTGAGACGTTGCCCTACCCCACCATCAAGTGAGTCACTGAGGTCACCTGAGGCAAGGTGTGAATGGGGGTTGCAACACAGGGGAAGGCGTCACAGGACTGCACTGTAAATGATTGGTAGCTACTGCCGCAAGCCACCACCTCTGTTCAGTGATGGTGGCTAAAAGTAGGTGTAGATTTCCACCTTTGCTCCTCTTTCAAATCAACACAAAGGTGTGTTCTTTCTCCTTTAAGCAGACGTGTACAGCTGTTCTGTTGAGGTGGCTCTCCTATGATGTGCTATGTGTTTGCGGAGTGGCTGTTTGGTCTCTCATATGTAGTTGTCTGAGCACTCCTCACTGCACCGCACACACTATGCTGTTTAACTTGAGGAGGACAGCCCCCACTAGGGGTTTACTGGAACTCTCCATTAGATGTTCTAAAAATGTAGAAATCCCTTGGGAAGAGAGGCGAAACATCTTCCAAAAAAACCCCCTAAACAAGTCCAGTTGCCTTCTTTTCAAGACTACAAACATCTTCAATCAAAAGCAGATGTCCCTGCTTAAGAATTTTTTTAAATGACAATGTTTGTTTTAACAGATCTCAAACATGTCTGCAGAATATTTATCCACTCTGATCACCTAAAATTTACTTTGGAACAGAAAATGACATTAACAGTACCTCCATTTCCCGTCTGTAATATATCACAAATAGCGCTATACCTGTAAGTAATTAACTAGGAATTTATATACTGAAGTATGTTCGTGTGGGGCGTGAGCATGCATTGCATGCTAATGCATGCTTTTAACTTCATTTTAAACACGGCTGTTTGATTTGTGCATGCGTGACTTTAAAATTTTCAGCTTTTCACCACAATAAAATGTTGCTCTAACAGTAATAATGTGCACAAAGCATTTTCTTCTTGGTTCTAAGGAACACACCATGTCTGGATGTCGTCAGAAGTTTCAGGCAAGCCTTTAAAGAGCTGTCAAAGACACAGTCTTTGCTCTGAAATTATACAGACACCAACTGTCTTTAACAGTGTGTCTTTTATCAAGCACCTTTATTGCTTGTCTAGGGCCTGCAAGGTGTGGAGGCTCATAAACTACTTTAGCAATGGGGCCAATCAATAAATTATCAAATTAGTTTGTTCTCCAGATGAGTCTCAGGCCAACAAAATTCGCTCACACCCACACACATCTGCTCACCCCCTACTATATGCAGTCTTTTCTGTGCTCATTTACCCATGCACTCTATCAGTCTCTCGCTCTCTCCCATATTCAGTGCAATAAAGTGCAATTTCACTCATTCTCAGACAGAAAAAAAATCTTTTGTTTGACCTCCCTGTTCTGTAAAGCATTTTCAAAGCATCTTATTTCCTAAAAAAAGAATCAATATTAAATGTGATTCTTCAAAAGTCAATCTATCATGACAGACAAGTCTCACCTTCTTGGATTCTTTTGGCGTCTTGGGCGTCTTCTTCTTTTTCAGCTTCTTGTCCTCCTGCTCTGGGTCGGAGGTGATTGCAGGATTATCAATCCCACCCTTCCAAGGGTCGACGGGAGAGAGCAGCGGGTCCTCCTCGCTGCCCCGATGGGCTCTTCTGTTTTTCTTTTTCTGAGTGGCTGGGCCGGTCTCCTCTCCATCACTGTCCGAGTGGAATCGTCTTTGGTAGGCTTTCGTCTTGCTGAAAAGGATTTTTGAGCGATCTTTATATTTTGATGGCCGCCTTGCAGCCTGGGATTTCCGATCAAACCCATTCTCTTCCTCTCCTCCTCCGTGGAGAATGTGTAACCCACCAAAAGAGTTCTTTATTTTGATCAGGCGGTTGTGTGCATCTTCAGGCACAGCATATATGTCGTCATTGTGAAAGCCCCTGGGTCTGAGCAGGGTGTCCACAGGGTCTGCATAGTTGTCTGATGGCTCCACATCTTCAGTGTGCATTACTGGGGCACGTGGCATTCTTCGATTACTTCGCATACCAGCCTCAATGGTTTTGAGCAGGTTGGGATCCAGCTTTTTAACATTAGGCCTGGGGAGCACTGGTTTGGGCCGGACGGGTGGAGGCACTTTGTGGTTGCGTTCATGGTCTCCGACAGGTGTGCTATGGACTGGGTACTCATTGCCCTCGAGGTCGATCCTGTATTTAGCCCGCTCACTGGGTGTGGGGAGAAGCTGAACATCATCGCCTATTGGACTATAAGGTGGGGGGGCCTCATTGTCATCGTCAGACTCCGGGTAGTAAGTGTTGTAAGCTGGAGAGTGGCTATGGGGAGAGGTGGGGAAGACATCCTCACTGGCTCCAGTGGTGCACTCACGTGACGAGCTGTCAAACAGGAAGGAGCTCTCAATGTTAGGCTTCTTCTCTAGCACTTCATTGAAAAAAGGGGTGAAAACCTCAGTCTGTCGATGATACTGGGACAGCGAGTAGAGGGCCGTAAACTTGGCAGCAATCTCTGTGGCAATGTGCTCCCCCTCGGTCATCAACTCCTTGATGGCATCATTCTCAAAGAAATCCGCCTGGCTGTCTGTGATTGCCACCATCTGCACGGGGATTACATCCTGGACTTCTGCCAGGAAGGCTCGCAGGGTCGCCATGGAAGCTTTGCGTTTGGCAGAGTAGACCAAAATGTAGCCATGCACTAGTTCATCTTTACGAACACCAATGGCGGAGTGGTAGGAGAGGACGGTGACCTGGATCCTCCTCCTGCTGTCCCCTATGATCTTATCCAGTATCAGTGTGTTGCTCTGACCAGGCTGTCCAGCGCTACAGCAATGCGAGTCTAGAAAGGGCGAGAGGATGAGGTCAACGCTGAAGGGATCCCAGCACATGGCGCACATGACTATTCTAAGGTCCATCTCTGACATGTCTTTGATAAATGGCAGTGGCGCCAAGACCTCAAAGCTATGCTTTAGCCCCTCCAGCACTGCTCTGAGACCCTGCTTGATTTGGAACTCAGTGAATTTGCGAGGAAAGGCTCCGGAGGGGATGTCGACAAAGGTGCACTGCAATTTGTTTGCCAGCTGCTGACCCTGGTGCCTCAAGATGGGTATGTTTTTACAAACACTGTCTCTCTGATTTGCCAGGATGAGAATAAAAGGGAGCGGCTGAGCAAATCTATCTCGCCGACTCTGTGCTATCTCCGCCCTTATCCTGCCTATGCAATCGCCAATAGAGTTAAGCGACTCTATTGAGTTGAACACACAAAAGCAGCCGTGTGGCTTAAAAGTGGTGACCCATGTGTGGCTGAAGAGCAAAGTGGAGTTGACGTCCACAGGAAGAAGCTCCAGTTCATAGATTTTACCATCTAGAGTGTACTCATCGTCTGTAGACTGAGCTCGGATCTCATTGGCTAGGTCCTGTGAGAGACCCTCCTTTCCCAGGAGGCAGAGGTTTATTTTATCGATGTTGGCACTGTTATAGTAAAGATTAGAGCGTCCGTGGTCGAGCTGTACCAGCCTGTTTGCTAAAACTTGCTCCACTTTCAGATCCACACAGTTCTGCCCGCTCAGGCATGTCTCCTTAGTGGGATGATAAACAAACCCAATGTGTTTGAGGAGGAGCGACTCTCTATCTGGGGCAAGTTTCTGCAGTGCTCTGTATCTGGGCTCCTCATTCAGCACACTGTGAATTTCACTCATCTTGTCACAGCTGGGGGTTGCATTCAGGTCCAAGTCATAGAATAACTCGGCGTGCTCGAAAAGCATTTCCTGAAAATCCTCTTTAGCCCTTTCAACTATTTCCTGCTGGTGCCTACAGTAAACATCCCTCCTATCTGATTCCGTGATGTACTTGTAGGCCTCATCCTCCATGACAAAGCACATGACTTCCTCCCAAGGCTGCCCTGGAGTGATAAAATGAACCCTCTCCAATGTCTTCTTGAACCTCTCTTTCATTTCCCCCCTCCTCTTCTCAGACAGAAGGTGCTGGACGTGATTATGGTAAATTCTCTCACCGTCCAGTGTATCAAGAAGGTCAAAGGGTATCCTACGGTCACTGTTATCAATATGGTCCGTCTCGTCCCACGGTGTATTTTCCAGAATCACAAACCAGTACTGGAAATCAGACCTGTTCCGGATCACACTCTGCGCCTCGGGCCATGAAAGGTGTTCAATCTCGTCCAGGTTATTGAGGATGTTGTTAAGGGTTTTCGGTAGTGTCGTCAGGTACTCCTCCCTTCTCCTCTTAATGTGCTCCTGTTTCAGTTGTGCAATGTGCTTTGTGAACATGTTGCGGGCCTTCTTGGTGCCCTCCAAGGTAATGAACTCATGATAGTCAGACTGCCCCTTTAGATTATTCATCACAGTTTTCCAAGTGATGTGATAATCTCTAACTGAGTGTACCATCAATTTCTCAAATCTATCTGTTGCTGAGGCAGCAAGCTGACGTTGGATTTTATAGGCCTCCAGGTATGGCACAGTTTTTGGCTTCCCTCTTGTTTTATCCAGCTGCTGGATTAGGGCGTTGAAGCAAAGCTCTATGTTGACATTGGAGCGTGCTGACGTTTCAATCAGCATCAGGTTCTTCTTACTGGCAACAAAGCCCTGCAGGTCCCTCAGGTACTGATCTACACACTCGTCACATTTCGTGGCAGCAACAACAATAGGCTTCTTTGACTTGACAATTTGAGAGTAAAGGCTATTGACAAATTTCATTTGGTCATCAAACTTCCTGTTGCAACCCTTACTAACATCAATGCACAACACAAAGGCATCGATGTTTAGCTTCCCATCAGGCATTTGCTTCTGATCAAAGTCCTGCTCCAAGCCCAGCTGGTCTGTGCAGATGTACATAAGCTTCTCTGCTGACTGGAGCTTGGTTGCTGCTGCCCGCTTTGTGTATGGCTGCAAGTTCGTACTCCGATGCGGAAGAAACGTCTGGTCATCGATGAACTCCGTTTCTTCAATGATTTGGATTTTATAGTCCAATCCCTCATCCCCTCGATGCGACACCTCTCCCCAGTACAAGAAGTGGTCGTTGTTAACTACACGACCACCAAAGTCTATCGTGCTGAGCACTGAGGTGTGCTCCGAGTAGTAGTTGTCTGCATCTGGACGCACATATCGGTTGCATAGGCAGGACTTCCCCACGCCACAATTTCCCTTCTCTTTCTCCGTCCCCGAGAGGCCAACCACGCTGACGGCGAATGTTGGGGGGCGTGCATCCTTGTTCTTGGCCATTATATCCCCCCACTCATTGCTAAACTAGTTACTCTCAGGAAGAAAAGGTCATGATATCATCCCAGGTCTGCTTGTCAGTGATACAGAGATGCATTCATTTTCATTTTCCCTGGTTCCAGTGAATGCTCTTCTCCGTATATATCTCGGTTTCTATCCTGGATCTTATTCAAGCTGGGATAGAGCAGCCCACGGCTCCTTTTATCACCTGCCTGCAAGATATGGAATTCAAAATTAGGAAAAGATACAAGCAAATCAAACAAATCCACATTTTCAGCCTTCTGTTGTACTTACTATAAAAAATATAATCAGCTTCTTTTTGTCTACATCATGCTCTGGAACACACATGGACATGTGAAGTGTGAAGCAATAAAAGAAAATCATACATGTTCATCTAAAATTAGATTGTGTTAACAAAAAGTGAGGTAAAATACACTTTACAATATTTGAATAGGGAAAAAAAGCTCACTCGTGGGTTTGATGAGGTTTTAGTCAGCCCTTTTATGTGTAAATAATAAACTACACTGGCTTAAAAACCCTACTACAATAGGTTTATAATGTAAAAATGTGATGCAAAGGCCTACAACAATTTTGAAAGTGAAAAAGGGAAAACTTTGTTATCAAAACTGCAATATCAAAATGGCATTCTAGGAAGACAACAACCAAAGTGTGACAGCAACATTTATATAAGAGAGGGAGAGTAGTACAGTCACAGAGGGCTCAGCAATGTCACTCTTCCCGTTGCTGAGAAAAATAAGTGCTTTCAACCAATTTGTGCCAATGGCATGCAACTCCAGCCCTTTGATAGCCACTGACCTAGAAATGATTTACTTTACTCTGAGAAAGAAACAGAAAATAAATCAGTTCTCAGATTTGTTACCATTACCAGCACAAACCAGCCTTGCATAATTAAGAGTAAATGTATAATCCTGATTACTTTGCTTGCTGTTGTCATAATAGATTTTGCCTGATATTCCGGTTCTGACTATTAATCCTGATTATAACTGTTGACTATTTGACTAGCAGCATTAACAAGCAAGTGAAACTAAACATTTCACTGTCGACAATCAGGATAATCAGCAATTCCTGATTGAATAAACAGAAAATGCCTACATGTGATTGACCGGGCAATCTTTCTGTAAATATTATCTAAATTAACACGGTCAAGTACAGCTGAAACCTTCCATGACCTAACTCGAGGCTGATAAGTGATAGCTGCAGAGACAATTAGAGTCACTGTTGTTTTTACAGAACAGTTGCAATCAGTCAGTGAATCTGCCTGCGTGTGCTGGAATTTCTACATGCAGAACGACGGCATGCTGAGCCTGAGAAACTGCACCAGAGCAGAAATCTGGTTTGCTGACATGAAATGACGAGGTTTCCCCTGACTCTTCACGGAGACCAAGGTGATGATGTCACCTGTGGGATGGGAGTGTACACAGGGCTGAGCAGAAACAAAGACATTAAAAAAGGACTTGGTTTAAAAATAAGGAGGGGACATGGCTGTAAACTGGCTCATGTCAAATGACAAAAAAGATTTTAAAAGGCTCACCTTCCAAGAATCCTTTTTGGATAGACTACAAACCAAACCTAACTTACAAACCAAACTTAAGCATAAACTGGAAGAAACTGGCTTAATGATAGAAAATGTGCTTTAAACTGCATGATCTTTATATCTCAAAACCACCCAGCTAGTCTGTCAGGTTTACAAACCTATGTACTATATGCTACAACATGCTACTGTGCCACACCTGGCTGTAGTAGCAGTCAGATAGAAGTATATACGAGCTTATAGATATTTTGAAGGCAGAAATTATAATTATTCTATGTATTTTTTTTCCTGTCTTTCTAACTGACTTATTGCTGATCCTGCTTTTAGTGCCACATTAACTGACTAATCATAGACTACATCCAGTTTGTCTCCCCAGCAGCCAAAACAAGTCTAAATATAGAAATGACAATAAACATCAAACTAAGGCCATCTACTGACTGATGACACTCCACCCAGGAATACATATGGGATCTTCACCTGGTTACTAACTTAAACAATCAGTTACAAACGGCAAAATCAACTCGCGTGGTTTTGAAAATTAATCACTGCAATGCTACATTCCTGGCACCTCAGTGTTTGAGATCTGTCACCCAAATTCCAGCATCTGCTTTGCATTAATTTCAGATTATATCAAAGTTGTCAATCCACAAGGTCAATATGAATGAATAAGTGCCACACATGAGAAACGGTGGCAGTGATGGGCAATTAGCTTCACACTGAAGACAACCAGAAGGGGCGGGTGATGGTTTTATTATTGCAAACAGACAACACTAGAGCCTAAACTGCATTTATGCTGCACTAATAGCTAAAAGTAGCCTTGTGCATCATGATTAGTCCATTCACTGTGAGGCTGCAGGGGGGGATTAAGGTATCACTTGGCAAGCTGGTTTCAGAGATGACTAAATGCTGTTAAGCCCTGAAACACAGCGGAACAAACTGCCAATGATGATAAACCTTTTAAAGCTACACTGGCTGGAATTTGTCAGTAGAATTAAACTTTTTATTGCTTTATTTATTTAGTATTATTATTCCATCCTAAGTCTGTGGTGCTATACCAGAGAAGGGTGTGCCAATCATTTAAAATGAGGCACAACTAGTTTCTACTGACCTGGGTACAGACAGCTCTCCTCCCACAAGAAGTGAAGAATCAGAACTCAGAAGCAAAACAGAAACCACTTCCTAAAACATAGCGTGAGCTCCCTGTTAGAGGAGGAACTGACTCCCCCAAGTATTGAATCTTGTCCTCCACATTAAGGACTAGTTTACTGCTACAGCCTAACTCCCAGAATTTCTGAATTTCAACTTTTTAAAACCATTCATCATCTGCCATCATCCGAAGAACTACAGTTGATAAAGCACCAATTTATTAGGCGCATAACATCCACCACAGAATGCTACAAAAGATCTACCACATCCAGAAATAATCAGTATCAAAAGGAAACTCGTCACTGTGACACTGATCAAAATCTAAAAAATTTGACTCCAAGTGTCAGAGTATGCAGTGGTGTTTCCTGTAAAGTGCCTTCCTTGTAAGACGCTCATTTTTTAAAAACTGTGTCACTCTCTTCCAAAGTCAGGTACAGACCTGAACCTGGGCGTCACTCATCTGACTTCCCCCTTCCTGGGGGTATGAATGATGTAAGAACAACAGTTTATAGGCCAACTGACACAATCACCCCCGTCATCACTTGCAGGGCTTGTCAGTGCCAGTGCCTTTATGCAGTCTGTAGAAGCCAATGCTAGCTATGAATATTTGCCAGTATATTAGCATAATGCCAATACCAATATCCATTTTTTCCTGGTAGCAATGCAGACAAAACTGCAAACCCTTCCAGACTTGCCTATCCATGAATATCAATTCTAACAGAAAAGGAAATGTTAAAATGATAAAGACGGGAACACTTTACCATTCTTTCTACCAAATCCCTACAGGTTTCACACTATGACACAATACATATATTACCTTGATATCTTCTAAGGAAAGACTAGGATTTATTCGACTTTTCAGACCACTGTTAGTAACCGGATCGTTAGCTTTTCTCCAAAAAGGCCATTTAGGAGAAAAAGCTGAAGAGAAAAGCCTGAAACACACTGCCACTGATGACAATGATGGACATAAGAGCCCCATCACATCATTTAGTGAACCCTTATGGTTTTATGGACACTGAAAAGACACAGTAGCACATTCTAAGTGGAAACAACAAAGAACCTAATTGCCATTTTCAACACAAATGGGTCCCACTAATAACTGATGCTTTTAAAAATAAAAAAAATCTCTGTAACTCAGCATTAGGGCAGTTTTTTTGCAGCGAGGTCAGCAAAAAAGGGAGGAAGCATTATGATGGGGTCTTGGATAAAAGCCGGACTACCCCTTTAATGAGAGTTTGGGAAAGGGGCAAAGGGAGAAGCAGCAGCCTGAGTCGATGCAAATGGCATGCAGAGCTGCTGCAGCAGGACAAACCCACTGACCTGCCTGCGTATTGTGAGGCACCGAAGGGGGGAAAGGCGTTAAAAAGCACCTAATGACATATGTGGTTACAACTCTTCAGCACCGCTGAGACGTTAAGGGTGTGTATGTGTAAACACACCCTCGTTAATGTCGGGAAAATTCAATAATCTGCCCAGCGGCACTCCTGGATGTGACCCTCCACTCAGCCCTCCGTCCCCTCGAGCTAATGTTAGCAGGATATTAACGCAGAAAATCCAGCAACTTCCAAAAGCACTCAAAAACAATTAAACGACCTATTAATGCGAGGCGGGCGTGAAGGCTATAAACTCACACGACAGCTGCGATTTTTTCCCTACTCCGTGATTACTTCAAATTTTCTGCTTTAACATATGTGTAACAGTGTTATAAAGCCAACTGAAAACGGGTGGGTATCACATAAAACATCAAAGTAGTCTAGAAAAGAGGAGTGAGAGTGAGTTAGAGGAGTTAACGTGAATTAGTTATGCTGGAATTAAAACCAGCAGACCTTTATATTAAGTTAATGCGTCAATCCTTCGAGGCTAATGCTGGGAGCCCCGGGAACTGATAGGGCGGTTATGAATCTACCCTAGAGAGAAAAGGCGATACCCGGCTCGGCCTGCCTTGGCCCTGATACTCCTCCAGGAGAGGAAAAACCCACCTTTCCCAATCCTACAAGCTAGCATTAGCCGAACACTGTTAGCCTAGCATGCCAGGAGGATGAGTTAGCTAGTGGCTAATGTTAGCAACAGCCTCACATTGGGAAGACTTGTTAAAATTACAACCTTGGCTGATTTAACAAGCCCGACTCACGTCCCCATCCCAGGTTCTTTTGACTTGGGATGGCGCAGTGGTGCGGGCACCCTTCACCCACAAAAAATGAGTGCTAGTTTAGCTAATGAAGTACCAATCCCAGTCCAAATACATTCCCCTACCCACCTAATAACATGGTCGCTCCCAGATCCACATACCACGGAGAAGAGGAGAAAGCATTCCCACATTAAAAGGCAATCAAAACTCTTTTCACAATCCACAATCCGTGGTCACTGGCGACTTCCCCAAAATCCGAAGTCAGTTTTAGTTGAAGGTGTAGTCCACTGTAGTCCTACAAGCCCGGTTAGCCCGTATTTTAGTGTATTTTGGTGCTGTTAGTGTGGTATGCGTTGAAAGCCGAAACCTGGCTCTGTATGCTCCCTCCCCTCTCAGCAGCACAGCCAGGCAGTAATGGCGACTTTCTCTCTCTCTTCCACTCCCTCTGCTGACACTATGTCGCTCTACCTTTCCCATTCTCTCTCTTGCTCTCTCCACTGATCCACCTGACTCTCTCTCTCTCTTATGCCACATTAATAATATGTAACATGAGGTGTAAAATCAATTTCACTGGCATGCAAAAGAGCACAGAGTAAGTTAAAGGTACCCATTGGAAACTGGAATTCTTGTGTTCAAAGCTAATTCATTCAGTTTTATATTATTATGAACAGAATTTTAAGAAACAACCACCATTACCTCGTTATAACAATTAATTCATGTAGATGTTTAGGATTTTATCAAATGAGATTATAATACCATAATAATATTATTAGTACCAAATTGTCCCATGAGATGGGTCAACCAAGCTAGTCAGTAAGCCTTTGTGTTAACATTGGTGGCTAATCCTGAGGAAAAGGTGACAAGGCTAAAAAGAAATAAGAACAGCAGTACCAACCAAAAATATATTTTAACACACCCACCGGTAAAATGCTTCCCCCTGGTGGTAAATGTTTTAGTTCAAATCTATACGGGGTGATTACAAAAAGTATCTTTAAATTTCTAAACTTAGCTTTAATAAAACGTTAAACATGCACAGATTTTAACACAACATATGGAAAATATAATTACGCTAACAACAAAAAAACATTTAAGACTTTTATTTTGAAAGGAGAAATGTGCAAATATGAAGCTATTTGCATCAGACTAATGATGGGGTCTTGGATAACTTAACACTTACTTAAGGTATTGATAGCTTTATCAATTGCTTTCTTAATTCACAATAACACAACTGGTAAAACAAGCTGATCAGCTTCAGCTTCCTTTGTTCCATAAAAAGGCAAGTATAAAATAGCATCACACCTGACTCTTAATGTCAAATTGAATTTTGATTTTTGTTTTTTATCATCCTTCTCATATTTTTTGCCTTTAAATTGTCCACTGAGTTCTGTGTTGCTTCTATGTTGCAAGTTTCATCTTTTTCTTTTGTTTTATATTATTTCTATGTTGAGTTTCTCAACTTCACCTGTCACATCTGTTTTATTCCAGATTTTTACATTTCAATATCTGACTTTCATGTTTTTTTATGTATGTTATGTGATGAAAAAGAGAAATTCTGCAGAATGCTATATGACAAGCAGAGTTGGCTAACTGGATATGGGGTGAGCAATGCGTCCTTTGCTTTCTGTGTTTGCTGTGTCAACCACCGTGGGTTTATGGTACTTAAAGCACTTGAAAGAAAAGTGTGAAAGACACAAGAGTACCTATAGCCACTTGGACAATAGCATGAAAGCTTTTTGGCAGCCTTAGCATAGTAGAACAGCTGGATAAATGCTATTGAATTGGCAGAAGAAAGCACAACAAAGAAGTGACAGAAAATTACCACATTCTGTCTAGAATCAAAGACTCAATCTTAAAGTTTTTGTGTTGATTGTAGATTTGTTTTTTCCTGCCCTGTAAGATACATTACATTGTTTAACCAAAGTACACTCCCCAAAATCTTTAACAACCAGCCATTGCTTGAACCGACAGAAGTAATACCAGGACACTGAGAGCAAAGCAGCTAAATTGCATGCAGAACTCAAACTTTAATTTTGAGTTAACTGATTACATCGATGTAATTTTCATTCAGTATAAACATTATCTATTTATATAACCTGCTCCTCCATTTATTTGGCATCAATATATTCCATATTGTATTTATTTACTTTAGAATAGAAGTTTGTGAAGGATGTGCAGCACAGAGTACCTACTCTACCTATTCTATGACATTACATGGTGCTTGGTGCTAACGAAGGGTGACAAATTTGCATTTACAAATGTACAAAACAACCAAATGATGAATATCTACCACACATTTGCTCTAATATAATAGTTATTTTTCTGAGTCTTTAGGGGGGTTTTCATTGTGATTTGGCTTTTAGTTCAATGAAAAAGTTCAGTCGGACTTATCAAATAATTGTTTCCACAGAGCTGGCAGATAAAAGTGTGCGTGCTGGCACAATAAAAAAAATAAGGCAATGAATTAAAATTCACTTAAGTGGGGGGGGGGGGAGGGGGGGAGCTATGAGCACAAATCCATAAAACTGCAGTGTTTATGTGACTCGCATGCAACTGTAGTAACAGAATATCGAGAGATATATTCTCCCTTCTTTGGGATTTTTCACCCTGTCCATTTTTACCTTTCTGTCTTTGTGCCTCTGTCTCGTCCCTGATTCATTTCAATAATCCTCTTTATTGGCATAAATGTTAGATGAACCGTGTTGCCAAATCATCTAAACACAAATTCAAATTTCACTCTCGCTCTCAGTCTCTCTGTGATGTAATTAGGGATTGTTTTTTCCCAGTGAAAATTGTTTAATCATGTATAATGTGCCTGTGGATTATTCCAACAGGGAATACAGGTTCAGACAGTGAGTGGATGCAGCGTGTCCTCGGGAAGCAGTTGAGGTTAGTCAATGAATTAAGCACTGTTTTCTCTCTAGGTGCTTAAAACAACAAAGTAAATTCAAATGTCCTTTCTGTGGTGTTACTGTGTAAATACTGACAGTAAGTAAAGGAAACTCTGCACACACTGTTGGATAGTGGTGAGCCACGGTTGCACAAAGGAGTCCACACAATGAAAATCCTTCATTTATATTTCAGTTGTTCTGGACTGGGATCAATATGGACTGCTGTGGTTCCAGTGAATTCCCTTGAGTGAAATGGTGTGTTAATGAGCCTCAGAGCTCAGAAAGACTACACTCCCTCTGACAGGAGTGAACACTAAGCAGGGATGGGTCAGAAAAACCTAGCAGACGGCGAAGTCAATTTATTATAACCAATACAGGGAAAGCCGTCCTTTGTCCTGAAAAAGAAAAAATGCCATTGATCGTGACCTGCATTCAGTTCAGGTGTTTGTTCATCTTTCACTTACAAAGTGTTTCTGTCTCAAACACACTTGGTTTCGAGTTCAGTCCATCACCATTTTGAAAGCTTCCTTTCCAGAGCTCCCATTTCACACCAGTGATGTAACAATGCCACAGGGACAAATCCATCAGAGAAGAAGAAACACTGAAAGCAATTTGTAAACCCAAGGGACACCAGAGACCAGAGTGAAACGTGGCTATAGTGGAAAGGTTTGCTTTAAGTGTCCACAGTTATAGACAACCTGCATGGCATTATGCAGGCTCTGTGGCTGTATTTGTTGTTATTTTTTATTGTAGGCCATATTTTGCAAGCAAGAACTTAACAAAGTAGATATCAGAGTAGATGGAGGTCGTCCTCGCATAGAGAAAAATCATGCTATATTGTTTGTGCAGCAGCTTATTACAAAAATATAGTTATATTTTATTGTTAAACAACCTTTAGCCTTTATTTCAGCCCCAAAATACTGTATTTGTGCTGAAGCACCTTCTAGTAGCAATTATGATGGTGCAAAGGGGAAGGCCTTTTCTTCCATTATGACAAACAAAATACTGAGTAAACAATATTTACACTGCTGGAGAGCCCTGTAATCTCCACCAGTGTGCAAACAAGCATTTTATGTTCATGTAAATATGATGGAAACATCAGTGCACCTATTTTCATTGCTATCTGTCCCCTTTCACTGTTTATTCCACTTATATACTTAACAGAACATAAACAAGACATATGTACAGTTTCTGCACCCTTTTAATGACAAATATGATATAATCACCAAGTTCTTTTAGGTTATGGTTGTTATGGACAACTGCAAGCAGTGTGATACAGCCGGAAACAATTTTCGGGGGAGTATGCTGCGAATGTAGTTTAATGTAGTTTTATTATAAAGTCAAATTTGCTGAGAAATTTGACTTGTGTGTGTTTTTTTGAGAAGTTTGCAGTGACTGCCCACAGGCGACCCCTGCTGTAGGTGCTGATGCTCGATCAGCACCTTCACACAGAATGTGCAGCTTTTTCACTTTCTTACACTTTTTGTGAGCCTTTCATGTTTCACACTTTTCTGTTTTTTTGAAACTCCTCACGGGGCATTTTTTTTCCTCAGCATGCATCACTGTCCTTCATTTCTCTCAGTCGCAAAGTTTGTGTTGCTATAACACAGCCTCAAACTTGGCATGAGGTTTCGACTGCAGCAACAAAGGCCTGTAATTGGCTGTGTTGGGGGTGGGGGTTGGGGAAGGGTGGGACACAAGAACAAGTACTTCCTCTTTGACTCTTACTGGTGAGGTTTGGGTAATCCAGGCAGGATGTTGTGGCATATAAAGAGGCAGGATTTTCATTTTTTAGATTACAGCAGCATTATTCACAACGCAGTTACTCTAGCCACTTTACAAGGAAGAGACTGCAGTTTCCAAAGGAACCACAAGGCAACACACAATAATTAAACAGCAAGTACAGCAAACCAGAATGTTCCACAAAAAAGAAGAGTGAATGATTATGATGCCAGATTAAGAAAGAAATTAAATTCTAAGCCAACTATTCTGATTTAGTCATGTTCTCACAAAGTCTCCATTTATTAAATAATCTAACTTCTTGTATGGTCAATAATCAGGAATATCTTGGAGTGCCTGTGATTTAAACCCACCAACTCCTGCTTAAAAGGAACATTACCAATTCACTATTAAAGTGGGGAAATAATTATATCCCTTCTGAATTTGTAAGTTTTCTCACTTAGAGAAATGACAAAGTAATGAAGTCTCTGATTTTTATGGTAGTTTCATTTTCATTGGGTAAAACACATTACATCAAAGTTCTAAACTGATTTGCACGTTATTGAATGAAATAAGTATTTAAACCCATCCATCCATTTGCTTCCGCTTGTCCTTTTCAGGGTCGCTGGAGCCTATCCCAGCTGTTATAGGGTGAGAGGCGGGGTACACCCTGGACAGGCTGCCAGTCTGTCGCAGGGTTAACACACAGAGACAGACAACCATTCGCGCTCACATTCACACCTATGGGCAATTTAGACTAATCAATTAACCTATCCCCACAAACTGCATGTCTTTGAACAGTGGGAGGAAACCAGAGCACCTGGAGGGAACAGTGCTAACTACCATGCCACCATGCTGCCATGTGTATTTAAACCCCCACAATCCAATTCTGCCATCACAGACCGGCACTGTGCACATGTGGCACAATCAATCAATCAATTACAGGCACCGTGAGCTTAAGTTTTAATTTGCATAAAACACACCTGTCCACAGAATCAATTTCTCCACCACCAGGAGAAAGACCAGAGCTGTCAAAGAAAATCAGGGACAAGTTTGTAGACATGCAAAAAGCTGGAATGGGCTACACGACCATTGTCAAGAAACATTGTGAGATGGTGACAATGGTTGGTGCGATTATTCAGAAATGGACAAAATATAAAATGACCATCAATCGCCCTGAGGAGGAGTCAACAGTCAACAAGATCACCATTGGTAACACACTATGCTGAAATGGACTGAAATCTCGCAAAGTCCCCCTGCTCAAAAAGGCACATGCACAGGCCCATCTCAAGATTGCCAGGAGACATCTAAATTATTCAGAGAATGCTCGGGAGAAAGTGTTGTAGTCAGATGAAACCAAAATTGAGCTCTTTGGCAACAACTTAGCCGGCTGTGTTTGGAGAAAGAGTATGACCCCAAACACAATCCCCACAGTCAAGTACGGAGGTGGAAACATTATGCTTTGGGGTTGGTTTTCTGCTAGGGGAATATCACAACTTTACCACATTAAGGGGGCCAACTGACGGGGCCATGTACCAGTCTGCAGACCTCAGTCTTGTTGAAAATCTGTAGAGGGAACTGAAGCTTTGAAGCTTTGCCAGATAGCAGCCAATAAACAGAAGAAAGAGTTTCTGTAAAAAGGAGTGGACCAAAATGTCACGGGCTGCGATGGCAGACTGTGGAGTTGCAGAGAAAGTAGGGCCCAAACGCGAGACTCTTAGTGAAGGAAAGTGGATTTATTGACAGGGGTGGAAAACACACAACTATATACAAAATCCCGGCACTGTGGTCCCGTGGCGATTCTCCCTGAATCCCACACAGTGCAGATGTTCGTAAAAGGTGAAACAGTGGCGACTCCAAAAACTCCCACACCGTGACTTTCAAAATACGCTCTGCTCCAGATTCCTGGTAACACAAACACATACAGGCAGTGTTGGGAAGGTTACTTTTAAAATGTATTCCATTACAGATTACAGAATACATGCCCCAAAATGTATTCTGTAAAGTATTCCGTTACGTTACTCAATGAGAGTAACGTATTCTGAATACTTTGGATTACTTAATATATTATCATGCTGTTTACAACTACATGAATGTACTATTGCTGTGATTTATTACTGTTACTGAAGGTCCGCGGCTCCGAACCGTAGTAAAGGACCTCTGGCTAATACGGTGGGTTCTGTGTCGGGCTCGTAGCTGAAAACTAGCTTTACTTTGTTGTCTGGGTCAACTTTGCTAGCGAGAGACAGAGAGAGGCGCTGAAAGGCTGCTCCAACAGAACTTATTGTTTTTGGAGGAAAACACGAACACGGTGTACAGTCGAGTCTTAATAGCTTACTTACAACTGGGCTCGTCAGGCACTCTTCTAGGCTGCAGTGGTTATTATTATATTTACATGCTTCCAGCTCCCGTTTTTGCTCGATGACAGCTCGTACTTTTCCTTTTTCTCCCTCCCTCGCTCACAGACACATAACGGGTATGGCAGTCCATTCTCCCTGCAGCACGGACTACACTGCCTATGAGGCTACATTCTTTAGAGCTATACCTGTAGCATTCTGCCTATTAGCTTAGCACAACAACAACAGGCGCTCTCTCACCCAGGAAACACGCAGAGAGAGAGCGTCACCCTGTAACCATGGCAACCGTAACGCTGCCGCCTGGAACAACAGAACGTAGCTGTCAAACAAAACCCAAACAGTCCTGACGCCACAATATGAAACAGGCAAGTACCGCCGTGTAATCCATTTATTTCAACAAAGTAACTGTATTCTAAATACCACCTTTTTAAACGGTAACTGTAACGGAATACAGTTACTCATATTTTGTATTTTAAATACGTAACGGCGGTACATGTATTCCGTTACTCCCCAACACTGGATACAGGTTAGCAGGGAATCTACGTTCTCGAAGGTTTATACCATGTCCAAGGCTGTACTGACGAGTTCTGACTCAAGGATCCAGCGTCGGCCTCAGCTCAGCTACAGTCTTAAATGCCGCTCCCTTGATGAGCGCAATCTGCTGCAGCTGGCAGAGGACGACGAGCGGCAGGTGTGGCTGTCTCTAGAGCAGAAACACTTCCGGGTTCGCAGTCTCCTCAGCACACCAAAACCTCCGGAAGCTCACACGGAGAAACATGGAGAAAAAGGAGAGAAAACCAAAACACCACACGGAAAATATAAACATAAACATACACTAAAATACATGAGCCCTGGGTCCCTAGACCCAGGCCATGACACAAAATCCTTTCTGAGATCTGTGTGTGAGCTGATGGGTTAACATATTGTCCCTTGTACAGTGGGGGGAAATACAACTTACAACATAAACTCCAAGTCGTGACTTTTAGCTCAGCGTTATTTTGCTGCTTCACATATTCAAGTGGAATCTACTGTGTCTGGGAGTAGTGATGTCAGGTCCAATTATCCTGTAGCTTTTTACTTACTGTATTACTCAAATCCAAAATATATGATCAAACAACTTCTATATTGTAACGACATAGTAACTGAAAAAATCTGAAAAAATCGATTGCCCCTGCAACAAGAGTAAACATTTTGAATTTCAGAACCATTACACATAAAAGAGACTGCAGATACATCTGCTCTTTGGGGGGGAAACGGTTGAATTATTTCTAACAAGGCAGCGGAAGAACATATCAGTTTGCACCGGGGTTGTTTCTCCAGTTTATCAGCTTCTTGGAGGATTTGGATTCTCACTGCACACAACATCACCACTGGACAAATGCTATTGATAGAAATATTGACTTTGTGTAAATATTTCAAGAATTAAATTAAGTTTGAGCCCAGATGATGTGAAGCCTCACTGTTGCAAACCTTTTCACTTTTTTTTATTTCATAACACGACATCATCACTCCCAAGCCTGGAGAAGCAACCTCTGTCCTTAAAGCGGTGGCGATTATTTTGGCAATTCTAAAATTGAAACAGCCACAACAAGTTTTCTCAGGTTGATTTTTAGCTGTTTGCAATATTTAATTTAAAACCTAATCAAAATATTTTCTGTCCTGTTTTTTGTTGTTGTTGTTGTTGTTTTAATTACTAGTTCAAATACACTCGAGATACCATCTACTTGATCAATTATTTATACAAAACAAAAACTAATTGTAAGCGAATTGGCCCACTGATACCAGCTTTTCAAACGTGAACATTATCTCAGTGTATCATTAAAGTTTCAAAAATAATAATATATATCTATATATATTGTTCTTCAGCTGCACAGCTTGTGATTTTCCTCTACTAGTGACACGAATGTAAAGCATCTTCAGTCCAGCACTCGCAATGATTCCTGTTGTTAGCATTACAAAACTATCTGCTGGAGCAAAAGAGTCATGGTGATTCATAAATGAAGGTGAGGTACATCTGCATCAAACCTGATCATCATGATTAGTTATGGGAAATAACTGATTTGAATATTAGCTGTGTTTAAAAATGGGATTTCATACGTTACATGAGCCAAAAATATTGCACAGAACATGGAAAGACTGAGATATTGCACATAGATGATCAACAGCAATGTCAGGGTGGATGTGTTGGGGAAGTCTTTACACACTCTTAGTTTGCATAAAGGCATTCGTGCATGGACATATATACACATAAAGTTATTCAAATATAAAAAGACAAGTTAATTATTCATGTTAAGTCATAACTTATGTCAAAATAATACAATAAACAGTGCGAAAAGTCAGCAAAGTTGTACGTTAAAACTTTAATTCTGGGTTTTTTTTCATAATGTTTATATTTTTGCCCTGGTGAAAAAAATTGAGTCTTTTTTTCCAAAGTGTCAGTCAGTCCAGTAAGTGATCAGGATGGATCACTGGTTTGATCAGCGACCTCCTCTCCAATTACAAAGCCAGCCTTGCTTATCAGTTTATCCACTTTGTTGCTCCCAAAGTACACCACAACATAACTGGGGTAAAAGAAAATCTCCAGGATTTTGCTCCACACATTGAAAGATCGCAGCTGTCTTAGGAAACTGAGCTTGCTCATCCCCCTCTTGTATATTGCCTCTGTGTAGGTCTTCCATCTCAGCCGGGTGTCGGTGTGGATGCCCGGCTACTTGTACTCTTCCACTACATCAGTATCCTGTGCCAGGATACACGGACCGTATAACTGTCCTCTTCCTTCTGAAGTTGATCGTCACCATCTCTCTGGTCTTATTCACAGATGCTTTCACCCAGACTGCTATACAAAATCATTCACTTGTGCTTTGTACTCCTCCACCAGAACGTCCAACTGCTGCAGGATGAAGAGGAGACAGCACAGTCCCTGCACTGCAAATCACCAAATCAGACAGAGCACTGCCTTATCTCACATCTTTTAAAATTGCAATTCTCATAATTTTCACTGAGCAAGCTCTGCTTTAACTAAAATATATATATTCGATTATTTACATTCTCATAATCTTGTTTTAGCAAGTCGTGCTCTCTGAATCACAACTGTAACAGCTGGTCAGGAAGAGCAATCACAGCTCGCCCGCTTACAGTCTCCGGGAAACAGAGATTCTTGTGTGTCACTGTGTGATGTGCGCTCACAATGCGTGCGGTGTCTCTGGTGCCACTACTCTGAATGGAAGAACTGGAGGTCGAGCGGTGGCACCACTGATATAAAGAGGTCCTTCTCAAGTCAAGAGCCGTCTCCTGTTGCTTGCTGACTTTTCGAGAGATTGTTACCCTTACATCAGATGTGGAGCTGTGCTGCTTCAAATCTCACTGTGACTCATCCTTGTTAGTGAAGAGCTCCTCGGCCGTGGTGTCAGCAGCAGGTTTGGTGCAACGATTGCTCTGAAGCGTTGCAGGTCTGGGTTCATGATTGGCGTCGGTGGATGAGTGCGGGTCTTTGTTGTAATCTATGATATGGAGGATAGTTAACCTGCAGGATTTTATTCCACAACATGTTTAATTAGCTTGAAAGTTATTAAAAAATTCAGCAAATTTTGATCATTTTACCTGTAGAAAGACCTTCTGCCCTTACATTTCTTTGTACATAAGATAACCAAAGCTATCACAATTCATTCACATCACTATCTGAGTCAAATTCACATTCACTGTTTAGCTGTTGATAACTTTCACAGTCAGAAAATATCAACCTCCTGATAACAAGAAAAATCACAGTCAGTCATGATGACAGTTTGATGCTTTAAATACTTTACTTTTTGCTGCTAAAATATTTAAATATGACCAAAAATGGAAAATCAATGTTGACAAAAATACACAGTATTTTTAAATGCAAGGTTTATCTTGCCCTGATCCTCACCCTGAACTTTGCAGCATCTCTCTTACTAGAGCTCAGAGCACTTTAAAGATTATAAAACAGCACAGCTCGCTCAGAGTCAGACTAACTTTCTTTCTGTCACACACATCATTCAAAAGCAGCACTCATGGGCTTATGAAATCGTTTTTTCCTTGGGAAAATCTCCTTAAAACCCAGTCAGAAAGTAAAGCCCCGAGGGTGTGAGAACTGCGAGAGAGACATCAGATGGGCTGAGAGGACGCCCTCTCCTCCCCTACAGCTCAGTGCAGCAGGTGCTAAGCAGGTCGACTCGTAAACCGTGAACCTATTTCTTGTGTATTTCGTAGCATTATATTGTGTAAAGTACAAATGCACACATACAACCTAAAATATAATAACTTTTTCTTAAAGTATTATCAGACATATATTTTTAAGAAGTTTGTTATTTTCTATGCTTGCCATTTTTGTTAAAATATTAAAATGTTTTCATTATTTTTGATTTCCATATGCCTATAAATTAGTGCTGTCAGCGTTAATCTCGTTAAAATGACGTTAACACCATAACTGCATTAACGCGACAAATCTCCGTTAGCGAGTTATGGCGGATCGCCCCATGTGTGGGGCTGGATGGGGCTGATGCGTTAACGAGCTAACCGCGCTAACGCGTTGAGGCCGTCCAGCCCCACACACTGGGTGATCCGCCATAACTCGCTAACGGAGATTTGCCGCGTTAATGCAGTTATGGTGTTAACGTCATTTTAACGAGATTAACGCTGACAGCACTACTATGAACATAAACCTTCCTCACAAAAAGGACTGTGTAAGAAAAAAAGGCTATAACTATGCAAGCACTGATTGGCCACTGTAGTGCTGTAATCTGCAGGTATTCAGCTAAATTTAACTTTAGTTTAGTTTCAGCAGTGAAGTCTTACTGGCATTAACTAAGCTAGATATCTTTAGCTGGGGATATCTGCTTGTTTTGTTTGTCACCAGCAGTTTTAGCTGCTGTCGGCTGCTGGTGTGCAACAAACTGTAAAATTGTCATCATTTATATCACCCCATTATTATACGAATGAGTATTAGGGCCACATTAAGAATAAGTTGAAATGAAATTTTGTAAAGTTGTAATTCTGCATCTGTCCATTACCAGCCATGTCATTTTGTACAAATCAACTCTTTTAAGTTTGTTTTTTAACAACAACCATTTTTCAGAGAAAAAAGTTGAAATACATTTTCTAAAAATTATGTTCTGACTTTAACTTTAATCTCGAAATTGGAATTTATTCTCTTTTTTCTTCTTCTGTGGCCCTAATACTTTGTGGTATCATTATGGAAACCATAATTAAACAGAAAAAGATGCGGAAATCAGTAGCTGCTCTTAGCTTTAGCTAAGTTAGCTAAGACTAGTCACAGCAATTTCACCTGCTAGCATTTGTTTGACAAATGAGGGTTTTTTTTTAATGTCACAACAGGTATACTGGACCAACAAGTCCAATAAATGGAGCCCCCACCTCCAGTGTTGATCAAGTTACTTGAAAACTAAGTAACTAAGTAATTAATTACTTTTGAAAATAAGTAATCAGTAAAGTAACTGGATTACTTTTTTGGGAAAGTAATCAGTAATTAGTTACTGATTACTTCCCCAAAAAAGCTTGTCATGAGACATTCTCGGAAAAAATCACGGTTTTAGTAACGCAGTAATGCAGCGTTCCTACGGGAAAGTAACGGTAATCTAATTACCGTTTTTGCAATAGTAATCCCTTACTTTACTCGTTATTTGAAAAAAGTAATCTGATTACAGTAACGCATTACAAGTTACAAGTAACGCATTACTGCCCATCTCTGCCCACCTCACAGGTTACTGTATAGGACTTAAAGGATCTGTTGCTAACATCTTGATGCCGGATACCACAGCACGCTTTCAGGGGTGGAGTCCATACCTTGATGGGTCAGGACTATTTTGGCAGCAAAAGGGGGACCAACATAAAATTACCCAGGTGATCATAATGGTGTCACTAACTGGTGTATATAGCATGGCAGTTCAGTCAGGGCCTTGAGTCCAAATAATGATAATTTAGTACAAGATTCTAGTAACAAACAGTATTATTTATAAGTAGTAGTTTTATAATAGTAGCAAGTAGCAGTTAGTTTGTTACTGATGATTTACTTATTGTAGTGTAAGAAGTGGCAGCACTGTTTCATTACAAGTGCATTAGGCTTAATTTTAAGTTAAAAAAAAGAAAAATATTCACATGACTTTCTGTTTCTCGACACATTTTCACATGACTCACATGAAGTCATTTTAAAACCTTGAAAACTCTCTCTCTCTCTGTCTTTGTGCCTGTTCTGTCACGCTCTGAATAGAACTATGGAGGAGACTTGTTTGATAATCCTTTATGAAGGTCTGGGCTGGCCTATTGTGTCTGGGTGTGTGCTCAGCTGGGACAGCTGTAATGCTGAAACCCAGCAGGGAGAAGCAGGAAGCTGTCTGAGTATTTATATCTCCCTCGTCTCCAACAATACAAAGCTGTGAACGAGCCAAGTCCAGCAGGATTTCGCACTGAGTCACCCCAAAACCATCCCAGCAAAATCTTATCTTTATTATGGTTTTATATTGCTTCTTATTGTACAAGTTAGATGGAACTGCCACATAAATTTGGTGTCTGAATGGAGAGAGCAGGGCTGCAAGTAACTCTTATTTTCATGACTCAGTCATTCATTAGTTATTTTTGACAATTATCTTGATTTGTTTAAAACTTGGTGGGACCAGGGGGCCGTAAACATGTAATACTGTATATCCACCTGCTTACTCACTCTAATTATTAAATAAACATTTCATTTGGTAGAGTTATTTCATAATCCACAGATCTGAGCAGTTAAAGGTCTTTCTAAATTTGGATATGGTGCCCAAAAATAGTACACAAAACAGAATGATCTGAACATTTGGATTGTGGAGATCCAAACAGGCAAAATATTCACTCTTTTTTATCTCAAAGTCTGTGAGATCAAATGAATGAAGTCTTTTATTGATGTGAACAAAGTGATAGTTGATCCAGTGTCATACTGCAGCTTTAAAGTGCCTTTCCTCAGACTGAAAGGTCACCGGTTGGAACTAGCGTGAGTTCATCAGCTCCCTCGACTTCTATCAACGAGTCCTTGAGCGATAACGCGAACTCCCCCCCACCTGCGTTACCAGCGCGTTGCCTTGAACCAGTGCATCATCGGGTGTCTCAAGTGTAAATGCAAAGCGTGCAGACTGTACAGTGAAACCTCTCCCAGGGCTCGTGGTAGTGCCAACGAGCAATTCATCAGACGCAGCCTGCCTCTGCCTGCCTCATGACTTCCTCTCTTTGATGTCAAACCCTGCAGTAATATGCAAAAAAGGTTAGGAAGATGCCGCCAGGCTGGGAGCAATTGCTCCTATGAAGCAATGAGTGGAGTAGACTGTGTTTCATTGTCAGAGGTCAAAGTCTGCCAGTGAGTTTCATTTTGACACAACAGAACTGTAAATTATATAGTGATACAGCAGCACCGCTGCCTTTCCCTCCATAAAGCTTATCCTTATCCTTATAAGACCGTTTCTTTCTATGAAATCAAAGTGTAGTGATGACACACTTTTACTGGTGTATAATTTGTAGCATGAATGTAGATGTAATATGAAAAATATCAATATATAAGCTTGGGGGGGTCTTATTTATAGAAATATTGATTTATCTAGTACAGTTTAATGTTTTGGAGCAGCAATTTCATACACCAGTTTTATTACAGTTCTAATATTTCCTTCTGCTGAAATTAGTCCAGCAAGAGTGGACATTTACTGAGGTCACAACCTTTAACACCCAAAGAGCCACTTGGACCCGGTTTCCAAGCAAAAATAAACACTGAGAGCCGCAAATACTTTTTGACATCAAAATGAAGATAACACAGCATATATTGTTGTTGTTTTTACCTTTATGCTTTGTGTGAACAACTAAGGTGTGTTGCTTATGAAATCCATGAAGTGCTACAGAGAAAATTACATTTTATTTATGTAATTAACACATTTTGAACTCTTAAAGAAATATAACAAAAGGAAAGACACCCAGCTGAACTAAAATGATCCATGTAGCAAACAAAAACTGTTGTGAGCCGCCACCCTTATATCGCCTTTGGGCTTTTGGAGCCTTGACCTGACTTTTAGAAAACAACTGAAAAAAAAGCACAATGCTGCTAAAAAAAAAAGAAAGAAAAATAGATGTTTGCAAAATTCTGCCTAAATGTGTATTTTACCTGGTTAATGTGTGTGGCGGGGCGTGGTCTGCAGTGCCGCTGTATGGGAGTTGGACGCACCGGAGCGGCACCCGCAATCACACCTCGCCGTCTTAAAGTCTGCTCTCTCTGCTGTTGTGTTGGTGTGTGTCGAGCTGTGAGCTGAAAAGCTACAGCTGGCTGTATGCGTACAGCAACCGTGTGTGAAAAGTGGTCAATAAAGAGATGCTGAAAAGCATGTTCATGCAAACATCGTCGGGTCTGCCGTTTTATGTTTACAATGGAACTTCTGCTCCTGAACCTCTGCGCACAGTTTCTGCAAATCGGGGCTGTACGAAGTCACCTTCATCTTTACGCAGGACTGTAAGCTTTCATCTGTGAGGCGTGAGCGGTGTTTGTTTTTGACATAGTTCACGGTGGAGAATAGCTGCTGACATAATGTGGATCCGAAGATCCATAATTGGCCTACCTGGGGTTGAAAGTCTCGATAAATGCACGGCGTTTCGTACACCGGCTTCCGCGAGTGTGACTCTTATTTTGAGCGATGAAAAATAATGAAATATAATTTTATTTTTATATTTCAATATCACAATAATCTTCCAATTTAGAACTACAAGTTAAAAAAGAATTAACATAAATAAAATACACTTCTACTAAATCCTTCTAATTTATTTTCCCAAACCACGCGGAGCCGCAGTACAAGGACTAAAAAGCCACATGCGGCTCCGGAGCCGCAGGTTGCCGACCCCTGCCCTAGCATATCCAGCCTCACAGCAATGTTATTGCTGGCCTTCACTTATTTAAGCACAGTGGTAAATGGTGGCTTATCTGCTTATCTGTGGCAAGCCACAGATGGTCAATGTGGAAAAGGCTGGCTGCTTACACAGTGCTGTATCTAAGCATAATAATGGAAAAATGAGTGGAAGGAAAAGGTGCACAAGCAACAGGGATGACTTGTTAAGAGGATTGTTGAGAAAAGTTGATTGAAGGACCTAGACGTTATTCATGAGGAGTGGATTAAGGCTGGTGTCAGTGCATCAAGAGTCACCACCCACAGATGTCTTCAGGAAAGCTTCTGCAACTGTTGTATTCCTAATATTGAGCCACTCCTTGTCTCTTGTTTAAAACACAACATCAATAGAAAGCATGGACTGAAGAGAAACAGAACTGGACTGCAGCTCTGTGGTCCAACGTGTTTTCAGATAAAAGACAAATTTGCATACATTTGGAACTAAAGGTCCACGAGTCTGAGGAAGAGTGGAGAGGCACAGAAGCCAAGGCACTTACCGTGTGACTGGATGATTTGGAGCATCATGTGATCTGCTGGTGTTGGTGGTTGGTCATTCAGTCATTGAAGACTTCTACCAGAGCACTTTATACTTCTGTCTGGTGACAAGATTTATGGACATACTAACACGTTTCCAGCAGGACTTGGTGCCTAAACTACCAAATGGTTAGCTGACAACGTTATTACTATGCTTGAGTCAACGCACCTGGCCTGAACCCCATACAAAATCTGGGGGGTATTACTGGCTCGAAAACACCCAACCCAGTAATACAGATGAACTGAAGGCTATCAAAGAAACCTGGGCTTCAATAACACTTTAGCAGTCCCATAAGCTAATCGCCTCCAGGACACACCACACTGATGGAGCCTCAACTAAGTAGAAATGAGCATATTTTCCAGAAGTTTGACATTTCGGCTCAGTTGTAAATACCTTTTTATTCATCTTTGGAGATATTTTAATATTTCAAGGTACTGGTTTTCTGATTTGAATAAACTATAACCTATGATAATCAAAATCAAAATAAATTAGCAAAAAAACAACAACATTTCATAATAAAGTCATAAGCCAAAATGGCAACACAACCAAGTGGAGTATTGAGAAGGATTGAACGCTGACGAATTCAAATTTCAAAAGGTTTATTGAATAGTGACAACCAAACACATGGAGATGTCAGCTAAAGGGAATTCTGGGAAATGTTAAAGTTACAGGGACCAGAGCTACTGTTAGAGAAGAGAGCTAGGTTAGCCCAGCTAAATCAGACGTGTGCTCCATAGAAATGTTCCACAGGGTTATGCATTAGGTTAGTCGTGCTGTTTACTTCAACTGAAAGATTATTTGTTTTGCGTGGGTGAACGGAGCCATGGGAAAGTGGGCAGACAGGTGAGCCGATGTGGAAAGTTCTTTGACAGAAGATTCCAGAGGGAATGGACCAGGTCAACAGGAACAGGGAGGTCACAATGAGTATGGGGCTGCTCCTCTGCTGTACAGGGAGTGCCAAGAAACAGGAAACAGATATTTGACTTGAAAGCCCACAAAAGACAGGGGAGTCATGAAGAAGCCCGATTAGCACTCTGAGGAGGCAGACAATCTGGCATAGATTGTATAGACCAAACTGAAGCAGGTCCTAAGCTACTCGCAGGAAACCGACTGTCAAGAACCAGGTGTGTCTGCTGAAGAGCGGGAATCCAGGACTTCCACCACCACCACAATCAGATATTCACCTGTCCAACCCAATGTGGACTTGGATAGAGTGTAAGAACAAATAAACACAACAGTTTATTTGTCATAGTCCAGCTCTATGACAAATAAACTGTAATAAACACACAGCAGATAAAGGTTAACTTTTCAAATTACAAAAATATATTTCTAATGTATTTACCTGAACTAGTAGGCTCTCCTAGGGATGCACCATGACACAAGTTCAACATAGCCAGGCTCTCTTTGTGTTAGCTGGATCGACAAAACCAAGGTCAGCCAGAGATAATGGTTATCACGATGTTGGTTATCGTTTGATTCATGTGATAGAGAAACAAAAAAACAAACGACACATTAAAAAAGTATAAGAGAAGAAGTAAACACCGGTGATACAAACATTGTAACAGAGTAATGTTAGAAAAACAAAAATCATTAATTTTGTGAATTTGTCTGTTAATTAGTGCTGTCAGCGGTAATCTCGTTAAAAGGACGTTAACGCCGTAACCGCATTAACGCGGCAAATCTCCGTTAGCGAGTTCACGCGTGCATGAGGCTGCACGGCGCTACCGCGTTGACGCCGTGCAGCCTCTCTCTGGGCCACGTGATAACTCGCTAACGGAGATTTGCCGCGTTAATGCGGTTATGGCGTTACGTAATTTTAACGAGATTAACGCTGTCAGCACAACTGTTAATATATATTTTCTGACTGCGCCCTCAGTGCTGCTGTTTCTAACTCTTCTGGCACATTACAGCTACAAACCTTTAAAATGATGATACACAGGGGATGACACATTATTCCATTGGTGCATCCTGGTCATCGCACAATGTGTTGGCCGACTGACACTGAACACTCTGACTTTAACCTCGACACACCTCCCAGACCCACTGATCTTGCCTCCTAGTGCTCTTCTCTATTTCCTCAAATGCTTCTGTGCTTTCTTCTTGTTGTTGTTTTGAACCTCAGGGCCACCATTGATTATAGAGCTGTGTATCTGCACTGTGGTGCTTTAATTGCCATGATTTTTAATCAAAACAAGTTCCCGTTAATATGACTGATTTATTTGCATATGATACAAACTTTGATACTAAAAGATTGTTAGTTTAGACGTTTTAGAGCATTGCCATATACGTTCCTTAACAAATGGAGGACGGCATCTGGCCTTGTAATTTATCTCCCGGTTGTAATTGGAATTTTATTTCTAAAGACTTCAGCATATTGAGGATCTCCTGCAGTGCTCAGAGCTCACGGTGAACGCTGAGCCGAGAGAAAGCAGCAGCAGCTCCGCTCTGCATATTCTTGCTTTCTGAAACTTCAAAGTTCCCTCAGACGCAGCCTCAGCCTGCCTTGGATTTTCAGTACACCCACTGCTTGGCTAACAGCAATAAAGAAACCCTCATCTTTAATACAGTGCGCCTTCCATTTTTTTCATTAGAACTGATTCTTGTCTGCTGCAACAACACACACACGCAGACAGAGCATCTAGGAAAGAGAAAAGCATTCTGGTGACCTATTTGGTTATTTTCATCAGGATATGATGACTTTATCTGCTTACTATGAGGGTGGAAGCAATCCACACACACACACACACACACAGACACACACAGACACACACAGATTTAACAAGCCTCCACAGGGGGTCTTTGCTGCAGCAGAGAGCAGCTGGCTGGCCCGGATACTATTAACAGAAGTGTGTGTTTGAGCTGCAGCAAAAAGACATTTTGGCAAAATCTGAAATATGCTATTGTGGGTGTGTGCCACACGAAGCCCAGTTCTACTCAAAAAATGTGAGGCTCATGAAGGCAAACATGCGAAAGTGGAGTGCGTGCATGTGGAGCTTTAACTGAGCTGTGCCAAGCCGGGATTGGATCTCCACTCTAGAATCATACAAGATATGCTGGATTCGTAAGGATTAAGTCACATTTTATCAGTGAGATTCCTGAGTGTTCATGGCAAAATACTCACGCTAAAGTCAATTTAAGTTAGCATCAGAGGTTTCAGAGTACCGATAACGACCTGCTTGAGAAACTGACCACATGGGTTGTTTTTGCGGGATGTTATTACAACTTGTAGTTAGGATCTCTAGCAGCTGTTCATGTAAAATATATGTCTAGCAAAGACGTAGTACAGTGCATCGCCGGTAACCTGGAAAATGAAGCTTCCTAAGACGTATTTTAAGGTTGTATTTCAACCCAAACTGTGATTCTTTGCTAGCTCTAAAGATTTAACTTTCATGTTTAAATGTTACAGCGATTAGCGCTGTTGTCTCACAGAAAGAAGGTCCTGCGTTTGACGCCACCACCAGGCCTTTCTCACCAGGTACTCCCACTTCCTCTCACAATTAATTTGTGATTGTAAATTGGCCATAGGTATTAATGTGAGTGCGAATGTTTGTCTTTCTCTCTCTGTTAACTGCATCCCTCTGTCAGATTAGCGACCTGTCCAGGGGGTACCCCACCTCTTGCCCTGTGATAGCTGGAATAGGGTTTGATAAGCAAAAATAATGAATGGCTGGATTGTTCTGTCTCAGAGCGATTCTAATTAAAGTTCATTTCTTGATTGATTTATCCTTAAAAACCACCAAAAATGTGCATAAATTTAGTCGTTAGCGTTGGTAGCATTTGTATGCATGTGTGTCATTTGTGTCTGTAAACATAATAACTCAAAAGGCTTTGAATGAATTCTGCTGAAACTCTGTAGGAGTGTAGAGGGGTATATTTTAGGTGAACCTAATGATGTATTGGTGGAAAATTAACAAAATGAAAATTTAGTGAAAATTCTTACAAGTGTACCATTTAAAGGTTTCAAATATGTTACATTTGACTGCTGACCCATCCTTCAAGGTCAACAGATTGATCTGAAGATCACAGTGATAACAACACTATTGTCATTGTATTGACATGAATCGTTACCTTAGGGATTAATAAAGTATTCTGACTCCGATGAACAAATATAAGGATTCAAAATTTCACATGACAACAAAATAAACTTGTGATCAATATAAATAAATTTAAATGGATTTTACTACACAACGAAATGAATGCCACGCATGTACCAAATACAGATAAATTAAAAAGAAGTGTTTAAAACTAGCTAACGTTCAATTAATGCTGTAGTAGCACAAAAAAGAGTCCACTGTTTTTGTTGTTTGTATTTAGCTGTGGAATGAGTTGTGGAAATAAAGTGAGAAACTAATATTTAAAGGTGCAGTTCAGAAAAATGTATTTTACAGTTGCCTGTGATATTATACGTATTATTTTTAGTGTCATTTTGCAGAAAAGAATTGATTTTCACAGTAAAAATAGGGGATTTCTACATATTAAAGATTAAAGTTATGTATTGTTTCTTGGGCAGTTGAATGTTTCTGCTACAGAGATGTAATGTTTTGCATTTAACGATCTAATTACCATTTTTCACCGTAACCGTTCACCTTCTACACTGGGTTTCTGTAGAATCCAGACTCAAAATCAACCTTGCATCGTGACGTAGCGTTTTCAGTTTTCGTTACGTCCAGATGAACAGAATCAACCTTTTGGGGTTTACTTACCTGGATGATTGAGCATGCATCAAAACATCCTGACCCATAATGTTTGTAATACCCGAGCTCCATGTTTTCAGGGCTTACGTGTGAATCCTGGATCTTCCAAAAGTAGATTGGTAGGCAGAGCCTTTGGCTATCAGGCTCCGCTGCTCTGGAACCAGCTCACAGTTTGGCTTCGAAGGCAGGCATCCTCTCCACACTCAGTTATCTCACCCCCGACTGTTCGAGCCAGACGGTAGGCCACCCTCGAGTTGAACTGAAATGTCTATTCTCTCTAGAATATTAATGTATGCTGTAGCATTAAGCTTTAATAATTTGATTTTTAGCCCAAAACGTATGTCAACATGAACATGTAGTGTGAGGAATTTAAAAAAAGGAACCTTGTAGAGCAACAAAACTGGCAAGAGGAAGAAAGTACAGATGAGTGTGAAAGAAAAGGTGGTGACAGAGAGGGGAGAGAGGGAAAAGATGTGAGGGGGAGGAGGTGGGAGGGAGGAGGCGTGAGTTGGCATAAAGAGGAGAGGAAAGAGTGGGAGAGAGGGAGAGATGACATTTAAAAATAGAGGAGAGGAAGGATAAGAAGACGTATGAGAAAGAGGAGAAAAACAGCAGCTGTTTTCCCTCCTTAGACGACCTCAGACATTAGACATTGTGAAAATATAATCTGTACATTTATCTTTATGCTAGCCAACCTGTGATGATAGATAGTAGCCAACGCAGCTGGTGAGAGCGTCATATAGAGTTTAAAAAAGGGCTCGTGTCATTATGACCTCATGATTGTAGCCCAAAAAAAGCCTCACCTACAGTTTAGTTCAGTGGATTAACATTTGGTCAGTTTCATGCTAAAACAGCCGGGTCCGAGCATCTATAAAACTATAGCGCTTGTGAGATGTGCTGTATCTATCAAAAGTGGTCCATGGAAGAAGCGGTGGTGAACCAGCAACTGGGTCGTAGTCATGCACGTGGGAAACAAAGACTAGCCTCTGTGGTTCAATCCAACAGACGAGCTACTGTAGGTCAAATTGATGAAAAAGTTACTGCTAGTCCTGATGGGAAGGTGTCAGAACACACAGTGCATCACACTGTGTTGTGTGCAGAGCTGCAGAGCAGTCAGGGCGCCCAATGCTCACCCAATGTGTCGAGCCAGTCATAGCGTTTAATCTCCTTCCTGACTCTAACAGGGGCCACAGGGATCAATTTACCAAATGACCATTATTTTGTATTCAATAGGGCTTTAAACTAGGGACAACAGATACATTCATGGGAAATGAAGTGGAGAAAAACTGGAATCATCTTTAAAGAGGAGTCTGCAGAGACTTGGGACAACAAAGGCATTTTGGAGACACAAAAGCAATCTGCCCCACAAAAACTGCTCAGGATTTTCCCGTAGCAGAGACTAATGCACCTGTAGAATACACTGACAGGAGTAACTAAAACAGTCAACACATACGGGAAGACTGCATTAGTGAGCACGACGAGGAAACAGTGCAACAATTAAAACAAAAGCCTGCAATGAATCAGCTCTGTCTGAAGCATTCAGGTTCTTTCTTTCCAGTAAAGCGTGACCAGCAACCTCTCCAGCGCTCAGTGACTCCACAGCTACAGGATGAGCATTATTCTGGAGTTTAAACACATTCAAAATGTTATACATAGCTAATAGTGTGATTTCTAATCTAAACGAACAAGACACAAAAAAATGAAATCCACTGAATTTTATGAGGATAAAAACAAATCATGACAGCTACATTTTTCTTATTTTCTTATTTTCATTTCTTTTCTTTTTTATTGTTTCTTTATCTCTTCTTTATCTTGACTATTGCTTTAGCTGTTGGACAGACTGTTGTTCCCAAACACAACAGATATATCTGCTTTATTTCAACTTCTTTCATATTGTGGACAGGAAAATATGATTGGTTTAGTTCATTTTCCTTGATGTCTGCCTCTACTTCCACAAAACTGATTTAGCGTCTGGCCTGTGGCTGCAGTAGCCAGAGTCTCATGAGATTCACAAGTTCCTGATCCAACTGCCAAGCTTCAAATCACGCAGACCAGTCAACTTGAAATGAGGAAATGCTCAACCCTCCATTTAAAACTGTGCAATTGTTTCAGGCGCAATGTAATTGGTTAATCTTGTCATGTGCCAGATTTGTCGAACTGACTCAAAAGTTGTTGTTTTTTTGTTTTAGTTTCTTTTGTTTTTCAGTTGGTTCTCGGCTCTCTTTTGAACCGCTTGTCCTCATGGTGATTTTGGAGCTTTAAGAATTTAGTAAGTGGTGGTAAATGTATAAAAAGATTTGAAATGCAAATATGTTATAAATCAAAAGTTTCATCATTATGGTATCAGAAAGATTCTTGACCTTTTTAGAAATCATTGTAAAAGATCTGAATAGGGAAATGAAAGCAGAAGTATTTAAAAAAGGAAGAAAAACAAGATGAAAATTCTGTGTTTTCATCGCTAATCGGAAAAACCCCAAAACAGGATACTAAAAAGTGAACTTTCCTCTGCAGTGAATCAACGGCTGCCTCCGGGGAAAGGAAGAAGAACAAGGAGATAAAATCATTAGCAGAAGGAAGACAATTTGAAGAAGTAAAAGTTAATATAAAAAGAAATAACTGAGCATGTTTGATTTTTCAGCTCCTTATCCTAATATTTTTTGCATTGCCTTCTTCTCTTATGAAAATGTCTCACTACAAAGAAAGATGGCAGATTGTGTCTCCTAAGTAATCTTATCAGTGGCTGCACAAAGCTGGACTGAAAGACCGCTGAGGCACTGATCATGGGAGCACAGGAACAAGCTCTAAGCACACGATCGATAGAGGCTGGAGTGTACCGCACCAGCCAAGGGCCAATGTTCAGGCCCCTGAGACAATCCAGCACATAACAGCAGGGTGCAAGATGCTAATAGACAGGGCATACATGGAACTCCATAACCAAATGGAAACCATAGTGTACAGGAACATCTGTGCCGAGTATGGCCTGGAAGTTCCAAGGTCAAAATGGGACCTAGGATAGTTGAAAGTGGTGATTGGAAATAGTAGTACTATACCAAAAAAAATAAACTATATATATATATATATATATATATATATATATATATATATATATATATATATATATATATATATATATATATATATTTATTTATTTATTTATTTATTTTTTGCATTAATCAAACCCCACCTGACACTCTCTACTCTTCCTTTTTCCTGATGTTGCTATCACTTGGTATAGTACTACTATAGTATAATAATAGTATAGTATAGATAACCAGAGCAGGATTGTTATTAATATTAATACAGTGGAACCCCGACTTACGAAATTCATTCGTTCCCGGGGGTCTTTCGTAAGTTGAAAATTTTCGGAAGTCAAAGCACCCATCGCACCCATTGCTAACTGCAACAACAATACGTCGTTCAAGTGGAACAGCGAAGCGCAAGTACAAAAGCCAAGGGGGTTGTCACATGATTCGGAAGGCATTCTGGGCTCAGCCAATCAGAGCCAGCGGATTTCGTAACACAGGCAGAAATATTGCCGTTCGGTGCCTTCGTAACTTGAATTTTTTGTTTAACGGGGTATTCGTAAGAGTTCCACTGTATATTTTAGGTTCCAGTGTGTCAGAATAAAAGCAGCAGGATAAAAGGTTCGAGGCAGGACTAAAAGATTAAACATTAACCCAGACAACTAAAGCATCCACAGAACAGTTTGTTCTCTGCTGGAGGTGTACACCAGTCACTTGGTGAGTCTATCAGTAATATTTCATAAAGTACCTCAGTTCACCTGTATCGCCATAGCAACCTCAGCCTGTTTTTAATTGGAGCCTGAGGCCAGTCTGCATCCCTTTCATCTTCCATACACACACACAGATGCACTTATTATCTCGATCGCTCACACCCACACACACCAACACACACTCTGAGGCGTTGGCTCCCGGTGGGATGGAATGACGATGAGTGGGCGTCAGCAGTCTTGATCTTAGAGGTTCAATATGGAGTTAAAATGGCTCAATTCTTGCTTCACTGAAAAGGTTTCCTCCATTCAGGCTACAAAAACATCTGTATTACAATTCTGAATATACAAAAATGTCTGCTCAATATCCATCTATCCCATTTTCTTCTGCTTCTGCTTAAAGGCCCACCATGTTAGTAGATCATTAGTGCTACTCAGAGCTGTGCAGCTTCTATATGTTGAAGCTGTGTTCGCTCTTACATTTGACCTACACAAAATGTCACTGCTGTGAGGTGAGGAGCTGTTGGCTTTCATCACGACTGACTTGAAATACATTTCCGCAGAATGTGCATTAATTCATTTTCCATAATTCTTTGCTCTAGTTGGCATATAAACATGAGGAGGAGCACCTGCTTGAGGTGGAAGGGGTTGTTATTCAGTAAACCCCACCTATACTGCGTGATCTGCAGCACCATTTAAAACCCAACATAATCAAATAATAAAAAGTACAGGTCAGCATGCATACACAATGCCTGGACCCTACAACCGATACACTCCTGTCAAAAGTAATAATATCTATGCTTTTCCTGTTATTGCATGAAGACGTGTGCCATCTTAGCCTCACTGAGGACAACGTTTGGTGAAGGGGCAGCGTCTCAGCAAAAACTCCTTTTTTTTCCACACTAGAGCACAAACAACAGCCATCTCTGCATGTTTCCTTTGATGCACTTTCATACCTGCGAGCCAAGCACGACCCACAAATAGACAACTCACAGACTACATCTCTAAAAGCCTTGTTTAGAGGAGAAGGGTTGTACCCTGCATGGTTTTTGTATTAGAGCCCAGCTCTTGTTAAATATAATCCTTAATTAAAAACATGAACACTAAGCACACTTTAACCTTTGTCTCATTTGTCTTGGTGTGTTGTTCTAAATAAGGTTTTTGCACATTTTTGCTTCAGTCACCAACTGATGTGGATCCCTACTTTTTTCCTGAAAAACAAAGAAACAAAAAACCAAACATCTTCTTTATCCTCAGCAAGGGCTGCTGTCATGAAATCCCTATAGTAGATATATAAAAAATGCTGTTTTGCCCACATCCTGCTACATCACCATGTTGATGTTACAATAAGCCAAAAATAAATAAATCACTGCATCTGGGTTTATGCACCGCCTCCATCAGGTCAGACTGCACATGCACGTCCTTCATAGCTTCCTACACAATATTCTGGTCACAGAAAAGATATTATTATTTTATTTTTTTTACATAATCATGTTTGAGTTTGTTATTGCAGGGACTGCAACTATGACCATGGCAGAAGCTCTGACCCATCAAAGTCTGGATATGCACCGTCTGCAGCAATGTTTAGGTGGTTGGAAAGTGTCAAAGTGCACTGCAAAAAGAGGATAACTGTTATACTCTCCACACGCCATACCTTTGCTTTCATCAAGCAGGATCACAAAAGGCAATATTTTCTTGTTATTTAACGACTATGTAGTATTTAAGATTCTTGTGCATGGCCCCTGCTTATTTTAAAGGAATCATGAAAAATTGTGGTTTAGTGGGATTTATATAGTGGGTTGTGGGTGTAAGGACTGAAGAAAATGACTTGTCATGATATGGATGCGGCACGTTAGTCCTAACAGCTGTGGAAAGTTTGGGTTTCTCACTATACAACTGGTTAATGTTGACAAACACCAATTATGAACAGAAAGAAATGATTTTATCTTCCTTGTAGCCATAGATTATGCACACACACACACACACACTGTCTGTCCTGAAGGCTTGAGGGACTCTTGTGAACCACAAAGCTTATTAACCCTGGAACATGCACGCACAAACTCACAGACAAAACACACAATCAAACCCATGCATCAACGGGCATATGAATGCACTGTCTCGCCACACACACCGACCTTTAACAAGACAAAGGGACGCTCTATCTTTTAACAGGAGAACTGAACAGGGCGTTGTACTCTATCTTTGTTCTGTTTCAAACCAGTGGTGCACACACAGTATCATGGGAAAGGAGAGGAGCGGGAGGGGCTCTCGGTTTCCCCTGAAAATACAGAGGAAAGGAAAGGAAAGGAAAGGAAAGGAAAGGAAAGGAAAGGAAAGGAAAGGAAAGGAAAGGAAGGGAAAGGAAAGGAAAGTCCTAATGTGTGTTGAGGTGTTTGCATTTACACTTAAATAATTCAATAAAAGAAATCATCCAGCTAAAATGAATGAGAGAATAAGTATGTCATCATGGAGGTGCGGTTTGATCATCATCCAGGTGAACTGCAGAACAGATTCTTGTTATGCAAATGGGATTTTCTTAATATGATCACAATTCCGTAATAACTTTGCACGTTTGCCTACCACTCAACAAAAGAGTACTCCATACTTTTTCTGATTGTAGAGGAGAATTAATTTCCCTACCTTTCCTAAAGAACACAAGACAATGGATACAATTTGTTCATTGCACTTCTCAGCAGTCTAGCTAAGCTAATGCTAAAAGATTTGACACTTCCATCTATAAACGGCACGAGGTTACATTACTTACACAGCTAACTGTTTACACATTGTTTGATTACAATTATATTTGCATGTTTAGATTCTTAAATGTTGATGTGCTTGTGTTTAAAGCAGCTTGTTGAATCTACCCTAGTGGATTCCCACTTTAAGCTCAAGATATGACCAGTGTTGGTCAAGTTACTTGAAAAAAGTAATCAGTAACTAATTACTGATCACTTCCCCAAAAAAGTAATCCAGTTACTTATTTTCAAAAGTAATTAATTACTTAGTTACTTAGTTACTTTTTAAAAACACGATTTACAACCTAAATAGGTGATAAAGTGATAGATCTTTCAGCCCAATTCTACTTTTTCTTCATAATCCATCATACAAAATATAATCAAATGGAAAAGTCTCTTTTTAAAACTTGTTTTATTAGTTTTAATCTTTTAACTTTATGCTTCAACCAAAAATTTAATTATATGCAACATTCTCTGACTGGAAGAAATTTGTTTAATATTTAAACCTTTTTTCTGCACATTCCAGCACATAAAATAATTTTTTTGGTGTGTTTACACTCAGTCTTTCAAATAGATGCAAGTAAAACACAGCAGAAAATAAATAAAGTCAAAGACTCGTGGTCCTTTTGCTCTATTTTCACCTGTAAAGCAGGAGTAGGGTAGGCGGAGGTTTACCTTGGTGCAGGTGTGCTGCAGCGGTCAGTGGAAGAATCCGCGAGTTTCTCTGTGAGTTTCCTATTCCGTGGTAGCGCACTCGGTGCTTGTTTGGAAGTTTAGGGGTTTTTTCGCTGTAAAAAGAAGTTTTCTTCCCACGCACAACGGACACTAATGTTTTTGTCACTTTTTATGGAATCAAACTCAAAGGTCAGTACTTCCACGCTTTAAACGCTGCACGCTCATACTCTCTCCCGCACTTGTTATATTATCCATTGTTGATCTGCACACAGCTGTTGTCACGAACGTCGCACTTGCTTACGTCACTGTCATGACACATTCTTGCAAAAAAATCACGGTTTTAGTAACGCAGCGTTCCTACGGGAAAGTAAAGGTAATCTAATTACCGTTTTTGCAATAGTAATCCCTTACTTTACTCGTTACTGGAAAAAAGTAATCGGATTACAGTAACGCGTTACTTGTAACTTGTAACGCGTTACTGCCCATCTCTGGATATGACCTTGTAGCTTCTGACTAGTGAGATCAGTCAGAGACGGATGATGGAAGTTGAGCAGTGGAGTTAAATGACAGTGAAGAGTAGGGATGGGTATCGTTTAGGTTTTATCTGATACGGGTGCCAAACCGGTACTTTTGAAACGGTGCCGGTGCTTAAACGGTGCTCAAATCGGTGCTTAAAGAATGGAAAACACAAAAGTGGTCCAAAAACCTCTCATGTTCAGCTGTTTTTTTGTAAAAAGATAACAATGTTAGCCTTTTCTGCAGCTATGGGGCATATATGGTATCATTCTTGGCTGGAAGCAGTGCTTAAACAATGGAAAAAAACACAAACTTTGTCCAAAAACCTCTCATGTTTAACTGTTTCCCACTTTTTCTTTGGTCATTTTAGCCTTTTTGGCCAGGGTGAAGGGAGTATCTGCCATCAAACAAGAAGACAGCTGCATGTAGCTATGATGGTGTTTGCTGTTCACCTTACATGCATTAATGTAATAACGTGGTTAGCCTACTCAACGTAAATTACACACGAACAACATTAAGCTACTCACGCAGAGAAGAACGGCTGCTGCTGCATCATCATCCGTCATCATTTCTGCTACACTGGCAGGGCTAGGGGCCAGGACTCTCCTCTTCGGGTTTTTGGGGGATGTTGCTAACTCCGGGTCCGATAACAGGCACCACACCCGCAGTAGATGTGCTCGGTGTGAGGTCTCGCAGCAAGCTATCAAATACGGCGCATTTCTCGGCTTTAAAAAAAAACACTATGCGTCGCCAGGTGTTTCATCAGATTTGAGGTGTTACCTCCTTTGACAGTATCACAGTATCAGCTTAAAGCACTTGTTGCAGCTGCTGAGTTTGCATCTTTTGCTGTGAAGTACAGCCAGACTTTTGACCGCTTCGCCTTGGACATTTTTAATCTGTAGCTCTGCTCTAAAAGAACGTACGTACCTGGACCCGCCTACTATTCTCGGAAACTTAAAATGATTGGCTAGAATCTAAAGTGTATCATTCCATACCAGTTGGTGGCGGTAATGCACCTTTCAGTTGTTTGCCAACCGCCAATACAAATGTAAGGAAGAAGAAAGTGTATCACAGCTCAGGAAAAAAAGCACCGAAATGTGCGCTGCTTTTCGGTCTGGTTACTACCGTTTATGTCAGAACCGGTGCCATCATGGCACCGGATACCGGTACCCATCCCTAGTGAAGAGTAAAGTTATCTGCATCATCATCCATTTCTGCTCATTATACAGGGTGTCCCAGGTAAAACAGGACGGTTTTCAAAGATCAATAAAAGCACATAATTACAATAGAGAAATGTCAAACTTCTGGAAAATATTCTCATCTATGCATTCAGTACTTGGTTGAGGCTCCACTTGTGTGGTGTGGCAGGGAGGCAATCAGTTTGTGTCACTGCCAAGGTGTTATTGACACCTGGCTTACTTTATTGGCTTTTGGCTTGTCTTTATTATTGGGTCGGGTGTTGACTAAATAATCAAGCACAATCATAACATCCATCCATCTGCTTCCACTCCACGGGGTGGCTGTAGTTCAGGAGGTAGAGCAGGTCACCTACTGATCGGAAGGTTGGAGGTTCGATCCCAGGCTCCTCCAGTCTGCATGCCAAGTATCCTTGGGCAAGATACTAACCCCAAGTTGCTCTCCGATGCATCCATCGGAGTATGAATGTGTGTGAGTGTAGTTAGAAAGCACTAAGTATAGAGGTAGTGACTGGGTGAATGTGGCGTGTTGTATAGAGCGCTTTGAGTACTCCGGGCGAGTAGAAAAGCGCTATATAAGAATCAGTCCATTTACCATTTACTTATCCTTTTCAGCATCACGGGGGGCACTGGAGCCTATCCCAGCTGTCTTAGGGCAAGAGGCAGGGTACACCGTGGACAGGTCGCCAGTCTGTCACAGGGCTAACAGAGACAACCATTCACGCTCACATTTACTCCCACTCACAGCATTTTACAGTCTTTTAGTGTTTCCAGTTAACCAATCCCCACTAACTACATGTCTTTGGACTGTGGGAGGAAGCCGGGAGAATCCATGCAAACACAGGGAGGCCATGCAACCTCTGCACAGAAAGACCCAAAAACCCATTTGGTAGTTTAGGCACCAAGTCCTGCTGGAAACGTGTTAGTATGTCCATAAATCTTGTCAACAGACAGAAGTATAAAGTGCTCTGGTAGAAGTCTTCAATGACTGAATGACCAACCACCAACACCAGCAGATCACATGATGCTCCAAATCATCCAGTCACACTGTAAGTGCCTTGGCTTCTGTGCCTCTCCACTCTTCCTCAGACTCGTGGACCTTTAGTTCCAAATGTATGCAAATTTGTCTTTTATCTGAAAACACGTTGGACCACAGAGCTGCAGTCCAGTTCTGTTTCTCTTCAGTCCATGCTTACTATTGATGTTGTGTCTTAAACAAGAGACAAGGAGTGGCTCAATATTAGGAATACAACAGTTGCAGAAGCTTTCCTGAAGACATCTGTGGGTGGTGACTCTTGATGCACTGACACCAGCCTTAATCCACTCCTCATGAATCACGTCTAGGTCCTTCAATCAACTTTTCTCAACAATCCTCTTAACAGGTCATCCCTGTTGCTTGTGCACCTTTTCCTTCCACTCATTTTTCCATTAACATGCTCAGATACGTCACTGTGTAAGCAGCCAGCCTTTTCCACACTGACCTTTTATGCCTTGTCACAGATAAGCAGATAGTCACCATTTACCCCTGTGCATGGTGGGATGGGTGAGTGAATACTTTTAGTAACATAGTGTATTTATGGTTGAAATAAACTGGGATTGACCTTAAACATTTTTCTGTGCTCACTCTGCCGAAATGACTGAAAATCAAATCAAGTTCTTAGATTACATGTGCTAAATTATATATGATTGACTCCATAGACACAAATATCACTCAAGGTAAATTTAAAGACTGGATAAAAACCTCTAACTCTGCAAACCCAGTGAGTGGATCGGGAGGGAGAGGTGAAAAAAATGAGAAGGGAAGAAGTTTATTTTTTTTACCTCATTCTTGAGAAGATGAAGACAGATTACTGGAGAAGTGTGGGGTTGATGCCTTAAAAACAGGACACACATACACACGTACGTTCACAGTGACACAGTACAATTGAAACCAGCTGCTGCTGTTTATCCGACCACAAGCAATGCAGCTGTGTTGCCACGGGAACAAGGCTACGCTCTGGGGCTGTGGGCAGAACAGTGATCGCAAGGTCAAGGAGAAGTGTGTCCATGGAGAGGAACAAAAAGTATGTGGGGGAGACTTTCTTTGAAAAGAGAAATGTGAAGAATCTTTGACCTTACTTCTGAAGAACCAAATAAAGAAAAGGACCCTCCGAAAACTAGAAAGTCACTCCTGACTGCCAAACTAGGCAATAACCCTTGTCCTGGTAAAGGCAACCATTCAGGAAAAATATCAAGACTTCACACTGTTTCACAAACATTGACTTTTTATTGCAGCACTCAGTTTCTTTCATGTGGTACCTTTGCAGAAAAGAATGATTTTTTTTAAAACAGTTGAGTAGTGTCTGTGCAAACACTAGGGTGACATGAATAATCACATTCTTCAAAGATCACTTGTGTCATTTTGTAACAGCACACATACAATGTCAAGGTATAGCCAGTGTAAGCAGTCTTAGCACCAGCAGCCTTCCCACCCTGCAGGTTAATCTCCAAACACTCGTGCAAATCGTTGTTCCCCTTTTCTCTAGTTGGGTCTGACATAGTCTCCATCCAAATCTTTCTGCAGAACCACCCTGCTTAGTCATAGTCATACTTTTTACTTTGCTTGTTTTAAATTTTCAGTCATCATACCTCATGCGGAATCATACCTCTTTAAAAACTGGTTCAAAACTCCATGAGTTGTAGTGATTTTAATTGTGTGCAGACCTCCTGGCTTTATAAACATGGTATATTAGGAGCATTGGCTCCAGAGTAGTAGAAGTAAGGAACAGGCTGAACCCTGAAGTTGTAATTTGTATTTATCAGAAATCAGCTGACTGTTCTGTCTCAATTTCTTCTTATCCAGCATTCTTTATACTACACATACAATACAGAAACAGTTGACTTTAGGGATGCACCGATACCGATACTGGTATCGGGTATCGGTGCCGATACTGCAAAATGTGTGTGTACTCATACTCGTAAAAGTTAACCGATACCATGAACGATACTAACTTATTTCATTAATCAGAGGGTGGCTTGTCATTTCTGTTGTAGTTTTTTAGATTGGCCACTAGGGGGACATCCCACGCTGAACAGGCACAGGGTTAGGCGAGTGAGACTGGCGGCTCCAGATAAAAAAAGAGAAACTGGAGGCTGCTGTAGCTAGGCTAAACAAAATGTCAGCAGTGTGGACCTGAACAACCAACTTTAACTCAGGTTTTGGAAAAGCGATGAAAAATGTCAAGAGAAAATCTACGGGCAGTTTAAATAACAGAGGCTCTGACTCATTTTATAGCTCTGGATGACCAGCCAATGCCGGTCGTGGAAAACATAGGATTGCACCGTCTTCTCAGCATACTCGAGCTGCGATATGAAATAATAAATAAACAGAAGTGTTTATTTATTATTCTGAAAGCTCGAGACAGTGCCAATAGTTCAGTGATATTTTGTTAAATTACAATGTGGAGACTCTGCAATAATTTAACAGAAGTGCTTATTTTTCACTTGAAATTTTTTTGTGGTCATTTTTATTAAGATTTTATTTTTTATCGGCAGAGAATAAAATAAAACCTGTCTTCCAGTTCATTGCATTTGTGTGTGTGTGTGTGTGGTAGAAGTATCGGTTTTTGTACTCGGTATCGGCAAGTACTCAGATTCAAGTATCGGTATCGTATTGGTTTGAAAAAATTGGTATCGTTGCATCCCTAGTTGACTTACAGGAGTTTTTCAGTGGCTTGGTAGTTTCTGGAGCACCAGAACAGTATCAGAAGGTGGTGGAAAGCCTTATGGACACATAACTGGACTATTTAGGGTTCACTGGAAGCAGATCACACACAGATACAACTTTGTATCTGTGGATTTTGTAAAATCCATTTTGTAAAATCCACAGAATTTTACAAAACCTCAGGGAAATTCAAAGTCTTGTCCTTCCCCATTTGCACCATTATCTAGCAGATGGTGGCTTGTGTCATTTTCTACATTATAGTCTCCGGGGACACAAGTCTGATCAATCACATTTACTTGTTTTGTTGTGTGTTGCTTACCTGGGCAACACCTCTCACCAGGATGCACTATGGAAGAATGCGGTGTGATGCTTTGGGCAATGTTCTGCTGGGAAACCTTGGGTCCTGTCATCCATATGAATGTTACTTTGACACATACCACCTACCTAAGCATTGTTGCATAGCATGTACATCGTTTGATGGAAATGGTACTCCCTGATGGCAGTGGCCTCTTTCAGTAGGATAATGCACCAGGCCATAAAACAAAAATGGTTCAGCAATGGTTCGAGGAGCACATCAATGAGGTGTTGATCTGGCCTCCAAGTTTCCCACATCTCAGTCCAGTTGAGCATCTATGGGATGTGCTGGGCAAATATGTCAGATTCATGGAGGTCTCGTCGCTAAAGATTTAAAGGATCTGTTGCTCACATCTTGGTGCCAGATACCACAGCACGCCTTCTAGTGGAGTCCACGCCTGGATATGTTAAAGCTGAGGACCAACACAATATTAGACAGGCGGTCATAATGTGACTTGTCTAGAAGCTTTTTGCATTTTTTGTTTTTTTAATTCTAGCTTCAACATTTTTAATTAAAATTTATTTGATTTATTTGATTAAATTTAGCTCAAAGAAGATATGAGAAAGATTAAATGGTGCAGACTTGACTTTACCAAACAAAGCTACACATATGAATGGTTTGACTGAAATTAAATGCTCTGATGTTTTTTCTTTTGAAGTTTGTTGATGTAAGTTATAAAGCTTCAGCACACAGGTTCTCATCATCTTCATTTTTTCACTTCTATTGTTTACAAATCAAAGGTTTCACCTGTGTTCCTGAACACAGTTGCAGCAGAAGAAGAAGATGGGAGGGAACCAGTGTTTGTTTCTGTTTCTGTTTCTGTGTTTGTAAAAGTCAGCTCTCTCCCACTCATTTTCATCTTCTTCTTCTTCTTCTGCTTATTCTCTAATTTGGGAATGCAGGATGTGGTTTTCATAACAATGCGGAGCTATATTTCATTTCATTGCTGACTGAGGCACAAACACACACACACAGATAAATATGTCTGTAATAATTGTCTTTCAGTGCAGAAACTTGCTGGTTTTTATAGAAAAACACACACTCGCACACATACTTGTAGGGGTGTTTGCCACAATGAGCAGTAAGCACAAAATCATGCACAGAAATCTGGAATAGGGCATTAACATTCCCTGACTTTCACTCGCACACAGACTCGCTCATTATGCAGTCACACACACAGACACACACACTTATTCGTAAGTGTTATGTGTATTTCACATTATGCAAATATGCAACACTGACTGAACACTGGCACAAAAGCATCTCGATGAAACACACACACACACACACACACACACACACACACACACACACACACACAAAGGAGGAAGAGGAAAGTGGAAACGCTCCTGGAGGAGTAACACAAGTAATTCAACTGCAGCAGATCTTGCGGTTACTTAGATTTCGAAAACTGTGAAGGAAAATATTTGATCTGTTTTCATTACACAAACAAAATTACAACTGAATAAAACGTCAGATTTTAGAAGGCTTGCATTTTTGGCAAGACACATGCACAGTTTGATACAAAGCCTTGTATAACCATGCTAATCGCACTGGTAACAGACAGCATATTGTACAAAAGAAGATGGAAAAATCAATTATGTGTTCATGTTAATATCCATCTACACATCACTATGCTCTCAAAAGGAATGAGAGCCTTTCAGAAAGCAGTCAGCCTTCCTTTATCAGACGTGTGGTAGATGTGGACGCTTTTTGGTTTTCCTCTTGGCGTCCACTGTTGTCCAAGTTCTTTCCGCCATGTTGAAGCCCAGTGTTGGGAAGGTTACTTTTAAAATGTATTCCATTACAGATTACAGAATACATTCCCCAAAATGTATTCTGTAACGTATTCTGTTACGTTACTCAATGAGAGTAACGTATTCTGAATACTTTGGATTACTTAATATATCATCATGCTGTTTACAACTACATGAATGTACTATTGCTGTGATTTATTACTGTTACTGAAGGTCCGCGGCTCCGAACCGTAGTAAAGGGACCTCTGACTAATACGGTGGGTTCTGTGGGCTCGTAGCTGAAAACTAGCTTTACTTTGTTGTCTGGGTCAACTTTGCTAGCTAGAGACAGAGAGAGGCGTTGAAAGGCTGCTCCAACAGAACTTATTGTTTCAGAGGAAAACACGAACACGGTGTACAGTCGAGTCTTAATAGCTTACTTACAACTGGGCTCGTCAGGCACTCTTCTTGGCTGCAGTGGTTATTATTATATTTACATGCTTCCAGCTCCCGTTTCTGCTCGATGACAGCTCGTACTTTTCCTTTTTCTCCCTCCCTCGCTCACAGACACATAACGTGTATGGCAGTCCATTCTCCCTGCAGCACGGACTACACTGCCTATGATGCTACATTCTTTAGAGCTATACCTGTAGCATTCTGCCTATTAGCTTAGCACAACAACAACAGGCGCTCTCTCACCCAGGAAACACGCAGAGAGAGCGTCACCCTGAAACCATGGCAACCATAACGCTGCCACCTGGAACAACAGAACGTAGCTGTCAAACAAAACCCAAACAGTCCTGACCCGCCACAATATGAAACAGGGAAGTACCGCCGTGTAATCCATTTATTTCAACAAAGTAACTGTATTCTAAATACCACCTTTTTAAACGGTAACTGTAACGCAATACAGTTACTCATATTTTGTATTTTAAATACGTAACGGCGGTACATGTATTCCGTTACTCCCCAACACTGGTTGAAGCAGACTTTGGTGTTGTGCAAGTAAACAGTCCATGCTAAAATTGACTGACTCAAAAAGAAAAAAGGAATTAAAAAAAAATCAGGCTTTTGTGCAGCAGGCTTTTTCCTCATGTGGTGAGTGCATCAGAAGTGTTTGGCAATCAGCAGTAAATCAGCGTACACAAACGTCTTAAAAAGGGACACAGTCAATCAGGTGTTCAATGGACTTCAGTCTCCATTTAGATAAATGTTTTGCTATGTTTTGTTAAGGCTGAGGGCAACTCTGGACTTCCTTAAATACAGCCTTCAATTATGCAAGAAGGACGGGGCACTTGGTGGCCTGAGAGTAAACAGAAAACAACCCAAACCTGTGTATATAGATGCAAAAAAGATAGAATGAGACACAATGATAATGTAAAATAACCAGATGGCTCTGGAAAAGAAAGTCTGATGGTTGATAAACATTTCTTTTACTTGTTCTACCTTTTCGATTGATTATGTATGAAAGCTGCTTGTTTTAAAAGGAGGGCACCTGTTAAATATGGAAAGGTTTTCTTGAATTTGTCAACATTAGGCAAGACAGAAGTTAACATATCCCGAATCTGTAATATATTCCACCCTGTTACATTATTCATCTCTCTCCTCAGTGACAATTACTTGCACAAAGAAGAAAAACTGAAAACACATCTATCTCTTTTTTACCTCCTGGGTCTGGCACAGAGGGGGGAGAAAAAGAGAGAAATAGCTGGCAGAAACACAATTTGACAGAATACACTCAGGAAACAGTGTTTTATGTACATGTGAAGTTTTCCCATGAGCCGAGGATGAGAAGCTTCACCTCATCTCCTCCCGTCTGTCTGCTTCATTTCCTGAGCTGAAATAGAATTGACTTCCTGATACAAGGTTAAATGAGTTTGATGTCAATTCTCCACAGAGGCACGCACAGAGAGAGCGGGTTAGTCGGTGAAATTAATATGTTGAGTGATGGGTCGACATCATCCCGCTGGGTTTACCTGCATGTGTGTGTGTGTGTGTGTTTAGCATCCATGATTTCAAAGCAGCGGTGTGCAGTCAGACATCTTGCGATCTCAGCTCTCAGCTCGCACACCATAAACTGAGAATCATGACAGTGTCTCTAGTTTACGCAGAATAGTGTAAAGACTGAAGTGATGGAGCTGCCAGAGAGGCAACAGTAACTCAGATAAGCTGTTTGTTGACCTGAGCAGAAAAGCAGCTCAGGCTCACAACGCTCACGTCCAACCTTGAGCCAAAGCCTTGTGTCAACAGTCTGGAGCGCTGCTGGTGGTTTAACGGTGCAGCGAATGCTTTTTGGCACACTTTGTGCTCCTTAGTACCGATCGATCATTGTTTAAATGGCAAAGCCTGTCTGAATATTGCTGCCATAGCTGCCATGTGGTCACAGTTTAGGATAATACAATGTGTCAAAATTCATATCAAAATAGTCCGATGAACATGACAGAATTCAGCTGACTCCTCAATCACCTGAGCTTAATCTAGAATCACATGTCTGACATTTAGCAGCGTGAATGTGCAGCTAAGTGTGCTGAATGTGCAGAAATGTCATGCAGCCATGTCAGCTATGGAGAAGAATCCCAAAGGAAGGTGTTATTGTCATGGTGCTGGGTCGTTGTTCTAGTTATTCTGATTTTGGTATTCTGTGTCCTCCCCCCTTGTGTCTGGTTCGTGTTCTAGATTTCCTGTTTTATTCTGAAGGTCTCTGTCTGTTGTCATTGTGTTCAGCTTGTGTCCTCCAGTCATCGGCTGTATCCCAATTCAGGGTCTGCATCCTTAAATGCCGCATTTTAAGGCCGATTACGTCACAGCGACACGACGAAGGCTGTCCCAATTCGAAGGCTGCTCGAAATGCGGCCCTCAAATGCGTCCTTCATTTCCCTGAATTTTAAGGACGTGGCGGTGTAGACTTCATGGCCCAACATATCCCAGAATGCATAGCGCGGCGGTGGGTGTGGATAATTTTGCCGAAAAAAATGGCGGAGCGGAATAACGAAGAACATTAAAACATTACTGTTGGCCACATGTCGGCAACGTTATGTGACATTAGTGACATTTGTACTAACTTGGTTTTAAAACCTTTACTTTAAAATATACGCCGTTCAATAGCTGAGCTTAATCAGAGAATGATCAAAGCTCATGTAGAAACAAACAAACAAATGAACAAAAGATTTTCTCCTTCATTTCTGTCAAACAAAGCTGTATGAAACCTTTCCAGCTGTTAGTATCATGGTTGCTAGGCAACCTGGGCAGCGCAACGGAGGCTAGACCGTCCCATTTCACAGGCCTCGCACTTCCGGCCTTAGCGGTCTTTAAGTACGTGGCCCTTGAGGATCGTTTAGGCTGCGTACTTTAAGGCTGCAGACCCTGAATTGGGATACAGCCATCATGTGTATTCGGATCAGCTGTTCTTCCCTCCTGTGTGTGATTACCCGATTACCTTGTGTGTGTAAATATAGTGGGTGTCGGTCTGTGTTCATCTGTGTATCGCTGCGTTTTTGGTATCCTCCGTCAGGCTGCGTCTCTCTGCCTTTCACCCCGTGTCCTGAGGATTTCTAGTTGCTCTTTAGTTTTCCCAGTTTAGGTTTCCGTTAGTATGTCTCATGATTCGTTGTCTGTTCCTGCCACTGTCACCTGTAAATAAACTCTCACTCATATCATCAGTCGGCTGCCTGCATTTTGGGTCCTCCTTTCATTCCACAACACGACTGCTGCCCCAGCCGTGACAGTTATCTCGTGGAGTTGAACGCTCTCCTATTTTTGAATAGCTAGTTTTTTAGTAACAGTAGTTCATCTTAGACTTCTTTTTTCTTCCATTAGGATTATAATCAAGTGTTGTGATCCTGATTAGATTCATCCAGTGTGTTATTTGTAGAGAATTTTCAAATCAAAGAAACCAGGCATGGAGCACCAAAAAGCCCCTTTATGTTCCATGTTGCTGCAGGGATCATGGGTGCCTAATTCAGATCCCCAAGTGAAAGTAATTAGTAATTCACTGATGGAAAGTTAATCATTTATTCACAGAGAGAAGTTAACTATACACGATAAAACACAAAGCAGTACCATGACACAAATCCAATCCATGGAAAACAACCTCATTAGACTAAAAACAGCCTGAAAAGGATGCAGAACAACCAAAAAGACACAAAATAATACCAAAGAGATTTTTAAAAATGAGACGCAAACAGATGCAAAATTACCTCAAAGAGAAACCAATTAAAATTACCCTAAAGGTTTTTAAAAACCTTGTTTTAGTTCAGTCGTATTTGGTGGGGGGTCCAGACCTTTTGAATTTTGTTTTCTGAATCATTCAGAGGTGGCCTTATAACACGAGTGTGCTTGAGCTTGACAGCGCAGAATAATCCTTCAGGATCTTCTGGTAAAGAGCAGATTATGGTTTCATCAGTTATGACAAATCATCCAGATCCTGCAGCAGTAAAACAGCCTCAGACCATCACACTACCACTACCTTGTTTGACTGTTGGTATGATGTTGTTTTTATGAAATGCTGTTACTTTTTACGCCAGATGTAACGGGACTTGAACCTTCCAAAAAGTTCCACTTTTGTCTCGTCCACATAATATTTTCTTAAACTCTTGGCGAGTTTGGGGAAAAGTTAGATGACCCTTTGTGGAACTTTTATGGTCAGCAGTGGTTTTGGCTAAGAACTCACCCATGGATGCCATTTTTGTTTTGTCACTTTTCTTATTGTTGAGCCATGAACACTGACCATGACTGAGACAAGTGAGGCCTGGATGAGTCATCAATAGAGTAATTCTGGTAGGCCAACCACTCCTGGGAGGTTTTCTCCATTTGTGGATAACGGCTCTCACTGGATTCTCTGGAGTCTTAGAAAATAAAGTCACTGGATTATATTTGACTGAGATTCAAAACAAATATGCAAATAAAATAATAATTACGGAAGGAGGAAAATACTTTATCATAGCACTGTAAACGTTTTGTTTCATTTTGTATTCGTGTTACATCTATTTTACATGTAAAACGAAGCAAAAACAAAAAGCAGCCTTCATTCTTTTGTGAAAAGCAGAGAGGCCTTTGTGTACGGGCTGATTCACACACATACCGAGAGGGGAGGGGGAGTTCTCTGGAAAACTGACAGAAATCAGCAGACAACTCAGATAAGAAATCATTGTTCATTCCTTGTGTGAATGTGTCTGTGTATGAACCTGTGTCACTGTAATGCTGTGGGGATGAACAGAAATGTGCTGAAATTCTTAGTTGAGACGAGTAGCAGCGAATGTAAGGTCCTCTAAAGTGACAGAAATGTGTGTTTTATGTGTGGGTGTAGTTCTACGCCAACACACTCAGACATTTCACAGCTGTGGTCAACAGTTTCTGGCAGAGAGCGTGTGAGAAAAACGCCTGTTTTAACCCAAAGACTCAGTCTGGTCCTGTCACTGACTCCCTCCTCTTTGTTTTGTGCCCCTTAAAAGTCATGTGACTCTTTCCTGGTCAAAATAAATAAGATTTTAATATATTTAATGATTGCAGCTATCATTAATGAGCTATTGCACTTTAGCTTGTCTCTGAAGCCATTCTTCATCCCCATGTCTCTTTATCACCTTTACTATAGTAACAAGTTTGGGCATTTCCTAAAATACTGCAATAACAGCAGTGATTCAAACCCCTTTAAATAACAGCAGACATTTAGCCTGTTATAGCACGACACTGTGAACACAATGCAAAAGGTGAACCCGCGAATAAACAACGACTCATCAGTTTCACTAGAAGAATAGATTTTACAAGAAACCACATGTCATTAAATTGGCTTAACTCTGACTGGATGATGACTAGTATAGAAAAAGATGACCACAAACACACACACAAAATATAAAGAGGCACAACAAAAAGCCCCAGAGACACAAATATACACCAGAGACACAAATGTACACTAGAGACACAAAACAGCACTAAAAACACACAAAAAAGAACATCAGAAAGACACAAAACAGCCACTGACACACAATTAAAAACACACACACACACACAAAACAACATCAGACACACAAATATACACCAGGGACGGACAACAACACTAAAAAGACACAAAACAATCTCAGAGAGATACAAATGTACACCAGAGACACAAAATAATATAATTTTTAAAAACCACACACACACACACACTCGCAAAAACACACACATACACACAAAACAGGAGTGACACAAAATGACACAAAACAATTCTAAAGTGACATTAAATAATTAAAACAACACACAAAATGACATCACGAATACAAATAGGATAACAAAAAAGACACTAAATAACCTAAGAGAGGCACAAACACACACTGGAAACCGAAAACAACATCAACAGGAGACAAAAATGCACACCAGAGACACAAAAGAAAACACAAAACCTCAGACACAAAGAGTAACCACAAAGAAACACACTGACTCAAAACAACCCCAGAGAGAAACGCACTGACGGCGGAGATGCAAAAACGCCTTCAAAAAACTACAAAAGGACACCACCAAGACAGGAAACAACCTCCAAGAGACACACAACAACCTGAGAGATACAACATCCTCAGGAGACACAAAATGACACTGCACAGGCACAAACACCAGGAAGACACAAAACAACCTAGGAGCAAACAAGGACAACTCCAAAAAGAGACAAAATGTCCAAAAAGCAAACATACGACCTCCTGAAAACACCTCTGCAGACACACAAGAGAAATTGTCCCTATAGTCATTTGCCACATAAAAGAAATGCCTTTAGTTTCTTGGCCACCCCGATGTAAATACTGCCTGGGCATCAAACTCTTTAAATCAGCAGACAACTCAGATAAGAAATTATTGACTCTGAATCCTCCCTTAGTTATGCTGCAATAGATGTAGGCTGCCGGGGGATTCCCGGGGGAGTTTTTCCTTTCCAGTCACCTTTCTCACTCAATATGTGTTAACAGACCTCTCTGCATTGAATCATATCTGTTATTAACCTCTGTCTCTCTTCCACAGCATGTCTTTGTCCTGTCTTCCTTCTCTCACCCCAACCAGTCGCAGCAGATGGCCCCGCCCCTCCCTGAGCCTGGTTCTGTCGGAGGTTTCTTCCTGTTAAAAGGGAGTTTTTCCTTCCCACTGTCGCCAAAGTGCTTGCTCATAGGGGGTCATATGATTGTTGGGTTTTTCTCTGTATCTATGAAGCGCCTTGAGGCGACTTTTGTTGTGATTTGGCGCTATATAAATAAAATTGAATTGAATTTATCGAGTGAACCCTGACAGCATGACGAGGGAGACTTCTGACCTGTGTGGAGAAAAGATGAACACAGAATAACAGCCAAGAAAATCACAGAGTGGCCAGAAGAACAGCCAGAAAACAATATGTTTCAGGTTACACATCCTGATGGGATAGAAGCCAGTGTGCATTTATTTAAATGCACACAGCCCTCTCTGCTGGTTACTCATGGAACTGCATAAACCAGATGAAAAGGTCATTTTAGTACAGGATCTATCACTTTGACTCTGTATACAAATAAGAGAAATACTTCATAGAGGCAAAAATCTTTGATGCTTTTATTACTTTGATTTCTCACTAAAATGACAAAAACAAACCAGAAAAACAAATTCAAATTGACTGTTAAATCACTGTGTATATCATGATGCAGACAATTATCTAATACAATAATATTCAACGCTTTTGTCCGCAGGAAAAGAAAAGGAAAACAAGACAAAGGAATTATTATATTACTGTCTTTACTTTACTGGCATCCAGCTAATGTGCTGCCATTTATGGCCAGCAGCATGCAAGCAGATCAGAAAGGGTTAAGACTAGGGTTGTGTAGCTGACCGTTTTATGATATGCTGTCAGAGAACTACATGGACACACAATAAAAATACTGTTACAACATGGACAAGAATCGACATTCTTTTGTGCGTTTTGGACAGCAGATGACTTTGTGCGTCAGTCTGTGTTCTGTATACGTGTCATTCAACGTCTTCATGCGTCACCGGCTGACTTCATCTTGAAGCCGTCTGTCAGCTGACTTTCTGTAGTCTCTGGACCACAGCAGACGCCACCTTCCTGTATGCTGCTGCCTGGACAGTGAAAATAAAATCAAGTTACACCTCAGTGCTGGAGTGTAGCTGAGCAGGTATATGAACAGATTTCTACTGAAGCTGAAGAATAAATAACTAGGACATAATATTATATTTTTGTTGTATTGTGTTATCTGCTTTCAGTGAGTGGTTTACCGACAAAGTTTTACTCATACTATTTTGTTCATTTATAAAATAAGATTGAGTAAAACAAAAGAGAGAAATGTGGGGCAGAATAGAAAAAATAAATCAATATTTTCTTTTTTGAAAAAAAGAAGAGCAAAACAGAATACAATAGATTCAAACAGAGACCTCAGGGCTGTTGGGAGAAGAGATGACCACTGGCTGTCCTCTGTCTGATGTCTCTCTGATGGTTATGTGAAGAGGGATGTCACCTGGAAACAGTCACATATACATGAAATCACACGTTAAATATAAAAGAAATCAAAAAGTGGTTTCAATGTTTTCAGAAACAGAAAATCAAAAGCTTTACTTTGTTGTTTTCAAATGAAATAGTTCATAAAACCAATGTCAAATCATCCTTGTGACGGCAATGACATCCAAGTCACTCGGTTCATTCCAGATATGGGGGTGTTGAGGCAAAAAGCTTTTTTCTTTGCAAAATTAATGCCACTTTCCAGACAGGTCTGGGTTAGGACTCTATAGTAGTCTAACAGTCAAAACATAGCAACTAGAGGCATTTGCAAAAAGCAAGTGTTAGATCTTCAAGGTCATACAAACATCTACCACAGTGTGGATAAAACTGTCTCATGTGACAGGCCAGGTCCATGAAAGTTGTGTGCTATGACTATCCACAGCTTTGCCCCAGGGAATACAGAGAGTGCTGCTGAGTTCATGCTGTCAGGCTACTGTGGTAAATGTGAATCTCTAAGCTGCATTCCTGTTGGTAATCTATATGAACTATAGCTTTTGGGTGCCAGTTTAGCAGACTGATTGAAGAGGTACCCTTATTCCTTCCGACTGAATGTGATGGCCCGGGTTTGAGTCTGACAAAGGTAAAAAGCCCAAAAATAAATCTTAGCTTTTAACAGATAAAAGAAAAATCTGATTCCTGAGTCTTACTTTGTCAAAAGCCCACTAAAGAATTTAGGAATGACAACATGAATAAAAAAATTATTATAAAATATATATGTTCCCTCAACTTTATGCGTGCCACTTTTACTGCACCTAATGTCTTGGAGCATACGAGGGTTAACACGGACAGCAAACTACTTCGAGCACCCTCGGACATCACTAAAACAAATGAAATGAAAGTGTCCAACCTAAAAATGTGACTCCCAAAGTGTCTGCAAGCTGTCGGGCCCCATCAGAGCCGAAGATGTGGGTCTCATGATTGCATTTGGGGCACTGGAAGACGCTCATGTTCTGAACCAGACCCAGAACCTGCAGGAAAGAAAATATCACTTCCTGTTGTATTCATCCACCCAACCTGAATCCAATAGTTTATGCATCCACTGACACACACATCAACACATTACCGGCACGTTCACTTTCTTAAACATCTCGGCTCCTCTGCGAGCATCCAGCAGAGCGATGTCCTGCGGCGTGGACACAATAACCGCACCTGTACAAGACAAACATCACATGACCCGACTTAACTTTGAACTAAACGTGTTATTTACTTCTGGGGGCTACAGCAATGAGGATAGTTTTAAAAAGTGAAGTTATGTGTGTTTATATTAGGTGATGTGTGACAAACCCACCTGCTATGGGGATGTTCTGGGTGATCGACAGCTGGACGTCTCCAGTCCCAGGAGGCATGTCCACTACCAAATAGTCCAACAACCCCCAGTCCACCTACAATCACAAAACATGTTCTCATGTTTCATCAGCTTCCTTTAAATTCAATAAACTGACAGTGCAATCCAAACTGGTCTCACCTGTCTGAGCAGTTTCTCTATACCAGACATCACCATGAGCCCCCGCCACACTATCGGAGCCACATCATCAACCAGAAAACCCATAGACATGCTGGCAGAGAAGAAAGTGAATCAGAAGAATAGGTCACATAATAGACATGATTTAGGGCTATTTATGGGTATAACAAAAAGGTTGTGATGTAATGTTGATGACAGTCTCACCAAGGAACCCCATAGTTGGTCAGGGGGATCATCCGATTATCTGAAAGATATGTAAAAAAAAGAAAAAAAAAAACACTTTTCTGTTATAAAATGTTTACTGAAATTTTAGAAACCTTCAGCTGAATTGAACTAGCCATACTGTCACTGAGCTCTGGGTTTCCTTTCAGGTTCATAAGTTTGGGAATCGATGGACCAAACACATCGGCATCCAACAGACCCACAGACTTTGACTGGAAGAGAGAGAAAAAGTCATACAGTATAGCTCAGAGGAGGACAGACTAACAGCTCACTGTCATATGAACAGCTTTAGAACCCAAAACACTTTAAAGTTGTCTTCCAGTGAAAGGCCACTCTAACCCATTTGAAGTTATCTGATTAGAATTCTTAGTATGGGAATTACACATGGATCTGTGTTGTTTTTTGTTGGCTGAAATTACATACATATATAGTATATAAAATATATAATGATAAAGCAGATTCCTTACCATGTCATTGGCCATTAATCCTAGAGCCAAATTCACTGGCATGAGAGAAAAACAGACCAAATCAAATCAAATACTTCTCATTGAAAATGTTCAAACATTAGGCCACATGAAACATGATTTTCTTTTAATATTTTTCTACTTAAAGATCTTTTATGATCAGTGCCAAAGTAAACAGTATAAGATCTTACGTTCAAAATGTTTTCTTGTTAAGGAACGTTTAGCAGGAAACACTGCAATAGCAGATGAAATCTACATCACCAATTACTTTTTCATTTCAGAACTTTATTTCTTCCCTTTTTTTTGGCATTGCTCTATAAACTCCAAACAAGGCCATACCTAAAAAGGAATTCATTCAAAAGCACCAATTTTACCCTCTTAAATAAAATAGCTCTGGAAGAAAAAAGATGGTGAGAGAATTTTCCATTGTTTAGTATGAGTTTTACTGAGCACCTGCAGTAGTGGACTTCCCAACACCACCTTTTCCTGAAGCCACAACAATGACTTGCTTGACCCCTGGGATGGGCTTCTGTTTGGGGAGACCTCGGGCCATCTGCTGCTTCTGCCTCTCCTGCAATGCCTTACTGTCCACTGACCTCTGTAAAACAACAAACCAGTAAATAATGTAAACAACGCAAAAGTTTAGTTTGTGTTTGAGAGATTAAAAGACCAAAAGACACATTAACGCTGAAATTACAGATAGTCCCAGATGACACTGTGGTCTATGATAAATGGACTTTGATCTGAACATAAAATTTAAACAAACCTTTTCTTGATGCATGCTCAATCACGCAGGTAAGTAAATCCCAGAAGGTTGACTCTATTCATCTGGACATTTTTCAGTGGGAGAAATGTTTCATCACTCATCCAAGGGACTTCTTCAGTCTCAGCTGACTGCAGGTTTCCCCAACCTTATAAAAAGACCCCAAAGTCCATCTTTTAAATGAACTGCAAAAGAAATTTCCCTCGTACCAACCATAGCTGGACTGGCCATCGGGCATACTGGGCATCTGCCCGGTGGGCCGATGGGTTTTTTTTTTTTTTTGTAACGGTATAAACGATAAAAAGGTGGTGGATTGGCCAGATGCTGGCCGATGTGTAAAAATAACTCAGTTGTTTGGTGGTGGCTGTGGCGGAGCTTCGACAGAGGCCGGCAGGTGGATGAGGGAAAGGGGAGGCAGGAGGAGGAGATACCCGAGGCGGCCTCCGGTCCGAGTGTCAGCTGATCGGAACTTCAGGTAAGAAGTTGTGACCTGCAGTCTATCTGGGTCAGATGTAGGGATGGGTACCGGTATCCGGTGCCATGATGGCACCGGTTCTGACATAAACGGTAGTAACCAGACCGAAAAGCAGCGCACATTTCGGTGCTTTATTTCGGTGCTTTTTTTTCCTGAGATGTGATACACTTTGAATTCTAGCCAATCATTTTACGTTTCCGGGGATAGTAGGCGGGTCCAGGTACGTACGTTCTTTTAGAGCAGAGCTACAGATTAAAAATGCCCAAGGCGAAGCGGTCAAAAGTCTTGCTGTACTTCACAGCAAAAGATGCAAACTCAGCAGAGTTTGCATCTGGTGTGAAAGACCCCAGCCTCTATGGATCTTGTACTCAGAGCTTGTTCTTGTGTCGCCATGATTAGTGCCTCAGTATATAATACCCTGCAACAAGTGCTTTAAGGTGATACTGTGGAAAGGAGGTAACACCTGAAATCCGATGAAACACCTGGCGACGCATAGCGTTTTTTTTAAAAGCCGAAAAATGCGCCGTATTGGATAGCTTGCTGGGAGACCTCACACCGAGTGCATCTACTGCAGGTGTGGTGCCTGTTATCGGACGAAGAGTTAGCAACATCCCCCAAAAAGCTGAAGAGTAGAGTCCTGGCCCCTAGCCCTGCCAGTGTAGCAGAAATGATGAGGATGATGATGGCAGCAGCAGCAGCCGTTCTTCTCTGCGTGAGTAGCTTAATGTTGTTAGTGTATAATTTACGTTGAGTAGGCTAACCACGTTATTACATTAATGCATGTAAGGTGAACTAGCAAACATCATCATAGCTACATGCGGCTGTCTTGTTTGATGGCAGATACTCCCTTCACCCTGGCCAAAAAGGCTAAAATGACCAAATAAAAAGTGGGAAACAGTTAAACATGAGAGGTCTTTGGACAAAGTTTTTGTTTTTTCCATTGTTTAAGCACTGCTTCCAGCCAAGAGTGATACCATATATGCCCTATAGCTGCAGAAAAGGCTAACGTTGTTATCTTTTTACAAAAAAAACAGCTGAACATGAGAGGTTTTTGGACCAATTTTGTGTTCTCCATTCTTTAAGCACCGGTTCGAGCACCGTTTAAGCACCGGCACCGTTTCAAAAGTACCGGTTTGGCACCGGTATCAGATAAAACCTAAACGATACCCATCCCTAGTCAGATGTAAACCAAGTTTAGGTGTAGTTTATTTTCGTTGTGCTGACTTTTTACAGTCAGTTATAATAACTCATACTGCGTACTAGCTAGCATGACGGAGTTTCTATACATCTGGGTGGGTGCTATGATTTTATTGATGTTGAACTTTATTCATAAGGTTAGTTAGTAGAGTTGCCAACCATCCCGTAAAAAAACTAATCGTCCCGTATTCAGAGAAAATATTACACATTTCATATGGAGGTGAAAAGGAACACAGTTTGTCCCGTACTTCAGCTAGAATGGAAAAAGACACAAAGCTGGAGTTATTCTGTGTCTTTAAGCTGTCAGCTGTCTCTTCTTCTCTCATTCTCTCCCCCTCCCTCTCCTGTTTCTCCTTCTTTAGTCAAAATGCCTGGGCCGATTTTATATATTTCTTTAAGCAAGTTATTCATGACTGAGCCAAGTGTCCTCTTTTTTGGAAATCAAAGTATGGTCACCCTAGCATAAGGTTGGAGGAACCTGTAATTAGCTGAGACTGAAGAAGTCACTTGAATAAGTGACAAAACGTTTCTCTTACTGAAAACGCTACGTCCAGATGAACGGATTTAACCTTTTGGGATAAACAAACCTTATACCATCCTCTTCATGAGGATTAATTAGAGACTGCACAGAGTGGGATTACTATGCTTGCTACTATTCTTAGAAACATGTTCACGATATGTAATTGGTTGTTAATAGTATTACAGTAACAGTATATATTCCTGTCCAACACATATACAGTTGTTATATATATATATATATATATATATATATATATATATATATATATAGACACACACATAAATATATCTGTGGTTCTATAATTAACAGTCAAGTATTTATGAAATCAATAACCACTTCCGGTTTAAAGTTTCAAAATTATTTTTCGTGTTCTAGATGTGGGTGTTACAACTAAAGTTTAAAACGCTACATAAAGGAGAACAGCGACGTCTGATCAAGTAAAAGCATTTTAACTCTTGTGTGCGTTAAAATAAAGGTGTGTTCTGGATTGTTTAATTCCCTCGGTATATTTTACGATTGTCGATTTTATTCTGAACATGTTATTTCCGGTCGTGTTGTTGAGTTTTCGTTTAGCTTATCACCAACAGAGAGCTACATTAACTGAAGTCGTACGAAGAGAGACAGAAAAAAAAACATTACCTGGCAGCGTTTAAACTGTACACAGCACGTAGCTCCATGTTTTATTTCGCTCCCCGTTCGTAAAACCGAAGATTTATAAACGGATATTGTCAGTAAACGTGACAGTCTGCTGTATGCGAACAGGGCCATGTTTACTTCGTCTTCTTCTTCTTTCTTACATATGTATTGGCGGTTGGCAAACAACTGAAAGGTGCATTACCGCCACCAACTGGTATGAAGTATGGTCTGGAACGACGCTCAAAAAAAAAAAAAATCCTCAAATCCTTCCAAACAGGTTCCCCTCTTTTAAAAACTGAAATAAGCAGGGTCATGTTGAGCTGTTTAGATGCTCAAGTCGAGGCATGTTTTGCGCCATAGTTGCGCAAAATGCGCATGCTCGTGGCGGGTGGGAGTTTTGTTAATCCATCGTTAGTCCGTGAGAAGTAAATAAGCGCTTTTTAAAATTTAATATGAAACATTTAAAAATGTACGTTAAAAAAAGAAAGGAACTCGTGTATCAACAACACAGGTTTTAAAAATTATATTTTATTCTTCATTTTTTTCACCTTTTTGATCCTGAAACCCCGAACTAATTCTCTGAGTGGTGAAAGGTGCTGAAAAGTCAATTTAAGGACGACACGACAAGTACGGGGAGGAGCAAGTAGGTAAGGACGGTATGCGAAAATAGCGCGCAGTCGTGAACATTTCTGAACAGTTTCAGTTAACGTTGACACGGAAGTGGGTTAAATGGGTCATGTTTTCTTCTCATTCATTAATTTATAACAATAAAAACATATAAGGCACCATTAGTTATCCATGCATCTAAATATATACGGTTGAGCATTGCAACAGGCGAAAAAGAGAGATAAAAAACGAAAAATAACAAAAGAAAGAAAGAAAGTAAAACAGGGGCAGTGTAGAATCTGAGAACCTATGCATAGTGTGAACAGAAAGGGAAATCATGATCCACATCTCATATAGGGAGGAGGCGTCCTTTTAACATGAATTGAACTTACTGAAAAGTGTTCAAAGTTTATGGGCTTTGTTTCATTTACAAGTTTCAGCGACTTACTCAAGAGTTTAAGGTCATTCAGCCATCAGTTTTTTCTTTGAAATGTCTGCATTTAAGAATAAAAAACTTTCCCACTAACAAGACATTTCTAATCACCAATATACTGAATCTTAGCATTGAATGTCCAGTATATGCTAATCAGTACAATTTAAGCATTCACTGCACCTGTATATACACCTGTGCAGCAAATGTATGATAAAGATACAGCTAATGAAACTTAATTATTAATAAAATATACATCATGAAAAACAAAAGCTGAAATTGATTCAGTTTAGTAATATTTAGTGTGCTTATAAAGGCCCCAAATGCTGTGATATATACAGTAAATGATGTGGAAATAATGAATAATAATGAAATCACTGCTGATTGTCTGGTTGTTTATGTTTTCAAATGTTTTTGTGTGTCTGTAGGTCTGTTTGATGACAATTTGGACTCCTCTGAGAGATGAGAACACACCCACATCTGTTTCATAGATGTGGGGTGTTACGGTTCTGAGTCATGTTTGTGGCATCAGACACACACCCCTGAAAACCAGCACCTGGACTTCATGCAGGAGAAACTGCCTCAGTAATGATGGACTCTGCTCCTCTACTGTTACGTCCCCACGAAGGAGGTCTAGGGGTGTGTGTGTGGAGCGGTAACAAATGGGTCCGGAACAGAATGAAGAGGAAAACAGACAGGTGTTTAGCATGCAATATGGCTTTTATTGTAGATAATCTTAACATAAAGAGACGGCAACACCTTTAAAACCAAAAGGGTGAAGAGGTCACAACAAGAAAGGAAACAACCAAATCAAACAACTCCACAGCCAGGACACGCACGCACTGGGACCTTTCCAACACCTAGAACAACAGTGTAGAGTCACAGAAACAAACCAACACCCCATCACACAGTTCTTCCCCAGCCTATATAACCTCAGAGGTGATTGCTGTCTGGGTCCAGGTGCCAAACGAGGGTAACAAACAGCAGGTGCATTTTTTGTATTTATTCTTTTGTAGGGATGGGTATTGTTTAGGTTTTATCCAATACCGGTGCCAAACCGGTACTTTTGAAATGGTGCCGGTGCTTAAACGGTGCTCAAACCGGTGCTTAAAGAATGGAGAACACAAAATTGGTCCAAAAACCTCTCATGTTCAGCTGTTTTTTTGTAAAAGGATAACAATGTTAGCCTTTTCTGCAGCTATGGGGCATATATGGTATCACTCTTGGCTGGAAGCAGTGCTTAAACAATGGAAAAAAAACACCAACTTTGTCCAAAAACCTCTCATGTTTAACTGTTTTCCACTTTTTCTTTGGTCATTTTAACCTTTTTGGCCAGGGTGAAGGGAGTATCTGCCATCAAACAAGAAGACAGCCGCATGTAGCTATGATGATGTTTGCTAGTTCACCTTACGTGCATTAATGTAATAACGTGGTTAGCCTACTCAACGTAAATTACACGCGAACATTAAGCAACATCATCATCCTCATCATTTCTGCTACACTGGCAGGGCTAGGGGCCAGGACTCTCCTCTTCGGGTTTTTGGGGGATGTTGCTAACTCCGGGTCTGCTAACAGGCACCACACCCGCAGTAGATGTGCTCGGTGTGAGGTCTCGCAGCAAGCTATCAAATACGGCGCATTTTTCGGCTTTTAAAAAAAAAAAAACGCTATGCGTCGCCAGGTGTTTCATCAGATTTGAGGTGTTACCTCCTTTGACAGTATCACAGTACCAGCTTAAAGCACTTGTTGCAGGCTGCTGGACCCGCCTACTATCCTCGGAAACGTAAAATGATTGGCTAGAATCTAAAGTGTATCACAGCTCAGGAAAAAATAAAGCACCGAAATGTGCGCTGCTTTTCGGTCTGGTTACTACCGTTTATGTCAGAACCGGTGACATGATACCGGTACCCATCCCTATTCTTTTGTATTATGTACCACAGTCATAATGAATTACGCAGTGAATTTACATTTTATATATACATATATATATATATATATATATATATATATATAATATATATATATATACATATATATACACACATATATACTGAGGCACTAATCATGGCGACACAAGAACAAGCTCTGAGTACAAGATCCATAGAGGCTGGGGTCTTTCACACCAGGCAAGACCCAGGTGCAGGCTGTGTAAAGATGCTCCAGAGACAATCCAGCACATAACAGCAGGTGCAAGATGCTAGCAGGCAGGCAGGGCTCGCAAAATCGCTAGCCCGCGTCCCGGGGCTAGCGATTTTTTCCAGTTGGGCTACCAAAATCTAACTCAACCCTACCCGTCGGGCTATCATAGGAAAATATATGTCAGTGCTTTTGCATTCTTTCGCCAATGTAGCTGAGTAATTATGTCATTGGCATCGATGAGCCACTGTCAATATGTGACATATTGAAATCGCGTTTGAATTTGCGCTTTCTTTTTGCTTTCATTTTCATTTTGCGATCGCACGAACGGTGTATAGAGAGCGGCAGCACTGATTGGTGAGTGACGATTAATTGCGCACCAATTCCTCTGACATCGTCTTATCACTCATTAGCTTACTATTCAAACGCGACAAGTGAAATCTCTCGCAGCAAGCTTAAACATGTGAGAGGTTGAGTGCGCAAAGAATCGCTGATCATTATGTAAGTACGTGTGTAAAAGCAGCAGGATTTACGCTGGTATTTTAGTTCTGCAGAGCCAAATAAGACAGGTCAGGGTGAAGAAGTGGCAGCCAAAGAAAAGCCGATCACAAAACGGAAAAGATATGACAAATCGAGCCCGTTCTCACTCCCGAGGCGTAACATGGCGACGTTTTGTCACGTCCCGCGGCGTTCCTGAGGAACGCGAAAGGAGGCTTTCGGCGTTCTTATGGTACGCGGCGGGTTATGGCTGAAATCCAGTGCAATGACGCTCCCGCGGTAACCAACGTTCCAGCCTTGTATTCCAGCCCTAAACCTAACCTTATCCCTAGCCCTAACCATAACCTTTTTCCTCACCTTAAACAGGACTTAAATGATGTTAAATAGCGTGTTTCTAAGCTATTTGAAGGAAAAGAGCGAACATGTGTAGATTGAGTCCATACGGTTCTCATATTTCCTCATTTTTTCCGAGGTCGTCATTTAGGTATGTGGTGGGTAGCCGAAAACGTAATATGTTGACGATTTGTCACCTAGCGTAAAGACTATGAGGCAAAAAGAAAGTGCAGTTTTTTTGGTTTCATGGACAAAAGAATTTCTGTGGCTGGAATATGACGAGCTAAATATCATGATGTTCTGCCAGGTGTGTTGTGAGTTTCATTTGATTTCTGAGTCGACAAACGCCTTTGTTACTGGGACCAGTCATTTTAAGAAAGACCCCATCAGAACCCATGAGAAATGCAAGAAATGCATTATTGCCCAGTCTGCAGTATCTTTCCCAGAACAAACACCAATTGCAAAAAAAACATACTACAAATAAATCAAGCACAACAAGAACTCCTGAAAAAGCTGTTTAGAACAGCGTGCTATATTGCAAAGAGTGAACTACCATTGGCAGAATTTAGCAGTCTTTGCAAACTTCAAAAAGCAAATGGCCTAGATCTTGGTTCCACTTACTTCTTACCTGTGACTTCAGTGAAAATTTCAGATTCAGGATCTGACACAGACTGATTCATGTTCTACACAGTTCTTACAAGTTCATAGAAATTTCTGTTCAATTAGAACCAAGTATTTGAGTTGATGGTTTTAATTTTTATACAGTTGTTGTGATTTGTATTTTAACAATTTTTTTTAAATTAATTTTTGTTTCCGTTACAATATTATACTTCAATGTATAATATTGTAAAGGAAACCAAACGTAAAAAAAATTTCTTTTTTTATTCGGGCTACTTAAATTTATTTTGGGCTACCAAAAACTGAAGAATGCCTGCCCGAAGGGCTACCAGAGATTTTGAAATTTTGCGAGCCTTGGCAGGGCATACATGGAACGCCATAACCAAGTGGCCGGCATGGTATACAGAAACATCTGTGCCGAGTATGGCCTGGAAGTTCCGAGGTCAAAATGGGAGATGCCCTCAAGGGTGATGGAGAATGACCGAGCTAAGATCCTTTAGGACAGGGGTGTCCAAACCTTTTGCAAAGAGGGCCAAATTTTATAAAGTGAAGATGCCTTGGGGGCCAATGGTTCCTTTTGGACCTTTTTTTTTCATAACAAAAGTTACATGAAAATATAATGAAGAACAATTTAATAGTCACAATTACCTTTTATTTTTAAAATAAAAATGTACCTAAATAAAAGACACATCAGGCAAGCATTTACAACTCTAAAGACACAATTCCGCCTTTCATTTATATCTGGAGAATCAGACAACATTGAACAAACTGTATAGAATACCCTAAATTTCCATGAGTTTGCAATATCTTTGCCTAATGAACATTTAAAACAGGAGTTCTAAGTAATGAAAAGTGTTCTGTTATCAATAAAGTTTTTTTTTTTAAGTGAATTTCACCCTTTGACTTTTACAAGTCCTTTCAGGAAGCCAAAGTTTTTTCACATCTACTGGAAAGATTGCACAACTGAAAGTTCACTTGCCGCAAGAAATAAACACATTTGTAAATTTACACAATATGTACACAACACACTCAACTATGAATTAAGAGCATAACATCAACAGTTAAAACCAAATCTTAAGAGTTTAACAAAATACGTTTTCCTTTTGTGTATTGCATTAGCGTGCTTTATGCTTTTTACTGTTCAGGAACACATGCGTAATGCAGGGATGTCACTCCTGGAGGCCTGCTCTTCATTTGATTCAACCATGCTAAACCAGAAAGAACTAAAACATGCAAAGCAGCTCTCCAGTACAGAATTTGGGCATCCCTGGGACTAATGAGAGGGGTGATACTGAGATCTAGATTTTAATAAAGCAATTAGGTCTGGTTTGAGGGCAGTGGTTGAGATGCGTAAAATATCACGCAAGTGGGAGTCACTCATCCTTGATCTCAATCGGTTCTTGTTTAAGTTCATGACAGAGAATGTTTGCTCACACAAATATGTGGAACCAAATAAGCTCAGCATTTCTTAGCAAGAGATCGCACTTCAGGAAACCTGTCTTTGTCTAGCTGCCGATAAAAGTCAACAAGAGAACACTGCCGGTGTTTTCCGCGGGCAACTCATCGTCACACTGCAGCTCAATGAGCTCCAGCTGAAGCTGCGGAGGAGCATCATCAGGGTCCACGGAGAAGGGAGATGAGAAAAGCAGCATGTCTTTTTCAATAGCTGCAAAGTCCTGAAAGCGTTTATTAAATTCTCCAGAAAGAGACGCGATAGCTGTTGCGTACCTCTTCATTTGGACATTAATGTCCACTGGGAAACTGTCAATAACCTCTTTCAAAGCTGGGAAGTGTGCGGTACAGGGCTCTGTTACGGGACAAGTGTCTTTGGAAAGAGTTGCAGTTTGGTTCCAAAGGCCTTGATGTGAGCGTATAGTTGGCTCACCACTGCGTCTTTTCCTTGAAGATTAACATTCAGCGCATTCAGATGCTTCGTAATGTCAACCAAAAAAGCCAGATTTGCCAGCCATACAGGATCAGACAGTTCTTCCATTGGTTGTCCCTTCTCATCTAAAAACTGTCTGATTTCCTCTCTGAGAGAGAGAAAAATCGCTGTAGTGCAGACCCCCCGACTTAGCCACCTCACATCATTGTAATAAATTACGTCACGATATTCAGCCTGGATGTCATGCAGAAACTGCTGAAACCGTCGGTGTACAGAGCTTTAGAGCGAATAACAGTTGATTGTCTTTGCTACTGGTTTAATAACATCATCAAATTTGAGATGTTTTGGCACAGAGAGCCTCCTGATGAATGATACAGTGAAGTTTAACAGCGTTACCTGGCTTCTTTCGCTGACTTTATTGCGATCAGTTGTGGACCAATCCGCTTCGCTCAACCAGCCATGGCAGGTGCAACCATCAGTAATGATCCCAGAAACTTTACTCCATGGTAGCTTCATATCATCAACAGCTTCACAACAGAAAATGAATAAATCCTTCCTCTGGTTTGACCCTTAAGGTCTTTTGAGATCCAGCAGCTCCTCTGTCACGTTCATCTTGTCGTTGACATCCTCGTAAATAAATCAGCAGTTGCGCGGTGTCCAGATGCATCGGTACTTTCATCGCAGGCTAATGAGAAATAATCAAAATCCACTCCTCTGTGCCGCAGCTGTCTGTGAATGTCTGACGATATATCCTCAACTCTTCGTGCCACAGTGTTGCGTGCCAAGCAAGCATTCAGAAATTCTTGCTTCTTCTCGGGGCAAATGTTCTCCACCATCTTCATGACACAGTCTTTGACAAACGTTCCTTCAGTGAAAGGTTTGCCATGTTTAGCTATTAACATAGCCACTTCGTAGCTGGCTTTCGTGATATTTTCATGTGTCTCACAGGCCCGAGTGAAAAATCGCTGTTGCGAAGCCAGAGCAGCTTGGAGTTGCTTCACTTTTTCAGCGCGCTCACTCCCTGTTAGCTTGTTATATGTTGCAGCATGTTTAGTCTCGTAGTGTCTCCTAATGTTAAAATCCTTAAACAAGGCAACAGTCTCTTTACAAATCAGGCAAACACAATTGCCTCAAATTTCAGTAAAAAAAACACTGCAATTCCCACCGCTCCTGAAAGCGGCGGCCCTCACCATCAACCTTTCTCTTTTTTCGTACAGTCGCCATGGCAGAGAAGGGCGGGCTCGCAGCACAGGTGCATGTAGCAGAAAAAATGTGCAGCCACCATGTGGTGAAAAAAGGAATTACACGTTTAAAGCCAGGATTTATTTATTCAGACTTAGAAAGTGAGCCATAAATTATACATAATTAGACTGAAGCTGTGGGCCACATGAAATCTGACCGCGGGCCGGACTTTGGACATGCCTGCTTTAGGACTTCCATATACAGACGGACAAAATGGTGGTGGCTAACCAACCGGACATAGTGGTGGGAAATAGTGATGTGTCAGTTGCGAACGAAATGGCTCTTAGAGCAGGATCTTTGACGTGAACGACGTGAGCCGGCTCCTTATCGCGAGCAGTGGTTTTTTTTTTCTTTTCTTTCTCGCACTTCTTTCCCACTTCACTCTGCACGCGAGCCTTGTGCTTGCGCTGGGAAGAGGGGAGAGGGCCGGTAGTTACACTCAGTAGCACAGGAACAGAGCAGGAGGGAGAGACAGAGAAAGAGAGCCAGGGACAACAACATCACATTAGAAAGGTATAGTAATCATCCACAACTGAAAGTAGTTGTGGATGATTAAAGGATACAGAAAGTTTATTCATGCAGGTTCATATGACAGAGAATATGCATCTTCTTTTTGTTTTCATATTTTAATTTATATTTAATTGTGTTGTGGTTTGCAATGTTTTGTGTTGTTTCACTTTTGTTTAAAAGGAAAAAGCTGAAAATTTAAATAGTTAAATGTGAATAGTTGGTTTTTGTATTATATGATTTATTTATTACATTTTATGTGGAGTGAATAAATAAAAGTATATTTACGGTGGCCCCTCGAGACAAAGCACGTACAAAACTCCGAAGCACGTACAAAACTCCAAAACACGTACAAACTCCAAAACACGTACAAACTTCGAAGCACGTACAAAACTCAAAAAACACGTACAAACTTCGAAGCACGTACAAAACTCCAAAACACGTACAAACTCCGAAGCACGTACAAACTCCAAAACACGTACAAACTTCGAAGCACGTACAAAACTCCAAAACACGTACAAACTCCGAAGCACGTACAAAACTCCAAAACATGTACAAACTTCGAAGCACGTACAAAACTCAAAAACACGTACAAACTTCAAAGCACGTACAAACTCCAAAACACGTACAAACTCCGAAGCACGTACAAACTCCAAAACACGTACAAACTTCGAAGCACGTACAAAACTCAAAAACACGTACAAACTTCGAAGCACGTACAAAACTCCAAAACACGTACAAATTCCGAAGCACGTACAAACTCCAAAACACGTACAAACTTCGAAGCACGTACAAAACTCCAAAACACGTACAAACTCCGAAGCACGTACAAAACTCCAAAACACGTAAAAACGTACAAAAGACAACAGAAGTGCTCCAGGTTGCTATGCTAGGGGCAGTGTTGAGCTTTTGTTACCTAGTGGCTACACAAGCCAGCAAGTACCAACGACCGGATTTGGTGAGTAGTAGTAGCAGGTAAATGAACATTTTTTTTTAAAATTATTTGAAAAATTATTTGTGCATAATTTTATATTGTTGTTAATAATAAATTAATTAAAGCAATAAAACAACCTAAAGAGCCGGTTCGGAACCGAAAGAGCCGGCTCTCTAAAAAGACCCGGAAATCCCATAACTAGTGGGAAACAAACAGAAGAAAATGGCCGTAGTGATCGATGTAGCGGTTCCGAATGACAGCAACATCAGAAAGAAGGAACACGAGAAGCTGGAGAAATACCAAGGGCTCAGAGAAGAGCTCAAGAGGATGTGGAGGGTGAAGGTAACGGTGGTCTCAGTGGTAATCGGAGCACTAGGTGCAGTGACTCCTGTTATGTTTATATCAAACTTTTATCCTAATAATAAGAAGAGTCTTTCTTAAACATTCAGATCCTTAGAGATTATTTGAAAAGTGGATCAACAGCTATCACTAAATGAAACACTGTAAACCTGCACTGGAAAAATGTCCCTTATTTCACCTGTGATCACACACTTTGGTTTTCTGGTGCAGAGGAATGGCCAACAAAAGGAAAGACTGAGTGAAAAAGGATGAAGATACAAGATGCTGATGGTGCAGTGCAGCTGGTCTCAGGAGATGAAGACAAAAACAAGGTGAGTTTAATGTTGAGATTGATTTAGTTTGTGCAGGTTTGTATGTTACTTTAATTATAAACTGCTCATATTGCAACTGTAAGCTGTTATGTGTTTGCAACTCTACATGTATTTTAGGAAAATTAATAATGGTATTCCACAGCAGATCTAACCAAAACTAAAACTGTTCCTTCTTGCTGGCTTTCAATGGTAGCGTGTACAGATTAAGTTTATTTTGAAGTCATTTCCCACCTTACGTTTCTCAATACTAAACTTTGTACTTTTATTTTAGCTTAAATGTAAACAACAGCACCAAAAAACAAACTTCTCAAAATGTCTTTCTTTCGTTTCTTTTTTCCTCAAAATAAATTGTGACCGGGCTCATTGGCTGAGATGGTGGAGCAAAACAGCGACACGTTAAGTGTGATTGCTCAAGTTCCTGTATGAACCGAACAACTCTGAAAATCCAAGGAAAAGCTGAGTGTATTTTCTTTAAAGCTCAGATGGAATTTGATGGACTACCAGGACTTTATCACACAGGTATATGAAGAGTGGTATCACTAGAAAGTGTGCACACAATGTCTCACTTCATGGTTGCTCTTCACCAACCTCTGGTGTCACTTTGTAGTCACTTGTCTTATTATTGTCTTATTTGCTGCTTTTTAGGGTTTGTGAGCACAAGCAGAGGTTTTTGCTTGGGAAGTAACCGTGACCTCTTTTTGAGAGGCTTCTCTAACATTTAATGGTCGTGAAATATGTCAAACTTTTCTCCTCTACTTTAAACAGTTGAGAGCATTTTGAACACAGTGGACAAACGGTGCGCATTGAGGATTTTGAACTATGGCGTTTCAGTGTTGTCACTGCCGAGGATTTGTGAACACAGATCCTTATTCACTTAGCTGCTGATTACAGTTTAAAAGTCTTCATCAGAACAAACACTTATAGTTGTACTTTTCTCCTCAATGTCTTTGAAAAGTAAGAGCTGATAAACCAAATCCACTAAATGCACGTTCATCTTTAAGTTTGGTAAAGTAATCTGTCTTAAGCTATTTTGTGTTTGATTTATTATATGGGGAAAAGTCCTGTCAGCCATGTACTGAGAGGGCTGTGGTCGTCCATCCATCCAAATTTCAGGAGCACCTTTAGATCTGTTCAGTTTTATTCATAGCACCAGTTAACAGTCAACAAATCCTGTCTCAAGTAACTTTATATTGTAAAGTAAAGACCCTACAGTGTTAATGTAGGACAAGTATTCACTCCGATTCATTGATGAAGTGAATGCAAGTCAGTAATCAAAGGTGAGTTTTTGGCCATAACTGACTACATATGTATAGCAGATCATGGGCCGGTGTCCTGCAGGTTTTTGATATTATCAAATGATCAATTCATTACCAGGCCTCTGGAGAACTTTAAGACATGTTGAGGACGTCATTTAGCCATTTAAATCAGCTGTGTTGTATCATGGACACATCTAAAACCTGCAGGACACATAATACTTGTCCTTAGTTTAGTTCTGTATTATATGAGATGTAAGAACGCAGTCGAAAGAGAGCAAAACCTTTTATAATTGTGTGTGCCACAGGATCTTAGACAGACACAGTTTTCCATTCTTCTGAGCGACCCCCTCAACCCGTCTGTCTTTAAAATGGACATCAGGGACCAAAACAATTATATTTTGGAAACAGTGCAGTGGGAAGAAGCGCCTTCCACTCCTGAAGTTGGCATTCTGGGCAAACATCCTACCCTCTGCCTCTCCCTCCTTTCCCCACTGGGACACCTGCCCCCCCTCAGCCAGCATCAGATCCTCAGACTGGAGGATTCTTTAGCAACATCCTCCCAAAACCAGCTCCTCCTGTGTATCAGCAGCTGGTTCCACTCATGGTCTCAGCACCAGCTCACCTCTACAGTCAGCCAGGGACAGATAGCCAGGGACAGCTGAGACAGGTCTCATTGAAGTTTTATTGATAAAGATGCTTAAAACTGTTGCATTCTTCAGTCCACATGAAAGAAAAAGTTTTATTTGACTCTAAAATGCTGAACAGTAAACTTAGTCGCTGCCAGTGAAACATAATTCCAAAGAATAACGCAGGAGATCAAAGTCCAGCTATGTATGAAATGTAGTTTTTATGCACATCTTCTCCTCCCACTGATTACTTCTTCCACCGTGTGGATAGATCATAGCATTCCAGCTTTTCTCATCATCTGTTGTGTGTTTTGTGTGTTTCAAGCGTAATGTGCTCGGGATTCCTCAAAACATGATCCAGTACCTGCATCCTGCTGGAGAACTGTACGTAAAACACACAAACACACCAGTGAACACAGCTGCTGAACATCTGTATCTTCATAAACTCTGTTATCTCGTATCCGTCTCTGCATCTGTGTAGGCACGGTGTTCCAGTCTGGGATTTTGTCCTTCCTGCTCCCCCATCCAACACCTCCACTCCAAAGTAAGTTTCTGTGGTGCTTTGTGTCAGTGATCTGCAGGAATCTGTCTGTCTTTCATCTGCAGATGTTTGTGCGAATTATTGTAATCAGCTTCCTTTAATGGTGCCTCCTTACATTCAGTTTCACAGCTTTACTCATGTTTTTAAACTACTTTGCTCACAGCTGTACACAATGCTAACATGTGCTCTGAGTCTGTCTTTTATTCCTGTAGAAAAAGGAAATGTGAAGCCCAACAGGATGCAGACCGACTGTACATAAAGAAGCCACCAAACGCCTTCATGATTTACCTGAAGCAGCAGAGGTCAAAGGTGACGGCGGAACTGAACATAACTGGCAGTGCAGCCGTAAATGCAGTTGTGGCAAAGAGGGTAAGTGTGTAACTCTGCATATATTTATGCATCTGTTAATGCTTTATGCTCATGTTTGTGCATGTGTGCCAGCTGCCCTGTAGTAACAGTGTAGCTGAGTATTTATCTATGCTGACAGTGGCTTCTCATGATTGTCTGTCTTCAGTGGAGGTCTCTCTCAAAAGACCAACAAGCGAAATATTTTGATCAAATATATTGAGTCAGCACATGCTATATTGTATTTAGATAGAAGCTAGCGAGCTAACTTCCTGCTAACTTCTAACTCCGTTAAATGTCATAAATTCCGTTTTCATGGATGCCTGGATGTTAAACTCAATTGTTAAACCTTGTATAGCAGAACGCTGATCATTTCGTTCAGTTCAGTTCATGCTAGAAATGTGTTTTGGAGTTTGTACGTGTTTTGTCTCTAGGGGCCACCGCATATATTTATATATAAACATCCATCCATCCATTCGCTTCCGCTTCTCCTTTTCAGGGTCGCGGGGGGCGCTGGAGCCTATCCCAGCTGTCATAGGCGAGAGACGGGGTAAACCCTGGACAGGTCGCCAGTCTGTCGCAGGGCCAACACACAGGGACAGACAACCATTTGCGCTCATATTCACTCGCACATTCACACCTAGTGGCAATTTGGATTTTCCAATTAACCTATCCCCACAAGCTGCATGTCTTTGGACGGTGGGAGGAAGCCGGAGTACCCGGAGGGAACCCACACAAACACAGGGAGAACATGCAAACTCCACACAGAAAGACCCCGGCCTGATGTTGGAATTGAACTCAGGACCTTCTTGCTGTGCGGCAACAGTGCTAACCACCGTGCCACCATTTTATATTATTGTTAATAATAAATTAATTAAAGCAACAAAACAACCTGAAGAGCCGGTTCGGAGCCGAAAGAGCCGGCTCTTTTTAGTGAGCCGAACCTGACTGAAACTCTTCAAATAAGTCATTCCTCTGCAGATGATCTGTTAGCTGTGTGACAACTACTCTTTCAAGGAGTTTTGATATGAAAGGAAGGTTGGAGATTGGCCTATAATTAGCTAAGACTGCTGGGTCTAGAGATGCTTTTTGAGTAAAGGTTTAACTACAGCCAGCTTGAAGGCCTGTGGTACATAGCCGATTATTAGAGATAGGTTGATCATATTTAAGATCGAAGAATTAATTAATGGCAGGACTTCTTTGAGCAGTTTTGTAGGAATGGGGTCTAAAAGACACGTTGATGGTTTGGAGGAAGTAATTATTGAAGTTAACTCAGAAAGATCGATTGGAGAAAAAGAGTCTAACTTAACATCAATGGTACTAAGAGTAGCTGTAGATAATATTACATCTGTGGGATGATTATTGGTAGTTTTTTCTCTAATGATAAAAATTTTATTTGTGAAGAAGTTCATGAAGTCATTACTAGTTAACGTTAAAGGGATGGTTGGCTCAACAGAGCTCTGACTGTTTGTCAGCCTGGCTACAGTGCTGAAGAGAAACCTGGGGTTGTTCTTATTTTCTTCAATCAGTGATGAGTAGTAAGATGTTCTGGCTTTGCGGAGGGCTTTCTTATAAAGCAACAAACTATTTCTCCAGGCTAAATGATGATCCTCTAAATTTGTGACACGCCATTTCCTCTCCAGATTACGAGTCATCTGCTTTAGGGTACGTGTTTGAGAATATACACATGGAGTCAGGTACTTCTGATTAGAGACCTTAGTTTTCACTGGAGCTACAGTATCCAGAGTCGTACGTAGTGAGGAGGTGAAATTATTAACAAGATAATCGACCTCTGTTGGGGTAGCGTTCAGATAGCTGCTCTGCTCTATGTTGGTACAGGTCATTGAAGATGATAACAGTGGCTGGATTATATTCTTAAACTTAGTTACAGCGCTTTCAGAAAGACATCTACTTTGATAAAGTCTACTCTCCACTGCTGTGTAATCAATTATTGTAAATGTAAATGTTATCAGGAAATGATCAGACAGCAGAGGGTTTTCAGGAAACACTGTTAAATGTTCAGTTTCTATGCCATATGTTAAAACAAGATCTAGAGTGTGATTAAAGTGGTGGGTGGGTTCTTTTACATTTTGAGAGAAACCAATTGAGTCTAATAGCAGATTAAATGCCATGTTGAGGCTGTCATTTTTAGCATCTACATGGATGTTAAAATCACCCACAATAAGTATTTTATCTGAGCTCAGAACTAAATTAGATATAAAGTCTGAGAAATCAGACAGAAACTCTGTGTAAGGCCCAGGTGGACGATAGATGATAACAAGTAAGACTGGTTTCTGAGTTTACAGCTGGGGTGGACAAGGCTAAGCATCAGGCTTTCAAATGAATTAAAATTGTTAAAACTAGCAAATGAATCTATGCCTTTTAACTAGACAAAACTGTCTAAAATTTATGCTTAAATGAAGAAAATTTGACTTATTACAAGGAAAGAGACTGAATTGTTTCTTTCTTGATTGAGTTAAATATAAGAATTAAATCTCAACTCTGAGAACAATAATTAGAAAAAAGTGCTGAGAATAAGACACCATCTGCTCAAAAAGCTTCAAAAAAATATGGGACTTTATCTTAAAGCAAGACACCAGAAGCACTCTTATTTTCTGCACTTTTATTGACACAGCAACGGGTCAGTAACTCAACTTTAACAGTACTGAGGTCTAATTCCAGGAGACTCATGTCTAACATTACCTACATTTGCTGCAGCTTGAAGCAATCAGCATTCAAAATCCTAGATTGCATAACTTTTTAGAAGAACAGCTTTAAAGATCACACAAACAAACGTGTCTTACATGAAGATGCAGCGACTGAGCATAAGAGTGGAAAAGGTTACAGCACCTGGTATTGCATAAACAGATTATTTTGATTTTGTGCAAAAATTATGATTACTTCTCTGTCAGTGCGTTCCGGGGTGGCTGTGGCTACAATGTAGCTTGCCATCACCAGTGTGTGAATGGGTGGATGACTGGATGTGTAAAGCGCTTTGGGGTCCTTAGGGACTAGTAAAGCACTATATAAATACAGGCCATTTACCATTTACTTCACATTTTAATATTTTTAATGATAACATTATTAGGTTTTTAATGTCAATTACTGCAGAATAAAGATTTCTTATGAAAGTTTTGTTTTGTTTTTATCTTTAGCTCCATTCTAAGAAAATGACCAGTTTCAAGTGTCCTCAGTGTAGGACACATACAGGATGTCATGCTGAAATATAAAGCACTTACAATAGAAGCCACTAGAAACAAATTATTCCAGCCTAATTGATGACATTTATGGCATTTGTTTCTGTGCTGACTGATATGCTGCTCAGTGCTTTGCTGCCTGTTTTTAAATCAGATGTCACTCTGAACATAAACACAAGCTACATGTGATGTCTCTGATGTGTATCTGTTTCTACCCGTGCTGATGCTAGCATGACTAAAGCTAGCCAAGCAGCAGTAAATATGTGAAGTAAGGCAGAAGGATATACTCATCAAATAAACAGGATCATAAGAATATAAGACCACGAGCACTACAAATGTAACAGAAATATGTTGACATAAAATGGCATGTTATTTGAAATCTACACGAAACAATGACACAACTACTTTTTTTCAATTTTTTCAATTTATTTATTTTTTTACCAATTGTCCAAATGAGTCTGTGATTGGCCTTAGTGTGACAGAAATCATATTTATATACAACTAAATATGACTCAGCAAACATGTTTTAAATGGATGATTCCTCACTTGCTGACGAATGATCCATTTCCATATTTGCTGAGTCTTAAATTTGATGTCAGTGAACTTATCAGTGGTTGGTGTTAAAAAAAAAACCCAAATCCCCTATGAGCAAGCACTTGGCGACAGTGGAGAGGAAAAACCCCCTCTTAATGGGGAGAAACCTCTGACAGAACCGGGCTCAGGAAGGGGTGGCCTTCTGTCTCGACCGAGAGGGGTTCAAATGTTCACTGACAATTTAGTTGTATATAAATATGATTTTTAGGACTTGATGTTGAGACCAATTATGTGAAATTGGGGACGCACACAGTTCCGCTTCTTCTTGTTCTTCTTCTTACTTGGCGGAATCTCTGGCAGGCTCTTAACTTCACTCTCGAGTTCAGCCACCTTGACATTGAGCATTTTCTGTTTGTCTCGTAGACTTTGCAAAGATTCCTGTACAGAGAATGCAGCTGACTCTTCTTTTTCTATCTTCTGTTGTTCTGTGGTGTCTTTTTCTTTCTGAGGCCCCTGCAGAGACATTGCAGTGGATGGCAGTGAGTCCTCTTTTTCCATCTTCTCCTGTTCTCCAGTCTCGTTTTCTTTCAGAGGCTCACATTTATGCATTTCATTTGCAGCAGTGGAATTTTGTTCTTTGTGCTGCTGTGGGATTTTAAGTGAGGAAACTTTGGCCTCTTTCAGCTCTCGCTCAAGAGACTCTACCTTCAAATCATGAAGGGCCTTGTTGGGGCAGAGCTGGGATTTCAGGTCACTGATTTCCAGGTTGAGTGTCTCCTGCTCCTGCCTATGTTTAACGGCCTGCTCTTCAAGCTGATTTTGAGCTGCTAGGAGCTGTTTCTGGAGCATCTCAATCTGCTCTTGCTGAATCCTACATTTGAGCTCAAATTCAGCCTCCTTAGAGGACTTCAGTCCTACAGAGTCAGTGTGTGAAGCCTCTGTGGTTGGAGTGGCAGACTCCACACACTGCTCTGTGGTAGGGTGGCTGATTTGGTCCTGCAGGGTAGCCATCACCTCATCCAATATGACAATAGCTTCATTGTCATTTGCGAGAGTGTCTGTCTCACTGATGTCATTGGGCTTATTATTAGAAGCCTCTTCCAGCTGCTCTATGAGGTCTTTAATCGTTTCCTCATGATTACGCTTGTTCTCGTGAATTTGTTCATGAAGTTTGTTCACCTGAAACTGGTGATAAGAGGCCCTCTTGTTTGCACCTACCATTTTCCAGTAAAGGTTGTTCTGATGGTATTGGGAGGCTTCCAGTTGGTGTCTGAGAGCAGCAATCTCGTGCCAGGGATTAAACGGGGGTCTAAGAATGGGATAGGGTATATATTGCCAATTCCATTCATTAGGCACAGGGTTTGGTCTGCTGGGGTTCTTCCCATTTCCCTCTCTCTCCATGTCCTCCTTTGCATTTGAAATGGGGAGGGATTCAGCCTTTTCTTTTTCAGAAGTGGCTTCAGTGTTTTTTTGCATTTCTTCATTTTTCGGGTTTGCTCCATCACCCACGCTGTTTTGAGCTTCAAGAAGAGCCCGGGCATATGCCCGAGTAATTGGTCTTCTTGGTTCTTCAGCCACTCTTTTCTGTTTTTGCTTTTTTTGTTTCTTTGGTTTCACAACCATTTCCTTTGGTGGTTGTGCCACAGGAGACTTTTCAGTATTTGGTTGTGCGGCTTTATCAACCTCAGGTTTTGGTCTTTCTAAGATTTCTGGTGTGATGACCATTTCTATTTTTGCTTCTGCCATTGTAGATGCGTCAGCGTTTGCGTCTGCGTTTCTCTGCGTCTGCCTTGTCTTTGTTTTAACAATCAGGTTGTTTTGTGTTTCTGCCATCCGAGATCCACTAAAGTTGGTTGAATGTCTCTCCTATTTAAGGGTTTTTCCAGTAGAATGTGCACTGTGACATCACAGACTGTTCCTTTGATGTGCTGTTCCTTTGAAGTGCCATGATTGGAACAATTCAAAATAAAATGCCCACAAACCTAATGTAAAGGAAAGGCTTTTATTTTGTAGCACATACTGAATTAACACTATAAAAGCTACTCTACAGAAATTGCAGTAAAAAATAAAACAAAAGCAAAATATGTTTTTTAAATGGTTGTTAAAAAAACTAACCAAATTTGAAGACAACTGTTTAGTGGAAAGTATTTGACATTCTAGAGATTCTCAGGCATAATAACATATTTCATAATTTAAGCAAGGACAGGTAGAAAACGTTCATATTTAGTGAAAGATATTTATTAACATTATCCAATGAGAGTTACTGAATGTCTGTAGGCAGTGGTTGCCGAGGCGACAGAATGTCATCTATGTTTTGTTTTAAATTCAGTTTCAATGCTGAATCTAAGAAACAACAGACTGCAGAGGGAGATTTTAATAGAGGTTTACTAACTCTTACTATCATATCCATTGTGGAAAAAGTCTGTCTTTATTTAGCATAATATATTTGTTATAAGCGCTAAATATGTTTTATGATTAACTGATGAACACTAACGTACCAAGCTGAAAATTCTGCTCACCAGTCAGCAGCTTATATTCACAAAAAACTGATAAATCTGCGATCCATGCAACTCTAACCAGCCAACAAAAACATGTGTTCATAATACAAAACAAGTTTACTTTGTGAAATGTTAAAAGGTACAAAAAATAAAACAATAAAATCAAACAATATGTTTTCAAGACTTTTTCACAAGTTCCTATATCTCACTGAAATGTTACTCTGTAGCTGATTTCTCGTATTTTAAGTGTGATGAGAAATTTTGACTAGAAAGAAGGCAAATATACTTGATAAGATTTTGAGTTTTTGCAGTGTATATGCAGCTGATTGATTTGGTCTTTAACCAACATGGAATCATTTATGTTGGGCAGGTGTGGCTGTGTGTACTAATCAGTGCTTCAGTCTCCAATGCTATCAGTCCACACGTCAAAGGGCAAGATACTGAACCTTCGATTGTCCCCAATGCATTTGGGTGTGAATGAAATGTATGACTATGACTTCTAGTTCAAAAAGGGCTATTTATGTATTTAAGTCCAGTTGTTGGTCATTCACTGTTACCCTGAACGTGTCATGCTATCACCACTCTATGTAACAGATATTTCCTATATAAGCAAATATGTTTTACACTATTTACCTACTGAAATGAAATCGTAACACCAGAAAAATGTTTAACTGTTTATTTCTGGAATAATAATAATGCATTTCTTGCATTTCTCATGGGTTCTAATGGGGGCCTTTCTTAAAATTACTGGTCCCAGTAACAAAGGCGCTTGTCGACTCAGAAATCGAGGGAAAACCAACAACACGCAGAACATTATGTTATTTACACGGGTGCACATAAGTGGTCCGCAGGTGCGCATTCGCTGTCAAAATAAAAGACGCGCACCAGATAAGAAGTTGCAAAACGCGTTTGCGTCCATATAAAAGGACCTGTTTTTGTCCCCAGAGTGGGATTTTCACGGCACATTCTGCACCACATCTCTGTGCGTTCATCATTTGTTTGAAGCCAGCTCACCTCCTGCAACCACTTTTCCGAGAATACGCGCTTCTTTTGTGGTTCGGACTCCTTCTGACATTTCTTTGGAGGTGGAGGAACATCACAGTAGTTGCTTAAAGGAGCTTCTTCGACATCTTTAAGAGTTCTAAACAAATGTCTGTCCTCCTCCAGAAAATCTTATGTACGCAAACACGCGTTGCAACTTCTTATCTTGTGCGCGTTTTTTATTTTGACAGCAAATGCGCACCTGCGGACCACTTATGTGCACCCCTGGTTATATAGCTTGTCATATTGCAGCCACAGAAATTCTTTTGTCCATGAAACCATAAAGCTGCACTTTCTTTTTGTTCTTTTCCGTTTTGTGGTAAGCTTTTCTTTGGCTGTCACTTCTTCACCCTGACCTGTCTTATTTGGCTGAACTAAAATATATATCCTGCTGCTTGTACACACGCACTCACGTTGTCAACGATTCTCTGCACGATCAACCTCTCACATGTTTAAGCTTGCTGTGGGAGATTTCACTTGTCATGTTTGCTAGTGATGTGCGGATCGATTCTGAAATATCGATTCCTCCGATACCAATCATTTATGTTCTAGAATCGATTCTCACATTAAAATATCGATATTATAGTAACTTAGTAATTTGTAGTTTATCATTAACAGGAACACAGTGGAAAAAAACTATATCATTCAACTATATCAACTATATCATATCATTGTCTACATTCAAAGGAACTACTTCCTCTTCCGCCTTTCATAGTCATTTGCGAAATTACAGCTGTATAAATGTCTCGCAGCCGCTGGCGTGCGCACTCACAACAATGGCTGAGCGTAATTGGAGTCATATGTGGACTTATTTTACCTCCACAAACCGGTGAGACGTGGTTTGCGATATATGTGGCAAAAAAGTGAGCTGTTGTGGACATACTAGGGAGACATTCAAAAAGGCTGTTGGCATTTTACAGTGTTTATTTATTGGATAAAATACGTTAAATGTCACCGTTTTTATTGGCCGGCCCGGAAACAGCGGGGGTGTCCAAATTCAGAGGCTGCTTCCACCTGATGACCCGGAAAGCCGGGTAGTAGTGATGTGCGATACCACTGATTTCCTTTCCGATGCCAAGTAATATTCAGGGTGGTATCGACGATACTGATCCGATACCGATAATTTGTACAAAAACTTATTTTATTTATTGTATCTCAAATTATAGCGTAATATCAGATTACTTGTTCTCATCACTTAATAATGCAGAGTTAATCATATAGAAATGAAAAAACTGAAGTTGTGGCTATTTGAACACGTTGCCTGCCTGCAGCACTAAAGGACTCGTGAGGGACATCTGTCTCGCCCTAGCAGCACCTGTCCCTGTCCTCCTCTTCACTTTGCCTCAACATACACTCGTCATATTCTGTGATATGATTTACTCTGAGGTGTTTGACGAGGTCAGTGATGCTGCCACAACCATACATGCCAACCCTCCCGATTTTTCCGGGAGAATCCAGAATTTCAATGCCCCTCCCCAATATCTCCCGGAGCCACAATTCTCCCGTATTTCTCCCGATTTTCCACCCAGACAACAAAATTGAAAAACCATATCGCAGAATTCATAGCGCGGCCCAGCCAATTCCAGTTTCCAACAATGGCGGCAGCTACTTAGTTTTAATATTACTCTTATTTCTCTTTCTGGGTCGCAAAAAAACTTTTAACATATTTTCAGGTGAGAATGTAGCTGTGTAAACTTCAAATATCTGAGCCGACCGACACATCGTCTTCAAACCCCCGCGGTCTTTCACTACTCGGGTTAAACATGATATATAAGTCACTTTGATAACTTAAAAATGTTATTGTTTGGCTTTTTCAGTGTTTTATTTGTTCGTGAGTAAATCAGTTTGGCTGAGATTAAAGTTATTAGATTAAATTAAATTAAACTTTATTAATCCCTCGGGAGGGTTCCTCCGGGGTTTTCACACAGCAAAATAAACGTCAAACAGAAAACTGATTAAACATAGTGTGAGACGGTCGAGAGTTTACGCCAGTGCCCGGTTATATTTTAGATAGCAAGGAGCAGACGGCAGAGTTTCACTCCACCGAGGGAGCTCGTGACGTACTACCCGGCTTTCTTTAGACCGCGAAGGCCGGGTCCTCAGGTGGAAGCAGCCTCTGAATTTGGACACCCCCACTGTTTCCGGGCCGGCCAATAATAACGGTGACATTTAACGTATTTTATCCGATAAATAAACCCTGTAAAATGTATTTTGAATGTCTCCCTAATTCTGAGGTCTCAAGGTTGGCAAGTATGTCCACAACAGCTCACTTTTTTGCCACATGTATCGCAAACCACGTCTCAGCTGTTTGTGGAGGTAAAATAAGTCCGCACATGACTCCAATCCGGTTGTTAAGTAATGACGTGACGAATCCTACTTCTGGGCCTAAAGTAGTCTGCGTTTAATATGGCTTTTGTGTTGTTAACATGTTTAATGTTTTGTATTTTCTTCTATTTAATCTCAAAAAGCTCCTAAAACAGTCAGTGATCACTGTTGACCTCCCTCGGCTTTTATTACCGCTAATCATTCATTTAAGCTCAGTTTTTAAAACCTTAGGATGTAACTACAGCCCAGCCCATGCAGCAGTATATGAATGACTAACCTCGTATTGTGGATGGATTATCTCAGTTGTTCTCCTGCTGAAGTTTGGTCCGTTTACAGCATCCTGCCATGTGATTACATTTGTTCCTGACCACCGAGAACACTCACGTTAACTTTTATCGAGTGGAAAAAAAGTTAGCTTGTTTATATTATGCTAACATAGCTGTGTTGCTAGCGGTCACGTAGCACATCATTATATACCAGCTAGCCAAACTTCAGTAACCCTACAAACGTCACTGCTGTTTAGTTTTCTGTCTTCATTTATGTTGGAAGTGATAACAGAGCAGTACTTTTTAATTTGTTTCCAAAACCCCGCAGTCAGGACATGCTATATTGTATTTAGATAGAAGCTAGCGAGCTAACTTCCTGCTAACTTCTAACTCCGTTAAATGTCATAAATTCCGTTTTCATGGATGCCTGGATGTTAAACTCAATTGTTAAACCTTGTATAGCAGAACACTGATCATTTCGTTCAGTTCAGTTCATGCTAGAAATGTGTTTTGGTGTTTGTACGTGTTTTGTCTCTAGGGGCCACCGCATATATTTATATATAAACATCCATCCATCCATTCGCTTCCGCTTCTCCTTTTCAGGGTCGCGGGGGGCGCTGGAGCCTATCCCAGCTGTCATAGGCGAGAGGCGGGGTAAACCCTGGACAGGTCGCCAGTCTGTCGCAGGGCCAACACACAGGGACAGATAACCATTTGCGCTCACTCGCACATTCACACCTAATGGCAATTTGGATTTTCCAATTAACCTATCCTGCATGTCATGCAAGCTGCATGTCTGTGGACGGTGGGAGGAAGCCGGAGTACCCGGAGGGAACCCACACAAACACAGGGAGAACATGCAAACTCCACACAGAAAGACCCCGGCCTGATGTTGGAATTGAACTCAGGACCTTCTTGCTGTGCGGCAACAGTGCTAACCACCGTGCCACCATTTTATATTATTGTTAATAATAAATTAATTAAAGCAACAAAACAACCTGAAGAGCCGGTTCGGAGCCGAAAGAGCCGGCTCTTTTTAGTGAGCCGAACCTGACTGAAACTCTTCAAATAAGTCATTCCTCTGCAGATGATCTGTTAGCTGTGTGACAACTACTCTTTCAAGGAGTTTTGATATGAAAGGAAGGTTGGAGATTGGCCTATAATTAGCTAAGACTGCTGGGTCTAGAGATGCTTTTTGAGTAAAGGTTTAACTACAGCCAGCTTGAAGGCCTGTGGTACATAGCCGATTATTAGAGATAGGTTGATCATATTTAAGATCGAAGAATTAATTAATGGCAGGACTTCTTTGAGCAGTTTTGTAGGAATGGGGTCTAAAAGACACGTTGATGGTTTGGAGGAAGTAATTATTGAAGTTAACTCAGAAAGATCGATTGGAGAAAAAGAGTCTAACTTAACATCAATGGTACTAAGAGTAGCTGTAGATAATATTACATCTGTGGGATGATTATTGGTAGTTTTTTCTCTAATGATAAAAATTTTATTTGTGAAGAAGTTCATGAAGTCATTACTAGTTAACGTTAAAGGGATGGTTGGCTCAACAGAGCTCTGACTGTTTGTCAGCCTGGCTACAGTGCTGAAGAGAAACCTGGGGTTGTTCTTATTTTCTTCAATCAGTGATGAGTATTAAGATGTTCTGGCTTTGCGGAGGGCTTTCTTATAAAGCAACAAACTATTTCTACAGGCTAAATGATGATCCTCTAAATTTGTGACACGCCATTTCCTCTCCAGATTACGAGTCATCTGCTTTAGGGTACGTGTTTGAGAATTATACCATAGAGTCAGGTACTTCTGATTAGAGACCTTAGTTTTCACTGGAGCTACAGTATCCAGAGTCGTACGTAGTGAGGAGGTGAAATTATTAACAAAATAATCGACCTCTGTTGGGGTAGCGTTCAGATAGCTGCTCTGCTCTATGTTGGTACAGGTCATTGAAGATGATAACAGTGGCTGGATTATATTCTTAAACTTAGTTACAGCGCTTTCAGAAAGACATCTACTTTGATAAAGTCTACTCTCCACTGCTGTGTAATCAATTATTGTAAATGTAAATGTTATCAGGAAATGATCAGACAGGAGAGGGTTTTCAGGAAACACTGTTAAATGTTCAGTTTCTATGCCATATGTTAAAACAAGATCTAGAGTGTGATTAAAGTGGTGGGTGGGTTCTTTTACATTTTGAGAGAAGCCAATTGAGTCTAATAGCAGATTAAATGCCATGTTGAGGCTGTCATTTTTAGCATCTACATGGATGTTAAAATCACCCACAATAAGTATTTTATCTGAGCTCAGAACTAAATTAGATATAAAGTCTGAGAAATCAGACAGAAACTCTGCGTAAGGCCCAGGTGGACGATAGATGATAACAAGTAAGACTGGTTTCTGAGTTTCACAGCTGGGGTGGACAAGGCTAAGCATCAGGCTTTCAAATGAATTAAAATTGTTAAAACTAGCAAATGAATCTATGCCTTTTAACTAGACAAAACTGTCTAAAATTTATGCTTAAATGAAGAAAATTTGACTTATTACAAGGAAAGAGACTGAATTGTTTCTTTCTTGATTGAGTTAAATATAAGAATTAAATCTCAACTCTGAGAACAATAATTAGAAAAAAGTGCTGAGAATAAGACACCATCTGCTCAAAAAGCTTCAAAAAAATATGGGACTTTATCTTAAAGCAAGACACCAGAAGCACTCTTATTTTTTGCAGTTTTATTGACACAGCAACGGGTCAGTAACTCAACTTTAACAGTACTGAGGTCTAATTCCAGGAAACTCATGTCTAACATTACCTACATTTGCTGCAGCTTGAAGCAATCAGCATTCAAAATCCTAGATTGCATAACTTTTTAGAAGAACAGCTTTAAAGATCACACAAACAAACGTGTCTTACATGAAGATGCAGCGACTGAGCATAACAGAGTGGAAAAGGTTACAGCACCTGGTATTGCATAAACAGATTATTTTGATTTTGTGCAAAAATTATGATTATTCTCTGTCAGTGCGCCCCGGGGTGGCTGTGGCTACAATGTAGCTTGCCATCACCAGTGTGTGAATGGGTGGATGACTGGATGTGTAAAGCGCTTTGGGGTCCTTAGGGACTAGTAAAGCACTATATAAATACAGGCCATTTACCATTTACTTCACATTTTAATATTTTTAATGATAACATTATTAGGTTTTTAATGTCAATTACTGCAGAATAAAGATTTCTTATGAAAGTTTTGTTTTGTTTTTATCTTTAGCTCCATTCTAAGAAAATGACCAGTTTCAAGTGTCCTCAGTGTAGGACACATACAGGATGTCATGCTGAAATATAAAGCACTTACAATAGAAGCCACTAGAAACAAATTATTCCAGCCTAATTGATGACATTTATGGCATTTGTTTTCTGTGCTGACTGATATGCTGCTCAGTGCTTTGCTGCCTGTTTTTAAATCAGATGTCACTCTGAACATAAACACAAGCTACATGTGATGTCTCTGATGTGTATCTGTTTCTACCCGTGCTGATGCTAGCATGACTAAAGCTAGCCAAGCAGCAGTAAATATGTGAAGTAAGGCAGAAGGATATACTCATCAAATAAACAGGATCATAAGAATATAAGACCACGAGCACTACAAATGTAACAGAAATATGTTGACATAAAATGGCATGTTATTTGAAATCTACACGAAACAATGACACAACTACTTTTTTTCAATTTTTTCAATTTATTTATTTTTTTTACCAATTGTCCAAATGAGTCTGTGATTGGCCTTAGTGTGACAGAAATCATATTTATATACAACTAAATATGACTCAGCAAACATGTTTTAAATGGATGATTCCTCACTTGCTGACGAATGATCCATTTCCATATTTGCTGAGTCTTAAATTTGATGTCAGTGAACTTATCAGTGGTTGGTGTTAAAAAAAAGCCCCCAAATCCCCTATGAGCAAGCACTTGGCGACAGTGGAGAGGAAAAACCCCCTCTTAATGGGGAGAAACCTCTGACAGAACCGGGCTCAGGAAGGGGTGGCCTTCTGTCTCGACCGAGAGGGGTTCAAATGTTCACTGACAATTTAGTTGTATATAAATATGATTTTTAGGACTTGATGTTGAGACCAATTATGTGAAATTGGGGACGCACACAGTTCCGCTTCTTCTTGTTCTTCTTCTTACTTGGCGGAATCTCTGGCAGGCTCTTAACTTCACTCTCGAGTTCAGCCACCTTGACATTGAGCATTTTCTGTTTGTCTCGTAGACTTTGCAAAGATTCCTGTACAGAGAATGCAGCTGACTCTTCTTTTTCTATCTTCTGTTGTTCTGTGGTGTCTTTTTCTTTCTGAGGCCCCTGCAGAGACATTGCAGTGGATGGCAGTGAGTCCTCTTTTTCCATCTTCTCCTGTTCTCCAGTCTCGTTTTCTTTCAGAGGCTCACATTTATGCATTTCATTTGCAGCAGTGGAATTTTGTTCTTTGTGCTGCTGTGGGATTTTAAGTGAGGAAACTTTGGCCTCTTTCAGCTCTCGCTCAAGAGACTCTACCTTCAAATCATGAAGGGCCTTGTTGGGGCAGAGCTGGGATTTCAGGTCACTGATTTCCAGGTTGAGTGTCTCCTGCTCCTGCCTATGTTTAACGGCCTGCTCTTCAAGCTGATTTTGAGCTGCTAGGAGCTGTTTCTGGAGCATCTCAATCTGCTCTTGCTGAATCCTACATTTGAGCTCAAATTCAGCCTCCTTAGAGGACTTCAGTCCTACAGAGTCAGTGTGTGAAGCCTCTGTGGTTGGAGTGGCAGACTCCACACACTGCTCTGTGGTAGGGTGGCTGATTTGGTCCTGCAGGGTAGCCATCACCTCATCCAATATGACAATAGCTTCATTGTCATTTGCGAGAGTGTCTGTCTCACTGATGTCATTGGGCTTATTATTAGAAGCCTCTTCCAGCTGCTCTATGAGGTCTTTAATCGTTTCCTCATGATTACGCTTGTTCTCGTGAATTTGTTCATGAAGTTTGTTCACCTGAAACTGGTGATAAGAGGCCCTCTTGTTTGCACCTACCATTTTCCAGTAAAGGTTGTTCTGATGGTATTGGGAGGCTTCCAGTTGGTGTCTGAGAGCAGCAATCTCGTGCCAGGGATTAAACGGGGGTCTAAGAATGGGATAGGGTATATATTGCCAATTCCATTCATTAGGCACAGGGTTTGGTCTGCTGGGGTTCTTCCCATTTCCCTCTCTCTCCATGTCCTCCTTTGCATTTGAAATGGGGAGGGATTCAGCCTTTTCTTTTTCAGAAGTGGCTTCAGTGTTTTTTTGCATTTCTTCATTTTTCAGGTTTGCTCCATCACCCACGCTGTTTTGAGCTTCAAGAAGAGCCCGGGCATATGCCCGAGTAATTGGTCTTCTTGGTTCTTCAGCCACTCTTTTCTGTTTTTGCTTTTTTTGTTTCTTTGGTTTCACAACCATTTCCTTTGGTGGTTGTGCCACAGGAGACTTTTCAGTATTTGGTTGTGCGGCTTTATCAACCTCAGGTTTTGGTCTTTCTAAGATTTCTGGTGTGATGACCATTTCTATTTTTGCTTCTGCCATTGTAGATGCGTCAGCGTTTGCGTCTGCGTTTCTCTGCGTCTGCCTTGTCTTTGTTTTAACAACCAGGTTGTTTTGTGTTTCTGCCATCCGAGATCCACTAAAGTTGGTTGAATGTCTCCCCTATTTAAGGGTTTTTCCAGTAGAATGTGCACTGTGACATCACAGGCTGTTCCTTTGATGTGCTGTTCCTTTGAAGTTCCATGATTGGAACAATTCAAAATAAAATGCCCACAAACCTAATGTAAAGGAAAGGCTTTTATTTTGTAGCACATACTGAATTAACACTATAAAAGCTACTCTACAGAAATTGCAGTAAAAAATAAAACAAAGGCAAAATATGTTTTTTAAATGGTTGTTAAAAAAACTAACCAAAGTTGAAGACAACTGTTTAGTGGAAAGTATTTGACATTCTAGAGATTCTCAGGCATAATAACATCTTTCATAATTTAAGCAAGGACAGGTAGAAAACGTTCATATTTAGTGAAAGATATTTATTAACATTATCCAATGAGAGTTACTGAATGTCTGTAGGCAGTGAGATCTTGGTGACTGCCGAGGCGACAGAATGTCATCTATGTTTTGTTTTAAATTCAGTTTCAATGCTGAATCTAAGAAACAACAGACTGCAGAGAGAGATTTTAATAGAGGTTTACTAACTCTTACTATCATATCCATTGTGGAAAAAGTCTGTCTTTATTTAGCATAATATATTTGTTATAAGCGCTAAATATGTTTTATGATTAACTGATGAACACTAACGTACCAAGCTGAAAATTCTGCTCACCAGTCAGCAGCTTATATTCACAAAAAACTGATTAATCTGCGATCCATGCAACTCTAACCAGCCAACAAAAACATGTGTTCATAATACAAAACAAGTTTACTTTGTGAAATGTTAAAAGGTACAAAAAATAAAACAATAAAATCAAACAATATGTTTTCAAGACTTTTTCACAAGTTCCTATATCTCACTGAAATGTTACTCTGTAGCTGATTTCTCGTATTTTAAGTGTGATGAGAAATTTTGACTAGAAAGAAGGCAAATATACTTGATAAGATTTTGAGTTTTTGCAGTGTATATGCAGCTAATTGATTTGGTCTTTAACCAACATGGAATCATTTATGTTGGGCAGGTGTGGCTGTGTGTACTAATCAGTGCTTCAGTCCCCAATGCTATCAGTCCACACGTCAAAGGGCAAGATACTGAACCTTCGATTGTCCCCAATGCATTTGGGTGTGAATGAAATGTATGACTATGACTTCTAGTTCAAAAAGGGCTATTTATGTATTTAAGTCCAGTTGTTGGTCATTCACTGTTACCCTGAACGTGTCATGCTATCACCACTCTGTGTAACAGATATTTCCTATATAAGCAAATATGTTTTACACTATTTACCTACTGAAATGAAATCGTAACACCAGAAAAATGTTTAACTGTTTATTTCTGGAATAATAATAATGCATTTCTTGCATTTCTCATGGGTTCTAATGGGGGCCTTTCTTAAAATTACTGGTCCCAGTAACAAAGGCGCTTGTCGACTCAGAAATCGAGGGAAAACCAACAACACGCAGAACATTATGTTATTTACACGGGTGCACATAAGTGGTCCGCAGGTGCGCATTCGCTGTCAAAATAAAAGACGCGCACCAGATAAGAAGTTGCAAAACGCGTTTGCGTCCATATAAAAGGACCTGTTTTTGTCCGCCAGAGTGGGATTTTCACGGCACATTCTGCACCACATCTCTGTGCGTTCATCATTTGTTTGAAGCCAGCTCACCTCCTGCAACCACTTTTCCGAGAATACGCGCTTCTTTTGTGGTTCGGACTCCTTCTGACATTTCTTTGGAGGTGGAGGAACATCACAGTAATTGCTTAAAGGAGCTTCTTCGACATCTTTAAGAGTTCTAAACAAATGTTTGTCCTCCTCCAGAAAATCTTATGTACGCAAACACGCGTTGCAACTTCTTATCTTGTGCGCGTTTTTTATTTTGACAGCAAATGCGCACCTGCGGACCACTTATGTGCACCCCTGGTTATATAGCTTGTCATATTGCAGCCACAGAAATTCTTTTGTCCATGAAACCATAAAGCTGCACTTTCTTTTTGTTCTTTTCCGTTTTGTGGTAAGCTTTTCTTTGGCTGTCACTTCTTCACCCTGACCTGTCTTATTTGGCTGAACTAAAATATATATCCTGCTGCTTGTACACACGCTCTCACGTTGTCAACGATTCTCTGCACGATCAACCTCTCACATGTTTAAGCTTGCTGTGGGAGATTTCACTTGTCATGTTTGCTAGTGATGTGCGGATCGATTCTGAAATATCGATTCCTCCGATACCAATCATTTATGTTCTAGAATCGATTCTCACATTAAAATATCGATATTATAGTAACTTAGTAATTTGTAGTTTATCATTAACAGGAACACAGTGGAAAGAAACTATATCATTCAACTATATCAACTATATCATATCATTGTCTACATTCAAAGGAACTACTTCCTCTTCCGCCTTTCATAGTCATTTGCGAAATTACAGCTGTATAAATGTCTCGCAGCCGCTGGCGTGCGCACTCACAACAATGGCTGAGCGTAATTGGAGTCATATGTGGACTTATTTTACCTCCACAAACCGGTGAGATGTGGTTTGCGATATATGTGGCAAAAAAGTGAGCTGTTGTGGACATACTAGGGAGACATTCAAAAAGGCTGTTGGCATTTTACAGTGTTTATTTATTGGATAAAATACGTTAAATGTCACCGTTTTTATTGGCCGGCCCGGAAACAGCGGGGGTGTCCAAATTCAGAGGCTGCTTCCACCTGATGACCCGGAAAGCCGGGTAGTAGTGATGTGTGATACCACTGATTTCCTTTCCGATCCGATACCAAGTAATATTCAGGGTGGTATCGACGATACTGATCCGATACCGATAATTTGTACAAAAACTTATTTTATTTATTGTATCTCAAATTATAGCGTAATATCAGATTACTTGTTCTCATCACTTAATAATGCAGAGTTAATCATATAGAAATGAAAAAACTGAAGTTGTGGCTATTTGAACACGTTGCCTGCCTGCAGCACTAAAGGACTCGTGAGGGACGTCTGTCTCGCCCTAGCAGCACCTGTCCCTGTCCTCCTCTTCAGTTTGCCTCAACATACACTCGTCATATTCTGTGATATGATTTACTCTGAGGTGTTTGACGAGGTCAGTGATGCTGCCACAACCATACATGCCAACCCTCCCGATTTTTCCGGGAGAATCCAGAATTTCAATGCCCCTCCCCAAAATCTCCCGGAGCCACAATTCTCCCGTATTTCTCCCGATTTTCCACCCAGACAACAAAATTGAAAAACCATATCGCAGAATTCATAGCGAGGCCCAGCCAATTCCAGTTTCCAACAATGGCGGCAGCTACTTAGTTTTAATATTACTCTTATTTCTCTTTCTGGGTCGCAAAAAAACTTTTAACATATTTTCAGGTGAGAATGTAGCTGTGTAAACTTCAAATATCTGAGCCGACCGACACATCGTCTTCAAACCCCCGCGGTCTTTCACTACTCGGGTTAAACATGATATATAAGTCACTTTGATAACTTAAAAATGTTATTGTTTGGCTTTTTCAGTGTTTTATTTGTTCGTGAGTAAATCAGTTTGGCTGAGATTAAAGTTATTAGATTAAATTAAATTAAACTTTATTAATCCCTCGGGAGGGTTCCTCCGGGGTTTTCACACAGCAAAATAAACGTCAAACAGAAAACTGATTAAACATAGTGTGAGACGGTCGAGAGTTTACGCCAGTGCCCGGTTATATTTTAGATAGCAAGGAGCAGACGGCAGAGTTTCACTCCACCGAGGGAGCTCGTGACGTACTACCCGGCTTTCTTTAGACCGCGAAGGCTGGGTCCTCAGGTGGAAGCAGCCTCTGAATTTGGACACCCCCACTGTTTCCGGGCCGGCCAATAATAACGGTGACATTTAACGTATTTTATCCGATAAATAAACCCTGTAAAATGTATTTTGAATGTCTCCCTAATTCTGAGGTCTCAAGGTTGGCAAGTATGTCCACAACAGCTCACTTTTTTGCCACATGTATCGCAAACCACGTCTCAGCTGTTTGTGGAGGTAAAATAAGTCCGCACATGACTCCAATCCGGTTGTTAAGTAATGACGTGACGAATCCTACTTCTGGGCCTAAAGTAGTCTGCGTTTAATATGGCTTTTGTGTTGTTAACATGTTTAATGTTTTGTATTTTCTTCTATTTAATCTCAAAAAGCTCCTAAAACAGTCAGTGATCACTGTTGACCTCCCTCGGCTTTTATTACCGCTAATCATTCATTTAAGCTCAGTTTTTAAAACCTTAGGATGTAACTACAGCCCAGCCCATGCAGCAGTATATGAATGACTAACCTCGTATTGTGGATGGATTATCTCAGTTGTTCTCCTGCTGAAGTTTGGTCCGTTTACAGCATCCTGCCATGTGATTACATTTGTTCCTGACCACCGAGAACACTCACGTTAACTTTTATCGAGTGGAAAAAAAGTTAGCTTGTTTATATTATGCTAACATAGCTGTGTTGCTAGCGGTCACGTAGCACATCATTATATACCAGCTAGCCAAACTTCAGTAACCCTACAAACGTCACTGCTGTTTAGTTTTCTGTCTTCATTTATGTTGGAAGTGATAACAGAGCAGTACTTTTTAATTTGTTTCCAAAACCCCGCAGTCAGGACATGCTATATTGTATTTAGATAGAAGCTAGCGAGCTAACTTCCTGCTAACTTCTAACTCCGTTAAATGTCATAAATTCCGTTTTCATGGATGCCTGGATGTTAAACTCAATTGTTAAACCTTGTATAGCAGAACACTGATCATTTCGTTCAGTTCAGTTCATGCTAGAAATGTGTTTTGGTGTTTGTACGTGTTTTGTCTCTAGGGGCCACCGCATATATTTATATATAAACATCCATCCATCCATTCGCTTCCGCTTCTCCTTTTCAGGGTCGCGGGGGGCGCTGGAGCCTATCCCAGCTGTCATAGGCGAGAGGCGGGGTAAACCCTGGACAGGTCGCCAGTCTGTCGCAGGGCCAACACACAGGGACAGATAACCATTTGCGCTCACTCGCACATTCACACCTAATGGCAATTTGGATTTTCCAATTAACCTATCCTGCATGTCATGCAAGCTGCATGTCTGTGGACGGTGGGAGGAAGCCGGAGTACCCGGAGGGAACCCACACAAACACAGGGAGAACATGCAAACTCCACACAGAAAGACCCCGGCCTGATGTTGGAATTGAACTCAGGACCTTCTTGCTGTGCGGCAACAGTGCTAACCACCGTGCCACCATTTTATATTATTGTTAATAATAAATTAATTAAAGCAACAAAACAACCTGAAGAGCCGGTTCGGAGCCGAAAGAGCCGGCTCTTTTTAGTGAGCCGAACCTGACTGAAACTCTTCAAATAAGTCATTCCTCTGCAGATGATCTGTTAGCTGTGTGACAACTACTCTTTCAAGGAGTTTTGATATGAAAGGAAGGTTGGAGATTGGCCTATAATTAGCTAAGACTGCTGGGTCTAGAGATGCTTTTTGAGTAAAGGTTTAACTACAGCCAGCTTGAAGGCCTGTGGTACATAGCCGATTATTAGAGATAGGTTGATCATATTTAAGATCGAAGAATTAATTAATGGCAGGACTTCTTTGAGCAGTTTTGTAGGAATGGGGTCTAAAAGACACGTTGATGGTTTGGAGGAAGTAATTATTGAAGTTAACTCAGAAAGATCGATTGGAGAAAAAGAGTCTAACTTAACATCAATGGTACTAAGAGTAGCTGTAGATAATATTACATCTGTGGGATGATTATTGGTAGTTTTTTCTCTAATGATAAAAATTTTATTTGTGAAGAAGTTCATGAAGTCATTACTAGTTAACGTTAAAGGGATGGTTGGCTCAACAGAGCTCTGACTGTTTGTCAGCCTGGCTACAGTGCTGAAGAGAAACCTGGGGTTGTTCTTATTTTCTTCAATCAGTGATGAGTAGTAAGCTGTTCTGGCTTTGCGGAGGGCTTTCTTATAAAGCAACAAACTATTTCTACAGGCTAAATGATGATCCTCTAAATTTGTGACACGCCATTTCCTCTCCAGATTACGAGTCATCTGCTTTAGGGTACGTGTTTGAGAATTATACCATAGAGTCAGGTACTTCTGATTAGAGACCTTAGTTTTCACTGGAGCTACAGTATCCAGAGTCGTACGTAGTGAGGAGGTGAAATTATTAACAAAATAATCGACCTCTGTTGGGGTAGCGTTCAGATAGCTGCTCTGCTCTATGTTGGTACAGGGCATTGACGATGATAACAGTGGCTGGATTATATTCTTAAACTTAGTTACAGCGCTTTCAGAAAGACATCTACTTTGATAAAGTCTACTCTCCACTGCTGTGTAATCAATTATTGTAAATGTAAATGTTATCAGGAAATGATCAGACAGGAGAGGGTTTTCAGGAAACACTGTTAAATGTTCAGTTTCTATGCCATATGTTAAAACAAGATCTAGAGTGTGATTAAAGTGGTGGGTGGGTTCTTTTACATTTTGAGAGAAGCCAATTGAGTCTAATAGCAGATTAAATGCCATGTTGAGGCTGTCATTTTTAGCATCTACATGGATGTTAAAATCACCCACAATAAGTATTTTATCTGAGCTCAGAACTAAATTAGATATAAAGTCTGAGAAATCAGACAAACTCTGCGTAAGGCCCAGGTGGACGATAGATGATAACAAGTAAGACTGGTTTCTGAGTTTCACAGCTGGGGTGGACAAGGCTAAGCATCAGGCTTTCAAATGAATTAAAATTGTTAAAACTAGCAAATGAATCTATGCCTTTTAACTAGACAAAACTGTCTAAAATTTATGCTTAAATGAAGAAAATTTGACTTATTACAAGGAAAGAGACTGAATTGTTTCTTTCTTGATTGAGTTAAATATAAGAATTAAATCTCAACTCTGAGAACAATAATTAGAAAAAAGTGCTGAGAATAAGACACCATCTGCTCAAAAAGCTTCAAAAAAATATGGGACTTTATCTTAAAGCAAGACACCAGAAGCACTCTTATTTTTTGCAGTTTTATTGACACAGCAACGGGTCAGTAACTCAACTTTAACAGTACTGAGGTCTAATTCCAGGAAACTCATGTCTAACATTACCTACATTTGCTGCAGCTTGAAGCAATCAGCATTCAAAATCCTAGATTGCATAACTTTTTAGAAGAACAGCTTTAAAGATCACACAAACAAACGTGTCTTACATGAAGATGCAGCGACTGAGCATAACAGAGTGGAAAAGGTTACAGCACCTGGTATTGCATAAACAGATTATTTTGATTTTGTGCAAAAATTATGATTATTCTCTGTCAGTGCGCCCCGGGGTGGCTGTGGCTACAATGTAGCTTGCCATCACCAGTGTGTGAATGGGTGGATGACTGGATGTGTAAAGCACTTTGGGGTCCTTAGGGACTAGTAAAGCACTATATAAATACAGGCCATTTACCATTTACTTCACATTTTAATATTTTTAATGATAACATTATTAGGTTTTTAATGTCAATTACTGCAGAATAAAGATTTCTTATGAAAGTTTTGTTTTGTTTTTATCTTTAGCTCCATTCTAAGAAAATGACCAGTTTCAAGTGTCCTCAGTGTAGGACACATACAGGATGTCATGCTGAAATATAAAGCACTTACAATAGAAGCCACTAGAAACAAATTATTCCAGCCTAATTGATGACATTTATGGCATTTGTTTTCTGTGCTGACTGATATGCTGCTCAGTGCTTTGCTGCCTGTTTTTAAATCAGATGTCACTCTGAACATAAACACAAGCTACATGTGATGTCTCTGATGTGTATCTGTTTCTACCCGTGCTGATGCTAGCATGACTAAAGCTAGCCAAGCAGCAGTAAATATGTGAAGTAAGGCAGAAGGATATACTCATCAAATAAACAGGATCATAAGAATATAAGACCACGAGCACTACAAATGTAACAGAAATATGTTGACATAAAATGGCATGTTATTTGAAATCTACACGAAACAATGACACAACTACTTTTTTTCAATTTTTTCAATTTATTTATTTTTTTTACCAATTGTCCAAATGAGTCTGTGATTGGCCTTAGTGTGACAGAAATCATATTTATATACAACTAAATATGACTCAGCAAACATGTTTTAAATGGATGATTCCTCACTTGCTGACGAATGATCCATTTCCATATTTGCTGAGTCTTAAATTTGATGTCAGTGAACTTATCAGTGGTTGGTGTTAAAAAAAAGCCCCCAAATCCCCTATGAGCAAGCACTTGGCGACAGTGGAGAGGAAAAACCCCCTCTTAATGGGGAGAAACCTCTGACAGAACCGGGCTCAGGAAGGGGTGGCCTTCTGTCTCGACCGAGAGGGGTTCAAATGTTCACTGACAATTTAGTTGTATATAAATATGATTTTTAGGACTTGATGTTGAGACCAATTATGTGAAATTGGGGACGCACACAGTTCCGCTTCTTCTTGTTCTTCTTCTTACTTGGCGGAATCTCTGGCAGGCTCTTAACTTCACTCTCGAGTTCAGCCACCTTGACATTGAGCATTTTCTGTTTGTCTCTTAGACTTTGCAAAGATTCCTGTACAGAGAATGCAGCTGACTCTTCTTTTTCTATCTTCTGTTGTTCTGTGGTGTCTTTTTCTTTCTGAGGCCCCTGCAGAGACATTGCAGTGGATGGCAGTGAGTCCTCTTTTTCCATCTTCTCCTGTTCTCCAGTCTCGTTTTCTTTCAGAGGCTCACATTTATGCATTTCATTTGCAGCAGTGGAATTTTGTTCTTTGTGCTGCTGTGGGATTTTAAGTGAGGAAACTTTGGCCTCTTTCAGCTCTCGCTCAAGAGACTCTACCTTCAAATCATGAAGGGCCTTGTTGGGGCAGAGCTGGGATTTCAGGTCACTGATTTCCAGGTTGAGTGTCTCCTGCTCCTGCCTATGTTTAACGGCCTGCTCTTCAAGCTGATTTTGAGCTGCTAGGAGCTGTTTCTGGAGCATCTCAATCTGCTCTTGCTGAATCCTACATTTGAGCTCAAATTCAGCCTCCTTAGAGGACTTCAGTCCTACAGAGTCAGTGTGTGAAGCCTCTGTGGTTGGAGTGGCAGACTCCACACACTGCTCTGTGGTAGGGTGGCTGATTTGGTCCTGCAGGGTAGCCATCACCTCATCCAATATGACAATAGCTTCATTGTCATTTGCGAGAGTGTCTGTCTCACTGATGTCATTGGGCTTATTATTAGAAGCCTCTTCCAGCTGCTCTATGAGGTCTTTAATCGTTTCCTCATGATTACGCTTGTTCTCGTGAATTTGTTCATGAAGTTTGTTCACCTGAAACTGGTGATAAGAGGCCCTCTTGTTTGCACCTACCATTTTATAGTAAAGGTTGTTCTGATGGTATTGGGAGGCTTCCAGTTGGTGTCTGAGAGCAGCAATCTCGTGCCAGGGATTAAACGGGGGTCTAAGAATGGGATAGGGTATATATTGCCAATTCCATTCATTAGGCACAGGGTTTGGTCTGCTGGGGTTCTTCCCATTTCCCTCTCTCTCCATGTCCTCCTTTGCATTTGAAATGGGGAGGGATTCAGCCTTTTCTTTTTCAGAAGTGGCTTCAGTGTTTTTTTGCATTTCTTCATTTTTCAGGTTTGCTCCATCACCCACGCTGTTTTGAGCTTCAAGAAGAGCCCGGGCATATGCCCGAGTAATTGGTCTTCTTGGTTCTTCAGCCACTCTTTTCTGTTTTTGCTTTTTTTGTTTCTTTGGTTTCACAACCATTTCCTTTGGTGGTTGTGCCACAGGAGACTTTTCAGTATTTGGTTGTGCGGCTTTATCAACCTCAGGTTTTGGTCTTTCTAAGATTTCTGGTGTGATGACCATTTCTATTTTTGCTTCTGCCATTGTAGATGCGTCAGCGTTTGCGTCTGCGTTTCTCTGCGTCTGCCTTGTCTTTGTTTTAACAACCAGGTTGTTTTGTGTTTCTGCCATCCGAGATCCACTAAAGTTGGTTGAATGTCTCCCCTATTTAAGGGTTTTTCCAGTAGAATGTGCACTGTGACATCACAGGCTGTTCCTTTGATGTGCTGTTCCTTTGAAGTTCCATGATTGGAACAATTCAAAATAAAATGCCCACAAACCTAATGTAAAGGAAAGGCTTTTATTTTGTAGCACATACTGAATTAACACTATAAAAGCTACTCTACAGAAATTGCAGTAAAAAATAAAACAAAGGCAAAATATGTTTTTTAAATGGTTGTTAAAAAAACTAACCAAAGTTGAAGACAACTGTTTAGTGGAAAGTATTTGACATTCTAGAGATTCTCAGGCATAATAACATCTTTCATAATTTAAGCAAGGACAGGTAGAAAACGTTCATATTTAGTGAAAGATATTTATTAACATTATCCAATGAGAGTTACTGAATGTCTGTAGGCAGTGAGATCTTGGTGATTGCCGAGGCGACAGAATGTCATCTATGTTTTGTTTTAAATTCAGTTTCAATGCTGAATCTAAGAAACAACAGACTGCAGAGAGAGATTTTAATAGAGGTTTACTAACTCTTACTATCATATCCATTGTGGAAAAAGTCTGTCTTTATTTAGCATAATATATTTGTTATAAGCGCTAAATATGTTTTATGATTAACTGATGAACACTAACGTACCAAGCTGAAAATTCTGCTCACCAGTCAGCAGCTTATATTCACAAAAAACTGATTAATCTGCGATCCATGCAACTCTAACCAGCCAACAAAAACATGTGTTCATAATACAAAACAAGTTTACTTTGTGAAATGTTAAAAGGTACAAAAAATAAAACAATAAAATCAAACAATATGTTTTCAAGACTTTTTCACAAGTTCCTATATCTCACTGAAATGTTACTCTGTAGCTGATTTCTCGTATTTTAAGTGTGATGAGAAATTTTGACTAGAAAGAAGGCAAATATACTTGATAAGATTTTGAGTTTTTGCAGTGTATATGCAGCTAATTGATTTGGTCTTTAACCAACATGGAATCATTTATGTTGGGCAGGTGTGGCTGTGTGTACTAATCAGTGCTTCAGTCTCCAATGCTATCAGTCCACACGTCAAAGGGCAAGATACTGAACCTTCGATTGTCCCCAATGCATTTGGGTGTGAATGAAATGTATGACTATGACTTCTAGTTCAAAAAGGGCTATTTATGTATTTAAGTCCAGTTGTTGGTCATTCACTGTTACCCTGAACGTGTCATGCTATCACCACTCTGTGTAACAGATATTTCCTATATAAGCAAATATGTTTTACACTATTTACCTACTGAAATGAAATCGTAACACCAGAAAAATGTTTAACTGTTTATTTCTGGAATAATAATAATGCATTTCTTGCATTTCTCATGGGTTCTAATGGGGGCCTTTCTTAAAATTACTGGTCCCAGTAACAAAGGCGCTTGTCGACTCAGAAATCGAGGGAAAACCAACAACACGCAGAACATTATGTTATTTACACGGGTGCACATAAGTGGTCCGCAGGTGCGCATTCGCTGTCAAAATAAAAGACGCGCACCAGATAAGAAGTTGCAAAACGCGTTTGCGTCCATATAAAAGGACCTGTTTTTGTCCGCCAGAGTGGGATTTTCACGGCACATTCTGCACCACATCTCTGTGCGTTCATCATTTGTTTGAAGCCAGCTCACCTCCTGCAACCACTTTTCCGAGAATACGCGCTTCTTTTGTGGTTCGGACTCCTTCTGACATTTCTTTGGAGGTGGAGGAACATCACAGTAATTGCTTAAAGGAGCTTCTTCGACATCTTTAAGAGTTCTAAACAAATGTTTGTCCTCCTCCAGAAAATCTTATGTACGCAAACACGCGTTGCAACTTCTTATCTTGTGCGCGTTTTTTATTTTGACAGCAAATGCGCACCTGCGGACCACTTATGTGCACCCCTGGTTATATAGCTTGTCATATTGCAGCCACAGAAATTCTTTTGTCCATGAAACCATAAAGCTGCACTTTCTTTTTGTTCTTTTCCGTTTTGTGGTAAGCTTTTCTTTGGCTGTCACTTCTTCACCCTGACCTGTCTTATTTGGCTGAACTAAAATATATATCCTGCTGCTTTTACACACGCACTCACGTTGTCAACGATTCTCTGCACGATCAACCTCTCACATGTTTAAGCTTGCTGTGGGAGATTTCACTTGTCATGTTTGCTAGTGATGTGCGGATCGATTCTGAAATATCGATTCCTCCGATACCAATCATTTATGTTCTAGAATCGATTCTCACATTAAAATATCGATATTATAGTAACTTAGTAATTTGTAGTTTATCATTAACAGGAACACAGTGGAAAGAAACTATATCATTCAACTATATCAACTATATCATATCATTGTCTACATTCAAAGGAACTACTTCCTCTTCCGCCTTTCATAGTCATTTGCGAAATTACAGCTGTATAAATGTCTCGCAGCCGCTGGCGTGCGCACTCACAACAATGGCTGAGCGTAATTGGAGTCATATGTGGACTTATTTTACCTCCACAAACCGGTGAGATGTGGTTTGCGATATATGTGGCAAAAAAGTGAGCTGTTGTGGACATACTAGGGAGACATTCAAAAAGGCTGTTGGCATTTTACAGTGTTTATTTATTGGATAAAATACGTTAAATGTCACCGTTTTTATTGGCCGGCCCGGAAACAGCGGGGGTGTCCAAATTCAGAGGCTGCTTCCACCTGATGACCCGGAAAGCCGGGTAGTAGTGATGTGTGATACCACTGATTTCCTTTCCGATCCGATACCAAGTAATATTCAGGGTGGTATCGACGATACTGATCCGATACCGATAATTTGTACAAAAACTTATTTTATTTATTGTATCTCAAATTATAGCGTAATATCAGATTACTTGTTCTCATCACTTAATAATGCAGAGTTAATCATATAGAAATGAAAAAACTGAAGTTGTGGCTATTTGAACACGTTGCCTGCCTGCAGCACTAAAGGACTCGTGAGGGACGTCTGTCTCGCCCTAGCAGCACCTGTCCCTGTCCTCCTCTTCAGTTTGCCTCAACATACACTCGTCATATTCTGTGATATGATTTACTCTGAGGTGTTTGACGAGGTCAGTGATGCTGCCACAACCATACATGCCAACCCTCCCGATTTTTCCGGGAGAATCCAGAATTTCAATGCCCCTCCCCAAAATCTCCCGGAGCCACAATTCTCCCGTATTTCTCCCGATTTTCCACCCAGACAACAAAATTGAAAAACCATATCGCAGAATTCATAGCGAGGCCCAGCCAATTCCAGTTTCCAACAATGGCGGCAGCTACTTAGTTTTAATATTACTCTTATTTCTCTTTCTCGGTCGCAAAAAAACTTTTAACATATTTTCAGGTGAGAATGTAGCTGTGTAAACTTCAAATATCTGAGCCGACCGACACATCGTCTTCAAACCCCCGCGGTCTTTCACTACTCGGGTTAAACATGATATATAAGTCACTTTGATAACTTAAAAATGTTATTGTTTGGCTTTTTCAGTGTTTTATTTGTTTGTGAGTAAATCAGTTTGGCTGAGATTAAAGTTATTAGATTAAATTAAATTAAACTTTATTAATCCCTCGGGAGGGTTCCTCCGGGGTTTTCACACAGCAAAATAAACGTCAAACAGAAAACTGATTAAACAAAGTGTGAGACGGTCGAGAGTTTACGCCAGTGCCCGGTTATATTTTAGATAGCAAGGAGCAGACGGCAGAGTTTCACTCCACCGAGGGAGCTCGTGACGTACTACCCGGCTTTCTTTAGACCGCGAAGGCCGGGTCCTCAGGTGGAAGCAGCCTCTGAATTTGGACACCCCCACTGTTTCCCGGCCGGCCAATAATAACGATGACATTTAACGTATTTTATCCGATAAATAAACCCTGTAAAATGTATTTTGAATGTCTCCCTAATTCTGAGGTCTCAAGGTTGGCAAGTATGTCCACAACAGCTCACTTTTTTGCCACATGTATCGCAAACTACGTCTCAGCTGTTTGTGGAGGTAAAATAAGTCCGCACATGACTCCAATCCGGTTGTTAAGTAATGACGTGACGAATCCTACTTCCGGGCCTAAAGTACTCTGCGTTTAATATGGCTTTTGTGTTGTTAACATTTTTAATGTTTTGTATTTTCTTCTATTTAATCTCAAAAAGCTCCTAAAACAGTCAGTGATCACTGTTGACCTCCCTCGGCTTTTATTACCGCTAATCATTCATTTAAGCTCAGTTTTTAAAACCTTAGGATGTAACTACAGCCCAGCCCATGCAGCAGTATATGAATGACTAACCTCGTATTGTGGATGGATTATCTCAGTTGTTCTCCTGGCTGAAGTTTGGTCCTTTTACAGCATCCTGCCATGTGATTACATTTGTTCCTGACCACCGAGAACACTCACGTTAACTTTTATCGAGTGGAAAAAAAGTTAGCTTGTTTATATTATGCTAACATAGCTGTGTTGCTAGCGGTCACGTAGCACATCATTACATACCAGCTAGCCAAACTTCAGTAACCCTACAAACGTCACTGCTGTTTCGTTTTCTGTCTTCATTTATGTTGGAAGTGATAACAGAGCAGTACTTTTTAATTTGTTTCCAAAACCCCGCAGTCAGGACATGCTATATTGTATTTAGATAGAAGCTAGCGAGCTAACTTCCTGCTAACTTCTAACTTCGTTAAATGTCATAAATTCCATTTTCATGGATGCCTGGATGTTAAACTCAATTGTTAAACCTGGTAGAGCAGAACGCTCATCATTTTATTAAAGATGAAAGACTTTAGACAGTTTTTCAACTCTCAGTAATGCCATAGTGATCGTTTGAAATATGGACCTGCAGCGGAGTTTAGGCCCAGACACGGCTAGTGACGTCAGACTTAACGACCAGATTACGCTCAGCCATTGTTGTGAGTGCGCACTAGTGATGGGTCGTTCGCAAACGAAATGGCTCTTAGAGCCGGGTCTTTGACGTGAATGTTGCGAGCCGGCTCCTTATCGCCAGCCATCACGTGTTTTTTTTGTTTTTTTTCTTTCTCTCAGACTCTCTCTCTCTCTCGCACTTTTTTTCTGCTTCACTCCGCACGCGAGCCTTGTGCTTTACGCTGGGCAGAGGGGGGAGGGGCGGTAGTTACACTCAGTAGCACAGGAACAGAGCGGGAGGGAGAGAAAGAGAGCCAGGGACAACAACGTCACTTTAGAAAGGTAAAGTAATCATCCACAACTATTTTCAGTTGCAGATGATAAAGGATTCAGAAAGTTTATTCATGCAGGTCCATATGACAGAGAATGTGCATCTTCTTTTTGTTTTCATATTATAATTTATATTTAATTGTGTTGTGGTTTGCAGTGTTTTGTGTTGTTTCACTTTAAATTTGTAAAAGGAAAAAATTCAAAATTTAAATAGTTAAAAGTTGAAATGTGAATAGTTGGTTTTTGTATTATATGATTTATTTATTACATTTTATGTGGAGTGAATAAATAAAAGTATATTTACGGTGGCCCCTAGAGACAAAGCACATCCAAACTTCAAATCACGTACGAACTCTGAAGCACGTACAAACCCTGAAGCACTTACAAACTCCAAAACACGTAAAAACACGTACAAACTCCGAAGCACATAAAAACTCAAAACACGTACAAAAGACAACAGAAGTGCTCCAGGATGCTAGGTGCAGTGTTGAGCTTTTGTTACCTAGTGGCTACACAAGCCAGCAAGTACCAACGACCAGATTTGGTCAGAAATGAACATTGTTTTTAAATTATTTGAATATATATGAGTGCCTGTGTATAAATACACAAACAATACACACATGATTTCAATTGTGTAATTTAAGTGATCTAGTAGCTCTGTTTTGGAAGTTCAGTTCATGCTAGAAATGTGTTTTGGAGTTTGTACGTGTTTTGTCTCTAGGGGCCACCGCATATATTTATATATAAACATATATAAATAAAACCACTTTTTTACGTTAGTAATTCCTTTTGTGCATAATTTTATATTATTGTTAATAATAAATTAATTAAAGCAACAAAACAACCTGAAGAGCCGGTTTGGAGCCGAAAGAGCCGGCTCTTTTTAGTGAGCCGAACCGAAAGAGCCGGATCTCTAAAGAGAGCCTGAAATCCCATCACTATACAGCTGCTGTAGTGAAAAGCTTCGCGGAGTAATCTGGGTCCAAAACTCTGTCTGCTTCAGGTCCCAAAGTCAAACGAACACTAAGAGTTAAAAACTGTCTAAATTCTTTCATCTTTAATTAAATCATCAGCGTTGCTGCTTTATTGGGTGTAACAATTAAGTTTTACATCCATGCATCCATGAAAACAGAATTTATTAAATTTAACGGAGTTAGAAGTTAACAGGAAGTTAGCTCGCTAGTTTACACCTAAACATTTCATACCATGTTCTGACAGAGATTTTTGAAACTAATTAAAACGTACAGCTCTGCTACCACTTCCAACATAAATGAACGCAGAAAACTAAACAGCAGTGGTGTTTGTAGGGTTACTGAAGTTGGACTACCTGGTATATAATGTTGTGCTACGTGATTGCTAGCGACACAGCTATGTTAGCATAACATTAGCACAGTGAAGCTGGAGGATGAACACTAACTTTTTTCCCACTCGATAAAAGTTAACGTGAGGGATTCTGGTGGTCAGGGACAAATGCAATCGCATAGACACGGGCCATACACGGGCCAAACTTCAGTCAGGAGAACAACTGAGATTATTCATCCACAATACGAGGTTAGTTATTAATATATTGCAACAACATGGGAACAGAACAGCTGCGAGAGAATTCAGCATTAATGAATAAATGATACGGAAGTGGAGGAAGCGCAGTTTTTGGCTTTCCCCTTATTTCAAAAGTGCTTCATCTCTTTGCTATGACTGTCGCCCGCCATAATTTGCAGATGATAATGGTTTTAGCCGCTGCGATGCTTTCGACCAAAACAGGCGCAGCTTGATGACATCATCAACATGCGCTATCGCGACAGAGCGATATAGTCAAAATCTCTATCGTTGGCCAAATTTATATCGTTTATATCGCCCACCCCTAGTGTTTATTATTTAATTTAATGCTTCAGGTATTAAGCAGATTCCTTCTTTGCAGTTTAAGGCTTTGGGCTTTTCCTTTGCTTGTCTTTGTTAATAACTGCATATCATCAATGATTTAGAACTCGCTTTTTGTCAGTAAATGTGTGTTTGTCATTCAAATGTAATGATCGTCTTAATGTTTCCCCCTCGTGAATATTTTTCTATACTTATTGAAACAATCTGTGAAATAATTCAGTAAGGAGAGATGGTATGGAAAAGCTAAACCTGATTTATTGGGATACAGAAATTCATGAAGCTATTTGACGATTAGACTCCACGGAGTCTGGATACTGATGGTGGTGAAGTTGAAGATAGAGGCTTGCTTCACAGAAGGCAGCTGAGAAAATGATTGGACCATGGAAATGATAGTATTATTGAGTTTGACAGTGCAGGGAAATGGAAGTGATGGCAAGAATAAATAGCCAGGAAGCATCAGATGTTTGTATAGATCATCCTTATTGAACACATGCATAAGTTACATTTTCTCTGTCATCACAGTTTATGTGTGTTACAGATTTTTCTTTTGCATTTGTATTCAAACTGGAACATCTACAGCCCTTTATTGTAGAACAAAGATTTTGGGATGTCATCAGTCACTAATAGCTCTTTTTCCACTAGTACCTACTCTGATTGGTTCATTGTGTGCGACATGAACACTACAACAAAGGTGGATGTTGAGGCGATGTTATACCTGCTGCTTGGGGCTGTGACTGACTCGTCAGACTGTTTCTGTTGAGCCATTTCCTCCAGTGGTCACTGTCACTAACTACAACTCTCCACATACAATAATACTGACATTAGGACACATTCACTGCAGCGTTTCAGCACTAATGTTCATCAGTGAAATAATGACACTATATGTGAACACAGACATTATTAAACTGATAGAAACACTGACACTGTCAGCAGAGAGATACTGACTGATGACAGCTTACTGCCCTCAGGTGGTCACAGTGAAGAACTGCATGATATTAAACCAGTGACAGGTAGGGATGGGTATCGTTTAGGTTTTATCCGATACCGGTGCCAAACCTGTACTTTTGAAACGGTGCTTGAACCAGTGCTTAAAGAATGAAGAACACAAACCTTGTCCAAAAACCTCTGATGTTCAGCTGTTTTTTTGTAAAAAGATAACAATGTTAGCCTTTTCTGCAGCTATAGGGCATATATGGTATCACTCTTGGCTGGAAGCAGTGCTTAAACAATGGAAAAAACACAAACTTTGTCCAAAAACCTCTCATGTTTAGCTGTTTTCCACTTTTTCTTTGGTCATTTTAGCCTTTTTTGCCAGGGTGAAGGGAGTATCTGCCATCAAACAAGAAGACAGCCGCATGTAACTACGACGGTGTTTGCTAGTTCACCTTACGTGCATTAATTTAATAACGTGGTTAGCCTGCTCAACGTAAATTACACACTCACAACATTAAGCTACTCATGCAGAGAAGAACGGCTGCTGCTGCATCATCATCTGTCATCATTTCTGCTACACTGGCAGGGCTAGGGGCCAGGACTCTACTCTTCGGGTTCTTGGGGGATGTTGCTAACTCCGGGTCTGATAACAGGCACCACACCCGCAGTAGATGTGCTCAGTGTGAGGTCTTGCAGCAAGCTATCAAATACGGTGCATTTCTCGGCTTTTAAAAAAACACTATGCGTCGCCAGGTGTTTCATCAGATTTGAGGAGTTACCTCCTTTGCACAGTATCAGTTTAAAGCACTTGTTGCAGGCTGCTGAGTTTGCATCTTTTGCTGTGAAGTACAGCCAGACTTTTGACCGCTTTGCCTTGGGCATTTTTAATCTGTAGCTCTGCTCTAAAAGAACATACATACCTGGGCCCGCCTACTATCCTTGGAAAGGTAAAATGATTGGCTAGAATCCAAAGTGTATGACATCTCAGGAAAAAAAAGCACTGAAATAAAGCACCGAAATGTGCGCTGCTTTTCGGTCTCAAGCTAATTAAGCAGTCAGCTAAGATCTTCTTCAATACAGTGTATGAAGGTAGCCGTGGTTAAGCTGTTCCACCACTGAGAGCAGTGCTTCATCAGTGTCACTGACAAAAGTGGCCTGGAGCTGGACGGGTGCAGCAGAGGAGGCCAGTGATGCAGATGTGGAGAAATCCATACGAGAAGCTGGGAGGACCGGATTTACTTGACACACAGGTGCATCAACTGTTGCCTGTGTGTTCTGCAGCTGCACACACGCTGACTGCTGATCAGGAAAGTTGGTAACAGCTGGCTGTCTCTGTGGCTGCTCAAGAGGCTCCTTCGCAACTGAATAAGAAGAAGATGGTTGTGTCTGAGCTGGCGTCACACAAAGCCTCTTGGCCTGTTGATCTTCCTGTTTAGGTTCAGATGCTGCACAAACAAAGTAAGTCTTCTTTTGTTAACAGATTTCCGTCTTCTTTTCATCACATTTCCCATTTAAACAAAGTTATAATTCCCAGAAATCTCCTCTCACCTGTGCTCGAGGTGCAATTTCGTGTTCTCTTCCTCTAGTTTTCTTTGGTGGACCAGTCTGGATGCTCTGTGGCGTGACGGCATCTCTCGGTTTCAGCCTGATCAAAATATTTAGCTTGTTGGTCTTTTGAGAGAGACCTCCACTGAAGACAGACAATCATGAGAACCCACTGTCAGCATAGATAAATACTCAGGTACAGCAGAGTTACACACTTACCCTCTTTGCCACAACTGCATTTACGGCTGCTCTGCCAGTTATGTTCAGTTCCGCCGTCACCTTTGGCCTCTGCTGCTTCAGGTAAATCATGAAGGCGTTTGGTGGCTTCTTTATGTACAGCCGGTCCTCATCCTGTTGGGCTTCACATTTCCTTTTTCTACAGGAATAAAACACAGAGTCAGAGCACATGTTAGCATTGTGTACAGCTGTGAGCAAAGTAGTTTAAAAACATGAGTAAAGCTGTGAAACTGAATGTAAGGAGGCACCATTAAGGAGGACAAAATCCCAGACTGGAACACCGTGCCTACACAGATGCAGAGATGGATACGACATAACAGAGTTTGTGAAGATACAGATGTTCAGCAGCTGTGTTCACTGGTGTATTTGTGTGTTTTACGTACAGTTCTCCAGCAGGACGCACGTACTGGATCATGTTTTCTACAATCCCGAGCACATTACGCTTGAAACACACAAAACACACAACAGATGATGAGAAAAGCTGGAATGCTATGATCTATCCACTCAGGGGCTGGATCAACCTTCTCAGGGACCCCGGGGCAGTCACTTTATGTTGGGCGCCGACTGAGCCCACAGCACATGTCAGGGTCCTTATTGCATTAGTGACCAAATTATAAGCAGAGACACAAAACCATGCTCAGAAAGGTTCATGCTTGTTTTTTGTTTTGAGTGAATATTTCTGTTACGATATGCAAAAAGTCCATCAGTTATTGAAGGAAACAGCTGTCGGATGTTGCTTTACACTGTAAAAGAGAATTCTGTAGAAAAACAGAAAATGTCCTGGTGTTTCTGCCAGTACACTTCTGTTTTGGGGGGGAATTGACAGACATTTCTGTTAATGTGTTTATATACAGTACATTTATGCATTCAAGTGGCTTCAAAGTGTTTTCTTCAAACAGGACACATGACAAACGAAAAATGCAACAATATTTGCAGATTTAACAATATCCTTTTAAGGTAGAATCAGTGCTGTGGTTGTTTTGGCTCAGCCAAACAGTTAAGGTGTGGTTTACATCCATGTTTGTCCACTCATGATATGCTATACATATAGTCAGTTATGGCCAAAAACTCACCTTTGATTACTGACTTGCATTCACTTCATCAATGAATCGGAGTGAATACTTGTCCTACATTAACACTGTAGGGTCTTTACCTTACAATATAAAGTTACTTGAGACAGGATTTGTTGACTGTTAACTGGTGCTATGAATAAAACTGAACAGATCTAAAGGTGCTCCTGAAATTTGCATTTATTAGAACAGGATGGATGGACGACCACAGCCCTCTCAGTACATGGCTGACAGGACTTTCCCCCATATAATAAATCAAACACAAAATAGATTAAGACAGATTACTTTACCAAACTTAAAGATGAAAGTGCATTTAGTGGATTTGGTTTATCAGCTCTTACTTTTCAAAGACATTGAGGAGAAAAGTACAACTATAAGTGCTTGTTCTGATGAAGACTTTTAAACTGTAAACAGCAGCTAAGTGAATAAGGATCTGTGTTCACGAATCCTCGGCAGTGACAACACTGAAACGCCATAGTTCAAAATCCTCAATGCGCACCTTTTGTCCACTGTGTTCAAAATGCTCTCAACTGTTAAAGTAGAGGAGAAAAGTTTGACATATTTCACGACCATTAAATGTTAGAGAAGCCTCTCAAAAAGAGGTCACGGTTACTTCCCAAGCAAAAACCTCTGCTTGTGCTCACAAACCCTAAAAAGCAACAAATAAGACAATAATAAGACAAGTGACTACAAAGTGACACCAGAGGTTGGTGAAGAGCAACCATGAAGTGAGACATTGTGTGCACACTTTCTAGTGATACCACTCTTCATATACCTGTGTGATAAAGTCCTGGTAGTCCATCAAATTCCATCTGAGCTTTAAAGAAAATACACTCAGCTTTTCCTTGGATTTTCAGAGTCGTTCGGTTCATACAGGAACTTGAGCAATCACACTTAACGTGTCTCTGTTTTGCTCCACCATCTCAGCCAATGAGCCCGGTCACAATTTATTTTGAGGAAAAAAGAAACGAAAAAAAGACATTTTAAGAAGTTTGTTTTTTGGTGCTGTTGTTTACATTTAAGCTAAAATAAAAGTACAAAGTTTAGTATTGAGAAAACTAAGGTGGGAAATGACTTCAGTCTTATCAGAGGGCAGTGACACTATTGGTTTAACCCCAAAAAGATGATTCTGTTCATCTGGACGTACCTTTTGTAGATGGACGTTTTTCCCACTTAAAAAGGTACGTCCAGATGAACAGAATCAAGATTTCCATACACAGGGGATTGAGGTGCATTTAGAAACTATTGATTTACGTTAATAAGCGAGTGCACACATTTCCTCTTATCACTTAGATTTCTGAATCTTAAGAGTGAATCAATTTACAGCAGGAACTGCACACTTAGCCATCAAGTGTTTTGGTAAAGTAGCATGAGTAGTGTAAAGTTTTGTAGGGTCCTGTTAAAAATCACACAAGCATCACAGCACATCTGGTGTATTTAGTTCCATTTTATCCGGTACAACGTTAAAATTATAATCTATAAATTCCAGTTATCCACTTATCAGTAGTTTTTGAGTAAATGAATATCACTGATAAATCAGTGGTGATTCACCTGCAAGTGTTTTTATAAACTGTATTTTGTTTTTGTAGAACTCACCAGCAGCTGTATTTGAATATCTCCTGTTCCACTTTTCCTAACCTGGAAGCAAAGGATGGCTTAATTCTGACTAGGACACAAACCTTGGCGCTTATCACAGACGTTACATCATCCGTGCAGCAAGAGAGAGAGCAGTGACTGCTGATTAAGATCCTTCAGAAACGTGTCCCTTTCTGGCAGCGGTGGCAACTTCTAATAAGAAAGTTTGCATTCTTAGAACAATGCTGGGTCATGTGTGATGTGTCATCGTATGAGGTGTTACATTTTGACTTAATTCTGCTCAATTAAGTGTTTTGATCTTTCATTAAATATGGCAACTTTGTGTTGTGCTGCAAGTTGAAACCCACTGTCCTCATGAGCACAGTATCTAACAACTCACCTGAGAAAACTGATTGAATTCAGCTGGACACAATGTGGGAGAAATGTTTCATCACTCATCTGTGACACTGGAGAAGTCACTTGGATGAGTGACAAAACTATTTTCCTTGGAAACATCCAGAGGAACTAAACCTCTGGGCATATCCTTGCCTGTAATTCATTCATCAACAAATGTTTTTATGTATAAATCTTTTCTTTTTTTTTCAGATCTTGTTTCTCTTGGCTTAATTTCACAGAAGAAAACCTCTCTGGAGTTTAACACAAAAACTGAAGTCAAATAGTGAATTCACATAAGACTGGAATTTATAGGAATAAAAAGAAATAAATACTGCTTAACCTGAATAATTGTTGGGTTAAAGTTACTACTGAAGTTTTGTATTCTCTCTCTCTCTCTCTCTCTCTCTCTCTCTCTCTCTCTCTCTCTCTCTGTAATATATATAATACACACACACACACACACACACACATATATATATATATATATATATATATATATATATATATATATATATATATATATATATATATATATATATATATAATTTTTAATAACATTTTTATAAAAATAGTTTTATTTTAAATTAAATTGTTAAATAATAAATTAATTTAGTAATGTCTGAATAAATAAAGTTATTTAAAAACATATTTGTAAATGGATGTACAAATGCATAATTTATTGTACAATTCATTATTCAAAGACAGAATTCTTTATTTCGATGCATGTGGCTCCTCCATGGAGTACTAGCGATGCCTTGCAGAATAATCTTTGCAGAAAGGTGTCTGGAGTTACCTTGGGATATGCATTAGCCTCTCCTCACAGTCTTCCAGCAAGATCCTGCTGATATTCAAAGACAGGTGGCCATATTTCTGCAGTCTTTAATGTAGATGTTGATAAGTTTCTGTAAGACTGCTGCTTCACTGATGATGTTCACATTAAGGAATAAACAGCATTTATAAATTCATAAATAGTCTGAACAGCAGAGGGCAGCATAAAGCAAAGCAGTGAAGGAAGGGGAGATTTCAACAATTACAGAAAAAAAAGATACACATGAAAATATGTTATTTTCATACAGTAACCTGATACCCTATGGAGGGCCAGGTCTTTAAAAATATATATATTACGAAACACTTAAAAAATTACATAAAAAAAACACGTATCAACAACAGGGGATTAAAAAAATATTTTATTCTTCATTTTTTCTCACCTATTTTGATCCTGAAACTCCGAACTAACTCTCTGAGTGGTGGAAGGTGCTGAAAAGTCCGTTTAATGACGACACAGAGGGAAAAGGCAAGTAGGTAAGGACGGTATGCGAAAGCGGCGCGCAGTCGTGAACATTTCTGAACAGTTACAGCCAATGTCGACACGGAAGTGGGTTAAATGGGTCACGTTTTTTTCTCATTCATTTCTCTCAGGTGTTAGTGAGGTTTAGAGCTTTTAGGGAGAGACGGTTAATTAATATTATACATGTTAAGCAGTTTCTCCTGGACGCTAAAGCACTGTTTTGAAAAGTGGAGATTGTTAAGACGTATAAACAAAGGGGGAAGACAGGAGTTAAAGCCTGGCAGTAATGACGGAGAAAGGCTGCAATCCGGTGGCCCGGACGGTACTGCAGCAGTGTTTGCAGGCCAGGCTGCAGGTGAAACCAGCCGATGAACACTCCGAAGCGCAGTTTGTCCAGGTGAGAGACACATCTGTCACTGCTTTGCAGACATAAACCAATCAGCATTAGAGTGCTAGCAATAATGATAATATGCTTAAAAAAGTTGTCAATATAAAACAAAGACATTAAGTAAATATTGACAAAATTAATATCAGAGTTCAGAAATACAAAGTATATATTGATTCACGGATGTGTGTGTCAGACCTTTTCTTATTTTGACTTTATATGTGTTGCACATGATGCAACATCTTGGAGAAATGACATAATTTTTACTGTATTTAACATTTCTGCTTTTATCTGCACTCTCAGATTGAAAGAGGGATGGTGATCTACATCTGCTTCTTCAAAGGAGCCACAGATGACGTCCTACCCAGGATGGGTCAGTGAATTTTTTACTGTTTTCTTTGATCTAAATAGTGAACCCCTGCTTCCCTGTGAATCCCTCCACAGATGATAAAAATGTTGTGTTCTCGCTCCGTCCAGTGTCCACGCTGTTGAACCTGCGGCTGAGCGAGTCGGATTCTGGGAAGATGGTGTCAGTGTTGGACCTTCCCGGGAGTTTGCTGATTGTCCCTCAGGCCACGCTGGGAGGAAAGGCCAAAGGCAGAGGCATGCAGTACCACAACAATATCAGCAAGGAGGATGGGCTGCGACTCTACAGCGCATTCGTTGCTCTGTGTGAGAAGGAGCTGAATGCTGCTGTAGCTGAGAGCAGCGCTGAAGTGACAGTAAAACACGGGACCTATGGTAACAGACAAGTGCTGAAGCTTGACACCAATGGACCATACACACATCTGATGGAGTTCTGAAGCGGAGCTCACCATCTCAGAGACAAGATGTCATACTATTGTGTCTACCAATGCAGCTAGAAAGACTGATGTACTCATATCTGAGTTGTGCATCTTTCAATATAAACAAAATAAAAGAGATTTAGAATTTGTCAGTTGTTTGTGTAATCGGCCAAAACTGGATTGTGTATGAAGGCTTTCTGATACTGTGGGACACTACCAGTCACTACAAACACATGAAAAACTGAAAAATGAAGAGAGAATGATGGAAATCCCTCAGCCAGACACAGACAGAGTGCTGTATTGTTTTTATTTATTGTTTAGTTAGACTGGGAGGTGCTGCTGGCACTCTTTTACCACTGAGTCATGCCTTGGAATAATTGTTTTGCCTAACTGTACAATTCGCCATGCATGTTGTTTTTCAGTGAGGCTTAAAAATGCTCTCAAAACAATCTATGCCACATGTGATGATTCTCTTATATTCAAGTTTTATTTATATTTCTTCAGATGATAACATTGTGTGCCTTGTTAATTCTTCTAACAATCACTGCTTTGCCAAACTCGACCAAGTCGCTCAAAAATTGTTTCTCATTCACTGTGGATAAACAATCAATCTCATGGCCTACGAAACACCCATCAAACAACCGAATGACTGTGATTCTATGGGTTTTGTGGTCCATCATAAATATTTCCATAAACCCTTTTGATTCTTATAATGATTAAATTGTAATAATTATTTGATACAAATAAGAGCATTGCTTTCATTGTTGTTCTTTCCTCCACCTCAGCATGCTGTGTTACTGTCTGATGATCACTGGAATGCATTACTCAGTCACTTTGTAAACAAAGGGATGCACTTGAGATCCCAAATCTCTCTAACTTCCACCCTACTTTTAAAATACCTCCTAACTTTAATGTGTGTAAACTTGATGTTATATTGCTACTATAACACTTCGTTTTCTTGGTTATATTACCCTATTAATTCACATATAATAAACAAATATAATAGCAAATATAAAAAAACAAAAGTAATAAACAATAATATACCAATAAAATAATCATACACGTTTCAATAAAATTACATATTTGTGTATATTTACATGCAGGTATTTGCACAGCTGTTGCATTCAGATTGATGTGGTTCTGGCAAAATTTAAACATGATAATTACCCAGCTAACTACCTGCAGGACAACAGCACAAATGTGTACAATTCTAGGAACTATAACTCACAGACAGTAATCATGTAGCTATATAATGAAATCGTTAATACGATCTTGTTAAACAGTTTTTATACTACACTTTATCACTGCCATATAACATAAGATGTGAAACTTGTTGTACCATAACCATCTCACTATAGATGTAAGTAAGCTGGACTGCTGAAATATCAATACAATTTACCTCGTTCACCCATTCACGCTCACTCATAGAAGCACTTTTTGCTTTTCCAGTTTCCAACAGTTGTGATCATAATATAAAATAAATGTAGACTTATCTTTTTATAATGAGAGTTTACAGCACATGCTGTTTTGCTCTCTTCTCTGAAAGTTAAACGGAAAGAAGACAATAACAGACAATAACAAAAAAAAGAGAAAAACAAGACAAGAAGAAAGTCAATAAATGATTTCAGCAACTACAAAACCTGCTGGTTTCAGGAGCAGTTGCCATAATAATACAAAGTAATCATACACTTATCTTTTTCTAATGAGTTTACAGCATTTGCTATTTCGTCCTTCGTCTCTTCACTGAAAGTTAAATAAAGATAATAACAAAAAATTAAATAAATAAGAAGAGTTACTGATCAGAGTTACTGATCAGTCATAGAATAAATATGTGTCTACTTATCTTTTAAAATCGGTCATTGTTCTTGTTTTCTCCATTCTCTCTGAAAGGCGGACAGCAGATGAAGAAAGGTAAGTTAAACAGCAATGCAGACAGAACAAGTACCTCTCAGGATATCTCATAATGTGTGCATTTCTACTGGACACCTGTCCCATTGTTTCTCATAAGAATCGAATATCTTTGCCACCAAGCAACAGTGAACCATACCAACAAAAATCTGAGGCATAAGAGTAAAAACTAAATAAATAAAAATCACAGTCAATAATAATTTGGGACATAAAGTCTTCAAAACTAAAATAATACTGTCATTTGATGACTTCCTAATTAAAATACACAGCTGGGGGAATAAAGGCTCTGTATGCCTCCTTTTAAGCCAATGAGTCTTACTTTACCTGTTTTTTTTTTATCTAACTTCATTTTTACTTTTCTTTCTTTTCATCACGGTTCTCTTACACCAGTCAAAAGGTAACTACCTCATAAAACTCATTGAGAAAAGGCAAAAGGTTTGCAGTGCTGTCAACAAAGCAACAAGTAGTTACTTTGAGGAATCTATAAGACATAACTGGAGTTATTTATCAATCTTTTCTTTGCTACATAATTTCATATGTGTCCATTTTGAGGCCTTCAGTGAGAATCTACAATGTAAATAGTCATGAAAATGAAGAAAAACTAATAAATGAGAAGTTGTGTCCAAACTTTTGACTGGTAGTGTATATGTATTTGCACTCTGTCATGGTTTAAAGCTCATAGGTACTTGTGACATTTATTTTGACTTTGTTGATTACGTGCTGTTTATTGTAGACTGTACTATTTATATTCTTTATCCTGCTGCTGTAACACAATGTCTCTTGCGGGATCAATAAATTATCCATCTATGTATGTTAACTGGCACAGGTCAGTAACAGACCGGGTGTAACAAGAGCATCTTAAGCTGGGAGATTTTGTCAGGCATAAAGATGAACAGAGGGTCACCAATCTGCAAAAATAAAAAAACGAGAAACCAAACAAACAAACAAATAAAAACTGCATCTACAAATTGTGGAACGACTTCAGAATAATGCAGAGAATCAATATTGGATGGCTGTCAGTTTGGCAGTACTGCATTAAAAACGAGCATTGATCTTTGTCCCCATCTGGTGGAAACCAACTCCTCTGCCCTTGCTCCTTGATGGCTGGAAGTATCATTTACTTACTTAGACTTATTCGTCACGATCACATGACTCTGGTCTTGCAGAGAGAACAACGCGTCCTCCGGAGATGCGAGGGGCGCTCTTGTTTCTGTCAGAGAACGGAAGTGAGCTACACTCAGTAAGCTTGGGTTACGGCAGCTTCTGCAACCTGTGTCAAACCATTCTTCTGTCAAGTGATGACCATGTGACAGCAATTAAACTTCCGTTAAAATTGTTTCCTGTGAAAATAAAAGCACTGAAAACGCAAACAAACGACTACCATTCAAGAAATAGTTTTATAAGTGTACTTTATTTTCTTTTATATATGTATTTTCTTTCCATCACTACCCATCCGTAAAACGTTGGGTTTTTTTTGGTATAGCTTACTCATTTGATTCAACTTATTGTTGTTTGTTCAAAAATATCATATAAATTGTTTTTGAATGAAATATATCATTATAATGTAATTTATTACTATAGAAACCTTGGCATGACTCAGTCCCTGCGATCAACATAATACTTGTAATTGTTTCGCGAACATGAAAAAAAACAACTTAATAACCCTTATTTTGAAATTATCCATACCGGAACGTGAAAGAACGTTACTGCGGGACAAGTTTACACGGACCAAACGCCACAGTTAGCTATTAATTTGCTCTTAAAATATGTTTCTTTAGAGCACGTGTGTATAAATTCAGATAATTTGAAAGAAAAAGATTGAATTATTTGAAGAAACCTGTGGAAAAATAAGTATTTGCAGTAGAATTTATGTTAAAAGTTGGAACCGGTGTAACGAGGATTTGTGTCGAATAGACGAAAGATGATCTAAGGTAGGGAAACGTCTGCTTATTTCACGATACGTTTCCAGAATTAAAATAATGTCGGTTTACCTTTGCGCATGTGCGCGCGACAAGAGCAGGCCTAGATATGAGACTACGTTTTTTATTACAAACCTCTCGGCATTTACTTTTTATTTTTTTATTTTTGTACTTGTCAGTGAACTAATTGATTAACAGTAACTAAATGTTAATTGCTTGTTTTAAATAAACCACCGCCAAAAAGCCAAAGTGAGTCAACACATTATTGACAGAATACCAGTTATTTAATCATAAGCACCAAGAAAGAGAGAAAAATCATATTTAGCTCATAATTGACAGACCATTGTGAACTTGCCATTTAAATTTACAGTATTTAATGAAACATTTTAACTTACTAATGTTCAGTATGTATTGTACCTGCATTTTCTTGGATATCATTTATTACAACAAAACGTTATCATGTACTCATATTTTCCTATAGTGATGTCTTTAATTGACTTCTTCTGTCCAAAATACAGACCAAAAATTGATTTAAAATTCGTCATCACAGAAGGCAAAGCTTGTAATTGCAATATTATTTTGTGATTGTTAAAGTTTTAAATCACCTTTCTTAACCTCTCTGTCCTTGTTTCCCACTTTTCCACCTGCAGATGCCCTCTTATGCCTTTCTGGATTGTTTGGAGCATTATTTACTGACAGGAAAGTTTCAAGTAAATACATCAAAAAGCTGGAAAAAGCTGGTCTCTAAAGATAGCAAAAAGTTTACTTACAAAGGTACAGTAGATGTTACACACACAAAAACAGTTCTCAATGTTTGGCAGCATCAAACAAAATGTTTGTATGGTGTTGAAGAGACATTAATTGAAGTTTAGCCAGCGCTGTGACCCTGTGCTCAGTTTGGTGTCATACCTATATTGACCACAAGATGGTGCTTTGTTGCAAGAACTACTACTACTACTGTTGTGACTAAAATTTATATATAATTCATTGTGCTACATTTAGGTGGAAGTAAAATTTCTGATATGTTTCTAGATCATTTCATTTTAAGTTGAAATTTTGAATAGCTAATTAAATATTAAAATGTATGGATTGAAAACCATTGCCACAAAAGTTGTTCCAGTAACGTCACATCTTCAGAATCTATGAATTTCCCAATGTTCATACACCCATGAATATTTTGTAGATCACCTGGATAATGCATGAGAGAAAGCACTGCACTGAATATAGCCTTTCAGTCACTTATTAGGAATGTTGCTGAATGCTCAAACCTCCAGATGGCTGTTTGTGGCGGTCTTATCGAGGCCGCCTCCTCCGTGTCGTTAGGAGTGACGAGGAAATACGTGAGATCCTGATACAATACCACAATAACAACAACCATGCGCGCCGGGAACGGGCAGTAAGGGAAATAATGGTGAGTTTAAATGAGGTGTGTTCTTTAAGTCACCAAAATGGTTCAAATTAAGGCTTTCATAGAAAAGTGTTTAAAATCTTGATGTCCATCCAGCTGATGTATTACTGGGTTGGAGTGACTGCGGCCGTGAAGAAATGGATAAAGGCTTGTGACGTTTGCCAGAGTCAACCTACTAAAGAGCGAGCTAATCTGCTCGTCCAGTTTTGCCTGGTTTATGGTTGTGATTCTTCCAGTTACATACACCCTGAGATCACCTTCCACAGGTCAGGTTTACATGTTTTTTTTAATTTGTTTGTTTGTTTTAAGTTAAAAACAACAAAAAAAAAGCCTCTTCTTTTTTTTGGTAAAGTTTGTTCTGATTATCAGCCAAAAATATTGTGTTCTTGATGCTTGGTGTTACACACTGGGCTCAATTGTCTCAGATCTAAAACAATTTTTTTTTATTTTGCACAAAGAATGATTGAATAACTAAAACAGAATTTACCATTTATGTTGTAATAATATGTGAATGACAGGTTGCCATAATTTGCCGTAATTTGTAATTTGTGTTATGTGTGTATAAACTGACAAATAAGAACTTTTTCCAGTCAATACACATTTTAAAGATATGAAGATGTGAGAGAGATCTAGTGAAGAGGTCAGATTTCAGGCAGTTCTTTAAAAATAAACAAATGAATTTCATATGTAACGTTTTAACCGCAGGGAGGATTTTAATTTCCCAAGAGACATGGTATTAAGCATGCTAAGAAAATAACTGATTTGTTTGGCACTTTTTAAATTACAAGCAGAGATAGCAGAGGGCTAATAAAGCTTATGGGGGCTTTGGAGTTGAACCATTTTGAGCTATGAGCCACCCAGAATTTCACTTTGATTCAGCTGAAGACAAAGTATTGTTGGAACACAATATTGTTGTATTTTCCAGAGTGCATTTACTTAGAACTATAGTGGACCTTAAATGGAGCCTTGTGGTACACCACAGGCAGACTTGGCTTTTGCTCAGCTTTCTCTGTAAGTTCTCCAAAGCAAAACTGGCCTTTGTGCATCTGCAGGTTTCCAAAGGACCCCGAGCAGCGGCAGAAATGGCTGACAGTTGCGCAGAGGGATGAAGGCTCGCTGCGCTCAAACTCCTACATCTGTTCCCGACACTTTGACCCATCCTGCTATACCCTGAATGAGGACGGTCAGCCGACACTATCATCAGATGCTGTACCCAGCATCATGCCCGATGAGGAGGTGACACAAAAGACTGAGAGCACATTAAAAACCTGTCAAATGTAATTAGCAAGTCTGCGGATTTACTTTTGGTTTTTTTTTTACTCACTTCATTCTTCTTATTGTTTGGACCTGCATATTTACTCATTTCATTACAAAATTTGCAGTGCTTTCAGAAACTGTAACAGAATTAGGCAATAGTGTTTTTTTTCTCATCCAGTCCTGCAGAAGCGTACTAAGAGTGTGGACTTGAGTTAGTTCTCAGAGCTGATCAGGTAAACCTATTTGCTTTTCAGGTGCCTATTCCTTCAGATGAGGAAGTCCTGCTTTCCAACACGCTGGAAGACCTCATCTCTGCAGCTGCTGCTAATACCGAAACCGAAAAGCCCCCTCATCCAGCCACTGATCAGTCGGAAACCCCTATGGAGCTGCAGGAACACCAGTACTGCTCGTCAGCTCCAGACTCCACCGCAGTCCAGACAGTGAAGGAGCACACAAGAAGGAAGACTGTCATTGAGCCAACTTTCGCCACGTACAACCATATCGCCAGGTATGTGTTTGATGACACGAAAACTTCACACCCATGTGGCACATGTTTGTTTAAATTAGCATGTTTTCTTTTGCATACTTTAGATATCTGAGCCACAGGATTTTACCAACGCAAAGCAAGAAAAATAGAAGTGCCTTAAAAAGGATGGCCAAGCGCTTCGGCCTAATAGGTGAGTGGAAAAAGTTTTAAACACAACAAGCAATACTCATTTTTATTTGACTGCTTCAGTGCTCTAAAGCAGCGGTCCCCAACCCCCGGGCCTCGGACCGGTACCGGTCCGTGAGTTGTTTGGTACTGGGCCGCGAGAGTTGAGGCTCAGGTGTGAAATGTATAGTTTTCAGGGTTTTTATCGGTTTTCAGCGTTATTTTGTTATCGTTTTTATCGTTTACTGTCGTTTTTCTGGGTCTTTTCACGTGTGTTATGAATAAATTTTCTTTTTTTTTGGTACCGGTACTAGTTTTATTTTGTTGTATTTATCCGCGACACCTTAAAGGCCGGTCCGTGAAAATATTGTCGGGCATAAACCGGTCCGTGGCGCAAAAAAGGTTGGGGACCGCTGCTCTAAAGGAACACATTAAATCATTTATAAAGGTGCTGAAATGTTCATAGTCAAACTTTAGAAATATGTCTTTTCTTTTTAAGATGGAGTGCTGATGTACACACGGGCTTCTCGACCTCTCAGAGTGCCACGCAGCAGAGAGGAGGTAATTGCTAGCTTACAGATTTCAAATGAAGACCTTTTGTGCCGGTGGTCAGCGGAGGAAACACTTTGTTTTATGACAGTTTACGCCTTATTATAACACATCTGGACGTGTTAATTTCAGAGACTAAACACAACCGGTTTAAACCATCAACTAATCTGTATCTTTACATCGGGGTGGCTGTAGCTCAGGTGGCAGAGCGGATCAGCCACTAACCGGAAGGTCGGTGGTTCAATCCCAGGTTGCTCCAGTATGCATGCCAAATATCCTTGGGCAAGATACTAACCCCATGTTGCTCTCTGATGCATCCATCGGAGTGTGAATGTGTATGAATGTTAGATACTGCGCACTTAAGCTTAGAAGTGCTTGTGTGAATGGGTGTGATTGGGTGAATGAATTAGCTGTATAAAGCGCTTTGAGTGCTCGGACAGAGTAGAAAAGCGCTATATAAGAACCAGTCCATTTACCATTTACCATTTACATCACTGAGGATAATGGCATCTTAAAACTCTTTAAAAAATACTTTAAGGAGAAGAGATTTTCACTTTAAGTACAGGTTATATTCTTTATTTAGTTCTTGCAGAAGCTAACAACAATGAAAATGTGTTCAGCAGTTATAAATGGAATCAAACAAAACAATCAGCCATTAATTTCATCTGACCCGCATCGCTTCATCTGCTGCTCTTCTCATGACCTTCTGAGATTGTGTGAGCTGGCAGGTCCCCGTTTTCTGCAGGTTGTGGTCCTGTATGGACCAGCTCCGACTCATAGTCAGACCACATCAGGATCCTCTTCAGTTTGCGTTGAGAACGCCATCATCTACCTGCTCAATCGTGTTTACACCCATCCGGACTAGCTGGCGAGCACTGTGAGGGTCATGTTTTTGAACTTTTCCAGTGCATTCAACCCCATGAGGCCAAACCTCCTGGGTGACAAGCTGACAATGATGCAGGCGGATGCTTCTCTGGCAGATGTTGTCCAGGATAAAGACAATGCTGGACAATACCACCCACCCACTCCATGATGGGCTGGCTAGTCACAGGAACACATTCAGTGAGAGACTGAGATTACCAAAAAGCACCACTGAACGACACAGGAAATCATTCCTGGCTGTGGCATCTCCCTGTACAACTCCTCCATCTAATACACTGTAAACACTGCAACAGTTACACCCTTTTTGCACATGTTCTTTTCTACTCTGTAATATTCTTGTGAGTTATTGTTATTTATTTATAATGATCTCTGTTAATTCTTGATATTTATAATTGAGTGATTTGTATATATTAGCGCTATCTCTTTAAATTAGTAAAATCTGTAACATATTGTATTGTTTAAATGGCTTAGTCTGTTGCTGTTACTGCCTTGTAGCAACTGTAACCCACATAATTTCCTTAGGGATTAATAAAGTATTCTGATTCTGTATGGGCCATTTGGCTCTGTCACCTTTGCACCTGGAGCACTACACCAATGTCCTTTTTGCAATGAGCATTAAGGTGTCTTCGTGTTGTTGGAGGAAGCCTCCTAAAAGCTCCAAAATCCAGGATTTTTTAAATACTGTTAACATCTCTATTTGCACATCTTTCCTCAGCCCATGCCTCAACTATTACTCAGACTGACATTGCATGATCACATAAGTCTTATGTGATCTGTAATTTGCATAATGGTCTTACAAATACTATTAAATATCCAACCATGCTTTGCTAACCAACTGTGCTTCCTTTTGATCCCAGGTAAACTCAATCCTGCGAGAGTTCCATGACAGCAAGGGCCACTATGGTCAGGGGGTCTGCCAGCAAGAAATTTCAAAGCACTTCCACTGGGGCAGCATGACTCGAGACCTGGCTAGTTGGATCGCCAACTGCCAAACCTGCCTTAACAGAACCAAGAGGAAGTGGATGCGCTGCAGTGTTCTTGGGTGCACAAACTGCTGTGGGCCAGTAGAGAGACGCCTGGGCCTCACCTTCCACAAGTATGAATCGTTTTTTCTTGATTGTTTGCTGCTTATGCTACGAAAGTAAACAGAGAAACACAGAATTAATTAATGAACAAATAATAGTCCTAAAACCTTCTGGTTCTGGTGAGAGTTTAGTGTGCAGATTATGCTTTATTTTTGCTTATTTCTGTTATTTTATCATGAATGTGATGTCACAAAGGCAGATGTTATCCCTCTAAGTTAAAAGATCAGGCTTTTAAGCTAACTGCTGGGTTAGCAATGTTTTTATTTCATACTTATATGTTGAGCTGTTTTATTAAATAGGTTTATCTGCTGCAGATAAAGTACATGCACAAAGTATACAGAGTTTTGCTTATGTTTATACCAAGTGCATTTGGAAGATGGTCGATCAGAAAATTAAACTGGGTTTTAGAGAGGTTGTTATTGATAAGCTGCTGCTTTTGTTTTAGCTATAAGATGAACCTGCCCTGAGCCAGAATAAGATAATATAGTTTGTCTTTTTGAAATTTGAAGCATGGAGAACATAATAGAACCACTTTAACCACTTCTATATCTTACTTTGTTCTTGAAAGGACAAAAAAACCCCAATAAATATTAGTTTTTGTGCTATAGGTTTTATTTATTTATTAACCTTTATTTAACCAGGAAAATCCCATTGAGATTAAAAACCTCTTTTTCAAGGGAGACCTGGCCAAGATAGGCAGCAGCAGGTGTCTCACAGTTACAGAAATTACTCAAACACAGGCAGCAACAACAGACATGCAACAATAAGTGAAAGAATACAAATAAAATAAAATAAAATTCAATAAAATTCAAATAAAAATAAATAAAAAAATTAAAAAATCAGTTAAAATGACAATCAATCTAATTGAAACAGTTGCATGTTATGGACTTGGCCTCAAGGATTTGTAGTTTAGATTTAAAAGCACTTAATGAAATGAATTCAGTCATTTTCCTTCTTCAGTTTGTTCCAAGCCGAGGGTGCTAAATGGACAAAAGCTCTTTTACCAAGTTCAGTTCGGGCAAATGGAACAGAAAGCAACAAGTAACCATGCGGACGAAGAGAATACCGACCAGCATGTTTCATTACAAGCAGGGAACATAGATAAGAAGGCAGCAACCCAAGTATCGCCTTATATATAAAACTGTATAAATGAGAGTTCCTCCGACTTACCAAAGCAGGCCGTCCTACCTGAGTATAACTCACAGTGGTGAGTCTGAAATTTACGGTTAGTGATGAACCTCAGAGAAGCATGATACACAGAATCAACCATTCGAAGACATTGAATGGTTTAGGACCATTATACATTAGAAATCAGTAATGGTGCATTTGACTGAATCTAACTGGTACACTTAAGAATTGATGTTGCTTTTGCAGCACAAGGATGCCCAAATATTGTTCAGGGAAGGTTTGAAGAGCACAATAGCTTTGAGGTGTTGACTTGGTCTCCAGATTCAATCAATCCAACCAAGCATCTGTGGGATGTGCTGGACAAACAAGTCGGATCCGTGGAGGGCTCACCTTAAAACTTACAGCACTTAAAGGATCTGCTGCTAATATCTTGATGCCAGATACCACAGCACACCTACAGGGGTCTAGTGGAGTCCATGCCTTGATGAGCCAGAGCTGTCTTGGCAGCAAAAGGGGGACCAACACTTGGTGTTGGACAGGTGGTCATATTGTTATGCCTGATCGGTGTACTCTGACATGTTACTTCTTGGCTACTTAATGCAATACCCCAAATAAGGCTAAAGGTCTGCCCTTAAACCCATATTAATCATGTAGCTGTGACTTCAATGTGCTTTGGTAAAGTGTGTGTACTTCTTCATCATTAATATATTACCCTAGGTTTCCTCTTCACAATGCAACTCTGTTGGCAAAGTGGTTGAAGGCTACCGGCCGTCCAAACTGGCATCCTCGGCTCCGGTCTTCTATTTGTTCGATACATTTCACTGACGACTGTTTCAGCCATAGTGGGGAGGTCATCACCCTAAATCCAGATGCTGTGCCTGCACTCTCGGTCCACACTGACTCCGCAGTGAGCATCACAGTTACTTATATTATTAATGCAACAGTGTCACAATTCTAATAACTGATCTGTTTCCTCCAAAGGTCCCATCCAGAGGTCCGAGCCAGCCTGCGGTGGGGGAGGAGGTATGTCGTAGATTTGTCAGGTTGACAAAATTTTATTTGCTGCAGAGATTCATGAACCATATGTATTTACATGATCTACGTCTCTGTGTTAGCAGGCCATTTTTGCCAAGTACGATGCTGTGGAGCTCTACCTTACCAAACGCACTTACCCACCTGGACTGAACTATGTAGAAAAGAACACCTTTAGGAGGTTCTGCAAGAAGTTTGCCATTAAAGGTTCGCACAAATTTGTGTGTTCAAAACTCCTAAAAACAAAATACTAATAATGCCTGTGTAGTGCATTTTCCATGATAAAACACAGGCATGCAGGTATGCATAACAAAGGAGTTTTAATTCCAATATTATTTAGGAAAAGAACGTCAATATTTTATACTATGCAGTGCTGGGAACACAAACTTTAAAAAAGGTGGTGGGAAAAAACTCCTTAATAAAAATAGAACCCATTATTCTAATGTCCAGCTTCAGATTTCTGTTCTTCATCTTTGTATGAGTCATATTTTAAATTAGTGCTTGCTTATCTTATAATGGCCTTTGATGCATTCAGTCAGTTCATACACTGTCTGAAACATGCTGTTTTTACCTCTCTCTCTTTAAGGCCAGTCACTTAAGCCAATTTTCTTCTGTTTCGCTGCCCTCACAAACAAAAGGCTTAAAAGCTGAACTTTTGCTGTTCTAGTTCAGTCCTGTGGATTACAATCCATCTGATACCGAATGTATTTTTAAAAAATTCAAATATAATGATACAATATACACAATGGCACTTGTGCCTCTGCTCAAACATAACTGGAAAGACAAAGGTGTCAATTAGTCTGTTTCACACTGTGCTGTAACATTTACGCTACCACTGCTTTCCCAGACGGTGTTCTTCACACGGTGAAGGGAGACCAAATGCGTTTGGTTCTGAGGAACAGGCAGCAGGTTGAAACCGCGCTGGTGGACTATCACAACGAGCTCAACCACCTCGACGTCAACAAGTGTCTCAGACTGCTGAACGAGAGGTTTCCCCTCGCGCTGTTTCTCGTTAGTGACACGTTTCAGTCAGAATCATCAACACGGTCTCAGGTCTGAACTTTCTTACAGATACTTCTGGAGAACCATGAGGCCTGATGTTGTGCAGTGGATCAACAACTGCTCTCAGTGCAGCATGAAGAAGACGAAGAAACCGAATCACCAAGCGGAGGTGAGAGGTTTAGCGGTTCAGACATCAGCTCAACTACAGGAACTGACGTCTCATGACTTAGACAGGTAATTTCTATCTTAGTATCTAAAAGTACTAGTGAACTGTTGATATGGTTTCCCCATTTTTATGTATAATATCTACCTGCTCTTCTCTCACTGTCTGTATGTTGGCAGTGCGAATGATGAGGATACTGATAGTGATGGTGATGCAGAGGAGCAGCTGACAGTGAATTCCAAGGACACAGTGGTGGGTTTGCCAAAGCTTTAGCTCCTTGACTGACCACTTAGACAGGCTCCAAAAGTGAGTCAGAATTAAAAAGCACTTTTGCAGCTTCCTACTCAAACATTTTAGGATCATTTCTGCATTCAAACATACAGTGACTTGCAAAAGTATTCGGCCCCCTTGAACTTTTCCACATTTTGTCACATTACAGCCACAAACATGAATCAATCTTATTGGAATTCCACGTGAAAGACCAACACAAAGTGGTGCACACGTGAGAAGTGGAGTGAAAATCATATATGATTACAAACATTTTTTACAAATAAATAACTGAAAAGTGGGGTGTGCGTAATTATTCAGCCCCCTGAGTCAATACTTTGTAGAACCACCTTTTGCTGCAATTACAGCTGCCAGTCTTTTAGGGTTCGTCTCTACCAGCTTTGCACATCTAGAGACTGAAACTCTTGCCCATTCTTCTTTGCAAAACAGCTCCAGCTCAGTCAGATTAGATGGACTTTATGGTGGTTGATTTTTATGTGTGTTTATTTCAACATCCATTTGGATATTGGTAGCTTTTGGCTCCAAAAACCACAACAACACAGTGGCAGTCAAAATGCTCATATAGGAAGCAATTTTGTGACATCATCAGTCTCCTATGCCTGATACAAACATTTTTATTAAAAAAAAAAAGAAGAAAAATAATCTGTCAGCTTGTCTTGGGATCCAAGTTTTTCTTGTGTTGGAGCTGTTCAGTTGTTGGGCTGCTTCAAGCTAATTGGCCTTTCCATCCAGCAATCACTGGATATAAATCAGAAACCTCATAAGAGATAAATATGGCACTCAAAAATCCTGATTTGATAATTCTGCAGCAGTTCGTTGAAGAAATTCTAGAGGAAAAAGAAGCTGTTCTAAAAATCTCAGACAAGATCAAATCTGTCGCCGGTCAGCTTTTCTGAAAATCTTGTGAATGTGATAACTTAAGAACGAGCCAGCGTAGGATTTTGAAATTGATACCATCGGTGTATCTGCTAGGAGGCTGAGGGCTAGCACTGGCAGCTGGCAGTATTTTTCAATTAAGATTAGACAGATGATTCTATGCATGCACATTTTCTGAAACAGAAGTTACTTAGATACCAGAGCTCAGATAAATGGCTGCAGGTAGCACGAGTTGTTTCTAGAAGAACAAAACAGTAACAGTTCAGCCTCTAGTAGAGAACTAGCTCATGCTCTGCCACCTCCATAATTATGTTGTATGTAAGTTATAAAGCTGAACTGACTTTGTCTCACATCTCACTTGTAGGATGAACCTTCTTCCAGTTTGTCCTCCCAGACTGAAATTCACAATAATCCTCAGCCCAAAATCCCTATCCTCCTTCACCTGAAAAATCCCATCAACTTACAGCCCAGGTCTCCCAAAATCCCCTTTGTCACAAAGCTCTTGTCTATGAAGAGAATGACTTCTTCGCATTTTGAAATACATAAGGATCCTGAAAGCTCTAAGAAGCATAAAAGGATAGAGAATCCGATAAATCCCCAGCCAGAGAAGCCTGCACAGCCCCAAGAACTGGAAAAAACAAGTAGCCCTCAGGGCAACAATGGGACACAACACTGCATCCAAGCACAGCTTGTTTTAGAGCAGCATGCTCCACTGCAGCACATTCAGGCTCCAAGTCAAAGAAGTCCTCCAGAGGCACATACATCAACACAAATCCGAAGTCATTGCAGTGCCCAGCGCACAGTGAAGAAGAAAAGAGGCCCAGAGGCAGATTCTTCAGCTAAATGGAGCTCTAGCAGTGGTCTGGAGCCTGTGATGGCCCTGAGCACCAAACCCTGGCCTGTCTTCACCATCGGTAGCTCTGCTGTGGAAAAAACTGCAAAACCCTCGCCTAATGCTGACAGGTGCAGCACAAAATATCAGTCTTTTTATACCTATTTTCATTATTCTGATTTTGCTGGCAGGTGGTGTTTGTCAGAGTTTTAATGTCAGAGGTTTGTCGTCTGTATTTGTGTGTCTGAGCAGCTCAGCTGTTTTTTATAGGCCCATCAGGCTTCAGGCCCGAACTGTCATTCAGCAGTGTAGTCACGCAAAGATTAAGCTCAAACCTGCTGTGGATGGAGCAGATGCTCAGTGGGCAGAGGTGGGTGCGTTTGTTTTTCAATGTATTTTATTTAATTAAGTCTTTTGCTTGTCGTGGAAATGTAATAATCATGTCCTGCTGCCCACTGCCTTGGATTTTGGTGTACTTTTATCATACATTTGATTAATACAGTACATTATATTTTGTGTGATGGTGGTTTATTAACAGTTACTGGATTAATTTAATCAGTTCTCATAAAACTACTGTATTTAAATCAGTCTAGTCACACACTGTTCGGTGAGTATAACCCCATCTCGTGTGGATATTGAGGTTTATGACTACTCAAACCTTTTCCATGTTCAAAAAGGATATACAGTGTAACAGGCTGAAGGACGAGGCATAATGTGGCACTTTATTCTCATAATTAATGAAATGTAAATGCTTACTTGAGGTTAACAAAACATTAATGTGTGAGACTTTCTCTGTTTCTTATGTGGGATCCTGTAAAGTACCCAAGTAATTATTATTGTTTCCACACTGTGCCTCCCTCTCCTTAGATTCAGCAGGGATTGGTTGTCTATGTGTGTTTCTTTCACGGAGCCACTGAAGATGTGACAAATGAGATGGGTGAGTTACTGCTGCACATGTTAGCTGACTCACAGTAGCTAATAACCAGAAAACGGTAATAGCAGCTTAGACAAATGAATTTAAATTAACTACTGAAAGTTGCTCACCTTAAATTTCTTATAGAGATCCAGAAATTGGTCTTTGAGCCAAAGTGGAAAAAAAGCAAACAAACCCACAAAACATGTAAAAGTTATCCAAACAACTCAAACACAGTATGTACGCTCACTGCTCTTAAAGGCAACGATCTTATCAGCAACATGAACGTGTGGATCCTGCAGGTTGGTGTGGGTGGTGCATGCGTGAGTGTAGGATATTTATCTTGGCACCCTCTGAGCTGCTTGGTACCAACTGAGTGTTGTTTAAACACCACAGCCAACCTGAGTATTATCCCTGACCATGTCCATCCTTTAATGATCACGCTTTACTCATCACCTGATGAGGAAAGTGTGATCATGTGCGATTGTGTTATGTCGCAAAGCTCAGATCATCTTAAATTGGTATCTTGAACATAGCATTGAGTTCATTGGATGAGGTGGAACTGGAGATTCATATTATGGATCAGCTGTGTGATGCTTGCATGTAAATATGAACCAAAATCTCTGAAGAAGTTTTCCAGCACCTTCCTGAATTTATGCTAAGAATTAATCCAGGTCTGAAGGCAAAGGGGGATCCAAGCAAGGTGGACCTAATATGAATTTAAGGGGTAATCTTATGTTAACAGGATGATAAATTTATGTATAACTAAACGTAACAGTCAAACAGATTTCCATCTTGTGGCCTAAGGCTTTGTCTGTTTTCCACCGTGTCCTCAACAGCCAACACTCTGATGACTACCAGGCTTTTCCGGAAACATTCCGGGCATTGTGTGTCCCTCCTGGATCTTCCTGGAAGTATTTTATTTGTCCCCCAAGACTCCCTGCTTGGAAAGCCAGCACCCAACAGAAGGATGCAGTACAAGGGTGGATGCGAGCCGTGGTGGGGTGCTCAGCTCTTCTCAAGTCTGGTCTCCGCCTGCAGAGAACTCATGACAGGTTCAGCGAAGTGCACAAATGCAGGTGTAAAGGTAGAACATGGACTCTATGGACGGAAACAAGAAATCGCCCTGAACTCTGTGGAGCCGCAATCTGTGCTCCTGGAGTTCTGAGGTACATCTTAACATCAGTGTGGGACATTCAGTACTTCATCTGAGCTTTCTTCCATCCCTCATGTAAAGGTTAAACTAGTGTTGTGGAATTTTCCTGTTAATAAAATCTGCAACAAGGTCAGCTGTGGTCAAGCTATTTTAATTACTGCATGAAGGAAAGACAACACATCAAATATCACAGTTCTGCAGAAACTTGACTAAAATACTCAAAACAGTTGGAAGTTCTATATCAATTTTTTAGGACTTTTCCATATTGTACAAATCACAGGAAAAAAAAATGTTCTAATGAATTTTTATTCATCCATAAAAGTAAAACACTCAGCAAAGAAATGTAACATTAACCCTGTTGAACAAAGGAGTTTTTAAAACTAACCCTTCTGCATTTCTTGCTACATTCAAATTGTAAAGCTAAAGAAAATAAATAAAAATCTGCAGACATTTAGAAAAATGTTGCTCTTCAGAAATAACTGTAGGGCTTGTTGAAAAGCAATAAATGAATAAGAAATGATTAGCTTAAAAATTCAAAAATGAAGTCACCTGGACTCAAAACGTAACAATGATGCGTTTTTGCAGTAACACAGAAGCCGTTTCTTGTTTCAAAACAAAAATATTTTGACCACTAGACAACTTTGATCCTGAGGTTTTTCTTCTCTTACTCAGTTTAGTTTTTTTTCTCATCATTTCCCCACAAAGATCTCCATTATTAAAATAATGAACCTATTTTAGAGTCTTTTCAGCTCTTCAAACTATCTTTAATTATTCCAGAAAGCAAAACTCAGATGACCCAACAGATGAACATTTGCCTCTGACAGATGTGTCAGACACACAGGCTGATCCCAGCACATCTGTTTAAGAAAGAATTTTTTAAGGAGTTTTCAACATAAACTGCCTTCTCAAAACATGACTTGCTGCTACTGTTCTTCATGTGTTACATTATAGTAAACAGTACTGTCAGATCTTACAGAACAAAACAGGCTACTTGAATCAGTCACTTTGGGAACTGGAATAAACTGACAGATCTGATTATTTAACAGCTTCTTGTGCCTTTAAAGACCATGTCTGAACATGTAAGGCATCGTTTAATAATGAACATAACTAACGTATTTTGTATGTTGATTGCACCATTTTACAAACCAGCCAGACATAACATGATGCAACTGCTACTCTGCTCTTCTGTTTGTTGCCAAAAAATGTGTCACATTTCGGCCTATTTATTAGCTTTATGACCGAGAAGACCTTCAGTACTCCTTATCCACTGTTCCCTTCATACGTTTTCCTTCAGACAACGGGTGGCTCTTACCTCAGGTCTTCTTGACACTGCTCATTCTGGTGCAGTGCTTTTGGGAAGAAAAATAACTTAATTCCCACATTTCTGCCTCGCACCCGTTCAGTCTCCTTCCCACACACAGTCACATTCACGCAGTGGGTTCCTTTGCCGCATCGTTGTTATGACCGTGATCTTGTTCTCAGACAGCTCCTGCAGCTCACTGATCAGCCCCTGCACAGATGGGCTCGGCCAAGGGTGCCCGTTGAGGTAATCTCGGAGGATGAACGAACGCTCCACGATCAGCTCCAGCCGCACCAGGTGTCGCAGCTTGTGGAGGCTCAGCAGGTCTTTCTCTGGTTCCCGGCGGAAAAATCTGCAGGAAACAGGACAGGACTCGTTAACGTACCTCAAGAGCAGGTTCACAATATCTTATAGGACTGTAATAAGGTCATTTTCTCGTTTGCTTGTTGAAACGTCTTTAAACAGTAAATGGACTGGTACTTAAATAGCACCTTTCTTCCTCAGCTGCGAACTCAAAGGTCTCATTCACCCAATCGAACACACACACACATCCATACAAGTGCTTTTCTATGCCCAGGCGGCTTAATCCAACATCTCTTACACACGCACACATTCTGATTAAGGCATCAAAGCAACTCATGGTTCAGATTCTTGCCCAATGGAAATCTGACCACTGACTTCCTGATTGGTAGACAATCCACATCCTGAGCCGCTGCCACCCTCATTTACTCATTAATAGGTCTATTGTAGGTCTTTGGGTCATGTGGACTTCATACCCTGTTATACAGATACTAAAAAAAAAAAAAGGCCTGCAGCTTTAAAAAAAAAAAAAAAAAAAGAGACAAAAAACAAACAAACCAGGAAACATTTTTTTCCAGAAAAAAAAAAATCTTATAGTTAATTTAAAATAGCTGATGCTAACTGAGCAATTGTAGGGGGGACTTCCCGATGGACACAAGAAACAACTTGCACAAATCAAACTGCCACATCCGATCACCACTGAGCGGACTACGATTTCATCATGTATGGATGCTTTAGTGCCCTGTATATTTTGAGGCAGGTTATATAGAAGAGAAGTGCACATTTAAACAATCAGCATTTCTTAAATGACTGATTAATGCTCATTTTCATTTTTAATTAACAGTAGTTTGTTGACACCTCTTCACTGGGATTTTATCCAAATCTTCCCTTACTTAGATCATTACATTTCTTGAAAAATAATTTTATTACAGGGATTAGACACATTTAAAAAAATAAAAAGAACAAACTGTTCATTCACTGCAGAAAGCTGTCCCCACAGATTAGTTCCCTGTAAAATCTTGAACTGACCAAATTTATCCAAAGAATTTTGGGTAACCCAAATTTTCATCATCTTATGGGATAATCTGTTAGTTGAAAATGAATCTAAAATGTTGTTTTTAGCCATTCTTACGGAAAAACCTAATGTTCTCAAATGAGAAGACATTATGCTTTACTTTATGATAAAGCATAATACAGTCTGATCAACATTCTCCTGCTTAGACTGCCAGGCAGAAAAACTAGGATGAACTAAGGCTCACCGTATCCTGAGTGTCTTGAGTTGAGGAAACAGCATAGGGATCCGTCTGCAGAGACTGCCGCTGGAGCGGTTCTGTTCAATGTCAAGGTGCTCCAGTCCTGGGACTTTAGGCGCAATAGAGTCCATGTCTTTCAGCGTTATGGCTACTCGCAGCGTCAGCCTGGTCACACTGGGTGGGATGGTGGTGGTATAGGTAGTGAGAGAATTCCCACCTACAAGGACAGAAAGCAGCACCAAGAGTTAAGGAGAAACTTGGATTTCGGGCGATCATGCCTCGAGAGTTGGGAGTTCATCTTGTAGTCGGAAGGTTGTCAGGTCGAGCCCCGGCTCGGACAGTCTCAGTCGTTGTGTCCTTGGGCAAGACACTTCAACTACCGCCTACTTGTGATGGCCAGAGGGGCCGATATGGCAGCCTCGCTTCTATCAATCAGCCTCAGGGCAGCTGTGGCTACAACTGTAGCTGCCTCCACCAGTGTGTGAATGTGAGTGAATGAATAGTGGAATTGTAAAGCGCTTTGAGGGTCTTGAAAAGTGCTATATAAATGCAATCTATTATTATTATTATTATTATTATTATTATTATTATTATTATTATTTCCCCAGCCTGAGGCTCAGTTCTGCTTTGAAAACCAGGAATTAAGATACACTGACATTGCCAAATAAACGGCATATAACGATGCAGAAAGATGCTTTTTAAACCTGCGCAAAAAATATTAGTTGCCTAACAATTATGCAGTTGTCCCAGACCAACTAAAAGAAACCCACACAAACTGCAGAACAGCAGAGTTACTCACCGATGATAGCGAGAGATTTTAAGTGTTGCAGAGGATTCAGCCAGGCCTGCAGGCGACACTCAACGCCCTCTCTGATGTACCTGTACCTGACAGACAGCGACTCGAGAGAGGTGAGACTTCTCAGCGCATTCTCTGACAGGGTGGTTTCTGGGTAATCCACCAGTTCCAGAGTGGTCAGCACAGGGCCACCGTAGCAGAACACTGCAGGATCAAAAAGTATGTTTATTTCTATATCCTAGCACAGGGGTGTCCAACTCCAGTCCTCGAGAGCTACTGTCCTGCAGCTTTTAGATGCATCCCTACTCCAACACAGCTGAATCAAATGATTGGATTACCTCTTCGGCATGCCATCAAGTTTGGCAAAGTCCTGGTAACAAGCCATTCATTTGATTCAGGTGTGTCAGAACAAGGATGCATCTAAAAGCTACAGGACAGTGGCTCTCGAGGACTGGAGGTGGACACAACGGACTTTGACCACAGTGCTGCACAGCAAATAAAACCATCTGCAGTTGTAATAGTATAAAACGTTGGGTAAAAGTTGCAGCAATTAAGTAAGAAACAGAACACTGCAGTATGCAGTAAGGGAAGCTTGTCTTTAGTCACTATTTGTACATGACCTAATCTGCAGCTTGGCAGCAGGAGTATTTTTCTTTTGTTTAATCATCCCTTTCAGGATATGTTAGTTTGTTGATATAGTGGCACAGCCATCTCATTATACTGGATACGTGTAATAAAAGCATTTACACAAACTAGTCTGTTTGGCTTCGTTCTTCTCCTGGTTCTTACCATTGTTGCTCCGCTCGTCCCTCTGGCCCTCGTTTGGAGACAACGCACACTGCTTAAGCTGATGCAGTGGACAATGAGGCCCACTGTGTCAAATGCAGCACCGAGATACAGTAATACTAGCACAGCAGATTGGCCAAGATCAACAATAAAAGGTCATTAGAAAATATTAAAAACAAAACTAAACAAAAAAAGCAGATTCTACACTGTGGTGCAGAATCAACCTAGACTGAAGACTTATCAGTATCATAAAACTGCGGTGGCTGGAAAACAAACTTCTCCAACACACTAAATTAAGTCTAAAATTTGGATTTTGAGTCACTTTCCTTTCCACTGCCATGTTTAAAACAGGCTGTCCCTGTCACTAAACAAATATTTGAAATTGTCATTTGAGGTAAAGTGAACTGACCAGCAGTAGTTCGTGTGATTAGGCTAGATCGCGCATTGCATTTAAGGTTTATCTATGTGTAAGAGTGCAGGTACGAAGCACACTTCTACAAAAAGTTGTTTCAACCTAGACAAATTCCCAGGAACAACTCAGGGCTATGTGGCAACTTCAGCGTCGTCTGTACTGGGATTTGTAATGCTGTAACATAATGTACACTTACAAATAATAGTCATAAACATTATCCTAAACACACTGCATTGGTGTTACTGGTGTTCCAAGTTTGCAAATAGGGCATTTTTATGTAATTTACAAGCTAGATCATGTCTATGTGCAATATTAGAATATTTAAGGATTGTTAATAGTGACCTCCTGAGCCAACGTGCGTTAGGTCTCTTGATGGATGTGAAGGATAGCATAGAAAATCTTGAGGACAATGGCACAGTTTTTGGCTTACCAGCTCTAACGCCTGGTTTTGATACTTTGATAGCCTCTATACCACAGCAGTTTCCCGTTGGATGAGTGACGAGACTCACCTGGTTGGTCCGGGTCCGCGGGGTTGAAATAATCATCTGGCAGGGGCTCCGGCGGCTCCCCTTTCATCCCCCAGGATAGGTGTTTGAGCTTGGTCAGGTTCAGAAGCAGATTGTGGAAAACACTGCAGGGCACCGGCCTGACCGTGTCCAGCCCGTAGCCCTCTCCCTGCTGGTGGAAGAGCAAGTACCGCAGGTTGACCAGGTGCGACACGCTGTTGATGAACTGCACCGTGTTGGGCAGACGGACGTTGCACACGCTTAACCGAGTCAGCCGCCTCCCCAGCTGGACTGCCAGATTGTGCCCCAGAACCGGCTCGTCCCAGATAGCGTTTCGCACCCCGACACCCCTCAGGTCGGGGAACCTGGAAAGGGCGTCCAAGTATTTCTCCTTATACTGCCGTCCTCCGTCCACAAACACAATGGTGGAGAGTGACGGGAGGAACTTCACGAGGCGTCGCCACTCTTTGCGCCCCAAATGCCGCACCGTTACTCGAGTGAGACTGCGGTAGTTTAAAGTGTCCCAGAAGCCGTACGTATAACGTCGGAGGTCGGACAGCACTACCGTGTAGTCTCTCCACAGAGACGGGTGGTCGACGAGATTCTTTAGGTGCTTGCAGCAGAAGCGGACAGTGTGTTTTTCCTCCGTGTTCAGGTAGCTGAGGACATAGACCCAAACTTCTGGTGGCAAAACCTGTATCTGTTCCATAGTTAAGCTAGGAATTAACAACCACGGCTCAGTTTAGAGTTTTGCGTTAGCTCCCGCCTACTGGTGGAAATTCAACCAACGGGGAGGGTGTATCTCTTCACTGGGCCAATAACGTTTCACTCCTGGAGGTCGAGACTATGTGAAACTCAAATGCCGATTGGTTTAAATCTTGGTTGGAACCGGAAAGGGAATAGTCACCAAGTTTAGTAGAAGAAAAAAAACAGATTTGACACAACCAACTTTAAAAAAAAAAACTACGTTATTAATTTTCGTGGTTATTCAGTTGTTTGCAAACCGCCAATAACATTTTGAAGAAGAAGAATTTTCGCGGTTGTACATCCTCGAATCTGTAACAGTCGTAGAATTTATGCTAACAGATTGCAAACTACCAACACTGCATATTATTTCAGATCCATAATTTTTATTTTTATTTTTATAGTGGTTAGAGCAGGGGTGTCGAACTCCAGTCCTCGAGGACCGGTGTCCTGAAACTTTTAAATGTGTCCCTGCTGCAACAAACCTGAATTAAATTAGTAGGTCATTAGCAAGACTTGACTGTATGCTGAGGTGGCAAACCCCTAACCCCAGGGTAAATTTAATAAATGTAAGTAAATTTCAGTGTTTGGAAAAATGTACTTCTAAGAGTACTTTTATTGCACTATGTTCATTCATTCACGAGCTGCCGTATCATGAATCAAATGGCTGAACTGCCACCTCAACATGCAGTCAAGTTCTATAGTCTTGCTAAAAAAAAAAAAAAAAAAGACTTCTATAAATTATTATTATCATTTCGTTTCAACAGGTATACTGGAAACTGATCTGCAAGCATAGATTTACTCCTCATAATGTTGTATTTGTATGTTGAATGTGGTATTTAGGAAAAAAATCTTTATTTTAATGAAACAGGCCCAAAAAATGAATGTGGTCTGAAATTCAATAACCGAATTAAAGTCGCTCAACATCACAATCTGGAAAGTTTTTATCAAGGAATTATAATTTATTTTATTCAAGCAAAACTTTTATTAAAAAAAACATTTTTAACATATTTTTCTAAAACCTTTTACTATTTTACAGTATTTCACCAGAGATTAATCAGAAAAAAACTATGATAAAAATGAACCAAATTTCCTATTGGACCAAGAACATAGGACATCCACTTTACAATCATTAATGATGTTTTTCCCTCTTTGGAATTTTTACAACATTATTTTGCTACAGTTCATAGTAATGCTCAGAGCATTCAGACAACTCAACATTAGTTTTCTTTTCAGGTTAATGACCTTAGGGAAAGTTTTCTATGTAAAAAGTGGATTAAAAAACACACAATGAAACTATTTTTCATCAGAAATTATTTCATTACTTTTCATTGAAGAAATTCATGTAAAGTAAAAATGCAGTAAAATGCTTTGAAGCTTTGAGTGGTAGAGAAACATTCTAAGGAGGCCTAGCTTTCTACCCAATAATTTATTAATGTTTTTTTTAATATATATTTATTTATGAATATTTTTAGTTATTTTAATTAATTTCATTTATGATGTCTATGTAGTCCTTTATTTCTTGTCGAATGTCTGATATGTCCTTTGAAATTATTATATCATATATATTTATATGGGGTTTGTTTTAGTTTAGTTTAGTTTTTGTATCAACAGCTATTTTCACCCTGGGAAAAACGCGTGAGGCCAAGCAGCCAGACCCAGCTAGGTCTGGATTCATGGATCCAGAAGTTTCTTCCCTTTCATGGATTATTCATTATAATATTTAGAATTTATTCAGTGTATTATGAGAACTGCAAAGATGAGATAATGCTGCAGGTTTCCATTCAGGTTCAGTTGTGCTGCACTGTAGTCACCTGCAGGAAACCAGAGCAAAACAGAAAGAGGCATTATCACCAGTATTTTCATCAGCTGCCTTAATGTTTGACAGATTAGTACTTGATGTTAAGCCGTATAGAGTACTGCACATGTAGGCTAGATTTGTGAACAATACATCATTAAATCATTCATTCTGCCTTGAAACCTGAACATTTGAAATAAACTCAGTAAAAACAAACAAACAAACAAAAAACCCACAGCTGGCTTACAGTTTGTGAGTGTCAGCCGAGAATACTGTGAGAATATTTACAGTCCTCTCAGTAATTCATCTTTTTTAAAATTCTGTGTTAAATCTGGCGCTAATACGGGATTGTCGAAGTGTATGCTTCGATTTATTTTAGTGTTGCTCTCCTTAAAAGTGTGGAGAGAGGCAGAAACATGTTGCTGTTTGCAGATCTTTAATAGTCCAATCTGCACGGAAGCTGAAGAAGAGTCCAGCATAATATTCACAATAAGTGCAGTAACAGTTATTAGTTAGTGACCTGGCAGGCCCGATGACTCTCTAGTTGTAAACAATTATTAGAAGCGAACATGCTTCAGGTTAGTAACAGTCAATAAAGTACAGCTAATGTTTGAACTTCAAACAAACTTCATAGAATTCAGTGTCTGGTGGGACACTCCCATTGAGCTTAAAATCTCCACCAGTTGCTCTTAGAACCAGGGGCGATTCTAGGATCAGAGCTTTGGGGGTGCTGAGCACCCAGAGAGCTGCCCATCCAGGCAAGGTAAACTTTACTCATCACAATGAGACTTCTTCCCCGTCTCTGTCAGTCCCTGCATCCCTAAATGCCTCCAGTTGTCCCGAGTTCTCTCTGACTGTCTCCTTGGTGCATTTAAACCCCTGTTCCTCCCTGTCCTCATCGTCTGTTGTCTTCATCTTCATTATCAGTCATCATAATTTTACCCTCTCTGTGCAAGTCTGCAAATTTATTTATTAAATCATAAGTTTCTTAAATTCATCAAGTCTCTCTGTGCCTGGGTCCTCGTCACAAAACATGACATCACTGTTTTGTACATTTTAACACAATTTAATCCCCACATTTTTGAAAGAATAGCAAAACCCTTTTGAAAAGTCTGTAACAAAACCATCAAATCTGATCAAGGTTATTAAAATGCTGCCAAAGAAGAATGGATTGGAATAAAAACAAAAAAAAAAACATATCCTAACCTTAATTACTGGGGGAAAATGATAAATGATGCTCATAGTGAGTAAAAAGTAAACTGTGTGCATTTTTTGGACAGAGATTCACTTCTAAAGTGTATGTATAATACAATACAGATACATAAAAAATACACTCCAAAAATAGAAGAGTCCTTGAAATATACAAAATATTATTAGAAAATGGAGACACTTGGCCTTTGGTACAATGTATACAATGTATGAAAAGATCTTTACTGCAGATACTACTATGGCTCTGCAGATTTTTTCTTTTCTTTTAACCTATGTCGCCTCACCTTGAGGTTGGTAAATCTGTCTATCACATTTTGGTGGTCAAGTCTCTCACGCATCTCTTTCTCAACTGACATCACAACCAGGTGCTGGAGTCTGCTTTGACCCATGGTCCTTCTCAGCCAGGTATGGAGCTGACTCAAGACACTAAAAGACCTCTCACAGCTACAGCTGCTAACTCGGTTTGTTAGGGCAACCTGAATAACAGTTTTCAGTTTGGGGAAGATCTGATTATACAGAAGATTGTACAATGTTAACATATCTGGAATGGCACCAGCCTCACTCTTGAGCTTTATAAAGTCTTTGGCAACCGTGACTTCCTCTGACTGAAGCTCAATATGGTAATGCAGTGCCAGGGCTGACAACCCAGTTTGTTTTGCAGATTCTGTATAGCAGCTTTAATATAGGGAGAACACAACTTCCAGATTGTATGAGTTGTTTGTATTAGTTGTTTGTCTTTCTTTTTCTTTGCCAGTTAAACAGTTACTGTTTTGCCTGTTAGTACTCCCTGTCTGTTTTCTTACCTGGTACTTCCTGATCTTGTACTTTGTCCTCATGTTCCCCTCTTTCCTCTGTACACACACACACACACACACACACACAAAAGGAGTTATAAGGTTAATGGGCATCCAGTCAGTTAGCTAGTTAGTACCTTGGATTCAATATCGGCACATGCACATATGGCAAAATAACCAGTTTCTCTCATTATATTTCAAACAGGACAGTGGTAACAACAGCAGGCTACGGACAATGTTAAGTTTTAGATTTTAAATAGGCTGTATACATTTCAATGAGATCAACAGGGCAGTCAAATATCGCTAATTTTACTACAGAGCAAACATCGTCGGAAAACACGTTTTCAACTAGGGCTGCCACAAACGATTATTTTGATAGTCGACTAGTCACCGATTATTTTTGCAATTAGTCAACTAATCAGATCATGCATCCATTGGATGTACAGCGTACAGCTTATTGCACCAGCATGCGTCTGCTCTCATATAACTATCATTAGCTTACAGCTCTAAGTGTTTAAGGTATGTGCTAACTAAAAATAAAGATAAGATGATAGTTTATAAATTTGAATGAAATTTGCAGATTGTTTTGGTGAAGTTTAATAAACTCATTGTTATCTAAAATATAACGGGACACCGGAGTATATTCTCGAGCATCTCACACTTCTGATAATCAGTTGTCTGCTTGACGTTTATTCAGCTGTGTAAAAACTATAACTTTAATCTCAGCCTAACCGATTTACTCAGGAACAAATAAAATACTAAAAAAAGCCAAACAATAACATTTTTAAGTTATCTAAGTGACTTATATATGTTTAACCTGAGTAGCGAAAGACCGCAGTGGGTTTGAAAACGATTTGCCAGAGTCCGGTGTTCTCACGGGCTCTAGTGAGCCTAGCTCCCGGCTAGCTATCAAGCTAGTGGGTAACAGACATCTCCGAAAACATCGGAGCGCTTTTGAAAATATGTGGTGTCTTGATAAACTGAGCAGATATTTGAGGTTTACACAGCTACATTCTCGCCTGAAAATATGCTAAACGTTTATTTTGTGACCCAGAAAGAATAATAAGAGTAATATTAAAACTAACTAGCTGCCGCCATTGTTGGAAAGTGAGCTGGGCTGCGCTATGAATTCTGGGACACAGCTCCTTCTTCTTCTTCGGGGTTTACGGCAGCTGGCATCCTTGTACATGCAGTGCTGCCATCTTCTGTTTCAGTCCGTTATTACACTCTTAAATTCTACTACTTGTTCCTGCGTCTTTTGTGATCTTACAAAGCTTCAAACGACGTGTTGACTATTAAATCAGTCGTCGATGATTTTGATAGTCGACGTAATCGTGACTAGTCGACTAATCGTGGCAGCCCTATTTTCAACACAGCAGGTTACCTGGTGAAACATGGTCTGACTCCTACCTAACTATATAAAGCGTAACTTAAAGTTAAATGCAGCTAATATGTCCTGTTTTAAGCCAGGCACTTCCACCTCTGCTCCGCTGCATCTCAGCCACCATTGCTCTGGCAGCAACGGTGCTAAAGCAAGTAGGAGAGAGCCGAGCTGGAACAAACCATTTTGGGAGGGGGGAGGGGTTATCTATACTTTTGTTGTTAAAATGTTCCATCTCAATTAAGTACTGTATGCTTTTTATACTTTTAGTAGTGTGTCCCACAAACAGCAAATATTTTCAAAAAAAGTAAGCCATCTTTGGGGGTGCTTTGATTCATTTTGGGGGTGCTGAAGCACCTCCAAAACTGGGCTAAAATCGCCCCTGCTTAGAACTGAAGAAGCTTCTCAGATGAGAGGTGAAACGTCTTGAAGGAAGCTTAAAGAAGTCCAGACGCTTTTCTTTCAAAGCTCCTTAGACTACAATGACTGATAGCTTTCTTGACAATTCAGCGTAAAAGTATGTCCTCCGAGCCGGATTTGAACCAGCGACCTAAGGATTTCAGCTACTGCCTCTACAGTCCTCCGCTCTACCAACTGAGCTATCGAAGGCACGTCGATGTTTCCCCTCACACAGGACAGGCTGATGGGTTCAGTCAGGGTGACGCTATCCATGCGTGTGGTTTGGCTAATGAACGCCGGCCTTCACCTGACTGCTCGTCTTTAGCTAATGATGTTTCCTTTTTCCTCCAGCACGTTTGAGGTTTGTGGTGATGACCACGTGACTGATTCAGGAAGTGGTTCTCAGGTTTGGCGTGCGATTCAAATTCTTCTCTTTTCTTGGCAAATCTTTTTTGTGTGATGAAACCAGCAAGAAAGCGGAGATTTTCCCCTCTCTGGGAAGATTTTGAACTGATCTCGCCTGATAAGGTATTGCTTAATAAGGTCATTTATTAGTAATTAAACTAAGTAATAAAGTATAAAGAACACAGCGGATCCCGTGTTGTTATTTATTTCTTCTAATTTCTGGTATATTAAAAGGCGAAGTGTCCGTTGTGTTCAAAAGAACTTGGATCTGGAGTTAGTTCATCAGATATGTGGACCCTTATCAACACTGATGCATATCTAGCTGTGACATGCCATTTTATACACGCAAGCAGCTCTTTGCATTCTGTTTTCCCTGCAGCAAATGCTGCTGAAAATTTAGCAAAAGTAGAAGCAGCACTTGTGTCAGAATGGGGTATTACACACACTTTTAATGCCTTGTGACTGATGTGCGTGGCACAAATTATTGTGTGGCGCAAAGATTAAATTGACACATTAAAAAGGGCTCCTGACCATATAACTCTGTTGCCTGACATCTGGGCAAACTGTAGGAAGACAGTGGGTTATTTCAAGAGCACTTTCCACTGGAAACATCACTTTACTTATTTTGTTGGATACTCTACACAACACCATGTTGTTTAGGTTGCTGCTGCAATGACACTGGAAATAATCATTTTTTGTTGGCTACTTTTATAGAGGAGGCTGACACAAGTGCTGGAGCAAATGGGCCAGCTAGCATTGAAGCTAATTCAAGAGGAGGATACATGCTAGAACAGCACATAGCATAATGCGCCGGCGTGTTCATGACCTCAGGGAATGTGTAAAAGTAGCTTTGGCAGACTTACACACTGACATTGCTCCACTCTCATCAGAACACTATGAAATAATTGCAGGATGTCTAAGAGTGCCGTCCATATTTAATGATACCACAGGTAAGCTGTTAGAGGAGAAGAGAGGGTCATCATCAAATTTCAGTCATTCAGAGGTTTTACAAGGTAAAGCAGGAGATGCAGGGAAAAGTACAGTACAGTGGAAAAGATGTTATTTTTGTTTACAAATTAATAAATGTTGTCCCTATTTTACTTGTAACATGTCCTTAATAATAAAAGCACATTCACATCACACACAACTTTCTCCCTAGTTTGTTTCCACCATATTCATAAGTTCAGAATTCATGTATTGGCATCACAAACATTCATTTCATCAATTCAAAGCTCCCTCCTGGACTCCCACTCTCTGTTGGGCTCACTTTTTTTTCTTTGCAAAAAATTCGTCCCTCAAATTTTTACAGGTGCACTTTCTCTCAGGTCAGTAGTGATAGTTTCATTAAACTCCCTCTACTTGCCGATTACAAGTCCTTATATTAAGGCTATGAATATTATTATACTGAGGTGATGATTGTTTTTTGCTCACTGATAAATTTAAAAACTGGTGAAAAAGTATCTTGAAATGCACAGAGGAAATCAACAGCAGGCTGGTTACAGTGTATCTACATTTCATTTAACACAGAATCATAAGTCCCCCATCTGTTTCCTTGGTAACCAAATACCAGTCGATCCAGGTGGTGTCCTGTGATGCTCCTCAGATGGGTCAGCGCCACATGTTCATATGCCTGCATGACTACAAATGTCAGTGATACAAGCCTGTAGTTATTTAATGCTATGACGGATGTGTTTTTTGGGGATTAGAATTTAGGTGGACCTTTGAAAGCATGATGGCGTTTGACAGGGTTGAAAAATGTAGATAGAAGCCAGCGGGTCAACACAGATGTGGAGGGGTGAGGTCTGTGGCTCCGCTTCAGAGGAGGGGGGGTGACAGGGAGGCTGGCAGGGCATCTGGGAACTATTTGCTAATCATGCTCTCCCTATTTCAGTAGGGACACGACAGCTGGAACGTTGTCATGAGCAAGAGCAGGAGTTTTTGTGGTGCAATCACACTGAAAAATAAACCATCACTTCCCTGCAAACACAGGCTGTGTGTGTGTGTGCGTGTGTTGTACTTTATTTGTGTGTGTTGTAAAATTAAATGGCAAAACTCTCCCTGGGCATGATACTTTCCTGATTTTCTGTCACTGGAAGAGCCAGCTCACGTCTACTTCACTTGTTATGTATGCAGGCTGAGTTTCAGGAGGAAGGGTAATGCTTGGTTTATGCTTCAGTGGGAAATCTACGCCATACCTTGCACCATAACCGGAAACATCTTTTAAACCTATGACGTAACCTTCCACGTAGCCTGAAGTGCACCTCCACAGAAATGTGGGTCAATGCAGCCTTAAATGACCCAAATGGCATGAAAGGTTGCGGTGTAGGGTTAGAGGAGTTTTTGGTTATGTCGTAAGTGAGAACATACGTTTCCTGTAGAAGTCTAAATCAAGCTTAACAGAGGCGTATTCTTACCTGAGGTGGGGTAGTGTGTGGACAAGGGCAGGAATGTGTCGCTTTTAAAAGTGCATTAGAACATGTTCTACAGTTCTTGGCTGGAGGGGGATGGTACCTGTAGTCCTGTAGGCTTTTCCACACTGATGCAGGGTCATTACTCAAGAAACCTGCTTAAATCTCCTTTCAATTCCCCAGTTTGTTGTCGTCTTGGTGCTTATTTTATCGAAATGAAATTATCATGTCTTTTTTTTCTCTTTCTCTGAGAATTTGGAGGAATGGAGATGAGGAGTAGTCAGTGCAGAGCAGCCTTGAAATAGTTTTCTTACCAGTGTTTCATATCTTTATGCAGCTAGATGGAAATAAAACGACCACGGAGAGATGCAAAATGTGTTGGGGTTTTTTAATTTTGTGTCTCTTTCAATCAGTCTGTGTCACAAATACCAAAATAGACCAACATATGCAGTGTGTGTGCTCTCTTACTGTCATAAGTTGCCTGCATGTTTGTAAAACCAGTATTTTTCCTTTCGTTGTGATGGGAAATGTGTGTAGACACCTGACGTAGGAAGTCTTTTATTGAACCTACAGTCCTAAAGGACAGTCCTTCGTCTACTGACTGGTCACATAAATTAAAAGGGTGAGATTGTGTTTATATAAATTTAAAGACACAATCATTGTTTTGTTTCTTATCAACTTAGTTTCAGTTATTAATTTCCTACCTTCCCCAGAATGCCCGTTCAAACCCAAAAAATACAGCTGCAGTACAATGTGGTCTTAAATTTTCCATTTATGACCCATCATCATTATGCTGCAACAAAACGCTTATGAATGAAGAAGCAGTTGGTCAGGTGTGTAAAACTAATACAATTCTCTTTCACTGCTAGTTCTCCCACAGATGTGACTTACTTGATCCCAGCTGACCAAACCAACCAACCAACTTTCTTATTTTTGCTATTAGCTCAACCTTGAAGTTAATTTCTTTATTCATATTTTTTTTACCTTTAAAAAACAAAATCCATATTCTAAGATCAAACAAAGTCCAAATGATTACTAATATTTTTAGTCAAGAGATAAATCCTGATTAAAAACATATTTTAAGAAAGAAAATGATGAAATAATGATTCTCTACATTTCAAATGGTTATATTTTTCTCTTTTATAATTTCTTAAAAATTTTTACTTGAATTATTTGAGTCAAGTAAATTTATTATTTTACAACAACTTCTTTTCTATTGGCATACATGGTCTTCCACACTTATCATCATGCCTGTTTCACAGGAAATACCTGCTTACTACTAAAAAATCCAAGATGTGGGCACAGATTTTATCATATAGTTTCTTTATTTATAGCTGATAAACCCCCGTCTATCACTTTTACTCAACTGTTAAATAACTGTATCCTTAACTGACTGTAACTGTCAGTAATAAAGCCGGATCTGGCATTTTTATGGTTTGCTTTGCACGGTTTCAAAGAGAAAACATTGATGAAAAAAAAAAAAAACACACAAAAAGCTCAAACCAGTCTACCTATAATCATCCATGTCAACTCTCCACTGTCCACTGAGACAAAACCCAACAAAATACAAAAATAAAATAAAAGAAGACTTAGTGAAGGAATTAGTCAAGCTGCATAATCAGATCAGCTAAATGTTGTTAAAAATTAATTCAGTGTGAAAATGTGTGCTGTCCATGTTCTTAAGACAGGAGATTTCACACCCAGAGAGATCAAGAGAGAAAGAAAAATAACCATTGTAGCCCTGGTAGTCCAAACATTCATGAAGGATTTCCACATACACGTTTTTTCTTTTTACACAACATAAACACATCAGCGAGACAAACTGGAAAAAGAAGAACATATTCATCAGCTTTTCCACTCTGCGGCCCAACATTCCCCTCTACTCCAGAAAGAGTCCTAAATTTGGTGTCCTAAATGCTGTTTCAGAATTGCTCACAGTCAGTTCAGTAGTTATTCGTCTTTGTTCAAAGGCAGATTCTGGTATCTGTCTACGGTTGTGGACGTTCCAAGAAAACCTTTCGCCTACTGTTGCGGCGAGTATGTCAAGATCATCCACGCAATCACAAAGTAGAAGAGGAACACCGGGTACACCACCAGTGCCTTGCGGTTGGGAGGCTGGCTGTCGGCGAGGAAGGCTGTGGACGCGAAAGTCGACCAGCCGAAGGACGCCGTGACCACCGCCAGCCGCACTGCGAATACGACCCTCCCGGAGCTGATGACCAGCACAATCCTACACACTACCATGGCCACTGTAAGAGGCATGATGCAATATCCCAACACGCACAGGCTCTGGAAGAAAGAGATGGTGCCACCCAGCAGCTTGGAGTTGAGGGTGATGATGATGGAGCCAAACCACACGATGACGAAGACCTGGGAAGAACGAAATATGTTTGTTAGCAGGGAGTCAGCAGAGGCATTTACTTAAAATACAGAAAACCTGCACATTTAATCCCTGAGGTATCTCAATATATTTGAACAGTGCGTCTCAGCTGTTCTACATAGTAAAGAAATGGTGCTGTGGTAAATGAACGCAACAACTCTTTGGGCCTAAATTGTAAGAAATAAATGTTTAAAATTACAGAAATAAATTCTGGAGCTCAATGCCCAGACTTTCCTTTTTATTTTGCTAATTCAATTCACATTTTCCAAAGACGTCCAGTGGGCTGGACTGGAGTCTTTGCTGGGCCAATTTTGGACCCTGAGCCTTATGTTTGACTCCCCTGCTCTAAGCTATTGCACTTTTGGCACAATCTTACACATAAAAGGAAAAACACCGCCACTTTTCGCCTTTTATATGTGTTCTCCCTTCATTTTAGTCCCTGACACACAGACACTGTGATTCACCTCCTCTCAGAAGCTCTCGATCTGTAATCCTGTCATGAATAATGTACGATTTACATTTAGCTAATAATACTTTTAAGAATTTTCATACGACACAGTGTATGTTGCTGTTCGATATTAGTAGTAATGAGCAGAATTCACTAATAACTTTATAAATGTGGTTGAAACGGCTCATTAATTCATGGAGGGATACGCAGTAAAGTTTGAACTGTTGGATCCAGAGATGATGAACCCTCTAACCTCAGCGAACTGCGGTCCTCCCTGGTCCTCGTGGTCGGCCGCACCGCCCTGCAGCAGCAGAGCCAGCGTCACGCAAAGCAGCAGCGGGCCCCACAGGTCCCAGTCCCGCAGCAGAGCCGAGCTCCGCTTCGGGTAGAGGACGTGGATGAACTTGTTCCCCACCGCCCGCAGGTCCCTCATGATGGTGTCCTTAACCGGTTCGTCCAGAGTGGAGAATTCATCGTCTCTTCTGGCGGGGCCGACGGGCACCGAGATGTCCCCTTCCACCGGGATGTCCTCCGAGATGGAAACGTCTGACAGTCCGGCGAACGGTCTGCTGGCCTCCTCCGATGCCGCCATCTTACCTCGCTGAGAAGCTTTGTGAAAACGTCGTCAGAGCTTCTGGGAGATTAGTCAGAAAACTTCATTTAACTTATTTAAAAGAAAAAAAAAAGCAGACAGAGCAGCAGTTACTGGTGAGTTTAAATCCTGTTCTGTGACTTGGTCTGACGGCGTATGCTCCACGTCAGCTGAGGATTGTTTACTTCCGGCAGACGCTGGATATCCGTGTGGTACGTTCAGGTTCACTTGCGTCAGTTCCACCAGCTATCGTTAAACACAAAACTGTTCTGAAAGAATTCGAGACTGAGGAAATTAAATTTATACGAAGAATAGATATATTTACTTCCCATTCATCCGAAAGTAAAAGAAGTAAAGTCCAAAGTCATAAATGAGATTTACCGAATAAATGAATTCCTAAAATGAAAATGTTATCTACATGGGAACACATGTATAATCTATGAAAATGAGAAGTCTGGATCACTTGCTTTTCTATTGTGAGTCGGGGAAAGCTGGAATGACACGTGTAGCTGGCTACAGTCCAGAGGGATTCGGTTACCACATTTAGCAGTCACTGTAAATTAAATTGATGGATATGTATTTCAAATCTAAATTTGGAGTCTGTTATCAGTACTGTGTTGTTATTAGGGAGATATTTTATTCATAAATGTGGATATTTTAAAGCTAAACCATGTAACAAATGACTGAACAAATATAAACTCCCGATTAAGAGTCAAAAACTTGCAAATAACACGGTTTGCTCTATTCAGTAATAGTTTCTCTATTCAATAAATTAAATTAAATTTTAAGACCTTTTCCAGATACAGTGCAGGATTTGTCATTTTTTCACATTTTGTGTCTATTTTCTCACGTTTCTCTTTTTGTTATTCTTTTTTCTTTCCTTTTTAATGCTATACTTTGTGTATATTAGTTTCTTGAATAACCATTGTTGGTGCCTTTTTGTCTGTAGCGAGGTTCATAAATAAAGTTCTTTAAAAAAAAATGTGACCTCCATTTTTCAAGACGGTCAGTGAAGGTGTCGTCAGCCGTCGAGGACTGGTGACGTACTAAGTGGTCGACGGTTGTTTAATCTTGTGTTTAAATTTCGGTCTCGCTAACCAAGAGACATTTTCTCGCTGCAGAAGCTTGAAAATAAACGTAAATAAAAATAAAAGTCGATGATGTCCACGACGTAAGCTCTGTGACGTTGTGTTTTCACGTTGACTCGTGTGTGGAGGCATCAGGACGATGGATTTCTGCGGGAAACAGGTGAAAGCAGACTGCGAGCAGCTCCTGAAGCGCTTCCAGCAAACACAGTCCGTCCGCTTCGAGATTTTCGCCAGAATATGGAGAGAGATGAAGTTCTCACAGATTTTCTAGTAGGTTTTCTGCTCAAAACGTCCCTTTGTTTTCCACCAAAGGGGTTTGAGTCTTCTTACACAAATTCTTTTGAGGTTTTTGTGTCAGAATAAGAAATATTTTCTTTAAGTTCATGTCACCCTTATTATCTTTATTATTAAAAGGCAAACATTTCACACACAAGTGTCCAGTTTACAGACACACTTAATTTCCAGGAAAGCAAAGTACACAATAATTAAGGTGAAAGGGCCATGAACAAATAATCTCAATGGTGAAAACATGGATAAACACACAGGAAACAACAGAATAAATTACATTTAAAAAATTAAACTTGAGATCATGCATCACACCAGCAGCAGCACCACTGAGCTCTTAGACCCCTTACTGGTGAAATCCTTTCTCAGTGTTGTATGTTTCTCCCGCTGCAGTGGCACTGTGAATCACGAGAAGCGAAAATTCAGTCGTCTGATACTGGACGTGGCCTCTGTCTTCTTCCTGCCACCCTTCAGCTTCCAGATCCGAGTAGGAGGACTTTACCTCCTGTACAGCTTGTATCAGTGCCAGAATGCGTCACCCTCTGAGCAGGTCAGGACCGACAGCACGTGTACTTTCTCTTTAAAGTGATCAGCAAACATGAAATAAAGCTCTTGCTGTGTCTCTGGCTGCAGATCCGTCTGGCACTGAAGGACTGGGTGGACGTGAAGAAGTTTGAGAAAGACGCTACAGTTGCTCATCACTTCGACGTGATCTACATCCTCCGGCAGCTCATGTTCTGTAAAGCTTTCCACTTTACCGCCACACCCTCTCTGGTTAGTTTCCTGTCTAAATATTTTAAGTATATTTAAGGTGGATCTATTTTATTTTATTTTCAGCTTCCATGATATTGTGCCCACAGCAACCTCAGAATTCTGCTCTCAGCTGACAGGAATTGTGGTCCATCCAAGGCTAGAAACATTACATCACTAGTTAGAGTAGCTATATCTTCTTTCCTTCCCCCAGCTCACCTACAATAAGAAGAGGAAGGTGGAAAGGTCGCCAATGCATGAGGAGTTCATGGAGCGAGTGTCCCGTCCACAGGAGCTGGTTAACATCGAGCTGCTGGAAGTAAGTCGACCCTTCCTTCCCCCTACTACCCAAACCCCACCAAATGTAGTTACATAGCAGTCAAGCTGCATCATATTTCAGGCTGCATTTCTCTGCAGAAGCATCCTATTCTCTCTGTGACGTTGAAAGTACTCAACACAAAGTGATTTTAGCTGCATAGAAGGGCAGGAAAGTGAACACAGGAATAACATGGAGCATCCTTTTAGATTTCAAAATAAAAATACTGCAAGCAGACAAAATGCGTCACTTCTAAAGGCTTGTTTATTGGTGTGTGAAAAGGGGGGTGGACATCAACGACACAACATCACAAACAGGTATCTGTTGTCTTGCAGGAAATGGACAACATTCACCAGCACTATGAGAATCTGAAGGCATCCACCCTCTCTCTGACATCAGCACAGCAAGATCCGTCCGTCAGCCTGATCCGTCAAAACCTCGTCCCTCAGCTTCGCAGCGCCGTGGTCGACTTCTACAATTGGCAGAAAAGGAAGGTCTGAAACAGAACATATCTCCTGTTGTTACAGTTTATTTTACCATGTTATAGCTTCACTTTTTGTGTGTTTTTTCCCACCTCTGATGTGATGCTGTGTCATGTTTTGTCCTGACAGGACAGTGTGGATGAAGAAGAGGACAGCAGTGAGGGAACATCATCCCAGCAGGAGGTGAGATAGCTATTTCAGTGTCTTACCTCATGTCTCTTGCAGGTTTAGGTGATGAATCACAGGAAGTCAGAAAGCTGTTGGAGTTTTCCAAAGATGCTGTAACTTTCTCCAGAGACGCCTCTGTTGACCCGCTGTCTTTGTGTGTGTCCTCAGTGCTCCAAAAGGGCGGGGCTCCTTGCTTCCATCAAATCGAAGGCGTACGGACAAGCAGCAGAGGTTTGTGTCAGTGGATACAGTCTTTACTGATTTTTATATTTATTGTGACAATTTATTATTTTATAAATGTTTTTTTCCCTCAGGCTTCCAAGTCAAGGCGTCACCGCCAGGTGGAAGTGGATTTCACCAGTAACGAGGCCAGATCCGCCCTCACGTTAGGTCGCTCCAGAATAACCAAGCCGTCACTCAAAGCCAGAACCAGTGAGAATCTCCATATTTCAGGTAATCTTCCTGTAACCACTAAAGATAAACATTTCACACTCGTTCCCAGGCCCTGACCTTGACATTGACAAACTGGTATCAGCATGCTTTAAGATGCCATATTTTAATAAATAAATAAAAACCTATTATTGCTATCCCCCTTCTGTTCTTTATTGCTGATATAATTAAGTCCTCCGAGGCACCGGTAAAATTAAACAGTGACACTGAAGTGCTAAAAAAACACACAGAAACAGCCTGGATTTAATCTATAAATCACTGCACATGTACACTATGCTTTATATTTTCCATCTGCTGATTATTAAAATATAATTAGAATAGAATTTTATTACATGGAAACTAGGGATGCAACGATACCAATTTTTTCAAACCGATACGATACCGATACTTGGATCTGAGTACTTGCCGATACAGAGTACAAAAACCGATACTTCTACCACACACACACACACACACACACACACACACACACAAATGCAATGAACTGGAAGACAGATTTTATTTTATTCTCTGCCGATAAAAAATAAAATCTTAATAAAAATGACCACAAAAAAATTTCAAGTGAAAAATAAGCACTTCTGTTAAATTATTGCAGAGTCTCCACATTGTAATTTAACAAAATATCACTGAACTATTGGCACTGTCTCGAGCTTTCAGAATAATAAATAAACACTTCTGTTTGGAATAAAATAAATACAAATTAGATTCGAGAATAAAATAAACTTTTAAATTGTTGCAGAGTGTCCATATTATAAACAAACAAACAAAATAACGAAAGTATTTGGCGTTGACGAACGAACTCCCCATCTGCCCGTGGATCATCAGTCCACTGCGCCGTTAAACCAAGGACTGACATCGCGCACACACTGCTTGTCTTTACCTCTTTAGAAAGTTTTGGCACCATTATCTCCCTGATGTGTGGGCGGCTGGGAATTTCATATCTCAGCTCGAGTATGCTGAGAAAAATCCTATGTCTTCCACGACCGGCATTGGCTGGTCATCCAGAGCGATAAAATGAGTCAGAGCCTCTGTTATTTTAACTGCCCGTGGATTTTCTCTTGACATTTTTCTTCGCTTTTCCAAAACCTGAGTTAAAGTTGGTTGTTCTGGTCCACACTGCTGACATTTTGTTTAGCCTAGCTACAGCAGCCTCCAGTTTCTCTTTTTTATCTGGAGCTGCCAGTCTCACTCGTCTGACCCTGTGCCTGTTTAGCGCGGGATGTCCCCCTAGTGGCCAATCTAAAAAACTACAACAGAAATGACAAGCCACCCTCTGATTAATGAAATAAGTTGGTATCGGTTAACTTTTACGAGTATGAGTACACACACATTTTACAGTATCGGCCCCGATACCCGATACCAGTATCGGTATCGGTGCATCCCTAATGGAAACTCTTTATGAATGAATCCTTTGTACTTCTCAGGTGACTTGTGGACGGAGGCAATGACGACCACTAAGATCAGTCGGCTTGCACAGCTCGAGTCTGCTCGTGATGGTAAGCGTGATTAGGCTCTTTTATATTTCATGTGTTTGCTCACTGGCCTCTGCTGTGTTTTCATTGGCTGGCTTGTGCTCTTTTTGGTCTTTTTCTTGCAGATAAACCGAAACAGTACAAAAAGTTCAAGTGGTCCTGAAGAAACTGCACAACACTGGAGCTGCTGTTCAGAGCATCCACTGAAGTCTGATATGAGCTTTGCTATTGTAATAAATCATGTTGACATCTTTACCTTTTTCAATCATGTTTTTAAATTATTTTTTAATCAGTTCATTGGTGGTTACATTACAGTTACAGTAAATTAATAGAAACATTGTTCATAGTAAAGCTTATCGCCATGTAGCTTTCTCTCTGAAGGAAACGCCGTCTGCTGAAGCATTTTCATTCATGTGTTTATATATTTCAATATTTGATCAAATTTGATAGTTTAATATAAAAACTCATTTTTTACAGTTACAGTTGTCTGTCTCTTTCTTGTGTAACATTCCATGTGTTTGAAAATGTGGACATCTGGTTTTCAGTAGCCTGTCTTGCTATTTAGTATAACATCAAATTTGTTTTTCATTATCTTCTTTTTGCTTGATTTGTTTTTCCTCGCAGTGCTTATAATTTTTGGGCAAATGCCAAGATGTCAGCTGGAGGGAGGTTTGTAAATGCAATTTTAGCCTAAGCTATGTTTAGCAGCTTTAGAACTGTAAATTTACTATTTAGCATTTTGTTTTCATTTTTTTTTGACATTTTTAGTAATTAATAAATTAAGTAATGGACTAATTAATAAATAATGTATGACAGATTTTTTAAAATATGACTTTTATATGCTTGAACTATACATTTTGACAAACTGAGAGCCCAGACCTCAGCATTAGGCAGCAAACATCCAAGAAAGCTGTGGTGGAAAGTCTGCAACGAGGTCAGCTGTGGTCAAGCTTTTTAATTATTGCATGCAGGAAAGAAAAACAGACATCCACCATCACAGTTACACAGTCAGGAGAGCTCTGCCCTTGAGACGTCGCAGCTCCCTTTTCACACACAACTCTCTGTATTGTTTCAGTTACAATAGTTTCTTGTCGACCTGCGCTGTTGCTGGGCAGAGATCTTCCACACTATGCTCCAGGAAGCACCCGGCACTTGCCTCCCTGGGAGTTTCATACAGTCAGCAGATAACATAGTTAAGCAAAGCTAAGCAGGTCATATTGACACATGCATCCTTCACCTAAGAAATAAAAGGCTATGCAAAGTTCTACAGTGAACTTGTAACCACTTAATCTAAATGTAAGAATAAACTAGAATTTTGCCTTCACGCGTTTTTAAAATGTCTCTGAAGAAGCCTGGAGAACTGTTCCTGAATGTTTAAGGAAATTCCAAGAAAGCTCGCCTAAAGAAGTTCAGGCTGTGTTGAAGATTAAAAATTGTAATATTAAATATTGACTTTCAACCTTATTAGAACTGTACAAACTCTGCATTTTGGTGTGTTTGCACAAGACTTTTACATAGTACTGACTGTATGTGTGAAACAATATTGTTAACTCATTATAACTTACACCTATTTGGCTAAAAATAAAATAAAATAACAAGATCACAAAATATTGAGTTGTAAAACAAATAACCGATAGACTATTTAAATTATTCAAATGTCCCACAGTCAGTGAACGCCTCACCGCTCACCGCTGTGTGACTGCAGATCTGCGGGTCTGGAGGATGAGGAGCGGCGGGGATGCTTGCTGCCCCCTCTCCTCCGATGATACATCCGATTCTGCTCGTAGTCTGAAGGGAAACAGCCACAGCCATGGCCTCTGACAGTAAGTATACCCACCTCCTCACCGTGTGACTGCATCTAATGTTTTTAGTTTGCTTTTTTTCTCCCTGTCTGCTGTTTTCAGGCTCCCCTCCTGGTTTATTTTGACTGACTGGGAGCGCCAGTACATGAAGGCCAATTTATCAATTCCTTTGATTTGCTACAGATATTTTTCATATGGAGCGAGACTGTTGCTCTTAAAGAACCTTTTCCAGTCATCATTTAAGCGAATTTAATTAATTATGTCAATCGTTCTGCTGGGGCTTACAGCAAATTTGTGATACTCCGGAGAGTTAATAGTTGCCTCATCATGGCCACTTCAAGGACGCCTATTTTGCTCGCACAGTTGGGTATAATAGCTAATTGCACATGAAGAGCATATAATATGAGAGACATTGCAATATATATATCGGTAAGGACGTTGATAGAATGTAGCGGGATGTGCTGGATGTTACACGGGGTTTCCCTTTCTTCTGCCAGTGGGTTTCCCAAAAGCAGAGCCTCCCTTTAGGCTGCTCTGTCCGTCAGGCGGCGCAGGTGGTGGAGACAATGATGGTTTGTCAGGTAGCGAGAGAAGTGGTTCAGAAACAGACACGGAGACGTCGTTTTGTTTCATAAATTAAAGCCAGAAACACGTGTCATATTTACTATATTTAATTTTAATGTAAACTGTTGCATAAAAATAGTTTGCAAGTTCAAGTTGAACTGTCGAGTTACCCTGTGTCTTTCAAGCAGAGTATTAGAACTACAGAACTACAACATGGCATATTCATTCATTCATTCATTCATTCATTCATTCATTCATTCATTCATTCAAATAGAGAGTAACTCAACAGCTGTACATATGATATCTATGTGAGGCGTGCTCTTCAACGACTTTAAAACTGTAGCCCTTTGTATGTAGAAATATTTTGATGTTACTATTGTTAATAATAAAAATTGATTTTGAGGAAATAGATGTTGGTGAAATGCAACAAAATGCAAGCCATGTTAGGGTAAAAAAGCATAAAGGCTTATGTGCAGGTCGGTTAAGTCGGTATCATGAGACTTCAGATGCAGCTCCAAAAAGCTGATTCTGTTCATCTGGGCATAACGTGAATATCCTGCAGCAGTAACGCCAAATGGCCATGTTAGGTGACAGGCAAAGTGTTGTTATTTTTGTTGTAGAATTTAGTTTACTGATAACATTTTATTTAATATATTTTAGTGTGCAGTCGATTTACTTAGACAAAACAAAAAAATCATGGGCACTGATGCATGCAGGAGGACATTGCAAAGCATAAGTGTGCTTCCTCATGCTCAGGCCACATTTGCAATAGGTATTGTTTGCTCTGGTATATTTCATATTTGTCAGGAGGCTTGACTACTAAAAAGATCCTTCTGTCAAGATTTAGAGGACACTTACTTTGACAGAAGGAGACCAGAATATTGCTTAAATACATGCAAGTGTGGGCTGTGTGAAAGACCACAGGCAGGTTGTCATGTTAAGATTTAGTGTCTTTTTTTTTAGCCTGGTGATGCTGGTGTGAGTAGCCGTTGTATTAAAATCCACCCCAGGTGAGACACCGACCAATGAATAGGCTTACTTCCGGTTAAATTGGAAGTTGTCCTACATGAGCTGCCAAAAAACTTTCACATACAGTTTACTGTGTCAGCTGTGACTTTGAGAATGAAAAACATGTTACTGAAAATGAGAAACTCATCTGTAAGTCACAAATTATTGGGAATCATAAAAAATCTATAGATGTGTGGAACAGCAGCCAGAGACTTTTTGAGATGGCTTATACTGGATGTTTACATCTTAACCTGTCAGTGATGCTAAGACAAGCATCAAAGCAATGCTCAGCATGCTCCGCAAAACCGTAGGAAGCAGTTAGCCATGCACGAGAGGCTGTTTCTGGTTATTGTGGCCTAGTTACAGACTGCTTCAATGTCTTATTCATGGCTCTCTCCTCCCCGCTGTGGAGGAGGGCTCTCAATACGATCTAATGTTGCTGCTGCTGCTGCTGTGTGTTGCTGTGTGTGAGATTAGCAGTATTAGGACATTTAAACTGCCTTGAAACCCATTTCCCCTCTTTTTTAAGAATAAAGGCCTAATGGTGGAGTTGAAAGCAGGCTACTAGAAAGCAGGCCCACATAGCCAGTCGCTGTTGCTTTGCCTTACAGGCTTATTGAAGTCACTAAAAATTTCTTGCAAGAGTAGATATTAGTAGAAAGTAAACTGAAGCTACAGCAGGTATCGGCCACAGTCAAAAGTGTCCACAGGGGGGCACAAGAGTTCTTTTTTGGCTGTCCGGCAAACAGAGAAAATTTGGGTCCACTGTTCTCTCTGGTTTAATTTTGTTTGGGGGGCTTTACACCCTCTGATGGAAATATCTGACTTATGATGAGCTCAGTGTTCCTCTGTGCTCAGTAGTCAGTCTTTAGCTGTCTCTGCTGCTGAGCAGGTACTGTGTGTGTGGATGATTTATTGGCGTTTGTTTGCTGCTGCTCGAATGGTAAAACCTACGACTGATGCCCACATTAACAATGAATAATGGATGAATCCTGAACTATTTTTAATTGCTGACATGCGTCCTGCTGCATCTGAGGGCTAGCAGCACCTGTCCAGTTTAACATTGAGCTCAAAGCCTGGTTAACCTGTGCGTCATGCTGTTTAGCGTTAGCGCGAGTATCAGTTATCATGTAGCAAAAGGGAAAAAGCTTTGTTTTTACATGTCCTATAAAACTTGTGTCTGATACCGTAGCGTACTCCTGTGGCCACTTCAAAAAAACATTTTTTTAATAAGATAAAATGACATCTACACTGCATCATGGACCTCTCTTGCATTATCAGTTAATCCATTTTAAATGTGCCAAGTCATCAACAGCATTATTAATAATTTAATAATATATGAATTATGTTGCCTAATTTAATGACATTGTTTTGATTATACTGTTTACTTACAAAGCATAACAGCAAACCCTGGGAAGATGTTGCCAAGGCAGAAACTAATGGAAGTCCTAATGATTAATAAACAAAATCCAAACACTAAATATTCCACATCAGCTGTTGTTTGTGCTGCCCCAGGTGGCCAAAAGTTGTTATTGCATGTTCAGTCACAATGCCTATGTTTGGGGAGGGGGGGGGGGGGCATATTAAATGCTGTTATTGAACTTAAACTAAGCTTCTCATCCTCACTCACCTTCCTGATTCTAAATATAAAAACAAATATTACAAATAAGCGGTTGTGAGCTCTGTAGTCCAGTTGTGTATTCGCTTTCTCTGCCTTCCTCCTCGTTGTTGTGCCTCGGTGGTATTCAGGAAGACACATCTGCCTCGCCCACTGGGAGACAGGAAGGCTGTGCTGATTGATGGCTCACACTGGGCACAAAGCAGCTCAGACTGAGGGATCCGGTTGCATTTACAGGAGCAGGAGGACTGAGGGATGAAGGAGGGAGTGAAGCAGGCAAGTTCTTCACTGGTCAAATTGTAGAGAAGATTAAAATTAGAGTAGAAGGAAGTGAGGAAGAGGAGAAACAGCATGGCCAGGGAAGCAGGAATCACTGAAACTCCACCGCCAGCAAAAGAAAGTAGGTTAAAAGTTGGAGAGCTTTAATTTCTCAACATTTTCCTTTGATGTATTCTGTTCATTAGGGATTTATACTCGGTATTACGGTTGGTGAACGTTACAAAGACTCCAGAGCTTGTTTTACCCTGAGACATTACCTGTTATGCCTCTAAACTGCGCGGTCAAATTATATCCCCTATATTTTCTAACTAAGTTAGAAATGATCTTAAATAGGAACACAAATCAAGGAGTCCAGAGATTCTCAAGCTGAAACGTACAAATCAACTACGAATTATGTGAAATCGGGACAGTAGAAACAAAACAAAAGTTGAAGTCAGCACAGTGAAACAGACCAAATGAATCCAGGTTGTTTTTTAGCTGGTGTGAGGTGGACGGGGAGACACAAGCTTCTTTGGCTTATCCTCACCCCATCTCCTCTCAGACCTTACCTTCTCCCAGCATGTGAGACTCACCGCAACCGATCACAGCAGATGGCCCCGCCCCTCCCTGAGCCTGGTTCTGTCGGAGGTTTCTTCCTGTTAAAAGGGAGTTTTTCCTTCCCACTGTCACCACAGTTCTTGCTCCTAGGGGGTCATATGATTGTTGGGTTTTTCTCTGTATGTATTATAAAGCGCCTTGAGGCGACTGTTGTTGTGTTTTGGCGCTCTATAAATAAAATTGAATTGATTTAATTGAAAGGATGTAATAGATAAACAGGCCAAATAAGCAGTTCTTGGTTCTGTAGTGTCTGCTACCAGCGATGTACTTCTGTGTAAGAGCTCCTCCAGAACGCTCCTGGGTTCCTCAAGGTGCGTTTTACAGGTTTGAATATCTTCAGTGAGCAGAGTGGGAAATATTTCAGGTTCACAGGAGGAGAGAGCAGGTCAGGAAGCACAAGTTAGCATGAGAAACACTCGGCAGGTGCCTTAATTAGGTGCTGAACCACTGCTGTGGCCACTTTCTGCCTCTTTTTATTTATCTTCTATTTATTTCTTTGATGCTTGTCTTATGTAACCTTTAAATAGTGTTGCTTTTCTTAGTGGTTTGTTAGCGGATTTGTTTAGTAGTTCGATAGACTTTGCAACAAGAAACTTTGGAAATTTCATTTAGATTTTTGTTTTACATGATATAAAATATTCTAAAGTGTAGGTGCTGTTTTTCAAAGAAGAAAAGAGAAATATTTATCTGTAGTAACAGCAGAGTCGTTTAAGCTCTCATTGCTTCCGTGTACATGTAGTTACCAGTATGGGAGTAAGAGCGAGGTGGCAAAGGCTCTGTGTAAATCAGTGTTGGTGCACAATTGAATAGATAATGTGAGCACTGCTGTTTTTTATGTTGTAAAGTTGATCGTGTAGTTGGAAAACGGAAAATACTCAGAGATTCAATCAATATTTTCACTTCTATTTACATTTACATTTAACATACCACTTATGATCTGTATTTGGAACATGCATTTACTTCTAACTCCTAAAATCATAAGTATTAAAATAGTCAGCATTTGTGCTTGATTTTTTTTAACTGTGTGGTAAAGGTTTTACACTGAGAAATGTAGCTAATCATTCAGTTTGACTCAAGCGAGCGAGTACCGATGATATAGTCAGTAGTGAAAATATAGCAACTTCAGTCATGCAGTTGTTTATCTGTTACTGAATTACTTTGGTGTGTATGAATGGCGTTCAGTTAGTTCTTTATCAACATAAAAAGCCGTAAAACTTATGAAAATACAGTTAAAAGTCAAACATCTGCCCTTTCTTGATATTTTCAGCTCCATCCGATCTTATGTCTGACACCCCTAATGTAAAGATTCACAAATGTCAGCAAATTCCTTGAGTGAGATTCCTGAAACTCCTGGAGTGGACGTGAGGGAATGTACAAACGTGGTGAAAGCTGGCTTTTCCGTCTGGCAACAGAAATAAACTTACCACAACAAAGAGTGGGCACTCAGGAGGGAAAAGTCCCCAAATTTCATATGTTTCTATCAGAACTGGCAGCACATATACACACTGGGACACAACCACACTTTAATTAACACATAATGCCGGCCACAGTGTTGGCCACTTGCGTAGGTTACGTCATAGGCTCTATAAAGATTCCCGAGCCTCCGGTGTAGCAGCGGAGTCCTCTGGTGTTGCCGTGGTAATGCAGCATTTTACCAGCAGATGGGAGCTCAGCACTAGTATTGTAAATCCTGGTTTCCCAGCAATGCACGAAGCATTAATAGTTTTGTTGCTAAGACATTTCAGGCTTAGGATACGTCACAGGAAGTCATATTCAAAGACAATTTCACAGTACATCGCAATATAATCAAGTTATTCCTCAGTTAGACAAAAATATGTGCCATTGAGGGATATCTTAGATTAAAGTTAAGGCTTTAACAGCTTCATACAGCTCCTGTTCTTTAAAATAAGACAAGCTAGTGAGCCACGCTGATTGAAAAATGTTACCTGAGCGTTTCCTCACTGACACATCTAACCGAGACCAGCTCCTTTTAGAAGCTTTTTTCACCTCACAGGGATAGACTGGCTCAGCACACATGGCAGCTTCCCTGTAAATATGGCTTTGTTTTGGTTTTTGATTTTTTTAGTATGTTTCAGATAGCTGGTGAAAAGCTGCATATGGTTAATAATTCATTGAATAATTCTTTGAATCTTTAAATCAGACAAACTAAGACAAACTCTCCCACCCCATGCATGTAAATGTTGCTGAACTGCAGAGCTCCTTCAGTGACAGACTGCTGCATCCTCGATGCATGAAGGAGTGTTTCCGCAGGTCCTTCCTCCCTGCAGCTGTCAGACTGTACAATCTGAACTGCTCCCAACACAAATAGATGTTTACATCAATGCTGTAACTGCAATAAGTTAGTTAACCAATTCGCACTACAACCTGGTTTGCCTCTTACCTGTAATTATTTTTATTTAATTTAATAACTGTACAGTACTCTCTGTTTATAGTAACCATTGTCCTTAATGTAAATATGTAAGAAAAATTGTGTATGTTTCTGTTCCGTGTCCTGTGTACTGTTTGTTTGTATATTTGTCTTTTTGGCTGCTGTTACAACCAAATTTCCCCTTGTGGGACAATTAAAGGATTATTCTATTCTATTCTATTCTATTCTATTCTATTCTATTCTAAAATAAAACTGGCTTTACTTGAATATATTTCTCTTATCAAAAGAAGATGTCATAAAGTGGTAAAGCTCGGTGGTGTTATCACCATCATTTAGGTTTGCTTAAGCTCAAAACAGCTACGGCAGAATATTTCAGTAAAGCTCTAGCTCATCAATTTTGTCTCTACAAAGTATTAATGAGGGGAATTTATGATTCTCCTTCTTCTTGCGGTTAAAAATGCTCAGATTTGCTCAATACGTTATGGTGAGTGTGTTTGTGCCGTCTCCTCACTCGAGTTCACAGGAACCACATTTGGGACCTCAGGGTTGCATGAATAGAGCATTTGCACCTGGCTCAGTTCTGCATATTCATAGACCAGTGAACCCAGAGCCCCGGCTGTTTGACTGTCGTTCTTGGAGCTCCGCTCCAAATGAAACCACGTTTGACTTGTTTTTTTCTTCATCATCTCTCAACCCCGAGATGTTCTTGTCCTCCCAGCCAATCAGGACAGACAGATGGCACCATGGTAACATGAGACCTTCTTACATGTGGGTGGGAAAAAACACATTCATTATACCATAATAGAGCCAATGGACTGTTTCCAAGGAAACTATGATTTTCAGGTGTGTGTGTGTGTGTGTGTGTGTGCGTGCTCTTTACCTTGTGGTCAGTGTGTTTGACAATGAAAACATGCTGTGCTGATGTTTCTGTGTTTCTTAGGCTCCTCGTGGTTGGTGCTGGTGGCTGATTGCTTTTTGTCAGGCTGTTGAACCACAGTTCAGTGTCTCGCCCTCTATGTTCATATACATGTAATGTGATTACTTTGTTGAGGAACAGGTAGTGCACAAGGCAGTTTGAAATTTGTGATGAAATTTCAGTTCCAACTTTGTTTTCTTTTATAAATTGTTGTGTATGTGTGTGTGGTGTTTCCTAATGGCAGTCTGCTAGGGACCGGGACTTTTTGCACAGCTCTCAGGCCGACTGAGCACTTTCCGTGAGCCAGACGTTACGGGAGTTAGCGTATGTGCCACTGAGCAACCTTTATTCAAAGAACTGAGCCATCTAGTATCTAGTTGTGCTTAATAAATTGACTGGACAAAACATTACTTTTAGAGGTGTTTTGTGGTCTGTATAGAATAATAAAAGAACAAGCAGGGAAAAAATGATGATAAATGTAGCCCTACTGGGATACTGAATGGAATAAAACAGGTTTTGATAATTAGATTGTGCACGGTGTTGCTCAATTCCAGACAGAGAAATAATCATCAGGCGTCTGCCTTCATTACAGGGAGAAGAGAGCATTCAGCTGTGTGTTAAAGTATTAATCTGTAGACAGAGGATAAGGAGACACATAAAGAGGCCACAAGTCTTGAAGCTAATTACCCACATTAATGAGTGACCTTAGAATGAACTGAGAGAGACAGCATGTACTCCTTATGCTTTATTCATGGCTAAAAGAAGAAGAAGAAGAAAGGAAAAACTACAAAGCAGCATGTTTTTCTTCTTCAAGACCACTCATATCCCAACGTGGCATTCGCTGCCGCTGCCGCTGCTGCAGTGTGACTTCTTTTTTTTTAACTTTCTTTTCGAACGCTCAGATCAAAGTGCTCTCTTCTCTCCTCTGGAGCTACTCACTTCAAAGGCGAGGCTGGAAAAGTCAGCAGCTGCATATTAATCAGCGGATAAAGATTTAGCATGCACTGATGCACAAACAGTCTTTCACAACAGAGGTCTGCCGCAGATTAGCGATTGGGAATTTTTCGATTTCTCCATCTCATTACTCGGATCTGATATCTCGCTAAGATCAGCTTGTAAGAAAATTAATAAATAAATGAAATGAGGTCTTGCCTTTTATAGGTTTGCATGTTCAACAAACTGTTTTTAGCCCTTGATTCAATGAAGAAAATCATCTTTCACAGAGATTATTTTAGATTATTTTCTCATGCAGATATTTTTATGCTTGAAATTCTGCCTTGTTGAGTGGCACACATGTGCGCTTGTGTGTGTGTGTGTGTGTGTGTGTGTGTGTGTGTGTGGCAGGTGTGAGGGCAGACTTTGACCAAGGGTTTCTTCCTGTCCATCTGCATGTAGACAGTGGGAGGCTCTGAGTTTCCAACACTGAGCTCAGTGTCTGACTGTCAGAGCAGCTGAGAGGGAAACTCCAATTTACAGCCACACCCGAACACACCATCCAAACATTTACCGTCACACTGTGTTCACTTCTGCATCTCTTGGGAATTAATTTATTAGGAATTCGTTACTTTTCGGGGGTAATCAATATTTGTATAATTCCATTGAAAGGAATTAGAATTCAGTTAGCATAACATGTATCGTATATTATAAATAAATGAGGAGGAGCTGTCTGTTAGCTTCTCCCGTTTAAAAGTAATGTAACACTGATAATGCAGTGAGGTGCGCTCTCTCGGTCGATGTCGTCACAAGCCTGTGAGTGGAGAAGTGAGTAGGTGGCGTGATGTCTTTCAAAGTGAAATTTGGACGGCGTTATAGCCAGAGCAGGAGTGTTCCCGTGCTGCATCTGTCATGCACACTTGCACACTTCTCTCTCTGTGGGAGTGAACAGAAGATGAACATGTAGAAAGCTGGTGGCCTGTCTGCAGAGACTGTGAGGAACTGGTGACAGCAGCGTTTCTTCTTTGAAAAAGAAAAAAATGCACAGTTTTGTTTTTCTTTGTTACAGTGGTTACCGTTGGCAACTTCACTGAAATAACCCCATATTTATCCTTCAGTCTCTCAACCTTGAGAGACAGAATCATGTGGTGAAGCCTTGCATTGTACAAACTAAGAAATTTGCTTCTGAACACAAATCAAGAATTAATACGTAATTCCCTTTTATGGTTTGCAAGCGTGGAGGATAAGTTCAGTAATTCTGCTCGTTATTCTTGAGTCTTACTTGTGAGATAGCAGCTGGTGAACAGGCTGTGGCTGTGGCGGGCATTTTCATAGTAGGCGTTATCCTCTGCACAGACACCAAAACAACATCACTGGTGGTACGCAGATGTCGTCTCCACATTGTCATGTCTGCAGTTTGCAGTTCAAGTGGAACCAAGTGAAAGAAGGTTTGGCTTTCTCTAGTGTTGTTTACGTGAACCAACATCCAGCTGTGGATTTACTGGCAGAACATCGTGCTTTTAATGATGTTAAGTTGAGCTGAGAAATGGTGCTCCAACCTGCTGCTGATATATTTATATAGTTATGATCAGTGTTAAGGTTGTCACTCAAAACAATTAATTATTATTCATATTTGTAGTATTATTTAATAATAATTGCATTACTTTACTTAATTACTCATTTTGCAACAAAGTAACTAGTTGTTGCACTACTTCCCAAAAGGTTGATTCTGTTCATCTGGATGTAGCGAGAAACGTTTCGTGACTCATCCAAGTGAGTGTACAATGACTGAAACTAGCACCACTGAGTGAACAATGGGCTGTGAGGTCAGTTCCTTGATCATTAATATGCAAATTGTCATGACCATTGATCAACAACCACTGAGCAAAGCCCATTGATTACATACCATTGATCAAAGACCACTGATCAATGGTCACGAGTACCATTCACAGAGAGTTGGGGAATGGCTGCAATTATAGCATTTTAAGATGGTGACAGATGTACCTTTAGGGCCCCTACTCGATTCCCTTATCACGTAAATAACCTCCTTGACTCCGCGCTCAAACCAGCGTTCCTCCCTGTCCAGGATGTGTACATCCTCATCATTGAAAGAGTGTCCACTGGCCTGTAGGTGTAAATAGACTGCACCTAAATAGAATAGTCCTGGCCTGACGAGGTAGCTCTTCTGTGTTGAGCCATCTGCTTCATCAGAGGTTGTTTGGTTTCCCTGATGTATAAATCAAAGCAATCCTCCTGCACTCAACAGTGTACACTATGTTACTCTGTTTGTGTCGGGGGACCCGATCCTTGGGGGTGGGCCAGTTTTTGGCGCATCATGTTTTGGCGTTTAAAAGCCACAGAGACACGGTGTTTAGAAAAAATGTGTCTCAACTGTTCTGATACTCCTGACACATACGGGATCCCTGAGGCATTACTAGGCAGCAGTTGTCCTTTTCTCCTGGATCGGCTGGAGCGTTCTTTAAGTGCCGTCCCAGCTTTGACAAATGTCCAGCTGGGGATGTAAAGGGTCTTCTTGATGTGCTGTTCTTCTGCCTCCCTGGCTGCTGTGTCTGTGGGGATGGTGTTCGCTCTGTGTTGTAGTGTCCTGATGACACCCAGTTTGTGCTCCAGTTACATCACGGAGCCCTGCTCTCAAAAACTGACGTAGATGTAACACTATCTAAGGAGCAGGATTTAAGAAATAAATTTAAAAATGTTTATGAATTTCATGTTAGGAAACCAACGATGTACTGTCCACTTTCACTCTCTGTCTGTTTTTCAGTAAAGTTGGTTGGCTAGCTGCACTCAAACAGGAAAATCCATCTGTGAGCCGTAATGTTTGGGTTTGTAAAGCACTTCATAAATGAGGACTGTGTGGAGGCCTGTTTGAGTCAGGTTACAGGTTTTTCACCTGGACCGGCAAGTTGGAGTCAGAAACTCTGATTTTGGCTGGCTGTACTGAGCAGTGCAATCAGGTGATGTGATCAGCGCTATTTTATGCAATGAATTCTCTTTCTTTGCCCAACCCATTTCAAACTGTTTACTACATACACAACTACACCACACCACAAACGTCCCATCAGCATGTCTGCAGGAAAAACACGATGTATGCGATGCATTTTCACTTGTCTTCAATAAGAAGCAGTTATGTTTTTCTTGTGATATGCATCTAGTAACCTGTGATATTGTAAACTGCTTGTATTGGTAAAAGCGAATATTTTATTGCATAAAATTGTGCTGATCGCATCATTCAAACATCTGCTTTGCCAGCTGATTGCTGGCACACCTGGTCTGGTGAGGAAAAGCTGGAGTGTTGGACTCCAGCTTGTTGGTCTGGTGATCAAACAGGCTCTCCTCCACACTGTGCTCATTTATAAAGTGCTTTACATACCCGAACATTACAGCTAACAGCTGGATTTTCCTGTATGAGTGCAGCTAGCTAAACAACGTAGAGCCACTTACTGCTAAAGAGACAGACAGTGAAAGTGGACATTATGTCCTCGATTTCTTAACATAAAACTCATTGTTAAAGCCAGGACAGCACAAAAGTCTTTTAGCTTTAGTCTTCTCATTTTCTTTTGAGTTATCGATTCTGTCTCTAGCTGACTAACATAAAAAAAATCTTTTAGCTGCAACCAAACAACCAACAACATGACGTCATGTTCCACACAGACAGAAGATGGCGTTAAACATGTTTTTAAAACGGAAACTTGAAGCGCTTATTTGTTAAATCCAGCTTCACTGATAGTATCAAATCTGTGTCAGTTTTTAAGAGCAGGGCCCAATGATCCAAATTAGCCTTTATATGTGCAGTGTCCATGCAACAACATAAATCCACATGTATAGAAGCTTCATTTGGGCGATCGTGGCTCAAAGAGTTGGCAGTTCGTCCTGTAACCGGAAGGTTGCCAGTTCGAGCCCCGGCTCGGACAGTCTTGGTCGTTGTGTCCTTGGGCAAGACACTTCACTTACCGCCTACTGGTGATGGCCAGAAGGGCCGATGGCGCGATATGGCTGCCTCGCTCCTGTCAGTCTGCCCCAGGGCAGCTGTGGCTACAACTGTAGCTTGCCTCCACCAGTGTGTGAATGAATAGTGGAATTGTAAAGTGCTTTGAGGGCCCTGAAAAGTGCTATATAAATGCAATCCATTATTATTTTAGTTTTTACAATATGAACACAAGTTGAATATCGGCCCAAAACAACTTTAAAGTGAGAGTGGTTCTACTGTAGAAACAATGCTGCACTCTGACTGTTCATCACTGCTTTTGTTATTTGTTGGTGTTCAGGCTCTGGCTGCTGGACTGGAGTCAGCATGCACTCAGCTTTAACGTCACTCTGGGTTTTTTAGGTGTTAGCATGCTGCCTTTGCAGATGCTTTCAGTGAGCCAAAGTTGTGTTAGCAGTATTATTCAGTCAAAGCATCAACTGCATTTCCCCATCATGCTCTTGTCCTTTCATGCAGTACAAATACAAGTAATAAATACATCAACCCATTCCTCATAAGTCGTAGACCATTCCACAGTTGTCTTCTTGAATACGTATTTAAATTAGCTGCTTGTAGTGCAAATGTGCAGGAAGAAAAAAAAAAAGTTTGTTTAACTTTACCTGTACCTATAATGTAATTACTGAATTTAGCACACTACATTGCCACGTTACTGAAAAATGTGAGTACAGTAACGTGTTACACGGGCAGTGTTGGGAAGGTTACTTTTAAAATGTATCCCACTACAGATTACAGAATACATGCCCCAAAATGTATTTTGTAATGTATTCCGTTACGTTACTCAATGAGAGTAACGTATTCTGAATACTTTGGATTACTTAATATATTATCATGCTGTTTACAGCTACATGAATGTACTATTGCTGTGATTTATTACTGTTACTGAAGGTCCGCGGCTCCGAACCGTAGTAAAGGGACCTCTGGCTCATACGGTGGGTTCTGTGTCGGCTCGTAGCCGAAAACTAGCTTTACTTTGTTGTCTGGGTCAACTTTGCTAGCGAGAGACAGAGAGAGGCGTTGAAAGGCTGCTCCAACGGAACTTATTGTTTTTGGAGGAAAACACGAACACGGTGTACAGTCGAGTCTTAATAGCTTACTTACAACTGGGCTCGTCAGGCACTCTTCTTGGCTGCAGTGGTTATTATTATATTTACATGCTTCCAGCTCCCATTTTTGCTCAATGACAGCTCGTACTTTTCCTTTTTCTCCCTCCCTCGCTCACAGACACATAACGTGTATGGCAGTCCATTCTCCCTGCAGCACGGACTACACTGCCTGTGATGCTACATTCTTTAGAGCTATATCAGTAGCATTCTGCCTATTAGCTTAGCACAACAACAACAAAAAGGCCTCTCTCACCCAGGAAACATGCAGAGAGAGCGTCACCCTGTAACCATGGCAACCGTAACGCTGCCACCTGGAACAACAGAACGTAGCTGTCAAACAAAACCCAAACAGTCCTGACCCGCCACAATATGAAACAGGGAAGTACCGCCGTGTAATCCATTTATTTCAACAAAGTAACTGTATTCTAAATACCACCTTTTTAAACATATTTTGTATTTTAAATACGTAACGGCGGTACATGTATTCTGTTACTCCCCAACACTGTACACGGGTTACGATTAGTCTCATGTTCCCTATTACTGACTGCAGTTCTGGGTTCACACCAGCCACTGCTATTGTCAACAACATTGTTTGCACATAAAAACTAGAGAGCCACAGTTGCCATAGTGACGTCACCTTCTCTAACTCAGTTGCTTACTTTGCATTTCTTATTGCTTCTTAGGGAAAACTGAAGAATGTTCCTGGAGTTTAATTTTCACAAACTTTTTCACTAAATAGTTCCGAAGGCTTTTCGTGAATAAATGTTAAATGATAAAATGAATTAAAAATATTAGTTTGTCTAGCAAGATAACTAACTAGCAGAAAAGATACACAAGTTGGGGTTGTGTTACAACCCGGCTTACATTAGACTTAAAAATGCATCAAAGCATAATACCAAAAAAATATAGAGAAAAAATACGTGTCTAATACACTACAGTCTTTATATAAATAAGAACTAAGCTGCATCACTTTGTTGAGAAAGGCTCTGTTCCAGTGATGCTTGTTTACTGAATAGTTAAAAATAACTGTGAAGTTTTGAATAAGTGTTTCTTATTTCTGAAATATAGCAATGGAGCTCTAGTTTTATGTCTTCTCTCTATAACGAGAAGAAAGGAAAGGCTCACGAGTCACAATAACAGTATTAGAATTTCTTAGGAGCTAGATCCTAAATAGGAAGAAAGTAAATAAGGATTAAAGTCTCTTTAAGCAGTCAAAACCTCTTCTCAACAGAAACCATCTGCTGTTGTTGCTCATTATTTTGCCGTCGCGTAGGAACACACGATGTGGGTGGAAGTCTACGGTGTAGATGAAGGTACATCAGGTACGTCTGTAAAGCGTGGGAGTTTAGGTTCTCATGAATGAAAGTTAAAGAGAGGCAAAAACAAAAGGTGGAGAGTTTTAAAAAAGGTGTGTTGAATCCTCGCCACCTACACTGCCGAGTGCTTTCTTTGGCGTCAGCTCCCAGTAGAATGTGTACTCATGTTCATTTGGTTCCATTGATTTTTGCTCACTGAAACGTTACCGTGGAAACAGGAAAAGGCACCTTGTCCCTCATCCCTTTGCATTTCTTTTCATCGTGCTAAAGGAGACTAAGGCACCTCATTGAGAGCAGAGCAGAGTAGTACACCCTCGCGTTTCTCTTCATCTCTCCCCATGTCTACCTCAGTTTGCCTGTCTGCTCACCCGTTTCTTAGTTTTGACCAACTTTCATCACTACTTTCTTACATGACAATGAAAAATAGGTGCACTGATTTATTGAGGCATGTGCAAACATGAAAATAGAACACATAAAGCAGAAAAAACTTCAAACAAGCATGAAAACAAATATTTAATGATCACCTTTATTCTTCAACAGCCTGAACTCTCTTAGCCAAGATGTCTTCTGATTTCTTTAACCCTCTCGAGGCAGGCGTTGCCGATTTCCAACAGTTAAAAACTAACAACCTGATTACCCCACATACTTATTTTATGAGTTTTTTTACTCAGAAGTACCACTGCAGGACTTGGTTGTGCATTAGCAACAAAAAGTTAATTTGAGCCTGAGAGGGTTAAGTTATTTCTTAAAGATTATTTCCCCCAGGCTGATCTCACACTGCTTCAGTAATGTCGAGGTCCAAGCTCTCTGGGGAGGCCAGTCCATGTTTGATAGTGTTTAGAATTGTGTGTGCATGTTTTGGGTTTATTTCCATACTCAGATATGCTTTTTCTGCATTGCAGTGTGTTTGAGAACATTGTTATGCTGAAAAATGAAGCCACTGACAATCATATGCTTTTCAGAAGGGATTGCATGGTGGATTCAAATATGATGGTAGTTTCTGCATTCATGATTCAATCAATTTGAATAAGATCTCCAAGACCACTTGCTGAAATGTAGCCCCAAACCATAACACTCACTACCTCTGTCCTGAACTCATCTATGCATATTGATAATGATTTGTACCAGAAATTTCCAATTTAGATTATTCTCTCCATGAAACCTGTTGCCACTGATTTTTAGTCCATTTCTCAACCTTTTCTCCCTGTTTTCCTCTTCACCTTGCTCAAGGGATTCACACAGGGATTCATCTTGTTGGTGCAAAAATTAATGCGAACAACTGACACGTTTTTGCAACAGGATGGTGGTATCAGAGTGCCTAACGATGCTATTTAAAGTTTGTCCTATGTTAAGTTCCCTGTTATTTACAGCACTAATCCCTTGAGCTAGGTGCCTTTTTTATACTTAAATGATTCATAGCTCAGTGTTAAATGGTTTAACAAACAAAATATTTTCACTGAAAATGGTCAGGTAGGATTTGAAAGAAATAATTGAATGAACTGCAGCAAATAAAAGAAGTTCTGGAGAACTGTTGTTTAAGCTTAAAAAAAAGCTTTAAAAAGTTTTTCAAAAATACAGATCCTGGGAAACAAAATATAAAGAAAGGGGAACTGGCTTACTTATGTGTAGTAGTGTACAGGCAGTATATAGATTAGCAATATACAGCACATAAAGTGTTAATGCACACATCAAAGATGGTAAATGAATGGGCTTGTGATAAGTATTTATTTGCTGAGAGCTTGCTGTGGTGTATCTAGGCTATTTATTGATCCAACAAAGTCTCTCCAGTTAATCATTCTATAAATTCCTCCTACAACAATTAAATACAGACTTGTACTGTAGCTCTGCAGTCCTGATCACACACAACAACATGTTGTTGTGTGTGATCAGGACTGGATCGTGATTCTTGCCACTCTTTCCTTCTTTATACTGACTCTGTTTTTTTTAACGCTATAAGTTTTAAATACTTCAGAGGTATATTAGCATCATAGACCATAATGAAGGTTAATCAGTAGCTTTTGTCATCCACACCTGCCTCACCACATGCAAGCTGCAGTGCTTAGCATGGCCAGCTAACTAGCTTACTTACTGTATATTCTTAGCCAGATTCTAGCTGTTACGCTAATGCTAGCACTTTTGTCCTGCTATTCATTCAACACAGGCAGCGTTTGAAATCACTCACTAGTCTCTGGACCATAGACTGTTTTTATTGTTTTCCTGTCCCATTTTACAGTGAATATAAATTATATAGTGCACTTGGAATATTCCAAAAATACTTAGCATAGCATACATTTAATAAATGCCAAAAAGATCACTCAAATCATATTACTGTTTTTTCTTACTGGTAATGGGCTCACCATTACATGGTCCTTCTCACAGAAGTCCTTATAGAGGGAGTAGGGACTTAGTGAGTGATTTTGGACACAACCATACTGTAGCAATGAACTTTGACCTGTAATTGGCATAGAACGGACCAGCACAGACTATGATGCGAAAACTGGTTTCTTTAAAATATGCTTCTCAGTGCTCTTGATTTGCTGGTTAAGCAAAGGAAAAAACTGTGAAACTGTTTTTACACTGACTCTGCTCTTGAGCAAGGCACTGAAGATATTTCAACTACTAAAGTTTCACCTGTCTGTCTGTGTGTATCACATGTACCATGCGTACTGTTGCGTGCATGTATGTGTGTGTGTGTGCACGTGTGCGCATGTATCCAGGCTGTCTGTTTGTGTGGTCTGATCAGTGTGTCATTGTGTGTCCCCTCTCCCTCTCCCTGCTCCTGCCAGTCACCCCAGAGGCCATCGGCTTCCTGTCGGCGGTGGGTGTCTTCATCGTGGCGTTGGCCGTCCTCTTCCTCTTCATCAACAAGAAACTGTGTTTCTCACGTGTCGGCGGTCTGCCCTGCCTGGAGGTACACGGTCGTCGCAAGAAAGGACGGGCTGGAATCCGCCAGGGCCTCGGTGAGTGACTGACAACTCGATGACAGTAACATGCCTACTCGTGTAGGAGAGCCAGGGTCCATAATGATCACATATATATTTTGTTATAAATTCACAGGACAGCTTCCAAAAATGATACATTTTACTGAGAAGCAGCAAAACTGTGGTGTTTGAATTTTAAGTTTTACTAGCCAGTGAGTCCTGCCACACTTCAAGGTTTTTCTCAACTAGAAACATCTCAGAGAGAGTACACGTCTCCTGTTTGCAGTTTGACCCCAATTAAAGTGTTCAGCAGCAGAGAGAGAACGTGGGAGAGTTTGTATTTGTCCAGTGATTTCTGTGGGCGAGTTTGTATCTATGAGAGAGGGAGTTGCGTGACTCAGCCGCATACTGCTACAAAGCTGTTCACGATTAAAAAATGTTAACGCTGCGAAAGCTTTATGAAAAAGTCCACCTCCGAGGAAATTCAGAAAGAAACACAGAGTGCAGTACTCAGGGTGCAGCTTTTGTTCCCATTTTTGTCACCCACTTAAACTTTTTTCCTTCCTCCCACTTGTCAAACAGTGCAAACACGCAGAGCAAAGGTTACCATAGGTTACCTTTTATTCAATGTCCCATAACCTGTCTTGCAAACATGACCATGAGTCACGTTTACATTGAAGACAACACTTCAAAATCAATACTGTGTACTCGGTTAGAAATATAAAGTAGATGGGATATTTTTACAACTGTGCTACTTCTACTGCTTTATTTTCTAAACTATATAAATTTCAAAGCTTGTAATTTGATTAATGATTAATGTTTTTGAAATTCACATTTGTATGACGCAGACTTTAGTCAAGATGGAATACATTTGTCATTATTGCTAAATAAAGCTGTGCCTTTCCTACTTTGACAAAGGCCTCTACCACACCAGAGTTCCTGCTGTGAAAACATCTATTAGACCTGAGCCAACTGGGAAGACGCTAACATGGTGCCAGTTACCTGTTTAAAAACCTGTTTTATTGCACCTGACCCATCCTCACCTGTGTCCAGTCCCAGTGTATTAATAGCTAACATATTCCCACTGGTCTTTGGCACATTGTTCTTGTTATTCCGCTGGGTTTCATTCCCAACTGCTGCTTTTGATCTTTTATTGCCACGTGAACTGTTCACGACCTTCCTGGTCAAACCTTTATCTTCAGCAACACATCACTGAATCACCAGAGTGGTTTAAGGTTAGCCCTGCAACAGATTGGTGACCTGTCCATGCAAGGTGCTCTGTGCCTTTCGCTCTATGATGGCTGGGATAAATACGAGCCATCAGCAACCCTTAAATTTATACGTGGAAGAAAACAAGATGATTCCGGAATTTCTTGCGTAGAGTTTTTCTTCAGTAGTAACAATTTCTTTCCTTTGCCTAATTCTTAAATTGAATATTGATGAATGTAATTATTTAATTTGTATTAATGCTGACAGAAAAGACCTGCTGAGAGCTTCCTGAAGAGGGTAAATCCTTCAAACCAGCTCAGATCTGGTTGAGAGCCTCTGAATCATCTTAGCATTAAGAGCAAATTGAACAAGTGGTCAGCAGAGGTAAACCCATATTTGCTCTTATTAAGGAAGCAGAAATGAAAGAAGGGCATGTTCACATTTGCTACAGTAGGATGGTGGAGACTGTGAGTCAAACTGTGAGCAAACATTGGCTTGTTAGTTTTTCACCTGTAACAGGTGGAGCCTCTGCTATTTCCAGCTAGTTTCCTGAACAAACAGCATATCCTGTTTATAGTCTCTTCATAAGATTCAGCTGAACGTCTGTGGACTGGATGAGGTAGGAGCTGTTTGAAAACTCAGGTTCAGTCAAACTGTGTGTGGAAACAGGTTTAACTTAAACTCTAGTCTCAGGCTTAGCACAAGGTTAAAGGTTTAAGGTTAATTTGACCTATATTTTCATCAATATTCCAATACTGAGGGCTAATAAGCTTGAGTTATGGATGTTGTTGAGAAGTGACAAGTACAGTAACAGTGAATGTCCTGTTAATTAAAGAGCTTTTCTTTATCCTATTCTACAGAGTAAAAAACTGAATCACACTGAAGGAATTAAGTAATAAACAAATGTATTTAAAACATTGTGTTTTATATTTTGTATTCCTAGTAGCTTAACCAGCATCTGGCAGTGTGATAGCCGCTGTGTTTTCTGTGTGGGGCGAAAAATGTTTTCATTATAACGGAATAAATGTATAAATAAATACTTTTATACAGCAATAAATAAATTAACCAAAAAATGGAAATGAGAAGAGCATTGAATTAAATGAATGTCTTTTCCTCACAGAAACAATTATTGTGGCTATTTCGTGATTTTTATTTTCTGTTATTTCTTTTTTTTTTTCCTTTAATGTAATTTCTTTGTTGTTCTGTCTGTATATGAATTAGCTGGGTAGTCCTGATCGTAGTCAAAAGCAGAATTCGTTTTTTCTGGGTGAATCAGACATAAGCAAATAATTCTTATCAACTACACATGCTAATTCTTCACCTAGCCTTTTGTAAACAACAATCAATGGCTTTGAGGTCAGGCTAGTGTTTCTTACCTTATGAACACTCAGACACAAATAAACAAATGTATAAATTTAACATAATTAAATATAGGATTCTTTATAAGGTTGGGGAACCCTGCAGTCAGCTGAGACTGAAGAAGTCACCTGGATGAGTGACGAAACGTTTCTCCTGAAAACGCTGCGTCCAGATGAACAGAATCAACCTTTGGAGATAAATAAATACAGCGACATGTGCATATGTGCAAAAAACAAACAAACGTGTTGAATTATGTAAAATTAATACATCAGTTCTTTATAAATAGAAATAGAATAGTAAACTTAGTAAGACATAAGAAATAGAAACACAAAAATTGCTTTGAAAAAAGAAAGAAAGAAAATAATGACGTGACCTATAAATATATAACTAAAAAAGAAAATATTAAATACAGATCTAATGAACAGAACAACAAGTAAGGCTATAAATACTACAGTAATGATACTTACAGTCCTGCCCTGTTTTAATACATTTGGATAGCTGTTGAACTCAAACAGACAAGCTTAAAACCAGCACAACACCTGAGCTAGCATGTTGTATTTTCCTTCATTTACCATAATCAGCTATGATCTTTCCAGGCATCATCATCAATGATGAGGAAGATTTCAGCACCATATTGGTGTTTTTTTGTCACTCAGAGGATTCCTGTACGCACGCTGCTTACAAGAACACCCAAGTCTCTGTTGCCATAGCAGGCTCACTCATGGTGACCTGTTCACAGCATAATTTAACACTGTTCTTTGCTATTTTAAAGAAATCAGACAAAAATTAGAATTAAGGACTGAAAACAACAGGACTGTAAACACATCAACACTGGAAACTTAACAGTTTTAGTCCAGAACTTCCCTTAAATGGAGGTCCCTGCAGATTAAAATCTTTGTATTATTTCATTTTGAGTAGTATTTCACATAATACCACATCATTTTCATGCTGTTTAATATGCAGCACTGAGTACAGCAAAACAAGTAGTAGGTGTGGCTTAGGCTGTGGAGCATTGGGCTTTCTTTAGCCTTAAGTTTGGACCAGACCTCTCTGAAAAGTTGCTTTTTTGTTACCAAAATATTTCTTCTTTTAAATTTTGCTCAGTATTTATGTTTATTTACGTCTTTGAATATTAAAGCTTCCCACAAGAACAACAACCTTTAAAAGAGATAACATTTGTCTTTGTTAAGAGGATTGTGTATAATGAATAAAAATGGAAAGAAAAAAGTTTTTCAGTTTAAAACAGAAATTTAAAGAAAATATTTTATTCTGCATAAATGTCAAAATCATAGTGGCTATCCACACATACGAGCATCTCCCTTCAGATGCAGTTAAAAACCTATTAAAACTATTCTGTTAGTCAGAATTATCCCAGGTTTTATGTTTCTAGCAGACAAGCTCCTCAGTTGATCTGAAATAACCCATGTGTTTCAGCCAGTATAACCACTGAGTCGCATTGCTTCACTGTAAAAGTCTGCAAAAAGAGAGAAGTTAACAGACCAATCAGCCTTGCTCGCCCACACAGCGTGTACAGCCTTGTTTTTGTTCTGTATGTAACCATGGCAATTGCTCAGGCAGGTACGGTGACCTGCACTTTAGAGAAGAGGGGGCTGATTGCTCCACTGCCGCGTCACTCATTCAGCTGTTGCTATCTAGTTATGGTGAAATTATAAAGGTAGTGAAGTGACCCTCAACCCCACTAACGCTAATACGCGTCGTTATTTTGAACAGACCGAGGCTGAGCACAGCTTTAAATGTGATCTCGCTTATTTACCTCTCGTAGAGGAATTATTTTCCTCCTCCGCAACACTGAATGGTTTTAACATGTTGGTTGGTAGGTGGTAGTTAATTGTTCTTTCACAAAAAACCTTTTGTGTTTTTGACAAACACACAGACAACAATGGCCATACAGTCAAGTGCAATTCAATCATAGTTACAGGCATATGACAGAGTAACAGAGTAATTAGACTTTAAAGTCTTAACTGGCGTGTACACCAAACTGGAGGCTCTTGACCTTCTTAGTTCTGTAGGTGTCCTTTGGGTCTGTAGGATAGTCTGTCCAAGAAGTTTCTCCTTTAGTTTTGTCAGTGTCTTTTCAAATGTTTTCCTTTCATCTGGATTTCCTCTCCTCCTCTCCTGAACTCTCCCAGCTTTTCCCATTTGTGAGTCCCTCTGTTTCCCTGTCTTTACCTCCCTCCAGTGAACAGCTATGGCGACGACGACGACGATGCCTCCAGCTCGTCAGACAGCGAAGATGAGATCCTGAGGCAGTTTGAGATGTCCGTGTCTCGTTCACAGAATTTTCGCACCGCAGCAGCAAACATCGGTGAGCAGCAGCCCCAGCAGACTCACCCGTCACTGGGTCGACGACACAAATTTACCCGACTATCAGACCAGGAGGAGGGCAGCACTGAGCCATCAGACTGTGAAGGTACTCATCCAGATACTGATTTGGGAATAATGATAGATAAAGACTTAGCCAGCAGTAGTAATCTACTAATCTGTCCTGATGAATCCAAAAAGCCTCAAATACTGTTTTTCCTGGAGATTAGAGGCTGTAAAGAGCTCAGGGAGAGAGCGTGGAAAGATGGAGGCATATGACACTTTGTGCTTGTTGGTTTGTTTGTTTTAAGAAAAGCCCGAGGATAAGGACGAATTAGAACGTTGCAAACAAACCAGCTCTCTTTTTTTACACTATTTTATTTACTCTATTTGTGGTTTTTGTAGATCAAATGATCAAAATCACTCATTATCACTATCTCATTCACACCTCGCTCAGCTGCTACATAACTTACTGCACGAACAGCACCCTTATTTGCTTTTTTACAGCAATCACAGACAAATATTTAGAAAAATCCTGAACTTACTCTTCGTTATAACATGAGCAGCAGGTGGTTGGTGGGGGTGGTGACATGGTTTGGTCAGGGTCACTCTGATTCAGCTTCTGTTATATATTTCCACCTTTATAAACAACATACACACACACACACACACACACACAGGATGACTTACCTCAGCTTGTTGCTATGGTGAACTCTCTATGCAGCCATTGATATAACAGTCAGGCCGACCTTAATGACAGAGAATTGGAGATAATTGCTATTGATTGGTCCGAGGTACGGCTTGTTCTCCGAGTGTTCCTGCGTTAGGAAAAGGCCAAGGGTTGTCAAATTGCACAATATCCCTCCTGTTAACACACTGCTGTGCTAAACAAGGTTAGAAAACTGCATTTAGACCTTTAAGACTAAATTAAATGGTATACTAGAGGAGATATTCACGTCCACCTAGGTCTAATTTCAGTAATTTGTGTTGATGTAGGTGGCAGCTATGTTTACATGTTCACCTCGTTCTGTTAGGAAGAGTTTCACTGCTGGATCACTGCACAGAGAGCACATATGTTAGGTGAGGATACATACACATACATTTTACATTCATGATGGAAGTATAAGTTTCTTAATCAAGCTGAAACATTTGAAGCACCAACTCACAGTTTTCCAGTAATTTGCACCTGATGTGCAAACATTTCCATTGCATTTTGCCGTAACATTTCTGAGCAGGGTTTTAAGGTTCTTTTGAGAAAAGTCAGTCTTTCTCGGTCAGCGCTCTCTCGATCCATGATGATGTAAAACTTATTTCAAAGGGAACATTGATGCTACTAGTTTACAAGTAGTTTCGCCTCATCTGAGGGTCCCAATTTTCATTTTCTTCTAGACTCTGGCAAAGTGGTCACACATCTAAATAACTTGTACTTATGTATAGTTGATGATCTTGGAATCGGCAGTTGTTTTAAATAGGCTGTAAAAGACCATATCTTCACTGACTTCCTGGGACTTTCCCATTGTTCTGAATATTGGTCATACAGTGAATGCTGTCAAACAAACTACCAGTTGTAGTCAATCATTTAAAGGACATCGTAGAACCTTCAGCACTACTAAACCACTAAAGGATTTAGGAGAATGTATGTATATATTTGAGTCTGTATGTGTCATTTTGGCCATGTGTGGGTTAGAGAAAATCCCAAATAAATTCAAACTTGTGCATGCAGTTCTTGCTTTTTGAAATAATTAAAGATGTGTCGTGCAATCATTTTAACCTGGAAAAAGAACAGTTCAACAAAATAATTAAAAGCCATAAACGACCATGACATACATACATTCTACACATTCAATTAAAACTAAAAATTATTAGTAACTGCTTGTACATCTTCAGTGCTGTGAGTGCACAATAATAACTACTGTAACATTTTTGTTACTTTTTTTTGTTACTTGTCCCATTAGGAATTTTGCACTTTTAACCATAAAAGTGAGTGAGATAAAAGTAGGACGATGAAAAGTTCCATCTCCAGCGTAAATATAAAGTATCCTTTCACCACCAGTTTAAAAACAAGTGCTCTTGTTCCTGCAGAAACGGCAGCTCAAAGCCAACAGGGTTTCCAGGATCCGCTCTCTGCGGTGGTAGAAGCAAAAGAAAGGGCATCCATGCTCTCTTTGGACAGACCTGCAGGAGACCACCCACTGGCCTCCAGTGACTGTCCCACCGTGAGTATGGACCAGCAATCTACAGAAGCAGTGGATCATGACAAGAATGAGGTCACAGAAAGCCCCTCCGCCTGGACCCCAGAGGTACTACAATCAGACATTAACCATTTCTAGTCATTGGTGTGTTTGATAGCACTGGACCTTGTAAAAGTGGAGACAAGCATTAAGTTTACACTGCTTTACATCTATTTAAATGAGAAAAGAAGCATTTATTGGATAAACGCATCAGAGAATTTTCTTAATTTCAATCAATCAATACTGCAATACAGTACTGTGCAAAAGTCTTGAGCCACACCTCATGTCTAGGAAAATGGGAAACAAATGCAGTGATTTATTCACATCAATGACCAGAAAGTTAAAAGTAAATAAATGAATAAATAAATAAATGAAGTGGTGCATGGATTACTTAACGGGGTCATTGAGCTCACCGCGGCCCTGCTGTTCCCATCATGCTTGGCAGAGGTATCATCGTCACTCAGTTGTGAGAGGATTACCACTCTGCTGTGGTAAGCTGCTCAGGTTCACTTTGGAAGAAACAAACCAACCACGGCTCTCTGAGATTTCACATAAATTGCTGATACATTCTTTGCTTATTCATTTGTGAATAATGGTGTCGTACAATCCAAAGCAAGACTGTAGATCCACTGATTCAATATCATCCTCCAAGGAGGTGAATGACCACCTCCTAGATCTGTAATGGGACACCTTTTACCTGCAAGACAAAATCACAGGCGGCCATACTGTTCCCAATACCTTGGAATTTTGGAGTGATGTCACTCCTGAGTTAGCACGTTCCTGAAAAACAAGGAAAAACAGGATTTGTTTTGGTTCTTATCAAGATAGATCTATTCAAGTATTGCTAGCATCCCGAGTTATGACTAATCCAGGAATTTACCAGTTATTGTCAGGCTCTGTTTCACTCCTACCTCTGTGGTGGGAAGCCTGCTCTTCACTCCTATGACCTCTCCAAGCTCCAGAGCTTCTGATCGCAGTCACTAGGAGCAACAACAGCAGAGCATGTTAGCTCAGAGTGCTAACGCAGCTAACAAAGAGAAGTTCGCTGTGTGTCTGGGCCAGCTGAAGTGGAGCACAACGCTTGCTTGCTCGGATCTAGCACATGGAGTATCACTCTGATCAATGACTGATCCACGATCTAGTAAACCTCCCTGGTACATCATAGTTTTTCATAACACATGGTAAAGAGTATGGGCTTTCATTTATTTTATGATGATCTTCTTAATGGTTTAGTTCCTGCATTTGCTACATACACCAAGGTCTTGCATGCTAACTACCAACTTTTATTATTGAGCTGACACCATTATTGCACATAATCACACCTTTGCACATGGTGAGGAAACGTAAGGATCCTGCCACACGTGCTCGTTCTTCTCTTTGGTCACTTGTTCAGCTATGTTGCAGAAGAAAGACACACAGTTCTCTCTCTGTCTGCCACACATACACATGCTTCTTCTTTTAGTCTCAGTCTTTAGTGAGATCTTTGTACTAATTACTTTAGTAAATCACCTGTCTTTAATGCCGTAATCAGTGTTGTATAGCAGTGAATGTTGCCAACCTCTGCTTATGCAGAACACTCGAATCCTTCAACCTCAGTGACTATTGAGATATAACATTGATTGTAATTATTATTTTAGTTATTAACCACTTTCTAATCAATAATGTATTTTATAAGACTGATTATACTAATAGCTTATCTTGATTTCTCATTGATTTTGAGGATTTTAGTTATTAATTTATGTCCACAAGTTAATGGTTAATCATTTGAGAGGCTAATTGTTTTATCAGTCACTAACATTAATGTTAGTGCTGTCACAGTTATAATTGTGTTAGGTAATATCTGCTACATTGTCTGCATATGTATGTGTGCACGTGTGTAAACAAAGCATGCATGCATATGCAAATATTCCTGCTCTGGTATTTGTGTTTTTTGTATATATGTGTATATCGTTTTTGTGTGTTTGTAGAATTCACAACCTCTTAGTGACCAAATCACACTTTGAAATTGGGCGCAATCTGTGCTGTAAACACCTCCCACACACACACACACACACACACACACACACACACAGGGTGATACTGAAATCTAGAAACGCTTCATAAATAACAAATGAGGTTGGATCAGAGGGGCTGCAGAGCTACAGAAACCCAGGAGAGCCTTTTTTTTGTTAGCAGTTTATTTATAGAGTTATATAACAGCCCCGCTCGTGGTTAAAGATACAGCAAATATTACAGCTGCTAATAATGCCACCCTTTCTGCTATGTTTACTGCCGTTATACCTGTTTCATACTACCTTCAAGTTTCAGGTTTGTCTGGAACCCACAGACACAACCATAAAATGTTTTAAATCTGTAAAACCACATCATGCATCAGTAATAGATTAAACTATTATCACGTAACCAAGATAACCATCATCGCCCACCAGTCAACTCTGATTATAAGTATTTATGGAATATGGTTGTTACACGGCAGTGTGTGAAGCCCACATAAGCAAAAAGCATCTATAAAACACTTGATGGCAAAATACAAGAATGTATAAAGGAACATTTTTTAATGTAGCCCAGTGCTATTTTTTTTAAACGTTCAGTTGTTGAAGAAACTATCAGTGACAATTACACACCTTTACTTCACTGTGTGGACACCAACAGCTACAGTTTGTTTAAACTTGAAACCATGGCTTGTGCAAGTCCAGTGATGAGCAACCTGTATATTTAATGGGAACCTTTCCTATTAAACTATTAAGCATTAAATTGGCATTTGTAAAACTGAAACTGCTCTCCTTTTAAGCTGACTTTCTCCTGATTGGCTGCCCCTCTCAAATAAATTTGAAATATAGATTACATGGATGGCGGCTGCTGTTCTTAAGAGCAGGGTGCTATGACCAAATTACTTATATTGGCTCTCAGTGCCATCATAAAAAAACAAGGACATGTAGAGATATAAGCATTTAGAGCAGTCTGAATCTTGTGTTTTCTTTTATTTTTGCCTAATAGGCCGTCTTTTAGGTTGATAGCAATCAATAACCTTTAAATATGTGGTATTCTGAAGTTCACAGACATTGCTTGTGTGTTACTTAGGATTATTAAAGATGTCTCTGATTTTATTTTTATCTCAACTAAATAAAAAATAAAAAATATGTTAAAAACAACAGCTAGTGAACAATTAGTAGGAACAAGTGGTGTAAAACTTAATTCTCATATTTTAGTAAACAAAATAACAGAAATGTTTTTTCGTGGAGATCGCTTTGTAAGGTAATATTCCTTCATTTAACTTGGGCCACTAATGATAAAGGTCTGTGATGTTTAAATTGAAAGTTATGCTTTTACTGTTTGCACATTTATACTGATGCCACCCCACTGCTACATTGGTCACATGAGCTACTACTTCCTGTTACTAGCAGCAGTAAACGTTAATGCTTCTTTTCAGGTGGAGGTCCATTCTTATGTTTTTTTATGTGTGCATCTCCTGACCTGCACATCCGGTAGACCTCGGCAGCCCTCTGATTACCTTATCTCCCCAGTGGTTGCCATGTCGACAGCAACACTCGGCCCGCTCTGTCAACACTTGACACAATCGATGTTGTGTTTGCTGACTGCACGGGAGCATTTAACTGCAGGGGTTGGGGAGAAGCAGGGGGGGGCTTATGTATGCTTCAGGATCGCATTTCTGCTCACTTTGTCTCTCTGGACATTTAAAAGAAAGTGATTATTATGACTGACAGGTGAATAAAAAGCCAGAAAATCCCTTGAAATAAGAAGGTGACAATCAAATTTTTTTGTACTAACATACTTTTGCTTATTTAAGTCATAAACTGGTTACCACTAGAATCCACTGACTGCAGCTGTCCTCCTTAGCAAAAGGTTAAATTACAGGTTGGTGTAGTGTGTTTGTGATGATTTCTCTCCTTACTTTGCCAGGAAGAGCCACCTCCTCTTGGCGAAGTCTCGTCTCAGCCAGGCTGTTCTTCCCCTCGAACTCCTATCTCCAAGTGTGGAGATCTGGTCCTCTCCCTGGAGTACCGTCCTGCCGCAGAAAAACTGCTGGTCACTGTGATTTCGGCCCGAGACATCCCCGACAAGGCTCGAAGTGGGATGAGCGCCTGGCAGGTGCATGTGGTCCTGCTGCCCTCCAAGAAACAGCGACACAAGACCTCCGTGCAGAAAGGCTCACTCCCGCACTTCAACGAGACGTTTCGCTTCTCGCGCCTGGAGCCATCCGACCTGCAGAAGTCAGCTATCAGGTTCAGGCTGTATGCGCTGGGTAGCAGGATATCACGCGAGCGAATGATGGGGGAGAAAGTGCTGCGTTTACGAGGACTTAACCCTGACGGGGGGACGATGGAAACGACACTAGTCCTGGAGCCTAGAAGTAACCTGAAGGTAAGTAGGAAAAATGCCGTCAAGTTTTGGGTGTAACTGAATTTAAAAAGGATTTTGGGAGGTTTCTGTTCAGCGTACCTGTAGCCACCACGCTTGTTTTTATTCCTCAGAGTGTCGACTCCCAGCTCAGCCTGTCTGCCGTTTCTCAGAGCGACAGCGCCTCATCAACCCAGTCTCTGACCCACGGTGGCGTCCCTGAACTGCTGGTGGGTCTCTCCTACAATGCCACAACGGGACGCATGTCTGTGGAGCTCATCAAGGGCAGCCACTTCAGAAACCTTGCCATGAACAGGCCACCAGGTCTGCAGGGAGCCTCTCTCACACATACATACAAACAATCGAATTATATACATTTGGTACACATGTTCACTGTATACATGCAAAAACATCCAGCCAAACTGAAATGGCATTCATAACAATCTCTTCTTTTCTTCATCACTTCTTCTCTTCCCTCCTCCCCATTGGTCCAGACACCTATGGACGACTGACTCTGCTGAATTCAGTTGGTCAAGAGATCTGTCGGACTAAGACGACAGTACGCCGTGGTCAGCCCAACCCCGTGTACAAGGAGACATTTATCTTCCAAGTTGCTCTGTTCCAGCTGTCAGATGTCACTCTGCTGATCTCTATCTACAACCGCCGCAGCATGAAGCGCAAGGAGATGGTGGGTTGGATCGCTCTGGGCCAGAACAGCAGCGGCGATGAAGAGCAGCTTCACTGGCAGGACATGAGGGAGGGTCGAGGACAGCAGGTCTGCCGCTGGCACGTCCTGCTAGAGGCATAAAATAACTGTCAGGCAGGACTTTACTTTCCTCTGTGGTTTTTCTTATATTTTTTTATTCTGTAGTTAGACAGATTTAGAGCTTTTGGAAAAGAAAAGAAAAGCCTTGATTTAGAGAGTGGATTATTATGGTTAAGATTTCAGGCCTCAGTGATTCACAGAATCTCCCCAATTTTTACATCCAGCACAGATGGTTAGTTTGTGTCAGCATGCAGGACAAAGTCATCGGTCCTCAGGCTGTAATCAGTTTAAAATACAAGCTTTCAATTCATGTTTCAGGAAAGAAAAAATATTTAAAGACTTTTGGCTATAAAAAGACATTGAAGGCATTCAATTTACTTCTGAATTGGCAGATAGAAGTCAAATATTTCTGTCTTGTTATCTCTCACACTTCACTGCAGGACATTTGTCCTCTGTAAACTAAACTGCAGAGAAGAAATAGGGAGATTCGACATTCTGGAAATATTAGTGGCACATCCTGTCAGAAGTGTCACAGATTTGCATTTTTGTTATGGGTCGAGAATGATCAATGTTATATGAGGAAGTTCATTTAGGTCACAAAAACTAGCAAAATTATTCAGTAAGTGTTCAGTGAGCTCTGCAGTACATCAGACATCTTTTCATTAAGATCTTATGATGTAACGTCATTTATATCAGAGCACAAGCACATGGCTGCCCATCAGTTTAACCAATTGTATACTCACTGGTTAAATCCCACTGCTAGCCTGAATGGAGTGATTTAAAAGCATAGAGACTTGTGAGAAATACATTCAAGTGAAATGTTACTGCAATTTACATCCTTCCACTGAGCTTAGAGAGCTTGGTTAGCTGGTAAAATGCAAATATCTGTAACTGTAAACACAAAAAAATGAAACTATTACTAAATAGATAATTTATATATAAATATATGTTAGCTTCTCTCACAAAAATTAAAATGTTATTATTTTCAAATTGGATGACATCAGTTACCTGTGTCTATACTTCATTGGCATTTGTTAATTAGGGGGGCTTTGTTTTGTTTCTTTAACCAGCCTCCGAAGTTTTCTACACCGTCTCAGTGGATTAAAATCAGACTTTTTAATAAGGCTGGGCGATCGGACGAATATATCGACTATTGACAAATAAATAAATAAATAATCCAAAAAGTAGCTATAGTAATACTGAAACAAACAAGAAGAGACGGTAAAATATTCCCTCCGAACAAAACGTATAAATTCTAAATGTGCAAATCAGTCCGTGCATGATTACTTTGTTCTGCGCCTGCGTGAATATATTGTCTATCGTTGGATCGTCAGATTGTCGGTTGGAAAATTTTTACATATCGCCCAACCTGACATTTTAACTAAAAAATCAATTCTATTTATTTTAACTTTATCAGAAATTTGACAAAAAAACTTCCTGAAACTGACAAAAAGCAGATTTGTTGGGAAAAGCTGGTGGTAATTTGTGGATTCAAGGGCGCTGCTGGAGAGCTAATCCCACAGAAACCAAACTGATGGGGTTTTCTTAGAGTTTAAGTGACAAACGACAAAAAAAGTAGCTAATCTGACTCATTTGGATTCCTGTTTAGCAGGTCAAAAATCAACTTTTGTGCTTAGTCAGGGTATTGTTTACTCCAATAACTCCACATGATCAACAATACTAAATCCAATGCAGTAACCCTTACCCCACTACCTGCAGGCAAATTGTTATGTAATCTGTAACAAAAAGATACAAATTTAATTAAGTCATCACACAGAAATTTAATGATTCAAATAAAAAAGTTTCATGCAAATTGGTGGTTCTTAAAATTAGATATTAAAACCTCTAAAGAATGTCAATTTACATATTAAATCATAATTTCTGTAACAACAATTAAGCCAAAACGCAGAAGTCTTTGTGAAAAAATTCACCTTTGCTGCTTTTGTAGGAATTAAGAGGGAAAGTAGCAGTTAGGTGCTGCTAATCAAACGCACAATAGTAAGTGTGAACATCAATATTAAAACAGAAGAACATGCCAGTATGGTTTATCTTTGCCAAGCTGCATTAAAGCAGAAGGCTCCTGGAACAACGTATTTTAGACTGATGAGACCAAAGTAGAGATGTTTGTTTATGATGAGGACGATCACGTTTTGGTGACAACCGAACAGCCGCTCAGCACAAACAAGCACGGTGGTGGCGAGGTGGTGATTTGGTAGATACCAAAGAGTTCTAGAGTACGATCATCTTTGTATTTACATTCTCTGGATTGCAGCTGTTGTAAACATGCTAAATGATAAGATTAAAGGGCTAATTTAATCTATAAAGTTTACTCACACTTTGTGAAAAAGCTTTGTGTAGTTTAAATAAACAAGATATAAACTTACTAAATATTCAAAGGTGATTACGTTCAAACAGTGACCTAAGCAGTGCAGTAAAGGAACAGATCACAAGACAAGTTTTTGGGCAAGTGGTACTATAACCGCAATAACATTTGGTGATCTATTTATGTCTTCTTTTTTTTGTTTTGTTTTTATGCTTACCCTAAAATTGTAAGGCAGCTCTCACTGACATTTTAGTTGCGTTTTTCAGTGCAGAAATATGACTGAAGGATCACGTACCCGTGACATACTTGAAAAAGGAACCAATATTTTCTGATTCAGTTGGAGAAGAAGGATGTCTCATTCACATTCAGCGCTCATTCATATTCTCCTGACGCTCGTGCTACAACAGGCAGGAAGACCAGCAGCTGGAGGCTCTTAAACCCATTGGGATGAGCCTCATCAATCCTGAATGATGTTATTTGGCTTCAGCTCAGTCTCCTTCACAGGGCAAAGCTCATTTCAACATCCATCAATGCTGAGCTCAAAAGAGGCTTTAAATATCTCACTGCAGCTGTTAAGGACCGCAAATGAATTACCCTGGAAGTGTGTGTGTGTGTGTCTGTTTTTTCCCCCCAGTCACACTCTGTGTTAATTGGTAGTTATGGCAGTGAAACCGTACAGCGTGATGGTGATGAGGGTAATGCTGCTGCTAATGCTCTTCCTTTTCCCATCTGAGCATCTTTGAGTCATAAGGCAGCAGCGCAGCCTGAATCGGGGGATTATTTTTGTTTGTGTGGAGAAATACTGTAGCTGAACCCTCAGGGGTCCGCACACTGAGAGCAGAGATGTGTTTACTCGAGCGTTTGTTTTCTTTGGTCAGGTGACAACACAGTCTCTTTAGCAATTAATAAAACTGTGATCAGAAATGACTCGAGGTTGGTGGCCATGAGGCGACGCCATGCATTAGAAATCAGGGCCGATTCGTTGTGTTTAATGTGTTAGCATACCCCCTCCCCCCTCCAAAAACAGGACTTTCACCTTTTTAACATACTTGCCTAGTTTTTCCATTATCCATGACCTTTTTGTAAATCTTCAGAAAAAGGAAATGTCAGCATGTGAACAAGTGCTTATCAAGAAAGTAAGCCACAATATCTGAACAGCTTCTGATTACTCCGTGATTTGTTATGTTTCGTTCAGGGACGTTTCCAGCAGAAGAAAGTCAACTTTTTATCTTTTTTTCCTTTTATATGAACATGAGTCACTTGTTGAGGGACATAGGTGAATGGACTCATTTTGTATCAATTTAGCACAGGAACCAAGCTGTAAATGCTGTAAATGCTAAGATTGTAGATGCGTAATGACAACTACTTCAGGTGTACATTATACGAAGCATGGATGATGATTAGGAGTGCTGCAGTTACCTTACATAGGCATCCAGATAATTTTTTATTTTCTACACTGTGACGTAGTTCAGTTTAAACCCTCTAAAGACAAAGCAAACCAAATCCCATCAATGTTTGTTTGATATAGACAGCTGCGATTCACCCATAAATATTTTTAATTGAACTATTTTTTTTCTCAAATGAATAGTCATTTTGAAAAGTATAACAATGTTTTTGAGAAGAATGTACAAGTTTTTATATATGTGGAAATCACGGACTTTATTTGGGTGTAACAAGCAAGTAATTGTGATTCATAGAAAATGAAAAACCTACCAAAGTGTCTTAAAACTGCTGTAATGACATGTTAGCCTCAATGACATGAGGCTAACATGTCATTGATCTGACATATGTATCTTTCCTAGCTAAAGAAGACATGGAAATTATAGGGCATTATTACAACAAAGAACCAACACTGTCCAAATATAGTGAGAATTAGCATAGTGAGGTAAGGTTTTCGGTTGTTGGGGTTTTTTAAACAGTATTTTCTACGTTGACTTTTATTATTACAGCTAACCAATGATTTGTTAGCCTCTTGGCTAACATTAAGACTATAATCCGTAAATTCAGGAAATAGATAAAAAAGGTCCTGGTTAGTACTGCAGGCATCCCAAAGTTCGCATCTTGCATTGTAGCCCAAAGAGTAAAAATTTATTCTTTGAAATTCTGCTCCTGTGGTTTCACTTTGAAAAGGAAAAAAATATAAAAACAACTGTTAAATCATCTAAACTTACATTTTGTTGTCCAAAAGGCACTGAACTGACAATTACAATTAATTGACAATTAACTAATTTAGGGGTTTAGCAAAAAGATAATTTTTTCCTTTTAAGTCAGCTATCTAGAATTCCTAAAAAATGTGTCTTCTACTAGATTGGGATTATTAATTACTTCCAAAGTATCCAAATCCTCTTTGTTGCATTAACGTTAGTGATGACACAGTGCATCCTTAAATGTATTTATTCGTCCTAATCTACTATGATCTTTGGCAGATGAGTCCGAACAATCCACATTTGATAATCAGTTTTATTTTATAGTATGTAGAGAGAAATTTGACAATCCCCCGTGAAGACGCATTTCTCTGCAGTGGGTAAAATAATATCAGCACTCCTCTTCAGCCGGCTTCGTACTTGTGAGTGTGAATAGTGACATGAATTATATTTACTGCACAGATTATATATATTTTATGCATGTTGAGTTGTTGTATAGAATCTATCATATCTATTATATTTTTAAAAAATAGTAAATGTTTAATGTTTTTAAATACATCCCAGGATTGTATTTATATATCTGCATGCCCAGTTCAAGATCCCAGGTTGTATTACAGATGTGAAACAGATTGTGTGATCAGATTGTGCTGCAGATGGAATACTGATGAAGTGCCTGTAATATTTTGAGATGAAACATATCCACCATGACAAAGAGTTGATACACATCTGCATGAAGCCTCCTTGTTGTTCTCTGTGAATGCTGCTCTAGGACTGCATTTGCCTGGAAGGTTTATTTGTCAAGGCCCTGACCAGGGCTGAAGTCAGACAACAGCAAAGCCAGTGAGTAGAGGGATGAAACAGTTTCATACACCAAGACCAAAACGTTTTATTTCATGCATTAGCAAATTCAATTTTAGAACATTTAACAGAATATCAGTTTTAAATTAAATCTACTTTTGGCTTCTTCAGATTTATTGCCCACATTGGCCTTGTACAAATGAGAACACACGTACTTTTTAAATAGGTAAGCTAGCTTAATTTAAAAAATGTTTGAATTGGGAGACAGCATAGTTTATGCTAATTATGATAGCATAGTTTTACCTTTTATGGTAAATCACTGTTTTTGTGCATATTAAACACATATGGTGTAAGTGTGTCAAACTATAGCAGTGTTGTTGGGTTTATCTTTTTCTGTGGACAAAGTCTGGTTAGCTATATATTGCTACTATCAGTGTTTACGCTACGCTAGGCTAATCACCTTCTGGGTCTAGCTCTGCTCTTAAGACACAAACATGAAAGTAACTAATCTTTTCATGCAACTGTAATGTGCAAGTGTAATTTCTTAAAATATCCAGGTATTGTTTTTCATGTTTTATAATTAGAGTAAAACTTTGCTTAAAATTAATCATTTTAAGATTCCTGTGATTAGTGGTTATATTTAGGTGCTGGCAGGTTATGGTCATGGTCTGCTTTGAGGCACTCACACTGATTAAAGACAATGTTTTTCCATGCAATTAGACCTGACCTCAGTGGTGTGTAGGCTATCAGGCTAATTTGATGCTTTATTCACACCATTCACTCCAAAATCTCGAGCTGACTCCATAGTTTTGGGCTAACTGGGAGGGAAAAACTGAATAGCATTAAATTTCCACGAGACAAAGATAAAGCAATGTGTCTAACTTCTATCTTGTCTCTGGCCTCCCTGAGAGGTATAGCTGTATAAGGTCAAGTTCATGAGGCATTTCAGGCCTGTAAAGATACAGTGGACATTGACCCTGATCCTGCACTGACTATTCTGCAGCCCTGGTCTGGGCTGTGCATGCTGAGCTCCCGCAGCACCCAGAAAGCACTTTTTGTACCAAGTTGTCATTGCCAATAAAAACCAGAAGATCCCTGCTGTGGCAACGTCTGCCTGCCATCTGTTTTCTTGGGTCCTCTCCTCACTTGTGAGCATGGCTTGAATGTCTTAATTCTGAAAATTAGGCTTTTGTAGTTAAAAACAAAAACATACGTCACTGTGATTGAATTTTAAATCTTTGTGCTTAAGGACAAGAGCAAATCAAGAGTGGATTAGAGACTGAAGAAAGCATCTTATGTTTTGTATTTGTTTGTGCAGAATATAGCTTAACCTCCTAGGACCTGGCGTCCACATATGTGGATATCACATTTTGGGTTATTTAGACCAAAATACTCAATTTTGCTCTACAAGGACCTTAACCCACAAATATGGATTTGTAGCTTGTTAGCTATTTCAAGTCCATATTCACACATTCTTTGTTTTATTTTGTAAGTCTAGCTTAAAAGGGTTTGATAGTACACATTTATGACTTTGAAGTGGCGAGGTCCTCTAATACAGCTAGTTTTATATCCTACTAGCAATTGTGTGATTATTTATCCACTGTGGACACCAGCCTTTAGGTGAAACCAGTGACAGTGGAGACCTGAAACTTAATGTTCTGTGTGCCTGTTATTACTAAAAGTGGATTGGTTTAAAGACACTGAATCATCAATAGATGTCAGGTCGTTTTGAAGTTTGTATTTTGGCGAATACAGCCTAGATTTTGGTCTCGACACCACACTGTTTACATGCAGGCAAACAAAACAGGATTGGCTTAATTCAAAAGTGGACATTTGTTGCACACAGATATTTTGCTTTGGCAGCAACTTAAACAACGGAGTTAAATTAACACACGTCACTCAAACATGAGGCAGTTGTATTAAATACAAGATGCTTACATAAATTCAAGAGATCTCGTTTTTTCAGTGAAACTATGAATGAACTACAAACCCAGAAAGATTCACACATTCTCCATATTCATGTGCATACTGCTATATGATCACAGAGCAGTCATAAAGAGGCACAAATCATCCATAAAGATGCAAGATGAGCACAAACAGACACGAAATGTTTAGAGGGATGCAAAAGAAATACACTCAAAGCGACCAAAAACAACCACAAAGAGTGCAAAAAAACATCCACAGGGACACAAAATGCCTGGAAAAATAAAATAAAAATAAAAAATCACGTCTGGATCCTTGGTAAGTGGGGTAGAGGGCCATGGCCCCATAACTTTGCACACATTACCTGACTGATTTCCATCTCTATTACTCATTAACAACAAACAAAATGCCAAACAAACCAAACGGACTTGGTTTTAAAAACTTCCCGTGTCTTTCTTCCCAGTGAAACCTTTAAAATTCGCCTCTGATCCACACTGCTTCATTTCTCCAAACACTTTCTCCATGCGCTGGTAAAAAGAAAAGAAAAAAAAAGCGCGAAAACCGTGCGTCGGCTGGACTGATGCTGGAATGTCATCACCGCGCTTACTCTGTTTCTTAGCAACAGAAAACATCTGCCTCCGCCAGGACCAATGAGGGCAGGCGCTGAGCGGAGTGTGTTGTCTCCTGTTGCTGTGAACGGGATATTTTAGGAGTCTGGAGAGCAGCGAGCGTCTCACCCCGACAGGAGCTCGAGCTCTGCGCACGTCCGCCCGTCTGTGTTTCTGTTTGAACCCACACAGGCTGCGACTGCAGGCGAGCTGGAGAAGCGCTAGATCGCTGTGCGTACGGTGGATGAGGCACCCAGGAAAGAACATCACGGTGGGCAGAGGAAAGGAGGCTTTAAAAACTGCTGCTCGACAAAATTATTGAAAGGTAAGAACCCGTGGCTTAATTATAATTGATGTATTGGTGGAAATTTTTTAGGAAAACAGCTGTTTCTTCCCTAAAGTGTCCATTTAATGCGTTTATTTATTGAAATGTGTTTTTTTTTTGTTTTTTTTACTTCGGGTAGAAATCAACTGAAATAAACGAGAAAGGTTAGTTCAAACAATGCATATGCTCTTCATTGAACAATAATAATAATAATATAAATATTTAAACTCTATGTGATGAAGGACTGGCATCTTGATTTAGGAGTGTATCGGGGATGTAAGTAAATGCAGGGATCTTCACTATTATTACAGAAGCTGCTCTTTTTTTTCTCTTTTTAATCCTAAATATACTCACATCTTCAAGTGCTGCTTTTGCTTCAGAAAGAAGACTAGTACCTGTGTCTGTCTGAGCTGCAAACTGTTGACTTCAGCTGGCAAAAGGTTTTTGATGCAAGTCATTAAAAAACGAGCTTTTGTTATTTGCCAAATATTCTTCAGATTGTAAAACTCCTGACCTCCTACTCCAACATATTCCGCTTTTAGCGAAATTATTTTCAGCAAAAGAAAAGACAGCAGGCAGAATGCGGACAAACACACTGACACACACTTCCCACGCAGCCTCCATCTCTCTCTCTCTCTTTCCCTCTGCTTATGCATCCAACACCATGCATCATTCTCGGGATGCAGTTGGACGATAGAAACTGCGTGAGTCACCACAGCAGCTTCAGGGGAGCCGGTGTGAATGTTTCACGACGTAAAGCTTCCCACTCTGTGTTTATGATTGATTTATGGCATTTTAAATAACATCACCCACACATGCACACGCATTCAACCCTTTTATCTCTCCTCCTCTCTTTTGATCTCTCTTAAATTCAAATGAGCGGCTTTTGGAAGCAGCGCCAAAAATGCAGCATCGTGTAACAACATTAAAGGATCAGATCAGACATTGTACGTTGCACATACAGTGTGTGGGTGCTGTAGTGTGGGAACGTATACATCTGAAAGATGTTTGTTTAATGCCCCAACATGAACTCGTAGTTCATGTTGTGCAGGTTTATCACTTGTTAGATGCAAATGACAATGTACAGGAAAAAAAACAATGTGATTGGTTCATTGCAAAAACTCCAGGTGAAGAATGCGAAAGATTAAATGTGATCAAACGTGAAGCTTCTTTGTTTGTGTGCTGACGTTTTGGTCCTTGCTGATACTCATTTGTCTGTGTGTGTATGTTTTCCAGCAGGAGTCTGAGGGCGATGTGGAGGATCAGATCAGCTCTGATTTAAACTCCGGTCTGAGAGCCCAATCGGCCGTGGCCCAATCGGCAGCAGGTAATCAAACCTTCTGTCTCTTCCTGCAAACCAACATCTCTTAAGCAGGAATTAAGAGTGATGTGACAGAAGTCTGCTCTCTTAATGTTTATAGCTCACACCTTTCCATAGATTACATTAACTGGACATGACCTCTAGTGGCCGTGTGCATCACAACCATTGACTGAATGCAGCAAGGGCAGAAAGGAAAGTTTTCAAATAATAAAATTACTGAAAATAAAATTGGTAATAATACATGGCAAAATAATACACGCTTATTTGTTTAAAATAATACATTGAAATCACGAGAAAAATCGAACACAAACTTAAAAATATAAAAACCAACTGAGTCAAATAGCTAAAAAGAGAGAAAACGTTACATAAGAATATGGACACATTAAATCAATTTAAAGAAATGCCACAAAGTGACCCAAACTAACTAAACAAAGATGAAAATGACCAGAAGAAGAAAGGGACCAGCTGTTGCAGGTAGACAGAGAGACACATTAAATCAATAGAAAATGATACAAAACCAATAAAGCGGACACGGATAACTGTAAAGCACCATAGAGCATTGCCATATGCAGTGTTAGAGGGTTGAAAAAGTAAAGAAATGACCTCAAAAACACATGAAAAAAGAAATAAACCCTAAACTAACCAGAGATGGGATGGAATCTGATCACAGAGAGTGAGGAATGACCTGAAAAGGAGGCAAAATATGACAAACACGCGTGCATGATCTGCAAAACAACTGTGGGAGCAACAAAAAACGTATACACAATGACTCAATAACCAAAGCAAAGCTGTGGTTTCAGTCTTTAAGTCTGTCCTGAGAGGCTGAACTGTCTTGCAGTCTGTGCAAAAATGTACATATATTGGATTTTGGTGATATAGATAATTATCACCAGCTTTAATCCAAGAATACAGAGACCAACATTCACCTTATATCACATGGAAGTAGTTTTTGCTCTGGATAAGCACTCAAGTTAAAACCAGCCAGTGAAATCTCCTCAGTGTAACACAGAGGCTTCAGCACATTATGATTGTGGTGCTGTGGTGGCGGTAGAAAGCAGTGATCTCTGTGTGGTTGCCTCCAGCAGCTCCTTCCCCGTGAGAGAGACCAAACCATTCAACAACGTCGAAAGTTGCTTACTTCAAGAGGAAATATGCGGAGGAGGAGGATTTACACCGAGGCCTACGTGGATATTTTCAAAAAGTACGTGTTCTTTTCTTCTTCTTCTTTTGTTGTTTTCATGCCAGCGTGACTTGATTTTCTGTGCCTGAAAGATCTTAATACAACAGCTGAAACGTTTGGTGACTTCATAGCTGAACAGGCTCGCCAAATGTTTCTTTTCTACTACCTCTTCCTTCTTTTGTCTTCTTTCTTTGCTTCTGTGCATTCTCGACATTCACAATTCTCTCCATCACTTTAACGCTTTCACTCTTTATTAGCTGGCCTTCATCACATCCTTCAACTTTATTCCAGCATCCTACACAGTCTCCACTGTTTCTCTGCTTTGAATACCTAAAGTGTTCACTCTACTTTTAAAGGTTTATGCTTTTCAGGCATGAATGCAGTTCTACAAAAAGAATATGTTATAAATAAAAGTCGTGCAATAAAAAATGACACCTAGGAATATATACAAGTATAATCAGGAATTGGGAAAATATTCTAGTTCCCTGTTCCAGCTCAGTGAACTGCAGCTATATGTGTGTATATATATATATATATATATATATATATATATATATATATATATACACACATATAGCTGTATATATATATATATATATATATATATATATATATATATATATATATATGTTAATTAATAATTAATTAAATTAATTAATAAATGACATCATTTAGCCAAAGTCACAATCATGGTGCTTATTTTTTTTTTCAGTCTATTTTTTAATCACTTAGAGGAAAAACACCCAAGGTTCACTTTTTGAGAAGCTAAAAAAATGTGAGATTTGTCCAATTTTTCTATGATAACGCACTTTTGCCCTTCTATTCCGGTCAATCATTTCCTGTCTCAGCTCAGAGTTTCACTTCATAATAAAAGCACCATATGTTGGAAGCGCTTTAAAGACTAGCTAAAGCTGCCATGTAATTGTAATGCAGTAAAAAACTACAGGATTGTGTTCGAAAATAGCAGCATTAAACATTACAAAAGTATTTCAAGTACTGGACAGTTTTATTTAAGGATGGTGCTCAAAATGTGCGTTCTCCCATTGCCTCCTGGAAAAAGCTATTTAGAAACTTTGTGGGCAACAGCCATCAGAAGCATTTTTAGGAAGACTATCAAAGATTTGTTTAACAGAAATGTTCCATTTTTGAAATCTTCTCTTTTAAGTTTGCTTGCTTTACAACTTTAAAGCACAACTGCAGTTTAATCACAAAAGGTGGACAAACTAAGCAAACTGGATGGAAACCCTTTTTCTACATGTCTACATAGATAATTGATTGTGTGTATTAGAGAGGTAAACTCAAACAATTTTAAATAAAAAATACAATGGGATTAAATGAAGGCGGGAGAGGGAAAATATCTCCAGCTAACTTTATTTTAAATAGGTCAGTTATAAAATACATTATGTTACAAAGGTAAAGTTTGCTGTTTAAAACCACATTCAACCCCCTTTTTAATGTACGCTAAAATACCTTCAGTAATAATAATTTAAAAATATATTTTTTCTGATGTTTTTTTGAAAATTCTCAGTATAAATTGTCAAAATAAAAAAAATGTAAAGACACAATCTGATCTGCTGCCTTCACGTTTGCCACTTGCAGCACTTGATACTGCAGGAGGACCGGAGCTGCATCCTGAGGCTGTCCCTGGAGAAACTAAGGTTCCTGGAAGATCCCGAGGCCTACCTGAGGCGCTCCGTCCTCATCAACAACCTGCTGAGAAAAATCCACCATGAGGAGGAGGAGCTGGAGGCTGAGGAGGAGGAAGAAGAAGATGAAGTAGATGAAGAGGAAGAAGAGGAGGGGGTTATCGGGGATAGGGGGCAGCGGAGGCTGATGTATCCAGACAGGAAGAGAGTGAAGGTGCTGGTGACAGACTGCTGCTCCCCAGGCTTTGGCCTGGAGGAGCTGCAGCACTACCGGCTGGTGCCGTGTTACCCGTCAGCTGGTTGCCTGTACAGCCTGGGTACCTGCCCGGGCCTCACCCCAAACCACCAGGTCCTCCTGTACAACCTGGATGACAATGGCTGACTCTCTGCTCCTCACCGCCAGGCCTCTTTTCAAAGCTGGGAACTGCAGCGTCGGTTCATGTCACAGGCATGTGGACTCGCACTGTTTGCTCCAACCAGCAGGAGGAAGGCTGCTGCTGCTGCTGCTGTTTTTCTCCCTGTTTGCTAAAAATGCTTTGAGGGGAATGTGTCGCAGGCTCTGTTTCGTGCATCAGCAGGACGTCGCCTCTTCTCGTCACCTTGCTGAGAAGCAGTGGTTCAAGAATCTGAGAAACCATTTTCTTCTTCTGCCTCAGGAGTGTTGATATTAAACTCTGCTGCAGCATTACTGCTATTTACTGTTTGTGCAAATGTAAGAGACTTTAAGCAGGCAGCATTTTTTTTTTAATTCTTTGCAGCTGTAGTATTATTGATTTTTATTGTTACTGTTGCTCATGTAAACTGTGAGCGCATTCAGGGATTTACAGACTGCTGGCTACTTTTGATGCACCTTGGCTTGCGTGGAATATTTGCTTCTGTTATCTTTTTATGCTACTGTGTGATTTATGAAATATTCTGTGTAACATTCCCTGGATCGTGTGAATTCTAATGCTATGAAGAACTCAAGGCACTCATTCCCCCGGGGTGCGTTTACTGCCTGTGGGAAGACTGTTTTCTCTCTGTGGTCGATGTCCCGTGATTATGTTTTCATTTTGCAGCACTTTGCTGCCCTCTGCTGGTGAAAAAAATTATCTCAAAGCATTTATTAGTAGTCTGTGTTCAATATAGAAAACAGAAGAATGCTTACTTTAAACCTCCCTCTGATTTAGCATTAATAGATGTTATATACAGATTATAACCCACTGTAGGTGTAAAGAGATTTGTCAACAATTATAACATCTGCTGAAACATACAATATAGCAAACATTTAACACGTTTTCAAATGAGTTATAACTGTTGGCAAACACTATTATTACCATACTAAGCACCAACCTGTACTCTGCATAGTCTAAATATCCCAGATTATACATATATGTATAATAAAGAGAGATAATGCTAGTGGCAGTAAATACCTAAATATAAAAGTTTTTTTTTTGCTATGTAAAAAGGAGGAAATATTTTTTGTCAGTTCTATGAAGTCAAAATACTTTTTCTGATACCAAATATTGCTTTTGTGAATGCATTTCAGCCTCGTGGTGTTTTAATGCTGGATTTCAGAGACCAGAAGGCCTTTAACTTGATGTTGCATTCCATTTTTTTCTTACTATGGTTCCAGCACCAGTAGTGTTTTCACAGAGGACCGAGGTTTGCTAAAGTGGTCAGAAAATAGGTTATTTAACAGGGCACATTGGTGCTTTATAAAGCTGACTTACCTGCTGTATGACAACAGCGATTAATTATCCATCCTTCTTCTGTGTCTTTCCGTGTGTTCAGTGTCTATCCAGGAGTTTTACTGATTTTTGCAATGTGCATCTTGATAACAATCACTTAAATGGAAAAATAAAGGAAAATAAGGTAAAACAACAATGACAAACTAAAGGCAACTATTAAAGAGAAGCTTGATATTTTAAATCAAGAATTTATATTTTGATGAATATGAATAGTCTGTATTTAAGAAACTATTTTGAAAAAGGGCCGTTAAACTTTTTTCATGTGATTGATTATCAAATAAAGTATGTAATGTGACATTTTTGTTTCATTTTTTAATTTTGCGACCTCTCTATCAACAAAGCGGTCACGTCACGCCATGACGTTTTCAGTTCCGTTGAATGTTGTGCGTGCGCGCCGGTGGAACCACCGTTGCTTTCAAGTGCTCCAAACAAAGACAGACTTTACATCCTCACATCAGCAACCGTCACCTCTGCAGAGAGTTTGTGACAGAACATAATTACGTAATTTGATAAAGCACAACTTTTAAATATTATGGTTTGTAAACTAGAACTTTACACAATTTAATTTCAAGCCTTTATGAACTGGAGAGCAGTTACGTTTCTGCACCCACAAAGCAATGACTGAGTTATGAACGCATATTTCACTTTAAGATATTTTTTACATAATTATTAAATACACAAACTAAATATGATCCAGTATTTCTAGACTTTAAAAAGGAAAAAACATCTATTGTGATGTATGTGTAGCCTCTGTTTGACTGATCGTGGTCTCCTTTTCTTCTTGGCAGATTCCCAGCGCTTTGCTTTATTTAAAAATGCATTTTATTATAGCCACTGATATATCACACTTTGCAGTACACACGTGGCAATTTACACCCGGCAAACGGTCAAATTAAACGGTAAAATTCTAACTGCTCATTGTCAATCAACGTCCTGATTACTGCATCTAAAGCGATCTAAGCGGCTTCCTGTTACTTCAGTGGCTGTCCGACCTCGACTTTGGTCCTAAATCTCTGTACGTTCTGAAGTTGACTGGGGAAGAATTGTGACATTTCATGCAGCACCTGAAGGCAACGGGGAAGGCGCGTTCCACGGACCTCTCGTGGATCTGACAGTTGCACATAGCGGAACGTTTATCGCATCTAGGCTCAGACAAACGGCAGGAGCCCTCCGGTTTTTTTTTTTATATCCGATACGGTTCAACTGAAAACGGGATTTCTTATTTTAAAACGACTCAAGTTGTTGTCATATTTTTTCTACTGTTTGCAAATGCTTCAAGGGTTCACCTTTGAGTGCCGCTCTGCCATGATGTACGGTTTGGCTCGCTAACGTTAGCCGGGGAGCTAGCATCCACAGTTCGGAGAAAGTAACGGAGTACGCGTTTCTTCGGCTACTTGGGAGTCGTCAGAGGGAATTAAAACATGGAGAAAATGAACGAGCTATGCCACTGCCTCCAGGACCCTCACCTTGTCGCCCGCTTTCAGAACATTTGCGGGGTACGGGGCACGTTTACGACCACCGGCAGCAGCAAGGTAGCGGACCGGGCTCACTCGCACAACAACGGCGCTTGTCATCATCGCGTCACCGGAGAGGATGACCGTGAAAACTTGTCCAATGTAGGAGCTGGGGAAGGAGAGAAAATGCAAACGGCGTCAGCGAAGCGTCGGAGAAGGATTGCGGACTCTAACGTTGCTAATAATTTTAAAGATGAAGGTGAAACCCTGTCACAGAACGGGACAGCGGTGTCTGCGGCGACCGCCGGGGGAGAGAGGGTTGGTGTGGGCAGAAGCCTCGCGGGACCGGGCGTCCGCAGCGGGTCCGCGCAAGATTTATCCCGGGCAGTCGATTGTGAGGAGAGCCAGGTCGGAGGAGTCTTGGGTCCCCCACGGAGCAGCAAGGTAAAGCCACTCCGCAAGAATTCTCTAACGGGCGACGACGGGCAGGAGTTCCTGATCGACAACCGCTTCTTGTACTATCTCTTCACTTTCGGAACCGAGCTGGGAAACGAGACTTTCTACATCACTTTCTTCCCATTCATAACGTGGAACGTGGACGCCTTCGTCAGCAGGCGACTGATCATGGTGTGGGTCTGGGTCATGTACCTGGGACAGTGTACCAAGGATGTGCTCGGCTGGTCCCGACCGGCCTCACCGCCTGTGGTCAAAGTGGAGGTGTTTTACAACTCCGAGTACAGCATGCCGTCCACGCACGCCATGTCCGGCACAGCCATCCCCTTCGCCCTGTACTTCATGACCTACGGCCGTTGGGAGGTAAAGTCCATTTTCACACACACAAACTGGATGTCACACCGTTGGATATAAGAGAAGTGGTTTGGAGCCACTTCCTCTTAATTTCAGTGAAAAAGACGAAGGAAGTTGGCTTTGTCATATTTTATAATATTTTGACAGCATATTTTCCTTATACGCAAGTGAAATCGTTAGGGTTCATTTGAAAGCACAGGAAACGCAGGTGGAGTGACAGAAACTCTGCACGTGGGTAAAATCGAATCTTCATCCCTCATTTAATGTACTCTGTTGCAACCGTGGAAACTGCACGCAGACCAGCTGCAGACACGACTCTTTACAGGCGGAATATATCTAATATTTTATTAAAAGGGGTTTTGTGTCAAAAGAAGATGAAAAAACAATTTCATTTCTGTAGCTTTTGTTAAATTATACAACATATCTGCTTATTACTTGATTACCAACATTAATTTTTTTTTAATTATATACATTCAAATTTTTTTATATACTGTTTATTAATATATTTTTATTTGCAGTACAGTGCAACAGCTTTACTCAAATCTAAACTATTATTAATTACTTGCTTTCCCTCCAGAAACTCCCAGTTCCTCCCACAGTCCAAACACATGCAGGCAGTGGGGTTGTATCTTGTGTCTCTCTGTGTTAGCCCTGTGACAAACTGCCAGACTATCCAGGGTGTACCCCGCCTGTTGCCTCAGCAGGGATAGGATAAACTTGGATAAGCAGAAGAAAATGGATTTATGTAGTATTTAAAGCAGCAAAGTGTTTCACAAACTAAGAATTTACAATGAAGACACTGGATCATATCATATTCTAAGTTGTGAGATCATGGCAAAATAGCAGAGCTTCAGATACTCCCGCTGGCATTTTGTTTTTTACCACATACGTACAAATACCGATGTGTATGTAATGAGCTCAAATTTGTGGATTTATTCCATTAGTTGGGTCCAAGTTTAGGAAATAGTGAAAATTGTCCACAGTTAAGTTTAACCTGCAAAACCAGCAATTCAGCTGAAACTGAGACACAGCATGCTCATATTTTAGCAAATTGTCAATTATAAGATAGGTGTACCCTAAAGAATACAGAGCTTAGTTCCTTTTGACTCGAATGGGCACCATAATTGTCAAAATGGACATAATATTGTACTCCGTAAGAACTAAAACTAGCAGTGGAGCTCATAAACACATCAAGAATATGTTTACTAAAGGTCTAGAGCGTTGAAAGCCATCTCCCCATAGATTTCTGTTCAATCAGATTTCTTTATACTACCACAAAGCCCCCACCTGTCTAACACATTGAATGCATGTTGAAGGCACTTTGTCATTAGCTTCACTTTCTAGACCTGGGAGCTATGTCCTTATTTTATACATGTCTGTAATTTGATGTCAGACCTATGATCCTCCATGTAATCACCTGACCATGCACCCTTTTGCTATTCGCAACCCATATGACCACGTGCCAGTCTTTTCTACAATGCCACTGAGACTTTGCCCTCTGAAGTCAGTCTTCTGAAGTGCCATCATTAACAATTAATGAGCTGTTGGGTCAGTGGATATAGTGACAGCAGCTGTGGGGTGACTATGGAAGCTGCATGAAGACAAAAGCTGACTCTTGACTGGGTAATTTACTGCATGAAATCATGCTTGCTATAGTTACAGCAAAGACTGAACGCCTGACTACAATTGACTGCCCTATGGAGGAGAACACTCCTAACACAGCTAAAAAGAAAGCCCAGAAAGCCCATTACCAGTTTTGATGATGTGATATTTGCTAATTTTCTCTGATATTACTCTGCTGGTTGGATAAAATAAGCAGCTAATGTTTTAGAATTGCCCATCTTGGATTTTGGGCAATTCTGTGACTGTTAATAGTCTTTTAACAATTCTGTGACTTTGGAATAATCGTTTTAATACTTAAATGATTATTGCAAAAGTGAGGAAGTTGGCAAAAGGTAACGTGATAATGTAAGTCCCTTGTCAGCAGCATCAGTTATGCAGCTCAGTAGTTACACAACTGATGATAATTAGCTGAAAGCCCATATTCAGCTTTCTGTTTTTTGGCATTGTTAAAAATTTAAAAACATTTTAAAATGCTCCAAAATCATTTGAATAACATTAATGCTGAAATTCTGTTTTAACAAGCCATTTCTGTTATTGTTTCCTTCATCTCCTCCTATTCAGCCTGGAGGAACAACGCCACATTCTGTCCAGTCTGTAAAAAAAACAAAACCTCAGTCTGTGAGTCCACTTCTGTTGTCTCACTGTGCATCCACACAGTGAGGAACATGCTCGACAAGCTGTGGGACAACTGTTTGATTCATTTAAAAAAAAAAAGAAAAGAAATAGAAGACACTCGACAAGATTTTAGCAGGCATTTTTTGTTAGCGACAGAAACTTTTCTAATTTCTACTTTTTTAAACTTTTTTTTATGGTTCTCCGATAAATATGAAAAAGTGTAACCTTAAAGTCAAGTGCAATTACCACTGAGCAATTACCTAATGAGCCGATCAACAAAACAAGACTGAAGAATCCTTTGAACAGCTGATTAATCTCTGAATGATATATCTATAGCTGCTGCTGATTTTCTATGAGTATACTAGTTGTTGTTGTTCTCAAACGATTAACTATTAACATAGGACATAAATGTGAAATGACAGGATGAAGTACATTTATCTGAAGTGGTTCTTGCTAAAGACATCTGCCTATTCCAGTGAACAGCATATGATAGGTTGATTTGCATAGCCTGCTTTTTGATTACCGAGAGCTGTTTTTTGCTGACAGTGGTTATCTACATGTTACAAAGATGAGCTCTTCTGTTTTATTAATATAAACAAAAATACCAGTGTATATGAAAAATTCTCACCATTAGCTCTGCTGCACACTATATTTACAAAGGTGAAATGACAGGATGAAGTACATTTATCTGAAGTGGTTCTTGCTGATTGCAGGACTGCTTATCTACATTTAACTGCATGTCTAAGGCAGTATTGCTCAAGGGAACTGCTCTGCACGGACTCGTCACTAAATCCTACTCTGGCTGTGGTCATTGTACAGTCCTCATTAAAGTCCTCTCATCTTGTTTGCGAAAATGCTAAACATTTCATGATCACAGCTTCTCAAATGTGAGGATTTTCTTTGTCATATGTGACGCTGAACTGAAAGTTTTGGTTTGGACTGTAGGTTAAAAAATCTGAAGATGTGACCTGAAAAACTTTTTGCTGACATTTTATAGACGAAATAATTGAGAGAATAATCAGCAGCCTAACTGATAATGACAATAATCATTAACCACAAACCTTGGACAGTATATTCTGTGGTGTGGGTCATTTACAGAGAGAAATGTGAGGATTTGTAAAGTGAAATAGGTGGGATTGGGATTGCTGTCTTTTGAGGTTGAAATCACAGCAGAGTTAGTACTGATTTACTACACTCAGCCTCTCTGAGCCGGAGCAGGAGAGCTGGCCCCTTGACCTTCCAGTGAACAACTGAGATAAGACTGATTTAGTGTCTGGGACTCTGCTTTTATCTTTACTGTCACTACAGCTCTCTTTGTGTTTGACAGTCTAAATTTGAAACGTGTAAGAAGTTTGAAAATCTTCTTTCACACTACACGCTCTGAACAAACCAAACTCTATTCAGCACCAAACAATACAAACCGCTGACTCGCTTGTGTGCAACACCAGATAAGATGTTGACCTCTGTCTCACTTTTTGAATCAGATTCATGTATTTGTTTTCTTCTCATGTTTCTCCTCAGTGTTCCCTTAACTGGGGGTTTAAAAAGGCCTAACACTGAAATTTTCCAGGCTTGTAAATTTCTGAAAATTATGCAAGCTGGTTCTCAGTTGGTGTATGAAGAAGAATTGTCTCACACTAATGTTTGTGTTGTGTGTCTGGTGTGTGTTACAGAATGTCAAGTGAAGTCCAAAGCTGTCATCTTTTAGATGTTTTGACATCTGGTGGCACCAGCTGTCTGGCCATGTTAGTTTTGCTATTTTAGCCACAAAAAAATGTGGTTATATTTTCAGGCGCTTTCAAATCACACAGCAAGAAAATCTAGCTTAATATATACAGATCTTGTCATTTTTTCAGCTAACCAGCTAATCAGCTACTGTAATTTCCCTTGTTGTGTAGTGTGACTTGTGATTCATTAAGAGCATCGGCTTGTCTCTGACGTTTGGTGGTGTCATCACTTTACAGAAATCTGTTTAAAAAGGAAAAATAAACTATGGAAAATAAGCCCCAAAGGTTTATAGCTTGTTTCTGCAATTCAGAGTTGTTGTTAATGCCATTATCCCATGCATCCCTCCAGTTGTTCTTTGCTGCTAGCCTCTCTGGGAAGTTTCCTTCTGCTTCCCTGGTCGACTTGTCTGAGCAGAGCAGGAATGTTTGGATTTAGATGGACCGCAGCCATTCAGTCCTCCCATCCCACCACCCTCCTCCTGCTCAGACAGTAACTCGAGTCAGATGTCGGGCCATGGAAGATACTGTAGATTAAAGTTGAAGGAGTTGATGAAGAAATGGACAGATGCAGTTTGAGAAGAGAAGAGAATGAGGTTGAGCCGAGGAAGAAGAGAAAAGATTAGCTAGTGAATGAGAGGAGATTAAGTAAAATTAGACTAGAGGACACGAAACAGAGAAAGCCCTGAAGTGTTTAGAGACACGGAGAGGGGATTAATACAGTAAAGTGCAAGAAGGAGGAGGACTGAAGGGTATATAGAAGGCTAAAGAGGGAAACAAACTAGTTTGATGGTGGAATTTGTAATAGGCTATAATATTAGCTGTGGAAAAAGAGTGCTGTATATACTACAGAAGTTAGTGAATGGCTGTTAGCAAGTTTTGTGATGTTGTCCAGTTGATTCAGAACACAAACAACAGGCTTTGTGTGAGACTTCCGTCTTCAAGCAGGAACATAAGGTGGGAGCATTGCAGCTTTTCCTGCCAGCATGAATGAGTTTAACAGTATAGCATTTCCTAACTGCAGCTTGAGCTTTACAAGCTGTTTTGCACTTTTTGGAAAATGACAGGAAGTCAGGGAATAAACAAATCAAACAAGGAGTGCTATTCACCAAATGAAATTAATAAACTGTATCAATGATCTTTTTGAAAATTATTATTTTTTATAATAATGTTTTTATTATAAAATAATACATTTATTTATTTATTAAAAGTATTTATTATTTTATTATGATCACCAGGCTTGAACTATAATTGTTTAAACTTGGTGTAAGAATTGATACTGGGCTCACTGGCCACGGAAATATATTGTGATATGATTGATAGTGCTGATTCATCGATTGTGGGGCCTTCTGTGTGGCACAAACGAAAACAAAACAGCACTACTCCTGATGAGAAGAAGAAGAAATGCATGAAAAGAAAGACTTGTAGGCTTTTTCAACTGGGACACATAACATAAACATATTTGTCCCTTGTGTTTTTCTACTACTTTCACTTACATCAATTCCTGATAGTTTCTGCAATCTCTCTCCAGGAGTTTGCTGACATTTGTGAGTCTTTATATTGATGCTGTCATTATAACTCCTTATAATGACACAATCCTTCTTATCAGAAAAGCACTCTCGACTGTTCTCTAAACCCAAGCGGCGGTTGATGTCTGCAGATCACACCAGGCCATCTGGCACCAACAACTATGCCATTGTTCAAAATCACTTAAATCACCTTTCTTCCCCCTTCTGATCAGGTTCAGCAGTTTGTCTTGACCATGTTTGTGTTCCTAGATGCAGTGAGTTGTAGAAATGGGATTGGCTGATTTGATTTTTGCATTTAAAAATCAGCTGAACATTTGTGTGGAACAAAGTGTCCAGTGAGACTATAAATGTAAGTTGGAAGTCTTCAGGCTTTAGATGATGCTTAGTTGCCCAATGTAGTTGATTAAACTGTAATTATGTTGGTAAATGGCTGATAAGTTGATGAAATATTCTTTTCTTTTACTCTGATGAGAACACATAACTTTAAAATGCAGAAGGGCCTTTTCACTAGTTTTAGTGTTTTTTATGAAATGAATAATGGACTAAAGGAGAGAATCATTTTATAGATGAAAGAGTTTATGATTTAGGGAACTGGAAGATTGACTGATAATAAAAGTGAGGAGTGCCTGTAACTGTTTCTTTGTTTATTACTGTTTAATGTTTTCTCAAGCAGTAAGTCTATCCATTTTTTTTAATTGTTTATGCTTATACAAAGGTGTGGCCGAGCCTTTTCCAGCTTGTAAGTCTTTCTCTCCAAATGTTATTTGGATCGTATTCAACCCAAAAGTGCGTTACCCAAAGGTATGGTTTTCAGAGTATCTAGCAACTACTTGAGTATAAGTGCCTTTACTGACTGACATCACCTCAAAAATGTGTCATGTAAATATGTTAAATAGATGCTCCTAAATCAGGTAATCAGTTGAGCGTGGACTATGTCTGCTATGTCAGAAATGAAAAGGGAGCAACTAAAACAATAGTTTCTTTCAAAAGATTCTAAATCTCCTTTAAAAGATCAGCAGCTCACATTGTTAAAGCCTTTGTTTTTCTGGTTGACACTTTGAACTGCAAATGTTTCAAGCTGCAGTTTCTAGCAACCACACTAAACACTATAAATCACATTATCACTATTCAGGTCAGGGCTGTCCTACAGTGCAGTATTATAGTTCAAACATGAGAATGTCATTCACAACTTTGGTTTGTGCATAGCCTCAACTCAGTTCAGTTTACATCTTGGCACTATTCTAAGTCAAACACAGCACACCTTGGGAACTGTGTGCTTTGGATGTGTGTGTGTGTGTGTGTGTGTGTGTGTGTGTGTGTGTGTGTGTGTAGACCTATGTATTTGCAGTATATGTCATGTGGGAGAATACTGAGAAAACTCAGCACTGAGGCTCAGCGAGCAGTGTGCAGGGAACCACAACCCACAGAAGAAAGCACACCATGTCTATAAAGCTTTGCATGAGACAACCGCCACACCACTGCTGTGGTCACAGACACGAGGCCAGAGTGGATATGCAGACATGAACCAGAGACACTTTTTGTGTTTATGCGCAGCCAGAGAACGGTGTTTGATGGTGTCCTCACAGCCCCCGCCCCCCTCATGAAGTTCAGCTGATTTTTCTCAGTCTCAGTCTCAATCTGTGTGTCAGGCTCCTGCATCTGACTTGGCTTCACAGCTAATCCACACACATAAAGGCGCTTTATTTTTCAACCAGCACCTCCCGCTCCGCTGACCCCATTCTTGAAAAAGGTCTTAGAGTTTATAATTGAAAACTCACTGGTTAAAAAGACACCTGTAGAAGAGTCTCGTGGGAGTCTTGCTAAATGTAGGATATGCTTTAAAGAGTCGCCTTTCTGGTGCAATATTGTACTTTGTCCTCAAGAAAGATGCCTACTGTTCACTCCGAATGTGGATGGCTAAAATATAATTCCAGTGTCTGTTAGGCAGGTGTTTAGTGTTTTTGATATGTTTATAATGTATAATGTTCAGCATCCTAATGTAGCATGTTGTCAATTATGGATCTACTGATGTAGTATTTCTCAAGTCAGAACTGGACTAATATCCATCCAAATACTGGATTAGTAGATTGGCATTAGTCCAGCTCTGATTTGAAGCTGGATGAGATATTGTCACCAATGTTGCCACCTATGGCTATTCAGTTCAGGTACATTTTGCTTACTGCATAGAGCATCAGCAGCAGTGCACCGTTAACGCTAAAGAAAACAGTGGTTGGAAACCAGAACACATCCAAAATTATTGTGACAATGTGCAATGAACTTGAGTCTTGTTGCCATTTAAATATTTGCTTTAAAAATGGGGACCAGATCTGTAGACAGTCAAAGTCAGTTCTTTGGAGCTTTGGTGCATGAAGGAGCAGTATGAATCTACTGTCAGTTTATGATCGAATCAGTTGAAGTTAATACTACGATTAAGTGTGATAAATAGGCAAAAACCACAAAGCTGTTGCAAATCAATTGCTGTTTACATGCAGATATTTACATTAAAATACTTTCAGTCAAATAAGAACCTCATAGAGCTGAAACAGAAATTGCTCCATAAATAGTGACGTAATTGATTTAAGTGAAAATGACAGTTCCTTGGAAATCTTGTTTATATATAGGAATGTAACCAGAGTACAACCAGATGGCAGCCTTGTTAAGTCGAGTCCCCTATTGCAGAGAGACCCATTGCAGATGAGCTGTGCTCATCAATCACCCAGACTGACTCACATTAATTGCAGTTGCATTAGTTGGCAATATGTCTGTGTTTATAAATTGAATTTGGACACAGGTTGTGTCCAACCTAGTAGCTTGTCCAAGTGCCTTGAGTTCAGAAGTGGTTGAGGGTGTTACATGCTCAACCTCTGGGAAACCACTTGGTCACTGCAACTATTTGCTGTCAGTCGCTGAATGCAAAGGAATTCAGTGCAATCACCGGGCAACCACTGATGTTTCCTGGTCACAAGGAGGCTCCCGTTTTTATCTACCGTGACTGAGGAAACTAAGAGCAATTATTTAGATGCTAGTGAAGTTCACTGCATAACAAAAATAAGTCCTGCTTGGTTTCCACAAATGTCATAAGTGTGAGTAGAAGGTTTGCTTTAGTGTGCCATTTGGTTCATTTTAAACCCACTGATCTCTAGTGTGCAGGGTTAGCCTTTAAGTTTAGTTAGTATACTGTTGTCATGAAAAATAATCAAAAACACAGTAACTTGTGCCCTCTGACAGCCTACGTGGAAATTAAAAACCCCACTAAAGATAGGGATGAACCGCAATTATATACACAAATATATGCATATGATACTTTGCAGTGAGAGCATCCCTTTGAATAAAGGTGCTGCTGTGGTTAGCTGTGGTTTGTCTGCAGTAGCTACATTTTTAGGAACAAATCATATCTTTTATTACAAAAACAGTTGGTTCCATAAATTGTAAATAGAGAAAGTTGGAGTAAAATGTATTTTTAATATCAGTCTCTGTTATGTGCCATGACCCAGAATTTCACACTGGTGCCAGTCATTAGGAAAAAAAAGCCCTAGAAATGCAACAAAACCCTGATAAAAGCTCTTTCTGGTTTGTTAGAATGTGTTTAAGCCAGCTGTCTCATAGCTGTATATTTAGTAAGGTTTCTGCCTCATCTGCACTGAGCAACTGTTCGCAGTATCATCGGTGTCAAGTGTGTCACCCCATAAATCAGTATCTTATCTCTGTTTAATCAGCCTTCACTAAGCACCATCAGGTAGCTCTCATGATTCATTTTCCCCTGAAGGCCACAGTGCTGGGAGATGCTGTGATGTTGTGGGATTAGTAATTCTGTTCTGAGAGAGGAAATATGAGCTATCTGAACTCAGAGTATCCACAGCAAGGAACGCAAAAGGTTTTTAGCAAGTGTGCAAACCTCAGCACTCACTCTATCCTCTGCCTTCTCTTCCAGTCAAACTGTCACTCATTGTGTCTTGTGTCTGAATCTGTGGATGCTCTGATCCAGTTAGGCTTCGGGTAACTTCTGATACCAAAACTTCTGATGACCCAAAACCAGCATCAAATGAAAAATCTGGATGCCTCACTGCGAGGAAAGACTTGCAATCATTCTTTTCTCTGCAAGGTACCATAAGGCCCAACTTAAACAGCTTTCCTAACTTTGTATTACAAATAAGTACATACTGGAATATAAATGTACTGAATTGGTATTTATTAGTAAATTAATAGAAATTTAGTGATGTACATAGAACTGCACCTACAAACATAACGTCCGGAAATTAAAATTAGCAAGCGATACCTCAATGCTGATTCAGGTGGAACAACAGAAAACAGCCCTTTGACTTTGGACATAATTACATCTTTATGGTAGGCAACCAAGATTGTACCATAAACTTCGTTGACATTCAAATTGATTAAACATAAATATATATCTATATTTTTTATATTTTTATATATATCTATATTTATCTATATCTATATCTATATCTATATTTTTTTTTAAATGTCTGATAGATACTTTAGTTAGTTGGTAGTTGCCATTAGGTATTTTTTTTCTTTTCCTTTTTTCAAATCCTATTCATCTGTATTCAAATTTCTATGTGTTTCTTTTATATTTTATGCCGTACATAAGGCTGTTATTTTGTGTTGTTCAAAGGTGTTATACAAGTAAACACGCCTTGGCTCCCTCCTCTCAATGCTGCAGGCCAGGAGCATCTGATAAGGAAGTGGCAAAATTGCTGAAACATTTATGAGGACATTTGAGTCTGGTACACATTAGCAGATAATCATATCCACTACATCACAGAAACATTTTAAGGCTCATTATAAGCTGCAAACTGAACAAGTTCTGGATGAAATTCTACTCCCACGACATGAGTTCTTTGTTAACATGCAAATACAGAACAATAAACACAAATTTGATAGGTTAGCTTTGATACAGTGACTCACTGACAGATGCAGTAGTGCACTTTTTGATGTAAAGCAAAGCATGCTCACGCAGTGCAGTTCAGAATACACTTTTTTATTTGTATTTTGCACTACATGCCTTAAACATTGTGTCATGCATAATTAGTTGTTATTGTAAAGTAAAAATATTAAACATGTATATGTATGTATATGTGAAGATTTATTTGCTTCTGTGTTTCACCATCATAAATTCAGTTTTTTAGGCTTTTTAGATGTCTTTAAACTTTTTTCCTTTCACCTCCACAGTACCCGTCCACACTGGGATTCATCTTGGCTCTCTGCTGGTGTCTGCTGGTTTGTTCCAGCCGAATCTACATGGGAATGCATTCAGTGCTGGTGAGTGTGATCGATCTCTTACACACACACACAAACACAGACTTGCAGTCTTGCCAAACGAAGGACATGTTTAATATCATCTTGTGTTTTTAAACATCATAGCAGGTCTGTTGGACAAACAGCAACAGTAGTGATTTGTACCAGTGTGTGGTACACGTAGTTAAGGTTAACTGTTACCTGTGAGAAGTTGTCATCTCAGGGCATGTTGCAGAGTAATGCAAATGTATGGTTATGAGGAGTATAATGAAGGAGTAAGTAAGTAACTAAGAGGAGTAAATAAGTAAAGTAATACATTATTTTTTGAAGAAGTAATGAGAAGTATTTTACCTTTTAGAGTAAGAACTCCAGCACTGTCTGTCTTACGTTTTTGGTGCTGTTTACTAGAGGTGGGAATCACCATACATCCCACGATACGATATTATCACAATACTTAACGCATGATACGATATTATTGCAATTTTTTAAAATATTTTGCGATATTCAGATTCTGTACATAAAGGTAAAGTTTATCAATATTCATTTTATCTAATATCAAAGTCTCACACTCAGTCTTTCTCTCATTTCAGTTTTATTGTTGACAAACTGAACGGTTTGTATTACAGTCTAGTCCAACTTAACTGAATGCAACAATCTGGTACAATTATAGCTATTCTGAACTATGCAATTTATGAAAACTATGCAGCCCATTCAGCAACTGAAGAATTTGAAAGTAAATTAAAACAAAATATAATTTTGCATGAAATAAAAAAGTTTTAAACTTAATTAAAATAAAACATGTCTTAAATTAAAATAAGTAAACTGTCACATTTGGACAGTGAAGGAATGTCAGGATTCTTGCTCGGAAAAAGGATCAATATGCTCTGAAGTCAGAGCACAAAAACCTTTTTTGTAACAAAATATCGATTTCTGCTGTCCCTGTATCGATACATTATTAGCAAACAAAATATCACCATACTACACTGTATCGATTTTTTCCCCCACCCCTACTGTTTACCAAGCTAAAGTAGTTTGGTGTCAATTCGTTTTTAATATAAGAACCTGTGAAGGGTAGGCCTTTCACACAGCAATATTGTTTAACTTTTACTACCAACAATCTGACCTTTCTTCAAAGGTTCAACCCTCTCTCAGACAGATGTCCATAGCTGTGATATGCTAGCATCATTTACCAGAGGATCTTTATTGAGAAAGAAAATGTATTTCAACACTTTTTAAAGGCTGTTGCAGTTTTTGGCTTTGGATGCATTTATTTGTTTATATATATATATATATATTTTTTTTTTTGTTTGTACAGTGATCACTAGACTCACAGCACCACAGACAATTTACCGGTTCAGCAATTCAGCAACGGCAGGCAAATAATTGACTGTGTTATTGCTCCTTTGGGATAGTAGTGTATGACGCGCTCCCATGTGGCAATAAAAACAAAGAATATGTTTTTAAGACAAGAAAGATAAGTAATTGTTTTATTATTAACAAGTTACCATTTAACAAGTTGTCTGTTCTAGTTCACTTTTAGTTATGTCATTGTGTAATAGTGGTTGTTCAAGTCTCTGTGCACTTTAACAAAAAGGTATGCTGTTTTCTTTCTCTTTTTAAAACTTTTGGGACTAATAAATATTTAAATGTCACACTTGGAGGATGGATTAGTGACATTTCAAAATCCTGCTTTTTTGTTCCTGTGTTAACCTCAGATCTAAGGTGAGCTTAGAAAAGAGGAGAACAGGTTCACTGCACATACATCAGTCCAACTGCAAGGGAAGGAACAATAATGGAAACATGATTTTGAGTGGATGGGAACTTGAAAATGTCTTTGTTTTATACTGTGATCAACAGCTAGGCTCAGGAACAGGAAACCTCTCGAGCTGTTGATGTTAAGCAGGAGGTGTATTCTGAACTTTAGTCCAAACAGTAGCTTTCCTGTGTTAAAATGTTGAGAAGGCAGATAAAGGTAACAACAAGAAGGTAGGTGAACCACTGCAGTTCTGTGCTGTTTGTGGAGTTCATAGTTATGGAAGTGCATCTCCTCACATATACCAAACTGTGATGTTCACAATAAGTCATCAAATGAACAGTAATGGTTGTTTCATATCAGACATAGTTGTCAACTCCTCAGTCTGACACTGCTTCCAAACTAACCAAATACAGTAAGGAAGTGAAACACACCGCAATATTAAAAATGCAGGCCAGTAGATGTTGTCGCTGTTGCTGTTATTATTTCACTTCTCATTCTCTCATTTTCTGTTTGTTATTACTGCTCCTTGGCACTGGCACACAATTTGACAACAGTGTTAGTCCCACTCATGACTAACTGTCTGCTCAATTCTGTCAAGGTGCCACATGAATCAGCAAACTGGTGGAGTAGATGGATTCAAAGGTGAAGAGTCAGGCAACAAAGATGGCAAAGGAGCCAAGTTCAACACCAGACAAACTTAATATTGTGCAGATTTAAGTTCAGCTTATCAACAGTCCCAGATTTTCATGTGGTCCCTTACCCACTCCCTGGTTTAGAGCCTACCTGTACTAACCATGCCTTTCAGCTAACCTGGACCAGTGATTCTGTCATGAGCATGCTTAGGCCTGTATATACCATCAGCAAGAATTAATAGTGGAACACTTGATGTTTTTGCCTGCAAAAACTTGCCCCTGCTTCTTTTATCTGCTCTCACGTTAACGGAGTACAGTCATAACAAATCTATCACCACAGAGGTGTGTATACCTCAGGTTCCCTACAGCATTAGAAGTTTTCTCAAAGTCCTATAGGTTGCAAGAGATGTGGGGGGGTTGGGGGATGAAATCAACCAGCTGGAGATACTTGCTTGTAGCTCCAGCAGTATGTGCTGACTGGTATAGCATTCAATCCTGAGTCAGTCTGAATCAAGTTCCTTTTGCAGTTCATACATGTATATTAGATAATCATAAACCCTGGCTTAAGAAGTCAGACTCGGCTTGAATGCCAGATGTTTTCATGGATTTATTTTTAAGAAACACATCAATACTTCTGTGGTGAAAAAATCCACACCACAGATGTTTTGGTCAGATGTCTGTACGGGGGTAAATCTCACTGGTAAACGACGTCAGTCTTGGTGCACTTGTGGGGTTGGGTTGTCTGTTGCAGAGGGAACATTCTCCGTGGTCATGACTGTGTCAGTGATGGATGGTGGTGTGAGACCAGCAGAGATTACAGCACGCTGACCATCTTCCCAAACAAACTCAGAAAGTAATTCCACATCAGAGACCTTTAAGAGCTTTCTGTGGGTGCCCACAGGTGGTATCGCTGTGAAAACCTGCACCTCAGAAACCACATGCACACCTGCCTGCTCACATGGTGTCATATCTCTGCTGCATGTCAAACAAAAAGGTCCAGTTTTCCTAGAAAGGTGTTTAATATGATTAATTTAGCAGTCAGTCAGATTACAGTTCAGTCGAAATGAGCGTGCTGAGACGATTGATCCTGACATTTAAGCAGAGCGACAACAATCAGCCTTCAAAATCACAGCTGCTTGAGGAGCAGCAGTTATGCCCCAAGGAGCTTATTACAGTTTTTCAAGAAAAAAAGTCATTAAAAGTCATTAAAAAAAAAATTAAAAGAAAAACATCCAGGACTGAGTCAACGTTTATATGTGATTTGTCAAAATAGTGAGCATTCATTTAAATAAAGACAAGGAAAAACACTCCCTCATGGGTCCCACATTACTTAATGAGTTCTCAAAAGATCACATGAAACTGTTAAACAGAGGAGTTTTTGTGATTTCCAAAGCAAAAGAATCTGCTGTTTTCCTGTATTACATTGATATGCACGTACTAAATTTCTCTCAGTAGCCCTGTGAGACAAATTTGTCATTTTGCCTACAGAAATAAAGGACCAGTGGCCCTATATTAAGAATAAATGGGTAAAAATAGCTCATAAATTAAAGCTAGACTCCTTCACATTAAAGTGCACCTTTAAACAGTAATATATTTTTTGCTTGTGAGATCATTAAGACTTAGTCAGCTTACCAACAAGTAATAACAGTAAATGCTGGGTTAGTGGGGTGTGGGTTTTGCTCAGCTGCAGCAAAAGAGGTGGCACAGAGTACTTCAGGGAGGGCTGATCAGCACAAGCTGTGGCACATTCACTAATTATGCAGTCAGGCGCTCGGGCCTTGATGCTTTAACATTGTTTTGTATGAAAACTATGTGAAATACTTTAAATGGCATGTGTTTGTCTGTCTCTCATATTAAAGTCCTCATCGTTCTTGCAGCGTGACCGCTTACTGTTCATGATTAAGAAGTATTTGTGAGCAAGCCAGAAACTCCTGCTGGCTCTCCTCACTGTCTCACCATGGATATGTTAAAAAGAAAAAAAAAGTCTGTAACCATAGCAACTGTTGCAGTACACACCAGGCCTGGGTTGACTTTAAGCAATGATGTCAGTTTATCTATAAGATCTTAATTGCCCCTTAAAATAACCAATTCCCCCTTAAGTAAGCCTTAAAAAACCATGTCTTTGTACAGCGGTCCATGACATCATAAAGACACACCATCTGTATTTTAACTCCTCAGTTGAACTATGTCATACTTGTACTGTGTGACATTTAGCCAGGTCAGCCAGTGCAACATAATGACATTATCATATAATCTGTGAAAGGTGTGCACATGCTTTTCATCATTTCACACAAAGCTTGAATTAAAGCCATCTGTGGTGTAGTAGTCACATTGATTTTTTTTTTTTATATCAACAGTACTTTTGCAGTATTGGGCATGGATTTCAGATTTTGAGAAGTTGAAAAGTAAGAATATTTGTTTGCTCAGTAGGTCATGCTTTTGGTGTATTGATTTGAAGTTCTGGGCTTTGGGTATTCTTATTTTAATATAGAACCACATCCTTATGGATGATTACGCTTCAGTTCACCTCATTTCCAGCATGCAGACCGCTACATTTTGTGATTTCATTAGATTTTTCTAAGAATTGCCTCCTGAAATATTTATGGACAGAAGTGCCTTGCAAATGGGGGTCCTGCTGTCCCACTCCACTCGCAGATCTCTCTCCTTCTGCTCCGTTCAGCAAAAGAGAGCGCAGCAGGCTGTGCACGGCCTGAGAGAACACATAAAGACCCTGTCACTTGTAACTTTCTCTCTGAGTCAGTGATAATCTTTGACTTGGCCATATTTATGTTTAACTTGTGTGTGTAGTGATTTTGTCACAGTTAAAAAAAAATCCCTTGATTATCACACCAAAGTCCTAGAGCTCAAAAACCATTGAGCTTAGAGGTGACATCATTTTGTACAGGAGGTTTTATTACATAGGGTTGAACCAGTTTTGAATTTCAAGCCTTATACTGTTGTTTGAAAACAGGAATTGGACAAATATGATACCAGTATTTTTTTTTCAGTCTTTTTATTTGGTTTTCTTTTTATTCCATGATAACAAAGATTCTTTAAGACTCTTTTAGCCTTCAATAAAAATATATTCAATAAAAAATAAAGTTTTGGTCTGTATGTAAGAACATGATTTGTCTTTATTTGAGCAATTAACAACCATAATGCTTTGAGGAATATAAACAAGAAACATTTATGGCGTCACTTGTGCTACAGTATAAGCCCCTCTGTTTTAGTAAAGTGGGAGTTATTTAATAAGCTCTTGTTTAGCAGTAGAGACAGTCTCATTTAGCCAGCTTATAAAATTCTGAAGAGCATCTTTCTACATTTTTCTAAGTTGGTTTCGTCTCAGTGGTACAGATACCCCTGAAAATTGAAAACTGGTGTGACTCTGAACACGTGTGCGTCATGTCTGTCTATTCAGATTTGACTGGATTACGGGAAAAAAAATGGGTGTGAACTTTAAGGTGTGACTCGCCTGAAAAACAGTGACCTCAGAAACACAACATTCAGGTCAAGAGAAAAGACGTGAACCTTCTTGAGAATGCTCGAGCTGCTGGTGCACAGGCACAGAGCTCATTTCCTCCATGTGACTTAGCCCGACGGCTGAAGGCTCCACATCACTGTTGGGAATCAGGGACTGGAGCTTGAATACTTGGTGAGCTATTATCGGTCTGCTGTGCCAGGCCTGCAGGGCACTTAAAGAGATCTGGAAATCATCACGCCCAATCAAACTGCTTCCCCCCTCCTTTGTTGAACAGGAAGAGCTTGCAGACAAAAAGCTGTTCTGCCCCTGATAATCATGGTGTGTTCTGCAAACTGTTTACTAGTTCATGAGAACTGTATGCCATTTCTAGCTCCCTGTAATGTTTTGATATTTAAATGCAACAATTTGTTTACTATTATACTTCTGCTATCTTACAAATCACATTATTTATAGGATTTTGAGGCTTTTAATATGTTAGTAGGCCCAGTAGTCTTTTTTATTTTTATTAAATGTTATTTTTAGTAAACTTAGAAACATACCGATCAACTGTGTATGTGCCCACATCCTGTTATTTCCCTCCAGCTGCTTCCCTGTGTCTTTTCTCAAAATTTAAATTATTATTTTGTTTTGCCTTTAATGGACAGATGCAGTGAAGATGGACAGGAAAGTGGGCAGAGAGAGAGCAAAGACGTGTAGCTAAACCGGCATTGAGTAATTTAAAATTCAAAAAAGAAAATCACAATGTCAGTGACTAACTTTGTGATATTTTTTAAAGCCTAATAATGAAACAAGAAAGTAATGCGTACTATTGGGAATTCTCTTTAGTTGCACTGATTAAGAAATAATGCTGCAGCTGTTCATTTACATCATGTACTTGTTACTGATGCGTGAATTGAACTTGTGCATCATTTGCAGTAATTTAGTGAACAGGCAGTAGGCACATGTGGTTGTGTTTTACAGAGAGAGTTCTTAATGGTTCTTTCAACATTTAGGCCACCCATTCTGACAATTTAATGCTCTTTTATTTTGTTGTAAAGATTAAGGCATCTACTGAATGACATGCAGTGTGTTGTTCATTAAGGGCACACCCTCTTTTTGGACAATTTTAGTTCAGGCAGCACATTGGTGTCAGTAGAGGAGAAAATTACAGATGGCTGAAAGCTTCCAGCCTCTCACTGTGTGTGCTAGTAAGAGAGAAGGCTGATACGGGATGGCACTGGCACCAGTTACCTTCTCAGAGGTCATTTGGTTATCTCACTGTTGACTCGTTTTGATATGGTCACACAGGGAAATGTGTCCTTATAGTGAACCATCTGTCAAAAGTGGAACTGTTGGGACACAAGTTGTTGCTGAGCTACAATCCATCTGACGCCAGCTCTGCGGCTCTGGCGCTCGTGGCTCAGCACGGGCTACTAACTGACTGTTAGCTCAGGGCTTACACGTACCACAACATGTACTTAAGCAGCCAAATAGATACTTAAACTCTAACAGGATCTCAGTTTCCTTCCAGTGCGGCCATTCGAGTGGGCTGACCCTGCCAGAGACGGCTGCAATGTTCCAGTGTCTGGCTGGTGGATGGAAACTGGTGTAAAGTTACAGTGGCTATCATTGATTTCTCCTTCCAGGGAAAGCAGACACTAATCACAAAAGTAAATAGTGTACACACCCAGCTTAGCAAGATGAGAAATGATCAAGTGTTAATTTACAGTGTGTGCACTCACGTTATAGCAACGTACCCAACGGAGTCTCTTCGCTGGAGGCATGTGCGTGAATGGCCAGGAAATCTGAGCCTGTCAGCAGAAATGGACTTGAGGGATTCCCATTTTTCATTCTTGTAATGTTTAAGATACGTGATTACTACTAGACCTCGTGAATAGCATAATGATAGCAAACGTGTAAGCCACAGTATGCTAATGTAAAACATAGAATAAAGGTGAAAAATAAGTACCACTGATGGCAGTGCTCAATATACACTCTGCAAACCAGTGTGACCTGATTAGGATTATTCATTACATGCCATAAGTGTGCATAATTGAATAAACTTGGGTACTGTGTCAAGTTTGCCATGCATCCTGCAAGATGATAACGCGAACTGAAACATAAGCTTTAGTTCCTCTACCGTTACTTCTTTTGCTACACCCGTAGCAGCTGGAGGATGAATCAAACAAAAGAGGCTTCTGCTGCCACAGTGTAACCAGGTTTTTTTTCTTTGTCGGAATTCCATTCATCGCACGCAAGCCTTTGCTTAATTTTTTTCCCTACGAGCGCCAACTGTGATCAGGCTCTGATCGAAAGACCTCTCCTACTGTGTAAATCAGGATCACCATTTAAAACCACGTTCAAAGATTGCACCGCAATCCTTCCACATCGGTTATATGTACATGTACATCGGACAACCCAAAAAAATGTTGTTTTACTGTTGCATATTATCAGTTCTAGTTTAGTGCGTCAAAATCAACTCCAGAAAATGCACAGAAAATTACAAATGTTGTTTTTCCCCCAACCCATAACCAAAGTGTAGCCGCACACACAGGTCTGCCCTGTGGTGCTTCAGGAAATGTTACTTTTCCTCCCCAACATTCAAACAGGTGCTAACACTGAGCATTATATCAGCATACACACACAGCCAGATACATGTTAGAAAAGCAACAAAAGAGAGACATAAGCACATGCAAGAATAAGGCTTCAGTGTCTCAGAGGCGTGGGAACAGATTCGGCTTAAAATTTGTATTTCATGTCATTTTTGTAAAGTTTGTTGGTGGAACAACACGTTATCTAGAAATAAGGTTTAATTGTGAATTAATTTAATATGGGTACAGTGTTGCAGATGAATGTCTGTCAAGTCAGTCAGGGTTTTGATTCTGTCAGTGTGATGTGGGAACCATGTCGGGTAGTAAGGATTCTTAGATTGGTAGTCGACTGATCACAGAATGCCATCCAGATACAAGGAGTCACTTATTTCAGAAACAGCTTGGAGACGTTGAGCAGGAGCTGGGGTGAAGTCAGAGATTTTTTTTTTTTTTTTTGGGCCTGTCCCATTTGGTTCTTTAGCCGTCAGAATTGTTGTCTGAAGACCAACAAGGATACCCAATGGATTTATTTTGCCAAATGGATCATCATGGCATTGCCGTATTGGTCCACCGGCAGGGAGTGTGGTGAGGGGAGATAGGCCTCCACACTTTGGAGGGCCTGGGAGTTCCCAGAGAGGTGGAGTCTAAGACCCGACCTGACATATAGACACAGACAAACAGGCACACACAGACACAGACATGCATTCCCACCCTCATGCACACATATACAAACACTCAGCACTCACCCAACGTAGGGATAAACATAAATGGACATGTACACACAATCACACTCCCCAAACATACTCTATACCCCGGGTCCAGGTACCCTCGCCCCCAGAGGGGGAAACGGCACCCAGACCCAAGAGATGAAGTCAGAGATTTGAAAGGTTTAGAGGAGGCAAGAAGCCAACTGTCAGTTTACTCCAGAGATCAGTAAATAAACAGCTGTGACCTTTGTGTTTGAGTCCAGAGTTCGTCAGCACGTAGATCTTCCCGTTTTCCTGTTTCCTGTCAATGCTGATCCACTTCCTGTTCCCATCCGAAGGAAATGCTCCAATAAATATCCTAATAATAGCACTTCTTATCTGGTAATGGGATTTTGCTAATGAATCAGCTTGTGCAGGTTTAAATTTTTAATCTGCTGCTTGTGTTGTTTCAGCATTTATTCACAGAATGCATGATCAGTATAAATCATGTTTTCTAGCCAAGAGGGAAATTTGTTTTGCAGTCAGGTCACACTGGTTCGCTGAACAGGCCCATACAATCAGAGAAGGCTTTGGAACTGAGCGCTAATAACAAAGCACACGGGCTTTCTCTTCTTTTGTCATCGACTGCAGACCAGTTTTCCACTTTTCCTCAGTCTGTTTTAAATGAACTTTGGCTGAGAGAAAACATTTCTATCATTTCTGTCCCAACTTTATTGGAATTGAGCTTGTATTCTCCTAGGTGTTTGTTGAAGAAGAACCTACCAAGGATACTAGAACATGGTTGATATTTACAGTCCCCTTCCTGATTTCTCCACCCTCTGACATCACACACTTTGTTTCAGTCCAAATTCACAACATAGTTGCTTTCATCTGCACACATGTGAAACACATGTCAATGACAGTCTCAGCTGTGCTGTTTTGTTTACAATTTCCGTCTTTGTATTTCCTTCAGGACGTCATCGCTGGGTTTCTGTACAGCATCCTCATCCTGTGCTTCTTCCTGCCGATACTGGACCTGATCGATGGCTTCAATTTGACCTGCCGCTACGCTCCAATCATCATCATCTCCCTCCACGCAGGCCTGGGCCTCTTCTCCTTCACCCTGGACACCTGGAGCACCTCTCGTGGTGACACCGCTCAGATCCTGGGCACTGGTGCCGGCATTGCCTTGGCTTCCCATGTCAACTACCACCTGGGCCTGATGCCCGACTTGACACCAGACCAGCTTCCCCTCAGCATGCCCGCACTTAGCCCCAGCCTGGTGGCTGTTGTAATGCTGCGGCTCGTTGTGGGAGTGCTGGTGCTGTTGGCCACGCGGGCGCTGATGAAGGCCATCACCATCCCACTGGTGTGCAGAGCGTTCCGAGTGCCCACTGATGACCTGAGAAAGGCCCGGCAGCACATGGAGGTGGAGCTGCCTTACCGCTACATCGTCTACGCGACAGTGGGCTTCAACGTGATCTTCCTGGTCCCGCTGCTCTTCAGCTACATGCAGCTCTCCTGATTGGATGTTACTTGAGTGTGTGGCCAGTCAAAGTGAAGTAAAAACCTAAATGCTGTCATCAGATCAGTTTTGCTGCTTGTTTTCATCCACAGCCTAATCCCTAGCTGGAGGTTGCTGGGTTTGGGACTGATGAAGGTACATTAAAGCCTAATTGCTGATCTGGATGCAGAGTTTTTATCAGATTTTTTGTTTTTGTTGTCTCAGGTTACTTTTAAAGACGGGTGAATCCTGAGCGATGGGAAATGGGCTTCGACTGTTATCGGTTCACAAGCGATATCTCTTTGTTCTTTAGATTTATTTAAGAGTAAAATCCAGTCAGATGCTTTGACACTCTCAGAGCTGGAAAGTCACTCCTCAAATTCAAAAAAGCATTTCAACAGTGGCCTCTAGAAGACTAAAAATGCAGGTCATGACCACTAATAGATGATGTGCGTTAGTATTTGCATTGTTATGACTGAAGTTGTTATTAAGAGCTCAGGCAAAGAACCATAGAAGTATTTTTTTTTAGGAAAACTTAAATTATTCCAACAACTCAAGTGAATGATAAATCTTCAAACGCCTGACAGAAAATGTTGAAAATAAAAAGACTTAGTAAGTCTCACTAACAGTCTGAAAGCCAAAGATATCCAGGCACATGATGAATAAATAAATAAAATAGAAAGTCTTCTTTTAGTCGGATGTCCAGATGGATCAATGGCAGAACGAGTTTGGGTTGTAAATTAAGTGCTTAGTTTAACTAGTTTAAAGAATGTTGTAGTTTGAGTTCAGTGTCACTGTTGAAACTTTGTGTGGTTCTTTGTCTAGTAGCCTCTTAATGTTTCTGTTTGATTATACTCTCCTTTGTCTCAATTCCTAAAGCAATAAGAGACCTTTCATTTTATGATTCCTGTGTTCCTCTACTGGATCGGAGGAACATTTAGTCTTTAACCTCTGAACCCCCTGCCTGCGGAGAAGAAACCAGTTTGCTTACAATTTTTGATTTGTTGTTACGTCTCTGATGTCTGAGAATTCAGCCACATTGTTTTTTCAGGAGGTTAGATTGTGTTTTCTTAAAGGGCTTTCCCCACTATTTGAGTTCTGAGTTTGACTGCTATTCCTGCAACCCGACGGGAGAAAAAATAAATACCAGGCACATACTGTACGATGCAAAAGGAAAGGAGAATGCATCGCTTTGTTTGGGAAATGTAGAGAGACGGTTTTAATGATTTTATTTTGTTCTCTAAGAATGACTGGAGCACTCAGCTCAGCCTGTTTTTTTTATTTTTTATTTTTAAACACTGTAAACTTGCTTCCTATTAGAGATGTCGGCTCACATCCACTTCCTGTTCTTAGCTGAGGTTCTTTTGCTGATGTCAGGTGGGAGGAGGTGGTGGAGATAAACCGTCCGGAGGGAAGTTTTCTCATGTTTCTAAAATTGGAACTCCATTGACAACTTTTTTGTGCACAACAGGCGCGTTCTAAAAATATTAGAAAGTATTCGACTACAAGTGCAACATTATTCACTGTTTTATCGTGCATGAATTTGATCCTTGATTCTATAAATGTAGGAAAGTTTTGTCTTCAAATTTTGAATACAAAATTGCTCCAGAAAAGCAGCGTGAACGTGAACTTTTTAAGTGCCTTTTACAAAAGTAATCAAACACATGGTTGCCCTGAGAAGTCAAATGCACTGCAACATAAGGAAACGCCAGCAAATAGAAAAACAATCCAGAAAGCACACAAAACACAACAGAAGTTGAACAAAATGCAATGGAAGTAAACAAAGAAAATCACACAAATCACAAAAGATGCTTCTGGGGAGGTGATAACATGATGGAACAGCTACACATGTGACAGAAACCAAAACATGTCAACTTTTGCACTAAGACACTAAAAAGAAGCAGAGTTGTTGTATAACATGGAGAAGAAGATGCAACGTACAGTATTACTGATTCTGTAATACTGTGCATACATGTTTGCTATCAGCCGTTTACCATCAGGTTATCACTTCCATCCGTCACGTTATTGTCTCCCCAAAAGCACATCTGTTGTGTTTTACAAGGATTTTTGAGGTTTTGCTGCGTTTGTTTTTTTTCTATTTCCATTGTGAAAGAACTATTTGATTCAATTTAGCTTGATAAGATGTCAGAGCAGAATCTGTCATCGTAACACTCTGGTGATGTTAAACTTGTTAAAAAGCATTTTACATTTGCAATAAAAAAAAAAAAAGCTTCCACTCGGACTCTTACCCGAACTTTGTCTCCTCCACACCACAACTAGTGATTAATTGGTTAATTAGTTGATTAACAAAGCTTCCTTCGACCACTCTAACCTGAACCTGAGTATAAAGACCGAGGCCAGGAGCCCAGATGCCTGCTTCCTGTTTCTAAGCTGTGTGTGCCTTGCTTAAAGGCACATTTAAAAAAAGGTTTTCTCCCATTGACAAACATTTCTTTAGTCTTAATTTCTTTTTTTCTTTTTTTTTTGCCAAGCTGATTTATTTATGTTATTTCTGTGTACGGTACTCTGCTAAAATAAATGCACTGTTCCCAGAATGCACTGTTCCCCCTCCGAGCCAGGTAAAAATAATGAAGGTGGAGCTGGTCCTCAATGCAGTCCAATCAGTAGTTCCCTTTGATTTGTCGTCTTGCAGTTGGTTGGTAAACACTATGACTAGTGACCGTTATAATGAATAGATGCTTTACTCACATTAGCACCTGTTAGCTAATGCAAGTAAGATTCAGTCATTTACAGACATCTGTGCAGAGAAATTTTCCAGTATAGCAGCTTGAACCAGCAAACATCTGGAGTCTTCCCTTCATAAGTGACCTTAACTGTCCCTGGATACTACAATTTTCTGTGGTATGTTTGAGGAATTCGATTTGATTGTTTTTCTGTAGTCGACTACTTCTGTCTGAAATGATAATCCAATGATGTGATGAGAGCTGCTGATTGCATTGGTTTAATTCTTTAGGATGTTCACATATAGTTTAGTATTTTCACTTAATCCAGCTGCAGATTTGCCTCTAATTAACCGACTCATCAAAGCCAAGCGGACCAGCTTACTCTCTGCATTTGTCAGCCGCCTGGCTCGTTTCACTTCCTGTGGCCTTGCCTCGTGCACAAAGATGTTTGTGTTTTTCGAAGCGTTTGTATATTTCTTGACGTTTTCGTGCGTGTGTTTGGACACGCGGTTTTGTCTCTGTTCCACAGAAAAGAGAAGTTTATTTCTGTTTCTGTTGTGTTAATCCTGTGGCTGAGCTGAGTTTGTGTGAGTGACGGACAGAAGCTCAAACTGCAAGAAGTCGATGACAAAGCAACATTTGTCATCTGTGATGTTTAAGGACATTTCCCCTGCACATCGACAAAGGAGATGAAGCTGAACTCCCTGACACGTCTCGCTGTGATATGTTCCTGTGTTTGGACACTGGTTTCCACCTGTGGATGTTCTTTTTTGTGGCGTCAAAGCAGGGCTGGCCTCGTGATGTTTGACGAGCCTAATTATAAACTTAAAGATGTATATTTGGTACAACATCTTTAAAATGCATCATATAGTTTTGTTTGGCTCTGTTTTTATATCATCTTAATCGTGATTTTGCTTTGTTGTGATCGTGATCTTTTGTTGATATTATTTCGGTACATTAATATATTTTTGAAATCCTATATTGATCTGTCAAAAATATATAGTCTGTGTTATTTTCTGTGGTATGATGTGGCTGAATTACAGAATTTCTTTATTATTTGTAATGTCATTAGGAGATGGATGGGCAGTCACCAAAGTCTATATACTGTAATAACACAATAAGCTTGTCAAATTGATCCTAATTTATTAATATGATAACTTTAGTTCTTGCAATACAATATTTAAAACTGTGTTTCCTTAATCTGTTCAATGATTGGTTTGGAGCAGCCAGCTCTGCTTTGTCAACTCACAAGATGGAGATTTGATTTCTTCTTTTTTAAAATACTGGATCTCAGAGGAAAAACGTCTTTCTTGACCAAATATGCAGTATTTAAACTGTGTAGCTAAACTGCCCTACACGTCAGTGCCTTCCTCTGTCCTCAGCTCTGTGCCGTCATGTTGCCTCTTGCACTTTGTAGATGTATATAAATATGGGAGGATGAGAAGTTTCCTGTTTATAAAAAAACAAGAACAATTTTTAATATTGCCCCTACTTTTGCTTTTTAGTTACTGTCTTGAGGAAAAATTTGCAAGTCTTTGTCTTTAAGTCTACATGTTTGATTTAGTTTGCTTCGCAGAAATGAATTAGCCTTTTTCTCCCTGATAATTCGCGGCTTTCATTCCATATTGCAGTCAGAGAGTAGAGAGACGAGGTGAACTCTTGTGAGTTTCAGCTTGTAATCAAACCCTTCATGATTCCTTCTTTATTTGTGAAGTCTCGCTCACTTTCACAGTATTTTCTTCATGTTTCTGCAGGGCTTTATTGTTGGTTTTCATCTGTGATTGAAAATGTGGCTTATTTCTGTCTGTGTGAATTAACTGAGAATAATAAATGAGAGAATCAAATCTGTGCCTGCTTGTCCTCAGTTATTCCCTGCAGTGACAGACTGCAGAATGAAAACGTCCGTGTGCGTGTGGAGTTTTGGACATGGATGTAAAACCATTTGAAAGTTTGTTCTTACTGAATCTTTCTCACTGTAAAAAAATGTTACTAATTATTCTGTAGGTCTGGCCTTGGACATGTGCGTGTGGAGTTATTTTCACTGGTGCACCCACAGCCATGGGAGACCTTGAAAACTCTTGCTTCTTTAATCTGGTTAAATCTTCCTCTAAGGATGAACATAATGTAGTTTATTGAACACACATTTTGTAAGATTTACAAAAATATATGTTTGTAGTTTTGCCTCTGCGCACCACCACTGTGGATTTTAAATCAAATAAGATGTGAGTCAAGTGCACACTTGGAACTTTAATTTGAGGGGTTTTACAAACTTTTTGAATTACAACATTTTACATTACTTTGGTTTCAACTACAGATATTTTCTAATAGTCAGAGGATCAAAACTAATTGGGAAAACTAACATAATTTGAAATGTAACAAATGTTTTTCATACTTGGTTGAATCCTTTTGCACTCGGTGACTGCCTGATGTCTAGAGTCCATGGACATCACCAAATGCTCTGCCAGGCCACCTTCAGCTGCTGGACGTCTGTGGGAGGAAGCCAGAGTGAACCCACGCAGACAGTCCCCCGGCCAGATGGTGGATTTGACCTCAAAGCCTTCTTGCTGTGAGGCAGCAGTGTGAACTACGGTGCCACTAAGCTGCCCGCTTTTAAAAGGTGTTCAAAGAAATTTTCAACAAATAACTTCATCCGGGTCCACCTAAACTGTTCTGTGTGATGTCAGCTCTCCCATGCTTTGGATGCAGCCATCCCAAACTTTCAGTGTTTTTTGTTTTATTGTGGATAAATGATTTGTGTGCATGTGTGAATGTCAGCCCAGCTTTGCTTTGAGGCATGATGGAAAACTAACAGACCTCTGATTCATCTGTCACCAAACTGCAGCGGCTTTAATCAGGAAGTCTCACAAAGCAAAACCTGTGCTGGTGAGGACAGTAATCCTGAAATGGGTCAAATTCAGTCCACATGTAAAAGAACGTGAACAGGTGACTATTTGCATAAGAACTTGACGCAGTCTCTTCTGTGTTTGTTTCTTCTGCTGCAGAGCTGTGATGTGTCACAGGAGGACCAACTTTCCACTTTGTTCTGCCAAAGCTGCTCAGCTGAGGAAGGGAAGAGAAAATCCAGCTACTGGCCTGAACATGAAAGACTTTCTCTTACTTCTTTTTTTCCTTTGCTTTAGAACGTGACAGCGCTCAAGCCTGCGGCTGAAGCCTTGTGGATGTTTTACTGGGAAAGATGAGTGTGTCAGTCTGGGCTAAAGCAGCAGAAACTTCACACACTTCAAACTGTAGTTAACTTTTGCTCACAATCTTTCATTTGTCTCCAGGTTAACAGGAGACACTGAGGTTCACAACACAAACAAATTGAAGTTGCAGACACACACACACAAAATGCTCAAAGAGGCACAAAAGAGCCATAGAAACACCAAAAGTGAGAACAAAGACATAAAATTACCACAAAGAGCCATCAAAAAAGATGAAGGACTGTAAAGATGATAGATGATACCAAAGTGAAGTGCTGGTGCAAAAAGACTCAAATGGACCATTGAGGAACACAAAGCACACATGACAAAGTAATGCAAATTAAACAATAAACTGCAAACAAATATGACAATGAGTACAAAAGACCCACAAAAGGACTAAAATGTGCCGCACAGGGACACTGTGTCAAAAACCAGAATACAAAGTGATGCACAGTGAGTATGAACACATGTTAAATGACCACAAAAAGATGCAAATTGAGAGACAAAGCAAGTAGATTTGTTTGAAGCAGATGCAAATATGAGGAAGGTGGGATTATATAAAGAGCTTTGAGAAACACGAAAGACTTCAGAACAAGAGTGAGTCATATCAGCTGTGTGAGTGTTGTCTGAAAGGACGGATAATGAAAAGGAAAAAGTCTCCTTCACTCTCCTCCTCTTACTCCAGTACCCCCGAAGAACTGAGGTTGTCTTTAATTTGTTTCTGTGTGGCTCCGATGTCAGATTTGGGTCAGCTGGAAAGCCTCGAACAGTTTGAGACCTCTGAGAGCTGCTCCTGCTGCCACCTGCTGGACGACACAGGTATCACACCTGAATTTATTTCACCGGCAAACCTAGTAGAACCAGATCAGCTTTGCCCCTTTGTTTTGATGATATTTTTGAGTTTCTTGTTCTGTTCCCTTTTTTAAGTATGTCTGTAACAAAAAGCCATCTGAAATTGCCAAAGGCGAAAAAAACCCCAGATTTAAGATTTTAAATTGAAGAAAAATATAATAAGAGATTGCTGCAACGCTTCATAGGCTGTTTTACACATTTAATTTATATTTCTGATGCGCGGCAGCTGTGTTTCTTGAATAGGCTGATTAATCTTTCCTCTGCAAAGTAAATTAGACAAAAACCCCGGTGCATGATGAATCAAGTCTCAGTTTAAGGACCTCGTAATTTACTTGTTGAGTATAACGTCTCAGTTCTTCTCTTTGATTAAATCCAAGCCTTGAGACTGGCTGACTCACTGCAGAGATACATTAAACCCTTTAAATTCTAAAGAGAGAGAGAAAGAGAAAGAGAGAACAGACATTTTTGCACAATTTTTAGCTGAGATAAATTAAAAATCAAGAAATTTAAATATATACAGTTTTTATGTCTTTTCTTACGTAAGCACAGTGTAATAGTGATCTACATTTCCCACATTTTTCATTTTATTAAAAAAAATTAAATATAAACTATTCATAAGTAACGTTATAATAAAGGGCACTGTGAGGGAAATAAATTCATAATAAATATTTAACAAATAAAGATCAAAACAGAATATGAAAAAAGTAATAAGTACGAAACGCACGAACGGAACTATGTCATGAAGAACGTTTCCACCCGGTCTGTACACACTGTGACACAAAGCACTTCCTCCATGCGTAGTTTTCGGTGAAATGAACTCAGTTACGTGTTTTTAAGAGCTTTAACGCCAAAGTCTTTTATTGTAATAACGTGGCAGTGGGCTGTTGTGTTGTGTCCAGAATGGCGGCGGACGTGTCCAAACACTAGTGTGTAACACACCGAGAGTTTCCCTTCATTTGTAGCAGGTAGGAAGGTCGGCTTTAACAGCACGCGACACGATAACATTCACTACACAGCGATGATCGATGAACGTGGAGCTACAGACCCCAGCGCCAAACTCTAAAAAAAATCCCTAAAACTCGTGTTTAGAGCTAAAACATGAATAATGGGGGGGTTTTGGAAGTGTTTTAATTTTTACAAAGTTGGATTAGGCAATTTATTAAACATCGGCTGTGTTCTCATGTGCGTATGTATGTAGCAAATAAAGAAAGCTGTAGATAATATACATTTGCTATTGAGTCTTGTTGTAGAGACTGAATTGTAAACAGTTTTACTTTGGTGTTTCAGAAAGAAAAGGTTTAGGATATATTTAAAAAAAAAAAAAAAAAACTTTGTATTTTCCCCAGTGAAGCTACACACAGACTGATAACACTGTGGTGTAGGAGCACTGTTATTGCTGCATAATTTAGAAGAATATTCACAATTATCTGTGAGTGGGAGAAACTGTTCCCACAAGTCTCCTTCCACATGAATAAACATGGGCACATTCAGACCACTGTGGAACTGCTGGTTATTACACAGTTGTAGAAAAGCAGCTCTGTATTAGATTATAAAACCGATGAGTTGCAGGCACAGGTGGATCCCAGGACTTGCAGGGTTTTAACCACTGACAGGAAGTGAAAGACAAAGTTGCTGGATTTGCTGATCAGAGTTCTGTGTCTTTTTAATTATTCCATCTCATTAGGAACTCATCAGGAGCTTCCATGGAGGGTTTGGAGGAGAAGCTCAAAGTTCTGTCCATCGCTAGGCGGTCCTGTCCGGAGGAACCCACCTACCTGCTGGATGTTGCCTTGCAGCCGAGTGGCCTTCTGGCGGTGTCCTGCTCCAACTTCACCATCCACCTGCACAACAAGGACACTTTGAAGCAAGTGGGAGAGTATCAAGGCCACAACGGGCGGCTCTGCGGGGTCACGTTTGGCCACACCTCCTCTGACCTCCTGTACTCCGGTTCTGCTGACGGGACGGTCCGCGTGTGGGACGTCCGCCACCCCGGGACGGAGGCAGCCCAGAAGTTTAAAAGCGATCCAGCGCACTGTTACTGCAGCTTCGACCTGAGCTGCAGTGACATGCTCCTGTGTGCCGGCACTGAGCAAGTGGACAGCGAGGACAGCTTCCTCATTTTCTGGGATTCTAGGAAACCGGCAGGTGGGCTTCTTGGGGTATACTCTGAGTCGCACAGCGATGACATCACACAGGTGCGCTTCCATCCCCGGGATAAGGACCGCCTAGCTTCGGGCTCCACAGATGGCCTCGTTAATGTTTTCGACCTCAGCCGGGGGGCGGAGGAGGATGCGCTGCTCGCCACCTGCAACAGCGACTCATCAGCGAGCTCAGTGTGCTGGTCCGGGGCCAACTACACCCAGCTGCTGTGCCTCAGCCACGATGAGGGGCTGCACCTGTGGGATTTGGGCCAGCTGGATACAGATGAGCCTCTCACCATCTTCAGCACCTCCGACGCTCGCAGCCAGACTCTACTGGCTGACGGGCGAGGCGTGGACTACCTGGTGGGGGGGCGGTGGCTAGAGGACACCCAAAAGCTGCTGGTGGTCGGCGGGAAGAACAACGGAGACCTCCACCTGATGGAGTGTGACGCCAGGGGTCTTCATCTGCTCAGGAGCCTAGAGGGTGGCCACGCCTCCACGGTGCGCTGCTTCCTGTGGGATGCAGCAGGGGAGGCGTTGTTCACCGGGGGGGAGGATGCGCAGCTTTTGCTGTGGAAACCGGGTGGAGAGGAGCTCACACCAGGGAAAAGGGAGTCTATAAAGAGCGAGTCAGCTCTAAGACTCAAATCCAGACCTCATAAAAAACACGGCTACCACAGAGAAAAGAAGACGGCGTAGCAGAGGAACAAAGTGAACGATGACCTGACTGAAGCAGCCCCGTGTCCTACAATTTAAAGCAGCTCAGCTGCTGAGGACGATGTCAGTAAGCAGATGAAATGGTGTTCATCTTTGCCTCAGCTGTTGATAGATTCTGTTGTTTTTACTGCGCAGTTCTGTTTACAAGCAAAACATATTCTTGTGTGTCATAGCAGCCTGAATGTGGACCTTTCCAGTATTTACAAAGAAACCAGCTTGCAGGAAAATTGTGACCAGGTGACTTTGAAAGGCAAATTGTATTTTAGTCTTTGATAAAGATCTGGTGGCCCCAGCTAACAAACAGGGCAAGTATTTTAATATGAAGAGAGCTGTGTGTGTTTAATAAAAACTTTGGCATGCCGTGTGACTGCACCACAACAATCAGTCTTTATAGTTATTATATTTGTAGCACGCAGGACTGTAGCATTTCTCTAGAAGCACATCACCAGCCACCATCTTCAGAGCTTTGTGTGTCTGGACAGCCTTAGTTCTCCTTGGGCTGGACATTTTCCACTGACTGGTTTAGTGATTTATGTTCATTGAATCATAAAAGCAGCTTTTCATGTCTGTATTCTCACATTCATCTGTCCTGTGCCCTATGTGCTTGATTGCATCTGATGTTTTCCAAAGAGTGACACAAAGCAGACGAGGAGATGTCACTAGTCAATTAACCAAAAATGACTAGAATTTAAAACTAGCTCCAGTGTCAGCTCCTGATATGGTACTCTTGAGGACAGAGGACCCTCCCACCTGCTGTTTAAAATTTTCGTTTGACTTAAAAGAAGAGGAGTTAAAACAGCTTGTTTGAGACAGATGAGAGAAATAAGCATTATTCTAACACTGGAATCATGCAAAGCTACTTAAGCAAAGTCGAGTATAAAAATCTGGAGCTGGAAATGAGCAGGAAGTGTCCAGTTTCTGTAAAAAATAAAGCATCAGATTTTCAGCTGTTTTTGATTAATTTTGCTGTATCGCAATCATTGGTTGGGCAATACAGGACTTTTTATGATTTCTCAGCTTTGAAATGTTGATGTGGGTATTTTTTTTTACATGGATCAAATGAACAATCAATGAATTTAAAAAAGAAGTAATAATCCGCAACCCTGCTTGGCATATTCTCACATTTACTACTACTAATAAACAGCATATCCCTGCCAGTCTACTGACACTGAGCATTGACATGATTGAGTCTCTGGTTGATCAAACCTACAATGAGAGCTATTTAGGCCTACCCCCCAGTAAGGTCAGAAATGAGCAGAATAACTACAAGAAAAATAAACTGTAGTAAAGTTGCCCAGATTATCTTCCAACACCATTGTGGCACATATTTAAGGGTTTCCATGGCAGAATACTGGTAAAAAAGTGGCACAGATGTGGCGCAGTCAATAGTAAATAAGATCCACCATGTGCAGGAATACGTCTCCAAACACAAGGATTCATCTCCAGGACAAGGACATCTTAAAAACAGCAAACTGTTTGTTATAAGTGAGGTTTAATTACTCTGGTATTGTAAAGTTCCCCGATGACTGGTTTCCACTAAGTACAATGAAACAGACTATGCATTAAATCTTGTTACACTGTATAGTATGACATACTGACAGCTTCCTCCTATATCCATTTTTACACTTTCTATCTTCTAGTTGCAATGATTCCTTCAGCTGGCCAGCTGTTATTACTGGATTACTTCCTGAAAGTCACCCGAGCTGCCCGGCACAGTGTGATCACGCTGAGACTGCAGCTATCCTTCTCAAATGGCAGCAAGTGGAATAACTAGACTGACAGTGCAAGTGTCTGTGTGTGTGTTTAATTCTAGCCAGTGGAGTCATGCGGTGAATCTCATTCACATTAGCGATCATTGCGGTGACTCAGGCTTCATCTTTGCATTCTTTTAACCATTCATTACTCTATGAATTTTTTGCAGTGTGTAAACATCGGCTGAGTCATTACATTCTATTAGTAAATACAGACAAACAAAACAAAGACAAGTCTTTTTGGAGTCTCACTCTGGAAGCTAAATGATATTTACATGTAAAAGGAAAGAAAAAGCTGACTGAAATGCTGGACCTTATATAGGCTCAGTATAAACGAATGCCCAATGAACTGAAACAACATTTTGAAGACGACTGGGTAAAATTCCTCTACAATGATGTGAAAGACTGATAAAGTCATTAAAGCCATAAAGAGCTATTTCTGTTAACATTGGTTCTACGAGCTACTCAGTCACAGGTTTTTCCAACGACTGCAAAGCCCCATGAAAACTGACTTCTTCACATCTGTATATACAGTGGGGCAAAAAAGTATTTAGTCAGCCACCGATTGTGCAAGTTCCCCCACTTAAAATGATGACAGAGGTCAGTAATTTGCACCAGAGGTACACTTCAACTGTGAGAGACAGAATGTGAAAAAAAAATCCATGAATTCACATGGTAGGATTTGTAAAGAATTTATTTGTAAATCAGGGTGGAAAATAAGTATTTGGTCAATAACAAAAATACAACTCAATACTTTGTAACATAACCTTTGTTGGCAATAACAGAGGTCAAACGTTTACTATAGGTCTTTACCAGGTTTGCACACACAGTAGCTGGTATTTTGGCCCATTCCTCCATGCAGATCTTCTCAAGAGCAGTGATGTTTTGGGGCTGTCGCCGAGCAACACGGACTTTCAACTCCCACCACAGATTTTCTATGGGGGTGAGGTCTGGAGACTGGCTAGGCCACTCCAGGACTTTCAAATGCTTCTTACGGAGCCACTCCTTTGTTGCCCGGGCGGTATGTTTTGGATCATTGTCATGTTGGAAGACCCAGCCTCGTTTCATCTTCAAAGTTCTCACTGATGGAAGGAGGTTTTGGCTCAAAATCTCACGATACTTGGCCCCATTCATTCTGTCCTTAACACGGATCAGTCGTCCTGTCCCCTTGGCAGAAAAACAGCCCCATAGCATGATGTTTCCACCCCCATGCTTCACAGTAGGTATGGTGTTCTTGGGATGCAACTCAGTATTCGTCTTCCTCCAAACACGACGAGTTGAGTTTATACCAAAAAGTTCTACTTTGGTTTCATCTGACCACATGACATTCTCCCAATCCTCTGCTGTATCATCCATGTGCTCTCTGGCAAACTTCAGACGGGCCTGGACATGCACTGGCTTCAGCAGCGGAACACGTCTGGCACTGCGGGATTTGATTCCCTGCCGTTGTAGTGTGTTACTGATGGTGACCTTTGTTACTTTGGTCCCAGCTCTCTGCAGGTCATTCACCAGGTCCCCCCGTGTGGTTCTGGGATCTTTGCTCACCGTTCTCATGATCATTTTGACCCCACGGGATGAGATCTTGCGTGGAGCCCCAGATCGAGGGAGATTATCAGTGGTCTTGTATGTCTTCCATTTTCTGATGATTGCTCCCACAGTTGATTTTTTCACACCAAGCTGCTTGCCTATTGTAGATTCACTCTTCCCAGTCTGGTGCAGGTCTACAATTCTTTTCCTGGTGTCCTTTGAAAGCTCTTTGGTCTTGGCCATGGCGGAGTTTGGAGTCTGACTGGTTGAGGCTGTGGACAGGTGTCTTTTATACAGATGATGAGGTCAAACAGGTGCCATTCATACAGGTAACGAGTGGGGGACAGAAAAGCTTCTTACAGAAGATGTTACAGGTCTGTGAGAGCCAGGGATTTTCCTTGTTTGAGGTGACCAAATACTTATTTTCCACCCTGATTTACGAATAAATTCTTTACAAATCCTACCATGTGAATTCATGGATTTTTTTTTCACATTCTGTCTCTCACAGTTGAAGTGTACCTCTGGTGCAAATTACTGACCTCTGTCATCATTTTAAGTGGGGGAACTTGCACAATCGGTGGCTGACTAAATACTTTTTTGCCCCTCTGTATATAATTGCACAGAAAAGAGGAAACTTAAACTGCAGATATTACTGAAAGACAGTGATGGAGCCACACAGTTTTCATAGAGTGACCACAATGAGACCATTACTGAGAATGGGGTGATGGAGAAACATCATCTTTTCTTTTAAATATCCGTTTATATTCTTGATAAGTCACTGTATGCCTAACTGCTCATTTTTTGTTCACTCACATGCTTATTTGTTCACTCATATGATAACCGAATTTATATGACCCCTGACTGCTTAAAAAACATAATGAAGAACTATTTCTAAAGTCATTCTTTTAAAATTGTTGATAAAGTCCATGATTCCTAATTTAGCAGTGTAGATGTGATGCTAAGTTTGCTACAAATTAGGTTTTACTACTAAAACGTGTTGATTTGGGAAATACAGCTGTAGAGAAATGGTTCCTCTAAGTTGTGTGAATGTAATTTTACTTCAGTAAGTATGAACAAGGCCTCTAACAGGCTTCATTGTTACAGTGGCAAAACCAAAGTGTGGTTTCGCTGGTCAATATGATGCAGTTTTGCTATTTCTGTCCTTAGTGACAACGGTGAGAAAACACTTGACTAGAGATTCTGCTGAGAATGCTCGCTGCCTAAGACAAACCAAATCTTGTGGAGTTCTGAATGAAACAAAAAAAATAAAAAAAATAAATCACAACCAACATTACACTCACCAAAGATACTCCTTGAAAACTATGAAACACCAGGGTGACTAAAAAATGCCAAAGGACTAGAAGAGACAAAACAAAACAGCAAACTCAAAGAGATGCAGCTAGAAGGATGAAAATGATGAGGAAGCAGATGAAAAAAAAATCAGGAATAAGTCGCAGGAATCTCTCTGTGGCTACATAAAATGAGGAAAAATGACACTAAAATTACGACTTAAAAAGCAAAGCAACCACAGACACAGAAAACAGCTATAGAAAAACACTATGGGGTATGAAGTTTTTTTTTATTTTGTATGAAATGTGCGAAACCTTTATACACGGCCTACTGCCTTATAATTGTCCAAGCCAGTAATCAGCACGTTAGATAAAACTACCCCTGGACACAGTGCGTTAATACTAATAATTATTGCTACTTACACGTTAATGCACCAGTAATTCAAATACATAAGATATAGCTAGGCCTATGTAACACTTCAGTTGACACGTTTCCAGTATAGTGACTAATATGAATTATATGGTATATTGTTTTTTTTAATAAAAAATTATTTGTATAATTTGCTGTAAAGTTGGAGCAGAAACTATTTGCAAATGTGTTATTTTAAAAACCTAGCAAGCGAGAGAAAACCAATACGTGAGCGAGTAAAGGAAACACCCATGCATGCCCTAGCATTAGCTATATAGCGCATTCACAGACCTATATATCAGTTATGTAACTCTCGCTGTTGTGTTCCTCTCTAATTTCGGTTCTAGAGTTGAAATGCACTCGTCTTTCACACAGCACCGCCTCGGCTGTGAGGAGGTCTTCAAAACACTTATAAATGTGCAATAAACGATTGGGCAGAACGAGCGTTAAAATACGGATACATAGAAGCGAGGTGCAGGGCCGGGCCTCGGACAGGTTTAGCCTCATTCCAGCACGCTGCCTGGTGAAGCCTCCACACATACACACTGTACTTCGCTCTCTGCCTCGATCTTTTTCCTTGTCCCTTCTCCTCTACCTAACCGACGGATTCGGAGCCTCGTTTCTCCGTGTTGTGATTGACAGTTCTGGCTGTCCAATCACAATTGCGGACATCGCTCCCTGCAGCCAATCAGCTTTGTACGTGGTTCAGATGCTCGTCCAGCATGCTAAGCTGTGTCTCTGTTATGTGTGCCATGGTCTCAACCCAGCAGTGTTGACAATAGGGTGAAAGGAAACAGCCCCGGATCATAGACGAGCAAAGAAAACACCAAAATCCAGGGTTTTTGGGGAAGACGAGCGAGTGAATCAATAACAGGAATGTAAATGCGTTAACGTAATCGTTTGTGTGTATCGTAGGTGTATTTTGTAATTAATGGGAGTTTGAGGATTATTCAGTTGGAAGGAAGGCTACTCGTGGGTTTGGCTGTTTCAGGCCAAAGATTTTCCTGCTGCTCCGCCGCTGCTGGGGAAAGGCTGTTCTTACCGAACTGGAGGTAGCCTAACTAATAGCCCGATAGCTTTCCAAACATAGGATAACTCCTCGCCGCCGTCTCCGTTGCGAACCGCAGAGGATCAAGGTAAAGTACTACGATTGGAGGGCTACCAGCCACTTGGTCGGCTGCAGCTTGTCGGGCTCGGGTCGGGACTCGGGACGGTGTGTGTCTCCCAGCCTGGTCACTCTGTCAGTCTGTGAGCGCTAGCTAACGGTAGCAGCATTAGCACTGCCCCGTATTTACATCTGGGATGATGGGTGATCGCCCGAGCCCGCCCAGGTAACTCTATCTTATTAGCACACATTGGCTTTGATATAATCGCAGGTTTCATTCTTTTAATCAGCTTCTTGTGTTTCCTTTGACTGGTGGCGGGTCTTAAGCTAAGGCTACATGTTCAACTTGAGCTAACCCGCGATAACCGTTGCACTAACGTTAGCTAGCTACCAAAAATATAATTTTCTAAAGTAAAGCTTCAAAGCTTTGAAATGAAAGCCGCTTTATCTTCATGGATATACTATGTTAGAGCTTTATGTGTTCCTTGGAGACGACTATCTAGCGTTCAATGCGGCTTTGTAACGGTTAGTCAGGATGCTAACACTGCTAGCTAGTTAACGCTAGTGAGGCTATCGCGCTGTCAAGTTTTGAATGCTGCGCTGCCTCCTCCTCCTCCTCCTGCTGCTGCTGTCGCTGCCAGGCCCGATTTGCCCAAGCTAACGCCAGCTCTCCCGAACGGCTTCATTTTTAACCTTAGAGTTGATGGCCTACTTTGCTGCTCTAGCTGATAACAGCAGCAAATATGTGACATCAGATTGCACTGTACAGGAACTGGGGTTTATTGAGTTATTTGCTATATGCAGCGGCCCACGGGCTGGTTCGCTCAAAGTAAATGCTGCTGTTTAATCCTCGTGAGTTGAAAAAGCCCCATGAACCCAGCCTGAGACAAGTTTAGCTTTCCTGTCAAGTGAAGCCAACTGTCAAACGGTGTGGCGATAATCCTACATGAACTTTGGCTGTGCACTAAGAGGCTGTTTCTGACAGGCTCGTACCTCTAAACTTGTCATCTTATATTTTCTTGCACAGACTACCATTGTTTCTACATGTTGAGTAATGTGTATAGAACCGTTAGGAGGGAGAGAGAGATCATCACCACTAATAACAATGTAGTGACATTGTAGATGAGAGGTGGGAGCATGGTGATGAGTGGAATGCATCGGGCTAACTTTAAAGTATTATCATACTACTCCTACTTTTGCTTTTATTTTGCCTAGTCTCTACATCCCCAGCCATTTACGGGAGGCCAGGTGTGGCCTTTCCTATACGCATATTTGCACTGTCTGTGTTTTAGGAGGGTTTACTCCTGTTCTGTGTCACATCTGGCTCACCTTTAAGGTTCTAGAGTTTAACCATGTTGTTAACAGGTCCAACCTTAACTCAGATAACTTAACATCCAAAGTCTTCTGTGTTTATGACAAGGCTGGTACATTAACTGCCTCCTCCTTATCAGCTCTGTGTGGTTTTGTGTGTGTGTGTGTGTGTTTGAAAGTTGCTGAGTTCATTTGTACTTAGATGTGTGAACAGCGCAATTCACCCATGAATGAATCACACCAATTAGACGGGCTGTCAGGTTGCAGCATTCAGCTGATAGTAGCAACAGGAGACTTTCGGAAGTATGAGGATTCAGTACAGTAAGCCAGGGATTCATACTGGTATTGTTAGTTCAATTTGTTAGCAATTTTTATTGGATGGATATGTAAAATAGCCTGTCTTCTTTATGTTGCTGTGACATGCATGATACTTGCATGACTCTGGTTTTTGGGAGGCAATAAAAGCTGCAAAGCAGGATGAATTATTGGATTTAAGGGCATATCGTGTGTTTAACTTACACAAAGGACTGTTTGATATCGACTGCTTATATGTCGAACTGCACCATATATTTTCAGTTTTGTTGACTGATAAGATGACATTTACTGCTGGCAGTAAATATTGAAAAACACTTAAAAATTTTTTTTACTTATTATAATGAACACTTATGTTTTCCTTAGCAAAAAAAGTAGAATAAATAACAATAAAAGCACGGTAAATAAAACAGTCTGTGCATTTATAGATTTCTTTTGGTATGGATGCGCTGAAAAAATAATTTAATTAACAACCAAAAAGTGTCTTTGAGGATCTTTTTTCTGAAGCAAGTTATTATCAGAGTCATGTTATTGAGTGTTGGCCAGCCGAACCAAGACAGCTGTTGTTGTTGCATAAGGCTTTATTTATTTATGACTTTATTTATTTTTTATTTTCTACTACTTCAGTGACATTTAATAAGCCGAATGTACTTCTAACAATGTAGATACTGATTTTGCAGGCCTATATCAAGGAAATGTTTTTATTATTATTTTTATTTCCATGAAATAAAAAGAAAAGCAGTTGGGCTGTACCAAAATATGACTCTTGTTGTATTATGAAAACTTTTTAAATATTGGACACTGCAACCCTGTGAAAAACTAAGTACACAGCACAATCAATAGCTTGTGCAACCATTTAGCAGCAGTATGTTGAATAAATAGTTTTCCGTATGCCTTTATAAGTCTCTCACATCCCTTTGTGGGAATTTTTGTCCACTCTTCTTTAGAACGTTGCTTCAGTTCATTGAAGATTGTGAACATTTGTTAATGCATACCTCTCTGTGATCAGGGTATGGTCTGCAATACCTTGATTCTGTTCTTATTCAGCTATAGTGTTGTAGATTTTCATGGTGTGCTTTGGACCATTACCCTGTTGCATGACCCAGTTTGGGTAAGCTTTAGCTGTCACACAGATGGCCTCATGTTTGACTACAGAATACTAGTTCATGGTGGACCAGTTCAGATCCTGTGGCTGCAAGACAAGCTCAAATCATCACCCCTCTACCACCGTGCTTGACAGTTAGAATAAGGCACACAGCTGATATGCTGCGTTTGGTTTTCTCCAACCATCGTGCTGTGCTTTATGGCTAAACATCTCCACTCTGATCTCATCTGTCTAAAGGACGTTGTTTAAGAAGTTTTGTGGTTTGTTTTGATGCAACTCTACAAACCTGAGCCATGCTGTCTCGTTTTTCTTAGAGAAAAGAGGTTTTCTCCCGGCAACACTTTGAAACAAGCCATATTTGTTGAGTATCTTTTTTTTAAAAAAAATTGTACCTTCATGAACTTTAATATTTAACATGCTAATTTAGGCCTGTAGAGTCTAAAATGTAGAGACATCCACCCCATTGCTAGCACACACCCAAATCCTCAAGACCAGCAAACTGCTCAAACTTCTGCTTTTATTGAGTTGCTCACACTTGCTAATGATCAACAACCAACTGCATTTGATCAGCAGCATGTAGCTATTCTTAATTCCTTAGAAAGCAGTAAGTGTATACTTAGTTTTTTATAGGACTGCATAGTATGTTTCAAGCTGGTATTCCTCTCATCCACAGCACTGCATTCCTGTACATATTTGCGTGTGCATTTTTGTTCCCTTACTCCAGCTCCTTTCTTTCGGCCTTGCCATTGCCTGTTTGTTGACTTCCTGTCGTACAGCAGCTCCCTCCCTCCTCTTCCTCCTTCCCTCCCTCCTCTTCCTCCCTCCCCCCCTCCTCGTCCTCCCTTTTGGTTGGTCTCCCTGTTGCTTGCTATGCACCCCTCCTCTCTCCTTCCTCCTTGTTCTTTAATCCCACCCTCACCAAGCCAGTTTGGATGTCATCTGTTCTCTTATGTAAGAGGCATGGGAGGAGAATGGCTTTGGTGCTTGGGTGCCATACGCCCGACCAGGCGGCATAGTCTTGCTCTCCCTCGTGTGTTGTGTAGTGTTGTCGCCATTAGCTGCTTAGTGAGAGAGAACGATTGAACGTGAGCACTGATGGTTGTACACAGGGATTCCAGTGGTCCTATCCACAGGTAAGAAAAGTAGTGTGGCTGTACAGTTTTTAGATTGTTCCGAATGTGACTAATCGCAATTTTGTCACTTTCAGTGGTGCTGCAGTGGAAAAGCACCAATTTGTACTGTTTACTTTTACCATTTGTGATGTAGCAGGTAGAAATTGAAATTAAGTCTTTGCCTTGTTTCTTTTTTATTTTATTTTATTTTTTGGAGCTGAATGATGCTCTTTGTCATCATAGCAGAGATTAAAACTTGTATTGCCTGAAATCATGAACACAAAGAGCTGGAAAGTCTCTCCATAATATTATGGTGGAATCTTGGAGCTGATATGGACCACCCTTGCCCACGCCAAAACCCCCCCAAAACAGAGCAAGAATATTAAAATGTAATATTATATATTACTAGTAAAGCGCTGTACAAATACAGGCCATTTACCATTTGCCATTATAAAAGACAGCTGGAAGTGCTGATTTAACCATTTATAAGAGTAAAACTTGATTATCTAAGAGGTGTCAAAGAGTACGTACGTCAGAGCAAGTCCACTTTCAGACATTAGCCGGGGATTATCGCTGAGTGCAGGTGATTTTTAGACGCCTCAGCCTTGCTTTGTCTGGTATCTGTAAGGCTCTGTACCCACAGCAACAGCACAGAGAACAAGTTGCAAGGTGTCAATTTGCAAGGGTTTTTGTTATGTTTATACTGTAGGGTACGTCAGCCTTGTGATAAAGCCGACATACTTTTTAGGCTCACATTTGAATAGTTTTGAAAGGCAAAACTATGGCAGGAAATCTTTCAACAGAGAAAAAACAAACAAACCAAGTCTCTATCGTGTGTTGTCCTCAACCATAGTATTTTTTTTAAGCAGAATTTTAAGTTTGTTAGCTGCCAGGATGACTGATGCTAACCAACCACAGGAGAGATCAGTGTTTAGCTGGAGGTATTTTCCAAGACCGGTGACGGTGCTGATGCCAAACAGAAGGCATTCACACAGCTGGATCATTAACTGCTGAGTGACAATGACAGATGACTCTCTTGTCATATAATTGGTGTTGTCATTTGTGAATCTGTGTCTGCAGGGAGCTGTGGTAATTTAACAGAAAGTATCCTGTTTGGCATACAGTCATGACTTACATGACTGTACGCCAAACATTGTGTGTTGTACATTGAATTGTTACTCGCTACCATTTTTGATACCAAGAAGAAAAAGATTTCTCTCTTTCTCTCTCTCTCTCTCTCATATATATATATATATATATATATATATATATATATATATATATATATATATATATATATATAATTAGGGGTGGGGTAAAAAATCGATACTGTGTAGTATCGTGATATTTTGTTTGCTAATAATGTATTGATACAGGGACGGCAGAAATCGATATTTTGTTACAAAAAAGTTTTTGTGCTCTGATTTCAGAGCATGTTGATCCTTTTTCTGAGCAAGAATCCTGACATTCCTTCACTGTCCAAATGTGACAGTTTACTTATTTTAATTTAAGACATGTTTTATCTTAATTAAGTTTAAAACTTTTTTATTTCATGTAAAATTATATTTTGCTTTAATTTACTTTCAAATTCTTCAGTTGCTGAAGGGGCTGCATAGTTTTCATAAATTGCATAGTTCAGAATAGCTATAATTGTACCAGATGGTTGCGTTCAGTTAAGTTGGACTAGACTGTAATACAAACCGTTCAGTTTGTCAACAATAAAACTGAAATGAGAGAAAGACTGAGTGTGAGACTTTGTTATTAGATAAAATGAATATTGATAAAGTTTACCTTTATGTACAGAATCTGAATATCGCAAAATATTTTAAAAAATAAAATAATATCATATCGTGCGTTAAGTATTGTGATAATATCGTATTGTGGGATGTATGGTAATTCCCACCTCTAATATATATATATATATATATATATATATATATATATATATATATATATATATATATATATATAACATTTTTAAAATAAAGATGTGAGCAATGGTCTGCAGAAAGTATATTCATGTACAGCCTTGTTTATTACTTGTGTTTCTGGTGACTTCTGGTGCATCATATTTCTGTTGCTTAAAGTTGATGAGCTTTGATTAAACTGTACTTGATTATGGACTCAAACAACTACATAGTTGATCCTGTTGTGCTTCTTTGTCAGTCTTTATGAGAATGATTGTGGAGGTTTGTTACCTCATGGTGAGGGGAGGGGCTTTGTGCCTGATTAGCTGCAGTGGTGCTGTGTGAAGTTGTGTGTCAACTAGAGCACGTGTTGCATCAGTACTGTTGTAAATGAATATCTACTCCAATGGTTTCTTGTATCTTATCTGGTAGATTGTTTTTTTTTCTTTTTCTGGTTGACAAGTCTACTTATACACTCACTCCGAAATAATGAATATGACACGACTACCTTTGACCAGACCATCAAAGTCTGGATTCATGTCTGATACATGCAGCACAGTGGACAGATGTTTAGCCGTCCCTTGGGGTCTATGATGTGCTGTAGTTCGTCATAGGAAAAGCTTGTTTGTCTCTGTAAGTGAGCTGTTGAGGCTTTTGTTTTCCCTTTAGAATGTTGCGCGCTGCACTGAGTTAGCTCAGGGTAGTTCTGTCTATATTAAACCTATGTGCTAGTGCTAATTAGTTGTAGTTGAGCAAAACGTCTGGCTTGAACCAGGGTCTCCATCTGCATTCAAATGATAAACAATGATAATAAATATTTGAAAGTTTACCTGGAAGATTGTGATGATTATCACTGACAGCTGTCCTTGGATCTATTTGCCATATTTTTAAAGTAAGACCTTACAGTCTGTTGCAATTTTCAATTGCAAAAAAGAAAAAAAAATGTATATATATATATATATATATATATATATATATATATATATATATATATATATATATATTTTTAAAAAAGAACAAAGTAGTTTTGCATTACAACTGGAAGAGGGGAAAAATCTGATTGCTCAATAGCAAGTTCTTTTATAGCTTGTTAAAACATTTTTCATGGTTAAACGTGAGGCTTTGCCATTTGAAAATCTCTAGAATCCCTAGATTGACTGATTTTTGAATTTGGAAGCCCATGTCCTTAGGAGGACTCTGCCTTTTCTCCTGCTGACTGGCTCATTGTAATGTAAACAAACATATAGTCAGTCTGTAATGACAGTATGCTGTAAATGTATACAAACTGTCCTAAACACTGACATCTTCAATCTAATGCTTGGCAGAAAGATGAGAGAACTGTGGTTTTGAAGCTGTTTTAGCATTACTTCTTATATTCACAGTTGGCACTCTTGATTTTTATCTTCTTCCTCTTGTAGTTATATTGCATCAGTGCTGACAGTTTCATCACAGAGAACCACAGATGTATATGTTGCTTGTCTACAGTCATTATAACTACTGTAGATTCTTTACTATGATGGACAGTAAGCGGTGCATCCTCAGGGAGCTTTTGAAAGGCTTCGACTATCCATATGAATGATGTGCGTATGTACGTGTTTGTACTGAAGTCCAAGCCTGTAGTACCTCTCCTCGCTCTGTTGTATACAAGGCTTGGTGGGCATGTTGTATGACAGCCTTTTGACTTTGACAGAACATTTGCTGCCAGCACAGCGCAGCCTGCAGCATCTCATTCATGTCTTATTATATAAGGATTTTTGTTAGCACTCTAATTTATGTCCTCTCAGCCACCCCATGCCATCCAGGTCAGTTAGTGATCAGGCTCTTTGTCCTCTCCTGAAATCAGAGTCCAGTTAGCTTCCTAATGTCCTGAATAAACTAAAAATATTAGCCTCATGCTAACTAGCAGAGGCCTGTTTTGTTGTGGCTTGTGGTTGATATTGAGCTTTGTATTTTTCCCATGTACTGTACTGTTGCAAGAAGGAAGTGGTAGTACTAATGAAATATGGTCAGTTAAAGCCAAACACACTCACATCCGACTAAATAGTTGTACTTTTCACATCTTTGATTAAATTAATTTCTATCTTTGTCTACGGGCTGAATTCCTGAGTTTCATAACTCAAAGAACAAGCTTTAACAGCAACAACCTCTATCCTGTGATTACTTATTACTAGTGGTGCAACGGATCAAAAATCTCACGGTTCGGATTGGATCACGGTTTTAAGTCACGGATCGGATCAATTTTCGGATCAGCAAAAAAAAAAAAGACAAAAAATTAACATTTACTTATTCACTTATTGAAGTATTTTTTGCCTGTTAAAAACATTCAACTCAAGACTCATTCCACACAATTAATAAAAAAAATTATGGTAGAATATAGGGCAGTATAGGGCTTTGTATCTACCACTCAATTCAATTGTATTTATAAAGCGCCAAATCACAAAAACAGTCGCCTCAAGGCGCTTTATATTGTAATTTAGACCCTACAATAATACATACCGCTCATTATATCGCACTCCGCTGTGATATAATGAGCTGTCATGGTCACGTAGCTTTCCGTTGCCCTGGAGGTCTGCCGATTTGTAGTAGTTAGGGCAACAGAAGATGCCTGGGACGGTTCAGCCATAACTTTACATTTTTCCCTGCTCATACATGCTTGGAACGATCTTGCCACTAAAGTGGACGCGCAACAGGATATCATAGCGTGGCTCAAGCACGTTCATCGTAGTTTAAACCCCTTGTTTTGCACAACGGAATACGGCCTCCCGTCTGCAGCTAAACACCCCAGTAGCTTTTGTAATGACTTTAGCCTGCTCCTCCACTTGGATGGCTAGCGCTGGCCATAACTATCACTTGACAGACCCACCACGCACACCATACACATACTTTTTTTCTTCTTTTTCGAATCTTCGGATCACGTGCGTGCCGAACCGTGGAGTGGGATCGGTTCGGATTACGGATCAACCGTGATCCGTTGCACCACTGCTTATTACACTGGCACAACAACGTTGAATCATTTTTCTTCCAAAAAAATGTTTTTCCTGGATGTCTTGAGTGGTCCTTTTTAAGTCATGCTATAATACCTGTATTTGGTCAGGGCCCAAAAGATGAGTTCATGACTTCATGCTCCTTCTAAGGTTATTTGAAACTTGTTGTGATTGGTTGTGATGGTTCACATGTTGTCAGGATTCACACTTTATGGGGACACTGTGACAACTGAGGCTTCTAATCACTGTGTTTCCTTTAATTTAGGTTAAGATTAAGATCAGAACACAGTGCAGTTCACAGAAGTTGAGAAACTTTTCTATGCAACCGGGATGTTGTGTTTTGGTGTCTCTGTTCCTTCATTGGTATCTGAAGCAGAGTCTGCCAGCGTCCCCCTGGATGACCTGGAAGAAGGAGGGTTTATTTGAGCTTTATGGTTATTTTGCACCAGAAAGCATCATGTTGCAATTCCTTAAAAAATGGATCATGTCTTTAGTTTTTGGCCGAATTCGAATCATTGTCAGTTTTACAGTTTTCTTCTCAGCTTCTGCCAGAGCAGCACATTTTTGAAACTCTACTGGTTTGTCTTCAGACATTCCAGGCTGTCCATGTGCGCATTTGTTTTTTTTAAATGGATGTTTCATTGGTTTTGTTTGTATTTTTATAGGTTGTTAGCGAACTACCTGAACAACTGAATTGGCTAGTACACCAGCCTAACTGACACTAATGAAAATCTTAGCATGTTAGCTTGGTGTATGTATGAATATTTACTTATTTGCAGAGTTAGGGTATCGTGCTTATATCAAAGGATGACAGCAGATCTTTGAGCAGTGTGCATCATAGATGCTAATGTAACCAGAGGACCACAAAAACAAGGTTAGTTTGCAGATGTGAAACTTTGAGAAAAATTTTAGCCCCATAAGAGGTTTAAAAAAAAAAAATAAATAACGTCACCACACCCACATTTATGGCCACCCTACAGATCTGTACCTCTGACAGCCAAAAACAAATCCTGAGTGTGCTCTTCCAAACATGTGCTCCTGGGTGTGGTGCAGAAAAGTAGTCTCAAGTGTGACTTCTGCTGCGGCTTGTTTTTGTTACTTGAGAAGTTAGTTTGTTAGATTCTTTTTTTAATTGTTATTTTAACATGCAATCAGCAGCCAGCACACACAGCAGTTGACATTTCCTCAGCTTCCTCCGACTGTGTCAATAGCTCGCAGCTGCAGAACCAGCTCCATTGTTGTCGGTGCCGCTGTGTGTGTGTGGGTTTTGTGTTTTTTTTTTTTTTTTTTTTTTAAGTTGTGTGTGTGTTTGAGATACTTTGATGGTCTTCTGGCAGGTAGGAGTGCCGCTTGTTTGTGTACTGTAACCATGCTTGAACTGAAGCCTAAAGTGTCTTATATGCTGGGAAAATGAGGCTGTCTGCTTTGGCTGCAGGAAAATGAACTCGTAGAGAGCTAAAACTGTAACAGGGGATGGGTTTTTTTTTGTTTTTTTCCTATTTGCATGTGCTTACTATAAAAAAAAAAAGAACTCTTGACCTGCATGACCTTAGTGCACGAACACGCTCACACACAAAAACTTGTAAATGTGCTTCCTGTGCCTTAAATTCAAACTGGAATGAGAATGCTTAATTTAAAGCCAATACTGGCATTACACTACTATAAGTTGTTTTTATATATATGTGTGTGTGTGTGTGTGTGTGTGTGTGTGTTTGTTACTTTTAAAAATAATTGTTTTAAGATGGGGTTATTTGATCTCTTATATGATTTTAAAGATTTTCTTTTTTTTGCTTTCCATGCTGAAATTTTTGGAATAATTAAGAGATTGGGCGAAATGATTTCTGGACAAATCACTACAATTCATTAACAAACCAGTAAATTTGAAAATAATTTCGAGCGATGTCAACACACTGTTGAAGCACATGGCTATCAACACAAGCTCGTGCAATTGGCTGAGAAGTGAGAGGAGGGAGTGAGCGGTGACGGCACCAGCAGCATGATGACTGACATTAAAAATGATCGCAAATAAAGTGTTATGAAATGTAGCTGTCCTATGAAAAAGTTACAAGTGTTGTGGTTAATCACTTTTGCTTTCTAAATTTGGAGCTTTCTGAACACGTCTAATGTGACTTCTCCCCCCCCCCCCCCCCCCCCTTCCTCCTGTGTCTCTCTCACCAGGGCTATGTCCTCGGCAGCCACCACAGCTCCCTCTGTGGACAAAGTGGACGGATTTTCACGGAAGTCTGTCAGGAAGGCCAAGCAGAAGCGGTCGCAGAGTTCGTCCCAGTTCCGCTCTCAGGGCAAACCTATAGAGCTCACGCCCTTGCCCCTGCTCAAGGGTAAGTAGAAACACATGTTTGCGTGTATGTGAGAGAAATCTGTGGGGTGAGAGGCACAAGGGATGATTACCAAATCAAATACAAGTAACATCCAAAAGGCCCCTTTAGCTTTGTTTCTGTTAATCTAATTGTACTGAATTTGAACCCTGGTTCACTGACTCAGTTTCATTGCGTGTAATGTACACAAAAGTGTTATTATATTCAGACATTTTCATATTTCACAAGTATATTTTTTCAAAATTAATGACTAAATTAATGTAACATAAATGTCTGGATATAGGCTAGTCTAGCATTAATCAATCAGCTGAAATAACAGCTGTGATGAGCACTCGAAATCAACATAAACTAATGCTGAAGATCCAACAGTTGATAAGTCACGACTGGAATATTATTTTCACCACTATATAAGCTAACTGGATATGCTTTGCCTCTATATCTGTTACACTAGTCAGAGGCTCTTTCAGGGACTTCCTCTTTTTCACATTTTTTATGTGTTAAATAATTTGATGACAATGCCACATTAGCAAATAGCCTCCATAAGCGCACACAGTTTGCAGTATTTATTGCAAAGAAATGGGGGATAAAATGTGCACGTCTACTCTTTGATGAAATGATACTAATGTTCTGAACATACAGCAGAGAAATTAAATGAAAGTAGGCTATCGATCACATCACACAGGTATTCATCTAATACCAGTAACAATGATGGTATTCATAGCATTGATCATTTGTATCAATCTGCCCACCCCAAGTGAAAACTAAGCCAACAAATGGCAAATTTCCCCCATTATGCTTAAGCGGCTACAGCAGTAATTACTCAGAATACAGATTTGTTCTGATTAGTTAAAATCAAGCTGAGCAGAGCAGATGATAGTTATGTGTAAAGCCATGAAGTTTGATGTTTAGGTAAGTAAAATGTCTTAAATGTGAAGTGAAGATTCATTCGTGGTAGTGTTACACTTCTCTTCAGGGTTTTCAGGACTTTGGGTGTGGCACCCCCCTCTCTGGAAAAATTGGGGTGTTCTAAAACCTTTGACCGGTAGTGTATCTGACAGAAAATAAGCAACTGCATAATGTTTTCACTTGTGAATAATTTGTGTGGACACAGTTCCTACCTTAAGTGCACAACACAGGCTTGTGAAAGGGGGACCTTCCAGGGGCTTTAAGCGTAGATGGCTCATTAAAACATCAAGACACTCACCTTCAACTTGCGTTTTGTCTCTGCCCATTGATAGCAAATTTAGTAGCATTGCTCTGTATAGTCTGGTTGGATTAGTTCTGTTGGAATGCAGCTGCTTTTCTATGCCAACTATTCTCTGTATGCGAGTGTTTTATTAGTGACATGTCTAGACAGGCAGATCATTTCGATGATTGCAGAGAGCAGGTTGGTGCTAGAGGACGACCTGTACAAGTTATACAAGACCCATTCTAAAATTTACTGTGGTATTAAGACAATCCACCTTAAAAATAATCTTGTTTTATTGTCACAAGTAGTCATGGATTACTCAGTTGCTCTGCCCGATTCTGCTCAGGTCAGCTGGTTGTTGAGTTTGTGGGTTTTAAAGCATGTGTCTTACCAAGAGGGAAGTGGCCTCTGTTTGGCACGCTGTGTGACATCAACAGTCATAACATAGTTGAAGGGTGTTTCCCCTGTCTCTTCTTTACTTTGAGTTTTCATTCATTATAAGTTTGCGATACCATTATATCAGCAAATATCTAATACTGGCTAAAAAAATCAGTCTAGAGATGTTCTCATTAAATGCAGGATGTATGTGAGGAATAAGAAGATCATAGGTTAAAATATGATTCCTCAAATGGTTTAATAATAATATACCCTAAGCTTGTTCTTGTTATATGTAGCTGTTTTGCTGCCATGATGAAATGGACTTAACATTTGAACTGCCTTGAACAGAGATTGGCTCCTCACATTTTGTTTAAGCAAGAGGTTTTTTCAAGTTTAAAGTTGGAAACATGGATACATTTCAGTGCTTTTTTTTCTTACCTCTTCAAGTTATCATAGAACCCCTGAGAAAGTCCAGAGTTTCAGGTTAGGAGGAACTGCAAAGATCGATTTAAACGGATCTACACCCATATGTATGTTTTTGATCATGCCACATTATAAGGGCATTTTCTCTAAATTGTTTGATAAAGAGTCTCAGTGTATTAATAAGTAATGGAATGTGTTCAAACGTCACATCTCACGTAACTTTAACCTGCATTGTCACATGCTAAGTGAATAAGGCATGTGTGCTATGTAGCTGGGTGTAGTAATACACAATGTGTTACCCTGATGTTTAACCTGAGTAAATACAACAGTGTGGTGGTGTGGTTTGGTAGTGACAGCAGGAATGCTGTCAGACAGAAACCAGACAGATCCTCCTCCTCTCTGAGACTGATGGAAAGTCACTTCATAGTTCCATCTCAGGATGCAGGAAGAGGCAGAAGTGCTGATGAAGGCAGCTGAAGATAACAGTAGGCTCTTAAAACTATGGTCATCGTCTATTACACATAAAACTAACAAGTTACTACACTTGGTGCACCAAGTTAATCATAATCTCTGTGCTAACTGTCAAATGGTTCTGTTCTCTTATCTCATAGAAGCTTGTATTCAGTGACACCTGTGCTGTCTGTATGTGTATATGTAGACGTTGTCAGCACACAGCAACACGCTTGATCTCCACACCTGTGTTGATTACTGTGGTTTCCATGATCTGCAGATATTTTTAGTAAAGAGGTATAGTCTGTCTGCTAAAGAGAGAAGCAAAAACATCAGGGTAGTTCTAAATGTTTCAAAGAAATGCAGAACTTTAATAGAAAGCCATGCTTCATTTCCTTTTTTGGAAAAGCAGAACAGCAAATCCAGCAATCCAATGATAATATTAGGAAATAAAAAACAAGAAACAGAGCAGGTAAGAGTGCTTCAGGTGAGGTCGCAGACTAAACTTCACCTTGGTATACCCTTGGTTTTTTTAGTGTGCTTTAGAAATAAAGTTATTATTATTATTATTATTATTATTATTAAATAAAACATGCTAAAGGTGGGACACATGACGTCCACTCAGTCGCCATGAATTCACGGTGGGAGTTACCCTCTCTGGAATACATCGGAAGTCACACAGACTTTGAACTAGGGACGTGGTGGTTAGAGGAGACTGTTGATGTGTAGAAACAGCTTCAGTGATAAATACAATTAGAACCATAGTGTGTGGAACCACAGTTATGGTATCAGAGAGGAATCCCCCTTCTCAAGTGTTTTTGTGTAGTGAAGCCGTTAAAAAGCAGCAAGTGTACAGCGGATCATATTTCCTGTACTGTTTTTGCAAAAGGCTCTGCTTTCTTCGTCAAAAGGTTGCTTTCAGGAAATTCTGTCCCGTTGTCCTCCCAGTAAACCACCACTGCAAAAAATGCTGGAATCATCTGATAGAGCAGGTTGATAATTAAACAGCAGCACCATTCAGTGTGACCTCAGGTCCTCGAGTACGTGGTTGATACGATTAGTGATTTAAACCATACCCAGTAACCTGTGAGTCAGTTTCTTTTTTTAAAAGTGACAACCCCGATGCACTTTGTTCTTTAAACAGTCATAAATTCTTTGGGATTTACATTGACAATTAAATATCAAATGCTTTTACAATTAAACCTGTCCCAACCAATGATGTCCTTATTGACTTGATCAGTCTTTTAATATTTTGTATCTCCTCAAAGAGAGTCACATCCAGTACTTAGTAATTATTACGCGTTTTCACCATCTGTTTAAAACACTTCTCATGTTTTTAGCTATACTGACACGATAACATCACACGGTTGCTTACTTGTCAGCACCAAATCCACGATACAAATCTCTTAACTCTTAAATAACCTTGTTTTTTTCCACTCCTTATTCTGATGCTCAGTTTAAGCTTAAACAAGGCCATCTTTACCATGTCTAACATACCTGAAAGGATTGAGTTGCTGCCGTGTGATTGGCTGATTAGATATCTGTGTTAAGAGGTGTACCTAAGGCCATGTCCACACTAATACGTTTTGGTTTGAAAACGCATCATTTTGGCCTTCCGTCCACACTGAGACGGCGTTTTCAGTCAAGGAAAACGGAGCGTTTTGAAAACGCTCTCCAAAGCGGATACATTTGAAAACTCTATTTTTGCGGCGCAGTGTGGACAGCAAACCTGGAGCCTTTTCGAAAACTATGACATATTTTAGTCATGTGATGCAGTCATGTGACCAATTAAACCTGACCTTCCCAAAGTGTGGGGGGCGCAGAGTCATTGCAGGGGGGGCGGGGTGTGAAAAGGGGGAAAAAAACAAAACGCTTGGACACTGCTAGCACGGGCGCCCACAGAAACGCAAAGCAGGAGATGAAGCATCGCTGAATATGTTTCCAAACCAACTTCATTCTAAGCCAAAGACTAGAAAATATGGTGAAGCATGTCTGCCCTGTGGTTTCACCTGCACAAGTGCTGAGGTAGGTCTCCCTGCAGAATTGGTTTTCCCTGTGTCGGGAGCAGCGCTGGGCTGTTCAAATCACGGACAAACAGTATCTCACAGTTGTTTATGTTTTAAACCCATTTTGCACAGAGAGGCATTTTTTGAAAAATGTATTGATAGCAATGTTGAATATTATTGCACAGGAAAAAAAAACAACTACAGTAAAATAATTACACCATGATGCCTCTGCCTTTCTAAATGGAGGGACAGTAACTGCGTGTGTATATATAAGCGTGTAAAACCTGAAGATAGTCAGATTAACAGTATTTTGCCGTTTTCTGCAATTCATCTCATGTAAACAATAACGTGGCGCACAGTGTGACGTGAAAAAAGGCACATAAATTTGACGGTGAGTGATGAACTCTGTATTCCTCGTCCACACTTAAACACAAAAAAGGAGTTTTAAAAAATCTCAGTTTTAGGTGATTCGAAACGCCGTTTACGTGTGGACGAAACAGCTGCGTTTTCAAAAATCCCCGTGTAGGTGCGGACGTAGCGTAAAAGAGTTAGTAGTGTATTTTATTACTACCTGTAATTTATTGCAGATTACTTGTAGTTGCTTAATTGTTTACTAAATGTTTGAGGTGTGAAATAAACTGCAATGGAGCAAAATATAGGTGTGTGTGGTTGGAGGATATGTGCGTGCGTGTGCGAGAAGGGGGCGGGGGGCGCGAACATTTTTCTTGTAAAACAAAGGGGGGCCCAGCAAAAAAAAGTTTGGGAACCACTGAATTAAACTAAGATAGCGGAGGGCATTACACAGCAGTGGTTTTGTTTGCTCTCAATTTTGACAGCTCTATTAAAGATTTAATGTCAGTGTGTACATGCTCCAGATAGTTTTTCTTCAAATTCTTTGATTCACGCTCGCTTTTGCAACTTTGTACTTTTGTGTTACTCGCAGCAACAACTCCACCTCATTGTTAGTCCATTTAAAAAAACTTTGTGCTTTTCCTCGACATTTTGCAGCAACGTTTCAAAGAGCTGGAAAGTAAATAAACAGCAGACAGAAATGAGTCAGGTCGAATTGTATTGCGTTTCACGCATGCGCAGGACTGGAACATAAGCATTTTCACCTGTTTCAGTGTGGATGAACAGCTCTATGAAAACGATAGTGTGGACGCGGAGCTTTTTCAGACATATACGCCGTTTTCAAATTTCTCTGGGCTAGTGTAGACATAGCCTAATAGTGACCAATGAAGTGTATGTAAACAGCTAACGGTGGTTTATTTTACAGTCTTACTGTATTTATTTGTGGTTCAGTGACTGAGCCGGCACACCGTCCGTCTTTTTCAACACTTCCGTGGTTCAGTTTCACACGTTCACTTTGCATTCACACACATCCACACATTTCCCACCTCCTCAGTACAATCACAGTCTGCTGCTCCTGACCACCGCCTCAGCAGCTCCACTGGAGCTCCACTTTTAGCCCCGGACGGTCTCTTTACCTATTATGGATTTGAATTTTTGCTGTTATTCATTTTCTCCTGCCTCTATACTGGTTTCTCTTCAGAATCTCTTTGAGCACAGACCCAGGGTACATTAAAAAGAAAAAAAATGTTTCAGTAACATGGACCTCCTAAGGTTTGCACCAATTCAATTCAGTTTTATTTATGTTTTATTTATATAATACAAATCACAACAACAGTTGCCTCAAGGTGCTTTATATTGTAAGGTAAAGACCCTGCAACAGTAGACAGAAACCTCTGCTTTAAACATGTGTCTGTGTAAAAAGATTGTTTTTATACTGTTTCTTAATGCAGCCGATTACACAGACTTTGTAATTTCACTGGACAAATTTCTTTCTTTCTTTCTTTTTTTTTTTTGGGCTGTTCAGCAATGCGCTCGCTGTGTGGCCTTTACTTTTACAAATCCGTCCAGTTTATATATTTATATTTTTTGTGCCTTATCTGTCTCTATTGCCCTCTTTATTGTCCCTCGATAAAACCCAGTGGAAAAAGGTCAGCACAGATACAGTCACATCACACTGATTTTGAAAGTCAGAAGTATCCATGTCCTCCTGTTTTCGCTCTTTGATGATGATTATGATGGATCCATATACTGGCTCCAAGCTCACACATTAACTTCAAAGCACACACAGAAGTCCGGGTGTGAAACCGTGTGCGCGCCCTGACACGTCTGTGCTGCAAGTGTCGGTTATATGTGCAGGCATGATGTGAAACTAGGGCTTTGCAGATTTTAATTTATTATGAATGTCAGCACAACGACAGTATTAATTTAATGTATCAATGGGCTCAACCCTGCGATGTGATCAAGCTGTTCTGTGCCGGGAACACATTTTAATGTTGCCATTCTGTTCCCAGCCCTGATCGCCTCCTTTATACAAACATTAGCCAGTTAGCACAAGTATTGGCTTTAAAGGAAATTTCAACAATTAAGCTTGCTATTTAGACCCATCAGTCAGTGACTCCTGTTTCTGAATGAAACAGGAGTCACTTGCACCAAATTTTGGGGAAAATGGTTTTGGCAAGTATGTGAGCCTCATGTTTGCTGTTAGCTTGTAAAGACTAAAGACCATTTGCAAGTCCCTGAGCATCCACATGTGTCTGTGTAACATAACATGCGTAACATTTCATAATCAGAAGGTAGGCTTAAGGGTCTTAACGTCTGCATGCCTGCTTGTTTTTTTTAAATGATTGCATGAACTTGTCTGCAGAGACTTTTCATTACGTTGCGCCCCAGGCAGTGTAAGTAGAACAGGAATAACAGCTCGGCCATCGTGTCTTTAGCAGTCCCTGTCCGCAACACAGTATAATTAAGACTTATTGTGACAGTTTTAGTGACTTGACACAGTTTTGCTTAACTGTTGACTGTTGACTGTGGCTGTTTTTACACATTGTACATACTGAATGAGTCTTAATGTAGACGGAATCCACTGAAATTAAAAAAACAAAAAGCTTTAAATTGTTAGTTTACATAGACTTTAAGGAATGGTTCAGCACTTTGTGATTTGTCAGCATTATCTGATTGAAAGAGCACATCAAAGAGGTTTCAGACCAGCTTTACTGTCAGCATTGGTGTATAGAGCACACTGATGACACTCGTGTGCCCTTTGGTTCACCGTGAGCTGGTGTCTACATGCAAACATACAGCTGCGTTGAGTTTGGAGAGAACCCGGAGGGTCTCATTTATTTCCCAGGATTTGGATCCATCTGATCACAAGACGACTGCACCAACCTCTGAGCCTCCCTCCACTCCCATATATGTCCACTTAAACCAAGTGAAAGAACAAGGTTTAGTTTGTCTCTTCCGCTTGTCTGTTTTGAACTTTACACTATAAACAGCAGGCCCTCTGTGACGAATACCAAAAGCCCAGTGTTAAGGCACCAACCAGTAATATTGAGTTAATGCATGATATCAGTCATTGAAGACAAACAGAGCCAGTGTCAGATGATCATAATGCATTTGTGGCCTCCAGGTGGCGAACACAAGGACTGGCATTTGTTGGCCCCGCTCCTTGTGTGTGTGTGTGTGTGTGTGTGTGTGTGTGTGTGTGTGTGTGTGTGTGTGTGTGTGTGTTTAATTACTGACAGGCACTTCTACCTCTAATCTCTCTGCAGTATATAACTGCCAGGAAGAGGTGCGCTGGGCAACTATGCTGTATTTTATTAACTGGCTTACAGAGTTCACACCATGACTCAAACCATTTGGGAGTGTTTTAGACCAGCATTCAGAGAAAGAACTTGGGCATATATATTATACATTTGTATACATTTCTAGTGTTTTAAAGATTATTCTGTCTTTTTATGGTGTAGTTTTTGGTTGTTTTAGTTGCCTTGAAGACATGTCTCCTATTTGTTTGAAGTTTGAGTTTGAAATTCCTTTTAATCCCACTCTACATATTCTGCTACTTGATTTTTCATGATTTTCTCTTCTTTTCACATCCTTCATGTAGTCTTGCGGGGTGCGTATTTTATGATTCATTTCCTACGTTTCTTGTTTATTTCTATAAGCTCTCTATATTTACTTCCTGCCTTGAGGTGTACATGTGTGTAGCAGAGGTGGGCGTTAATCTGGTCTAGTGTATTCTGACTTTAGAGGTTTAGCAGACTGCAAAAGCACATCATCAGGATGCACAAATCATATCGTATTCCCTCTCCTGCTCCTCCTGCTCCTTTTTGTGGGTCAGTCGCAGGCACAGGTCAGACTTGAGCCAGAAGTGACAAGCAGGGTCTTGATGAGGCACGGTGGATTACATAAATCCAGTCGTTGGCAGCAGGCTCATTCCTGGATATTTAGAGGAAGACAAGTAAGACACTGTCTCCTCAAGGGAATCCTGGGGAGGAGGGGAAAGGATGACGCACACTGCCAGGAATTTTCGCAATAAACCCGGTGAATGACACCACCCCGTCTTCTGCAGGTATACACATTTCTCTGTATTGTAATGATTAACAGGATCATGAGAATGTGTGCACCTTGTGCACCGTGTACACCAGGGTGCACATTCGACATGAATAAAAATAAAAATGTCATATTTTTTACATTTTTAAAATGATCCCCTGTTCGATCCCGAGAGGAGACGCATATTCCTTTGGGTTTTGCTTCAAGAATGGCATCCGCTGTAAGAATGCCAGATCAAACATGCGGAGATACCCGCTGTGACGGCCCCTTGTGAATAAGGAAGCAGCTGAATGTAGCTGCTTCTTCAGATTTTCACATAGCAAAATGTTAAAAATAAAAATCAACGCCTCCCTTCAAGCTGTATAGTTAATTGACGATGTAGTTTGGCGTATCTTTGTGTAGAACAAATAACTGAGCGTCTGTGTTCAGGGTGTATGCTATATTTACCAAATTAAACAAATGTATACTGGAAAAACTCGTTGTGTTTGATGTGTACAAACATGCCATTCTTCACCTTGTGTGCTAGCATTGTTGGCTTTCTGATGTCTGAAAATAATAACTTGTTATTGACATTAAGTCTAATAATTAATAGAACAATCTTTGGGTATATGCTATATCATAAATGATTTTAGCTTATTAGTTAACAAACAGTAACTGCCAAATGTGACTGGGTGAACTATACACTCAAAACCATGCAAGCTGAATAAAGTGTAACTGAAGAAGCCTGCATAGGCTCAGTGTCCTGATTTGGAATGGGTGCATGTGCAGTTACAGCTTGTACTCTGTAGACAGTGGAGGTCGTTGGTGTTATTCTTTTAATGAGCAAAACATCCCAAAAAAGCCTGAGAATGATGCTGCTTTGGGCTCCTCAGCTTCCACTTGGCAGACTGCCCTTTAGCAAGGAGCTAAATCTTCCCAAACAAGACTGCATTTGTACTACACATCTCCCAGGCTGGGCTGCATAACTGTGAATGCGAAGCAAAAATGTAAAAGATGACGACCCAGCCGGGTTCTTCTGAATCAATAGAGTTTAAATAGCAAGCCAACTGCTCCCTCCTCTAAAAGATTGAAATGAAAATTGGAAACGGTACACGGCTCGTACTCTCTGCAGACCTCTGGGGACTTTAAGAGTTTCAGCTTGCTGCTACTTGTGCTTGTGCGTAGTAAAAGTTTTCTCCAACGTGATAAACATTCACAAGAGGAAGGCAGGAAAAAATTGCCAGCACGATCCCCACTTACTGTCAGAGTTGGCATAGCAACAAAGTCATCCTTTTAGCTGGATGCATCCAGCGTGCAAGTTACACAGTTAAAGGATACTGCTGTGACATTGTAAATATGCACAGAATTATATAATCTAATTTACATTCCTGTTACAGTTGGCTACATTCATTTAAGGAGGCAGGATGAATAAGCAGAGAGAGACAGAGTGGTGATCAGCCTGGTGGGTCACCTGCAGGAAGGCATAAGAGTCCTCTAATGTTATGTTGTTGGGGAAAGGAGCTAGTTAGAGACGCCGAAACTTTAATAAATGCACCTTTTCCTGAGAGCTAAAACGACTAAGGATGTCCTGATTCATGAATTGATATTTACTGTGCTGACTGCCTTCGATCTATCGGCAGATAAGATTGAGATTTAAACGAACCAGTGGCTGATTTTTATGTCTTTTGTCTCATCAGTTTTATTCTGGTTAAGTGATTATTTTCAGTCAGTCTGAGCACAAAAAGGACCTGTCACCTGCTATTTTAACACTTGCCTGTGCCTGTTGAGCTTAGTCCATGAAGTAGAATTACTACAGCAGATCTGAAGCCCTCTAACTGCTGTGTGGAGAGAATTCCTTTAGGATTCAGGATTCCTTTCCCACTCCTGCACGTTGTCCTTTTCCTCTTCCCAGCTCTCGTGTAGGTGCTTTCCTCTCATGCCACGCTGATGTCTTATAGTCAGCTCCTTCTAATTACATCTGCTGTAGTAGAAATAGGAAAAACTATAACAATAGAAGCCTTTTAATGGCTATATCTGGTTTTGACAGCAACCACAGGCTAACGTGGGCTATATCCTCCTGTGGTTGAACGTGTCCTTGACATTTTCAACCCAAATTAGGTTCCCCTCATGTCTTAAGCTCATGTCCACTTGGCGTAGGAGGACTGATCTGTCTCTGACCTATCCTTGGACAGCAGTCTTTAAAGGAAAAAATAAATAAATAAAAAGAGAGAAAAAATTAAAAGGAGATGTAGAATTCTGCACAAGCATCCAGTAGCTCTCTTTGTGGCTGCCTCTGTTCTCTATTCGGCCAATGAATCCCACCAACGTGCTGCCTCGTCTCCCACCACTCACGTCCTCTCCTCAGAAGAAACCCGAGCTGCGAGGTGTCTCTTTACATTTTTTTTTCCCAGCCCGACTCGGTACAGACGAGCCACAACAAGAGCACGGGTCCCCCAAAACTTCTGTTGTCCACATGTTCGACTCAGACCAGCTCACATAGTGACGTCCATGACTGCCGGTTTCTGCTGTTGGTTCCTAATAGGGAGAGGAAACCTGATTAAGTGAGTGACAGTTTTATGTGTGAGTATTGTGTGGGAGTGCATAGTTGCTAGCCCATGAGCATGGAGTGTTAAAGTTAGCCTCTGCTGTCAAGGGCTGTTGCTGATACCAGCCGGCCTAGCCTGTCATGTGTGTGTGAGACAGATGGAAAGGTAGACTTAAAATGGAATGGGAATGGTAACAGAAGATGAGTGTTTTTGCTGGCTGAAAGGAGAATGGAAAGTTCGCTGGTGGAAGGAGGACATTTTATCCTGAAAGTGAAAACATTCTTCTACAGGTTGTGGAATGTTTGAGTTTGTAGCATAGCAGGTGTTAGCTTTGCTGCTGCACTTCCATCTGCATTATTGTTAAGCTTAGGGCAGTGCACATGTATAATATTTACGGTTGTGGATTGTTCAATAACATTTATAGTGGCTAAATAAGAGTTTAGTCTGTAAAGTGTTGGACTAGCAGAGCACTTCAGATATCAACATACTGTATAACTGAATAGTGTTGCATTTTAAGGCCATACTATCCAACACTGGTCTAATAAACGTGGGAAGCACATCAAGTATGATACATGTAGACTATACCATGATAAGTCTACCTACTGGATCATTGCCAGGGGCACAGCTGGTAGTCCTCCATTACATGCTATACTCCCCTTGGCTCGGCTATAACAGCTGGAGGATATAAAGAAGTGATCCCCTGGCACGTCTTAGTTGAAGTCTGAAACATTGTTTGTCTTTATCACTTCTATCTCTTCTGTTTCTTTCATTCTTTCTTTTTTGGCCAGCGATATAACCCCGATTCTTTCACATTGGTCATCCTAAAATCGGATGGCATCAAAACTTAATGGACTTGTGGTAGTTTTGTGTATAACTCCAGCAAACTTAATAAACCAATTACTTGACTTTCTTGATCCTGTAACTGTCAAAAAAAGGCACTAATCATTGTTTTGATGTTGTGTTGAGGTTTCTCTTGTTACTTGGTAGTAGAAATGGTACTACACACATGTAGTATTAACATTTCATAACCTGCCTTTTAAACTTGGCCTATCAAAAAGTGCTGATGGAATTCCTGACGTGGCCGTTGTGTTTTTGGAAAACACTGCAGCAGCGGGTAGCGAGAGAGCTTAAGGTGAGGGATGGGTACCTCCTGTCTTGTGCTGTGTTGGTGTTAACAGCTGTTGGAATTCCCGCTATGTGAGATCTACAAGCATCCTGGCACTCTAACCTAGACTCGTGAAGGGCGTCTTTGTCTGAACCATCCCAGGTGATCGTCCCTGCTGCTGCTGCTTCTGCTGCTGCCTCAGAGAACAGATTTTAGTTTTCAGGCTTTGACTTGATGCTCTCAAAACAGCGTCTTACTCAAGGAAACTTTGATATGACACATCAGCTGTCAGCCGGTCCAAATAGTTGACCTTTCAGTTATGTGAAATACTGCTGCTACACTGAATACTGATGTCTCGAGATGGATTAATTGCTTTCTAAATGATAGATACATTTATTTATTTTTGGATTATTTATTTAGGTAACACTTTCATTTTATATTAATGAATTGACCTTGGCTTGATGCTTGATGCTAACTGCATTGAATAGCCTATAACCTACCTATCACTTTAGGTACTATTCATTCAGAGGTAGTTTAAAACATTGTTATGCATATTTAGCTGCTATTTCAAAATGAAATTCATTATCCACAAGCATTATTAGCAGGGATGAGCAGGGATAGAAACCTTTATGCACACTGTGATAGCTTTATGTCATGTATATAAGCTGAACTCTGCAGGGTCTGCAAACCTAACCTCAGAGGCTGCACTGCTGTTCCATTTATCCTTTTCTTATATCTGTAGCAGAAGTTGCATTTGTTTTGCAATGAAATATATTTCAGGCATTTTGTACCTGTGACACAGTGCTATCAGAGTGATTGAGTGAAAGTGACTAGGGCCTCCATGGCCCTGCCATCTGTTGTGTTGTTGGCTGCAGCAGTCGGGAGCAAAGTTTACCCAGGACAAGTGCATGTGTTAATGATTGACAGCGGCCTGGCGCCTTGCAGGAACTCTTATATGAGACCTGAGAACACAGAGATAGGGGCACAGGGAGTTTGTATCTGGGTCATGAATATATATTTATATGTTCAGGTTTTTCCATTACACCAGTCCTACCCTGCTACCTGTACTGTATGTACAACTTTATTTCGGGAAGATATGTAAATCCAAATCATGTAAATCCTTTGCAAACAAGGAAACATCAGAATGTATTAGGTCACATAATGTCTGATTGTAGTTCTGTTTTTGGTTTTGTTTTGTTGAAAAGAAATGATTTTGATAATTTGATTGGGGATCTCAACATCATTGCCCCCACCTTTCATTCATGCATGCTGTATTCTGGCATTGGACCATAAGAGAGCAATCTTTGCTGCTGAGCTCAGTGAGCTGTTAGAAATGCCCTCTGTAAGTAGAAGATTAAGAATAACTAGTAAAGGTGACCCAGCTAATATGAATAAAGCTGCATGAACTATTTGCACACTCTAGATTGTGGGTAAAAATGGAAGTCAGCAAGCCCTCCAGAAATAATCTATAGGAGAAAATTGGACTGCCCTTTGGTATGAATATCACAATCAACTCATTTAAATTTAGACTACTATTCTCACCTACTGAGTATGATTATGCAATGGTCACTGAGTGGTTATATCCCTTTATTCTGATGCAATGTACATTTATTTTGTTGATTAGAAAAATCCCATACATCTGCAGATTGTTTTGAGTCCTACTTTCCACGTTGCTTGTTTAGATCGTTTGTATGCACATTCTGCCAGTCATCGTCTGAAATACAAACGCTACACTCATTCTTCCATTTAGATTTCAATTTATTAGTTCATTTTTCCCCCATTTATAATGTTAGTAAGAAGTTTGTTCCTTTGGATTATTGGTTTTACTGTTTAATAAGGATGGGAATTGATAAGAATTTCGCAATTGCAGTTCCATTATTGATATCACTCATCGATTCCATTCATTTTTGATTACCTTATTGATTCTCATTGTGCATGCTGAAGGTATTTCCCCTGTTGGGTGTGATCATTACTGGGGTCATTACTCCAAAAAGTAATTATTACACAGAACACATTTCTTAAAAGTAATGCAGTACGATACTTAATTACACCCAGGTTAAAGACTTTGTTATACTACTGTTTGTTACGTTACTTTCATGTTACTTGGTAAAATGATCTGAAACACACTGTGCCATAAATGGTATTTAACAATATAAACCTGCAGGCTACAGCCCCACACACCAACACAAATCCTTATCCTAATGAGGACAAAAATATGATCTTTCTCTTAGTGTTTATGAACACAAAGCAAAGATGAAAACCAGCACAAAGAGACTTCAAAATGATCGTCCCGGTGATTCTACTGCAGACACATGAACAGGTAGAAATAGAGGCTGCAGCCTGATTAACAACAGTTTGTTACCTGTTGAAGTTCAGCAGCAGCTCACTTTATCACAGTGCTGGGCTGGGGTCAGCATTAACTCAGCTTTAACATCCTTCTGCCTTCTCTGGTAGCTTAGCCTTAGCATGCTGTCTGTGCACGTGCTTGTAAAAAGCTGAAGTTGTGTTAACAGTACGATTCATTTTCGTTCTGGAGCAGGCTTTATTTTACCATAAAGCTCTCACCCTTTTATGCAATAAAAATAAAAGTAATGTCCATATCCACTGTTTTCCTCCACTGACACACAAACTGAAATCATCTGATTGCAGCGAGAGTGCACGAACTGATAAGCGGGATTGATATACAGCCCGACTAACGATTCCAAGGAATTGGTCTACTGAGAACCAGTTCTCTACAAGAACCGACCTTTGATTCCCATCCTTACTATTAAAGTACTTTGTATTTCTAAAGTACCTGAGCCGTAACTTTATATGAATTGCCTGGAAGAAGTGCAGTTCTCCATCTGATGAAACTGAACGCTAGGCATCGATAACAATCTGATTTCAATATTTAAACCTCCCATCAGTTCTCACTGTGACCATTCTGTCACCTTTGGTTTTGGTTCCCAGTGTGCTGTCTATATAGAGGTTTCTTTCCCATTAATGGCATGTGTAGTTGTGAAATTCATGTGCTTTATAGCTTCAGTAAGTTCTAAATCTTCTCAGCAGAGACATGCGTTTGGGAATGGTAACCTTTGTTGTGGTTACAAACAACAAATAGATAAAAGTGTATAAACAAATCTTCTGTTCCATTGTTCCATCATTGTTCCTTTTAGCTTCGCATCATCCCTTATTAACTGTGCTAGGGGTTCAGTGTACAAAGCAAATGGAGTAGGGCTAAGTGGGCATCCGTGCTAGCAACCCCTCTCTGGGTTTCTATTCTGATTGAGGTGCCTGCTAATTTTAATTCTGGTATTTGGCAAGTTATACAAAGTTTTGATGCATTTAATAAACTAAATGGGGCCTGGATGCTATCCCAGCTGTCTCAGGGAGAGAGGCCTTTTGCCATCTTTACTAGTTACTGCTGCTGTAATATTTTCCTAATTCACCTGATGAATTATCCAAGGTCTGCCTGTACCTAAATTGGTGTCTATATATTTAAAAATGTTTGTGTGTCGCCTCCCTCCATGTCATTGGTGCCTCATCTTCCTTCAGAATGTGTTAAGAAGTACCGGAATGATCTGATCCTTAAACCACATGTACCATTTGACAGGAAAGCTGTCCGTATAGTGAAATGTCAGAGAGGTATGTCCAAAAAGAAAAGGAGACGGCCCATTTGCCATTCTATACAGGTGAAACTGAGGAACATTTCAGTTCTGCATTGAAAGCATAATTGCTTTAAGCAGCAGCACTTTGAACCATTTCAGCCTTTGTTTGATTTGGTTGCCATGGTTACAGTGGCCCTTTAACTTGAGTTGCGTTCATTTCAGCCCAGTATCGTGATCATCTGTTAGTTGGTGGTGAATCAGCTTCCTGTTGAGGTTGGGATTGACAGCTGATGTTGCTGGGTCACGTCTGTCCTGGTTTGAAGACCAAAACCGAACAGATGTTATGACAGTGAGCATTTATCATCTCATCTCACTTTAATCCTTTATGTAATGTTTAACCTCTTTGGCTCATGGGCCCTGTATTGACAGCAGTGAATGCTGGGAAAGGGGAGACAGAAAACACACAGTTCCTTTTTGAATTTAAACAGTTGTATAAATATTTTGTTTGCTGAAGTTTGAAGCCAGATTTGACATTGCCTTGAGGTAACTGGCACTACTATTAGTGGGTAGCAGTCAGGTGGTAAGGTTAGAATTTGGTATAAACAACATGAAAGCGTGGATCCGTCCATCCCAGCGCAGACTGCTGGTGGTGTTGTAATGGTGTGGGTGGATTTTTTCTTGGCACAGTTTGAGCTTCTTAGTACCATTTGAGCATCGTTTAGACACAGCCTATCTGAGTATTGTTGCTGACCATGTCCATCCATTTATGACTACAGTGCCCTCATCCCCTAGAACTGTAGAAAACTGCATCATGGATTTGTAGCTGACAAATTTGCAGCATCTTCATGATGCTATCAAGTCAGCATGGCTCAGCATGAATCATCAAAGCTACTTTAGCAGAGTACAAGAGTAAAATTATAGATCTGAAAATGAACATAAAAGGTCCCCTTAAACTAGCAGTTTCTTCTATTTTTGTTTGCAAAGAGAGTATTTTGCAAAACAATACAGGCTTGGCAATGTTAAAAGCTTAGTATTTGAGCACTTTATCCACTTAGTTGTCCTCTTTTTGGAGATGACAAAGTGAAAATTGTCATTTTTTTGTAGAGCTGCTGATGAGGCATAGTTAATCCCTGTTTTCTCCTCTCTCACTGGCTATTTGTTCTCAATTGCTAAAAGGGGATGGGGCTGAAAAATTATGGAGAGAAATTTGCCTGAAAACGGTTGCAAATGTGAACGATATGATTCCCAAGCTCAAACTACGACTTACAACTGTCTACAATGATTTGTGTGTAACTTTTGAGGAGTCACACGTGGTCAGATTGCTTTGTATTTGTGTGTGGATTGAAGCGTGCACGTGTGACTCCTCCAAAGTTACACACAAACCATTGTACACAGTTGTAAATCTTAGCTAATGCTTGTGAATCCCATTGCACACTATTTGCAACCCTTTTGAGGCGAATCTCTCTCGATAAAGAAACAACACCTTTTTATCAGCATAAATAACATTAATTGAAGGCCACAATCAGAAGCAAGAAGTGCAAAGGTCACACCCAAAGCATCCCTCCATCAGAGGGTATGTCTGCCTTCACTCCTTATCTGCAGTCCTGACTGTTTATACCTTTATGACTGTTGTTTGCGTTGGCAGAAGACAAAGTGTGTGTACATAGAGCGCTCTCTCTCTTTCACAGGACTAATTCTGCAAATTAACCTTTGTACTATGCCCATGTGCTGCAGCCGCTTGTGCTTGCTCTTACTCTCTCTCTCTCCTGCTGTAACTCAAGCCTGTTCACCCGGTCACACACATTGACTGCTTTTAGAGATGAGGGACTTTCCCATTTACACTGTGTGTGTCTGTGTGTGTGTACTCTTCTTAAAGAGTGTGCCGCCTGGTCACCTGATACTTTTCTATGATTCCCCTCCTAGATTTGTACTTCCATTAAAGTCTCTCCTGTACTGCACGGACGATAGTATAATCTAAAAGATGGTGAAGGATAGTATTGAGACACTTAGCATTTCAATAGTCTCCTCAAATTTTATTGGCGCACTAAATTGTGCTAAAATCGATATTACATTTTCATTCATATCAGAGTGAGGGGGTGAGATAATTTTCCCCACACATTTTTATTGTGTTTTTGTTTGTATTTATTTTTATTCTTGTTCCAAAGGATTTCTTCACCAAAGGCTTTGAGTCAGTCTTGTTCTTTGTTTCCAAACCTGCCGCTGTTTTAAAGCCTTAGTTTTCTGTGTATATTTATCCCAGTAGCCGTGCCCCACTTTGTATTTATACCCCGTCAACATGTGGAGTTCACCCGCAGGCCACACAGAAACAGTTGACTGCTTCAGCTCAACTTCACTTGTTCCAAGGACAGATGTCATCACTCACATGATTAGCTGTGGGCACAAACATTATATTTCCCCTTGTTAGTCTTAATCTCTCGCTTCGTTCATGTTATTAATGAGGAAATGACTGTTTGCTTTTGAAATCACCTTTGCTAAATGCTAAAAATCCCCTGTTTCATTCACCCACCATCCTAAATGTAATGATGAGATGCTGTTGTAATGTGAAAGGCATACCATGCTTTGGTAGATGGAGAAAAACACACTTTTTGTGCCCTGCTTGCTTCCACTGCAGTCACTATTTTTGCCAACTCATTAGAGCATGCGTTTCAGAATTTCTGCTAAATGGCTGAATGATAAGCTTACTAAACAACAGATTTTACAAGCTTTTTTTTTTAAAAAATAGACAATTACAAATGTAAGCTGCAGGATTCTGACCCTTCCTTCAATAGCTTCATGCTGTTATGTAATTAGCCTGACTTATAGGATTTCCTGCAGCGAGACATCCAACTGCTCTCTCGTGCTGTGAGTTAAGTTTTTTTCCACCATTAATTAAGCAGCACCGACTTTTCTCTTCCTCTGCCAGGGAGCCCAGATGAGAGTCTCTTCCAAAGCTGAGAAACAGAACAGAACTAAGAGGGCAGGGAGGAGGAGGAGAAAATCAGGGTGAGGCTGAAGCCAGAGTGGTGCATCAGTGTTTCCGCAGGCCAGAGCCGCACTCATAAAGTATCTCAGAATAGTTTCGTTGATATGAGAGCAGTTTGCTTTGCAAGAAGTTGTGAAGCTTTTCTAGTTCTGTGACCTAGTGTCTACCATCATGCTTGATGGTCTTTCAAGGACACAGAGTTAAAGTCTGTGAGGTTTCTAAAGAAATTGCTCTAAAACACGACATTAGATCTTTGAGTCAGAAAGATTCATTTGGACAATTGAATATGACAGTGTTACTCCAGACTGATACCACTGAAACATTGGATTATGAAGTTCTGTTCACATCTGTATTGTGGAGTGTTCAAAACCTCTGTCTAATATTCTTATTGCGGCTGAAGGTCTGTTTGTCTAATGATGTCTGCATGAAGTTGGTGAGTCAAATGGGAACCGAAAGGAGTGCAGCAAATATGTTCACCCTGCTATAAATCTTACAGTTTATTTAACTCATAAACACCTCTCAGGCTACTTAAGTAATCTAGAAGCTGACAACACAAATGACTTGGGGTGCAGTGCTTGTTTTTGCCTTTGCTGATAATCTGAGTGAGTTTATTATTTTGTCATTTAGACTGAGGCTGAATAATGAAGTGATAATGAAGTTGGTTAGAAGCTTTGGCAGCACTGAGTATGAGGATTTTTCACTCAGAAGAATAAATGGTTGAATTAGAGAAATAAAATCTTAGCATATCAATCGCTATTGATTTATGTTTGTCAGGATTTCATTATGGATGATTACTTCTTACAGCGCCTTTTTAGATGGTGTAACAGGGACGGTTAGAGCTGTGCGATATGACCAAAATCTCATATCCCGATATAAGACATCTATCGTCCCGATAACGATATAAATCACAAAAATTTTAAATTTTTTGTAAATTCTGTGAATCTCGGGCAGCTCGACTTGCGGGAAGTGTTTCCAGCTGGGCGTCGTGTATCTGGAGTCGAATGTTTTAACCTATGCATGAAACTATACATTTTTAGACATAAGGTGTAACGGCCGCCGTTTTCTTTGTGAGTGTTTATTACACGGTGTGCTGCGGGGAAAAGCCTGTTCTAACGTTTGAATCTACGGTTTATTATTTAGCACCTGACGGCTATTTTTTGCTTCTCATCCGTAAACACTCTGCATACTGTTTCACATGATTCAGTTTATTTTCAAAAGTCTCAACAGGATCTTGAGCTTTATTGTGAAAAGTTTATGTGGAAAATAAACAAGCGGACATGCGATGGTTTTACCGTCGTTGTTGCTAACGACAACGCATAAAAACAGGCGCTTGTCCGTCCGTAGTGTGGTTATATTAAATATAAGAGAAAGAGAGAACTTAATATAGCCACTACAGTGACCATCAAAACGATGAAAAAATATTGCCGTAAACAGTTTATTTTGTGACACCACGAGACAAACAATAGCGTAAAATGAAACGATAGATGTTTTCATATCGTGTTCCGATAAATATCGTTATATCGAACAGCCCTAGGGACGGTCATATAATGTTGTATTTAACATTGTATTGCATGCATCTAATAGATCACGTTCTTCGTCTGTGTTAGACTTGCAGAGAAGCTGTGAGTGTTTGTGCATTAGGGTTTTCTTCTTCTTTTTTTTCTGGTCCCTGTACGCTGGTCAGTGTACTTCAATCCCACCCACAAAGCTTGAAATAAGTTTGGCTAATCCATGGGCACCAACTGTTTTGACTTGTATTTGATAGCCAGTATTAATTTCTAAAAGTGCGCCCAAAGTCTTAACCACAAATGTAAACCAAGCTGTTCTTGACCTAAACATCATAAACATATTGAAGCTACCAGACATATCAAGTCTAGATATATAAGAAAAAACAGAATACATGCAGGCGTATTCCTTCCAACTATTTTCTTTTGCAGCCAACGTTTTACTAGCCACACTAGCCTCTGCTGCAGTCATATTGTCATTCCGATCCTACAAATCATGGCTTGCTGTTGCTCAAAGAGACTGACGGTGTGGATCAGCAACCGCTAAACGCTCATGAGTTTCATCGACTGTCCAGAGTGGCTGGCGGATTAAAGAAATTTGTACATAAAAGCACATTTGTACCAGCTAAATGGATTTGGGGATAAAGAGGCATGGTAGAAGTAAAAAGCCCTTTGTGATATGGGTAGTTGTATATATGAAACTATATACACTCTGAAATGAGATCAACTTCCTCAGTTATGCTTACAGTTGCAAACATTGGTAGTTGGGTTATGCAGCCCATGAAGGTGAATGGGTTTGGCTGTTTGAATGGGGCAATTGTGGTTAATCATACAATTAGATTGTGTGTGGGCAAGTAATTGTTTTTCTATCCTTTCGTCCTTTTGCTTTGCGGCTTTGCGTTAAAATCACTTTCTGCTCTCTGCATCGACACAGAGATGTGATTTTAAAGAGACAGGTTAACTTGGAAGGGTCTGAATGAAGCTGGTATATGTTTGAATGTTTAACTAGATAATGTGTGGTGTTATCCTTCATGATGATTTTGATCGTTTTTAATAGGAAGCATTAACTACAACGTGGCAGTCTGCAGTGGAGTGTAACCTTTTAATGGCTATGAATGGACCCTCTCCTGCATTTGTCCCACTACTCTGCTCTCAGAATTACATTATTTTACAATATTCTGAGTGCATTTTTATTCCCATATTCAAATTAACACCATAATTTTTTACAGAAACAAAAGCAGAGAGTAGCTGAGAAAAAAATAGTTTGATTATTACTGAAAGGAAATTACAAGAGAAAATTTTTTGAGGGATGGATATGTTTCTTTTTAATAAGGCCAGGAAGCCAAAAGTCCCCCAGTTTCAGTTGTTAAATATAAACATTTTAATTTTTTTCTATTTTACTAAGTTGAATATTTTTGGCCTTTTGACAGTGCAGGGAATTTGAATATGCCACCTTATGCACTGCCGACTCGCAGAGGACTTTTAAAAAGCCTTTTCTGGCATTTTGAAGACCCAGTGACTACAATACGATAATGACAATATTTGTTAGCTGCTGCTGTGGTTAAATTACAGATAATAGGCTGTGAGGAGGCAGACAGGAGAGGGGAGCATGGCATGAAAAATGTGGAACCATAAACATCATAGTTATTTTGCATTCAGGGAGCTCCACATTGTACAGTTATTTAATTTGATCATCAGTGCTAAACATAAACTCTGATTTTGGGCTGTTAGTTTGACCGAACGAGTACTTAGGAGACCTCACCTTCAACTCTTTGTGAAGATTTGAAGTTTTATCTTACTAGAAAATGCTGATGGAATACGATTGGTTTGTAGCTGCTTCTTCTTCTTCTTCTGTTCTTTTTTCCCCTCCATCATTTAGGCTGTTTTTACAGAAGATTACTTGTTGATATCCACTCTGATGTACATACACACAGAGAATAACCTTCTCTGGGACCCCTTTCAGAGGTTTCATCCACGGCTGCACCACAGGCTGCTCTTTGTGCTGATTTCTGGGCCTAACTGAGATTATATGTGTGCGCGCAATATCAGGGTGGTTTCTGGGTTATCCTAGGCCACACACGCGCGCGTTCTCTCACATACTTTTAAGTACAGTTGCACACATTTTTATGCACAGTGTGTCTCTAGCTCTCTCTGCTTCTCTCCCCTCATTCACCCTGGTAGTCTCTCAGCCAGCTCCAAGCCGTTTAGCTATGCCCCCTCGCTTTGTCTGTGTGGAGGGATTACTCTGTCCTTTGTGATTATCTGTCTATTAATAGCTTCCTTTAAGGCTGTTCACATGCTTCAACAGAAGCAGAGTTGCAGGATTCCGAGGCCCCGGGCTCTCCAACACAATCCGACCCCGAATTGTGAAGCGGGTAATTACAGTAATGATCTACGGCATACTGTACACTGCTGTACTGAGAGGAAGGACTCGCACATACACACCAAAGAGTGCAGGAGTACACACAAAGCAAGCAAGAACATTTTTTTTGTTTTTGGTTTTTTGCTGCGGTGTGCAACAAATTGGACTACATAATAATGTATATTGATACAGCTTGCAGGCGCATACACAGCCAAACATAAAATACAGAGGCTAAGAAAGAGCTCTCTTCTGATGCCACTGGGGTGATGAACCTCAGATATACACCCATCACGTATAACATTAACAATGGTTATCTCTTCATCATGGCACCTGTTAGTGGGTGGGATATATCACGGAGCGAGTGAACATTCAGTCCTCAAAGTTGATGTGTTAGAAGCAGGAAAAATGGGTAAGTGTAAGGATTTGAGCGAATTTGACAAGGGCCTAATTACGATGGCTAAGCGACTCGGTCAGAGCATCTCCAAAATAGCAGCTCTTCTGGGGTGTTCCCGTTCTGCAGCTGTCAGTATCTGCAAAAGTGGTACGGTGGTGAACCAGCAACAGGGTCAGGGGCAACCAAAGCTCATTGATGCATGTGGGGAGCCAAAAAGGTCTGATAGAAAGGTGTGAGAACACAAAGTGCATCACAGTGGTGTATGAGGCTGCATAGGTGCAGAGCAGTCAGGGTGCCCATGCAGATGCCTGTCCACCACCATAAAAGGTGATGGACAGTAGAAATGATAAAAAGCACTGATGGGCATGTGAGAACTGGACGATGGAGCAATAGAAGAACGTGGCCTGGTCTGATGAATCAGAATTTCTTCTACACCACATGGCTGGTCAGGTGACTATGTGTTGCTTACCTGGGGAACACTTGGAGTCAGGATGGATTATGGGAAGAAGGCAAGCCGGCAGAGGTGTTCTGCTGGGAAACCCTGGGTCCTACCTTACATGTGGATGTTACTTTGACACATACAACCTCCCTAAGTGTTGTTGCAGACCATGTACACTGTTTCATGGAAACCCTCTTTTAGCAGGATAATGCATTCTGCCACAAAGCACAAATGGTTCAGCAATGGATTGAGGAGCACAACAATTCTGAAGTGTTGACTTGGCCTCCAGGTTTCTCAGACGGCACTGTTACTAACATCTGGCTAGATCGTGCTAGATACCAAGGTGCATCTTCAGAGGACAGGGCTGTTTTGGTATTAAAAGAGGCACCAAAACAGTATCAGGCATGTTTTGCCTGATCAGCATATTTATTCTTGTATTGCACACTGCCCTCTGCACTCACTATATACTGTATAGCACTTTCTTGAACATTGTCCTCTGTATACAGCCTTGTCACCCATATGCATATTACACAACAATGTGACAGATGAAACCTTCTTGATAAAGATGCACGCACGTTTTTCCAGCCCACAGTTCATATTTCACGATGCATAGGCATGCACATGAAGGGTGCTTCACATGCAACACATGATGTGGAAGAAGAGGGACCACTTTGATGCCATATTACTCTCCTGTTTTGCAGTTATGTGTTCAAAGAGAAGACTACATACACACAGACATGACGTAGGACAATCTTTACCTTTTTTCTTCTCATCTAAAGTAACAGGTTTAGATGTGGAGAGGAACATACAGGGATAGAACACAGAGGACACACCGTTATTTTAGCCCAAAAAATCTTTCGTTCTTCACCTAGAGAGACCATAGGTCAGGAAAGTTGTTTACTGTGTTACTGTGTGTGCTGGTTTATTAGGGTTTGCCGTCTGCTACTGCTGAATCCAACACTGATGAGTGATAAGAGTGAGCAAATAAGGGTTGTGCTGCAATGGAAATGGATGCTGAAACACCACAAACCAGGTCATCCCTGGGGTCAGCAACGCAATAAAGTAGTGCAAATGAATCTTCTAGCTGTCTTAATTTCTGATGTTCTTTATCAAGCAGATTGTTTCATTTGAGCAGAAAAGAGTGAATCCCTCTTATGTGTACAATAAGACTGCAGCACAATTTGTGGGCTATTTGGAGCGCTGAGTAAACTTGGCAGGATAAGAATATTTTTGCGTGTGTTGTAACATCTCAACCAAACGTGAAAAATTCAGCTAAAATCAGCTTGCTGTGCATTCTCTCTGATAAATGAATGTTTATTGTGGAAGTTTGTGGAGCAGGGATTAGGACTGCTGCCAGTCAGCCAGGGTTTGGGTTTGATTGTGACTGGCCCGGTTGGATGCAGCCTCAATGAGCTGAGCTAAAGCAGGAGGCCAGCAGGTCGTGAGTAACTAGTGGCATTTGGATCAAAACACATTCAGCATAATCACTTTAAATGCGCTCAAGGAGATCTGCAGAGGACTTTTTTCCCCCAGGACAGGAAACTGCACTTTCTCTTTAAACGGTCAGAGCTTCAGGAAGAGGATTTTAGCCATTCATTGTGATGAGCTGACAAAAAAGGAAGAATGAACCAAATCATCCATTTATACAGAAGTTTAATTATGTTTCTTCAGCTGCAGATCATTTTCTAATTTCCCAAGTTAATATTATTTAAAGGAAGTAAAGTAGAAGACATTTTAAACCCTTTTTATTTCTAACAGGATGTTGAGGTTTGCTACACAGGATGCTTACAGCACAGTTGAAGTATTCTGGTCATACGTTAATATGATTCTGCTTCTCTGCCATACAAACAGTTTATGCACTATTCAGCCTCACAGTGATTGCTTCTTCATAACAGCAACACCGATGTATAGATGCTTCACACATCATGTGTCCTTGAACTTTTATTAGTTCCCCTCTTGTCAGAGTTTTTACAAAGCTGAATTGGATTTGGATTTTGTTGACTAAAGTCATCTTAGTTTAGGCTAAACTGGAGCTGCCACAGACTGACAGGAAGCACATTAAAGGAAGGCATCGCACTGAATTTATTTCTTTGATTTAAAAATGATTTGTAGTTAAAACTAGACTTGATGTAACAATTTGTGTATCTGTATCTAATCACTATTTCTACTACTGGAAAGGGCCTGCTCAAGTGAGAGAGCTCAGTGAAATCAACAAATATGCAAAGTTTTTTGCATTTCTTTCTATAAAATAGGCATATTTCCTTCTTTCAGTCTATTATTTGGTTTGAAAATGAAAAGTAAAAATGAAGTATTTCAGAGGTAAAATAATGAATCACCTACTAGGGCTGCACGATTAATCGTTAGAAAATCACGATCTCGATTCATACTTATGTGCGATCTCATTTCCAAATGACCAGGATTAAAAAAAAAAAAAAAAAAAGACGACGACGATTGTACCGCATTTTGATCCGGGACGTAATCTGCATGAAAACAAGCGCTCACTCTTCCTGCTCAACAAATGACAAGGGCGGAGCCTTATACCACGTGATACAGAAGTTGTGCCGTGTGATGCTCAAATTGGCAGGGAAAAAACAACGGAGAGCACGTCAGGGATGACGAGAAAGTGACTGGAGAAAATCCGTCCCGGTCAACCACCCAAACATCAATAACGGGAACCTTATACAGCGCTTCCCTATACACGAACTCCCGCAGGCAAAAAGAAATTACGGAGGCTATTACTTATCACCTGACCAAAGACATGGCTCCATCAACACTGTGCAAAACGAGGGATTTAGGAAAATGATCAACACCCTAGACAAACGCTACACAGTGCCGTCCAGCAACTATTTTTCTATTGTTGCACTACCTGCTCTGTACACGCAGTGTTGAGCAACGGTGGAGACGAATTTCAAGCAGTACAACATTTTGCGGCAACGACAAAACGTGAGACATTTGTTGTTTTTATGTTTATTTATTGTTTTTATGTTCAGTCTCAACTGTTACGAAGTTGATGTGCAGTTAATAAGTGTAATAAATATTTATACTGGAAAAGAAAATCGTGAGAGAATCGTGATCTCAATTCTAAGTCAAAAAATCGTGATTCTCATTTTATGCAAAAGCCCTATCACCTACTCACTATCACAAAACCTTCATGCTATGGTGAGGTGAAAAAGTCATTTCACCGGTACTCCCGAACTTTCTCACTCATTTACATGTATATTGTGACTCATCGTCAGTAGCAATAGAATTCAAAATGCAGCCAAGCGCTTTGAAGTGTAATTGTGGAGCGCACACATGCACAGTAGTAGCAGTGTGCTGTCTTCAGAGCAGCAGCTTATCTCTTACATAATAATGGCCCAGTCCTGCCGGGTTGAGAGCACCGGGTCTTGAGTTGTGGCGATCTGGGAAGATTGTTGCTCATCTCCCTCCGCAGGTCTGAACTCTGTGCGACCTTCTTGTCGTGTCTGTCACAGTGGGATCAGAATAAAGACACCTGCCGCCTTCTTCTGCCTGCACATCCATACCATTCGTGACAGCGTTGCCTCTCCCATCAGAAACACTCGCTGCTGGATAATGAGGCTGTCACACTCATCCTGCCTGTGCAGACAGGGGTCTGCAGGGAAGATGAATAAGTTAAAAGCTGTTGCAGAGGAAGAAGCACACTTTTACAACTGAGGCATGCACTGGTAGCATCCTTCGTTTCTTTTGAACAGTCCTCCGTGAACATCTATTGGAGAGCTCGGAAACTCCGATTTCTTCTTCTTGGCAAAGTCACACATTTTCTTCTTTGTGGCTGTAACTACCCACCTACTTCATCTTGTGTTTACTCCAAACAGAGATGCTCTGCTTTCGCTCCAAATATTAAAACAGGTGATTCAGGAAGCGACAAAATCAGCACGAGATGAGGGCAGATCAGTAACAGTTTAACTCCTACATGGTATTGGATGTGTCTTTAACCCAATCTGCCTGTAGACAATTGACTAAGAAGTAGAGAAAGTATAACTTGATCTCAATGTGGCTAAAAATGGTTTTCATTACCAACAACTTCCTGTGCTAATTGTTTAGTTAGAGAAAACAGGTTTTTAGTTTCAAAGGGTAGAATCCTGACCATGACCATTAATTGCTTTTCTCATAAAATGGTAATGAAAAAATAAATCAATAAATATTAATGTGGTTATTTGTGTGTCAGGCCTCTGTCCCACCAGGTCTGCTCAAATCCCTGTTTTTACTCTGCCCGTCTTTGACCATGTGGTGTTTGCTATTACAGCTTTCTGGTAGCTGCGGGAGTCAGAAGCATCTGCTCGCTCCAGATATGTGTCTTTACCAATTTATCTAACCTTTGTCATCATCTTTCTCTTTCCCCTGTGTTTGCTTTTGCCTGTCTAGACGTGCCGGCGGCGGAGCAGCCGGAGCTGTTCCTGAAGAAGCTGCAGCAGTGCTGTACTGTCTTTGACTTCATGGACACGCTGTCAGACCTCAAGATGAAGGAGTACAAGCGCTCCACGCTCAACGAGCTGGTGGACTACGTGACCGTAAGCCGGGGCTACCTGACGGAACAGGCTTACCCCGAGGTTGTGAAAATGGTAAGAAAGAATGAACCCGCCCATCTGTCTGTTTCCATTTATAACCTGCGCAAAAGCCTTTTCACTTTTCTACATCTGCAGTTGTGTTTCTTGAAACTGATATAATGTTATATATAATGCAGGTAATGAAATGGCATTCAGTTTCAAATAACAAAACAGAACACTGAATTTCAGTTTTTTTGTTTTCGCCATGTCCACTCACAACTTTACACCATCTTCATCTCAAAGACAGAGGAAAGTTTGCAGTGATGGGTGTTGGTTTGTCTGCACAAAGCCCTTTTGTCAATTTTTGACCAATAAATCATTAAGCTGACCTTGTGGATGGAATCTAAATTTTAATGGACTGTTCGCCATTCATTCAAAACTTTACAATCTATCGTTTTTTACAGACTGCTACCAAAATTGTAACCTCTTTGGAGCAGGAACTGAAAATTTTATTACATTTAATAAGATAAAAATGGCTGTTTTTGTAGGTGGGGTCTGGAGATGTTTCCTGTCTTAGCGTGTCATCCCCATATCTAAAGAATTTTACTGTCTTTTGACACACGTGAAAGTTTAACATTAAGGTAACCTGCACCTTTAAATTTCGAGTCATTGATGGGGCAGTGCTGTGTGGCCGTTGTAGGTAGTGTTGGTGTGTAAAGCTAATGGTGCTGAAAATGAGTACTGACAGACATGTTTACATAGTGGGCCTCCTTTGGGTCAAAGCTTACTTCTTAAAGAAAAGCTTGTTTGTAATAATTAGATTTCACTTTTCCCAGTCGTCTTTTTGTGCAGTCATGTTTTGTCTCACGCCTGGAAAATGTCGGCCCCCTGCTGCCCTCAGCACTGATGGTGTAAAGGTGTGAGTGGACATAGTGAAAATGTTCTGTTTAAATTTGTTACTTGTCTTTATTCAGTGGGAGGAAACTGATTCAGCTTCAGTCTGATGCTTGGATTCTTTAGTTAGACTCACTAGAGCAGGCGAGTGGGTGTTGCTGTGTTCTTTTCTCAGGGAAGGAGTAGTTGTAGTTGTTTTTAGTTTTCTCTCTTGTAGGTCAGTCAAATTTATGAGCTATGTTAGTTCACTTTTAGCTCTGTTCTTTGATTTGGCAGCAGCCACAGACCCTATCCAGCCCCACGGGACGTCCATTTTTTTGGTTTAGTATGTAAAGTCTACTACTAAAGAATAAATAACTAATCCTGTGTGGTTGAAATGTTGCTTCCCTCTTTTCTTAGCTCAGCCGGGGCATAGCAGTGATATTTGAGTGCTCCGTGTACAGACACATAGGAGATGAGCAGATACACAGGAGGAAAATAAGAGCAGAACAGGAGCTGGTGTGCATGTTGGCAGCTACGTATGTTCAGCTAATGAACACAGACCCCACAATGAACAGAGGCCCTGAAGTACTCAATGCTAATATTTTTTTTAAACTAGTGCACCAAGTTGTTATTAGGTTTAATTACTTGGAGCCTTCCACAGAGTATATCTTCAGGCCGTTGAGGACAGTCATAACTGAAGGTCTGCTGCAGTACATACAGGTACTGTAAAAGAAGCAGTCCTGTGCTCAGACAGAAAACATACTGGTCTAATGGACATGTAGGAAAACTGACACAGCACAATATTATTTTCAGAGGTTTCTGCCTGATGACAACTCTTTGATAAGAGTTAACAAAGTCGGTCTCATTAAGAAGAGACATACACGTGGACAGCATTGTAATTCATTGTATTATTCTTAGTGAATCTAATGTATCACCTGCCACACATCTGGACTGATGTGGTTTACACTAAACTCTGTTAGGTTTGCTTTGTATGTGGCTAAATGTACTGCTTCATGGTAGTTTTTGTTATCTAGTAGACTATGAACACATAATTAAGTACTCTAAAGCTGAAGTGTAGACATATATACATGTAGATGCTGCAGTGAGGGTTGTGAGACTTCTGACTTCCTGCCAGATTTAAAGCATGCTGGTCTGGTTAAAGATGCAATGTTTGAAGATTGTTCAATGGAGAAATGCATCAGAATAGTTGACAAGGAGGTCCATGGTTGTGTGTAATAATTCCCCCAAAAATGTTTTGTTAAATTTTAACCCTGTCAATCCACTCGAAGAAAGAGTTCGAAGAAAAACTGAAGTACTGACGCAGAGGCTCAAATATTAAGGCATGAATTGAAATGTGGTTTTGGAAAGTTGTTTAAACTGACACCTAGTGTCATAAGATTTAGACTTTAAACTTTTTTACCTTGCAGGGAACAGTTCCCTGCATTGAAGCATCCCTCACGTAAACAGCAGTTATCATCTATATGTTGGGTCAGAACCCCAATTTCCAGTCACTGGATTGAAGTTCCCGCTTTCTTGTTCCAGGTGTCTCACAACATATTCCGGACCCTTCCGCCCAGTGACAGTAACGAGTTTGACCCTGAAGAGGATGAGCCCACACTTGAGGCCTCCTGGCCACACTTACAGGTAAAGTGTGTGTGTGTGTGTATAATGACAACCCTTTAGGAGTACTTTGGTGTAATTTCTTTACTAACTTCTGCTAAGTTTGTCTATATAACCACATTTCTGTGCAGTTATCAGTGAGTTGCCAGGTAAAGCTCCTTAGAACAGGCTGAAGCAAGAGCAGTGGTGGGTAGAGTTCAGGAGGAAGTTAAGAGCAAAGTAGTACTGGAGCGTTATGGGAAAGATGGCCAACCAAAGGGTGTCAAGGAGTCTTGAGATGTAAGGAGAAATTTAGGAATCTAAAAGGAGGGAATACAGGGATGAGCAAACAATGCAGTGTTTAATAAGAAATGTGGCAACATGAGGAGGCGCTAAGCTGGGAAGGTTGTACCACAAGTTAAGGTGATGGAGAAGTGAAGAGAGTGTGCTGAAAAGCTGGAAGCAGAGAAGGTAGGACTATCCTGAGATAGGAAATCATAAAATGGAAGGAACTGGCTAGGATCAGGTGAGGATGGCAATAAGGCAGCAGGCCTGCAGAAAGTCTTTGTGGACTGTAGCTTTGCAGATAATGATGTGATTTGAAGTGAAGGTTGGCAGCAGGTTAGAGTGACCGTAGAGGGGTGGAGGTGTGCCCTGGAAAGTCCACGTGTGGAGAAGGGTGTTTAATATGTGGCTGCCTACAAGAGCAAGACCAAATTGCACTGTTGTGTTTGAATACATAATACATGAAAGTGAAAATTAGTGCGCTTTAGAGGTGTTTGCAGGCCTGTTCCTGAATCTCAAACAGAAGCAGGCTAGCAGTGCCCCCATGCTTCTAGTCTTATGATGGTTGTGAGAGTGGTTATTTCATTCTTATATAGAAAAATGGATGATGATATTTCCCAGAATATACATTTAAACTCCATTTAACTTAAATAGAGTTTTTTTCTCTACCTTGCTCATCCCAGATTACTCTGCTTTTTGTGACATTTGAGCCGTTTCTCCCTTTAATCCAGTTCTGTTTGAGTATTTATGGGCTTAATTCAATGCACTTATATCTGAGAAGAAGTGATGAGCCTTTGGACTTTTCTATTCTTTTCCACCTGTTATCATGTGAAACAAAGATTTGTTTGCGTCTGAGGTTAACATGAATCCTTTATCAACCGTGTTTCTTTCTCCAGTTGGTATACGAGTTCTTCATTCGGTTCTTGGAGAGTCAGGAATTCCAGCCCAGCATTGCCAAAAAGTACATAGACCAGAAGTTTGTCCTACAGGTGAGTTGTTGAGTCACCTTCAGAATTCTGCTTTTCTACTTCATCATCTTCTTTACTGTCAGTTTAGCTTTTTCATGTCTTTCTTTGCTTTTAAGGCACGTTGCTTTTTTCTGCCTTACTCCCTAAAATTGATTTTTCTCCCCCCTCACCTCTGTGTGTATTCCTCGTGTCCAGCTCTTGGAGTTGTTTGACAGCGAGGACCCTCGGGAGAGAGACTATCTGAAGACAGTCTTGCATAGAATCTACGGCAAATTCCTGGGGCTGAGGGCTTTTATACGAAAACAGATCAATAATATTTTTCTACGGTGAGTAAACATGAATTCTTCAGATGTCTGGGCTGGAAAAAGCTTCTGTTTGTATGTGAGTGGAATTTTTTTCACGATAAAAAGGAAGCCACGGTAGAAAGTTGCCAGTCAACGGAGTGGAGCTAAAAATTCGAATAGACAAGGCTCACAAATAAAAGCAAAGAGCTGAATTCTTGATGTCTGCCGTGAGGGGATCAGATGGCTCTCTTATTCAGTAGAGAATATTTGCTGGCAAAGCTTTGCTCCACTTCTCACCTTATAGGGAAAGGTCACTGAAAATCAATACAGGCTTGTTCTGAGTGATCTCCTTCATCTTATGATGTGTACCCTGTTCTCCTGGATGACGGTGCTGTTTGAGTGAAAATGATGTGAGCTGTAAGCTATGGTCTTGTCAGCTGAACACCTGTGGGAAATATGGACCGATGTCTACGCCCTTTGCACACATGCACAGCAGCCCTGAGTTTTCGTAGACATCATCCGGCAAATGCCAGAAAGCACAAATGTTGTTAAACAGGCAGGGTCCTGCGCCCTGCACCAAACTTCTGATTGGATCGTATGCAAGAATAGAGCAGCTAATTGTTCAGTGAAGTCATATGAGTGGGTCACATTTCCTCCATAAACCAAACATTTCTATTAGTGGAAACCCAGCTAAAGTGGACTGTCTCCTGCTGTGTGATGCATGTGAAAAATGACAACTCTGATTAGCGCCCCAACCTGATTTTCTCCTGTTGGTGACATCATGTGGAAGATTATGTCCTCTTCATCATCATCTCCTTCCCCTTTTTCGTCTTATAATAATTCTTGACCTTCTTCCTTGTTTTTCACCTCATTCTTCACTTTCATCACCTTTTTTCATCTTGTTTTTCTTCCTCCTCACCTTCCCTTCACCTTCCCTTTGATGTCCCTCTTCACTTTATTCTTCTACACCTTCTTTTTCACTCTATTTCTGTTCTTTCTCACAATCATCCAAACTCCAAATTCCAAAATATGTTTCAGAAGAACGAAGTTTATCCCTGCCATCTATAGAGTCAGTCTGTTGAAAGCCGATGACGGTTTTTCCTTTAATATAATTACATTTGTGTCAGTGTTCCTCAGAAGTTTGTAAAGGCCACAATAGAGAGAATATGGGACTCAAACGTGGAGAAACCCACCCCAGAATAAGTGATCATGGCACTGTGTGTCTGCTGAATGTGTAAATGAATAAAGTGTGCGCTTATCCAAAAGAGCCAGTTATTGCAAACAAGCTTACACTGAGAGTTTCTGCTTCTGTTCTGATTATTTGTACAGCCAAAGGATGAGAAGGATCTTAGAAATATCTGTGGCTGTTGGTTCAAACCTGGAACTCCTCTTTGTGTGTGTGTGTGTGTGTGTGTTTTGTCATTATTTGTGTTAGTTTACAAATTACCTGTTTTATGCCATTCTTTGAGAGTTTTAGTGCTTGTGTCTTTTCATCGTGTGCCTTCTCTCATCTCCTCCTCGGTCTGCCTCCCTCTCTGTCTGTCTGCAGTTTTGTTTATGAGACGGAGCACTTCAACGGGGTGGCTGAGTTGCTGGAGATCCTGGGGAGGTATGTGGGGGGCCTCTGAGCCTCAGACACACATTTACATTCTGCTCTGTTATTGCTGATGCTTTTAGCCTGAGTGACTGAGACCTGAGAGCGACAGCAGAACTCAACTCAACTCTGCTGTCTTGCTGTGGTTTTGTAGATGTAACAATGAGGATTTTTTTTTTAACGTCTTTAATTTAATCAGGCAAGCTGGAGGTTTGTTTTTTTAAGATACCCAAGGAGGCTAAAGACATGGAACTAAAACGCTGAATGATTAGGTTCCATAAAAACAGGATTTTAACAGAGCAGAGTGAATTCCAGGAGCACGGTTTGACTTGGAGATGAGAAGTAAATTAATCCTCCTTTCAGCTTAACAGTCTTTTTAAGCAGTGAAACAAGATAGAAAGTACATTGACTTTGTGATTCGAGTTGTTTGAGGTCAGACAGAGAAAAGGGCATTTTTCTGTAATACTTTATTTGTTAATAAACATATTTTAATATCCAGAAACATATCCAGATAACCTCCTTGGAACGTCTTCAGTGCTCTGGAAACTGCAGTGTTTTACACAGACATTACTTAACATTTGGGTACCCACTCTGACCATTTTTAAAACATTTTGTAATCAGACGTTGCCTCTCCCAACTTTCCTCTTATTTAAGTTCAATCTCTAGCGTCAGCTCTTTTGAGTTTGCTTTTGTACCATTTTTCCACATCATTCAGCCGCTTCTTCGGAGAAGATCTCATCCTGTGGTCACACTGATTGGACTGCAGCTAGCAACAGCAGTCTCTGTTCTCTTCTGGAGCTCCACTGTGAGCTGAGGGCCATTCTAACTAGAAACTGCAAAAAGTTGGAGAACTGGCTCATGTGACCTTTTGACAAGGTCGTCGAGGTTGCATAACAACAAGGACTTCAGGGGTGCATTCACCACCTGCAGTCTGAGACAGTAGCTTTGGACTGCAATGAGACTCATTCAAAATAGAGCCAATTGAAATAATTGCAAAGAACGTAAAAAACAAAAGTATTATTTAGTCGCTCAGTTAGGAATGCACGCTTGTGTATTTGTGCCACAAACAGAGGGTTGACCCGTGGAAAACACTGATATGTATATGACGTTAAGGTCGGCAGATAACAAATGACATATGTTTCATGGAAAACGATCCGCAGTCCAACCTCTGACAGTCATAAATTTTTGTTGTTGACTATCAAAGCTTCAACTGATTGTCAGGGAGAGCCTGGACGAGCGTGACAAACCAATCAACCAACATTAGATAAAGTCAAACCAACTCCAGAAGAAACATTCCAACTATGGGAATGAGACAGGCTTCTCCTTGGAGAGCTTGCTGGCACATGCATTCAATAACATCTCTGACGTTTGTCTGGCACACAGCATAGACATGGAGCACTGTCACTTAAACAAACATGAATCTGATACAACACAATGTAAAACAAACAGGATTGTTGCGATTTTTGTGAGGATCATCAGGTTAGGGCAGGGCGATATGACCAAAAATATTTATCACGATATACATTTGAAAATTTGCGATAACGATATAACTGACGATATAATTGACACGAGACAAAATACTTTACAACTCCACAACTTTATTAGTGCAAAAAAACCCCATCAATGTATTTTCACTTAAACAAGCAGCTGTTTTTTGTATGTGCATTAAAGTTACATAAAAATGTAACAGTGCAAATTCCTTGCTGACAGTTTAACCAAAAGGCATTTCCAGTGGAAACTGGTCGACATATCCTCAGCATAACCATGTGTAATATCCACAAAACTTAAAAAGAGGTTATACACACAAAAATACCGTAATATTATGTTGAAGCACAGTACGTATCACCTCGCGGAGTGATACGTACTGCGTATCACCTCGCGGAGTGAGGTGAGCCGTGAGCGAGGTGAGCCGTATTGCTCCGACAATCCATCAAGCGGTGCTGCTTCGTAGCTTAGCAAAGTCGTACTAAAACATTTGACAGATTTTCGAGCGCCGTGTACATAAAATCGTTTCCAGGTCAGTAAACACAACCAGAATTCATACATAAGGCACACGGGATTATAAGGGACACTGTCGATTTTCAGAAAAATCAAAGGATTGATTTTAAGTGTGCCGTATTTTCCAAACAACACGGTAATAACGACGGCCCGCTAGCATGCGCTACCAAAAATAGTGCTTTGTTGTTTATCTGATGGACGAAAGCTAAACCAGTTCCACATCACTGAAGTTGCAGCATTTTAACAAACCAGTTCTAGTTCATCCGTTTCATTTAACGATCCGCTTTCGCTCTTCTCATTCTGCGTCACCGCCTTGTGCGTATGTAAACATAGGCAGTGCGCACGCGCGTTTTACCCATATTCTATCGCGATATTTCATTTTCCTATTGTTGCCCAAAATTACACCGGTATTACCGTGAACGGTATGATATAGCCCAGCCCTACTTCAGGTCTGTTTTCTTGGTTCAAGTCAGGCCTGTGTTTCTTCCCCAGGCCACATCACCCGTATAAACAGTGTTCTTTTGGCCTGCAGCTCATTGATCTTCCACTTGCTTTCATAGGGTCACAATAAAGTTCTTTTATGTGTTCTTGTTTAATTTATATTCACATTTTCCTCTTTGTCTCCTCCTTATTTCTTCCAGTATAATCAATGGTTTTGCTCTGCCACTGAAAGCAGAGCATAAACAGTTTCTGGTCAAAGTGTTGATTCCCCTCCACACTGTCAGGAGTCTGTCCCTCTTCCATGCACAGGTAACAATAGTGCGTATAGAGTATGTGGGTAAAAGCTAATATCTGCCACCTTTAGATTTGGTGGAATCCCAGGCGTAGTTTATTCACAAACAGAACTTGGAAGCTCGAAAAGTATCCTGTTTGCTTTTTAAGGTGTGCTTTCGTGCTATAGCTTATGTGTATGTTTGTGTTTTTATACACGGAAGGAATCTAAATGTGTAATAATATTATAGTTGACAGCAGCTGTGAAAATCAGCAGTGGTTTAAAAAGTAAAATCATCTGAAAGCTCGTTCACTGCTACGTTTGTACGTCTGAGCTGCTGTTGTAAGCCTTGCTCGAGGCTTAATGCGATGTTAGTTTTAACCTCCGGATTCCTCTCCTCACAGTTGGCGTATTGCATTGTACAATTCCTAGAGAAAGACCCAACATTAACAGAACCAGTAAGTATCTATGCACAACTCCTCCTACGAGTCACCTTTGTGTGCCGCCGGGGGGGCGGCGGCACACAAAGGTGTTCTGAAGTCAGAAAAATGTATTAAATGGACGCTGAGTTAAGATTTAGTGGTCAAATCACAGGGACTGTATGCAAACATCGCTTATTACTCAGTGTGTAATTACAGCATCTGTATTATTTCATTTTTCATTCCCCTCCCAGTTTGTCATGAAAGTGTTTCACATCAACGACAGAGTCAGAAATGTAAAGAATGACATTAGTGTTATTATTATTTCAAATCAAATACTTGTATTTAAGAAAGAAAAGGGGGGGGGGGGGGGGAGGACCCAACTGTATGAACTCTGGCATCTTCTCTCTCAGGTCATCAGAGGCTTACTGAAGTTCTGGCCAAAAACCTGCAGTCAAAAAGAGGTGAGGCTTATTTGTTGCTAAATGCAAAAAAAACCCCAAAACAAAACAACAACAACAAAACTGTGTGTTTTAAACATCATCTTCTGTGTGTTGATATTGTCCATCTTCCACGGCACTGCAGGTGATGTTTCTAGGGGAGCTGGAGGAGATTCTGGACGTCATCGAGCCCACGCAGTTCGTCAAGATCCAGGAGCCGCTTTTCAAACAGATCTCCAGATGTGTCTCCAGCCCACATTTCCAGGTCAGCGATGACTCATTGTTCCTTTCCTGACAATGCCTACGTTTCCTGTGGGGTGGGGGTGGCCTAATTTGTATGATGGGGAACTTTGTGATTTGTGCTTAAACAGTTATTGGTTATTAAAGAGTGACAAGTGAGTGGTTATTGGTGGCATGAAGACATGGCTCAGTTAGTGCGCGTCCGTCTCGTCCCAGGTTGCAGAGCGAGCTCTTTACTACTGGAACAACGAGTACATCATGAGTTTGATTGAGGAGAACTCCAGCGTCATCCTGCCCATCATGTTTGCCAGCCTCTACAGGATCTCCAAAGAGCACTGGAACCCGTGAGTAGCATGACTTCTGTGTAATAGATGAGGCTTAATGTTTTCACTTTCTACTGATGTTCCTTAGGAAATGTATACTTCAAGACCTGAGTAGAGTCACACATACAACCCTCTGTACCCCAGCAGAAGTGCATTACAATGTTCCACATTCTTCAGAAAAATCTGAATTCCGAACAGCTAAATATAGCTTAGAAAAATGATATCAATTGGGAATTAGTGTTAATTTGAAGATCACAAGTAGATTGTTGAAACTGCATATGATTGTTTAAGTTACTAGTCACCTCAGGATTCCTCTCCTAAGCCAAAGTCAGGGCTGTAACACAGGAAAACATGCATGCACGTTTATTTATTCCTAATTTTCAGCAAATTAGACTTTAGCTGGCCAGGGGTGAAAATATAAATTACTGAAAAATATTTCATTATCTTGTACCTGTTTTTTGGTTTTATTCCAAATTTATTGCCAAGTGTTGATATTATTCAGATATGGTGTGCGTACACGTTTGTAGACACAACCAGTCATCGAAACATGCCAGCTGGCTGTGACTGTTGTGGGGTGCATGGGGCACATATGGATCTTAAAGAGGGTTATACTCCAGTGCTAATAGGAACAGCATGTTCCTGTTTTTAAGAATAAATGTGGAATGTTTGGAAAAATCTACAAATGGGCTTGATTTTGATCTCAAATGGACAAAAATGTTTGTTAGTTTGCGAATCAGTTGGGCACACATCGCTGGATGTCTCCATAATTTATCCAAAAATGAAGGCTGGAAGCTCTGTGTCTGCTACCACAGAAGTCTGAAGGAGCAATAAAAATGTGTCGCTGTAAGTTGTCTGTGCTTTTCCCTTCTCAGGGCAATCGTGGCGCTGGTATACAATGTACTGAAGGCCTTCATGGAGATGAACAGTACCTTATTTGATGAACTCACAGCCACTTACAAGTCGGACCGCCAGCGGTAAGAAGCTGCTCACATCAGCAGCAGCAGCAGCAGGGGTGATGGGGACTCATGAATAATGTGATAGTTTGTGATGCCTCCAGGGAGCTGCTTAACACATTACAGGAACACACACAGTGCTACTATCACCCCACTGTGTCAGTCTCAGGATCAATATTAGATGTTGGTTAAAGAAAAGCCACACTGATAAATACTTTGAGTTAGAGCACCAGACTTCCGTTTAGAGTGACTGATTCAATAAAAACATTTCTTTATTTTTTCCACTTAGAGCTAATGCTTATTTTGTGCTTAATGCTTGTGTGTTTTTGTGTTCCAGTGAGAAGAAGAAGGAGAAGGAACGGGAGGAGCTGTGGAAGAAGCTGGAGGACCTGGAGCTGAAGCGGGGCCTTAGGAGCGACGGAATCATCCCAACTTAACAAAGACAGCGCCGCGCTCCCCTCTGTCCCTCCCCTGTCCTACTGCTCCTCTCCTCCTCCTCTCCCCATCCGACTCCCCGCTCCTCCTCTGCCCTGATCCCGACTCTCCTGCCCTCGACATTAGCCATGTCTGCCCAGAGCTCCTGATACAGGCTGTCGTCTCTGGATCGACACAGAGCGCTCGCTGGTTTCTTAATTTTCTTTCTTTCTTTTTTTTTCTTATGCTTTTTTTTTTCCTCCTGTGTTTGTGCGACTTACTTTACAGTAGATTCATTACGTCTGTTTTCATTATTTCAACAGCACTGTAAATAATTGTTTTTTTTTTCTTTTTTTCTCCCTTAAACTGATATTATTGCAAATGGAAAAACAAAACAGTAATAATAATAATAAAAAAGGAAGAAAAAAATAGTAAAATGAGAAAATCACTTGTGTGGGAGGGGAATTTAAACAAGAAAAAAAACTTTTTGGACTGTAGGACGTGGAATGAACTCTTGGAAAATATTAAAAAAACACAAAAAAAGAGGTTAGATTGATTTTAACTCTTCACCCCAGTCTTCTTCAGTATAGTCCCATATGTCATTTTTATTTTCTTGGTTCTCCTCTTTGCTTTTCCTCTTGTTGCCTCCATCTTTCTGTTCCCTCTCGGTCTTACCAGGCCCCAAGTGAACCAATCACAGTCGCCCCATTCCATCCAAAGGACACCCCTAATCTCCCTGGCCTGTCTGCAAATTCTGCTTCCTGTTTAAAACAGGCAATGAATCGAACAAACAAACACACATTAATCTGACAACAGGGCCTTTCACAGTGCACACACAAACACACCACTGACTCTTTAAATGTGTTTACATGTGTGTCCATGCAAATCAGGAGAGTACATAACTACAGGTTCTTTTTTCCCCCTTTACTTTGGCGCCCTCTGGTGGTAGTGCCAATACAGATGATGTTAAAAACAACAACAACAACAACAACAAGGCTCAAAACAAACTTTAAACGTGTGCAGTCATAAATGTTCCACACAGCAATAACTGAAATGGTGATGGGGGCTTTGTGCAAACTTTCTCCTGGTGCTTTTGTTTCACCTGTCCCGTGAGACGAGTGTCTCTTTTGAGTCTTTTATAGTTATTCAGCATCTCATTTTATTAACCTCCCTGGCAATGTGGCTGGTTGCCCGATGTTATAACAGAAAGAGATTAACACATACAAACCAGAAACAATTTGAATCCAGAACCATCTGCATGTAAACACACTCCTATTCATTTCCCGCTCTCCAAAAAAAAAGACTACCTTCCATTAGCTGATTACGTTCCTTCTCTGTTTTTGACCCCGTCCCTCCTGCCATACCAGGTATCGCTGGTATCAGTCTGGCACTGGTACTGTCTGGCCATAACGGGGGACTCACAGCTAACGACAGACACACACACATGATAACGGGTCCTCAAAGGAGCGCCAAAAAAGAAAAGTACTCCTCGTGTGAAAAGACGAGCGCCTCGCCTCACCTCCCGCCCCTCTCACCTCGTCCCTCTAAGCCCACTGGGGGGGCGCCGCGTTGACTTCACAGTATTACAGCAACAGTGACAAAAAAAGACAACCCTGTAAATTGTTATTGAATGCAGTACACTGATAATCTTGTATCTTGTAGTAATTTAGCCTATGTTTTTTGCTTAGGAAACTGTGGAGAGGAGTATCCAGTATATAAAGAGGTATTATGGAACAACTTCCTGGTATTTATGATAGTGTTTCCCCTTCTTTTAGTCTGTTTCTTTTTTCTTTCTGTCTCACTCCTCCCGCTTCTCTTGGTTTTTATCTCATTTTGAATATTTTGATGAAGTTTCTTTTGACCATTTGAAAAATTATATTATATATATATATATATATATATATATATATATATATATATAATATAATTTTTCTCTTTGTTTTTTTTTTTTTTGTTGTTGTTTTTTTTAGTTGGGGAGGGGAGGGTGGGAGGGAAGGAATGCAGGGAGGGGTGAGGGCAGGTAGGCAGGAGAGGGTCAGAGGGGGGAGGGAGGCGAGTGTAGAGGGAAGGCACTGAGCAGACCACTTTTGCCCTGTTGGGAGTCTTTGACAGTGAACCTCACCCCCTCCTCCCTTGCAGAATTAATGTGTGCTTTAGAATGGCCCAGATGTAATATGATTTAAAAGCTGAAAAAAAAGAAGATAAAAAAGGGTTGGAGAAATACAAATGTTTAATTATTTTAAAAAATAAAGAGATATTAAATTAAACCTGTTTTGTGATAAAGCCCAGATGCTGAATTGCTTTATTTCACTGGGTTCACAGGGTGTGTGTGTGAATGTGTGTGAGTGAGAACCGAGATCCAATTTTACTTTGTGTATGTAGACACTTTGCAGCCTGTTGCAAAACTATATGTGTTCACATTTCTTTAGCTGGATTAAAACAAAACAAAACAAAAGTCCCATAAAATAGTATTTTTGCACCAACCCAATGATTCTAAAGAGCTTTTTGCTGAAAGCTTGGCATCTGTGTCCTCAAAAATGATCTACAGCAGATGAGTGGTACCTGAAAGTCACGTACTTAAGAAACAGCAAAACATCCAAAACACCGGACACGGGACCTGAGAGATTCTTCTGGCCCTTCAGTTGATCATCTACCGTTTATCGAATCCTCAGCGGAATTGAAGGGTGACTGTCGCAGGAAGAAAGCTGAGGTATGCCAAATGACTGAATGAAAATCAGTGGCAACGTTATTATGTTGTGATGAGATCAAATTTGACATTTTTAAGTCAAGTCATCACAGTATATACAGGGGAGAGATGTACAGTAGTGAATGTCTACAACCTGTGGAGGCTCTATCGTGGTTTATGTCTACGTTTTAGTGGTATTGGAGATCTTACCAAACCTGATGAAATTATGAACCATACAAAAGTGATGCAGTACCATCAGGAAAGTTTCTAATGGGCTTCAGTTTTTAGCATGACAATGATCCCAAACACACTCCTAATGCAATAAATCATACCTGGATACAAAGAAAACCCACATAGATACACAATGAACACTCAAGGTGGGTCTCCCCACAGCTCGGACATCATCTTTAAAGCAGTGTGGGATCATCCTGACAGAGAACAGAACAAAAGGCAGCCAACATCCAAAAATATGCTTGAATGCCCTTCAAGAAGACTGAACTATTTCTGAAGGCTACTTTAAAAGAAATTGAAAGAATATTTACCTAAGAGAGTTCAGGCATTAGAAACATTAAATCTGAAAGAGAACTCAAAGTTTTAGTAGACATTCACAGCATCTAAGAGGTTGCGATTTAAAACACTTTAACCAAACTGGATCATTTGTATCCAAACCAAGATCAGGAAGACTTAAAGGAAGCATGTTTACCGGATGAACACATGCAGAAATAGTAAGACTCCATTTTTTACAGGTTGAGTTTGCCTACAAGAAAGAAGTATCTGTAAACCAAGACAGGAACCAACTCCAAACTGCTGAGGTGGTGAGACTGGACTGCTGATGGGAGTTGGAGCACCTGCAGTAACCAAGCAGCACTATGTTCATCAGAGACCTGCTCCAGCCCTCTGGGTTCAAGCTGTGAGCAGAAAGCCAAAGAGCCCCAACACACCTCAAAGCTTTGAAGAGCTGTTTGAAGGTGGCTGTCATGGATTTTCTGAGCAGTCAAATGATCAAGACCAATGAGAGCACTAACAAGAAGAAACACCCCTGACACAGGAAGATCCTTGTCAGAGGTGAAACTTGGTGGTACTTTTCTATGGAGAGTTTACATGTTCTCCTTTTGCCTGCATGGGTTTTCTCTGGATGTGCTGGTTTTCCCCCACAACCCCAAAAACATGCCCATAAGGCTTACTGGTTACTCTAAATTGGCATTAGTTGAGAGTGTGAAAGAGACCACTTGAAGTATTTAGAATAAACGGCTGTATGGTCGGCTGAGGTCAATGACTGAAAGGATTTTTGTGAATCTCAGTCCATTGTGAGCTCGTGCTGGGAATACATGGGTTATCAGGAGAGCACCAGGAGTCAGCCAGGTGTGTCCAGGAGGTCTGCAAAGACAGAGATGTGTAAGGAAGTAGATTTTAGTGTGGGATGATTCTGCTCATTACCACAGTCCACATATACCATGAAGAGATTACAAAGCAATCATCCAACTATGGTAGACACGAGTTTCTCTCAGTGTAATAAATAAAAGAGCTGGGGCACCTGTCTTGGACTGTAGTTAGTAAATTTCTGAAGACATTTCTTGAAGAGAGCTCCTCTGAACTGAACTGTGGAGTGTTGCAGTACTTGAGGTGGTCAACAGAGGGCAGCAGAGACCTACAGTTTACAGGTTTAAACTCGATCTGGTGAGTGGGTCACAGTTAAAGTGACACTTTAAAAACCAAAGTTCATTCACACAAGCTGTTTGTTTATGTTTTATACAGGGAGATAAAATCTTTAAAAGAATAGATACTAAAAAACATCCACACCCCACAGAAAGGCCCGAGCCTATTAAGAGGTTCAAACCCAGAATTTTTCTTACTGAGAAGTAATAATCCTTACCACTGTGCCAACGCGCCGCCTCATGTAGCACAGAATCTGAGCTCCTGTGTCTGTGCTTGATTCAGTGCTGGTCACCCCCAGGAGACCGGGCACGCTGTGGACTGCCGTTAGGATCTAATTAGGATCATCAGTCAAACCCTGGTGGCTCACATGAGGCTTCTTGCCTGGAATTTTCCCAAAGCCCCTGGACACATTTGGCTCTGAGCTCTTTACAGCAAAAAAATAAATAAATAAAAGAATAAAGTAGTAACAACACTGCTGATAATTATATACACTCCCGTTTCTCCTCTCTGTACAGACTTTCTTTGATCTCAAAACAGTCACATAGGAGGGAAGAAGAAAAAGGAAGATCATTTGCATCTACGTATCTGCTCAATTCGTTCATCAGGCGAATATCTCCTATACTTTCCCATTTGAATGCATGGATTTCTGAGCCAGAGACAGCCAGGATCTGTGTCTCTGAATGTTTCTCCAATCGTTTCCGTTTCATTTGCTGTAAAACCCAACTTCCTGCTTTCTTCTTTTACCAGCATTAAGTGGTGCCTTTATTTCTCCCATGATATGAATTATGCAACAGCAGTAAAGATAAATGTTATCTTGCATGTGGCCTTCTCGGTGCATCACTGTATATTGTCAGAGTAGAAACTGGTAACCAAATAACAGCCAGACTGTGGGAGTGTCTATGCTGAGGTCACGTGCCTATTACCAGCAATAAAGATGCATTTTTTTTCTGTTTTTGTCTTTTCTGTGCACCTTTTGTTATACTTAGTTTTAAGTCACATTGGTTATTATTAATATGTGTATTTGTGTAATTTAATTTAAATTCAGTAAATTAAAAGACCCTACAATAACACAGAGAAAACCCCAACAATTAGACCACAATGTTTGAGGTCTGGCTTCTAATGATACTGTCCAAGAGCAGCATGTATAAAGTAAACAGAATTGGTCCTAGCACAGAACCCTGTGGAACTCCATAATTAACCTTTGTGTGTGAAGAGGACTCTCCTTTAACGTGAACAAACTGTTCATGTTAGAGATGATTCAAACTACCGTTCAGTACCTGTAATTCCCATGGCATGCTCTAATCTCCTGGGTTACAAGAAACGGCATTTGGATGCATTCTTACGTCAGTCCTGCACCTTTACTGCAACCTTTTATCCAGTTGTGTGAGACATATTAGATTGAAGCCATCAGAGACCGTCTCACAACATCAATGGTAGGAACAGAAAACCTCTTTGACTCTGACTTTTGTTTTTTTTCTCCCTTTTTTTCAAGCTGAGTCATGAGAGAGATGCCCTGTCTGTCTGTCTGTTAACATTTTTATTTTGGAGTTCACAAAGTTCCTGTTCTGCTGTTTCCAAGGATTCCTCTCTAAAAACAGAAAACTCTTTCACTCTGTCTCTAATGCACCTCTCCTCCTCTTTCTCTGCTTCTGCCAAATCATTGCAGATGATTTTTTCTCTACTTTTTCTCCAGCCCTCTCTCATTTCTTCATTTCATTTCGCCCTTATTGCTTCTTCCATCACATAGCTTTTTCTTCTCTCTTCATTTCTTTTCTCTCTTCTTTCAGGCTGCAGTATTAATTTGCACACCCCCCCCCCCCCCCCCCATAATTCCTCCTATTGTTTCCTTATTACCATTTTGCTTATATCGTCACCTCTTATCTCCTTCTTTGCCCTCGTTACTCCACCTTTCCACTCGCCTCTTTGTTTCCTCTGCTTTTCTTTCTTCTGATCTCTTTTCCTCATTTCTTTCAATTTACCCTCATTTCCTTTTCCTTTCCTCCTTTGTTGTTTCCTTTGTCTTCTCTTTACTTGTCTGTTTCCTCTCATTTCACTTCCTTACTCTCTCTTCTTCTTCTTCTTTTACCCTCCTGCTTTCATTGTGACTTGTTTCTTCATCTCTTCTGTTTCCTTTTCTGCCTTGTTTTTAAAAAAAAATCTTATACTCCCTTGTTTCCTTATATCCTACCCCTTCCTTCTTGTTTCCTTGTGCTGATCTCCACCTTTTTGTGTCAACGTCCTGTTCTTCTCTCTTGTGATTTTCCATCTTTTGCATTTTCCTCTTGCTTATTCCCCTCCTCTCCTTTCTTTTCCCTCTTCATCAGTTTTCTCTTCTTCCTGTTTTTTTCATTCCCCTCCTTTTCCTTCTCCCTCTCTCTCTCTCTCTCCATGTGTGGGGGGGATTAAGGTGGAGGAGGAGGAGAGAAAAGCCCCGACAGTTATGAATGTGTGTATATTAATATAAGCCTCATAATCCCATATTGCCTCAGGCTAATCTTTGCCTTTTTGTTTTTTTCGATGTAAAAACAAGAGAAGCCGCCAAGAGTTCAATCCACATTAGCGCACTGTGATGTGGAAATGCAATGCCCACCAGTGCACAGAGCATATGTGCTTTATGAGGAAGATTGTTGCCATGTTAATGAACTCTGAATAAGTCATGTTCTTATACTTGTTTGATAAGAACGTGAATGAGATGAAAGCTTTTAATCTTGTCTCTCATCAGTGAAGACAGCGGTATTAGAGGGTATGAAGCCTCCCACTTGCCTGTCATAATTAAGGCTACCGGTGTAGCAACGAGCCCACACACATATTTTGCTCCTTACTATTTTTCTATTTTTTTATTTTATTTTATTTTATTATATTTTATTGTATTTTCTCCTACTGTATCATGCTGCTGAGTGACTGCTGCTCGTCAAACACATTTCATTGCAATGTTGACCCTGTGCTAACTTGCATATGACAAATAAAACTGAAAACTAAACACACATAACACAGCCATGAAAACACAACCTGTTGCTGTGTATTTATTTGGATTTGGAACATTCACGGAGGATTGGACCATCACAAATCTGTCAGTCCCTCTCAGCTCAACCCCTCAAGAACAGCTGATTGTCTTTTTTGTATAATAATAAATTATATCACATTTAAAGCCTTTGAAAGTTACATGGACTTGGAAGTACATAACAGTATGTAGAACTTCTTAATTCACCTCCAGTCACAGAAAGCAGAGATGATGTGATACTTCCAAACTTATTCAGAACATGTGATCACTAGCCTTTCTCCATTTCACAACCACAAGCTACATTCATAAGTGTTAAAATATGACTTTACTGTTGTTAGAAGATTAGGATCAGATTATTATAGAGCTTTTTGACCAGCCACCTTTCCCACATGACCCCTGAAAGGCACATCTTAAAGTTTTCTCCAATGAATCATCAGCGAACAGACAAGACTCTACAGTACCAGTGCTTGTTTCTGTTTCTTTACATCACAGGCAAACTGGGAAAGTTGTAGAGGTGGGAATCACCCTACATCCCACGATACGATATTATCACAATACTTAACGCACAATACGATATTATTGCAATTTTTAAAAATATTTTGCGATATTCAGATTCTGTACATAAAGGTAAACTTTATCAATATTCATTTTATCTCATTTCAGTCAGTTGTATTGTTGACAAACTTGAACGGTTTGTATTACAGTCTAGTCCAACTTAACTGAACACAACCATCTGGTACAATTATAGCTATTCTGAACTATGAAATTTATGAAAACTATGCAGCCCATTCAGCAAGTGAAGAATTTGAAAGTAAATTAAAACAAAATATAATTTTACATTAAATAAAAAAGTTTTAAACTTAAATTAAAATAAAACATGTCTTAAATTAAAATAAGTAAACTATCATGTTTATTGCTGCCAAAAAAAAAAGTTAAACACATTTGGACAGTGAAGGAATGTCAGGATGCTCTGAAGTCAGAGCATGTTCCAGTCCACAAAAACTTTTTTTGTAACAAAATATCGATTTCTGCTGTCCCTGTATCGATACATTATTAGCAAACAAAATATCACCATACTACACTGTATCGATTTTTTCCCCCACCCCTAGAAAGTTGTGCCACAGACAACATGAGGCTCGAAGATGATTACAAGAATGTAACGTTGTGCTTAGGTTGGGACACTTGGAGTTGGTCTGAAGTTAATTTTGTTGCCATTTTTCTTTTTACAGAACATTAAATATATAAAAATGTTCTTAGTATGAGTCATTGTAACTGAAAAGGTTTGCTGTTTTTCTTCCCCTTTTTCCAGAAGTGATTGATTAAGATGTACTTACCCCCTTAAGTGCAAGATCCCAGAGATTTTCTAACCAGTTTCAAAGTGAATTACTGTAATTTTTCAAAGTGAGGAAATGCTGATTGGGCTTTAGTGGTTGTTACATGTGACGCTGGAAGAAGCAGAACTTTTTCTTCAGTAATGATACAAAAGAAAAGGTCATCAAAGTACAACACTCTGTGTGTACACTAAAGTACAACAGTTGGGGTTGGGGGTTCATGTAACTCTTAGCAGTGGTGATGTTATTCACTATTGTGTAGATTATGTGTTCTTCTGCAGTGAAACAAACCTCTGACGGCACATGATTCCAACCCCCCTTCACACTGCATAATGTTACTGAAATGTAACACTGTTTGTAAAAATGCCTGTGTTCATTTTAAACTCTTCATTCTTAAGTAATGTTAAATTACCAAAACTTTTGTTTTCACTGAAATGTTTTCAAATAAACCAATAAATATGTTTAAAAAGTGCTAGGTGGCACGGTGGTTAGCCCTGTTGCCGCACAGCCCTGAGTTCAATTCCACCATCAGGCCGGGGTCTTTCTGTGTGGAGTTTGCATGTTCTCCCCGTGTTTGCGTGGGTTCTCTCCGGGTTCCGGCTTCCTCCCACCGTCCAAAGACATGCAGCTTGTGGGGATAGGTTAATTGGATAATCCAAATTGCCACTAGGTGTGAATGTGCGAGTGAATGTGAGTGCGAATGGTTGTCTGTCTCTGTGTGTTAGCCCTGCGACAGACTGGCGACCTGTCCAGGGTGTACCCCGCCTCTCGTCCTATGACAGCTGGGATAGGCTCCAGCACCCCCCGCGACCCTGAAAAAGGATAAGCGGAAGTGAATGGATGGATGGATGTTTAAAAAGTACAAAAAACCACAAATGATGCCTTACCAGCCCTGAAATATCAGCATTTCATATACAAACACTTAAAACAACCCTTATGTTGGCTTATGAGACATACTGTACATACATATGAGCAGAGATGAATCTGTTTCCTTTGAACATCAAAAGGCTTGAAGTAACACAACTCAGTGATGTTCATTGAGGTGCCTTCTGGATGCAAGCAGACCCTAAATGCATGATAATGATGATCAAAAAGCAATGTTTCCATCAGTTTTCACCACAGTAATGCAATTTTCTCTTTCACAGCCATAGTCTTGATTTTACAAAACACAGTCCTCCCATTTGCCACCTCTGCGCACATGACAAGGTCATGATGATGTACCGTGATGTTTTATCCACGTAGCAGAAAGCACACTGATGGACAATACGGCTCCACGTTTTACAGCAATCAGCGGGCCTTGCTCCAGTTCTGCAAAAATCACCATCTTTCCTGGTGCTAAAGCTAATCTATCCCTGCCATGGAGTTTTGATACGTCATAGCCAGTGTCTTTTACTACATTACTGCCAGAGGGGCCGTGTCCAACCACTGTCTGGCCATTTGGTATGTGCAGTCCTTTCCTGTGACACTTGATCCTTATTCTCACTATCAGCAGGGTAACAAACAGCCTAAGTGCAACATTTGCTTTCAGAAGCCAAAGGATGAAGGGCCATGGTGACTTCAGGTCCTGCTCTCACGTGTGCTTTCAAATGCACAATTCTCCTCTTGGTGCATATTTTATTCTAGGGATGCGTGCATGCTGTTTTACCTGTCTCTCAACAATCCTTCAAAGTGTCTGGCTTTGTGATACAGGGAAGTTCAGTCTGATGTCCAGTAAAATGTATTAGACTGTGTGCTGTAGAGCAGCGGTCTCCAAGCTTTTTTGCGCCACGGACCGGTTTATGCCCGACAATATTTTCATGGACCGGCCTTTAAGGTGTTGCGGATAAATACAACAAAATAAAACTAGTACCGGTACCGAAAAAAATAAAATTTATTCACAACACACGTGAAAAGACCCAGGAAAACCGAGTAAATAATAAAAACAATAACAAAATCACGCTGAAAACCGATAAAAACCCTGAAAACTATACATTTCGCACCTGAGCCTCAACTCTCGCGGCCTGGTACCAAACAACTCATGGACCGGTACCGGTCCGAGGCCCGGGGGTTGGGGACCGCTGCTGTAGAGCACCAATCATTAACACACACACACACACACAACACTCAACTCAACAAAGTCTCAATGTAGCAGTGAAATGTAAAGTTTGTAGTGCTGCTGAACTGTTTGTAGGAATCATAAAGTGGAAATGCTCAAAAAAATATAAGTGATAGTCTAAATTTAAGACTTAAACAGAATTTCACTTCACCTCCACTGGGTCTTATTAAAATATCTCCTCAGCCAGTCGTGTTTTTAAAGAAGTGCCAACATTAACTTATTATTATTATTATTATTATTCTTTTTTATTTTTTAGAATGGGTCTTCTTTCACCAGCACTCATGTCTAGATGAGAAGACAATCTAACTTTCCTCCTACATGTTTCAGTAATGTAGATATTCCAAGTCAAAGAGTCACGAGACACTCCCACACTTTTACAATCAGCAGGTCTGAGTCTAGTTTGTCTGGTACATCAGTGAGCAACATGCTTTTGATGACAAAGAAATATAATTTGCAGCAGGCCAGGGTCTGTTTTCAGACTCCACATTGATTTAGTTTAACAGGAATACCTTATGTCTGTGAAGGTTCTCAGTCATCCAGTCTAAGGAGCTTGGAAAGAAAAGCGTCTGGACTTCTTTAGGTTTCCTTCAAGACGTTTTACCTCAGATCCGAGAAGCTTCTTCAGTTTTAGGAGCAATTGGTGGAGACTCCCAGGAATATGTGCCGTTTGTGTTCTTAATGGTTAACAATTCTTGTTGGAAATCGAAGTAAATGGTCACAAAGACACACAAAAGGACTTCAGACAACTACAAAAAGATGGGAGACCAATAAAAAACAAAAAAAGTGGTGCAGGCAGACCACTAAGAGACGACAAAGAAATAAAAGCAGATTCAGATTTTCTTCTTTCTTTTTCTCTTTATTTAAAGACTCATTTTCATTATTTAAGTTATCTCATTACATATTTACTTTGTTTTCCTTTCTCACAATCAAATAAGATATTGCACATATTTCAAGATTACACTGTGAAGCAAGACTATATTTAGATGTGCAATCCTACCTCTATCTAATTTAATTGTAATGACTTGAGCTGGAAATAATTAGCGTATGTCTTCTTGCTTATTTACTTTTGAAAAATGTGGGGAAAATGCTACAAAGTCAAAAACCGAGGCCTCTGCATTATTAGTCTCTGAAAAGTTTAATTAGGAGCATTGCTGTTCCACCATCCTTATGCTGTATGTTTCTGTGGTGCTAATTAATCCCAGTAAACGTAGCAGACGCTCTGACGGTGCTCGGCTTATTTATTAGGCGGAAATGCTCGGAAACTAGGAAGCAGGCCAGGAGAGGTCGGAAATCCACCAAGGACTCTAAACATCCACTTTGGCTGTTTGAAGGCAGCGCAGCTAAATATTTAACACAGCTTAATGCACCGTGTTGAGAAACAGACTGTCAGATCGTGTAGAAACCACTCCCCCACTCTCACACATCCGTTCTTCCGCCAACTCCCTGACCGAGCTCGGGGGCCAAAGCATTTTTTTAAAAGCTGTATCTCAGAGAGTTTTTCTCCTTGCTGCCATCTCATGTAGTAGAAAGAACACAGCGCAGATGCAAAACTTCATGATCTGTAAAAGCAGCAGCTTGTTTGTGTGCAGATGCACGGGACAGGTGCAGTGATGTGAGAGCAGTGTTGGGAAGGTTACTTTTAAAATGTATTCCATTACAGAATACAGAATACATGCCCCAAAATGTATTCTGTAACGTATTCCGTTATTCTGAATACTTTGGATTACTTAATATATTATCATGCTGTTTACAACTACATGAATGTACTATTGCTGTGATTTATTACTGTTACTGAAGGTTCGCGGCTCCGAACCGTAGTAAAGGGACCTCTGGCTAATACGGTGGGTTCTGTGTCGGCTCGTAGCTGAAAACTAGCTTTACTTTGTTGTCTGGGTCAACTTTGCTAGCAGAGACAGAGAGAGGCGTTGAAAGGCTGCTCCAACGGGACTTATTGTTTTTGGAGGAAAACGCGAACACGGTGTACAGTCGAGTCTTAATAGCTTACTTACAACCAGTGTTGGGTAAGTTACTTTAAAATAGTAACTTAGTTACATTACTAGTTACTTCTATCAAAAGTAACTCAGTTACTTCAAGTTACTCATTACTTTCAAAGTAACTAGTTACTAGGGAAAGTAACTTTGGTTTTACTCAGAATTCTCTTGTTAATGTGTTGCTTCCATAACTTTGCCAGTCTTCTAGCTTGCTTACTTGCCACAAGTGCACTGTGCCACCTACCAATAGAAAGGAAAAGATAATGTGCATATTTCCACGAGAGAAATCCCACGCCTGGACCGTCATTGACTGCTGCCATGATTCTAGCCTACGTCACAGCGTCATGTGCGCCTTTTACATCCAACACAAAAACTGCAGTCGTGGTGCTTTGATTGTACTCAGAACTCAGAAATTCTGCCTTCTGAATAGGAAGATGTAGGTAACACCAGACTGCAGATGAGCTGCATACAGAGCTGGACTGGGACAGAAAATCGGCTCGGGCATTTTGACTAGAGACCGGGCCACCATTATAGGAAAAATCATAAAGCCTTTGAATGAAAACAAACGCTGTTGTGACAGTGATGTTCACTGTTTTGATGGTATATATGCATCAATCTATCAATCCTTTGTTGTAAGATTCAGATAATTATTTTTTAAAAGCTAGACATTTTAAATGAGAATAAGAAAGAAAAGTATTTCTTTGTGCCCCCCTCTCCTTGTTAATGCCCTACCTGGCCCCCCTGGCAAAACTTAGCTAGATCCGCACCTGCACAGTTACCAGCTGTCAGCTACCTAAAAAGGATCCTGGGGTTATCTGTCTCTCAGAAACAGTTCATAACTTCCCTTCAACTCATTCATGTCACCTATAAGGTAAACCTGTTTCTCCATCACCTGTTCAGCTCTGATGATTCAGTAAGGACGTCTCCTGGTTTCATGTTTCCCTCTCACCAGATAACCAAACCGATATCATGACCAGCAGCTTTTTTGCAGCTGTGGCTCCAGCAAACATCAGCTGATACTAGAAATTAATATTAAATAAATTCTAACAACTGCTGATCAAGCTTAAACGTGCTGCTGTTGTTTAAATCGGCTGGTTTCCTGTTTCTGGCGCAAAGTGGGCGATAAACAAACAAGAGAGCCGATCAGCTGATCATTGATCAGTTTTCATGATTGAAGTAGAAACGGGAGAGGGAGGGGGGAGAATGAAAGAAGAAGAGGCAGCTGTGCAGCAAATACACAGAATAACTCCAGCTTTGTGTCTTTTTCATTGTAGCTGAATTACGGGACAAACTGTTCCTTTTCACCTCAATAAGAAACGCATAATATTTTCTCTGAATACCAGACGGGACGGTTGGCAACTCTAATAACTTATGAACAAAATAAAGTTCAACATGATTAACTTCATAGCACCCACACAGCTGTATAGAAACTCCGTCATGCTAGCTAGTACGCAGTACGGAAAAAGTCAGAATAACGAAAATAAACTCCACCTAAACTTGGTTTATATCTGACCCAGATAGACTGCAGGTCATAACTTCTTACCTGAAGTTCAGTTCACACTTGGACCGGCGGCCGCCTCGGGTCTCTTTTCCTTCTGCGTCCCCTTTCCCTCATCCACCTGCTGCCTCCAACACTTCCTAATGTTACAGAATCTGTGGAAGCTCCGCGATAGCCACCACACAAAGTAACGAGTAACGACCCTATCTAAATCCCAGTAACGACTAACGCGTTCCTGATTTTGGCATAATAACTAGTTACCGTGCTCGTTACCACAATAATAACGTAGTTACTGTAACGCGTTACTTAATAACGTGTTAGTCCCAACACTGCTTACAACTGGGCTCGTCAGGCACTCTTCTTGGCTGCAGTGGTTATTATTATATTTACATGCTTCCAGCTCCCGTTTTTGCTCGATGACAGCTCGTACTTTTCCTTTTTCTCCCTCCCTCGCTAACAGACACATAACGTGTATGGCAGTCCATTCTCCCTGCAGCACGGACTACACTGCCTATGATGCTACATTCTTTAGAGCTATACCTGTAGCATTCTGCCTATTAGCTTAGCACAACAACAACAAAAAGGCCTCTCTCACCCTGGAAACACGCAGAGAGAGAGCGTCACCATGTAACCATGGCAACCTTAACGCTGCCGCCTGGAACAACAGAACGTAGCTGTCAAACAAAACCCAAACAGTCCTGACCCGCCACAATATGAAACAGGGAAGTACCGCCGTGTAATCCATTTATTTCAACAAAGTAACTGTATTCTAAATACCACCTTTTTAAACGGTAACTGTAACGGAATACAGTTACTCATATTTTGTATTTTAAATACGTAACGGCGGTACATGTATTCCGTTACTCCCCAACACTGTGTGAGAGCATGTGAGACGATGAGTTTTCATGAGGTTTGTATGTTTCAGATTGCTCCTGTGCTGCTGAGGAATGTTTGGTCATGTCAATCCACGACCTCACGTCTCACAGAGTCGTGTTTTCTCTTATTATTTTCTCCTAATTCGCAGCTTCTGTGATCTTGTACATGATCTTCTCTTCTGCTCCCAGTAAAAGAACTGCTGCTCCATCCTCGCCGTCACTTCCCTGCGATGCATCTTTCTTGCCTTACGTTTAAGCTATATGTAAGCCATCTAGTTGACATGGAAACTGAAAACGAAGCCATGAATAGCCCACAGTGGGCGACAAGGTGACTCACTGTGCATCTTCCTGCCTGGAAAATGTCTCCCTGTGACCAAACATCTGTTTATTTGAAGTTCCTGCTATTACCTAACAACCAGCCAGCTGAGAGCTTGCTGATGTAAATAATCATAAGTCATTCCAGTAGCTTTTTGTGAAGTCTGTTTTTTTTCCCTCAGGTGGAAAGTGAAACGGTGTAATCAGCTGGGGAAATGCTTACGTGGAGACATAGATGAATAACTTACATAGATTTTGGTTTCGTAATCATCAGCTGGACACTGGCAGAAGCAAGGCAGGATGGTTATTCTCCCAAAGTTTGCTCAAGTTTCTGCTTGAACTGCTGCTTCTGAGTATATCTTCCTAATAATTTAAGAAGACTTTTTCCAGCCATCTGTTTTCCACCCATCTCATCAACAGCCTGTTCAGCTTCAAACTTAGCAGGTGTATTGCTCTTGACCCAAGTAAGTTCAGTGCTGAGGTTGAGCTCGTTTAGACAACTTGATAAGAAGTGGTTCTCATGTTTTAGCTACTTCCTGCTCTGTTATCAGTGCTTCAGCTACAAAAACTGGGGTTCATGTTAAAAGAATGGACTGGTTCTTATATAGCGCTTTTCTACTCTTCTGAGCACTCAAAGCGCTTTACACAACTTGTGCATTCACCCATTCGCACTCCGATGGACGCATCGGAGAGCAATTTGGGGTTAATATCTTGCCCAAGGATATTTGGCATGCAGACTAGGGGAAGCCAGGAATCGAACCACCAACCTTCTGATCAATAGATGACCTGCTCTACCACCTGAGCTACAGCCACCCCAGCTTTGCAGGTTTGCACCCTTTCAAAACAGTGACCACATGTTAACATGCCTTTATAGCCAATGCCCTGAGGACAAATTCTCTAAGCTTCTTCGCTGTTTTCTTGGTTCCCAGCTTGACAGACAGTGACGGCAACAGTGGAGATTTAAAATGCACTTCATCACTCTGGCACAAAAAGCCATTTTAGACCCTTTAAACTGTTACAGAGTGTTGTTATGTTTCAGGTGAAGTTGGGTGATGCTGTGCATGTGCCGATAAAGGATTTTGTTCTGATGATAACTCTGAAAACAGTTCACGATTTCACCTCTGGGGACCATGAGTGCACCACGCCAAGGACCTTTAATACCAACACAATGCAATGGAGGAGTTTGTCTAAGGAATTCAACATCAGCTTTACTGATCTTGACTTACTGATCCTCTACTACTATCTTACTTCTCACGTTCAAATGTATCCATAAATCTGCTCCTTCATATTTGTGTGACCTGCTCCATATCACCACTGTTTCCCGCCGTCTCAGATCATCATCTGCTACTCATCTTACCGTTCCGTCCTCACACCTTATCACTGTGGGGAACAGAGCTTTCAGTCGCTCTGCTCCCCGGCTCTGGAACTCTCTTCCTCCTGCACTAAGAAATATTGACTCCCTCTCCGTATTTAAGACACAGCTCAAAACACACCTGTTTAAACTGGCTTATTCGCTTTAATGCTGATTTTATCTGTTGTCACGCTCTGTTTTGTCATTTTAACTTGTTTTATGTATTTTATGACTACTATTCCTTTTATTAATTGTGTTCTTTGTAAGGTGACCTTGGGTTTCTGAAAGGCGCCCTCAAATAAAATGTATTATTATTATTACTAATTGACAAGTATAAATATGTGAAGCAATTTCTATAAAAGACATTAGCTAAAGAGGAAATTTATTATCACTGTGATTCGAATGGAAAAGCCTGAACAGCTCTGAACCTAACTTGGAAATTCATGTACATATATTCATGTATTCATGTACATTTGGTCAAATTACAGTATGCTTGATGCTGCTTCTGCTACCCCTCAGTGCAGCATTCAACCATGTTGGCCACAATATTTTGCTGCAGAGATCACAACATGTCATTAATGCTTTTCTTGGGTAATATTATTAGAACTAGAATTGTAGTCTTAAAGACATGAAGACCTGGTTGATCTGGAAAATATCCAACTTCTAAATTCAGACTAAACTGTTATTGTGAGATATTGTACTCTGTTCTAAAAATCTCAGAAACACGATGTGTAGCTGATACTTACTTTAGATGGCATTACCTTGACCTCCAGTAACACTGTCAGGAACCTTGGAGTCATTTTTGACCAGGATGCCTGAGGCTTCTTTTTGTTATAAGGGAGTTTTTCTTTCCCACTGTTGCTAAGTGCTTGCTCATAGGGGTTGTATGATTGTTGTCTTTCTAATAGTGGAGGGTCTTTACACTATAATATAAAGCATCTGGCTTGTGGCTTTCTTCTTTCTCAAGTAAAGAAACCTTATATCACTCCTCCCTCTTGCTGACCGTCTTCAAATATGGCTAACGTTTGATATCAGGCTGTTTCCCACTGCTGAGACTGTGCGTCTTTACACTGCTGCAACTGCTACTGTATATCCGAGATTAGGAGGAGAGTGATTAACTAAAAGCTCCAAAATGAGCCTATTCAAGCTGCAACATTCAGATGTAGGAAAGGGGATTCAAAGAGAGAGAGAGGGGAGGCAAACTGCAGCGGGAGCAGAAACAGCTGTAATTAAGCACTAATTCTAAAAACAGTAAGGCGAAGTCATCACAGGCAGGTTACCTCAGGTGGCTAATCCAAATGCTTCAACAAAGCTTATGCCTGGGAGAAAAAAAACACAAAAAACAAAACATTTACATTTCAGATTCAAGAAGTAGTAATTAGCCTACAGCGGAAAAAGCTTTGTTAAATGCCACAGCAAGCTGTTCATGCACCCGCCAGCTGACACAAAGTGGCTATTAGGTGTTAGATCCAAAAACAGGAAAGCAGAGAGAGACAGAGGAAGTCCCATAACAAGAACAGCAACAAGGCAAAACACTGAATTACAGTACTGTTGTATAATATCAAAGGCAGCATTAATAGCTCACACTTGATCCACTTCTGTCTTCTCTTAGAAATTAGAAATATCCTGTCTCAGAGTGACGCTGAAAAACTAGTTCATGCATTTATTACTTCCAGGCTGGACTACTGCAATTCATTATTATCAGGATGTCCAAAAAACTCGCTGAAAAGCCTTCAGCTAATCCAAAATGCTGCAGCAAGAGTCCTGACAGGGACTAGAAAGAGAGAGCATATTTCTCCTGTTTTGGCTTCCCTTCATTGGCTTCCTGTTAAATCCAGAATTGAATTCAAAATCCTGCTCCTCACATACAAGGTCTTAAATAATCAGGCCCCATCTTATCTTAATGACCTTGTAGTACCATATCACTCTATTAGAGCACTTCACTCCCGCTCTGCAGGGCTACTTGTTGTTCCTAGAGTATTTAAAAGTAGAATGGGAGGGAGAGCCTTCAGTTTTCAGGCCCCTCTTCTGTGGAACCAGCTTCCAGTTTGGATTCAGGAGACAGACACTATCTCTACTTTCAAGATTAGGCTTAAAACTTTCCTTTTTGCTAAAGCATATAGTTAGGGCTGGACCAGGTGACCCTGAATCCTCCCTTAGTTATGCTGCAATAGACGTAGGCTGCCGGGGGATTCCCATGATGCATTGTTTTTCCTTTCCAGTCACCTTTCTCACTCACTATGTATTAACAGACCTCTCTGTATTGAATCGTATCTGTTATTAATCTCTGTCTCTCTTCCACAGCATGTCTTTGTCCTGTCTTCCTTCTCTCACCCCAACCAATCACAGCAGATGGCCCCGCCCCTCCCTGAGCCTGGTTCTGCCGGAGGTTTCTTCCTGTTAAAAGGGAGTTTTTCCTTCCCACTGTCGCCAAAGTGCTTGCTCATAGGGGGTCATATGATTGTTGGGCTTTTCTCTGTATCTATGAAGCGCCTTGAGGCGACTTTTGTTGTGATTTGGCGCTATATAAATAAAATTGAATTGAATTGAATTGAATTCTCTCTGGTTTTTCCATTGTGTTTTACGCTGTCACACTCTTATCTGGCTTATACTCGGCCTTTATGCAGCCCTCATGTTCATCCACTGTCTGAAACAGGCTTTTTAACTCCTTTGTCCAGAAAGCATTTTTATTGTGATTGGCTGCCCCTCGTAGGGGCAAACAGAACGTTTAAAAGTGTCAGGTTGGTGTTTCTGTAGTCCCAGCCAGAGCTGTGTGCCTGAGTGTGGGAGATGGCCTTAGGTATCTGATATCTGCTCTCTATGACATCATACAGAGCCTAAAAAAAATCCAAATCTCCCAAATATCACTTTAGTTTCAATTTTGACTGTAACTTAGGCCTTGTTTAAGATAATCATAACACTCACACTCTGATGAACACATCGGGAGGAAATCAGCATCTTAGCCAACGATACTTTGGCATGCAGACTAGAGCAGGGAGGCACTGAACCACCACTCTCACTCCTGAGTCGAGCCACCCCATCTGTCCTTTTGCCCCATGGTGACTGAAGACAGGCTCTGACTGCGGATAAACAGAAGAATATGGATGGATTCAATTCAATTCAATTCAATTTTATTTATATAGCGCCAAATCACAACAAATGTCGCCTCAAGGCTCAAGGATGGATGTTTACCAACAGAGTTGCTTTATCCATGTTTTATTTTGTAAAAATGATGGTTACGTGAAAAAAGTTCTCATTTTCTCAGTGGATATATGCTGTGGAAAATGAATAAAGGTGTTCCTGCATATGACATCTGAGGGTCATGAGACTGCTGCTTTACCACAGAAAGAGGGATTCATGCCTAAACCCTGGCGGTCAAGTTGTAGCTGTGGATTACAGCCACTGTCTGTGCTTGTCAACTGAGGACACAGAGAAATAGTGGAAACATGTTTTTTTTTGCCAAGTGGATCCCTCCAACAGGTCAATCTGTCCTTGAGAAAACTCTTTCTCCAATAAGTGTAATGGACCTCTTTTTATTGACTAATGCGGCAATTTAGACCTCCCGCTGGCCCCCTGATGCAGCACACTGGCAACACAACAGAGACCTGTCTGTATGGCATAAAACCCATTTACCACCATGTCCCTCGGCTATGCTATTCTCATCCTCCTCCCACCTTTATCATCAGTCCACCCGGTGTATTTTTTCCCAGGATGACCTAAGTCTGGGGCAGGGTTTGGAGGTTTGGTGGGGTCAGTGGACTTTGCGGTTGGGTGGGGGCAGAGAACGCTTTGATTTTTGATCCTCTTCCTTTTTAAGGAGCAAGTGAGAACACTGGTGGAAGCTGCACTAATTAATTCTGAGATCAATAAAGAGGGATGCAGCTATGCCTTCCTCCAGATGTGCAGGCGGTTCATTGATCGGCTCTGGGCGGTTCAATACTTCTATCCCTGTATAGTCCCACTTTCCTTCCCCAAATGAGGCGTCAGTGTCATCCCACTGCTGCCTTTGATCTCTACCATGTGACATTTACTCCTTTCTACTCAATGAGCAGCAAGCTGGAATTAGCTAATGCTGAGACGTGGAGCTGCACAGACAGAAGATTTCGGTTTCTTCCTGCTGATTTTTTTAATGCTCATTAGGGACCCGGTGTTTTGTTTTGTTCAGTGCCCCCGACATCCAGAATCACATTTATCCAGCTCATGGCTGGAGCGTGGCTCACTGTGAGGATGGTGAGCACCAGCGCCTTTGTCACATGAATAAAGCAGGCCTGCTTGCTAAATAATGTTTGGGTTTAATTGAGGGGTTGGTGATCTGATGTAATTAGAGTGATTACAGTCATTAAATCTCTATAGAAGTGCTCTTTTCTGTCCAACATGGCCAATCAAAGATACATGAAGCGGTTTAGCGATGATGTGGAGTTGCCCGCATCAGCAATAATGCATTTTAGTTTTAAGGCCGAGAGCGACTACACTGACACAAACCTACAACTGCTTTTGCTTCACAGCAACAAATAGGAACGATGTCAAGTTGGATTTTTATTTAGTGCTTGTGACATACGGTCTACTCTGGCTCGGGTTATTGGTGTCTTTTTATTGTTGTAAGCATATTCAGACTGGGAATATTGTTTAATATGTGACATAATAATAAAATCAATCAATCAGGCCTACAATTTCCACATTACATCATACCTATAGGCCACACTACTTCGTTGCTATAGGAAACATAAATCAGGGAAATTTGAAACCCTGCTCATCATTTTTTAATTTGAAAAGTCCACACTTGTGTGTTAGTGTGCACTCGATTTGTCATGTGGCCCTTTTCCAGGGAAGAATATCAGTCTCGATTACAAGTCACCAGAGATGGGCAGTAACGCGTAATCCGACTACTTTTTTCAAGTAACGAGTAAAGTAAGGGAATACTATTGCAAAAAAGGTCATTCGATTACTGTTACTTTCCCGTAAGCACGCTGCGTTACTGCGTTACTAAAACCGTGATTTTTTTGCGAGAGTGTCTCATGATAATGACGTAAGTGAGCGCGACGTTCGTGACAACAGCTGTGTGCAGATCAACTATGGATAATATAACGAGTGCAGCAGAGAGTATGAGCGTGCAGCGTTTAAAGCGTGGAAGTACTGACCTTACTTTGAGTTAGATTCTGTAAAAAGTAACAAAAACATCTTTTTGCAGCAAGAAAACCCCTAAACTTCCGAGCAAGCACCGAGTGCGCTGCCACAGAATGGGAAACTCCCAGATGCTTCCACTGACTGCTGCGGCACACCTGCACCAACACGTTCTCACTGCCAAAGCGTAACATTTTACGCTAGGTGACAAATTGTCAACATATTACGTTTTCAGCTACCCACCAGGTTCCTAAATGACGACCTCGGAAAAATGAGGAAATATTCAATTCAATTCAATTCAATTTTATTTATATAGCGCCAAATCACAACAAATGTCGCCTCAAGGCGCTTCATAGATATGAGAACCATATGGACTCAATCTACACATGTTCGCTCTTTTTCTTCAAATCGCTTAGAAACACGCTATTTAACATCATTAAAGTCCTGGTTAAGGTCAAGAAAAAGATTATGGTTAGGGCTGGGGATAAGGTTAGGTTTAGGGCTGGAATACAGGGCTGGAACGTCTATTACCGCAGGAGCGTCATTGTACTGGATTTCGCCCATAACCCGCCGCGTACCATAAGAACGCAGAAGGTCTCCTTTCAAAGGACAAAACGACAAAACGTCAGCATGTTACGCCTCGGGAGTGAGAACGGGCTGCCTGCACCAGGGCAAACCTCCGCCTGCCCCACTCCTGCTATAGAGGTGAAAATAGAGCAACAGGACCACTGAGTCTTTGATTTTATTTATTTTCTGCTGTGTTTTATGTGCATCTATTTGAAAGACTGAGTGTAAACACAAAAAAATATTTTATTTTATGTGCTGGAATGTGCAGAAAATAGGTTTAAATGTTAAACTAATTTCTTCCAGTCAGAGAATGTTGCATATAATTTAATGTTTGCTTGATGCATAAAGTTAAAAGATTAAAATTAATAAAACTAGTTTCAAAAAGAGACTTTTTCATTTGATTACATTTTGTATGATGGATTATGCAGAAAAAATAGAATTGGGCTGAAAGATCTATTTCTTTATCACCTATTCAGGTTGTAAATATTTTTTTTAAAAGTAACTAAGTAACTAATTACTTTTGAAAATAAGTAATCAGTAAAGTAACGGGATTACTTTTTTGGGGAAGTAATCAGTAATTAGTTACTGATAACCTTTTTCAAGTAACTTGACCAACACTGCAAGTCACTAATTCAACACTGATGATGAAGCATGTGTATCACACGCCATCTGTATGAGCATCTATGTAAAACTCAATGTTTTACTTTATGTACACAGTGCATGTGAAATATCATCTGTGTGCTATCACCTGCTGGTTTCTGGACTATATGTTGCTTGTAATGATCTTAAATAAGGCATTTTAACATGGCAGTCTGTGTGGATGGACTCACTTTTGGAGTCAGTCACAAGTGGCCACTGCACAAACTGCACATTTATGTTGGCTTAGCACTTGAATTTTTATGTAAATGGTAAACGCACTGGTTTTTACACAACACTTTTCTACTCACACACTTTCTCCCTACTAGCATTAATTCAGACTGTTTCATGGACATTTCTATAATTATATAAAAAACTCCCGTAACTTACTTTGCAGTATGGATTGTTTCATTGCCTTACAAACAGAACCTGACATTAAAAAGCAAACACAGCCTCAGTGGGTGTAATGGACCTGAACACATTTCACCCAAGTGATGATACTTGTTTTGTGAGCCTGCTGGGGATAAAAAACTTCCCCTCCACCCGTCTGCAACACAAACACACAGTAAAATGCTCACCTGGGAAATGCTTATCAGCTTTTTTTATTTCTAAAATCCTTCTGGGTGACTAAAAAGATCCAGAAAGCTGCAGTTACTTGACTGTAAGCAGCCTCTATTAGATTGCATGCAGTCATTTCATTCATTATTAATATAAAAAATATTGGCAAATTCAGTTTAAAGAAACACGGGCGAATCACTCGCGAGGTACCTTTTAAAATAATGCTGTCTTGGACAAATCTAGAGAAATCAACCTGAAATAACTCTGGATGTGCACAAACACCTGCAGTGAACACACTGTACAGATATTAAAAAAGATGTTTAATAACAGTAAATGAAGAAAATACTGTAGGTGATATTTGACTTTATTATTTAAGCTGTTTTGTGTGTTGGTGTTGTCCTTGATGGCATTATGTTATTGTTAAATTGCACAGGTGTTCCTAATAAAATGCTAATTGAGTTTGGGTACCGACACACCAGCACTGACTCATCATTTCCTTTCATGGAGGAGTCTGAAAACCCAATAAATGGAAGTCTAACAGTGACAAACTATTAGACTTCCATATACTATTTGTCATGGCTGCTGTGTGAGCAGCTGGGTGTGGCCTGTGTGGATCCTTGTTTCCTGTGTCTGCCTCTGGGCAGGGTCTGCCGTCCTCGCACCTGGAATAATTCATGACTATCAATGGAGGGTGTTTATGGCCAGCTTCACCATCACCTTCATTCTAAATTCTTGTCTACGTACCTAGTTTTCTATGTTCTCTTGCCCCGTTGCAAAAGCGGTTAACAAAAAAAATAGTACAGTTGGCATTTTAAAAAGAGAGTGCAGTGACAAGAAGTGGGAACTCAGAGATTTTTGGAAATGACCCTTTAACAGATGTATTTCTTGGAGTTCAAACATTAAATTTTGCAACACAGTTTACTGCAAAATGTGCAAAATTGACTTAGTTAAAAAAGCATGTCCTGTATTTTGTGCTTGATGCTGAAATAAACTGATGGTGCCTATATTTAGAAAAGAGGTTTTCTTTTCTAAATCACCTGTAAAACTAACCAGAACTGTGAGCACTGTTTGTGGATTACACTCACGCTGTTTTGCTCTACTCAGTGAATCTGGCCCTCCGTTGGGATGCAAGACAGATGTTTAAATGGGAAATTAGCACCAGGCAACGCACATGGGTGGTCTGTGTCCTCAATTGAAAATCTGGGATGCTGTGAATCTGTCAGAAATATTCTGTGTTGCAGATTAGTTGCATTTTTTTTGACGTCATATCTAATCAAACATAAGAGTTTGTCTTTACATTGTGACCTGCTGGCATCCAAGATCACATTCAATTCAGAAAAAAAGTTTTTCAAAAGATTGTTTCTGTTTCCGCACATCCACATGCATACATCTTTTCACACCTGACTAACCTCATCCAGAAACTACAACAAACTGCTAACCACACTAGGAAAAAGCAGGAATTTTATCATCCTGGCTCCCCTCAGTGGGGATACCTCCTCTTCTGCACTTTTGTGAGGTGATTGAGACCTAAGTTATTCCAAGAGCCTTTGACAACTTCATATAATCTCTTTTTTTTTTTTTTTTTTTTTTTTTTTTTTCTTGCCTGTCCCGTTTGGCTCTTTTGCCATCAGAATTATTGTCTAAAGGCGAAGAAAGATGCCCAACGGTTTTTCTTTACCAAATTGACCATCCCAGCTTTGCCGTAATGGTCCATTTGATTCACCTTTTATTCTTTATTTTATTTTCACTTGCTGAATACGGGACAGATTTGACTGGGGGAAAGAAAAGGGAGAAAGAAAGAGGGAAAGAAAGACAGTTGAGAAGAGGGACGGGGGAGAAGGGCAAAAAACAAAAACCAACAGAATAAGCAGAAGAAAAAAAATAAATAAATAAAAAAATAAATACATATATCGATCACCTGGATCACCTGTTGAGAAAGAAAAAAGAAAACAAGCAGAAGAAAACGAGAGTAATACAATAAACCACATCACAATGATATATGGGAATATGACAGTAACTACTAAATATTAAACATTATTGTGCAGCACGTAAGATCGACAGCACAGTGTGCATTGAGGTAGGAGCCAAAAAGGGTGTAGTTTGTGTGTGTGATCACCCGTGTGTACACCTGTGAGCATGGACGCGCTTGTTTTCTTAAAAGGTTCCCTCATGTAATGATCTGCTAGAGGGTGTGGGGGGCCACTGCCCCGTCCTCCAGGGCATGAAGCAGGTATGGAGGAGATCAAAACTCCAGACATCCAGAGGCCCCCAGAACACAAGAGACCAAGGAAGACCAACAGAGGGGCAGCCGCGCCACTGTCCCAGAAAGAGCCGAGGAGAGTCCCAGATGAGGGGTCACCCAGCAGCCACGGAGCAGAAGCCAGGGGGGGCTGCAGTGACGTGCCCGTGAGCTCCGCCGGCAGCCAGCTGTGCCTGAGTGACCGAGCCCCAGGCCGAGAGGCCGGGGGCACCCCACCTCCGAGGTGGCCCAAGCGAGCCCCAGGCTCCAGGCCCCGATAAGCAGCCGCCAAGGAGTGAGCCGGTGTGTACCCGGACGCCCACCCCCGGACACAAAGAACCACCAACGCACCGATGTCTGAGGGAGTCCGCCCCCGGCAGGGGAAGTGGTGGGGGGAGATAGGCCTCCAAACCTTGGAGGGCCTGAGCTGTCCTCAGAGAGGTGGCATCTGATACCCAACCTGACATATAGACACAGACATACAGGCACACACAGATACAAACATCCATTCCCACCCTCATGCTCTCATATGCACTTACTCCACACTCAACCAACGTGGAGACAGACATAAAGAGACGCTGTACACACAATCACACTCCCCAAGCGTACTCTACGAACCGGGTCTAGGTACCCTTGCCCCTGGAGGGGGGAACTGCACCCAGACCCAGGTTGTGTTACCCTTTTCCCTGCGGTGGGGAGAAGCAGACCGCCCCGACTCCGCAGCAGCAGGGAGGCCCCACATTCCGGACCCCAGTCGGACGGCCAACTCCTCCTCCTAGCCCCCCTGCTCCAGCAGGAAGCAGAGAACGAGGGTGAGAGAAGACTCCTAACCTCCCTCCACCCGCTCATTGTAGTGTTGATGTATGTGTGTTCTAAGGTGCATTTAAAACCCAGGAGGGCATGGAGCTACCTGCCAGAGAGCAGCAGGTAAGCGCATAGTCCCTCCTGCTAGCCCTCAATGTCTACGTGTATTTAAAATTGAGAGGTGGGCAACGACGCCGGGGGTGAGGTGTACACCCTGATGGTAATTGGGATTCCGTGTAGCGTGCCCACCCCCAAGATCCTATATGTATGTGTAATGAGAGTGTGAGTAATGTGAATGTCTAAGTTGCGGGATAAAATTGAGGCAGAGGCAGCCAGAAGGGGACAGAGGGGGGGGGGGGGGTTACCTCCTCTGCACCCTGGTGACACACCCCTACTCCAAGGCCCTGCATGTGTGGGTGGTTGTGGTGGAGCGGGAAGAGGGAGGCAGCTGGAGATGGGGAGGGAAGGAAGGGAGGGGCAAGTGACCCCTCCCTGGGGCCAGCTCCCCCGCTGACCCCAGTAGGCACCCCCATACTCCGCGACCCGCCAGGGAAGGGGGGCCCAGGCCCATCCGAACCGGGGACCAGTGCAGCGGCGCCGCCCGGCCCCACAGAGCCCGGGGCAGTCCACCCAACCCCACAACAGAGAAAACTACACCCACCCCATCATCCACTCATCTTCCAGACTACATAAGACAATAGACGCCCAGGCTGAGATCTTCCTCCACCTCTCCTGTATCTCCCCCTCTTGCAGAGAGAGTTCCTGAGAGAGGAAAGCTCCTGCAAGATGTGACAACCCCCCCCCCACCAGTTGAAGAGCCCCCCAGGTGGCTCGGCGCACCGGCGGCACCCTGCGCCAGTGGCGGGCCCCCATATACCCACCGGCCCACAACCCCGGCAACACACCAACCAGGACCCAGGCCCCCGAGGCCCGGCCAGGGCCCCAGGCCAGAGCCGGAGCGCCCCCAGAACCTCACGCCCGTCCCGGACCCACCCAGGGGCAGCCAGGCTACCAGGTCAGTAACCCCCGTCCGTCAGCACAGACCCTCCCCTAGCCCCGCTGCACGTAGCCACGAGGAAGCCGCCACCTAAGAGCCAACAGAGCCCCTAATTGGCCATGACCGCTACCCCGGGTTGAGCCCCCCAAGGAAGATGCTCCCGGGGAACCGCCTGACGCCCTAAGCCCGACCCTACCCCCACACCAATCACAACAGTGAAGGCGAGACCAAAATATGACCCCCCACCCCCACTAGGTGATGGAGGTGATCAAAGGAGTCCAGAGCAATTGATCTGATGTGGTGGCAGAGGCTGTATCAAGACTAATGTAATCTAATAGATAATTTCTATATTGGTTAGAATTAAGATTGTTTTTATTTTTCCAGTTCATGAGGACTGTTTTCTTGGCTATGCATAGGGCAGTGAAAACCATATGGGCTATATTCTTTTCTGAAGTGACATTATCTAAGCTGCCCAACAAACACACTAAGGGGGAAGTTGGAATGTTACATTTCAGACACTTTGATAAGTCTTCACATATCTCGCGCCAAAACTTCTGAACTGGTGGACAGAACCAAAGAGCGTGGATATAATTGTCCGGTGAATTGGTTTGGCAGTGTGAGCAGTTGTTGGTAGATGCAAAGCCCATCTTGAACATCCGATGACCTGTATAGTGCACTCTATGTAGTATTTTGTATTGAATTAATTGAAGACTGGGATTTCTGATTAGATGAAAGGTTTTTAAGCAAATCTGAGACCAGAAGTTTTGGTCTAAGTTAACTGATAAATCCGCTTCCCATTTTGCAATAGGAAGTGATATTGATTCATCTGTTTTAGAAAGCATTCTGTACATTTTGGATAGTAATTTGGGGGTTTTAAGAGTAAAAAATTGAACCACACTTGGTGGTGTTTGTAGTTCAACTTGACCCAGTTTAAATTTCTTTTTTATTATGGATTTAATTTGTTGATATTCTAAAAATCTTTTCTTGTTGATCCCATATTGTGTAACTAGTCTGTCAAATGAAATAAATTCTGTTCCTTCTAGTATATGTTCTACATATTTGATTCCTTTACCATTCCAATCTGAAAAGTTTATCATATTATTGTTTTGTCAGGGTTGTTCCAGATAGGTGTACGTTTGCATGGGATTAATGAAGACTCCGTCAATTTTAGAAACTCCCACCATGCTGTCAGAGAAGAGCTGATGTTGATGCTTTTGAAGCATTCATGTCGTTGGATGTTTGAGCTGATAAATGGTAGATCTGAAATCTCTAGATTATTGCAAAGTGCTTGTTCTACATCTAGCCAAGGTTCATCTAAGAGGGTATGTTTTAGCCATCCTGAGATAAACTGAAGCCTGTTGGCTAAGAAGTAGTGCTGAAAGTTCGGTAGTTCTAATCCTCCTTTATCCTTGGTTTTTTGTAGTGTTTTTAAGCTTATACGTGGGGGCTTATTTTTCCAAAGGAATTTGGACATATATGAATCTAGAGATCTGAACCAATCTTGCGGCGGTTTAGTTGGGATCATTGAGAATAAATAATTTATTTTTGGTAATACCATCATTTTTATAGCAGCAACCCTTCCCATGAGTGATATGGGTAGACATTTCCATCTAGCCAGATCACCTTCTACTTTCTTTAAAAGTGGGGTATGGTTTAATTTAGTTAGATCTGCAAGCTTGGGAGAAACATTAATACCTAAATATTTTATATTTCCCGATTGCAGTGGAGTAGAAGAGGAATTATGGAAGCAGCAATTAATAGGAAGGACTGTAGATTTTGACCAGTTAATTGAGTAATCTGATATTCTTGCAAAAGAGTTTATCAATTCAATCACCCCAGAGATATTGGTTTGTGAATTTTGGAGAAAGAGTAACACATCATCAGCATAAAGGCTGATTTTATGTTCTACGTTCTTGCATTTTATGCCCTTAATTGCTGAATTCTGTCTAATTGCTGCTGCTAGTGGTTCGATAAAAATTGCAAACAGTGAAGGGGAGAGTGGGCATCCCTGCCTGGTGCCCCTCAGGAGACATAAGCTGGAGGATGTCTGGTCATTTGTTCTGACACAAGCTGTTGGGGAATTATATAATATTTTTAACCAGTTGATGAAAGAAGATCCAAAACCAAATTTGTGTAAAGTTGCAAATAGAAATTTCCAGTTAACTCTGTCAAACGCTTTTTCTGCATCTAAGGAAAATATTGTAGTTTCAAGGTTTTTACTGTATGAGTAGTCTATCAAATTAAGTAATCTACGTGTATTTGTTGATGAGTGCCTACCTTTTATGAAACCAGTTTGGTCAGGATGAATTAAGAGGGGGGTTATTTTCTCTAGTCTCTTCGAGAGAGCTTTGCAGATTATTTTGAGGTCTACATTAATAAGGGATATTGGACGATAGCTTGAGGGATATACAGGGTCTTTGCCTGGTTTTAGCAGGAGATTAATGTTTGCAGAATTCATATTTGATGGAAGTCTGCCCTTTTCTTTGATTTCTAACAACGTTCTGTAAAAAACTGGTGCTAGAATCGTCCAGAATTCTTTGTAGAATTCTGCAGGAAAGCCGTCTGGACCTGGAGCCTTATTATTGGACATATTTATCAGGGCTTCCTGGAGTTCACCTGATGTCAGTGGCGAATCCAGTGCCATTGCTTGAGAGTCTAATAATTTTGGGAGAGTTATGTTGTCTAAAAATTGATCAATTTCCTTTTTAGATGGGTTTATTTGTGGTGAATACAACGTTTTATAGAAATCCCTGAAAATGTTGTTTATTTGTTTCGGTTCATATATTGTGTTCCCAGATGAATCTTGAACAGCACATATAGTTGTTTTTTCTTTATTTATTTTTAACTGGTTTGCTAGAAATTTACCGGATTTATTACTATGTTCATAATTTTGTAAGCGTAGTCTTTGTACTAAGAATTTTGTTTTTCTATCAATTATCTCATTTAATTCTAGTTTTGTTTTGCGTATTTTGTTCAATGTTTCCTGATCTTGGTGGGACGTGTAGGCTTCTTCTAGTGATTTGATGTTTTTTTCTAATTCCTGAATATTTTTGTTTTCTTTTTTCTTTTTATGTGATGAGAAAGAAATTATTTTACCTCTCATCACAGCTTTCCCTGCTTCCCATAAAACAGAAGCTGATGTTCCGGGAGTGTCATTAAAGTCTAAATATGAAGTCCACTCTTTTTTAAAATATTTAATAAAGTCTTCATCTTTAAGCAGTGATGTATTAAATCTCCAGTTTTTACTTGGCATAGTATTATTCTTGTGCATTAGTGTTAAAGATACAGGAGCATGATCGCTGACAACTATAGGGTGAATCTCAGTGTCTGAAACGTCACTCAGCAGTGAGCTGCTGACCAAAAAATAATCTAGACGAGAGTAGGAGTGATAAACATGTGAAAAAAAAGTATATTCCTTACTGGTGGGGTGAAGGGAGCGCCATGCATCGCAAAGACCAAAGTCGCTCATATACTGTTTGATTATATTTGTGGACTGCCAATTACGCTGAGTTCCTGCTGTATTGAGCCTATCCATTTCTTCATTCAGTCCAAGGTTGAGGTCGCCTCCAAGCACAAGTGTGCCATCTAAGTGTTCAGAGAGTGCACTGAAAAAACCGTGAAAGAATGAGGGATCATCAACATTTGGACCATATACACTTACAATACATAGCTTTTTATCAAGTATAGATAGTTTAATGATTAAGAATCTGCCCTCTGGATCTATAACTGTATCGAGTACTGTGAAATTAATTTTTTTATGAATTAAAATTGCTACTCCCCTTTGTCTAGAATTATAACAGGCTGAGAACACATTAGGAAACTCAGGTGTTTTAAGTTCATTCGAACCTCTAAGAGGTCTGTGGGTCTCTTGTAAAAGGACAACATCTGCCTGTAGTTTTTTGAGTTGGTTAAATATTTTTAACCTCTTTTCTCTGGAGCCAGCTCCATTTACATTCCATGTAACGAATCTTAGTGCACCCATAGATGTCTGTGCATAACTAGGGGTGTACTCTGTGTGTGTCGCTTAGACAGGTGGAGAGAATACCTCACTTGTTCATAAATAAGGAGAGGGAGAGAGAGAAAAAATGTGTGGCGAGATGCTCCCCGAGTCTGACTATGTGTTTGCATATTTACTAATATGAGTATGCTTGGCTTAAGTGTGTGTATCCCATAGGTCTGTGTGCGCTGTCTGACTGATGTAAATGTGCTGCCGTTGAGCGCATGACTGTGCGTGATCGTGCAGTGAGTAAGTGTCGAAATAAATGATGTTGTTTGTGGATGAGTGTGGAAGCAGGTGATCGAAGCAGTGAAAGAAATAAAGAAAGAAACCAAGGACGAGGGTGAGCAGCATAAAAACAAGAGGGGGAAAAGAGAGAAAAAAAAAAAAAAAAAACGAGAAGAGAGAAAAGAAAACGTAAACATTCCAATTAAATCACTGACGGAGAGTGACGGTGTTAATACTGCTATGAAATCACACTTAAGATGCGATTTGATACCGGTAAGTTAAACAAATGTTAATCCAAGTTAGTGTGAGTGGATAGGGAAAGGGTGTAGCGGATTCTTATCTGGTCTGAAGTTAATACAGCCACGGAGTGATGTTGGGGTCGCGGTGGAGCTGTCCGTCCACGTACAGCCGGTCCACAGCGATGACAGCGCGGGAGCCCTTCTGGATGAAGCCGCGTCGGATTGGGAAAAGGACCCTGCGTCGTTCCAGGATCTCTTTGGGGAACTGATCGTTCACGCTGAAGTCCGTTCCTTTTAATTCCCTGCCGCGGCTTTTCACATGTTGCTTTTGTTTGAAGTGGCCGAATTTGGCCACGATAGGACGTGGTCTCCCGGCCGTAGCCCGAATGGGGCCGAGGCGATGCACCCTATCGAAGACGATGTTCTTCACCGTGTCCTCCGGCAGCTTCAGGTGGGTTTTGATGAAGCTTTTTACCGTGGTCTCCGCGTCCTCTCCAGCGGCTTCTGGAATACCAGAAAATACTAGATTATCACGCATGCTACGAGCTTGTAGATCAATAACCGTTTCTTTTATTTTTTTATTTTCTCTATTGAGCTGGGTAACATTTTCTGTGAGAGATTTCACCGACTCCCTTAGCGTGGCATTTTCAGCAGCGAGCGTTTCCACTTGCTGCTGGCTGAACTCCAGGGATTCTCGCAAGCATTTAAATTCCCGGTGAAGAATCTCCACCAGGGACAGCCTTGCGTCGAAACTGGACAATCGCTTGTCGATTGACTCCAGTATGTCGGCAATATCTTTGCCAGCTGGCGATGTTGTGCCGGGGGAATCTGCCGGGCGTTGTCTTTTCGACGACGGCGTCTCAGATTTGGCCGGGGAAGCTGCACTCTGGGCCTTCTTCATCACGAGATCCTGAAAGCACTGATCAATATAATCTTGGAGAGCGTCTAAACTCTCCCCGTTGTTCTCCAGGGTGTTGGAGATAATTTAGGCAAATATTGTTAGTTATGAGACAATTGAAAAGTGTATTTGGTAATACTGAAGCTTAAAGAAATTTGTTCAAATCTAAACTACCATTTGCTTTAATTTTCCGCCAAAATCTCCGGCGTCTGACGTCAGTTACAACATTAGTCGCTTACCTTGACTGTCACTTCCGCTTACCTCTGCCGTCTCCTCCTCCTGCCGTCTCCTGCCGTTAAAGAAAAATCCGATACATTTAGATGCTTCGTTAACTTCATATAATCTCACAGTGACAATGAGATAAGGTCTCCTTTGGGGGCCATACCATCACTCACTCCTCCTTTATGTTACCGCGCCAGATCCGCGGCCCAAAGGGCCATGCTTGTAACATTTAGCTAAAGTTATGACTCTGCCTGATGTTCGGACTTATTGCAATCCTGCAACCTGATGCCTCCCTAATAGTATGGTCTGATGGAAATGGACCTAAACATCTAAAGTGGATTATACGTCAGTAGTGGTTTGAGAAGTTCACATGGATATTATGGGCTTTTGCATTGAGGAAACCAGACACCTTTGCGTTCTAACATGCCATGACCTCGTCTGACTGCTAATTTTTCGTGTGCCAGTACAAGTTTCAGACTAACAAGCATAAACAAGGTGCATATTGAGCTCACTAGTATTCTTCTGTTAGTTGACACGCTGAAAACACTAACCTCTCTTCCGTCCACTTCAATATAAAGTCAGCTACACCAACTGACTGGTTCCTTTCCAGAAACAGATTTGTCGTTAATGAACCTCTGTAGAGTGAGAGACATTCACCTTGTGTAAGAGAGAGAGAGGCTCGTCTGCACAGCTCAGCCTGTTAGAGCAGACGGCAGCTGTCCGACCTGCGCTGTCACATATGGTTGATATCCCATGATGCAACTGGGCCAATTAAGGTTATCTCATGAGAGCATTTGCCACCTTGTGTGTTTACACACATGCTGGAATATCCGAGGTGATGCTGACAGATTTCTTGACAGCATCAGATGAAAAGAGCGTTAGTAGGTGCAAAAATGAGAAGGGAGATTTGCACGTAAGACTTTGTGATAGAGTCCAACATTTGAGTGTTAACTCAAAGACTTAGTCACCGTAGGGTTTCCATAATGTTGGTTTTAATGGCCACTTAAAGCTCAATGGGATGGTTACTGTAGGTGTTTTTTGTCCTTTTTGAACATTTATAATTGTGTTTTTGGATCATCTCCACAGACACATTCAAATTCTTAATAAGGTTAGTAACTTAGTTTTCAAACTCAAGGTTGATTTTCTTAGGGGGTTACAGTAGAAGAGAGGGTCACCGGGTATTTAAAGTGCAAACAGTCAAAGATTGAGACAATCTGATCAGCTTTAGTGCAGTTTTTAGACCTGCTATGTACAGTGCAGTAGATACAATGTGGTGACCAGTGTTGGGCAAGTTACTTTGAAAAAGTAATTAATTATAGTTACTAGTTACTTCTTCAAAAAAGTAACTGAGTTAGTAACTAAGTTACAATATTCTAAAAGTAATTAATTACTTGAAAAGTAACTATTGCGTTACTTAAAAAAAACAAAACAAAAAAAAAACGTTTAACCCTCTGGGGTCCAGGGTGTAATTGGTCATATATAACTACTTTTGATGTTTCCTCCACATTTCACCTTTAAAAACAGTTTATTTGCCTTGTTTGGTTTCATCCTTTTCAGCACAACCTCACGTGTCTGAATTTACAGTTATGTTTTCATTTTGACATACTGTATTAACACAATTGATCTAAAATCAAACAAAGAACATAAAATCAGAGTAGAAAAGGTTATATTTTTTAGTGTAACAACCACTAAAAATGTTTAATGAATCATATTTCATAAGTTTAAATGCAAATATAAATGGTCAATTTTAAAATCCTATGCACAAGTTTTGCAAACAACAAAGTTATTTGCATCAATTTACCTTTTACCTTGATTTTTTAAATAACCATTTCAAACTATTTACAGAACAATCAGCTGTTCTTTATTCAATAAGACGCCACACAAATTATTTGTGCCACTCCAAAAAAATTATTTCTGTCCACCATAAAGGAGAACATCACAGCCTGATACCTGCAGGTCTGACAGCAGCAGGTGTATCACTCCTGTTTCTACCTGGAGACAGCAGTCGCCTCATTGTTCTGACACACATCACAAAACTATCCACAACACTACACACTAACTACACAAGACAACACACTAACTACACACTACAAACACGCTAAACGTCACAAATCTCTCACATCTTAAAACTCGCTCTCTCTCTTTTTCTGCTCTCTCTCTCTCGCCGTCATTCCTAAAACTTCCCGTTTTTTTTGTTTTTTTCTTTAAGTGGTCATGTGATTCGCTTACCACGACTACTTCATTCTTCCTCAGTCAAACAGCAGCACTCATGTGATTGTTTTGCCCCCTTAGCTCCAGGTGTTGTGCCAAAAAGTGATCATGACTACCGTCTGCGGGAGCGCGCGCAGCTGCTTAAAGCTGTAGCGTCCAGATTACTTACAGCTACTTCCGTGCAACTGATATAAGATGCGGTAAGCTGAACACAGCTTCAACCGTCTGTTTGTTGAAATATAGTAACGGACCGCGTTTTCTTGTTAGTAACTGTAACGGCGTTGTAACGATAGGAATAGTAATTAGTTAGATTACTCGTTACTCAAAAAAGTAATGCCGTTAGTGACGCCGTTATTGTAACGCCGTTATTCCCATCACTGGTGGTGACGTCAGCATGAAGTGTGGTCTCTTGCTCCAGTGGAGGCCTTCTGCTCCCAGGTGCCCCATTAATCCTTTATGCAAGCTAATGAGCGTTCCTGGGGGAAGCTCGCAGAGGGAGACACTAGTTTTACTGCTTCATACTAAAGCAACTCACAGTTACTTATCTGCTCACTATTTAGAATTATTCTGCTAAATTTCTCTCATGTACCATGTTTGAATTAGGAAGCACAGATAGTTTATTAAGGGTGGATGCAGGAAACAGCCAGCCTGACTCTGTCCTGAGATTAAAAATGCCTCTGTTGACAGCTCTAAATCTCACTGATTAACACACTATATCACTTTTGCTCAGCATGAATTGAAATAAAGTTAAAAAGGGGAATTTTGTTGTTTGTTTCACTTGGCTCTTTATTTCTCCTGGCATTAATTCCTGCTGTGTTACAAGTTTGTTGATGAAAACCTGCCAGGTTTAACTCATTATACCTTCCTCCTTCCTCTAGTTGGGCCCTCTGCTCCAGTAGACCAACATTTGAGTTTTCCTTTCTGGTGCCTAAACAGTTAAATTGTTAACCTTATATTCTTGAACTGTAGACTGTCGATGCTGTGTATCCTATAACCGTAGATGGACATGTCTATGAAATCAACTTAAAAAGAACTGTATTATGGTTTTAACACACTTTAGATCTTTTGAAAGAAATTGCCATTAAAACTTGATGTCTGTAAACTGACCAAGTATAGCTGATTTATTAATAATCTACAGTTACCTTTTGGTCCTCTGGTTCTAGCTTCTCCATTGGAAGTATTTGCTGCTTTCTTTCAGTCTGGGCTGATTTTCTGTTTTCATAAATTCTTCTTCAATCTTAAAATGCATGTGATGTTGGAGAGCAAACAGCAAATTAGTCAACAGAGGAAAACACTAAGAAATAAATAAGCTTCAGTTCTAGTGCCAAATAATTTTAATTCTACTGCGCTATTGAGCAGTTATGTAAATTGTTTAGAAAATCTCATCAAAATGCAAATGAAAAACATAACTAGTCTGATATTGTCATCTGCGTTACTAACGATGCAAACCGAATGTGTGATAAATATATAAAGGTTCCACTTATTGCTAAATATTAGTCAGTAAACAGCATTTATTACACAAACATTACAGTACATCGTTATTTTGAAGAGCGAGCACTCGGCAGCCGATACGCATGCGTACTGGAGCTCCGGGCAGGCAGCGGGATGTAGCGCCGTTGCTGTGGCTCAGTGCGCACCGAGCATCCAGAGCGCACGGTTACAATGAGCTTCCCCATCGGTCCGACTGAGAGCCAGCGTCAGTACCGACATCCCAGCAGCAGACACACCGCCACAGACACCAGCTCCGTCCGCCCGCAGCAGGATGCCCGGGGGAAAGAGAGGGCTTGTGGCACCGCAAAACACTTTTCTGGAGAACATAGTCCGGCGTTCAAGTGGTGAGTTCACGCGTAGGAGCGAAGCTTGCTTTGGGTTTGGTTTTACCAGATCGCTTGGACCAGGACTTTGATGGAATACAGTGTGTGTGTGTGTCTCTGTGTGTGTGTGTTTTATATCAGTGCAACGAGGGAGGTTTGTAGGATATAATCAAATAAAGTCACTTTATACCTGCATTTATTTATTTGCTCCCCGTGTGAGGCAACGTGAACCCAATATTATTCATCAGCCGATGCCCGTCAAACCCAAGCAAGAGATAAAAAAGAAGCTGATTTCAGAAATGAGAATATTTTCCAATCACATTGGATTTTGTTCGTTAAGGTCCCTCAACAGTTACAGTTTACGCATCGCCTTTAACTTTTCATGTTAAATTATTGAGTTTATGCGAGGCCATTATGTCGCCAGTTTTTTTTAATAAAGTTTATTTGTCATAAACTGAAGTTATTATAATTATTATTATAATTATTATTATAATAATAATTATTATTATTACACGGGAACAGACTGAAAGGACTACACAGTGGTTTGAATGTTTTATAGCATGCTCCGTCATGTAATGCTGTATCTGCGTTAGGTTTAGTTAGACGGAATGAACGATCTGCCTGGTTAAATAATAAAAACGTGCCCCGCTTTCCTTAAATTGCTAGGTATTACTCTGCATCACTGTTGACTGCTTTTTTTGTGTTGTTTCTGCACGAGAGGGAAAAAATCTTTGTTGTAAACTGCGCCTTGTCTTGGCACCGGCCTGAAAACGCGCTCTCGTCTCTATTAGATTGATTGCTTTCCTTTATCTTCCCAAAAACGTCTGCCGGGTAATTGGCCGGCAGACGTTTGAACACATTTGTGAACTGAGGAGGTTCAGGCTGTGTGGTGGTATTGAGGTCAAAAAGATGGTTCCGGAAAGGTGTTTCTGTCGCTTGTCCTTAGTCAAAAAAACATTTGTTGTAGTTTCTCTCGTGTTATTTCGGGGGTTTTTTTTGTTCAAGAAGTCACAAATGAAACTGTCTGGGATAATGTGAGCAGCAAAAGATGTTGATGTTGTACATTGTTCTCTGGCCTGTCAGCTCCTCCATACCTCAGGATTGATCTCAGTGCACCTTGGCATTGATTGTCCAAGTCTCTGATGCTCTGCTGGAGTGCTGGAATATTTTTTTCCAAAACCATATTCATTTGATATTTGATATTTTAATTATGGTGGAGGAGAGTGCTGTCACATAAATCCGAAATCTCCCATAACTATTCAACTGAATGGAGGTTAGTGACTGCAAAATTCATAGCACCTGGCTCACATCACTTTCAGATTTTGTGTTAATGTGCCCTATAGAAGTGTGCGTGGTCATCGGTAACAAAGACAACTTCACCAGTGTCAAAATGTTCTATCCCAGGATAAAAGCCTGAAAATACGCCAATCACTCTTCCATCAAGGGCACAAGGAGAGCCAAAAAACAGCAAAATTCAAATTTACGTTTTACGTTTACAAATGTAAACTTAAATTTAAATGATGACAGCAGCCGAAGTGTGTTAATGTAGAACTTCAGTGAGTAATGATGGGTATACAACCCCAATTCCAAAAAATGGATCATGGCTTCTTCTTTGCAACCTGGATTTGTGGCTGGCATGGTGAACTCTGCTCACAGACAGCGATTTCTAGAAAATGATGCTGTGATTTCCGACAGCATCTCTTTCATTTCCGTTCTACAGTTTATAGACATTGTTTTTTTGCAGATTGAGGTGAACCTCTGCCCATCATCACTTCTGAGAAACTCTCCCTCCCTAAGATGCTAATTTTATATCCAATCATGGTACTGACCAGTTAACAAAAGTTCCATTAGCAGTTTGTTTTACTTTTCCAGCCCTCTGCATGTTCTGTTTGACCAAATCTATGAAAAATCTTGTTGTTTTTGCTCATGCATATCCACCATCCCTCCTCTGCACATGTCCAAACCATCTCAGTTTTGCCTCTCTAACTTTATCGCCCAACCTCTACTCTACACCCTCTTCATAGCTGCCATCAATTCCTCCTTATTGTTCCTCTTCACTTCCTTATTCGTTAACTTTCCTCCATCCACCTTTGTCTCATTTCCTTCATTTATCAGCTCCTCAAAACACTCCTAACATTTTCTCAGGACACACTCTTCACTCATTAGTACATTTCCCTCTCTATCCTCAATCGCTCTAACCTGCTGCACATCCTTTCCGGCCTGAGCTCTCTGCCTACCCAGTCAGTACAAGATATGCAAATCACAGCATTCTGTTTTGTTTTATATTTTAAAAAGCATCCTAGTTTTTTGGAGTTGGGGTTGTATTTCCAGCTGGAAGTTCAGTACTGCTAAGCAGCTCCTGACATTTTTAAGGACATTGGAATGTGTTGGTAGGATGAGCTCTTACAGCACAACAGATTAAAAAAAAACAAAAGACTGAAGCATTTTTTTAATTTAAATGTATTATTTCTTTCATTCGGCTTTAATAAAAGTTTAGCAGTAACAGGTTTCATAGCCTGTCACACAGTTCTCTGAAAATTAAATCAGAGCTCTTAACTTTGGAACAATCTATTAAAAGTGGGTTTTAATAAAGTCCCACGATGGCTTTAGTTTTTCTTCAGGTGCTCCTGTGGTATCTGCCTTCAGGCAGCCATACTGGGCAGATACCACAGCCCAGCTAACGACTTGGCTGGGATGAAAGAGGAGAGTGGGAAAAGGTCAAGATGATTCAATGTGTTTTTTGTGTGTGTGGCATTAAGTCTTAGTCAGCACTTTAATTTTAAAGAGCCCACAGGAGGCTGCAGTCATCAGGTTTCAGGCTTAAAACAAGAAGGTGATAAATTAAGTAACTCTCGTTCCCTTTAGTGTTGAAAAAATCTGTTAAGTAATTGTTTGGAAAGTGATGCAGAGAACAGATGAGGCTGATATTGTTCCGGACTCTTCTGTCCATCTCACCCCTTACCCATGATGCTCTGCGGATTTTTTGGGGGATCATTTTTCAGCTCCATCAGCACGTAAGCCTGAAGCATTTTGCACTAAATTAAATAAAAAAGTTATTTTAATCAAATGCCTGTTTCAAACTAAACTTTTGGGTGAATGAAAAATCTGGAGATGTTCTCCTGTGGGTGGTGCCAGAGAACACATCATATTAGGCTCAGTGGAGATGGTGGAAGGTGGACAAGACCAGGTGAAAGTCTCAGATGTATTGGCAACCCCTAAGCTTTTTCAGTTGTTCATTTATCAGATTGTTAGTTAAGACATCTGAGACTCGTGTAAGACTTGGCTTAGTTTTCATCAGTTCGCTGAACTCTGAATAAGATATGAGGTTATGCTTCGCTGAGCTGGTTATAATTGAACTTACACCAAAAGTCCTCCTAGAAGCAAATCGTTTGTTTTTGCTTTGTGCATTTAAAAATCTTCAGTTTTCCTGAAACCACATACCACATTTACATTTTCTGTGGGGTGTTTGAATGTTCTCTCTGGGCACTCTGGTTTCCTCCCACAGTCCAAAGACACGCAGTTTGTGGGGTTAATTGGTGGTTCTAAGTTGGACGTAGGTGTGAATGGTCTGTCTCTCTGTATAATCCCACCTCTTGCCCTATGGTAGCAGGGATAGGCTCCACTACGTGGAAGTGGATTGATGGAAATTTCCAGCTAATCTGCTGTTGTGGGACATTGATTCAAAGGTTTTATTTCATAATATCCCTGCTGAGCTCTAAAGAACCCACTCTATACAGTACTTGGATTTTCTTTTCCATTGAATCCAGGAAAAAAATAAATAGCTACAGTGAAGTTTAAAAATATTATCCGTGATGCTTCCACAACCACAAAAACAAAATTCAAGGTGTTTTTACAAGCCATGTCCTGTTTGGATATGGCCTTCCACTCCTCATTTTTCATGTTGTAGAAGTGCTCTCTCATAACAGGAGGGGCTGTTAAAAGAAAAAACTTCTCTTCTTGTAGCAGGAAAGAAAAACGTGTCAGTGGAGACATAAAATCAGTGAGAATATCATTTAAAAAAAAAAGTGAAAACCAGCCCCCGGTGATACTTTGACTGTCAGCCGGCTGTTACGGCTTCATGAAGATAGTTAATATTATAAAAGATCACCGTTCCCCTTTGAATATACTCGCACACTTTCAAATGCCATCTATATGCTTTTCCAGTATATCTGTGGTCACATGATCATTGCAAGGCGTTCAGCTGATGAGTTTTTAAAAAATGTACAATTGTTAAAAAATCAAATATCACCCTGCCAGCTGGCAGGCCAATGCAGTGATAGAGGTTTTCCCCTGACTACAGCAAGAACGTTTTTATGATCGCTTTTTTTTTTTTTTATCATTAGATGGCTGACTGGTGAAATCAATAGAGTGTGCTGCTTGAGGGTTTTACCCATCAGTCTGTAAATGGCTGAAAGAGCTGCTGACACACCTTCAACAACTCATCCGCTCGTGTCTCACTGCAGAAATTTTATTGTCTTTCCAGAGCTTAAATGCTGTTTCACAGAGTTTTGCTCAATGCTGTAAATGTAGAACAGGTGGAAATGCTGCTTTTTGTGCATACATGCAGTCTTATTTGATTGGCTGCTACAGTATCTTTATCTACAATCCAACCTTTGACCAGCCAACTGTTTTATTTTGGAAGAGAGAAGTCTCTCTGAGTTACCAGGACAATATTCCTGGCAGGTGATAAAGGACGTCACTGGTTTTGCATGTTCATGCCAAATACTGCTGTCTGTTTTTTGACTTCTCAGACATGTTAACCAATGAGTTAGCTTCATAAATATCCATTCTCTTCCGCTTATTCAATTCAGGCCCACATTGGGGTTGGAGCCTATCCCAGCTGTCTTAAATCAGCGGTCACCAACCTTTTTTGCGCCACGGACCAGTTTAATGTCAGATAATATTTGCACAGACCGGCCTTTCAGGTGTCGTGGACAAATACAACAAAATAAAATGATACAACCAAGACAAAATATAATAATAAATGTGAATTCACTGTGTAATTGTGTAACTTTATTATCAGCGTCCTCCTGAAATGCGCCAACAACATTGAGAGCAACGTCCTCCTTTCTGCCTCTTAATGCTCTCTGGTCGCTATGGTAATGCGTAAATATTTCTTTCAAAATAAGATACACAACTACAACACGGAAAAAGACAGAGTTAATGATAAAAACCCTGAAAACCATAAATTTCACACCTGAGCCTTATCTCTCGCGGCCAGGTACCAAACAACTCACGGACCAGTACAGGTCTGTGGCCCGGGGGTATGGGACCGCTGTCTTAGGGTGAGAGGCAAGACACCGTTAGCCTCACATAGAGACAACCATTCGGGCACCTATGGGCACCTAGAAACATCATTTAACCTGCATGTCTCTGAGCTGTGGGAGGAAGCCGGAGTACCGGAGAACGCAAAAACAGGTTGAACATCCTCCACACAGAAAGACCAGCCTGATGGTGGAAAAGGAGGTGTATGCTGTGAGGCAACAGTGCTAATCACTGCAATAATAATAATGGATTGGATTTATATAGCGCTTTTCAAGGCACCCAAAGTGCTTTACAATGCCATTATTCATTCACTCTCACATTCACACACTGGTGGAGGCAGCTACGGTTGTAGCCACAGCTGCCCTGGGGCAGACTGACAGAAGCGAGGCTGCCATATCGCGCCATCGGCCCCCCTGGCCAACAGCAGTAGGGTAAAGCATCTTGCCCAAGGACACAACGACCAGGACAGAGAGCCCAGGGATCAAACCGGCGACTTTCCGGTTACAGATACGCTTCCCAACCCCCTGAGCCACCATGCAGCCCTTAAACGTGCTTCATATAATTAGTAACTATTACAGTGAACCTTTATTTACTTTGTTAACATTATGATATTGTTATTTTCTGTAATCACCTACTTTTTAATGGAAAGAGCCTTAAAAATGAAACAGTTGTTACTATTTTCTTGCTCGTGTGTTCTGTTGTGATTTCGAGGAGATGCAAACATCGGAGAGATCGGATAGATTTAGCTGAAGTCTTTTGGGATTTCCTTATGCAGCAGCTGACTGTCAGCTTGAGGATGTTTAGGTGTATAACAGACAGCGACAGGAGAGTTTGGGAGATGTGTTGTGCACGGCTTAACAATGAAAAGGTTATTTGCTTTAAAAAACTCAGCTGCCTCTTTAGCTCAGCGGGTGAGCAGACAACCTCGCGGCCAGAGTGCAGCAACCTGGGTTCAAGTAACCCATGGACCTTTGCAGCATGTCTTCCCTCTTCTCTCTCTCTCCCCCTTTTCTGTCTATTTTCACTGCTTTACTATCTAATAAATGCAAACATGCCAAAAAAAAACCCTTAAAACATCATCTCGGCCCATTATGATTAGGGTGTTATTTCTTTGAGTTTGGCTATCAGTTATATATATTATTAAATGGTTCAGCAATATCTGGGTATTTCATAGCATGAAGAGCAGTCATGGCTGTTTCCAGCTTTTCCGAAAACAAGACAGTAAAAGTTGATGCACTAGATGGCTTTTACTTTGAAAAGACTCTAAGGGATTAAACAGAGTTTTGGCCTACCCTGCAGTGCTGCTGATTGGGCTGTGTTTAGTGTGATAGGTTGATGCATAACTCATGAGCAGTGATAATTTGTTGGGTTAAGCACAAGGAGGGAATCAGAGGCACAGTGGGGCCAGAGCCATCAAGTAAGTAAATCTTTCTCATGGGCTGTTTTAATTTCAAGTAAAGGAATAATGTGTTTTATAATTATTATTAAATTATAAACAATACCCGTCCTCCATATTTCTTTAGTCATAGTTGCTCCTGATGAAGAGTCATTTATCATTTTTAGCTTTGATTGTATTGCGCTACACCTCAAATACATTAAGAGTAAAAAACTGAACCTCGCTAATCCTGAAACTCAATGTGTGTGTGTTTTAATATACTCCAGATAATTTATGTACAAAAAATTGAATATGTCATTGGGACTGCTCCCATCTGTTAAACTTAAGCAGCATTATGATTTGCATAAGATTTGTACAGCTAATTGTTAAACAGTCAAAACCTTCTGCATTGTTCTCCTCAGTGACCAAGCTATCACCATGCAGAATATATCAAATGAATTATTAATGTCTGTGTGGTTAAAAAGGGAAAGGAGAAAGGGCAAGAAGCTGCTGGTGGTATTTTTCCTCTGCCCTGATGTTTCTGCAGTCTCATTTGTGCCAGACTGTAGCTGCTGGGTAACTCATTCAGATTGAAGAAGGGGGTCTGGGAGGTTTATGGTTTTCTCACTCATTCTTATAGATTGCATGTCTGGGGGGAATTTGTGTTCATTCTTGTTCATAAGGTCATGTCCATTATTTATTTTGTCCTTATAAGTAAAATTGACTTGAAGAATCAGGTTCAGGTGACTTTTGTATCCATAAAGTTGGACCAAATATTCATGATGCAGATGTGTTTTTCTATCTGATAAACTAAAACAGTAATAAACACTAACAAAATATATAGCATACTATACATGGTATTAGGGCAGGGCAATATGGCCAAAAATATTTATCACGATATATATTTTAAAATTTACGATAACGATATAACTGACACGAGACAAAATACTTTACAACTCCTCAACTTTATTAGTGCAAAAAAATAAAACAAAAACCCATCAATGTATTTTCACTTAAACAAGCAGCTGAGTTTTATGTGCATTAAAGTTATATAAAAATGTAACAGTGCAAATGCAAATTCCTTGCTGACAGTTTAACTAAAAGGCATTTCCAGTGGAAATTGGCCGACATATCCTCAGCATAACCATGTATAATTTCCACAAAACCTAGATTATACACACACAATATGGTAATATTATGTTGAAGCGCAGTACGTGTCACTCCGCGAGGCTCCTGCCTACGATAGCCGTAATGCTCCAACAATCCATCAAGCGGTGCAGGTTCGTAGCTTCGTAGTAAAACATTTTTTGACAGATTTTCGAGCGCCGTGTAGCACATAAAATCAGTTCGAGGTCAGTAACATTATATCTTTATATTTATATATATTATATCCTAACATTATACCGGTATTACTGTGAACGGTATGATATGGCGCAAGCCTTACATGGTGCACTGTAGTTTAAGACCCAAAAAAGGTGGAGGAAAGCGCGGAGCTATGTGTGACATCTCAAATATATCAAGTTACCAGGGGCATTGAATTCAAATGTGAAAGGAATAACGATCTAAATGTTATCTTCAACTCCACTGAATCATTAATCTTTAGAAAACAATACATATACACATATATGTGAATATAAAGAAATATCATTAAACAAATAAAACAGGAACTCTTCAGACTCTTAATGTCATAATGATCTGTTTTAATGCCAGTATCCTGCTGTTTTTCTTCTCATAGTACATTATATATATATATATATATATATATGGTAAATGGACTGATTCTTATATAGCGCTTTTCTACTCTCTCGGAGCACTCAAAGCGCTCTATACAACATGCCACATTCACCCAATCACACCCATTCTCACAAGCACTTTATCTATACTTAGTGCTGTCTAATTACATTCACACACATTCATACTCCGATGGACGCATCGGAGAGCAACTTGGGGTTAGTATCTTGCCCAAGGATACTTGACATGCAGACTGGAGGAGCCAAGGATCGAACCACCAACCTTCCGATCAGTAGGTGACCTGCTCTACCTCCTGAGCTACAGCCACCCCTAATATATGTGTATATGTGTGTGTGTGTGTGTGTGTGTGTGTGTGTGTGTGTGTGTGTGTGTACAGGCAGGGAATTATCTACAATACAATGTTACAGTGTTTAAGAAAAATAAGTATTTGATCCCTACAAAACCATCAAAAAGCAAACATGAAGCTTGGTGAGAAGGTGACAACTTTTGGTGCAGTTATTTGAAAACAGAAGAAATGAACTTCAGTCGCCTTCAGCCTGGAGCTCTGTGCATCTCCATCCAGCTCCATCAAGTCTCAAGGGTCGAGGAAGCTCATAAAACAGGTGGTGGATCAGCCCAAAGCTACACAAGAGGAGCTTGTTAATGATCTGAAGACAACCACAGTCACCAAGAACTGCACTGGTAACACACTACATTATAATGGACTCAAATCTTGCAGCACCCCCATCTTAGGTTTGACAGTAAACATCTAAATGAGTCGGAGAAGGCTTAGGAGAAAGTGTCGTGGTCAAAGAAGAACCAAAATTAAGCTCGACTCGCCATGTTTGGAGGAAGAGAAATGCTGAGGATGACCCAAAGAACATCATCCTCACAGTCAAGCATGGAGGTGGAAACATTATGCTTTAGTGTTGTTTTTCTGTTAAGGGTACAGGATGACTTCACAGTATTAAGGGGTGGCTGTAGCTCGGGAGGTAGAGCAGATCATCTACTGATTGGAAGGTTAGTGCTTCGATCCCTGCCGATCCCCGGCCTGCCAAGCATCCTCGGGCAAGATACTAACCCCAAGTTCTCTTCGATACATCCATTGGAGTATGAATGAGTGTGAATGTTAGATAGTAAACATAGAAGGAAGTGCTTGTGTGAATGGGTGTGATTGGGTGAATGTGCATCTTATAGCTTTGAGTGCTCAGGGGGAGTAGAAAAGCGCTATATAGGAATCAGTCCATTTACCCCTTAAAATCATGGACGAGACACTGAAGATGGATCATGGAGCTTCCAGCACGGCAATGACCCAAAACATTTTGCTCAGGCACCAAAGGAGTGGCTAAAGAAGAAGCACATTAAGGTCATGGAGTAGCCTAACCAATCTCCAGACCTCAGTCATCAGGAAAATCTGTGGAGGATCTAAAGCTTGGAGTTGCCAAGCAGCAGCCAGGAGCCCTGAAGGATTCAGAGAGTTTCTGTAAACAGGCGATGACCAAAATCCCTCCAGAGATGTGTGCAAACCTAAGAAATATCTTACTGCTGTGCTTGCCAACAAAGGTTTCTCCAACAAGTACTCAGTCATGAGTCATGTTTTGTTTAGGCGATCAAATACTTATTTCACTCAGTGACTCGCAATCAGTCAAACTTTTATGTAATGTGTTTTTGGATTTTTGGTTAATATTCTGTCTCTCTCCATTAAAGCAAAACTACAAAAAGATTGTTCATTAAGTGAAGTTTGTGCAAGTGAGCAAACTTACAAACATAATTATTTAAGTTTCACAAAACCTTGGCCCGGCTCTGGAAAGGACTATTCATCAAGTGTCGTTTTTTAAATGAAACGTAAAGCCTGCTCGCTCTTTACATGTGATTAGTTTGGACCGATGGATACACAGCTTAGAGGACAAAGCAAAAAGACATAAAACAACCACAAAGTTGAGTTTAAAGTCGAGTCCTCATTTCTCTGTTTTAGAAATGCTTTGAAACAGCATCGATACTGAACCATGACTATACCAAACAATTCTTTGACTAGGAGCAATTTAGTAATTCCTCACCCGAATGTTTGTTTATTTTCTAAAATTCAATTATTTTAAGCCGAAAGGATTATTAATGAATCGTTGTTATGGCTCACACAGGAAGAGAGACACTTCACCACTTTGGCTTCCCCGTCTTGATTAAAGTTGTTTGGCAGAGTCTTTGGTTTCATAAAAAAACGCTCAAAGGCTAAAATGATAAGAATTAAACTGCTCAGACTACTGCAACATTATCAGTACTCAGTACCCAGCAGCTGAAAGCATCACTACCGAGACTGAAAAATCATAATCGTGATTTTTTTTAAATCAAGTAATCGAGTGTAATGAAAGCAGAGGGCCAAAAGCTCGAGATGATTCAGGCGGACTGTCTTGAAGTAAGCCTTACTCAGCTCCTTATTCCATAGGGCACACATACGGCTGCAGCTTTTAAGTTCAGAGTTTTTGAAGTCTGTCTTACTGCATGCTGGCTCACAGAGTTCTTGCTTGCTGTAATCGTTCCTCCTCATGTTAGCAGTGCAGCATGTCCCCTCCGCTGTGAGTTGTTTCAGAGTCAAACCATTTCCTCTGGTTTAATAGCTTTGCAACAAGAGCTCTAACAAATCGGTTTAAAGTCGAATCACTTTTTTGTGGTTTGGCTAAACAAAAAGTTCATTACTAGTATAGTAATATAGTATATTTAAAGCAAAGCTTAAAGAACCTTTACAATCAGTTTTCAAAGATCCATTAAAGTATGCATCCTCTGAAATTCTGAGGTCCTCAAACCAGAAACTCTCCTTTCATCTCTTCCCACTAAGACTACAAACAGAACAACATGTTGGCTTCATGAAGAGAAAAACTAAAACTGACACGGCCAGTCTAACACATCTTTATCCAGTCCTCCTCAGAGGCTTAGAAGCTTTGTAGGCTTTTATCTGTTATTTATATTTGATGCTGTCTGGAGCTGATGTTCTGTCTTTCCTGTCTGTCTGTCAGAGACCAGCTTTCTCCTGGGAAACGCCCAGATCGTGGAGTGGCCCATAGTTTACAGTAATGACGGATTCTGCAAGCTGTCTGGCTTCCACAGAGCCGAGGTCATGCAGAAGAGCAGCACATGCAGGTACAAGTCAAATTAGATTTTGTATCATTACCAGACATTTGAAGTGGACCTGATATGTTTTTATTTGTTTTCTGGCATATATTCACTGTTGCACTGAAGGATGCTCAAATTAAAAATATCTGAAAGTTCAGGTAATAAACTGAAAAACTTAGTAAACTGCAGTCAGAGCAGTTTACTTGCATGTGATTGGCTGCGACCAAAGTCGACCTGCCTGCTTGTTGTTTGAGCCTAATGTCTGGAAGGAACAGCCAATCAGAAGAAGGTTGGCTAAGACACTGGGTTGATTGAGGGGTGCATCAAGGTCCAGCATGAGATCAACTATTTTGAACTCTGAATCATGCAGAGCTACTGTCTTTGAGTCCAAGAAGAAAAAAGGTGGAAATAAGAATAGGTTCATTTTAAAGACTGCAAATATGCACATATTGTTGTGTAACACAGCATTATTAGTTATAGCGTGGTAATGGAGCAATAATCCAATCCCAGTTTAGCTATATATGCATTAAATTTCATCTTCACATTTGCATACAGTTCTTTGCTGAATTTCTAGTAGACTCATATGTCTTATTTAGCTCCCGGGTTTATGCATTTTTAATGGTTTATTCTTCAGTGAGAGTGGGACTCATAAAAAACCAATTTTTTTCAACACTATTGTATTTATAACCACACCAGACTAGCCATGATTCATAGCTCAAACCCTGTCACTTTCAAAGTTCTCTATTTAGCCTGCAAAGATACACGCAAACAAAGAAAAGGTTTCAAAGTGTCAATTGTTTTGCACCTCCCTAATTCTGTCCTCCTCTAGCCAAAAGAAAAACTCTTGTTTTGAAAGAGAGGAAGTAGAGAGAGGATGGCACACCACTCAGTGAGTGTCTGAAATGAATCCAGTCTGGAGCTGTCAGGGGAGCTCTTCCCAGTCCACCTCGAGGACGGTGCCCTGCTCGCCTGTCAGTCAAGATGTTTTAAAATTTGACTCCCTTTCCTCAGGCTGCTCTCAGATGTGACTGGAGGGTGGTGTGTGTGTGTGGGGTGGGTGGGTGGTGGGTGGGGGTGGGGTCGGCCTTGACTAGCCTGCGGCTAAAAAGACTCCATTCGGACACTGAGCTGAGTGAGAACAGAGACACGGATTTATCCCTGTGCTTCCTGCTGCTCTGGGCTGAAGAGGACGCTGAGACTGACAATGCGCTCAGTCGTGACACTGAGAGGATTGAAGAGGCCACTGAGAGCTTAAACTTACAGGCTGCTGCCAAACTGATGGAAGACAGCAGCTTGTTAATGGGGTCCAGAGACATTTCTTTTTCTTTTCAGTCTTTTAACTGTGGTACAAAAGGTATGCATCTGTAACAGTGGTGCAGATGTGCTGACATTTCACATAAAATCCTAATAGCAGTAAGTCCAGGAAATAACAAAACAATTTCATAAAAAGTGAAGGTAGATCTCTTCAGCTGGGAATTGAAGATGAAACAGTATGCTATACAAATTGCAGTGTTTTGCTTTTGGATTTTTATCAGCCAACCTACAAAGGACTCGTGTCTTAGACTGGTCCCATAGGCCGATCACCACACCACTACACGTGTATTGCTGGATTTCCAAGTAATTCAACATGCAAATGTGGAAAGCCAAAGCCCGTGAGAGCAGGAGACCCCCATACAGAACAAGAAAGATATGCCATTAATTAACTTAAGAACTGTGGGCAGATTAAGCAGCTTTAGTCTGCCCACACTGATTCACAGATTCACTTATTGGATGGATAGAAAGGCCAGCGGAGGATGTGGGCTGGCACTGACAACAGCTAATCCTAAACTAATGCTGTGCTTGATTTTTCACATCATTTCACTGAACTATGTCTTCAGCTCGCAGTAAGGCCAGGTTGAATTTTCCACTCTGCTTACTAATATGTCTGACATCACTGGTGACATCATTGCTACAAGGCGACATTCAACTTTGGCCCATTCCATTAGAGGTTAGAGGGCGGGGTTAGATGTCAAATCCCAGTTTTCTGAAAACGTCCAATTTCTGTGTTCACATCATGGTGCTGTGGTGGGTAGCACTGGTGCCTTACAGTAATGGTCCTAGGTTTGAATCCAGTCTGTAGTCTTTCCATGTGGGGCTTTAGCCTTTCTTTGGTAGACCTGTCCGGGGTGTACCCTGTCTCTTGTTGTATGATAGCTGCTGTTGGCTCCTGCATCCCTGATTTGGATTTTAAAAAATGGATGGCTATACTTTGCATTTCTAACCAAAAGATGTTGAAATTTAATAAAATCCTCATTTTAAGTTCTTTGGCAAAGCTGGAAGAAAACATAAAAGCATTTACTGAACTCAAGGATGAACTGATCAGGATCTAGTCACTGAGTTTGTTTGTGTATCAAGGAAAGATCAAGTGAAAGTCTAAACTGGTATTTCATTTTCAAATGGTCGAAGGTCACCTGCACTGTGGCAGTATAATGGATACAATAGTGACTGAATCTGTGCCCACACTAAAAAGTACAAATGTGTGTGGATGTGCAAACTGGAACTGGAATTTGATCTTGGAAAACAAAGTAGGAGAAATGTATAAATGTTCCCTTTATGGAATGATTACTCTATGATTACTCTATTACTTCTATTGAACCAAAACATAAGAATTAATGGAGTTTTGATGGTGAGATAACACATTGACAGTACCATTAATAACATATATGAAATATCATACAGAGGTATGAAAGACTGATGATTGATTGTTGCAGTTTCTCATATTGCTTATTTCCCTTCACAGTTTTATGTACGGAGAGCTGACAGACAAGAAGACCATCGATAAAGTCAGACAGACGTTCGACAATTATGAATCTAACTGCTTTGAAATCCTGCTGTACAGAAAGAACAGTGAGTGTTCACTTCAGTTATTTCTTGATGTGTCTCATCATGTCTTTTATGTAATTTTTTAACACATATACATTACTGATAGCCTTCTGTCTGCATTGTTGTCATCATTTCTATCAGTGTGTATTCAGTTGAGTTATGTTAAGGTCAGTTATGTTTTTGTATTTTGATTTCAACATTCTATCAATCGATTATTTCTTTTCATTTTTGTTTGATTTCACATGTGCTTGACAGACTTTAGTGCACCATGTTTGAAATATAGATTTTTTAAAATTTATATGTCTTTTAAGGATGTGAGATTTAAATCACTGCTCATGTTAGATAAAGGCAATAAATGGAGGGCAGATACAATTTGATAAAATGAATTTAAAAATGTAAACACAGGGTCGTTGACTGTGTATTTGAACAATAGTAAAGTATACCAACTGGGCATAACATTATGACCACCTGCCTTGCCTCATCCAGCTTGACTTCTTTCCATAGTGCATCCCGGTGCCAGGTGTTTCCCATGTAAGTGACACAGATGTATCCGGTTTTCCACATGATGTAAAAGATTCATCATCACCTTCTTCCATTCCTCCGTTCTCCAATGCTGATGCTCACATGGCCACTGTTGGTGCTCTCGGCATGGATAGTAGTCAGCGTGGTCACCCTGACTGGTCTGCGGCTATGCAGCCCCATACAGAACAAATTTTGATGTACTGTGGATTCTGACATGTTTCTATCAGAACCAGCTTTAACTTTACTGGCAATTCGAGCTACAATAGCTCATCTGTTGGATCACATGGAACAGATTTCGCTCCCCACATATGAATGAGACTTGCCTGCCCATGACCCTGTTGCTGGTTCAGAAGGTAGCAGGGAGTTAGCTCACTAGTTTCCATCTAAATATACCATGTTCTGACTGAGGGATTTCTGAAAAAATTAAAACGTACAGCTCTGCTATCTATTCTGACATAAATGAAGACAGAAAACTAAACAGTAGTGACGTTTGTAGGGCTACTGAAGTTTGGCTAGCTGGTATATAACGGTGTGCTACATGGTGGCTAGCTACACAGCTAGGGTTAGCATACTATAAACACATTAGCACAGTGAAAACCTTTTTCCACTTGATAAAAGTTAACGTGAGGGTTCCCGATGGTTAGGGACAAACACAATTGCATGGCAGAATCCTGAAAATAGACCAAACAACTGAACAACTGAGATAATCCATCCACAATTCGAGGTTAGTCATTAATATACTGCTGCATGGGCTGGGCTGTAATCACATAACAAGGTTTTAAAAACTGAGCTTTAGAATGAACAGTGCTAATAAAAACTGAGAGAGGCGGACAGTGATTACAGCCTTTTTTTTAGAGGCTTCTTCAGATTAAGTAGAACAAGATACAAAGCTTTAAAACACGTTAAAAACACAACAACCTTAATAAACGCAGAGTAGTTTGGACCCAGAAGCAGGGTTCATATGTCAGCACTTAAAGACCGGATATCCCACCCACTAACAGGAGCCATGAGCCATTCACTTTACCTGTCAGTGCTTATAATGTTAACCTGAGAGGTACTAGATCAGTGTGTTAGGACAACTGACAAGCTGGAACTACAAAATGGTCCATCTTTGAGTGCAGAATGGACAAGGAAATAAAAACTTTTACCATGGCACAAATTTGATGGTAAATGCCCTGCATATGTATAGCGCTAGTCTAGTCCCTAAGGACCCCAAAGCGCTTCACACTACATTCAGTCATTCACCCATTCACACACACATTCACACAGCTGCCCTGGTGCGCACTGACAGAGGCGATGATGACAAATTATGAGAGCAGGGCGCTCATAGAGGCGTTTGTGTAATACGTGAATGAGGCGAATTCTTTATGTGTGAAGTATTTTCTCTTCTTTTCCTTAGTACACGAGGATTAATTGTTTTGCTTCTTTATCTACTGGCTTCCTTAGGGTGCCATCCACTGCCCCCTTAAAAGCTGAAAGAATATCACTTTGACCTCTGACACATCCACTTAGTTCAATTGCCATGTTTACCACTCTCACAAAGTACCCAAGTGCCATGTGAGTGCTGGTTCAGGACTCAACTCAGCCTTTTGTACTAATGAGTTAGCATGTTCATTGCCACAAAATTGCTTAAATTTCAAAGTAAGAAACCAGAATATGATATTTCTTTTTATTCTCATGCCAGAATGACTTATGTTTTTAAATTCAATTAAATAAAATGTTATTTATATAGCACCAAATTACAACAACATTCATCTCAAGGTGCTTTATACAATCAGACGACCCCCTATGAGCAAGCACTTTTTGCAAAAAAACCTAAATCTTTAACCAGATATAAAAATAATGGTTATCACACACTGGTGTGTAATTCAGTTGTTTTCTTTGTTAAGATAAATATCTCTAAAATCCATTATTGGCATATAGATTTAAACGTATATATTTTTTTACATTTATTCTAATATCTGATACAGACTCTTATGAAACCAACCACATTTGACTCAGTGGCACAAAGATTGTCTTCTGAGAGTCTTAATGTGGTTGTTTGGTCCTGATAATGGAGCATAATTAATGGCTAGACTATATTTGTATCTGCCCTCTGTTGATTGTTTGAGCAAGCCCAGAGCAGCAATTTAGATGTGAAATCACTTTAATCTGTTTTCTGCAAAGACAGCAGAGATGTCATAAAAGCTAGTGCAGTAATAAAACATTTCTTTTCCACAACTTGTTCCTGTGCAACATATATTTTTCACACTTTGAAAGAAGTGGTCAAAGGTTTGTGGACACCCTAACACAAAACCCTAATGGAAGCATTGATAAGTAGTTTGAAACATTCTTTTAGTAAAGCAACATAAAGGTATAATGTTTCAAACCTAGTAAGGATTCCACAAGAGATTGTTCAGATTACATTTGGTAAGGTTGTTTCGAGCATCATGGATGTTAAATCCTCAATGGTGACACTGTCTTGGGTCTATTTGTTATTTTGTTTTATAGTGACTTCCTTTGCACATAGGTACTCTAAGATTTGATGATGTTTTGTTGCAGGAAGTCCTGTTTGGTTCTACATGCAAGTGGCTCCCATCAGGAATGAGAATGACAAGGTGGTGCTGTTCCTCTGCACTTTTAAGGACATTACCCTCTTCAAGCAGCCCATCGAAGATGAAACTACTAAAGGTGGGTGTTTTCACACTGCACAAATGTTTCCCTCCTTCTGTTGAAAATTCGTTTTGTGTGGAGGACGACGGAGGGCCCAAAGTCTTGACAGATTTGAAAACCCGACGCTCCCTAGTGCAGATGATGATCAGCTTGGTGCTCTGAACCACTTGAAAAGATTATGTTGTGTTTCTGGTTTATTAGACAGCAACACACTATGAAGAATAACAGCAGAGCAGTGCATGACATGTGACAAAATGTCTGAGTGCAAAAGAAATTAATACATGGCTGGATGCTCCAATGCAATGCAATCTAACACCACTTGGCTTGTGATCGGACGTGTAATTAGCTTTCTGCATCCTTGTCCTTCAACAGCTTTTTTCTTCCTTTCTCTCCATCTCCTTCTGCATATTTACACTCCTACACTTTATTCTTTTCCTTTTATTACCTGATGTTTCTCTAAACTTCCTTCACCTTATCTTTAACTTTTCTTTATCATTCCCCACCTTTTCTTGCCCTTCATTTACGGTACTGACGTTCTCTTCCTTATCCTAGTTTCTTAGCTTTTCCTCTTCGTTCTTGCATCTTTTTCTTTGAGCACCTGTTTTGTTTATCATCCTTCTCTCTCTTCCTCTGTTTTGCTCAGTCATCGTCTTCGCCTTTCATTGAATTCTCTCTGATATTCTCTGGTTACTGATTGCTACCTCCGTTACATTCTCTGTGTAATTATGCCCATTATTCTTTTTATCCTTGCTGGCACAGTGCATTGCAATACCAGTTGGCTGACTGGTCCACCACTTTTGCTTCAAACTGCAGCTTTAGAGGTTTTTCCCCCTGGGACCCTCATGATGTTGACACTTGTTCTTTGCCTCAGTGGATGGCTGTGAAAATGGATACTCAAATTTACATTACCCTCAGGAAATGCCTGATATCGTTGGTGATCTGTTGACTTATCGGTATGTGCCATCGTCAGGCAAAATTTATCTGTCTTATTATCTCCAAGTTAATGTGATTTCTGTTAGCCTGGGCTGCACTTTGTGTTACGTTCCAATTAGCAAATTAGTCTCAATTGTCATCCACCTCATCCTCCTGCTCCCTTTGACTCTGCGTACCAAGCTCTCCTGTGTCCTTTCTCTCACGCTGAGAAGTCTCAGAAGATTAGTACTTGCTACAAACCTTTTTCCTTTCTTTTGTTTTTCATCCCAAGCTGAATGTGAAAAAAAGGAACATGTCAAGTCTCCCTGCAGTTTCCCTGCAAAGCTGTCAGGTTGTGTTTGACAAGGTTGTGATGCTGTCAGGAGTCACTGGAGGAGTGGGTACCGGTGTTATCCTCCGCACCCTGACTGATGTACAGTGTCAGCTCCCCGCCTTGGGAGTCAGTTCTGGTGCTGCCATTCTGGTGTGTTTTCCCTTTTTACAACGATCCTGCACCCTTCCCCCTTCATTGATATATAGGCACCTGTAAACATGTGCGCACACATGCACTGATGTACTCCTGCCTCCTCAATTCAATTCAATTCAATTTCTTTATTGTCCCACAAGGGGAAATTAGTTTAGCAGCAGGATAAAAATAAACAGAACAATACTATAAAATAATAATAACAACAATAATGATAGAAAGTTCAAGGACAATTATTTGCCATTAAGGAGACAAGACGCAGTAGGGATAAAAGAGACCTGGAGTCTCTTAGTCCTCCTCGGAGGTACTCTAAAACGGTGGCCGGAAGGCAACAACTCAAACTCACTGTGAAGTGGATGGTTCACACAATTAATAATAGAATGAGCCTTTCTAAGCACATTTCTATTGTAATTGGCCAAAAGTCCATCTTGCTAGCGCCCTGAAATTTTGCTAGCAGTTACCAGAAGTCCCAACCGATTCTTATTCTTCACCGTCAGGTTACCAAACCACGCAGCGATACAAAAAGACATCACAGATTCGATAAAACTTCTATAAAACAAGGACAACATCTCAGATGAGACATTAAAAGATGTCATTTTCCTTAAAAAGAACAGTCTTTGTTGAACTTTTGTAGTAGTGGCATCAGCATGAGATTCAAAACAGAGTTTATGGTCAAGTATCATGTGTGTTTCTTTTAATTAATTAATTTAATGTGTTCTCAGCGACATGAAAAACATGGCCTGAACATACAATCGAAGCCTTAGTGGATCTATTTGTCACATTAGCGTGTTGACATCTTTGTGATTTAGCTGTGGCTGCTGCCTCTGACAGTGTGACAAACTTTGCTTAATATTTTTGACAAAGTGAGGAATCAAGTTTTATGCAGTATGAGTGTACTTAGCTTATACAAGTTAAAGTATTTTTTGTCCGTGATTAGGCTAGCACCTTATACAGTGATGGTGCTGTAGAGAAGCTCTAAAAATGTTGTATTAAAGTATTCTCACAAACATTACAGTTGTTACATATTAATAACCCTAACGCTATAAAGCTATGTAGAATCTGAAAAAGCAGTGGCACCAAATCACTGAGTTGTTCCCTCAGTTATGCTGTAACAGTATTCAATCAGGGCCTTTTTCCAGGAAGCAGGTTCATCAAACTCTGAGTCTAGCCATAAACCGAGTTCCCTTTAAAAAAAAGGGAGATCAGAGTGAATTCAATAGACTCTGAGTATGATCATCTTGAGTTAACTACATGCATGCGTAGAGAAAAAAACTCCTCATCAGTGGAGCTGTAATAACACGAGTTATAATTATGGGTAAATTGTACCAGTGCTGAATATGAACATGTGCCAGGTAAGGCCCAGAATATTGATTTAAGAAAATAAAAATAAAAAAGGGGAAAGTTTAGTTCACTTTGTCATCATCAGACAAAAAAAAAAGTTGCATACAAATATTTACACTTTTCGTGCTCTCCATGGTCACCATTTATCTTAGCTAACGTGAGTTTTCATTTGCTAAAGCTGCAATCTTAATTTGACATCACAGTTTGTGTTTCCATCTAATTATTCAGCTGCAAGTTAACAGAGGAAAAATGTAGGTGACAGAAGCTGAAGATAAAAACATCAGACATGCAACAGTTAATGGACACTTCATTTTTTTAAATGAAATTCAATCAGCATTTAATATACTGATGTGCTGTGACAGTCTGATTTTTAATGTTAGAGGATTTAATTATTTCTTCCATTACTGGATAAAAATGCTTAATGAGATTTACAGAAAAACTATGCTTTGTTTCCCAGTTTAACCTTTTTTTAATCTGATGTAATATCAGCCTTTACTGATAGCTGATAGCTGTCATACAGTCAGTAGTAACTGTTTCACATTTAACTAAAAAAAATGCAGCTTTCCAAGTTTTGTAAGACACGTCTAAGCTTTTATAGCGCTGTCTACTGTACATCAGCTAGATTTGACATATTTCATTATAGCTTTGGCGAGATGACCTATTTCAACCCATAAGAAACCAAGGTCACACAGGTGTTCTTGTTAAAGTTTTGACACTGACTCTCCCATAGTTTTCCTGACAGTAAAAACTGGTCTGGGCTCTTACGGGTTAAAATCAGGAATACAGACAAAATAAGCCCGCCTTGATTCACCTGAATGGGAAGAGCTGGGAAATTACCTCATCTGAAATGGATCTGGGCCTGATCTGGTCTGAATCTATGATCTTTATCCATTTTGGATCTGCACTGGATAGTTTCACTTTTCCTGTACGCCATCCTATGTTAACCCCACAGATGGTTGTGGAGGAAAATCTCAGTCGATCAGCAGTTTCTCAAACCAGCCTGCCTGGTACAAACAACCATGTTGAGAGTTACTTAAGTCATATTTCTTCCCCATACTGACACTCGTGACCTGCTACCAGGTGATTGTCTGACTATATAGTTATGTTAACAAGCAGTTGAACAAGTGATAATAAAGTGGGTGAATATTTACTGCCAATAAAGAAAATGCATTTTCGTGTCTGTCAGTTTTGGATGCTATATTAAAAGTTTTTGAGAGTCATAGTTCATTAAAAGTCAAAAGCAATGGTTTGTGTGTATAAAACACAACACTAATTTACTTTTATTTATTTACAGTTAATATAAGTTCAAGCTAATGTAAACAGGGTTGGTTTGAGCAGAAAACAGTTTAGCATTTAATACTTTTAATCTTTTAATTTCTGACATTTCAACATGAAATTAAACATAATGTTAAAAAGGAATGGACTATTAAAGAAATGGCGTCTTGTTCTAGACATGCATGTAAGTGCGTATAGTTTGACCTTTTAAAAGACGATCTCCTTGGTAACAAAGCTCCACCTCGCAGGTGGTGGTTTGACTGGCATACTCCAACTTCAGACCAGCTAGTGCACTGTGGTGTATTTCAGTACAGTACAGCTCATTAGAGGCCACAGAGAGGATGCAGCCTTTGCCTGCTGTGCCACAGAGCACACAGGGGGGTACTGGGTTCAGCAGTTTAGCCCGCCTGGTGATAAGGGGGGTGGGAGAGGCCGTTTGTAGGGAAGGGAGATTCGCTGCTGCAGGCGTTGGTGGAGTTGGCTCGTGCTGCAGACTAAAATTCACTCTGGGCTCCGTCTCCGGCTGCTCCCACAGCGCGGCACGCCACAGCATGTCAGCGTCATCAGAGTGGGAGAGATTGCAGTAAAACTCTAACAGGGGATTTCAAATTCATTGTGTGCTTTCTTGACACCGTGTCCCCGTTTCACCTAAAAATAAACCATTTATACACATTTATTGGTCTAAACCTGGATGTTTCTGCACGTGAGAAGAGATTTGCATTCTTTCCTTCATGTTTCCACTTAAACTGAGCTTTAAATGGTGCTTCTCCCACGAACCTAAACATCTGGATCGAGACAATTTTCTTTGCACGTGGCTGATTGTGGTTATCAAGGTGAACCAGCTGGCCGGTGCTCATTCGTCTCAGTATCATCCACTGACTGAAGCAGTAAGAAAAAAAAGAGGAAAAAGAAAACACAGGAAAGCAGAACTATTAAAAAATAATGGTCACTGTGTTGTTGTTGTTTTATGGTAGAGTGGCTGTGTTGACTGCTTTGCTTTGTCAGCACCTGTAAGTGCTTCACAAAGTGCTGTTACCTCAGCCTCAGGCGAGACAACATTTCAGGCTGACAGCTGATCACAATGAGTGACAAGTACTGTGGCAGGAACACAAGTGCCTCAGGCACTAAGTGTAATCCTTCAGTTTTTTAGCTTGACCAGTAACAGCTACCTTTACTCAAAGTGGTTTTGTGCTGTGGAAATTACAGTCCGGTCTGTTGAGAAGAACGGAAGTCTTTTTAAATGGTGACCTTTTTTTTAAGGAATACAATATTTGAGAATGTGGTAAATGGTTCTTATATAGCTACAGCCACCCTAGCCATCCATTGTGTTTAAAAAATGCATAGATTTCATTTCATTTGTTGGAAATCTATCTGTGGCAGGGTGTGGCTTGGGGCTCAGCTGCAGGGGAGGCTGAGACACACCGGAGCTCCATCAGCCAATTACGTCTCACCTATAAAGAAATGTACCGGGACCTGAGTTAGGGTTGTGTGTGTGGCTGGCAGCTGAAAAGCTGCGACCGTGTATTAAAGGCACGAACAGCCAAATAAAAGGGGTCAAAACGTGCGAACTGTGTGGTCTGATTCGTCACTCTGTCTCACTCTCCAAGTTAGTTAATTGTAATCCATCTTTGGGTGAGAACAACTTGTCACACACAAGTTTTTTACAACTTGAAAAGCTCAAGGAACCTTACTAAGCACTGATATATTACAACAAATTGTGCAATAGCTACACTATATGTAAAAAAAAAATAGGACCACACTGTTGAATCTTTGAATTCGGGTGTTTTCAGTCCCGAAGCCACACGTGTATAAAATCACAGCACCTAACCATGCAGTCTGGTTTTACAAACATTTGTGCTGTAACTGAATGCCATCTTTGTAACAAGTGTGTTTATAAAATCAAAATTATTAAAACTAGAAGACATAGTGAAATTACAGACATTAACTATTATGTTTAGGGCAAAAAATAAAACACTACCTCTTAAGTTACAAAGTTTATTTGTATTGTGTGGCAGAAGGAAGTTTTATTTTAAGCACCGGTTTGCTCGAACCACACAAAGGCAAATGTGTCCAACAGTCACAGGCATAAGAAACTGGAATTCTCTCAGTGATCATCTTAAGTGTTGTACAAATGTTTCTGCTATAAGAATAAAATGATAAACCAATATGAAGAAGTTGAAAATAATAGAATTTAATTGTAGAAAAATGATCCTTTTAGTTTGAGATTTAGTGGTATTGCTCATTGTTGAGTATATTGTTCTGTTTGCTTTGTTTTGTTTTGTTATGTGCAGAATATTGTCAGAGTGTAATTTTGGTTGTAAGTGCCTACTTGTACTATCACAGATAGGGGGCAGATGTCAATAAGAATTTATTCTTCTTCCTGCTCCTTTTCATGCATGGAAACAGTGTTACTTTAATTGAAAGGAAGGTTGTGTATGGGAAATGAATTACTGCTGTACCATGTGTGAAACAAAAAATAAAATAAAATAAAAATAAAATAAAAAAAGTCTGCTTGTATTCCACGATCAGCTGGAAGTGGCATTTCTGCAAGGTGAAGACCCACAGCAGCTCAGTCATGAAGTGGCAGACCACGTAAATTTACAGAGCAGGGTTGGCGAGTGCTGAGGCTGGGAAACGTTTGCCAACACTCTGCTGACTGATTATGGTATTTCCATCAGCACAAAAACAGTGTGCTGGGAACTTGACGGCATTTCAATGGCCACAAAACACTCATTTAACAATCTGACTTCCATTTTGGCTAAATGTCCAAATTATTGCTTGGATTTAGGGTTCTTTTGCCAAGGTTTTCATTACGCAGCAATATTGTTAACATTTGTTGAATTTATCTTCTAAGTCATAAAAATGATTGGGCTGTTTAATTCCACTCAATTCTTAGCAACAAACATGATTTGCTGCAATTTGCTTCAACCTGCGCCATACTTGGAGGTAGAGTTAATCTTTAAAACCGTCTGTGACCTCTTGCCAAACTCTGTTGTGACCTCTATATCTCACCTCTTACAGGACATCTTTTTTCATCTGCACTTCCAGGTATTACAAAATGAGAAAGAATGATGTGCTTTTGCACTGCATGTATACTGTACAAGTCATGTGTCCGACATGTGCTGTTTATAAAGGCGTATGTCATGCAATGCAGTTTGCTGTGTGTAGTATTTTCAACCAAAATCTAATCTCAGACTCTACTTTGTTTGGTGCGTGCACTAGTTCCGCTCCTGTGTTATTTTTAGCCGAATGCCTTTTTCTTTCTTTTTTTCAATTTCCATTTCAAGTCTGATAAATCACACGGTTGCTGCATTCTTGTGAAACATAGGCAGACGCATTAACCGTGAAAAAGACCGCTTATTTTCTTGTCCTGCAGTTTCCTTTCATGCTCTCTGTGAGGGGCCTTTGTCCTTTTTTTTGCCACAATGTACAGTGGAAGCCTGTGGGCTGTCAGTATGTATTTACGTGAATGCCAGCGAGACAAATTCTTTCATTTTGCTTCATGATGAAAGTGTTTGTATGAAAAAGAGCACATTGGCTCATTTTCTCTGCCAGCGGCTCGCTGTTTTTCTGTTAATGTATTGTGCTGCTCTGTAATGCATGCGCATTTTACCGTGAACTATTCAGCCATTATAGGCAGCACAGAAAAACAGTCACACAGAATGATATGAAAATGATAAGAATTACATCACAAAGGAAAGTCATTCTTTGTCACGGTTTCTAACATAAATTCATATACAAGATTTAAGTGTTAGAAATAGTTCAGGTTTCACAAAATATCAGGTGTCGTGATGGATCTCCCTGTTTAATGCTCACATTCTGCGATTTTTGGCCCATTTTGAGCCGATTTTTGAGTCGTGCGACCGTTTTGGCGATCGGCCCGATTTTGGCCTTCATCGTGTGTCGTGCATCGTGTAGTATACGTGGGGTAACGAGAAGCGATTAACACCTCACGACCAGCTCCCGATCATCAATTGCTTGGTCGTGAGGGTGTCGCCACAGTTTCTCACACTGCGCACGCGCAAACACAAATGTCAGCGAAAAAGACGCCGCAGCACGGCAGTGCAGCGTGTGATCTGGACACAAGCGATGGAGGCACTTGTAGAACTTTGGAAAGCTCATCCGAGCCTTTTCGATGTGGCCTCACAAAATTATCACGACCACAACAACCGTGAAAATAGTTGGATAGACATTGCTGCTCAATCACAGCTGCCTGATCATGTTTTTCATTAGCAATTTAGCAAAGTTGATGGCGGTGGTGTGCGTGTCTGTGTGAGTGAAAGACAGAGAGGGAGAGCGAGCGACAGAATTTCATTTTATGGACGCACAGTGTGAGCACTCGGGTCGCATCAGAGCATCGGGTCGTATAGTGTGAGACCTGCATCGTGACCTATGAACTTCTAACCCCTGCGAGTCAATCGTACAGTTTGAGCAGGAGCTGAATCGCGCGACTGAAAAAAAAAGTGTGAGCCCGGCATAAGAGACTATTAATTTGCTGTCTTATGTTAATTTTTTAATACTATTACAATCATGAGTGAAAAGGATGCTTAGTTAATGTAAGCCTCGATCGCAGCTCCTGGTGGTCAGCTTCATAGTAAATTAAAACTACTTGAAAAGCATAGACAGCAAGATTTTTATTAGTAATGATCTAATTTATATTGTTAGCAGCTTGTTAGCCAATGTAAACGTTGCTTTTCTTTGGACATTTTGCTACTTTTTCATGTATTTTCAGTCTAGTCCTTGTACCTTTTTCAGAAGAATGTTTAATATTATCATCATCATCATCATCATCATTATTATTATTATTGTGATCTAAGATAAGATAAGATAAGATAACCTTTATTAGTCCCACACGTGGGAAATTTGTTTTGTCACAGCAGGAAGTGGACAGTGCAAAAGTTATGAAGCAAAAATTAGAATACAATAAGAATAAATACAGTACACAACTGTACAGAATAGAATACAATAAAATACTATATACAGTAGAATAAAATAGAATAAAATATACAATAAGAAAAAAATAGAATACAAATGCTATATACAACTGAGTAAAAATACAATGATGCCAGAAAAGATTATTGCACATTTGTGGATCTATGAGCCATTCAAGTATAAAAAGGCACCCAACTCAAGGTGTATACTCCAGTGTTGTCTAAACATTAAATTTGCTGAATTAATTACTTGCAGCCTCTATCAAAAACATTTTATATGTTCCAGTTTTTTCAGCTGAATCTACAAAAATGCCAAAGATAACACATCTTGAAAGGCTTTGTCCCCAAGGTGATTTCTTATAAGTTAGAAACTCAGCATTGTGTCCCTAAAAATTCTGAGGAAGAAGGTTTTTAGTGTTATAATGCATTAGTAGTGCTACATTAATGTGGGTCAGCATTGAGGGCCTCTGCTGTCTCCCTTGCTTGTTGAAGTTATTTGGGTTAGTGTGTTTTTTTTGGCTGATATCCTGTCTCACTTGTGCAATGATGTCAGTAGAGTGACCAACTAGGAGTCTCAGAATATTGTGTTTTTATTATTATCTCATATCATTAATAGGTACATTTAGCATCCACTGAGCAACATTTTTTAATCAGTAGGCACCTTGACTAAAAATTGGCAGTTATGCGCCAAATCAACTCGAGCTGCATCGTGTCCTACACAGTAATTTGTCTCATTGTTTCCCCAAACTGGTTGCCTTACTTTCCTTTTGACAGTACATTTATGTTCATGAGTTCCCAGCTGTACCTCTGACAGCTGCTACTGCTCAGCATCACTGCATGTTACTTTAACCCCCTCCCCCAGCCAGCATCCACCTGTAGGCTCTGGGGCTGTATTTATTCATCACTTCCCAATTGCTCCATGTGTCGTATTTGTTGTACTCCGCTGCAACCATTTCAACACATTTATGCACAGAATGTTGTTTACACAGCGATATCTATTTACATGTACACAAGTGAGCACAGCTGTGTTCTTGTGAATGAAACATAGGAATAATATTATTAATAATAATAATGATGAGTAATAATTATTTGTAATTTAACAGTTTAATTGTAACAATCCAAAGTTTGAGGAAAGAAAAAACTACACCCTTTTTTAAAAAACAACCCCAAAGATAACAAATTAAGCCTTTCGAGATGGGATGTGAATTTGGTAAATGGACAGGTAAAGCACTTTTTTCTGTTGAGGATGTGACAAGTTGTTCATATAGCATCATTCAAATTCCAATTCAAATTTTATTTGTCACATACACAGTCATACACAGTACGATATGCAGTGAAATGCTTAGACAACTGCTCGTGACCTAAAGATAAAAGGAAAAGGCTATGAATTAGATAGGAAATAAATAGGAAAATTAAAAAGGGGTAAATTTAACTAGGAAGGAATAAAATACAATAAAATATAAAAATTAAAGTTAAAAATGAAATAACTGTACAACACAAATTAGAATGAAGGGTAAATTTAACTGGGAAAGAATAAGATAAAATATATAAATTAAAGTTGAAAATAAAATAACTGTACAACAAAATACACAATACACAGTATAGAAATATATAAGAATGTATGAGAAATATAAATATATATATACACAATAACAGCAGCTGTACAAGTATTAACTGGAAATGAAGAATATAATGTCCAGTGTTGTGCAAGCCACATTGAATTTATACTCTGATGGATGCAGGGAGGAACTCTGTACCTTTTTCTGTATCTTGCCCACAAATACTTCAGCATACAAACTGGAGAAGCCAGGGATTGATTCACCGACCTTCCGATCGGTAGCCGACCCAGTCTTCCGTCTGAGCTGCAGGATGTTTCGTGGGTTTATATGTATTTTTGTGTAAATATGAAATTAGAATCTTCAAATGTATTAGCTGTAGTTGTTAAAAGGTAACAGGTAATATTACAGCATATGCGTAGGAAGTATACAGGTAATATTAAAGCGCACTGATGTAGAATGTGAGGTAGAAAAGATAGGAACACACTGCAGGGTTTATGACGAACAAGTGAAATTGATCAACAGCCAACAAAATACAGTATATTATACAGTGAGTTACACAACCAATGCTAGTGTACATATGCTGCAGCAATTTTCCTGAAGAAAATATACTTTAAAATATTCATTTTAGCTAAAAAGTAAGGCTCATTTTCTGTGGTTGTGCAACACCAACTTTAAAAATGTATAGAAAAAGAAAAGAAGCCTTAGAAACTGAAGCCGTACAGTAAGTCTTACAATAGCTGCAGCAGCAGTTTTGCTCGAGGGAAGCTGAGTGATTGGGTTTTGGCGCTCAGAATAAATTGGATGTCGTGTTGATATTCATCCTGTATTGACATCAGCACAGCATTGTCTCAGGCTTTTCTACACCGCTGCACAAAGAAGTGAGCGCCTGAGTTTCTCTCCGGGAGAATGAAAGGAGGATGTTCACATAGCTGGAGGCCTGAGGGTTAAAAGCCATTTCAAAGTCTGCTTTTTATTCGTAATGGTTTCTTCAAAGTGCCGGGTCGATCACGACGTGTGACTACTGTAAGTGATGTGCCCCTGTTGTGTGACCCTTGTCTCTTTGAAATATTTGATTTTATTTTTAGAGCAATAGAGCAGGAAGCACCTGACCTCCAAAACTGTTTGCTCTCACTGAGAAAGGTGCGGCCATCATTACTGAAATGACGTCTGCTGACAAGGCTGTATTTTTAGGTAGACTTACAAACTTTTATATGAATCTGTTTTTAGTTAATAATTACATTTTCCAAAGAAACTGCAGCTATTAGTATCTTTATTTATTGGAATATTTCTTATGACCATGTTTTAAAAAATGACAAAGACGCACAAACACGAGGGCTCAAGAAGTGTTCGTTCATCTTAATCCTTGTTTTTCTAGTTTTTTCTATGAGATGAAAGAATCACATGGAAGTCAGAGATAGGACCAAAGGCTTCAGTTTAAAAGACCAAAAGAGGAAATCTAACAATACTGATTGGGAAACACGGGATGGACAATTAACATGGTTTGATCCAGATGTGTGAGATGCATCTTCAGCATTTCTGTGTTTGTTTGGTTATGGACGGCTCTTCTCTACCCTTTTTCTTCTTTTCAAATGGAACAATTTACAATGACAGTTCAGTTCTGCCATTTAAACACTGATTTTCACGACTATCAGGGTGTACAGATCTCTGAGTGTTGCATGCGGTCGACCGCAGATGATGGTGTGAATAAGTATCAAATTACTGGGAATTTTCCTAGGAATAATGTCTGGTTGACTAGTACATACAGACAGCAGGTTCCCTAAGCCTTTGCTTTTTCACAAGACAAAAATGTGCAAAATTTCCAGTGATTCCTGTGTGGTCAGGGCACACCTGATGGCTGTGGGTTTTGCGCTGTGTTTACATGAATTAGTGAAATGGAGACAAAATGCCATCTTTTTGTTTACATGAAGACAAATAATGTATTTTACTAAGAAGGATTTTGCTGCTGTGCTAGAAGTGTAAGTGATGCTTAAATGCTGCCATGATCTTTTCATAATACTAAGTGGCTTCAGTACAATTGGCATGAAGAATGTGTCAGTGGTTTGAAAAATATTGGAATTATGACAGTAGTAGGTGAAAGTCCTGTTACTTAATCCATGGCTCTGACCTCCTAAAGCAAACTGTGTTGCTTTGCAATGAAAGCACGATGATTCAGTAGACAACATTTTGTGAAAATCTGATGAACTGCTGTGAGCCTTGAGCAGGGAAACTGCATGGACAGTGGTAACATACAGCTGCCTGGGGTCTGACTGTGTTTGTGTAGCTCATAAAGTATCAGCTGACATAGATGATAAGACCAGTTAAAGTGTAATGACTGTGATTTTGGCAATAATTGACTTCTCATTTTTTCAGGATGGACCAAATTTGCACGGCTCACACGTGCACTCACCAACAACCGCAACACCCTACAGCAACTGGCGCCTATTGGCAAACATGAAGTCAGCCATAAACAGTCCAGACTGGCTGAGGTGAGCACATACGTTATATGAAGAACATTTTTACAGTTCTTTTTGCAGGTACTTATCCTAGGTCCGATTAAAAAGTTACTCAGTGCCACCTATAAAAAAAAAAGACCCAAACCAGTTTTGGCACATCGCCCCTTCAAGGTAATCATCTCGTAGATTTGGGTTTTGCGTAATGGATCATCACTGGTGATAAGAACCAGACCACAGATTATGACCCAAAGATGTACAAGTGCAACAGGACTTCATGGAGTGATATGCATTTGTGTTTGAGACATTGTAACTGGCCAAGAAGGGGACATGTGCTCATCTATTTATTACTTTGTTATTTTCAGAATGTCCTGATGTAGGAGACGGACTTATGTCCATGTCTTTATAAGATTGGGCTTAAGACTACCCTGTTTGTCAAAGCTTGTAGCTAGGGCTGGATCAGGTGACACTGAACCTACCCTTAGTTATGCTGCAATAAAGTTAGGCTGTTGGTGGCAATTAATTATGAGCTATTATTAATCTCTGGCTCTCTTCCACAGCATGTCTTTTATCCTGTCTTCCTTCCCTCACTCCAATCGGTCGCGGCAGATTGTTGCCCCCCCCCAAGCCTGCTTCTGTCAGAGGTTTCTTCCTGTTAAAAGGGAGTTTTTCCTTCCCACTGTTGCCAAAGTGCTTGCTCATAGGGCAGGGGAGGGCAACCTCAGTCCACGAGGGCCGGTGTCCCTGCAGGTTTTAGGAGTGTCCTCGAACCAACACAGCAGATTTAAATGGCTAAATTAGCTCCTCAACATGTCCTGAAGTTCTCCAGAGGCCTGGTAACGAACTAATCATGTGATTCAGGTGTGTTGACCCAAGGTGAGCTCTAAAACCTGCAGGGACACCGGCCCTCGTGGACTGAGATTGCCCACCCCTGTCATAGGGGGTTGCCTGATTTTTGAGGGTGCTCTGTATTATTGTAGTATCTTTACAATATTAAGCACCTTGAGGCAACTGTTGTTATGATTTGATTATTAGCTTGCTCAACTTTGAGGTTTAAAAAGCTTTTTTCCCCACCTAAATTGTACTTATGCCGTGTGTGCACAAGGTTTCACTAGATACAAATAGTTTTTGATCTGGCTGAAGTTGGTGACACAAGCTGAACTGCTCACACAGATAGAAAATTTGCTGGTTACCTAGCAATAGCAGCTAGCTGGCTAATCCTAGCTGATAAAAAAAAAAATGTATTATTGCAAATTTAAGTGCATTTTCTGTTTGCCTGCTAACCTTTAAGCAGTGCAAAATCTTCTATTAATTGTTCCATTTAAGCAGCAGCTTAGTTCTTCAACTTAAACTGAAAATTATTCCCAATTCTTCATTCTGCAAACAACATAGTCGCTAACTGTAGCTACCCTGTCACACCAGAAGGAGTCTTCTGTATAAACACACCCTTGAAATATTTCTGCACCAAAAAAATCCCCGTATAAAAGATTTATAGCCTCCTTCTGACCATATTCCCAAAGCTCTAAAAGAGAACATCAACCTTTACAGTCAAAAACATGCATACACAGTCACAGACTTCACCTTTTCCTAAACACGCACACCACCCTCCCCATAACTGCTGTTATTGGAAGTAACACATTCCCTGCTGCTCTGAACTGTGGGCACCATTCAGGACAGGTGGAGAGACAGAATAGGGTGGTGCGAGCACTCCAAATGATTGTGCTATAAAGTTAGAAAATGGATTGCAGGGTGGAAAGAAGATGGTTCATTTTCCCAGTGTTCATCAACCTGTTTTATTCATGAATGTTTGAGGAAGGTGTGATGCCTTTAATCAGAGTTTGTTTGAGTTTAGTGCACGAGGCAAGAAGTTGTGAGGGTTTCTGGGAAGGTGTTACAGACTCAGGTGTCCTAAAGGTGAAAGAGAGGTGAACTGAGAAAGGTGGCGAAAAAGAACTACAAAGAGAGGGAAGAGAAAGGAGTGGAAGTAGCAACTTAAGAGGGAAAGAATGGCATGAGAGAAGGAGATGTGGGAGAATGTAAGAGCAGTAATGTTTAGGAGAGAAGTAGGAAGGAAGGATGGGAAAAAGAAATAAGTTAGACCTGGTATAACAAGCTAATGCACTCTCTCAGCCGTTTTCCTGGCCTGGTGCTGGATGGGTTGCAGGGTAATGTGTTGAGGATGCTCAGCAGACACTGCAGGTGAGCCATCTGCTCTGCAGTCTGAAAGGCACAGCTGGCGTCTGTCAAGGATGCTGTTGAGTGTCTCACGTGTAAGCAGGGATGTGTGCGAGCGTTTTTTTTTCTTCTCCTCACAATGCTTCTGTGGGTTAATTGGCAGCCTCATTTCTGAGCTGTGGTGCAGCTCTTGACCAGTTTGACTGACAGCTTTGATGAAGAGAATTCGAAGTGACTGAGCTCTGATGTTATGAAGCTTGCTGTTAAACCTCAGCTCTGCCAATCCATCGTTTTATTTAGCATCAAACTGAATCCCAGTGTGAGGACAGTTTGGGCTAACTGAGGCCACGCTGTCCCAACTGTTTTGTCAGGAGAAAATGATGATGACATGCAGTATCAGTAGTTTAGGGTCATTACTTGTAGTCATCGCAAATACAATAATACCAGAACCAGAAGAGCTGTATTGGTAGTAACTATAAAAACAGCAATTTTACTATTAGAGTTGTATTATTACTAAATATGTATATTTAACAGGCTTCTTTCACTGAATACAGAAACCTGTTAATGTTATGTTTGCAGCGGCAGAATATATTCCAGCTCTGTAGCTGACACAAATATTACGAATATTATTTTGTATAAATAATGAGTCGAATGGTTAATGTGTGATCTGCATGTGGCCTGCAGACGAAATCAAACTGCAGCTGCTGGATTTAATGGAGAGGTGGCTGAGCTTGGCAAGGGTGATCATCACCACGCTAGGAAATAAACTACCGGTTCTTTTAAAAAAATGTTTTTAATTTAATTTTTTGGTCATCTATTCTTTCCCCCCTCTCTCCTTTTCTTCTTGCCAATTTCAGTCCCCCTTCTGTGTCTTCCCCACGTCAAGCCAAAATGCATTTATAATACATTTCTGTCACCAACAGCCTTACAGAGGAGCAGACGTGATGAATACAGATTAAAACTGAGAGGAAAAACTTTTCCTTCACAGTGCTGAGCAGCATGGGCTGATGATCGACTTAATAAACAAAAACAAAACAAGGACAGTTTTTGTTGAGCTTTCTTTCATCTATTTCACTAATTTAATCACTTTCCCCCTTTCTCTCGTTTCCTTTCTGGAAACAGTGCATGTAGTTAGTAAAAAACTGAAACGTGCAGCCGTCTTTCTTGGACTGCTGTTACAAACATCGCTGACAGTTAGAAATTTGCTTGACAGGACAAACTTTTCTCTAATGAACTAATAAATCGGACTCTCACACTGGAGAAAGAACCAGGGGAATTTTAGCTTTCTTTGGAACTCTTGCATATATAAAATTTTCTGCTAATTCAAATCAGTATTAAAGGAAACCTGCAGCATTATGCTTTCCTTTAGTTCATGTCAACGCCACAATGTTGATATGAAACTGGTTTCCCAATGTTTCCAGTGTCTTTCACTTCATGCAATAGCAGGTCCAGCAGTACAGTTAGTATGGCTCACCCGGCTGCCCTTAGCAGGATTCCAGGAATTGGCTAATGAAGTGAAAATGGGCTTTTATGGAGGGATTTCTTAAACAGACAACAGATAAAAATGACTTGTTTCTGAGAGACAATCAACTAAGAGCCCAGAGATAGAAATAAAAACAAAACAAAAACTTACCCTTATGCATTCTCAGAGTTTAAAAAAAGAGCATGAAATGCATAAACAAAACTGGCAGTTAAATATACAAGTTTGTAACACACAAAGATGCCAAACAGCTGGAAAATCACTTATTAATTCATGTTATTAGTAAAATGTACACTTAAATATACAAAAGCCACAGATGTCTAAAGCATTAACCTGTTTTTTCCCCATACTGTACATTTACTGTTGTATTTTGTTTTGACTAAGGGTGCTTTTGATGAAGAACTGAAGTCTAATCATATTGCTGTTTCCATCTGCAAAACCACCTCCAGGTTTTGCAGCTAAACTCTGACATCCTCCCGCAGTACAAGCAGGAAGCCCCCAAGACACCACCTCACATAATACTTCACTACTGCACCTTCAAGACCACTTGGGACTGGGTCATCCTCATCCTCACCTTCTACACGGCCATCATGGTGCCCTACAATGTCTCTTTTAAGACCAAGCAGAACAACATTGTTTGGCTGGTGCTAGACAGCGTAGTCGATGTCATCTTCCTGGTGGATATCGTTCTCAACTTCCACACCACCTTCGTGGGGCCCGGTGGAGAGGTGATCTCTGACCCCAAACTCATTCGGATGAACTATCTGAAGACTTGGTTCGTCATCGACCTGCTGTCGTGCCTGCCCTATGACATCATCAATGCCTTTGAGAATGTGGATGAGGTAAGTTTGGGCATTTCTACCATTGTTAGAGGTGCAATTACCTAGAATTCTCACAAACCTAAATCTCAATTCAGCCCTGAAAGTGGCCAACAACATTAAAACCACCGGTCTAAATATTGTGTAGCTGCTTCTTGTGCTTCCAAAGCTGCTCTGATCCATCAAGGTATGTTCTCCATTAGACCTGTTACGGTACTAATTACCAAGATGCTAGCAGCATATCCTTTAAGCCAGGGGTCCCCAATCTCAGTCCACGAGGGCCAGTGTCCCTGCAGGTTTTAGATCTCACCCTGGGTCAACACACCTGAATCACATGATTAGCTCATTACCAAGTCTCTGGAGAACCTTAAGACATGTTGAGAAGGTAATTTATCCATTTAAATCAGCTGTGATGGATCAAGGACACATCTAAAACCTGCAGGGACACCGGCCCTCGTGGACTGAGATTGGGGACCCCTGCTTTAAGCCATGCAGAGTCATGTTGAGGTGGCATTTGGAAGCCAAAGCAACATCTTGAACCTCAAACTTTTGTGTGGCAGTACGCATTGTTCTGCTGAATGGGGCTGAAGATACAGTTGACTTTACGAGGTGCACGTGTCCTGCAGTGTTGCTTTGGTTTTGGTACATGTCAGTGTAACATTCGCATTAATGCCAGGACCGAACATTTCCCTCTTATCAAAGGTGCTCAGGCCCTTTTGCTCATTTTCCTCCCTCCTCCTGCTCAACACATCCATTTCAAAATGTAATAGATCTGTTTCTTCCTAATATATTTCACCCCTTTACAGGTGCCATGGTAACAAGATGATTTATATTATTATTCACTTTACCTGTCAGTGCTTTAAATGTTGTGGCTGAATTGTGCACCTCTCAAATAACCTTTTTCACTATTCGTCAAATTTTTTGCCTTCTTTAGACTTCAGGGTTAAAAATCGTTACTGAAGTACACGATGCAGTGAATGAACAGAAGCTTTTGAGCTTTTTTTTTATTAAACAGTGCCTAAGTGCTCAAGCTTTATAGTTCTTCTAGGATTGTTCATGCAGTCCTCGTCTCAATGCGTGATCTTGAGATGACGGGTTCGTATGAGAGTGGGCTTCTTCTTTTTGTGGCTGAAATGAGTAAACATTTAAAAGGGACTAATATGTTTCCCGGCACTGTTCTGTCTGTAGTCAGTCTGTCAGTTTGAGATGTGTAACAGATTATTTTCAGATGATTCAGAAGATGACTGATGATTGTTTTTTGATTCACCACATGGGCTCTAGTGGCTCCGTAATTCATTTACATCTAAATGAAAGAGATGTGATTACACAGCAAAAATCAGGCTTCATGTTATACTTCCAAGATTACTGTAAGTTCTCTCGAGATGATGACTCATCGAGCCATTATGTCAGTCGTTTCCCACAGTTTGCTGATTGGTTGAGTTTAAAGCTCGGGGGCACAGATGAGTCACAGTGAATGTTTGTGACCCCATTTACACCTGCTATTAACAGGCAGTCTGTGTCTGCACGTCTTATCAGGACAAGGTAAGAAGGCATTTAATTCAGGTGTAAATGCAAATGTAAAATGTGATGACATTGGCCAAACCAGGTCTGGAGATGGTCACAGCTTGAGCTGTAATTGGATCTCGTAATGCAATTGAATTCTGTCCAGTGTGGTCACTATTTAAAGAAATAAAAACATCAAAACATTTGATGAAATCAAACATATGTTGGAAAGCCGAGAATTATGATTAATACCAAATGTAGCTGCAGGTTATATGTTGAAATCAGATGTACATGGGGTCATGTACTAATATGAAGGGGACGAATATGAAGCAAAATCTAAGCTTCTGTGATGCTATTAGGTTGTATTTTGGCAGATTTTAAATCTTTTTAGGTTAAAGGGATGCACAGAGGAGGAAAGATTTTGAATATTGGAGACAGGATTTGCTGTTCCTCTTCCCAGAAGACAGTGAGTGTCTGCTCTAGGGCTTAATTACTGAGCATAAGCAGCATGGATTTTTAAACATGCTAAAAGGTACCGCCATCAGATTTTCAGAGTGGTGGAGAACTATGTCCCAGCTTTTCCTCACAAGGAGGTTACAGAAAATACTGTTGTACTGATGTTCTCCTGCACATTAGACAGTTTGATTTCTGGTTAAGGTTTCATAATGAGATCGAGCTCATTCGGAGTATTTTTCACGGCCACTTACCCCCATCAGATATCGTGCAGTTATATCAATATAGCCTCAAGTCCATTAAAGGTGATTTTCCACTTGATTTCCCAGCAGTTAATTATATTTCAGCCCGAGTGTACGGAGTAATCAATTGAACGTAGAATGAAAAGAACAACTAATATCTACTGAAGTTTTACTCGTGTAATTCTTCGTTTTTTATGTGTTTCAACATTTAATTATTTATGTTTGATTTTTGCTCTTGTTGTGATACTTGCTTGTGAAAAAGCAAAGTGCGACTTGTGTTTTTTGCATTCAGTGTATACTTGCATACATGTGTGTCTGCCAAGCTGGGCTTTAATCACATGAGTGCTCAGATGCCAGGAATAACAATAATAATAGCAGCATTTAAACTACCAGCAGCTGAATTTTAATCATCTATTAATTTTTCCATTTCACACCTCTCTTGGCATTTTGTTCTTGTTAACATTTGGACTGACACAACATGCTGAATGCTCACACATTCTAGTGGCTTTTTTTTGGTAACTATTCTTAACAGCTCTTAAAGGCACAACAAAGTTATCTTTCTGTGTTTTCTAACTTAAATGTGCACCTACGAATCAGAACCAGAATAGTTTATTAATCCCAGAGGAAATTATGTGGTTACAGCTGCTCAAAGACAGTAAGGACAGAAGTACCAACAGTATTAAATAATACAGTCACTGTCACAAATAGCTCTAATGTATAAAAATATCTCCAAATCATACACAGAAGAGATAAAAAAATATCACACTGACAGGTATTTTCATGTGAGGATGTACAGATGTTGTTAATTAACTTTTTTTGTATTTTTATATTTTATAATTCTTTATAAAAAGTGTTTAGAGAGATCATTTGTTCTGAAAGAAACAAATAGATATTTACTAAACAGTTTGTCATATACATAGATCTGTACTGTATGTACTCTATCTTCTCCTGAACGGGCAGGAAATCTGAATAAAACTGCATGAACAATGTCACACATACTGCAATGATCTAGATCTATACGTTTTAAAAAGATATTTTAAATGGCAATTCTTTGGCTTTTTGACATGTTACATTCATTTCTCCGCAAATGCAATGTTACCTTCTCTGTTTGCGTTTCTTTCACGTGTCAGATTCAACATATGTTACGCTTTTACAGATTTCCCCTTACATTTGTTACATTTAGTAATTTATGAGTCCTTACTTAGGCAGTTTAAAAATAAACTAATTTCACTGTCACGACAAGTCGAGGATTACTTGTTTACATTCTTGCCCAACTGCTTGGCTCAGCTGGTTGTTGTGTTTGTGGCATTGCAAAGATAAGTTGCCAACAGAGGAGTTGCAGAGTGCCCTCTGGTGAACAGATGAGCAATAGCAACAATCATAAGTGTTGAGTAGAAAGTTTAAAATGTTTATTCAGCTGCCGTCACAAATGATGATACCAATATATAATTGCAAATAGCTAATACTAGCTGATATATTGGTAGCACCCATAGATCAGTTGGACCAGTCAGATATTGTAATATTACTTTTTTGGTAAAGGTAAGAAAAAAGGTTAAATGAATTGATTCATGTTTTATAGTTTCTGTTTCAATTCAACTCATTATCATTATCAACTCAATTATCATTGAAGGTGTACCAATTGATAATGTGACTGAAAACAAATTTTTGGGAGTCGTAATTGATAACAAAATTTCATGGAAACCCCACGTTAGACACATAAAAACCAAAATTTCCAGAAGCCTCGCAGTTTTGAACAAAGTGAAACCATACCTTGATAAAGATGCACTTCGTACTCTGTACTGTACCCTGGTTCTTCCATATCTTCCATATTGTGTGGAAGTGTGGGGAAATACATATAAAAATACAACTAATTCATTAGTCACAGTACAGAAACGAGCTCTGCGTATTATTCACAAGGCTGGTTATCTAGATCATACTCACAAATTCTTTCTTCAGGCAAAGTTACTTAAATTCCAGGATCTGGTTAATTACAATACATCCATAATTTTGTATAAAGCTTTTACTAAACTTCTACCGGCAAATTTACAAACTAGATTTGAAATTCGAGAAAAGGTTTATAATGTGAGAGGCTCTGGAGAATTCAAATTACCTAGAACTCGAACAACCCGTAAAGGTTTTTGTGTGTCTGTATGTGGTGTGAAAATCTGGAACAGTCTGAGTTTACAATTGAAACAATGCAAAAATATTCATAGATTTAAATTCCTCTACAAACAGTTGGTCTGGTCACAGTATACTCAATGATGGTTTTTAGTGTGCTCTGTAATGTCTGTTCTCTTACCATTGCTGGTATGGATTCCAAGAGGGAAAAAAAAAGAAAGAAGAGTGTGCGTATGTATGTGCATGTGTGTGTAGATATATATGTATGTATGTATGTATATGTATGTGTGTTTGTTACTTGTAATTATTACTGCCTGTTACCTGTGGTAATGCAATTTATAATTGATATATTCTGTATTCAGTTATGAAGGCTCTAATTGTTGTTTGCGAGCTGCCGTTGAGATGCTTGTATGTGTCCGGGGCTGTTGATGGGTCTGTATGCAATGATGGGCGTAGCTGCGGGAAGTTTATTGTTTTTTGTTGATAGTGAGTATAGGGGTGGGATTTAATAAGTTTTCTTCGTCCCACTCCTTTTTCAGGCAATTTTTGTTTTTTGTTTTGTGCATTTTATGTTCAATATAGGTATTTGTTGTGCCTGAAAATGAACAAATAAATGAATGAATAAATGAATGAATTACTTGCAGTATTACATTATGATTTCAATAACCTGTTAACAGTGAACAGCATATTAATGACATGTGCATAAATATGCAGTAAACACTGAGTGAAAACGGTTGCAGGGTTTTCAGACTATTTTCTTTTTCTATTTCAGCTGAAACATGGCGTGAGGGTTGAATTACTGGTAATTAATTCACGGCCCAGTGTCACAGCCAGCCTTAAACCTCCCCCTCAGCATGTTTTTGTGGTTGTTTGCATTGGCTGGCCAACTGTGTCCACTGTCAGAGTGAATGATGTATTATATTGTGGATCATTCAGTAAGTGTCTGGAGCTGTGCTGCGTGTTAGTTCAGGTGTCTCTTGTCCTCCGGCCTCTCACCGCCGGTCGCTGATGGATTCGATGAGATCCCTGCTAGGTGGAGTTTTGTGTTGCTGCCTTTCAAATAGTAGACAACAGTGAACTGGGAGAGGGGGTGGGGTGTGGGGGAGACAGGCAGAGAGGAAATCAATGGCACGTAAATTTCCAGAGGACACAGTCAAAGCCTCTCTGCCCCTCTTTGCCTAATTGACATTTTTGCTGCGGCTTTTCTGTATTAGCAGGCTAGAAGAATGGATGCATGCTGACTGAGGACGGTGTTTGGGCGGCTTAAGGTGTAATGTGAAAGGAGAAAGGCAGAAATTATTTTAGCCTCATTTCATCCTCGTGTTGATGCATCCTATGGCTGAAGCAGGCGGGAAGTATTTTTAGTTGTATTTTAAAGCAGGTTTCAAATGTTGTCAAGCCATGCCAAAGCATGGTGAGATGTAGGTGCTGCCAACACATCCTTACACATACTTGCTTACACACAAACGCATGACTTTTAAGGCTCTCATAAGACCCTTAAAAGTCATAACCAGCCATGTGTGTATATATATATATATATATATATATATATATGCAGAAGATACCAGAGTTTGGAGAACTTTTCTTTTCTGTCTGAATAACAACATAGTATAGCCATATGGCAATGTTCAGTATTTTTCCATAACAACAAGGCTTGTTAGTCCCAATTATATTGTTGTTGACAATCAGTGACAGTACTTTGAGCCACAACACTGCTTAACATTGTGGCTAATCAAAACTAGAGATGCAGTTCCTCTATTGCTCATCTTTTAATGATTGACTTTGACTTTGAAGCATTTTAAGTGTCAGAAAATAAACCTAATGTCCTCAGACAGCTGCTTTGCCTGGCCAGCTATCCAATCAGAGATAATCACTTTACAACGATGCAAAACAGAGAAAACTTGTGAAAATGTTTTCCATTTTTAGGGTATTTGAGGGAAAGTGAAAAAGACAAAGTCATTACAGCAGTGAAAACAAGACAAGAATTAAATTGCATCTACCTAATTACCATAATTGTTTCAGCACATGAAACAACGAGAAAGTATTTTCTGAACAATTTAGAAAAATAAAAATAAATTAACCCTAAAACATACAAAGTAAAGCATTACAAATCAGTTCAGTTTTGCACTGCTGCTTCCTGAGTCTGCTTTAAAAGAAGTGCACACAGCTACATTCATCTTGCACACTGGTGAGGTGTTCTGGTCATAAACTAAGAGTAGCAATTAAAGGTTGTTATTTGTCATCAGTTAAAAACTAGCATTTTGTAGGAATGTGATTAATGGTTTTTAATCTTTGCTTGTTTGTATATGCCCATCACATTCACCCAGAGCTTAATGTGACAGTTTGTTTTGACAAGCTCACGTCACATAGGAACAGTGTTGGGGAGTAACGGAATACATGTACCGCCGTTACGTATTTAAAATACAAAATATGAGTAACTGTATTCCGTTACAGTTACCGTTTAAAAAGGTGGTATTTAGAATACAGTTACTTTGTTGAAATAAATGGATTACACGGCGGTACTTCCCTGTTTCATATTGTCGCGGGTCAGGACTGTTTGGGTTTTGTTTGACAGCTACGTTCTGTTGTTCCAGGCGGCAGCGTTACGGTTGTCATGGTTACAGGGTGACGCTCTCTCTGCGTGTTTCCTGGGTGAGAGAGGCCTTTTTGTTGTTGTTGTGCTAAGCTAATAGGCAGAATGCTACAGGTATAGCTCTAAAGAATGTAGCATCATAGGCAGTGTAGTCCGTGCTGCAGGGAGAATGGACTGCCATACACGTTATGTGTCTGTGAGCGAGGGAGGGAGAAAAAGGAAAAGTACGAGCTGTCATCGAGCAGAAACGGGAGCTGGAAGCATGTAAATATAATAATAACCACTGCAGCCAAGAAGAGTGCTTGACGACAGTTGTAAGTAAGCTTTTAAGACTCGACTGTACACCGTGTTCGTGTTTTCCTCCAAAAACAATAAGTTCCGTTGGAGCAGCCTTTCAACGCCTCTCTCTGTCTCTCGCTAGCAAAGTTGACCCAGACAACAAAGTAAAGCTAGTTTTCGGCTATGGACCCACCGTCTTAGCCAGAGGTCCGGAGCCGCGGACCTTCAGTAACAGTAATAAATCACAGCAATAGTACATTCATGTAGTTGTAAACAGCATGATAATATATTAAGTAATCCAAAGTATTCAGAATACGTTACTCTCATTGAGTAACGTAACGGAATACGTTACAGAATACATTTTGGGGCATGTATTCTGTATTCTGTAATGAAATACATTTTAAAAGTAACCTTCCCAACACTGTATAGGAAGAGGTTGATAGAAGATAGAGTACTGTGCAAAAGTCCTGAGCTCTACCTCACTTCTTTATATTTAACAAACATACATGGAAAAACAGTATTTAAGGCACTAACAAGTTTGAGTTTGTAGAATTTGAACAAGCCTTAAAGTCAGTATTTGTTTTGACCACCTTTATTCTTCATCACAGTCTGAGCTGTCTTAGGCAAGCTTTCTTCTAACTTATTTTGATGGTCTTCAGGTACAAATCATCAGGTATTTTTGTGTTGTCATAATTTCATCAATTTTGACAAAATCCCATCATCACATTAAATTCAACTCCAAACCATGACAGAGCCCACAGGTAACACCAGTATGTCTTGAATAACTGAGCTTCTCACTCCAGCCACCCTTTAGAGGAAACTCATTTCCACTGCTGGTGTCCGTCACCTCATTGTTTTGGTCATTACCCAGAGTTCGTAACCAAAGTTGAGCTTAGGAACGTAGATTCACTTATCACTCTCCCTTCACTTTTGAACAAGAAGATACTTAATTTTGTCCACCTGGTGTAGTAACTAGTCCCAGAGGTCTAGTCCCGGAGCACTCCCTCATTGAAAACCATGATCTTGAACTGGGAAGTACTGATTGTCATTCCTGCTGTTTTACACATCAGTGCAAGCTGGAGTTCACAACCAAGCCAAGAGAACAACATCGTCTGCAAAAAGCAAAGATGAAATCTGGAAGTCAACAAAGTACAGACTCTCTATCATCCTGTCCAAATGAACTAATATGTAATTGTGAAAGATCCACGACAGACCCGCAGGCATTTTCATGCTTTTCAACATAAACTTTTATTTACGGCTGCTGTTTCACACAGACGGCTTCAGTTTTTCAGCTCACAGCCGAGCACACACCAACAATAACAGTGACAGGACCTAGTTCAGTTGATTTATGCCGGCGAGGTGTGATTGTGGATGCAGCTCAGGTGTGTCCGCCTCCCTCGCAGCTGCACCACAGATCACATAACCTCATCGCCCGGCTGAGGCATGCAGGGATGTCTTAGTTCAGGGGGCTGCCCGCGTATCCAGTGGCGGTGGTGACGAGTTGGGTCCGGGGGCTGCCTGCGTAGCAACCGGCGGACCTCACGGTGCACGGGCCTCTGGTGGGAATGAGGCAGGTCCAGACAGCGCGCTGGCCTCTGGCGTGGACGCTGTTGGACCAGCTGGCATGGCAACCAGCTTTGGCTGTGCAGGTCCCTCACTCACGCTGACCTCCAGCTCCATTTGAGCAGGACTCTCCGGCCCTCTGTCCATGCCCTCCGGCTGCGCAGGTCTCTCCCTCGCGCCGCCCTCCGGCTCCGGCTGCACAGCAGGTCCCTCTGGCTCCTCGACCTCCGTCTCTGGCTGAGCAGGTGAGTGAGTCAGTGGTGGACATGGAGGTAACATTTTAGTTATATATACAGTAATACAACTAAAATGAACAGAATCCATGACAACCCCCCAGAGTACTGACGGCAATATGAGCCAAGCTCTTGCTTTGGTTGTACAGTGACTGAGTGGCCTGTAATTCTGAAGAATCCTCCACAGGATACCCCAAGACAAGTGGTTAAATGGCTTTTTCATAGTTTGTTTTTCAGTTCGTGATCTGACAGCTGGTGGTGTTTATCCTTTTCGAATCCAGTGGTACCACTTCCAAAGATCTCTGCAGTTAAGTCTTTGAGTGAAATGTTTTTTTCACAGGATAGTGAGTGTGTTAGAAAGGACAAGAGCAAAACCCTGAAGTTGTACAAAACTTTCCACTCTCCTCTTCTGTTCGTTCTAGTTGGCATTTTGGAGACAGAGGTTATGGATAGCTCAAAAATAGCAACACCCACACATGCACAAGATGCATGGAGGTCAGCAATAACATAAACAAGTGAAGTAGTCGGGCTATTACTGTAAAATCACAGCAGCAGAAAAAATGATGTAACGCTCGCATAAGGAGTGGTGCTGACTCTCCCTCAGGTTGCAGCAGGGTTGGTGTTGGATGAGGATTTGTGCGTGTGTGCTGACGTGGGTGTTTGATACGCAAGTGTGGGAGTTGGGCACGGAGGTACCCCCCACGGGCCCGAAGCTACCTGCTGTCACAGAGGAGCCCGGAAGGCCATCGGGAGTTCACAGTGTGCATCTGCAGGCGCTGCAGCTGCTCAAAAAGGTCTAATCCACCCTGACCTTTCTGCGTGCCGTGCATGTTGCCACAGCCATGGCTGGCCAAGCTGACAGGGCCGGGAGGAAGCTGTGTGCCATGCAGCTAGGGGTGGGGATATTAACACTGCGTGTGAACACAGAGACTGTAAAGCTGAAAGAAGATAACAGAAAGTGGGAAATGAATGTGCTTGCAGTAAATGAGTTATTATTGAAAGAACTGTATGGAGAAGTAGAGAAGTGATCAAAGATCAGTGTTTAGATGTGGGAGATTCTATGTATGAGCAGTGTTGGGCAAGTTACTTTGAAAAAGAAATTTGTTAGAGTTACCAGCTACTTCTTCAAAAAAGTAATCGAGTTAGTAACTGAGTTACAATATTATAAAAGTAACTAATTACTAGGAAAGCGTTACTTTAACCCTTTAAAACCGGTCAGAGCGGGCACGCTCCATTTTGCGTAACTATTTTTAAATCCCGGTAGCTTTATTGTGCTATTTTTCACAATAAAAAATTATTGTGCTAGCTTACGTGGTAAGCTAGCACAATAATTTTTTTTGCATATGAAACCGGAGGAGTTGTACTGACATCTTATGCCATCAGCTTGTCCTCGGTCACAGTTTCCTTCCACACATAGCTTTGCAAAAACTGCATAAAAAGCACTTGCAGCAACAAAAACATAATATTCCAGAAACACGCTTTGCCGATCCCATCAGCTGTTCATAACACTTCCTACGTCCATCAGCACGAACTATCGCATGTCCGCCATGACCTGCCCGAAACCGGAAGTGACGTCATTTTCGCGGAAATGTAGTTTTTTACCATCAGGGCCTCATGAGCCTATACTGGTATTTTTAAAAGTTATCTTTGACTTTATGACTTTCTGTGTCGTTTCTGGGATGCTTAGGACTTATATTGCACTGCTGGAAATAGTTTATTTTGATGCATATGCTGCTTTTTTGCAAATTTGCATTATAATATTTATTTTCGTTTTTCCTGCAGTGTATAAAAATTGGTGTATTTCAAAAATAAAACTATGAAGACACTCAAAATAAATTTCCTGTGGTGGGAAACTATTTTGTGCAACTTTTTTGTATTTACAGTTTTGAGGGATAAGCCTCTTAAATTTCTCTAACTAGAAATATATGTTAAAAAAACAAAAACGATTTTCAATTTTTTTGTAGTTTATTGCACTTTTTAGCAATTTATGTAATTACTATGCACTTAATGCAGACATATTATTAAAATTTAGGCTGTAATAGTTGTATTGATGTATAGCAACTTGAAATGCTCCCAAAAATGGCTCCACAGCATGTAAACATATAATATAAGCTCTGGCGGACTTGGTTCTATGGTAGGTCTTAAAGGGTTAAAAGAATGGTTAACCCTCTGGGGTCCAGGATATAACTGCCTGTTTTTGACTACTTTTGATTTTACCTCTACATTTCACTTTCATAACTTGAAATGCAAATATAAATTGTAAATTTTAAAAACTTATGCACAAGTTTTGCAAACAACAAAGTTATTTGCAGTTATTTACCTAAAAATTATAAACATTTCAAACTATTTACAGAACAATCAGGTGTTCTGCATCAAATGCAGATGCCACAAAGATTAAATGCACCACTTTGCATTTAATTTCTGGCTTATTATTAATCTCCGTTGTCCTGTCTCCCTTCCCTCATCCCCAACCAGTCGTGGCAGATGGTCACTTCTCCCTGAGCCTGGTCCTGCCAGAGTTTCTTCCTGTTAATTAGGAGGTTTTCCTTCCTGCTGTTGCCAAGTGCTTGCTTATAGCGGGTTGTCTGATGGTTGGGTTTCAATATGAGAATATATCACTTTATGCCACTGTTGTCACCTCTAGGGCTGATGATATTTGTGCTTTATAGATACAGTTTAACTGGATTCTATTAAATTAATTCAAATTTCGCTGTTTAAAGTTCAAATGTCATTTTTTATCCATAATTCAGGAGTTCATACGTTAATTGTAAATTTAGTTTTACACATTTTAGTTCGCAGATTATAATCACAAGTTAACAAAGATAATCAACAGGTCAAAGTTCAACTTCACTTGGACATCATACCATTGTTTTCCAAAAGTATTTTTTGCATTTACCATTCTTGAAAACCATTAGACAGTAGTATAAGAAAAAAAAAAAATCTATTTTGATTCGATCCTGAACATACTTGCTGCACAGTGTACAGCCCAATCTTTGCTCTAGATAACGATTGAATGGTGAGGTTATAACATTGTTCTGTCTAAACAATCTTATGTTAATATTTAATACAGTGTATTACACTATATCATATTCTGAGTTGTGGAAAAGCCATTCAGTCATCCTCTCAGTTGTCATCACAAGTGTGAGATGTGTGAAAATTAATGATAGCTGTAAGCTATCACCCACTTGGCAATATAAACTACACAAGTGTAAACAAGTCTGTGTCAAAATTGCTGCGAAGCCTTGAAGAAAACATGACTTTAACACTGATAACATTACATAAAAACTCCTTATCAGGCCTGTAATTGTGTTAGGAATTGGAAAAATGGAGGGATTCTCCAGAGATTTCATAACCTGTTTCTTATTTAAGGTTGAAAGTGTTTATTTGATCAGTTGTCTGTCAGCAAGACTGCAATAAAAACTACAACAACAGTTTTTTTTGACAGTTTGTGTAAAGTTGAGCACAGGAAGAACTCATTAAAGATTTGGATCACATTAAAAGTGCATGATCAGAGCCCGTCCCGTTCTTTCTGTTTTGCATTGTGTGAATTCAGCACAGAATGAAGAGAGCAGACCTTTAGATATGCGATAGCAGGAAAAGTAGAGATGGTACAAAAAATGCATTTCTCCATTTATAGGTTTAATACATTTTGGCACAGCAGTGAAAAAAATATGTGAAAAATGATTTGCTTCTCATTTATTTTGGAAAGCATAAAATTCCATCAGCGGCTCGCTGACTCATTCTGTTCAACACCGACCGGCCAACTTCTCTCAACCTCAGTGGAAAAGCCAAAAGAAAGTATGTGTATGTGAGTTATGGTGGCCATCAGTTAACTGTTAAATACCCAGTGTTGGGAAGGTTACTTTTAAAATGTATTCCATTACAGATTACAGAATACATGCCCCAAAATGTATTCTGTAACGTATTCCGTTACGTTACTCAATGAGAGTAACGTATTCTGAATACTTTGGATTACTTAATATATTATCATGCTGTTTACAACTACGTGAATGGAATTTATTACTGTTACTGAAGGTCCGCGGCTCCGAACCGTAGTAAAGGGACCTCTGGCTAATACGGTGGGTTCTGTGTCGGGCTCGTAGCCGAAAACTAGCTTTACTTTGTTGTCTGGGTCAACTTTGCTAGCAGAGACAGAGAGAGGCGTTGAAAGGCTGCTCCAACAGAACTTATTGTTTTTGGAGGAAAACACGAACACGGTGTACAGTCGAGTCTTAATAGCTTACTTACAACTGGGCTCGTCAGGCTCTCTTCTTGGCTGCAGTGGTTATTATTATATTTACACGCTTCCAGCTCCCGTTTTTGCTCGATGACAGCTCGTACTTTTCCTTTTTCTCCCTCCCTCGCTCACAGACACATAACGTGTATGGCAGTCCATTCTCCCTGCAGCACGGACTACACTGCCTATGATGCTACATTCTTTAGAGCTATACCTGTAGCATTCTGCCTATTAACTTAGCACAACAACAACAAAAAGGCCTCTATCATCCAGGAAACACGCAGAAAGAGAGCGTCACCCTGTAACCATGGCAACCGTAACGCTGCTGCCTGGAACAACAGAACGTAGCTGTCAAACAAAACTCAAACAGTCCTGACCAGCGACAATATGAAACAGGGAAGTACCGCCGTGTAATCCATTTATTTCAACAAAGTAACTGTATTCTAAACACCACCTTTTTAAACGGTAACTGTAACGGAATACAGTTACTCATATTTTGTATTTTATATACGTAACGGCGGTACATGTATTCCGTTACTCCCCAACACTGTAAATACCTCGCCTCTGTCTTTTCCTGTTGTCACCACTGGTTTGACGAAAGAAAACTTTCGATGTGTTGCCCTCTCTGCATTTTCTGTTGGTGACTGTGTTTTAGATTGACCCCTACTGTATGAGCAGAAATGTAACAGGTACTAGCTGTGGGAAAATTTGTAGTGCAAGTTAATTCATTATATAAAATGAACAGAAATTGCATTTTACTAGCTTTAGCATGCCTGGTTAGCAGGGTTAACCTCTGACATAGTTTCTGACCAAAATGATGTACAACACTGAGCCATTTTGAAACAGATGCAAAACAAAACTGGTGATGAAGATGCCCTCGAATTATTTGTTCAAATTTTTTGCTAATTTGTTTTGGTGTTGTGTCTCCTCACTTTCTATATCTGCAGATATGAATTGTATATGTTTTTATTGGAGCTATTTTGGGGTACTAAGATAAGGGAAAGATATTTACTTTCACATTTTCTCTCATGTTTTAATGTTAAATCAAACATTATATGGGATCAAAATCCATATAAAAATATTTTCATTCTTTTTTGGCAGCTTGGAGAGGATTTTGCGTTTGGTTCCTGTTTTGCATGAAGTGACAATTGAAAACACAGTCGAATCGTGAGATTTTACAACAATTTTGAGTTTTAATGCTTGTCGCATTAAACCCTGACAACACACTAAGCTCCCAGCGCTGTTAGGAATACTGAACAATGTGTCCTGAGCTGTGGAAATAATAAAAGAAAAAGCCTGCACTGTGAAAAAGAGCTTCCCGATGGACACATAATTTCTGCCTGTACTCCGTCTCTCTTCGCCATGCTTTCTCTTGATAAACAGGTGCTTATGAGCCATGATTTTACATGCTTGCTTGCTCTTGACTCATGCTCTTTTCATCTGCGCTGCTCTGTCCTGTGGCTGCTTAATTTAGAGGCATTTACATATGAGCTGGGAGCTGTCCGAGTCCTTGGGGAGGCCTTTGAAGCTGCGCCTGCAGAGAGGAGAGGTGGGGAGGGCTGCAGAGGGCTGCTGGGATTGTGGCGTGAGAGAGTGACTCAAAACCTGCAGCAGGAGTTAATGTGAAGCTGCAGCTTTGACCTTCTTGGTCCAGTGAAGACCAGGCCAAGTTAACAAAGAACTCAATATTAAAATGAGTCTTCAGCAGCAATAGTAGTGACATAAAATGTTTCTCTATCACTGCCTTGAAGATGAGCACAGACGCAGATTCATCCTTATGTGTGGTGCAGCCAGTGCTTTTAGTATTTTGGAAGCGTGTGTGAGAGCCTGAGGTATTGTAATTTCTGGCACCAGGACTGTTGCTACAAGAGCTGGATCTAAAACTGGTGCTAGGGTGTGAAGCAGCTCACACTTCGGCTTTGATGGAGGAGGTTCCAACTAAAGATGCAGCTCAGACTCAGAGCTGAACACGCTGTAGTGAACTTGTAGGAAGATCCACATATGCTGTACGATACGTAATAGGATGTGTAATCTTTAGTAAAATCTGGAATTTTGATTTAGTTTTGTTGTATGAATTAGGTCCTGTTGCCATAGTAATGAGATGGACTCCTGCACCTCCCTAACCTTTGACTAGACAAGTAGTTAAGAAAAACAATGGATAAAATCAAATGCTGATAAATACTATTTTCCCCCGATACATCCCATATGTCACTATTTGCATAGCACACTGTTTTAACCCAAACGATACAATTTACTTAAACAGTTTTTCTTTGTATATATATATAAAGGGAGATTTGCAACACATTAAATTCAGCTCACATGCCTCGTTCTCTCAGGTATCCTTATTTATAAAGCACGTAACATATAAAAGTAGTTCTACTTACTCACATATTCTCAGTTAGTTTCTTCCACCTGGATCATACAGGCAACAAACAGCATTTTTTGGACATATTTAGTTGAGTCAGTTTCACTGCACTTTTAGCTCCCTGGTCACTTCCTTTCCCCTCAATGATTAAATGCCAGATTACTTCCTGTCAGGCTAATTGAAAGCTGTTAATCTAATAACGTTACTGGAAAGAATTAGTAAGCAAGTCTATCTCATTTGTACCCAAGGTGCATTTGTCAATTTGTTTTTAAAGACTTTTTCAGATGGTTTCCGATAACTGTTGTACTGAATTGGGGGGGAAAGAAAATCTCCTAGAAAACATACATGAATATGAATATCAGTCTAGTGATGCTGTCAGGCTTTCAGTCAGGGTGAAATAATGTTTTACTGTAAAGCTAAAGGGCAAAGCTCTGGTCTTCTACTCAGGTCAGAGTAAAACGAGGGAGTCAAGTGAGCTGGCTTCCAGCTGCAGACGGGGAAACTGAGGTTGAATGCTGATGTCAGGATGGAGGTGAAGGCTCACAGAAAACTGCAGCTCACCTTGTCTGCTCAGCAATCTCCCTCTTTATTACATAACATCCTTAGATAACCCTCCTGGCTCTGGCCCCGTCTTCTGTTCCATCTTTTTGCTTCAAAGTTGAGAATTTTTTTTTTCTAATGTTGTAAATATTTAGCTAGGGGCTGTACAGTGTTGGCCCCTGCTGCTCTGAATACGCAGCTTTGTTAATTGTGTTAAAACACTTTGTGCAGAGCGTGCAGAAGCCTCGGGGGTCCTGGCTACTACTCCTGTTTTTAAGAAGAATGAATGACTTATGCTTATTTTTATGAGCCTTGTTCTCTGCTCACTGGGTATGTGTAGATTTTTGACATAAAGAAAATATAAAGGAATCTATTTAGAAGACAAACACTGGTAGCAGAGGGAGCTTAGTTACTAGCTGAATGAAAATCATTGGATGATGTCAAAATGTTGACCAACGTATGGACTAGTTGCCATCTCTTCTGTTGCATGTTTCTAGTCACTTATCAGCAATATGCTGTTTAGTAATGGAGCAATATCAGCTTACACTCCATTGACTCATATTATTATACGTTCAAGTAGTTCATACAATAATAAACTGACTTATTAACACCTTGGTGGAAGTATTGTTTTTGCTACTGTTTGCGTTTCTGTAATTCTGGCTGCAAACACAACAGCTCAAAAGCTTTTGAATGAATTCTGATAAAACTTTGCAGACGTATAGAGTGGAGTCGTCAAAGGAGCTTGCAAAGAAAAGCGTCTGGACTTCTTTAAGTTGCTACACAGGGGATGACAATGTTGTTGCGTCTGTCATCCCCTATGTAGCCGGTGTATCAGAAAAGCTCAGGAGAGTTTTCTCCAAGCATGACATCCCGGTGCATTTCAGACCCAGCAACACGCTCAGACAAAAACTGGATCACCCGAAAGACAAAACTCCAAAACACAGACTTAACAATGTGGTGTATGCTGTACAGAACTGAAGAAGCTTCTCGGATGAGAGGTGAAACGTCTTCAAGCAACTTAAAGAAGTCCAGACGCTTTTCTTTGCAAGCTCCTTTGACTATGATGACCTGGATGACTGAGAACCTTCACAGACACAGAGTGGAGTCATGTTAACAATCACATCCACCAAGATCGTCAAGGTCAACTTAATGATTTATTGGTGGAAAATTGACAAAACGCCTTCTAACTTAGAAACTATGATTCTTCCAAGTGTGGTGTCTCAGTTTTTAAATATCAGGTCACATTTGACCTCTGACCTCTCCTACAATATGGATCTGAAGGTCAACAAGATAATAATGCTCTGTAGAGCTATTTAAAACCATGTTTTGTACTGCCATTGTTTGTATTGACATTTAGGCATACAGAGAATGATATATGAAGATTCTAAATATCACGATACTTTGGACCTCTGACCTCTTCAAGGTCAAATAAAGTCAAACTTTCATGAAATTATTCTTAAATTCTACTGCCTTTTCACATCTGATCTTTATCTGATTTTTACTGCGCTACAAAGTTCTTAAAGTACGTTTAAAAAACAATAAATAAAACAAAATTAATATATAGACAATACAATACTATTATCCTTAACGGTAAACACAGCCCAGAGAGTGGGCAGTGTTTACCTGGCAAAGGTTGCGCCTTCAAGTGCTTCTTTTTTTTTAATTTAAGTTTTTTTTTTTGCAATTTAAGACAGGCTTTGCCTTAAGCTGTTTTCAAAGGAGCTTGCAAAGAAAAGCGTCTGGACTTCTTTAAGTTACTTGAAGACGTTTCACCTTCATCCGAGAAGCTTCTTCAGTTCTAAGGTCAAATGGTGGAGAGTCCCAGATATAAACCTAGTGGGAGTTTCCCCCCACAGAGGGACAAAAGGACCCCCTGATGATCCTCTAATCGCCTGAGCCAAGGTGTGAAACTGGGTGTGGGTCCCAATCAGCCAGAGTTTCGGGTGAGTTCATTCTGAAACCTGGCCCCACCTTATCATGCGAATTCCTGAGGTCAGATGGCCCAGGGTGTGAGTGGGCGTTAAGGCGTCTGGGGAGGGATCTCAAAACTGGATTATAGATGGCAGAGAGTTGGTGTCGTAAACCACCGCCTCTGTTCAAAGATGGTCGCTCACAGTGGACATAGATGGCTTCTTTCACTCCTCTTTCAAACCATCTGTCCTCTCTGTCCAAAATGTGAACATTGGCGTCCTCGAAAGAGTGACCTTTATCCTTAAGATGCAGATGAACTGCTGAGTCTTGTCCTGTGGAGGTGGCTCTTCTGTGTTGTGCCATGCGCTTGTGAAGTGGCTGTTTGGTCTCTCCAATGTAGAGGTCTGGGCATTCCTCGCTGCACTGTACAGCAAACACCACATTGTTAAGTCTGTATTTTGGAGTTTTGTCTTTCGGGTGAACCAGTTTTTGTCTGAGCGTGTTGCTGGGTCTGAAAGCTCCAAGCTCTGCAAGCTCCTTTGACTACAATGACCTGGATGACTGAGAACCTTCACAGACTTAAGCTGTTTTCATTTCTAGCCTAATCTCTCATTTATATTTTACAGCTTTTGAGGAACCGTATGTATTGAACCTTTAGACTGCAGAGTACTGTAAAGAAGTATTCTCTATAAAGCTGCTGATCTCTCGGCACATTTTTCATTTGATACGTCCAAAGACAGCTTTGTTTTCAGCTGCATAAGCACCTGCACACTGTGATCATTCTGTAAAGACTCGTTAGAGTTTAAGTGGGGATGACACCAAAAATAACTGAGCTCCAGGTTTTGTTTTCTTTGTATACACGTGAATTTTAGTGCGTGTACACCCCCTGAAACCATGTTCCTGCTTTCAGACAGACCTTTCTCTTTCAGGCGCCTCGGCAGTGATGTGTTGCAAAGCCGACAATAACACGGCTGAAAAGAGTCGTAGTGTTATTTATTTACTTTGTCTCATTCGCTGATGTTAAAAGTATGGTGTGCTGTTGATGCTTCGGGCCTTTCTGCTCAGTTTTTTTTCTAATGCCGTCTTACTATAATAAGACTGAATCAGTTATGAGTATCATTATTATTAACACTTACACTGAACCCAGACTAGTGATATCAGTGCTTTAGTCTTAACCTCTGGGGCTGAAGCCAGCTGGAAAAAACTGCATGTCATGGCCATGTCAACAATGACATTAAAAAGCCTGTTTCAGTGGTTTTCGGCTGTGTGATTACCACATGTTAAAGAAATATGTACGACTGCTTTCATGCGTCTCTATAATTAAAAACATCCTGTCTCAGAGTGATGCTGAAAACTAGTTTGTGAATTTATTACGTTTAAACTGGACTGCTGTAATTCACTATTATCAGGCTGCCCTAAAAACGCCCTGAAAGGCCTTCAGTTGATGCATGCATGAGTAAGACTGCTGATGGGGAGAAGAAAGAGAGAGAATATTTCTCCTACATTGGCTTCTCTTCATTGACTCCCTGTTAAATGGAGAATTTAATTTAATTTAATTTCCTTCTCCTCAAATAAAAAGTCTTGAATAATCAGGACCTAATAACGTAGCAGTAGTACACTGAAAAAATAACCTATTGGATTGACATGAAAAAATATGTGCAGTACATCGGTTGCAGGAAGTAAACTTATGTTTAGTCAACTTTATGTTTTTTATAACTGCACAACTTTTACATGTTAAATTAACAAGTTATCAAGTTTGTCAAGTTATCTCATGTTAATATAACACAAAAATGTTTGTTCACATTTAAACTTCTTTTAATGTTGAGTGTATTTAGTTACCTTATGTTAAACCGATATAATTCTTTCATTTTAATGTATGTGTTTGTCTTGATAATCTCAAATTACAAATATCTGTTGGTCTATCAGCTAGTAGACCTGATGTCCTCTGGTTTGTCATGGGTGTTTGGAGTGTTCATCATTCTCACTGTAGTCTCCTCAGGGCTGTGAAATGAGCAGTTTCTGCTCTGCATCAAACCAAAGCTGAGGAACCTGTAAGATTCTGGGCCAAAATATCCTTTAGCTGGATGAACTGGATGAGTCTAGGGAAGTCAGTATGTAGGGAAGGCACACCCACAGCACTCTGTCCTCTGAAGAGAAGAGAAGTCGTTTCTTAAAAGCATATCCATAAACTGAAGCTTGGCATTGGTGTTAAGGCTGCTGTGTTTTAGTCTGTCTTTGTAAGTGTTGTAACAGATCCAGGAGTCCATCCTCAACTCTGTCTATAGTCCATCTCTGGTCCTTGAAGTCTTCAGGGATCAGACATTGAGCAACACTGCATGTCTTCATCTGTTTAAGAGATTAAAACTATTGTTGCATATACTTCATATTAGGAACACGGTTATTTTTGCTGTATTTTCATCCACATACTGATGAGGGGGAGAGAAAAAAATAAATACTGTCATCATCATCATCATCGAGCATTTTTTATAAACACCAAAAAATGTGATTTAACCCGTTGGAGTCAACGCCTGCGACAATGTGTCCAAATCACATGACCTATTTAACGTTTAAATATTTTGCACCATCCTTTTTCAGAATACTGTCGTCACATTTAGTGCAGGAAGAAACGGTGAAAAAACAGATTTTCTAAGACAAGTGCTTACAACCTGAAAGTGCTTGCAAGTAAAACAACCCCTCACCAAAAAACACCCATGTCAATCAATCAGAAAATAAGATGGCAACATGTTGTTGTTGTTGTTGTTGTGTAGTTAGTGCATAGGCTTGTTGTTCTTTATTGCTTTATGTGCTAACATAAGTAATTTTATTTCAGGTACCTGTGAAAGCAGCTCATTTCATGTCAACAAATAAATTAAAGGGAGTAAATGAAGTAAATAACAAAGTAGTAAATGAATGAATAAAGTCTACAAAAGCTTTGAACAGAGAAACATCCACAGACATACGCAGAGCTTTAATATATTTTCAGGGCTTGTAAACAGGATACAAAACATTGGGATAGTTTTTACATTGAAGCTTGGGTCAGTGTAACTAAGTGTAACTTATTACTAAACTAATAGTAATAAAAATACTTTTTAGAAAAATAATAAAAAACAAATCCAAGGAGAAATAAACATCCCAAACATATGTTTCAACCAGCCTTAGTTCAATATTATAGTTTGTCTTTGGGATGCACAAAAAGATAGAGATCCTGGTGTTTCTGTGTATGAAAAGTAACATGTAGTAATCCAAATGGTCAAACACCAGAGAACCAGTTTTATCAAGCGTTTACCAGCATCTATTTTTCTGCTTTACTGAAAAATGTTGAAAAACATTTACAATCATTAATCTTAAATGTGATTCTCTATTTAAATTCTTGGCTGGTTTAGGTTCCTAATTGTGTTGTGAAAGATAATGATGGATTATAGAGGCTAATAACTATGTTTTCTCTGTGTTTTTCTCAGTTTTGCTGGTTTCCCCCCGTTGAACTTTGAGCTGCATAACAATTTATTTCTAAATGACAAAATGTCATTTAGCTGTAATTTTGATGGATGCTGAAGTGCGACTTAGAACATAATAGTCTCTTGTTTTGCTGCAAATCGCTTGACCATATCTACCAGTTTCTCTGTCAATAAAATGAATACAAACATGGTAGCTGCTTAATGACATTGTAAAGTAATGAAAATTGGGCTTGCTGTTATGAATAGGAACACCTCAATATCTTTACTACTTGATGTGGTTGTAAAGATGCGTCTTATTTGTTGCACATATCCTAATTTGGGTAGTTCAAGTCTTTTTTAGTCGTGAACATAAAGCACTTTTTGAATGAAACAATTAACTTGCAGGTAAACTAAAAACAACAAAAGCTGTAATTAGAGTTTTCTTTGCTCCATAATTCATGTTCCCTTGTGCAGCTCTTATGTAAGCACATAAAAGGTCTCTAACAAACTTTTTCAAAAGTTTTAATTGCTGCTGTGGGCGGCTCTGATTTTCTGCCTGTTTTGATTACATGTAAAAGTATTGTTGCAACAAAATATCAGTCTCAGCATTTCTACACGTGTTTCAGGGTTTCATTCCCCCCGTTGTGATGACACTGTTAAGACAGATTTGACATGGATGCAACTTATAATAACCAATTTCTCTCTTTTCATACTCGTCCCGCTCCTTCCCCATACCTTCCTACATTTCTAATATTTCTTTTTTTTCCTTTTCCTTCCTCCTTTCTCTCTCACTGCTGCTCAGGGCATCAGTAGCCTGTTCAGCTCTCTGAAGGTGGTCCGCCTGCTGCGTCTGGGCCGGGTGGCCAGAAAATTGGACCACTACCTGGAGTATGGTGCTGCTGTTCTGGTCCTCCTGGTCTGCGTGTTTGGACTGGTGGCCCACTGGCTTGCCTGCATCTGGTACACTGTGTTTGAAATGATTTCAAAAGTCATTGAAGAAACCTTCCCTTGTAGTAACATCTAAAGGCTGCTGCTGGCTCTTCTAGGGATTTACCTAACCTCACTGCACCTAATTACTCATGCATGCTCATTGCTTCCTTGTCCCTATCTGTGTTTTAAAAATCATACACTGCTGTTCTGCTTTGTTTAGTTTCTTCCACATGATATTGAGGAATATGCTAATTTAATTTGCCCCATAGCAAGATTAGGGGAACAGTTCCCACATGAAAACGCAGAAACCCACTTCAAATCGTTACTTAATTTCACATAATCATGAACATTTAACACAACAACGTATTGCTCACTGAAATGTAGTCCATGGTCATTTTTGTACATTTCTTGTATTCTTGTAAGTCACTTAAATTACTTAGTTAAATACTTCTAATGTATACTTCCAAAGGTGCATTAGTTTATTTTTATTAAGATTAAAATGAACAGTCCATAAACACACCTAAAGTCTGTCATATGATAAAGGATTAACGATTTCAATAACCGTAATGAATATTTACTGAAGTTGTCAAAAGTGTCAGATTTTATGCGCCCAATTAATGAAAGGAATAAAAACGGTTTACATATTTTTTTAAAGAGTTTTCCTTTCATCTAAATCATAGTTGTGATTGCTTCTGTAATGAAACAGTTCTTTCCTGCATTATGTTGTCTGTCATTTTCTTTGAAGCCTACTATGTTTGCACATTAAACCTGTAATGTTGAACTGCCGCATGCTTTAAATTTGGGTTGGGCAGCATTTTTTTAACCAGAGCACCACATTGTCTTACATAAAGTAAGCAAATGGCCAACAGGATAACTAAATTGATACATATAAATGTATTTGAAAGAAGACGGTGATATTTAAGCACATTTACAGATTTGTTGAAATCAGCTTTCTTAGAATATAATCTCTCATTTAGTCAAGGCTGCTGAAAGTAAATGAAATAAATCAAATCTCAATCTAATTGTTCAGTTGTCAGACTAGCTGAATGTACTTAAACTATTAAACTAGGTACTTAAATGTATTCAAATTCTGATTTTGTCCCAAACAGGTACAGCATCGGAGACTACGAGGTTATCGATGAAGCCACCAACACCATCAAGATGGACAGTTGGCTTTATCAGCTGGCTATCAGCATTGGATCGCCTTACCAATACAACGCCAGCGGTTCTGGAGAATGGGAGGGCGGCCCTGGCAAGGATTCTCTGTACATCACGTCCCTGTATTTCACCATGACCAGCTTGACGACCATTGGATTTGGAAACATTGCCCCCACCACAGACGGAGAGAAGATCTTTTCTGTGGCCATGATGATGGTGGGATGTAAGTACAAGCTATGTGTTGTTTGGGCTTTTTGGTGATTTTCATGGGGCAAACGGGTATTGGCTGATGTTTCTGGAGACCATTTCCACCCAGTAGTTGTCCTCTGCTGCTGTAATATTCTTTGCAGACATTAGAGTTGTCTGAAGGAACGCACGTGATGGAGGTTTGATATGTGCTGACATAATGTGGTGTTTGAAAGGTTCAGGTGTTGTTAGTTAGTCAGTCCAATGCTTTATTTCTACGGTAGTAATTTTAATGATTAAAGATATAGTTGAACACTTAAGACATCTAAGAGGTAATTACTAATGAATTTACTGACGGCTAAATCAGGTTGAAAATTCTTGTTGCACAGTCATTTGTGCAATCACACTCAGAATTCACAACGAATGGACCACAATGAATACTTAACATTTTAACTACACCAACTTTCGACTTATGATATTTATAAGGTCAAAATTTGTGCTCAGGGTACACCCCATCACAAAAGGATAACATCACATCACACCTGGCCAAATGCTAGAAAAGAATGCATTGAGACGCTTTAAACATTCAAACGTGTGACTAAAGGCGTTGTTAAAAACAATGTTAAGAAAAGAGCCCAAGAGAAAAGCATGTTGGAGTTGTCACGGAAATGTCCCAGTGTTGGCCTCATTTGCAGATCATTCTTGGATTAAAAAACATGGTTATTCATAACCATGACGCAAACCAGACACACACATACCTCGCCCTGATGTATACGCTCACAGACTTTTAACATCAGTTCCCCTTGTGAGGACACTTTTTACCTAAACTCTGGACACGCCAAGCCACATTTGGAGTATCATAACTGTGCACTCAGATGAGTGCTTTGGCTTAGTATGAGCTGCCGCAGAGCAATTTAACATTATAATTAAGCAGTAATTTCACAGTCCTGCCTTTGTTGCAAAAGGATTTCTGACTGTCTGTCTATGTTAGGCTTTTGGGCCACGTAAAGTGTCCATATTTTGATAGATTCTGGTCAGCTGTGTGCAAATAGGTTCATTGTATGTTTGACTGCTGTTGTCTCAAGAGACTGTAGTTGGAAGGAATTTGAATTTGCTCACCTGTGTGTGTGTGTGTGTGTGTGTGTGTGTGTGTGTACCTGACATGTGCACCGTATACGGTTTAATTATTGTCATGTATATTGTGTGTAAGGCAGCATATTTTCCTCAGCTGTGTGGACCAGTTCAGTTCAGTTTTGACTGACATACTTTAGTTATATTAGAATGTAAAACAAATATAGTACAATACCCACTCTATATCCTATTTTTACATTTTTAACAGGCTATATCAGGGTTTAACATACCCTGCTAATCATTACCATGATATTCTTGGTATCTAATATTGACTTCTTCACAAAAATCCACCTGATGTTTATATTAGGGCTGGGTATCGTCACTGATTTCTAGAATCGATTCAATTCCGATTCACAAGGTCTCAAATCGATTCGATCCATGATTTGATTTAATTCGATTCGATTTGATTTAATTCGATTTGAATCTGGGAAATTTTGACAATCAGAAATATTATAATTCAGATCAGTACATTTACATATTTTTGTATCTATAAAAAGGAAGCTGACACATGCAAGACTTTATCACAGGTGTGAGCATCACAGCAGATGCCTTTGTGTCAAAGTAGCTGAAGATAAAACACAGAAAAACATGAAGGTGATTTTCCTGTTCTGGGATTTTATAAAAATATTCTGCAGTACATCAAAAACGAAAGAAAACCATTAATCAACACATGAACATTACCTCTGAAGTTACAGCGGTTTTATTAGAGACACAGCTTAGCGTTTTGCATTTTGCATAATTTCAAAAAGTTTAAATTTGTTCAGTATTGAACGGCAGAAATTAGGTTTTCTTTTCGGAAGTATATAAAATGGGAAAAAAAATGTCGGCCGACAGCGCTGTGAACAACAGTAGACTTGTGCGTAACAAGCAAGCGAATAATGAAGAAAACAGTACAGAGAGAGAGAGAGCTGTGCATCGTGGTGGAAACAAAACAGTAAAAGTCAGAGTGAATACATGACGATGTTTATGTGAAGCGTAGTTTGGATCTTCTTTTGCTGCTGGTTCGGTCAATATTGTTTGGAGAGACATCAAACTAACAGCTTTAGAATCGGCGCATAAAGGGCGTGAACACAAAGCGCGACCCGCCGACAGATCAGAATCAGCGAGCTGTCGGCTTTCAGCCCCGACCGTGAGAAAGGCGACATCTTCTGATCCGCGGTTGCGCTGTGTGTTTAAGTCTTTGTGCAGAATCCGTGTTCCTGCTCTCATTTACTGTCTTAGCTGTTTGGTGGTTGTTGAAATTTTGTGAGATTTCACCAGAGATTCTGGCATTTCGGGCAAAAATAAATTTATATTAAAAAATCGATTCAGGATTTTAATGAATCGATTTTACGTTATCCAAGCCAGAATCGATAAATCGATTATAAAAACCCACCCCTAGTTTATATGCAGCAAGCTTTAAGGTTATTATTGAACAGGATATCACAGTTGATTTAAATAATGGAAAACATTAACAGGAAAATAGCTGCTGAAAACGTTTCTCTAAACATATTAAAGGCTTTTGCTTGGAAGCACCATACTGCTGATGAAAGCAGGAGATAACCAGAAAGAACAATAGAAGGCAGCGTGAGGCAGAGATGAAAAATGGAAAATTGTGCTCCCTGTGGTTAACCTGAAGAATCATCTGAACAAATGACTTAGCGATGTAATATTTCACAGTGAACAGCGAATCCTTTTCCTTAAAAAAAAAAAGTAATTCCATTATTCTGCATTTCAGAGAAAAAAAATGCTCACATGGAAATCTCATCCAGCTTCATCTTCAGCTGTGAATCTTATTTGTTCCCTTGACCTTTCCCAAGTTGCCAAAGCCTGACTATAGCTCATTAGTTACAGTTTCACAGGCTCATGGTGGACACTACATAGAGGAATGAAGCACAAGAGTAAGAGGAAAAACTTTGCAGAGTGTTCCCACATGTTATATTTCTTAAAGTAACGGAGTTGTGTGGTGCCTTAAGATTCGGTCCTGGTTTTTATCTGAAGATAAGTCAGGATCTTCTTACACTGTGCATTTTATGTGTGAATACAAGACTTTAGAAAGTAGAAGTCAGTTCAGTTTTATTGAAACAACAAATAACAAAAACAGTCACCTTAAGACCTGATAATAAAAGAAAGGAAACCCCAACAATCACACAACCTTGTATGAACAAGCACTTGGTGACAGTGGAAAGGAAAAACTCCCTTTAACAGGAAGAAACCTCAGGGCTTACGGAGGAGCAGCCATCTGCCCTGACTGACAGATGTTTTTGTCTTTTGTTTTGTCTGATATGGAGGGAAGATATGATGGAGCATTTGTTGATATGAACCTGCAGACAGGATCATGGCTCTGCTAGTTCGAATGGATCAGGACTCCAGTTTCAAATATTATCAGTCCAGTAAAGGGCCATTATGAGTCAATGTCACTCCCGTACAGTTACATCCACAACCTGTTGGGCAAAGACAATTTTTATGCACCATTGCAGTGGATTTTAAATCAGTATGTGATTGAAGTGTAGCCTTTCAGCCTTAATTCAAGGGATTTTACAAACTTACTTTGAGCCATTTTCAGAGGCTCAAAGTAAGGTTGTAAAATCCCTGTGGTAACAGTTACCACAAAATCTCTGTGTTACCCATTGAATTAAAGTTGAAAGTCTAACACTTCAATCACATATCAGTTGTTTGATTTAAAATCCACTGTTGATTCACAAATTGTGGATGAAAACAGCCACCCTCAGAAAGTAGCAGGTTCATTATCGTCAAATTTTATAGTTAATGTGCACCAAAAAGGTGGGGGATGTTTCCGCCTAAAAGAGGTGGAATAAATGCATGAATAAATGTTAACATGAGGCGGTGGCAGTGGTTAGACAGGAGTTGAAGGGTCTGTTAAGCTTCAATGAGACTCAAATTTTCACATGCTGTTTTATAAAACACCATAATATTAGAAAAGCTAATTGCTTGGATTAAAATAACCCCTTCACAATGTTATCCACATGTTGGCAAGTTTGATTTTCTATGCTACCAGGCTGACATAATCTAGTTTGCGTTTCTATTTATTACTGAGATAAGTAGAAAAAATGGGCGATAATGCGCTGTGGACTAGCACTTGGAGTCAAAGTATAGGATAAAATCTGTGAAACTAAGCAATTAGTCCAAAAGCAGACATCATGTGGCCAATGGTTATTTTTAAGTGTTCGCTTGTTTTCAGATCTTTCATTAAAGCATTTGGCAGTTTTCCTCATACGTGTCACGTACAACTTTTAAAGCCAGTTTTCAGTTTGCCAAAACTCCATGAAGACTCTGCCTGCTTGGCACAATTTATTATCCATTCGAGTGGTATAAACAATCTGTTTGATCCTGTTTGTTCAGTCGTTTCTCTAAAAACCTTTCATTGTTTTTGAGGAAGATGAGTTCTCCCCTCCTAAATTGTATTGCAAAAGCATTTCTGTCTGGCATTCTTGATGCTTCTGCTGGCCTGATGGGGCTTGTGTAACAATGTCTATATCCTGGAGGAAAACCTACTTTCAGCTCATCAATTATTTAAGTGTACGCACAGTCTGCAAAACTGCAAATACAGATTCTTACACAGTGTTCTTTTTCTATCAAGCAGTCCTCTGGAGGCTTCGTCAGGGGAAAGACGAACAGAACAGTTTAGGTAGAAAGGTCAAATAGTTATTTTAGCTATGACCTCTAAAATAGGCATTCAAATTGCCAACAGCAGTGTGAGTAGTGTTTTCTATGATTATGTTTCTCAAAATTACAAATGTTTAAGTGAAATCTCTCTCGTTGTACAAGTCGCAAATCTTAAGAACTCATAAGTGTTATCACAACCGCAATATTTTACACAACTCGAATCAGGAATCTTGTACCTGTCTTGTATTTTGCAGTTGTTTCACTTGGCAAGAAATTGCTTTTTTCTGTAGACACAACTGCCTTAGGGAAAAGCTGCTGTACATTATTTATCACATCTTTTATGCCTGAACAATTTAATTACGGTCGCTCTTTTTTTTATCCTGTGCAAATAAGTTATGTGTCTTTAGAACACTGTGGCTGTAGTTAAGCATTTTTGTCGAGTTTATCGTTGTAATCATTAAGTCTTGTTCAGGGCAACATTGTCACGGCCAGCGGGGGCAGACCGTGTGGAGAGTGTGTGTGGTGGACCCAGGCGCGAACACAGGCGAGGAGACGGGAGTGAACTTAAACTGAAAGCGAGCTTTTATTTGGGCTGATGCAGAAGGGAGTAGACAAAACATAACAGGGACAGAGACTGCAACTAACCAAAAACCTAAACTGGAAAAACACTAACCTGACTGAAAGGCATAACTATGATCACTGTGAACAGAATGTTGTGCAGATGCATGGAAACTGTGAACCAAGTGGCGTGACGAAAGAGACATGAACATGACCTGCACGGAACCTCGTCGTGCGGCTGCATGAAAAACAACATAAACCAAATGGCAAACATGAACTGCACAGAATCCTGAAAACCACTTCACTTGACCAGGGGGGAAGTACACAGACGACGCGATGACGAACAAAGGAAGACTGAGGACTTAAATACACACATGAGGTGATCAGGGGAAGTGGAGACACATGAGAACAAAGCTGACTCGAATGAAACATAATGACAATACAGGGGAAAGTAACACCAACTACAATGAACAATGGCTGTATCCCAATTCAGGGTCTGCAGCCTTAAAGTACGCAGCCTCAACGATCCTCAAGGGCCACGTACTCAAAGACCGCTAAGGCCAGAAGTGCGAGGCTTGTGAAATGGGACGGTCTAGCCTCCGTTGCGCTGCCCAGGTTGCCTAGCAACCATGATACTAACAGCTGGAAACATTTCATACGGCTTTGTTTGATAGAAATGAAGGAGAAAATCTTTTGTTCATTTGTTTGTTTGTTTCTACATGAGCTTTGATCATTCTCTGATTAAGGTCAGCTATTGAACGCCGTATATTTTAAAGTAAAGGTTTTAAAACCAAGTTAGTACAAACGTCACTAATGTCACATAACTTTGCCGACATGTGGCCAACAGTAATGTTTTAATGTTCTTCGTTATTAAACATTTGCACATAAATAAGTGACATGATATTCAGTACTTACTTAAAGTTTACTCTTCGGGCGCCCCTCATCCGCCGTTTTTTTTCGGCAAAATTATCCACACCCACCGCCGCGCTATGCATTCTGGGATATGTTGGGCCACGAAGTCTACACCGCCACGTCCTTAAAATTCAGGGAAATGAAGGACGCATTTGAGGGCCGCATTTCGAGCCTTCGAATTGGGACAGCCTTCGTCGTGTCGCTGTGACGTAATCGGCCTTAAAATGCGGCCTTTAAGGCTGCAGACCCTGAATTGGGATGCAGCCAAAGAACACCAGACTCTTACAAAATAAAACAGGAAACACGGAGACATAGACATGGAGATAAAACATGACATGAACTTAACATAACCACATAGACATGAAACATGACATGAACTTAACCGCGTAGACATGAAACGTAGACGCAGAAACCAGGGAGACTGAGTACAGGCGGAGATGACAGAAATAACTAAGAAGATCTGAACAGCAACCTAGAATTTAACTAGATTGAAAATGAATACAAAAATACATAAAACTCAAACACGGGGTCACACGACCCAGTACCGTGACAAACATGGTGTTTGTAAAGTAGTTTTTTGTCAGTCACAGCTCTATTTCGCTCACTTTCTGGAATATTTTCCAGCACTGAATTAGAGTTTTCAGTCAAATTACTTCAAACTTTCATACATATTTAAATATGTATGAAAGAGCAAATACAGTAACACACTGTCCAAGGTTTGTATTTCAAGGTTTGAAATACGTACATTCAGTTTTGTGTCACTGCTGCTCATCCAAATTGTCCTTTTCAAGCACAACCCAAGAATGCTCTACTGGGCTGAGATCTGGTGGCTGTGGAGGCCGTTGGAGTGCAGTGTTTTTCAGTCTTCTGTTGTCTAATTTAGGCCAGTTTGTGCAAAATGTAGCCTTAGTTTCTTGCAGTTAGCTGCTAGGTGTGGTCTTCTGTCGCTGTAGCCCATCTGCTTCAAGGTCAAATGTGTTGTGCTTTCAGTAATGCTCTTCTGCATAACTTTTTTGTAACGAGTGGTTAATTTTTTACTGTTTCCTTCCTATCAGCTCACAGTAGTCTGGCCATTCTCTTCTGCCAGACCATTCCCTGTAAAGCCTGGAGATGGCTGTGCAGGGAAATCGCAGTACATCAACATGTCTGAAATACTCACACCAGCCCGCCTGACATCATCAGCCATGCTTCAGTTATCTTTCTTCCTTATTCTGATGCTCGGTTTGAACTTCAGCTGGCTGTCTTCATCATGTCTACATGACTAAATGTTTTGAGTTGCTGCTCACAGGCTGATTAGATACTTGGACACTGGAACAGGCTTCTCAAGCCAGGACTTTGCATGACATCATGCTGGCTCTGTTCACCTTTTACAGTGGGGCAAAAAAGTATTTAGTCAGCCACCGATTGTGCAAGTTCCCCCACTTAAAATGATGACAGAGGTCAGTAATTTGCACCAGAGGTACACTTCAACTGTGAGAGACAGAATGTGAAAAAAAAATCCATGAATTCACATGGTAGGATTTGTAAAGAATTTATTCGTAAATCAGGGTGGAAAATAAGTATTTGGTCAATAACAAAAATACAACTCAATACTTTGTAACATAACCTTTGTTGGCAATAACAGAGGTCAAACGTTTACTATAGGTCTTTACCAGGTTTGCACACACAGTAGCTGGTATTTTGGCCCATTCCTCCATGCAGATCTTCTCAAGAGCAGTGATGTTTTGGGGCTGTCGCCGAGCAACACGGACTTTCAACTCCCGCCACAGATTTTCTATGGGGTTGAGGTCTGGAGACTGGCTAGGCCACTCCAGGACTTTCAAATGCTTCTTACGGAGCCACTCCTTTGTTGCCTGGGCGGTGTGTTTTGGATCATTGTCATGTTGGAAGACCCAGCCTCGTTTCATCTTCAAAGTTCTCACTGATGGAAGGAGGTTTTGGCTCAAAATCTCACGATACTTGGCCCCATTCATTCTGTCCTTAACACGGATCAGTCGTCCTGTCCCCTTGGCAGAAAAACAGCCCCATAGCATGATGTTTCCACCCCCATGCTTCACAGTAGGTATGGTGTTCTTGGGATGCAACTCAGTATTCTTCTTCCTCCAAACACGACGAGTTGAGTTTATACCAAAAAGTTCTACTTTGGTTTCATCTGACCACATGACATTCTCCCAATCCTCTGCTGTATCATCCATGTGCTCTCTGGCAAACTTCAGACGGGCCTGGACATGCACTGGCTTCAGCAGCGGAACACGTCTGGCACTGCGGGATTTGATTCCCTGCCGTTGTAGTGTGTTACTGATGGTGACCTTTGTTACTTTGGTCCCAGCTCTCTGCAGGTCATTCACCAGGTCCCCCCGTGTGGTTCTGGGATCTTTGCTCACCGTTCTCATGATCATTTTGACCCCACGGGATGAGATCTTGCGTGGAGCCCCAGATCGAGGGAGATTATCAGTGGTCTTGTATGTCTTCCATTTTCTGATGATTGCTCCCACAGTTGATTTTTTCACACCAAGCTGCTTGCCTATTGTAGATTCACTCTTCCCAGTCTGGTGCAGGTCTACAATTCTTTTCCTGGTGTCCTTCGAAAGCTCTTTGGTCTTGGCCATGGCGGAGTTTGGAGTCTGACTGGTTGAGGCTGTGGACAGGTGTCTTTTATACAGATGATGAGGTCAAACAGGTGCCATTCATACAGGTGACGAGTGGGGGACAGAAAAGCTTCTTACAGAAGACGTTACAGGTCTGTGAGAGCCAGGGATTTTCCTTGTTTGAGCTGACCAAATACTTATTTTCCACCCTGATTTACGAATAAATTCTTTACAAATCCTACCATGTGAATTCATGGATTTTTTTTTCACATTCTGTCTCTCACAGTTGAAGTGTACCTCTGGTGCAAATTACTGACCTCTGTCATCATTTTAAGTGGGGGAACTTGCACAATCGGTGGCTGACTAAATACTTTTTTGCCCCACTGTATATACAGGAATAACTGGTCTACTGTACAGTCTTTCTGATGAAATATTCCAGAGTTTTACCTGTATAAGGTTGCAGGTAAAAATTAAACTTTCAAAAAGATCTGGATATTGTGAACATTGTGAATAATATTTTTTATTTTAAAAAATCAACAATATTGTCCCTGAAAATGTTCGTTTTCATGCTGTGTTTTGATTTTCAGCTGAGAATCAATCCCGACTCAAAGCCTGTGGTTTGATATCTTTGATATCTTCTGGCTGGAGGGATGATCCGTGTCCTTCAGCTTTATTCAGTATAGATTAAGGATGTGGAGTTCACTTGAATCAAAAATGTAAGCGTTTTTGCAGAAAGCACTGCTGTTTGGATTTAGGGGTTGAAAGATTTGTTTTTGGAACAAACAAATAGTTTTTGGCAACCTGTCGTATCATCTGACTTTGTCCATTTTAAGGACAGGGAAACAAAGCAACACACATCCAGCTTGCAGCTTGCAGCCAATGGCTATTTTTAGGTGTTCACGTTTGTTCTTAGCCTTCCTTAAAGTGTTTGGTGGCATTAAGCAGTGTTTCTCTTACACATCCTATAAAAATGTAAAAAGCCAACTTTCTCTGCTTGCCAAATATCCAAAAGATTCCAGCCTGTAGAAAGTGTTAAGTTTGTCCATTTTAAAAACACTATGAAGATTTCTTTTTTTAATCAGCCACTTTGTGAAAGCCAACATTTTGGAAAAGCAGTGTTTTTATAATTTTCCCTTTAACTAATCTGTTTCTAGCCTGAGGTTTAGTATCTGGGCCAAGCCAGAACCTCCTTGGGCCGCACTACATATTGTTTATTTCTGGCACCTGGACCTTAAACAGCCTCGGCTCCGTAGTAAACAATAGAGAGACATGATATGTTTTTCAGTGTCTGTTCTGTCTGGCTGTGACTGATAGTCCTCTTGGCATGGCAGCCTCTCACACAGGCTGTGGGCAGTTTTACTGATCTCAGCAAGCAAGTGCTGATAGTGGGACAGATTCATTTCGCTTTCTGGATTTTTCCCGAGACTTACAGTGCATTACAATATAAATAGTCAGATTTACACCACCGTCAAGCTGCAGGAGAAAAAATATTTCCAACAAGGTGCCATTTAAGCATGGTTTATAAGCTTGAAGCGTTATGCCTGTGTTGTAGTCCACAGATCAGTCACTGCTGTTCTCATTAATAAGGATTTTGGAATGCCGAGTTGTGAAAATACATTTCTCTGGCATAATACCCATGATGTCATCAAAGAGCAACTCAGTACCAGCTCTTTAAAAAGTTCCATGTTCCTGAAATTCCTTTAAAAAAGGAAAATATTGCTTAGGGAAAGCTTGGATTAATTTGAATTCATTCAATTAATCTTTAGTTAATGTTTCAATTTATGCAATGCTAATGTAAAAATGTAAGAAGAAGAATGTTTGTTCTAAAAATATTATAAAATTGAATTGAATAACCATACCCCAAATTTAATATTGCACATTTATGTTAGAAAAATACATCATATTATCATGTTATTTTATAAGGCTGAAGTAATGTTACTGACTAAGTTTTTATGTGTTCTGAATATTTTGCAAATACTGAGCAGTGCTGTAACAATGTCACCAGCTGGTAATGTTGAACTCCATAATCTTGGATTATGTAACGTAACTGTGTGGTCGTAAATGTCCTCTTTTGTCTCTGTAGCCACACTCACCTTTGATGTCACAGAGCACTAACATGTGAGATGGTGATCAAAAACTTTCAGTTGGTGTTACAGATGCATCAATTAAACTTCAAATATCTGCTGACACTGACTACTCATCCGGTATCTGTGTTAAATTTTTATGCTGTATTCGTCACACTGAGGCATGGGAATCCGATTGGAATACAAATTATTCTTTAAATGTGTAAGGCAAAATCTAATTTGACATTAACACTCCAATGTGCAATGAAGATGTAACAAATAGTGATGGTGATGTGTGTAGAGTGAAGTAAATGAGAGAGAATATGAAGTGAAAGACTATTAAAATGTTAATGGAGTTGATGACAACATGTTATGTTGCTGTAAGTGTAATAAAGTAAAAGGTATTAAACTGAACCAGATATCTTCAGGCCGCTACAGCTACATTAGCATAACAGCCTTTGGCAGCCATTCCCCAACTCTCTGTGAATGGTACTCATGACCACTGTTTAATTGTCATTGATCAGTAGTCATTGATCAGTGGTTGTTGTACAATGGTCTAGAGATGGCACGATACCACTTTTTTATGTCCGATACCGATATCATAAATTTGGATATCTGCCGATACCGATATGAATCCGATATAGTGTTTTTTAATCAATAAAACTGTTTTTTAATATCTTGCTGCATTTTGTATAAGTTCATACTCAAGTTTAAATAAATAACAACACTAAAGCTATTCTGTTATACCTGTATGTAAAAAATACACTGCACCCAAAATATTTCATAGTTCAGCAACACTGATCAATCTAATAACCTTAAACCTGCTCCATCCTCCCTATTCTGGTATTTTAAAGAGTACTTAGCAGAAATATTAACCAACCTAGCTAATAGGGTTGCAAACTCCCAACAAAAAAAAATAGGGACCCACCCTCCACCTCATGATGCTTAATCAACGTAATCAACTTTAATTTGATTCAGTGTGAAAAAAAATGCACAGAAATAAATTATTTTTCAGAATCTATAATCTATAATTAATCTATAATCTATAATTAAATAGATTCAATTCAATCATCTTTCTTCAACAGAATTGCAGACTGCACAGATGGTATCTTCCCAAAAGAAAAAGTACTATAGCTTACTAGGGTATATTAGACTTAACAGTTACTATATACAGTAATGAACTTCTATATATTTTACATAAGATTAAAACTTTGGGTGTAAGATTCAGATAATTAATTATTAAAAGCGAGACATTTTAAATGAGAATAAGAAAGAAAAGTATGTCTTTGTGCCCCCTTTTCCCTGTTCATGCCCTATCGGCCCCCCTGGCTAAACTTTGCTAGATCCGCCCCTGCACAGTTACCAGCCGTCAGCTGCGTAGAAAAAGATCCTGGTGTAGAAAGTAATATTAAATAAATTCTAACAACAGCTTATCAAGCTTAAACGTGCTGCTGTTGTTCAGCCGCTGGTTTCCTCTTTCTGGTGAGAAGTGGGCCAAAAACAAACAAGAGAGACGGACTCGCGACAGAAAAGCCGATCAGCTGATCATTAAGCAGTTTCATGACTGAAGTAGCAGCAAGAGAGAGAGAGAGAGAGGCAGTCGCTCCATATATCGGTTGTTAAGCTTAACGTGGGAATGCTTTACAAACATTCAGAGATGAACTTACACCCTTGCTTTACTTCTCTCTGGGATAACTTCCTCGGAGATGAAATGCCGGTTTGGTAGCGAGGCTACAAATACACACAGCTGCTCTTTCACGTGAGCACACTGCTCCGATGTGCTACGGTTATGAGCTGAGTGCCTTTTTGATATTTAATGGATCGGATTACATTTTTATTTCTCTCCGATATCCAATCCAGTAATTTACGTCAGTGTCGGACCAATACCGATACGTAATATCGGATCGGTCCATCTCTACAATGGTCATTACAATTTGCATATCAGTGATCAAGAAATTGACCTCACAGCCCATTGTTCCTCAGTGGTACTAGCTTCAGTCTTTATGCAAATGTATGTTTATAAGGTTGAGGAAACCTGCAGTGAGCTGAGACTGAAGAATCACTTGGATGACTGACTAAATGTTTCCCCCCCTGAAAACACTACGTCCAGATGAACAGAGTCAACTTTTTGACATCAGCATAACATTTGACACATTGACCTCACATAAAAGTGTCAGATGTCCACTTGAATTGTGGGTAATGCAGTTGACAGATTTTGGTAGACTGTATAGAATAAAAAGATAGATGTGACAGATTTATTTTGATGTTTTTATCTTTTTCTAACCTACCCCACAATAATTACAGCATTTTATGGGAATATAATCACTTTTCAAAGAGTCATGACTCCAATCAACATCAGCAAACGTCAGCAGAACACTTGTGAAATCTAATTGATTTCCTTATTGATTTGCCTTATTGTAATTAGCATTGCAGTCTTCTCTGTGAATTAAAGAGCTAATGTCAAAGACAAAGTGTCATTGAAACAGGGCAAGCACCTGTGAAAGAGACTTTTAATCATTTGCCAACACATACACACAATCCTAGTCCTTTTTTATTAACCCTGTAGCTGGTCTATCAAGTATTAACAACAAAGTATTATTGTTATTTATAGAGCATAAAAGTAACAAACTCTTAAACAGCTACAAAAGGACCTATTCTTAATGCAACCATTCACACCGACCATGAAAATGAATGGGAACTTATTGATTAGGCCTACATATAATATTTCACGTTACCTTTGTTAATCAAATAAAAGCGAACAAAGATGCATTGTGTCATTTTATATGTTGAAGAGCTAAGGCTGACCCTGATGGAAATATATTGTTTAGAGACTTTGTTGATCTGATGAACATTTTCAACAAATTATTTTAAAAAGACAGATTAGATTAGATGAAGAGACGACGATGTCCGGGTCAAGTGCAGCATGTCAGGTTTTCTGCCTGTTTAAATGCTTGCCTGTCCTCTTTCATTTATTCAAAGTTAATCTCTCGTGACAAATGCTCTCAGTTAGGGACAGGAGGCCAAGTACAACACAGATGTCTTGCCTTGAGGGAAAATGGCACTTAGCTCAGTCCTAGTGAGCCCTGCTTGGTCCTGTGTTTGAGTGTTTTGAGGCACTGACATGCCAAGTTTGGAAGCAGTGAGTTAGGTAGCATCAAGGACAATTATAACTACTTAAAGGATGCAGATTGTTTCTATATGGTTGAACACATCTTCAAGGATGGCCTGGCCTGTATTTGTATAGCGCTTTTACTAGTCCCGCCTAGGGCCCCAAAGCACTTTACACACCCAGTCATCCACCCATTCACACACACATTCACACACTGGTGGAGGCCAGCTACAGTTGTAGCCGCAGCTGCCCTGGGGCAGACTGACAGAAGCGAGGCTGCCATATCGCGCCATCGGCCCTTCTGGCCAACACCAGTAGGCGGTAGGTGAAGTGTCTCGCCCAAGGACACAACGACCGAGACTGTCCGAGCCGGGGCTCGAACCGGCAACCTTCCAATTACAAGGCGAACTCCCAACTCTTGAGCCACGATCGCCCTGATCTTTTGTATCCTCTATTCTATTTGATTCTGTTGTGTGTTTCTACTCAGTGACAGGAACATCCATCCATCCATCCATCCATCCATCTTCATCCGCTTTATCCGTGGCCGGGTCGCGGGGGCAGCAGCCTAAGCACAGAGGCCCAGACCTCCCTCTCCCCAGCCACCTCCTCCAGCTTATCTGGGGGAACACCAAGGCGTTCCCAGGCCAGCCGAGAGATATAATCTCTCCGGCGTGTCCTGGGTCTGCCCCGGGGCCTCCTTCCGGTGGGACATGCCCGGAACACCTCACCTAGGGGGCGCCCAGGAGGCATCCTTGTCAGATGCCCGAACCACCTCAGCTGGCTCCTTTCGATGTGGAGCAGCAGCGGCTCTACTCTGAGCCCCTCCCGGATGGCCGAACTTCTCACCCTATCTCTAAGGGAGAGGCCAGCCACCCTTCGGAGGAAGCTCATTTCTGCCGCTTGTATCTGCGATCTCGTTCTTTCGGTCACTACCCACAGCTCGTGGCCATAGGTGAGGGTAGGGACGTAGATCGACCGGTAAATTGAGAGCTTCGCTTTTACACTCAGCTCCCTCTTCACCACGACGGACCGGTGCAGCGTCCGCATTACTGCAGCTGCAGCCCCAATCCTGTCTGTCGATCTCCGGCTCCCTTCTCCCATCACTCGCGAACAAGACCCCGAGATACTTGAACTCCTCCACTTGGGGCAGGAACTCATCCCCGACCCGGAGTGGGCACTCCACCCTTTTCCGGCTGAGAACCATGCGAACCAAGCTCTTGCAACGGCTGTATGTGACAGGAACATCTGGATGACATATCTGTTGGCAGCATATACTGACTAGAAAAACATGCAACTAATCTATGAATCAATGTTACTGTAGAAGCATTTATGCCACACTATCCACTTGTCTTCTCTGAAGACACAGGAATCAAATCCATCTGAACTGATAACCTTGGTGTGTTATCAAATGTTATTCATCACATACACAAACATACAAAGTACAACATGCAGTGAAATGCATGTGTCCCAACAGACAGGCTGTGGACGTGGTCACGCCATCTCACCTTAGAGAAACTCCCTGAGGTGGGAATTGAACTTGCGACTCCCACTCCAAAGGTGTGTAGTCATACCACTACTTCGAGAACAGTTTAAAGCTGCCATGCATGACCAGTGTTACTGTTTGTAGCTAACCATGGGTTAGCAGATCAATATACGTTAACTACTTTGGCTCAACTTTGCTACAGACCCCCTGCCCCAGAGTTGTAGCTGTGCTGTTTATAACACAGTGAACTGGGAACACATGTAACCTTCACTGATTCCTTGGTGCTTGTTTGGTTTTGAGAACTGACAGAACATTTGCACCTGAAAATGGCTGATGGTTAACAAGCAACTCCATCATCAAGTCATATTAGATAAACATTTTCAACGTCAAATACTTTGCATTTGTTTGTGAAATATTCTTTCATGTATATTAAAGTGCTTTCCACAGTGTACATTAAAGGTTAACTTGTGATTTTCCATATTTTTCATGTAGTTTTTGAATCCTACCTGATAGTCTAAATACTGAAAACAGTGAAATTCTCTGTAGCACTGTAGCTCAACAGTACAAAGCCTCAGCACACACTAAATCTCGCAGAGAGGCTCAAGTAACAAAACACTATTTCTAGACTGTGCAGTGAGAGCTTTTATCTATCCAGAAAGAAAAGCACAAGTCAGTTCAAGGACATAACTCTTTGTTTTCTGACAGACTGATAATAAGTAATACTCCCATCATCATTCAGCAGTTATTGACTCTCTGTTGCCTCTGAATGACAAAGCAGACAGCCGAACCCGGGCTGTCTGCTTTCCATCTGACCATCACTCCTTTGGTCCTTTTGTCAGTGCTTCTGTCTGGCAGACTGAAAGTCAATCTGTGACTGAGTGTCTGTTTGTCGTCATTTCAAATAATCAAACCAGAATGAACCATGGGAATGACTCTCAGTGGAGCAGAGATCGTTCTGTACCGCTCCTCCTTCGTGCTTCCCTCTGCCCGTCTCTCTCCCAGCTGTCCGCCCACACGTCTTACACCCAGTCTGTCATGAGACGGTTCAGGATTAATGGGCCTGCTTAACAGTATCTGCGGCCATCAGCAGAGAGCCAAGAAACCTCTCTGAACTCATGTATACCTCCCTGTTAGAAGGCTTGACTCACAAGCGAAGCGACAGCACAGACTTCTGAACCCAAACACCATGAAACTTTGATCAGCACCATTAAAGAGCCATTAGTATAATAGCCCTTAATGATTTTTAATTTAATTCCATTATACTGTATGTAATTACATAGTAGAATTATCACATTGTGGAATACTTTCATAGCTGCTGGGCCACCTCGGCTCATCCCACTTAAGGTATGGGTGAGCAGCAAATTCTAAAATACCTTTTTAGAAATGATCCCAATATTTTCACTTCACCACTTTTTACATAAAAATAAAACGCTTCCATCTGTACAGATACCACTTAACTGATTATAAGAAACACCAGTCATACTTAGATAGGGAGAGTGTCTTCATCTGATATTTTCTATGAAGAGAAAAGAAATTTAAAAAGGATATTAAATTTTGTTTCAGGTTGCAAATTTGAATTTGTTCTGTCAAACATTTTTAGTTAGCTTTGCTCCGTTACCGAGCACAGTTTTGCAGTGCAATCATGCATATGCAGCGAGTGCTAACAGTAAATCTCAAAAGCAAGATTCTGTCTGGTATTGCTTGATCGCTATCAAGACCTGTGTCACATGCCCTTAATTTTGAGAAAATTTGATCTGTGGTTACATCCCAACAACTTACCTGAGATCAATCAGCTGGAAGAGGACTCGGTGCCCGAGACCACTTCAGGTTCAGTTCAGTTCAGTTTTATGACCCAGAGTGTTTTCTTTACCATTCACTCATCCATCAGGTTCAGAGTGAATACCAAGCATGGCAGAACCATTGGATGTGTTGTTTTAACGAATGAGGTGACTTTGAACGGGACGGCAACCAAATCCAGACTGTTTTTGTTAAAAGTGCAATCACAGTACTGTTTAATCACACCTATGAGATTTTATTTTTTTCAATCAGCAGAGAATTTAAATCCACAAGATTTGTTAAAATCACTAAATCTACAGGGCAGAATTATCTACCTCGAATTGTCAGAGTGCAATATTCAAAGAGTCCCTAAAACATTCATAGGGTGGCAGAAATGAGCTGATGTAAAGGGACACTGTTCTCTTTAATATTTTGTTGATGCTGTAAAGTCAGCATCACAGATGCCAAAGGCGCACAGAAACACTTGTTCAGCCTTTATGGTTCTGCTCATGCAGCAGTATTGAAACAAAATAACGCTCCTTAACCTGCTAATTATGCTGAGAGGATTGGTTTTCGTCACAATGTTCCGGCCAAGCAATGAGTACATACATTTTTCCACATGGGTGTGTGGTATTCTGAGCTTTTATTATTACCTTTGTCTGCCACTTACATTAATTATGAAGAAACTATGCAGAGGTGTAATTTTGAATTTTGAACTGATAGTATGAGGGTATAGGTGGCAATATTCCTTACAGTATTTAATTTAATTTAGCAGCATCTAAAGTGCTTCACATCATGCTTAAAAAAGCTTCAAATGCTGCTAAATCTCAAATATGGCATCATACTTAAGGTGCTTTAGCCTAAGCACAGTCACTGTGCAGTTACTGCAAGCTGCTTTACAACCCACTGCCCCTTATATCCTCCTTTCATGCTGCACCAGACGTGATCTTTGTCACGTGTTGTCAGTGACGTCCACCTTGCTCTGTTTTAAGCTGCTGCTTTCCCTCCCTCTAACTTTCCATGTACGTATGTAAAAGTGCATGATGACTTATATGACCAAATACAAATTACTGCAGTGACAATCTTCTTTTAACTATAGTTGTCCTGACTGAAATATTAACATAAGATAAGATAAGATAAGATAACTCTTTATTGTCATTGCACAGTCATACATAGTACAATAGTACAATGAAATTGGAAAACTGTCCTACGTCGGCGCTACATATAACACAACACAACACGATATGACACATCACAACGCAACACAAACAACACAACACAGTATAATAACTTAGTAATAAAAAAGAAGAATAAGTGTATTTGTATTGCACACTGTTATTATTGCACATTAATTATTATTGCACCTTGTTATAAATATAAATATTATTATTGTTATTGTTTTAAACATTGTTACCTCCCCCCTAAAAAAGTCCAGGGAGGTAGCCAATCAGGTCAGCTATTTGCATTGATCAGGGCTATTGCCCTGTTGTAAAAGCTGTCCTTGAGTCTAACATGGCAAAGAAAAAAACAGATAGCAGATACAAGCAGCCAAAATGTACTTTGTGGGGTAGCGGCAAATATTTTTAGACACAGAGTGATGAACTGAGACATTCAGAAAGACCTCAGAGTAGAAGTGCTGCTGTTCCACACTGAGAGATGTCAGCGAAGGTGGTTTCATCTTGACAGTCCTGTATTTGTTGTCTATTCAGTGCAGTAAGCGCTTTTCATGTGTCGATGCCATTTTCCTTGTTATCTTGAACGACTTGAGTTGTCAAATGCCAAGGTTTTAATTCGACATCTCTGGCACACACACATCTGTTTAAAGGTTTAATTGTGGAGTAGATGAAGAAGTGTTTTTGCTTTTGTTTTTTCCGCAGTGGCTTCGAGGGAAATAACAGTTATTTTAGAGCACACACAGTAATTACAGTCTGAAAAGCATTGCATAAGTCTTGTGTGAGACCTCTCTATCAAACTAAAACTCAATGGGATTCTTGCATTTTCCCGCCTCCAACTGACGCCGCTGCTTCGAGTTTTCTTGTTCTTGACGCTAAAACTGGCACTCTGAAAAGGGCATGGAAAACCATGACTCGGAATCAAACATATTTCCGAAATGGAATCGAGCTTTTTTAGTGAGAGAGAAGTTCAGCTTCAGCACTGTATTTTTTTTCTTATGTTTTTATCTGTCAAGATTGAAAAAGTAATCAACAGATATTGATGGAGTGTAACCCCTGCAGTGTTTTCTTAATGATACAGAACAGAAAGGTGTGAAAGTAATCCAGCAGGACATCTGGATCAAAGAGGTGAGGCAGGTTGAAACCACAAAACAATGAAAAAGTGGCTGCACTCGGATGTGCCGTTAAAGCTCCGCACAGCCAGTGAGTGGAAACTGACATTAGCAAGTCATTAAGGCAAGCACAGAGTCTTACTGGTATTTCCCAATGAATATACCACTGTAGTGAGGCAGGTTCACTTATGTCCAATACAAATGACCTTTTTGAGCAAAAGAAATGGACTCCAGATTCTCCCCAAAAGTCCTTTTTCATTCCATCTTCCCCCCAAAAAACCCTAAATAAATCAGTCAGACTAAGGGCACCTGTATTAGAGTTAAACACACCATCTTGCACCACTTTTGAAGAAGATAATCTTGGGAGATCGGGATTTGGCACAAATACTCCTGTGAAAAAGAAAATATCTATCTTCAGGCTTCTGACTGACAATAACTATCAGAGTTACCTTCACGCTGACTGAAAATCTCTCTTTTTTAAGGTAACTACAGTATGGGTTTCTAACAGGAACCAGACAAACTAGTATTTTTGTGCAATGCAAAAGCAAAGGAAAATAAGGTGAGGCAGTACAAAAATCACAAATGATCACACAAACGAGGCTGGTCATCAGCTGGATGGTAATACTGGGTGGAAGATTGCAATAGGTTTAGCTTGGGGAGCCTGATTTCTGTGGGTTTTTAAGGGGAGGAGACTTACGAGACTCAAAGGAGGAAAGGGGAGGACAACATTTAAAAAAAGAGGTGAAAAAATCACAGAGGGAAGCTCTTCTGTTTGACGTCTCGCCCTCGGCTAAGTATCTATCTGAATTAAAACCCTGCCTTATAAGAAAAGTGCTCCAGTAGTGTCTCCTCTGGAACTGGTTGCTGCTTCCACACAATCTCATGACAAGTTTGGGTTTCACAGAGTGGATTGGAAATGCTCCTGACCTGCCACCCCCACCCATCTATCCCAGCCCACTAATTCATCTCTTGACAGAGTCAGAGGCCCGCGGGGGTGAGACGGGGAGGTAAGGGGAAGAGAGAAGGAGATGGAAGCATGGAGAAGAGAAGGCGGGTTGATGAAAATGATGCAGAGAGGCTTGGGGGAGCAAGGGAATAAAGTGGTGGAGCTGCAAGGAAAGAGAAGGTGGTGAGAACAGAAAGCGGGGACGGCAGAAAAATGGGGCTCGCGAGGATGAGAAAGGAGACAGGAAGAGTGGGGGAGGACGGTAGGGGAGGAAGGGAAGGACGGCAAGACCGAGAGAAGAGGAAGCAGCTCGGCGTGTCGTTTTCCCCTCTGGCCTCTCAGCTGAGATGCTCTGATTAGTTTGGAAAGCAAGAGCTGGAGAGATAGAAACACGTACACTCAGAAACAATTGGATGAAATGTGCTCTGTATTGTTGTGCTAGCTCATCCTGTGGGAGACTGGACTGTGTGTGGCCTCTCTGACAGCAGCAGTCGTGAGGCAAGTAGTCCTCTAATCCATAAGGAGCCACCGGGTCCTTTGTTTTGGCCACTTTTTTCTTTCATCCTCCCCTTTCTTTATCTTCTCTAATGATCCCTACTTTTCCTCTCACCCAATGCCATTTTCTCAGAGATTTGTTTCTCTCCCTCTGACTCATCAGAGCTGGGATTAATCTGTGAACATTAGGTTGACCAGTTGTAGACAGCCTTCTCCTGAAGACTACATCCATCGGTTTATCACAATCAGGTTTCCTGAAAAGCAGAGTTACTGAAACACTGGATTACTTGGCCCTGTGGTGATTTTTTAAATGTGTGGATGTACTTCAGTTTGTTGTTTTGACTGAAATATATCGATTGTATAATATATCCAGTACTTTTTACTGGTATTGTCGTCACCCCGTTGGCTGTTTCCTGACAGGCAGTGGATGATGTAAACACATAACTTTGCTACAATGATAACTCAGGATGTCAGTATTATTTTGGGATGAAGACCATGCTGCATGTTTCAGGTAAACAGCTAATATTCTGCTAATTTGTGTTTCATTTTAAGACCAACCAGGAAAATCATCATCAAACAGAATATTAGTCCAACTATTGTTCTTATAACAATGCCGATCAAAAATGTAGTTTAAAAATGACGTAACTATGGTTTTCACATCTAAAGTATTTTGGAGCCACAGAGATTCTGTCCTGTGAATAACGTTCCCACACAATGACTCTCTCAGTATTGTATTTCAGGTTGTCCGATCAGTTGTGATCGTGCCATTTTTTCACGAGTGTCTCACGGTGACTGAGATCCCGTGGCTTCAGGCTTGGCGCTGCTCGCCATGTACACTCTGTAAAAAACCTAAGATGATGATTTGGACACCCTGAGAAAAAATGTTAAGCCTCCATGATTTTTCTACCATTTTTATTATTACCCACCACTTCATATGATACTGTACGACTGTTTGATTTCTTTTTTTTTTTTTTTTTTTTTTTTTTTTTTTTTTTTTTTTCCTTCCTTTCTCTTTTTTTTCTTTTTTTCCCTTTTCCTCTTTTACAATGATAGGGTATAATTATCTATTACAGAAGAATGTATAGAAGTATGAGGACAGAGAGACACTGTTAAAAGTTATGAGCTGTCTTGATGCAGAGAAAGTGGAGTTTGTCATCCTGGAGCTTCTGCCAAGATTGAATGATGCTCTGCCTCTGTGGTCAAGTTCAGACATAGGCTTTAAGCAACCATGAGCCACTGATAAGCATGATAGATTAATAAGCATGTATAAAGTGGACTTGTTAAATAGCTCTGATAGGAGAAAGTCAATGAGCACGCAATAAAGTGGACTTGTTAGGGACAGTTTACCATCAGCCTTGATAAAGTTTAACTTCATTTGTATTGAAAGACAGACTTTAAAGAAGATTCTTATTTGAAACTGGTGATAAAATCCAGGTCAGATACAGTTACATACAAGCATACAGTACACACTACTGCTCAAAGGTCAGAGGTCAGTTAGAAAAGTCCCTGATTTTAATAGAAAATTGGCTTTAATGTAACATCACATGAAGGTTATCAGTAATGTTTCACAGCTTTAATCAAATTCTTCATCATCCATAAGTTGTGAAGGAAAAATGTCTGCAAGCGTGCAGGAGCCCATTTTTAGAGACAATCACTCCTGTGTCATAATGTTCATTGAAGTTTATCAGGTCAGACGACCAACAGATGATAAGAAATATAATCTTACTAATTATTAGAGTTGAAAAGTACTTTGCTAAGCAAAATTCAATGAGGTTAGGCTGGAGCTTGAGACGTTAACATAACAGGTTCAGTTGGTGATGCATGAAAGAAAATAATTTTCTTCTACAAATCTATTGGAGAATTCTGATTGTAAGAAATGAAAAATATTCAAAGAGTGAAACTTTTTAAAAAAGTGAAGGTTTTGTGCAGCTGGGTGTTGCAGCCCCTTTAGAGGAAAATGGAAACTTGGTTTCATGAGGTTTTTTTTTTTTTTTTTTTTTTTTTTTTTTTTTTTTTTTTTTTTTTTTGCCTGTCCCGTTTGGTTCTTTTGCCATCAGAATTATTGTCTAAAGGCGAAGAAAGATGCCCAACGGATTTTCTTTACCAAATTGACCATCCCAGCTTTGCCGTAATGGTCCATTTGATTCACCTTTTATTCTTTATTTTATTTTCACTTGCTGAATACGGGACAGACTTGACTGGGGGAAAGAAAAGGGAGAAAGAAAGAGGGGAAGAAAAACAGTTGAGAAGAGGGACGGGGGAGAAGGGCAAAAAACAAAAACCAACAGAATAAGCAGAAGAAAAAAAAAAAAAAAAAAAAAAAAAAAAAAAAAAAAATACATATATCGATCACCTGGATCACCTGTCGAGAAAGAAAAAAGAAAACAAGCAGAAGAAAACGAGAGTAATACAATAAACCACATCACAATGATATATGGGAATATGACAGTAAATACTAAATATTAAACATTATTGTGCAGCACGTAAGATCGACAGCACAGTGTGCATTGAGGTAGGAGCCAAAAAGGGTGTAGTTTGTGTGTGTGATCACCCGTGTGTACACCTGTGAGCATGGACGCGCTTGTTTTCTTAAAAGGTTCCCTCATGTAATGATCTGCTAGAGGGTGTGGGGGGCCACTGCCCCGTCCTCCAGGGCATGAAGCAGGTATGGAGGAGATCAAAACCCCAGACATCCAGAGGCCCCCAGAACACAAGAGACCAAGGAAGACCAACAGAGGGGCAGCCGCGCCACTGTCCCAGAAAGAGCTGAGGAGAGTCCCAGATGAGGGGTCACCCAGCAGCCACGGAGCAGAAGCCAGGGGGGGCTGCAGTGACGTGCCCGTGAGCTCCGCCGGCAGCCAGCTGTGCCTGAGTGACCGAGCCCCAGGCCGAGAGGCCGGGGGCACCCCACCTCCGAAGTGGCCCAAGCGAGCCCCAGGCTCCAGGCCCCGATAAGCAGCCGCCAAGGAGTGAGCCGGTGTGTACCCGGACGCCCACCCCCGGACACAAAGAACCACCAACGCACCGACGTCTGAGGGAATCCGCCCCCGGCAGGGGAAGTGGTGGGGGGAGATAGGCCTCCAAACCTTGGAGGGCCTGAGCTGTCCTCAGAGAGGTGGCATCTGATACCCAACCTGACATACAGACACAGACATACAGGCACACACAGATACAAACATCCATTCCCACCCTCATGCTCTCATATGCACTTACTCCACACTCAACCAACGTGGAGACAGACATAAAGAGACGCTGTACACACAATCACACTCCCCAAGCGTACTCTATGAACCGGGTCTAGGTACCCTTGCCCCTGGAGGGGGGAACTGCACCCAGACCCAGGTTGTGTTACCCTTTTCCCTGCAGTGGGGAGAAGCAGACCGCCCCGACTCCGCAGCAGCAGGGAGGCCCCACACTCCGGACCCCAGTCGGACGGCCAACTCCTCCTCCTAGCCCCCCTGCTCCAGCAGAAAGCAGAGAACGAGGGTGAGAGAAGACTCCTAACCTCCCTCCACCCGCTCATTGTAGTGTTGATGTATGTGTGTTCTAAGGTGCGTTTAAAACCCAGGAGGGCATGGAGCTACCTGCCAGAGAGCAGCAGGTAAGCGCATAGTCCCTCCTGCTAGCCCTCAATGTCTACGTGTATTTAAAATTGAGAGGTGGGCAACGACGCCGGGGGTGAGGTGTACACCCTGATGGTAATTGGGATTCCGTGTAGCGTGCCCACCCCCAAGATCGACTGTTTGATTTCAATTCAGTTTAATTTCTGTTAGTTTCCACAGTGAATTTTCTTTTTACAGTTTAGTGTTATTGTTTGATTAGTCTTTTTAGTTTTTAATGTATGAATGATATGTTTAAGAGGCAAAATTAAGGGAAATCAGGCCAGGTAATATAACAAAAACACAGAATTTTTTGAAAGCAGCTGACTCGCTGTCCTGTAGACTTACAGAGACTCAATAAACACGTCCATCAGTGGTTCATCAGGCAACCATAATACCCTTGGTACAGATACTGTACAGCAGTTTGGGTCAGTTTAATTCAAGACAACCGTTTGTGTGATAACTGTACAGGTTCTTATGTTGCGGTTTTCAGAGCACTCAAATTATGCCTCATTCACACATTCACACAAGCACCTTTTTTCTACACCTCAGTGCTCTTTATCACTCATATTCACACTCTGATCAATACATCTAAAGTCAACTTGGGGTTAGTATCTTTTAGTATATTTGGCATGCAGACTGGAGCAGCCAGAAACCACCAACCTTGTGATTAGTAGATGGCTTTACAGCCAAGGGCTCTTGATACAGTACTTCAATCAATCAATCAATCAATCAATCAATCAATCAAGGCTTTATTCGCCACGTGCAGGTTACCATGCAGTGAAATAGGACACCCCCCCCCCGACTTTACACACACAACACAGACATCGCATGGGGATACAGGTCGGAGATCGGTAGCGTTACAGAAAAAACACTGAAATATACACTACAATGGGAAAGTACAAGAGGAAAAAAGAGACCTCTACTCATGCTGGGCTCCTGGGAGGACAGCATGAGAACAGGAAACAATAAAACCCCTCTGCACAAAAAGCACATAAATGTCCACAGCACAACATTATGGAGCACGTGACAAGCCACAGGGTCGGGTGGGGGGTGAGGAGTTATCCGAAGCAAACACAGCAGCCATCCTGCCCAGCGCTACCATTCCAGCGCGGGCTCAGACCCGCCGTGTTCCCAGGAGGGAACACGCATCGAAGGCGTTTGGAAAGGGAGGGGGGGATGAGTGTGTGCGTATCAGTGTATATGTATGTGTGTGCGTGTCCATAGTTCAGCTGAGACAGTGTCCTTCTCCCTGCTAGGCTAAGTAAACAGTCTTCCAGCCAACCCAGGTGGCCTTGCATGGAATGGGAAGGAACAGACTCAACACAGTCGTTATCAGGGTGTTTTTGTTCGGCTCCAGCCTTGCGAGTGATGGTGCTTTTTACTTTAGTGCGAACAGCTCATATGAATTTCAAAGCTGTTCTAACAGTCTAACACTGGTCTCTCAATCTCCCGTTGGAGAGCTGTGAGCTTCTCCATGATGTTATCAAACTTGCGCCCTGCGATGTTGTCATTCTTGTGCTCAAAGAGCCGATTCTGAGAACTCACGACCACAGTCTTCAACTTCAACAGGGTTTTACTTGTTCTAACTACCAGTATACCACTACCAGTATAACTGCCTTCATCAGACACTGACAGCAGTTAGTTACTACTTGGTTTCTCACACACCCCTGTACTTTCCCCCCTAAAGAACAGCAGTTGTGTACAACACATTATCAGAATTGGGTCTAGTTGCGCATTGATTAATGACAAGTAAGTGTTGCCTGTAGAAGTTTGGTATTCACTGCTCAGAGTTTTGTTTTGGAATGCCAGACACTTTGAGTCAAGTTTAAGTTTCTCCCCCTTTGTAAAACAAAACTTCCCTTTAAAACCTGAAACTTTTCAGAACACGTTTTCTCATCTGCTGTTCTCAGCAGTTTGCTGCTTTACATTCATACACTTCCTCACATTTACTCCTGGGAGCTGCCCACTAAACCTACAGTCTCCTGTTGTTGGACACTCAGCAGCTCTCCTGGGTTCAAATACAGGCGCCTGCTGTATTGTCTAAAAGTCAGTGTTAGCCTTGGCGAGTGAGGAGGGAGTTATATCGTAGCTGCTCCAAACATTAGTTGTGGTACCTTTGTGTTACCATTCTAACTTTTTATTGTATTCTCTGTCTCAATGCTGTACATCTGTGATTGGTTGCAGTTCTCCTGCATCCTTTTCTCTGCCCTCTGGAGGTTGCATTACTGCTCATACACTTGTAGTCTTATTCTCTTTCATCACAATGGCATCCTCTCCTCAGCATCTTAGGAAAGTCATGGTACTACCCGTAACAAAATGCTAAACATGGCAGAGGGAGCACACTGGGCACCCTGGCACACTGAATAATAAATGGACCGTGAGAGTATAATTTTCTTGCTTTCCTTGCAATGTTTTCACCCCAAGGTCTTTGAGGGAAGCAAACCAAAGACACACACTCCTATATTCCATCTAGAGATCTGTTTAGATATCTTCTGATGCAACTGTGGAAAAATAATGGCACATAACATCACGATATTGTCCAGACAAAAAAAAATTGTTAAAAGGTCGTAATCATGGTGAATGCAGAAGGCCATTGTTCATTCTGTTTTTAGGGAAACAAAGGAGAGAGGTGCTAGCAGCATTATGGCTTCATCTCCAGAGCACTACAGATGCGATCTTTGCTTTGAGAGTGCTAATAGAGAAGTATAGAGGAGGTCAGAAGGAAAGAAGAAGTAGGACTGGCAGAAAGGTAGAGAAGAATTGGTGCAGGACATGTATGAGGACACCGAGACACGGGTGAGGGGTGTCGTAGGAGTTAAATGGCCTGTAAATGGCCTGTATTTGTATAACGCTTTACTAGTCCATAAGGACCCCAAAGCGCTTTACACATTCAGTCATCCACCCATTCACACACACATTCACACACTGGTGATGGCAGCTACATTGTAGCCACAGCCACCCTGGGGCGCACTGACAGAGGCAAGTTACAGATCATAACGATCTTGCGAACTATAGGCCGATTTCTAAGCTTCCATTTCTGTCCAAAATACTGGAGAGGATCGTTCTTTCACAACTCCAGCCGTGTTTGGATGCGAATGCCGTTAATGATAAATTTCAGTCCGCTTACAAACCCTGTTATAGTACTGAAACGGCCTTGCTCAGAGTCCTCAGTGACCTCCTTCTGATTGCTGACTCTGGACGCTCTTCAGTCCTGGTCCTACTAGATCTATCCTCTGCCTTTGATATGGTAGATCATAACAACCCATTAGCGAGGCTTGAACACACAGTTGGCATTAGAGGTGCCGCCCTAGATCGGTTTAAGTCATATCTTTCTAATAGGTTTTTCTCGATCAGTATTTCTCCTCTGCTGCACCTGTGGCTTCCCGTTAAGTATCGCATTCAATTCAAAATCCTGCTGCTCACCTTCCGAATTATTAACAATATAGATCCTAGCTATCTCATTGAGCTACTTAGATTATACACCCCCACTAGAGTACTAAGATCATCTTCCCAGTCACTTTTGGTACAGCCTGAAGACTAGAGGTGACTGAGCGTTTGCCTTGGCCGCACCCGATCTATGGAATAACCTCCCCATCGCTATCCGTGAGTCTGATTCCATTCGATCCTTCAAATCGCGGTTAAAAACCCACTTTTTTAGCCTCGTCTTTTCTACCGGTTAATGATTGTGTGTTTGTTAGTTTAATGCTTATTTCTATCTTCGGTCTATTCTCAACTACTTTTAATCATTTTTAAAATGTTTGACTGTTTTATCCTTTACATATATTGTTCTTTTATGCTTTTATATGCATTTCTTTTGCTTCTGTGTTTTTAATGCCATTTAACATGCTACCATGTTGGTACTTTGCCATAGCCGTCATCCTCCCTGTTACTTCATCTTACCCTCTTGTATGTTAAGCACTTTGGTACACCACTGGTTTTTAAATGTGATATATAAATAAAATTTGTTGTTGTTGTTGTACAGAGGGTGACAGATGAGCAGGCAGGAGTCTCCATGGACTATGATGTTTGCACATGAAATTGTGATTTTACAGTCAGAGTAGAGAGAAGGTGGAAAAGAACCTGAAGAGGTGGAGGTCTGCACTGCAGAGAAGAGGAATTGAAGTAAGTAGAAGCAAGAGAGAATACATGTGTGAATGACAGGAAGGCGGATGGAAAGATGAACATACAAGGATCAGAGATGGTGAAGGTAGAGACAAGTGCACGAGTGAAGTGAAGAAGGGAGAGTGGGCAGGGAGTGGGTAGAGACAAGTGTCAGGGGTGATTTGTGACAGAAGGATAGCAGCAAGTGATGAGTGGAAGGGAAGTTTTACAAGATGGTTGTAAGACCTGCTATGATGTATTGTTTGGAGATGGTGGCACCAACAAAAAGACAGGAGGTGCAGGTGGAAGTGGTAGAGTTGACCAGGATGAATGATATGGAATAGATGAGAGGGACAGCTCTTGTTTAGCAGTTTGGGGAAAAAGCAAGGTGAAGGTGGTTTGGACATGTGGAGACGAGGAACAGTGGACATACTATTGAATATGGAGCTGCCACAAGGAGATGAGAAGAAGGAGGAGACACAGAGGGTTTGTGTAACAGAGGACGGGAATAAGGTGACATTGAGTTGGCTCATTATTTGTTTATGATTAGTTTTAGTGTTACACCTTCATCTCTATTGAAACTGAGACATGTCTTAGTTATTGTTTTAGCCTCAGAGGTGTGACTATGAATTTGGACAGTTTTTTAACATCCAGGTTTATAAAAAGCAGTTAAAGACAACATGACTTTTAGTCTCTCTGAGGGACTAAGGGAGCCAGGTTTTGTTCCGTCTTAAAGTTTTCTAAAGGACCCATATATGTGGGCCATAAATTTAAAAGTTTTCAGCCTTGGTCTAGGTAATAAATTGTTACAAGCATAACAATGCAAATGAGTCCATTGTTTTGGAAACAAAATTTGTCATAGTTGCTGACAAGTAACACCTGGCACAGAAAAAAGTAAATATTGTACAACACAGGCTATGATAAAGCTATAATCTGAGAACAAAAGGGGGAATTTCCTTCAACATTTTAAGCCGCACTCACAAAAGCGTGGTGTTGCTGGGGGAGGCTTGTGCATGGGAAAAGTTTATTCAGATTTTCTCACATCTGTGGCTACTAGCTAACCATTAAGTCTACTGAAAAAACAGCAAAACATTTATGCTAAATGCTGCCCTGCCTCTTATCTATCTCATCTTGCTCATTTTGTGACTGGGTTTTCATATCATGTAGTGACAGTGGTGTCATAATTGTCAATGCAACCTCCGTGACACTCATGTTTCCAAAAGAGATACGGCAAAGATATAGAGATCACATGAAACTGCAAACAGAGAAAAAGACTGAATTTTCCAAGATGCCTATTCACATATTCCAGCATAATGAAAGGACCTTTGTGTTTTCCAAAATACAATTTGTTTTCTTAAATAATTACACATGACAGGTTTGCATGGGATTACGATCACACAGAACTTTTACTGTTATTACTTATTACTAGAAGTCCCTTAACTAACACTAGTTCTGTTCATGTGAGTGCTTGAAACACATTGACAAAATCTTCTAAGTCCAAGTGTGTAAGGAAAATAAAAGAAAAAAGAAAATCAAAAACTCACCTTAAGACTTTTCAAACGCATCAGATGTCAAATGTGATCATGTCTGGCTCCAAAAACGCCAACATGGCCTTGGCTAAAACTGGGATGCTGAGCCTGCAATATGTAGAGTCCAGAAACCAGTGGGTGATGTCAGCATGAATTTGTACACTTTTATCGACAGGAGGATTGCTGGTCAACCACAGACTTCAAAACATGACAAACCTGGAGTGACTGAGAAGAACTCGGATTAGTTCAGTTTTGTTGCTTTAATGTCACATTTTACCCACAGAAAACATTCATCAGTTTTCATGGTAGATCTCAGTTGCATCAAAGATGAATTTAAACCAGTGAAGTTAAGCCTGCCTTAAATACATTGAGCCTCCCACCTGAAGAAGATCCTTTGCTAAAACCTTATGTTTAAGCAAGTCTTCCTACTGCTGAGCTTCCTTTGTTTCCCCAAAAACCAATTTCCTGCAAGGATTGACTGACATGGCTCTTAATGATCCCAGCCAGCTACTCTCTCAGGCCCTGACATGCTGATCGGACCACGACAGGAAATTAACTTACACCTGGTGGTCACAGATTACATGCTGCTGTTACTCTTTCACCTTTCAAATGCTGTTACTGTCAGATGAGATAAAATATATCAGCTATCGGGTGGACGGATGTACAAGATAGACGGCTGATCAGCCTCCTCAGACCGACTGTCAGGAAAGTTTGTTATTTAGAGATTCAGCAGTAGACAGAAGGGAGAACCCATTCCTGATCCACCCTGACCTGCCTTGCTTTGCCTACCAACCTGAGAAAAGAGAGAGCATATGCCGTTAGGGTATACTGCAACTCCTAGTCTTTGTCACCAACACTGGCCATTGTGTCAGTAACTACATCTATTTACTTAAGTGACAATACGTGGATAATCCTGTGAATGCTGTGTATATAATGTCTGTGGTTCTTTTAAATTAGTAGCATATGTAAAGAAAAAAATAACACCTCAGAGCAGGGTGGATTAAATTAGCTTGGTTCCAGCTTTCTGAATCACTGCCCACATTGTCAACTTTTATTGCAGTTTGAAAGGTCAAGCCAGTCAGATCTTTGTAGGTGGCAAAAATCTGTAAGGTCATCTTCTTTTGCTGAAGCTGGAAAAATGGTAACATGAGTTGATGACGCCAATATATTTGTGCAGGTTCAGTGACTTAAAGATGTAACAACTTTCTAATATTAATAACTACAACTGTGTTAACTCTACCTGTATAAGAAATCAGTGTGAGTACTGAAATGCTCTCCCTGCAATCCAATTCACCAATTGAAACACATTTTTGCGTCATGCAAACAAACATACAATGCAATACAGTCGGCAGTCAGAGGGTGGACCCAGTACTCAGGACTTGGCAGGCAGAGGTAAAAAAAATCACAGCTTTATTAGCTGACAAAAAGATGGCATAAACAAAATAATAACATTAAAAGGCAGGAATGATCTAACAGGTAAACATACTGACAGAAGCTTACACACCATGAGAGAAAACATAACAAAGAACAGAGAGAGACGTGAATAGAATAGAATGCCTTTATTGTCACTATACAGATGTACAATGAGATACAAGATAAATGCACAGAAAGGAAGTAAATGGTAAATGGCCTGTATTTATATAGCGCTCTACTAGTCCCTAAGGACCCCAAAGCACTTTACATATTCAGTCATCCACCCATTAACACAAACATTCACACACTGGTGATGGCAGCTACATTGTAGCCACAGCCACCCTGGGGCGCACTGACAGAGGCGAGGCTGCCGGACACTGGCGCCACCGGGCCCTCTGACCACCACCAGTAGGCGGTTGGTGAAGTGTCTTGCCCAAGGACACAACGACCGAGACTGTCCAAGCCGGGGCTCGAACTGGCAACCTTCCGATTAGGCGAACAAGGCGAACTCCCAACTCTTGAGCCACGATCGCCCCGTAGTAGTAGGCGATCGTGGTAGGGCAGAGTGAACACATCTGGGACCACAGCTGAATTGAATCTACCTGAAGAGACAGGGGTAGCAAAACTGAAAATCACACATACAAGACATGGGACTATCAAAATAAAACAGGAAGTAACACGCACACTGAGTCTTAGACTGTGACACGTGAACCTGACGCAGGAAGTGGATTAAGACTGAAGAAACTTGACAAGACAAGGAACGCAGACAGCCACGGAGACAGAACAGAGAGAGACCAGATAGACAAGCGGCATAACCAGGGAGACAGAAAGGTTAACAAACCACAGAGACCAGACAGACGTCAACAGGAAACGCTGATGACAAGACAAACAGACGAGACTAGGAACAGACTGGACACAAAAGGGAACTAACGTAATAAGACAAGAACCAGGAATTAAAAATGACCTCAGATGCACAGAAAATACAAAACTCTAACAAAGACTAACTAGTACAAAATTTAAACATAAATATTTCATAAATCCGAAGGATCTACTAAGGAGTCCAAAACAAACTTCAAAAACTGGAACAGGACCATGACATTTATATGAGACAAGAACAGGACAACATTCCTCTCCTAAAACTCCACAGCTGGTAGGAGAACCTCCGTTCCCAGATGTTTACGGACTGCGGTGAAAACAAGTGGAATGCTACACATTAGTGAACACTGGTGGCAGCGTTGTCCCAACGTTTTAGACGTGTTGCTGCCATCAAATTCAAATGACCCTAAAATACATTTTGTCATTTTAGACTCGTTTGTTTTAACGTTATATTGTGAATACATTGACTTAATGAGATTAGCAAACCATGACATTGTATTTTTACTTACATTTTATACACAAGGTCTAAACTTTTTTGAGCTAGGGTTGCATTTTGAAATCATATTTGTTTGCCCAATTAATTTTCTGCTTTTGAAAATGTAGGGATTTATTTATAATGACTATAATTCCTAAATTATTAGAGTGTTTTGTAAAGCCCTAAATTAAAGCTGAAAGTCTGCACTTTAGTTGTATGTTGACTGCATGTTTTAAAATCCCCAAATTGTGTCTTTGTTTAATGTTTTATTTGCCTGTGTATCAGTGACAGTGTGCTGGCTTCACATCTAGGAGTTCACAAGAGCCCATCATTTCCATCTTTCTAGCTAATGGAGTGGTCTCCTTCTTCCACATTTTGTCTCCTGAAAGTGTCAGTTTTCTGGTTTGGATGTTCATTAAAACTTAGCCTATTATTAATGCATCCCACACATCAGATTGCAGATATTTTTTAGTTTTTTGCTAGCAGACAGGACTGACAATGAGGCATTTTCACAGGCAATTCCAAAACTGCAGTGCAGAAAAAGATGTTGTTTCAGGTAATCTTTTCAGGGATTTGAGTGATTTAGAGTGTGAGTAGCCAACCCACTGGCTTCGTGGAAAATATGAGGAAAATATGAGGGCTTTCAATGGCATATGATGATAATATGAGTCATACTTGTGCTAGAACATGACACCAGATAAGAAATGTTACAATGTCTCCAGTAACATTGCAGGGTTTGGATAAATGGTCTTTTGTTAGATTTCTGTATATGAGTGACACTGCTTGTTTGTGTGAGTGCCCTTACATGGAGGTATGTGTGAGAGAGAAAAATGCTTAAAATGTTACCAGCAATGAATTTCACAATATTACACCAGAGCTTGGCCATAAATAATTAATATAGGTTTCATATTCTTTATGTGTGCTGTGCAAATCATCCAGGGGTTTGGTTTCGTGGTGATTCACTCCCCATTTCCATAATTATCACCAGTTGTAATCGTCCTCACGGCTCTTTCCCGCTCATTCATTTAAGAACTTAATCACGAGATCATTTCCACAGTGAAAAGCCTCTAAAGGCAGCAATCAGTCCTATTTTTATTATAATTTTTAAATTTCTGCTCTTCTAATTTATGCCAGAGACATAAGTGTGAAGCCTGCAGTCATATGGATAGTGGGGAGATAATTGAATCAAGCAGGTGCCAACCATGATAGATGAGTCCTTCTCAAATATAATTGCTGACAGTGGGGAAAACGGGGGCCAAGCTGTGATTACCACGAGTCCCAGAGCACGTGAGCTATCACAGTTGCTCTGTACTTGTCTCACCTGCTGATCCGAGTCACAGCACTAAAAAAGCCTCTTTGCGGAACAGAGTGTGTGTGTGTGTTGCCCTCAGATGTGAGGTCCCCTGACAAAGTCCACTAACTGCAGTGAGTGTGACCTCGGAACCTCCCTGAGCTGCAAAACCTGACTGCCAAAGTGAGACGAAACCAGGAGCTGGGAGGTCAATCAATGTCTGCTGGAGGTGTCATCTGATGCCAGCGCTCCGTAGAGGCCAGTCTGGGGTCTCCTAATGAACCGTCAAGGACTAATCAAAAAGTATCAAGTCTTGACAGTAGTGAACAGTTTATACAAGACATGTGCACTGAACTTTGAGATTTCTTGTCATACCCTAACAGTGAGAGATTGGAAGTCACCACTGAAAACTTAAAGATCTCACTGACACCGTGACAAATTCGCTTTTCATATACTCTCAGTCGACGTGCCTTCTTAATTCAAAGCTGCTGGTCCAAAACCTAGCACCATTGAACCTCGTGTAATGCGTAAACATGAAATTCATGTTGCAAGTACATTCAAAATTTTAAGAGAAAAAGAAATGAAGAGAATGAACGATCAAAAATTCAAAGAAAAAAAAAGGAAATCACACCTGTGGAAAAGATAAGGGGGTCAGAGGTCAATCCAGGTGTTAAGAAGGCTTTACAACATAATAAAAGCAAATATCAAACCAGTAGGCATGTATAAGTCATTCGAATGGATCAACAAACACGTCTTTGCAGATATGTGATGTAAGACATTATATAAAATTAAGACTCTAAAACTCTCCTAAATTCACAATAGTAGTTTCAAAGCTGTAGAGTATTTATAAACCCTGTGACTGTCAGGACCCTGAGCAGTTATGAATTATATTATTATTATTGTATGTATATTTGGTGTTGCCGTCCTTCTCCCTGTTTGTGTGTGTATATGTATATGTGTTTCGGCGGGCGCCTTCAAGCCTGGTGGGTGTGGCCCTGCTGACGGTCTGGCCACACCCGAAGCCACACACCTGCTGCTGATCAGGCCTCGTCGGGGGAGCTACTTAGGAGAGTCTGGGGGTTCCCACCGACGCGGGATCATTGCTTGAGACTCCACGTTAGTCACCCAGTTGTGCTTGGAGAGGGGTGGAGTGCCAGAGAGCAGCCAGCACGGGGAGTGTTGAGACACGGGAGCGGAGAGCACAAACACTGGGAGAAGACACGACACGGGAGTCTGGGGAAAGCACGGGAATCTATTGTTGTTTAGTTCCATACACTGTAAATAAACGCACTGTTTACACACAGAGCACCGCGCCTGGGTCCTCCTTCCCTACACCCCCACGGTCTGCCAGCCAGACCGTGACAGAATGATCCCGCGTCGGTGGGAACCCCCAGACTCTCCTAAGTAGCTCCCCCGACGAGGCCTGATCAGCAGCAGGTGTGTGGCTTCGGGTGTGGCCAGACCGTCAGCAGGGCCACACCCACCAGGCTTGAAGGCGCCCGCCGAAACACATATACATATACACACACAAACAGGGAGAAGGACGGCAACACCAAATATACATACAATAATAATAATAATTCATAACTGCTCAGGGATCCTGGTTCGCTCAGACCCAGGACCCTGACAGTGACAGACTGGTGACCTGATGGTTTTGTTAACCTGCTGCCCCATACCTGTTTTGTTTTTTAAAGCCTGTACTTTAGGCATAATTTGCAAAACAAAAAATGCAGTCAGTCCTTACTTGAAGTCCTACATTCAACCTCCCTTATCATATTCAAACAGAACCTAAACACAACATGGACAATCATCTGCTTTAAACACCTGCTCCTCGTTTCACTTGCCCAAATCAGAAGATGACATCCTGACCTGCCGCGTCATATGACGGCATTGCTTTCCTGACGTTATCCTACAGTCGACTTTCATTTTAAGCTCTCCACAGCCCCACTTGTCCCTCCTGATAAAAACCATTTCATTGTTTACCAGGCGCTTGTGGTTCGATGTGAGTGCTCCTCCATGACTTCATTACTCCTGCCCTGGTCCACAGGGAGCACCGCTCAGCCCCTGATGGCCTTGTTACCTTCAGCAGTGAAACCTCAGAGTTGTTTTGTTTGTGCTGTGTTTTAATTTGGTCCCATTAGCGAAACCACAACACTCTTCTCAGCTTCACAACACCAGATGAAAAACATTAGCACAGTAACAGTAAAAACAAGGCAAGAGTTCACTGATGCACATTGTTTGTATTTCGAATATGTTCTTGTTCAGAGGGATTTCCACGGTGTATGCTCTTTTAAAGGAAGTACACACAATTGTATTATTGCCGCTGTTCCTAAAAATGTTTTACATTATACATCACTCAGTATTATAGTTTCCTAGCAGTTACTACACAAACCTATGAAGTAATCTGAAAAAAAGACACTGGAAACATCTTAGTTTAAACCCTCAGGAGAGGAATTTTTAACAAGCTAGGTTCAATGAAAGTGTTGGCGAAATATAAATGTAAAATATTAATATATAAATATAAATATTTAAAAAAAGTGCTATACTACTAAAACATGTACAAGTCTGAGGACTTTTTCCCCTGATAGTGATTGTATGTTTTGATATGTAATGAGCACTGCACCATCGCTCAGTAAAGTAACCCTGCTGAGCATTCGGCTGACCCCAGGTTATTCATTTAATCATGATTTATGGGTGTGATTAAAGAACTAAATGTGGTGATTCATCTCTGAGCTTCATATGTGTCATTATCAGGTTTGCACCAGGGTATCTTTTGCAGAGTGAGATGTAATTTAAAATTTCAGTTTCTGGAAACTTAAACTGTGACCATTTATTACACAGCAACATTTATCCAGCATCTGTGTCACTTTCTTTTACTGCCATAACTGCGACATTATCACAAACATTATTGCATGTAATTGCTACCTTGAGCACATTTAATTTCAAACCGATAGACTGATCAGTTTGCTCCCTCTTATTGCGATCTTCACACACTGAAGTTACTTTGAAGGTTGCAGCTGAGTGCGAGCGTTTGCAGTTTTGGTCTGGGTCTTAAAGAAACCATGTAAGGCAACAAGATTACAAGTTCATTGCACACATGGTCACTGTAATTTTGGTTGTGTTGGTGTCTCCAACTACTGTCCCTGTGTGACTGTAGCATTACAGGAAGAGGTGCTGCACCAGGACCCAATACTATATAAGTTAAACAAGTATTAGTTGGATGAGTAATGGAAAGCTACTCTAGTAGTGATCACAGTTAAAGATGTAGAGTTAAGAGTAAGCACCTTAATAAGCTTAAACAGCAAGACACAACCTGCAAACAGGTTAATTAGAGCTGTAAGGAGGTAATTTTTATTACCTGAGTAGAACTTAGCTAAGTGCTCCAGTACTTCTTACTAGGGATGCACCGATACCGATACTGGTATCGGGTATCGGGGCCGATACTGTAAAATGTGTGTGTACTCATACTCGTAAAAGTTAGCCGATACCATGAACCGATACCAACTTATTTCATTAATCAGAGGGTGGCTTGTCATTTCTGTTGTAGTTTTTTAGATTGGCCACTAGGGGGACATCCCGCGCTAAAAAGGCACAGGGTTAGGCAAGAGAAACTGGAGGCTGCTGTAGCTAGGCTAAACAAAATGTCAGCAGTGTGGACCGGAACAGCCAACTTTAACTCAGGTTTTGGAAAAGAGATGAAAAATGTCAAGAGAAAATCCACGGGCAGTTAAAATAACAGAGGCTCTGACTCATTTTATCGCTCTGGATGACCAGCCAATGCCGTCCGTGGAAAACATAGGATTGCACCGTCTTCTCAGCATACTCGAGCTGCGATATGAAATATAATAAATGAACAGAAGTGTTTATTTATTATTCTGAAAGCTTGAGACAGTGCCAATAGTTCAGTGATATTTTGTTAAATTACAATGTGGAGACTCTGCAATAATTTAACAGAAGTGCTTATTTTTCACTTGAAATTTTTTTGTGGTCAATTTTATTAAGATTTTATTTTTTATCGGCAGAGAATAAAATAAAACCTGTCTTCCAATTCATTGCATTTGTGTGTGTGTGTGTGTGTGTGTGTGTGTGTGGTAGAAGTATCGGTTCTTGTACTCTGTATCGGCAAGTACTCAGATCCAAGTATCGGTATCGTATCGGTTTGAAAAAATTGGTATCGTTGCATCCCTACTGCTTACTTTAGCTCCATAACTAAAAAAAAAAAAGAATTCCAAGTTATTTCTAATGAAGATGTTATTTCTACAGGATGTAAGTCTTCATTTTCTTTGAATTTGCCCTTATGTTCAGGAGGTTAGATTTTCTCTGAAACAAGGACTTTCTGTTTTTCTCCTGGATTTCTGGAGTGTAATCACTTTGGGGGTTTAGGTCTAAGATGGAGACAGACGTTTGTCACACATCAACCCTCCCACCAGCCGCCCGACTCACTCACTACAAAACCCATTAAAATGTTTGCACAGCAGTAAATAGTCTATTAGGTTGTCCTAATGAGAAGTAAACAATACATTCTAGTCAGGATTTATTTGGAGACAATCAGCCAGAATATTTTACTTACTCAGAAAGATCTAGATGCACAGTTGGTGCTCGTTAAAACACATTTATGCGGTGGTGTTACTCTTGAACCATCGTCCCCACTGAATTTTCTTTCGGTATGTATTTGCAACCTGAAGCCAACAGCTGAGCTTCTGTTAAATCCATCATCTGACAACACATGCACGTCAACACATCAATGTAGAGATTTTCTGTGATCAGTCAGTAAACTAAAACACTTACTTAAATAAACATGGCAACTAGCCAGTATGCGTTCTTCTAGATTTTTCCCCCTGCCATCACGTAATTATTTATTTGACACATGAATTCCAGCTGCAGGGTTGTCTAATATTACTCACCATAATTAATTCCAGTGAGAGCTCTGTTCCACATCAACAAAGATTCTAACTCACGATTCAATAAAATCAAAAATAACAAGCTGTTAGCTTGTAGTAAAAACTTGCTATTCATTTCCCCCATGGGTCTGTGAAGCAATAGCGATGCTGCAGCAATGTCAAAATTGATTACAGATATGTCTGAAACTAAAAAGGCAATTTATTTCACTTTCTTTGTGGAAATGACTACAAATCATTTAAAAATAAAGGACTCTGGCAGATGGGAGCTCATTTCTACTTTGCCTATTTGGGTCACATAGGTTGTCAGGTCTGTGTGTGTGTCACTATTTTCAATGCTGGAATTTATGGGTAGTATCAGCTTTTCACTGTAAAAGCTTTTATAACTATAATATATTTATTCCTCATATATTAAAGCATACAAAAATTGATTATTGTTGGTCTTCTCACTGATTGCATGTTAATTTATTTGACTGTTTGACTACCATTGCATGGACTACATCCTAACTGAAAATGCACATACAAAAGAAGCAGCAGTCGTCTCATCTTTCATCTTTAAGACAGCAAAAAATTTTGAGACAGTAAATCATTTGATTATATTGACTGAAAGTTGTATTCAATTCAATTCAATTCAGTTTTATTTATATAGCGCCAAATCACAACAAAAGTCGCCTCAAGGCGCTTCATAGATACAGAGAAAAACCCAACAATCATATGACCCCCTATGAGCAAGCACTTTGGTGACAGTGGGAAGGAAAAACTCCCTTTTAACAGGAAGAAACCTCCGGCAGAACCAGGCTCAGGGAGGGGCGGGGCCATCTGCTGCGACTGGTTGGGGTGAGAGAAGTGCTTGTTAATTTATATTTACACTTTAAACAAATGAAAATCTGAATTTAATTTGAATAATATACTGTGAAAAAAAAAAAAAACAATGAACCTTTTTTTCTAAAGGCCTTCTGTCTTCTTATTTTGGCTGCTCCCTTTAGGGGTTGCCTTATCAAATGATTTGCCTCTAACCCTATCTCTAGCATTCTTGTGTTACAATAACTCTCTGCACGTCCTCCTTCACTACTTCCATGAATCTTCTCTTTGGTCTTTCTCTTTTCCTCCTTCCTGGCAGCTTGTCTTTGACATCCTTTGTCCAATAAATGTATAATCCCTCTTCTGCACATGTCCAAACTGTCTCAACCTTCTAACTTTGGATCCAAATTGCTCAACGTAAGAGTTGTCTCTCTACTCATACTCATTTCTAATTTTGCCCATCCTGGTCACTCCAGATATTGACCCGATACTTGACTTGATCCAACCCGTCAGCTTGCAACTTGCACCACCTTGCAGTCTCCTATTTCTTTAAGATTGCACCTTCGGCATAAGATATAGTCCACTTCTCTCTTACCTCCTGCATTTCTTTCTTAGCAACATACCTACCCATAAACTCCTCATCATCATTGTTCCCTTAACCTACAAACCCACTAAAGTTTACTCCAATCACCAAGTCCCTGCGCTCACCTGAAAACTCCTGTCTTTCCTTCTCTCTCACTACCTGCTAATATATCTTCCCCCTTTCTTCTTCCATTGTTTTTGACCAACAGTAGCACAGTTTCCATCAGCACCCTGTTGGCCAACTTCATCAGGTTGCTGTTTTTAACCTGGGCCCATATAGATCCAATACGGAAATCTCATTTTTTATGATCCATATGTTTGATTTGGCCAGATTGTACTTCCCCGTTTATCCCACCCAGGAACCGACACTAGGAGTACATCAGGTTTTGACTCTGGCTTGACTAGGTTTTTAAAGTAAATATACAGGAATAATGTAGTAGTAATTTAATATAGAAAGTAATATCTTACCCTCAAACAGTTAACTTGGAATTCACTGTTTATTTATGAAGTTAAACTTAAAAATAATCATACACTTTGATTGGGTGTATGTGTGTGTGTGTGTGTCTTTTATGCTTCTACAGTATATCTTTGCATTTGTGTGGGTACTTCTGTTTGTGTGCAGGCCACCTCATCACAGGGTTTTTTCTGTGTGTCTGGGTTGTAGGCGTTAACACAGACTGACAGATTTTTGTCCCTCACACTCATTCAGTCTGACAAATCATCCTAAACTCCTCTAGCAGATTACTTAAAAAATAGAAATAGAAAATATATCAACACAGAGGTTGGATTGCTGAAAAAAGTAATGTAAATGGGGTCTTTTTTTTAATACTTATATGGAAATATCTACATATCCAATGATTCACCTTAATGATAAAAAAAAAGTGTGGTAAGTGGAGGTGGATTGTTCCTTTTTTAAGAAAAATCTTATCGAGTGAGAGGTGATGTTGTTATCCTTTGTTTCACAAAAGCAACAGGTAATGATTAGAGGCTATCCCGTAGAAAACAAAACAGGAAGTAATATATTTTTACTAAAGGCAACAGCTATTTGAGCAAATTTAGCAAGACAAGCTGAACTGACAGATCTGTCCACACTGTTTGCTTGATGGGGTTCAGAGTATGCTATTATAAAATACTGCTGCTGATATGACATCAGTGCAGGGGATTGTTTAAATCCAGTTTTCTTCTTTGTGTCACAGTGGTTTTAGAAACAAACTTCCTGAAAAGATTCTTACCAGCTGATCAGAGCCTCACTTTTGACAGCATCTTGTCTTCTCTTCCCTGGGGTGCTTCGGCATTTATTAAATATTAGCAAATCTACTACTTTCTATCACCCCCAAAACTCACCATCCCTGTTTCTGTATCCTCCAGATGGGAAAACACAGACAGATTTTAAAAAAATAGAGCCATAGGGGACAGGTCAGATTTTAAATGCAGTATTGAGATGACAGCTTCAACCGTAGCCTGACTACATGGATTAACTGTCTAAATTCACGTGAGACCAGAAAAGTGTTTTTGGAAGCTGATACAGAACGATGTATAATCAGCAATCCATCAGTAACAGGTTTCTGTGATTCTAGGGCTTTGTTGGTTATTTATGTATTTATTTATTTACTCTCCTACTGAGATCAGATACTTCTGTATGAATATATTTTCTCCAAAATACATGTACTGTGCAAAAAAACTGAAGGTACACTTTAATCAGATAAGTAGAGGAAGGGGTTGTTAATCAGTATCAGCTACTTTCTGTTAATGAAATAAACAATAAGTGCACTAGAGGAGCAACAATGAGACAAACCCCAAAACAGGAATGGTTTTACAGGTTGAGGTCACTGACATTTTTACACTCCTGTTTTTTCCACTAGGTTACATTTGGCTACGGTCATTGTCACTACTGGTAGCATTAGGAGATACCTAGACTCTACAATGGTTGCATAGATACTCCAATTCTCCAGGTTGGCACATCAATGCGTGCCCTTTCCAAAAAGCTTGTTGTGTCTCCCAGCACAGTTTCAAGAGTGTGGAGTGTGGAGATTCCAGGAATTCATTCAGTTCACTGTTATTTATATAGCGCCAAATCACAACAACAGTTGCCTCAGGGTGTTTTATATTGTAAGGTAGACCCTACGATGATACATACAGACAAAAACCCAACAGTCATATGACCCCCTATGAGCAAGCACTCTGGGGAAGGAAAAACTCCCTTTTAACAGGAAGAAACCTGCAACAAAACCAGGCTCAGGCAGGGCGGCCATCTGCTGCAGGAGGCCCTTAACTCACCAGCAGGGATGGTACCTGCTCCTTTGTGGAACAGAATGAGCATTGCCACTGCCCTAAAAAATGAGCTTCAGCAGGCTACTGTAGGAATGTCTCAGAACAACTGAAACAGACTTCATGAGGGTGGCCTGACATCCTCTAGTGCAGCGGTCCCCAACCCCCAGGCCTCGGACCGGTACCGGTCCGTGAGTCGTTTGGTACCGGGACGCAAGAGTTGAGGCTCTGGTGTGAAATGTATAGTTTTCAAGATTTTTATCGGTTTTCAGCGTTATTTTGTTATCTTTTTTATCGTTTACTCGGTTTTCCTTGGTCTTTTCACGTGTGTTATGAATAAATTTTCTTTTTTTTCGGTATCAGTACTAGTTTTATTTTGTTGTATTTATCCGCGACACCTTAAAGGCCGGTCCATGAAAATATTGTCGGGCATAAACCGGTCCGTGGCGCAAAAAAGGTTGGAGACCGCTGCTCTAATGGAACCATGTGTTTACGGTCCAGCACTGTGGAGCCCGATTGGCATTTACTGTAGAATACCAGAAATGGCAGGTCCACTCCTTGTCCACCATCTGTGCTCTTCACGGATGAGAGTACGTTCACCCTGAGCACATGTGACAGATGGGAAATGGTCTGGAGAAGCCGTGGAGAATGCTGTGATGCGGTTTGGTGGTGGGTCATTGATGGTCTGGTGGGACGTAGCCATGGAGGGAAACACAGACTTCAACAGGCTGCGCAATAGCAGCCTGACTGCCGTTAGTTATATGGATGAAACTTTGGGTCCAAGGATTTCATCCTGTCCTGGAACACCTCTGGGATATGTTTTGCTTCGTTCAACGTCACCAGGTTGTCCAGGAGCTCAGTGATGCTCTGGTTCAGATCTGGTGGAGATCCTTCAGTTTACCATTTATCATCTCATTTGGAGCATACCCCAAAGTTCTCATGTATGCAAACTAATGAGTGCTATTTTGAGTTGCTGAAAGGAAATTTTGGCAAAATAGATGGAGTCAGCCAAGTTTTCAGGGAAATGATTCATCGACAGAACTCTTAAAACTTTGTGTCAAGATTTTTGTACACTAGTTTATAAATATGGTGCAAATATTATTTAACAGCATGATTCCAGTTCTTGACTTTCTTTGACTGACTCAATTGTCGTGAGCTTCAAAAGGTTTGACTTTTGAACTGTTATAGAAATGCAAAGGAGAAAGTACCGAAATTGTAAACTCAACATATTTAAACTGTTTTGTTAACACTATAAGTTCAAGTGCTTATCTTAAAGACTCCTGAATATCTTAATTTTGTACCTTTGGAGGCTCAATCCTTTGGCAGTCTGTTTTAATTTGAGCCCTGTTATTTGTCTCGAGCTTCCTTGACAACCAGTAGTCCAAAGTGCTGATAGCCAGACCTCATTTACACCTGATGAATGCTACTAATTAGCTTTTCATCCCAAATAGTTTTTGAACTGTGGTTACTTACTGTGGTGACACAGATTTCTTCTGCAGCTTCTCTTCATACCCATCCACACATCCACATGTCACTACTTTGGATAAAATAAAATTGGCTAGAAATTGATATCCCAAGGTTGAATTAACCTTCAAACCATTGCCTTTCTATGTTCTGAGGTGACACTTACCTCCCTATGGGCTATCAGGTCAGCCAATTAGAAGTCTTGGGTTTGGTGGGCGGAGAGCTGTGAGTCTGAACCTTAAGTTCCAGGCCAGATGTGCTGCTGGAATTCTTCCTGAATTGCTGACAGGGTCCTGGAAAGGTTTTTTAGGCTGGGAGGCAGCAGGCTTTGAAGGACTTATCTCACCACTGACATGCAACACCTTTATGTGTGTGACTGTCCTGCTTTTATTCTTTGTTTTGTCTCTCTTTCAGACACACTCTTTTCTTTTTGTGTCTCTGTAGACTTGCTTCTGTGAGATAAACTGCCCGAGGAAAAAAAATGCACACATACACACTTTGTTTTTGTCATGTTTCTGGTTCACTTTCTTTGTTTTTTTAATTTACTATTTTTACACAACCTCATACGGCATCCATATAGAGAGTTTATCTCGAATGCACAGTTACTGCAAGAAAATCCAACATTTGCCTCTTTGATCCTTCTTTACAAACTACCCCTTTGTACTGTACATTCATTCTGCCCCAGCCTTGCATTCTCACACATCATGTCGTCAGATTCCCTCCACCTCCTGCAAACCACAAGATTTTTCACAAGTCTTCCAAATTATTGTTTCTTTTTTCTTTCCTTTGTCACTTGTATTGTCCGGGAGGAGGCAAAAAACTATTTTGAGTGAGGTCTCTATGGAAACAGTAAAGTACAAGCAGGATAGTGAGGAGGCGGAGTAGTGACGCATGATGGCTTTAAATTTCAAAGGTGAGAAACACTCTTGATCACCAGGAGACATTATATAATATACATCTAACACTGATCTCTAAGTTTGTCTGACTTTTGTAAGATGCTTTAGATGATTACTCAAACCTGCACCCCTCTAAGCCACTGTCACAAACATCTGTTTGTATTTGGCTAATAAAAAGTCAGTTTTTGGTGATTACCCATCTGCTTCAAATAATGCCAAGTTAATGTTGTTTTTGAAGTCTTTCAAGTCATGCAGCTCTCTCCTACAAGTGTATACTCATCTGAAGATATTTGGTAACTGGACTTAACTGGTAACTGGTTCTTATGTAGCAGTTTTCTGCTCTACCATGGCATTTAAAGTGCTTTATACAACACGCCTCCTTTCATCTACCCACCCAAGAACTTTTTCCTGTGCTTAAGTGCATTCTGTCTAACATTCACACTCCGATCAATGCATCAGAGAACAGCGTGGGGTGATTATCTTACCTAAAGATATTTGGCGTGCTGACACTATGAACGCGCTCGTTTATCTACATCGTTAATCTAAACAGTAACTGCAGCCACGAGAGTACCTATCTTAGCATTACACAGAGTTTTATATGGAAAATGTGCACGTATCAGATTGCTTAAAACAGGTGGGGAGAAGTTAGAGCTTAAATTTAACTCTTCCTTCTTCAGTGTTGGGAAGGTTACTTTTAAAATGTATTCCATTACAGAATACAGAATACATGACCTAAAATGTATTCTGTAACGTATTCCGTTACGTTACTCAATGAGAGTAACGTATTCTGAATACTTTGGATTACTTAATATATTATCATGCTGTTTACAACTACATGAATGTGCTATTGCTGTGATTTATTACTGTTACTGAAGGTTCGCGGCTCCGAACCGTAGTAAAGGGACCTCTGGCTAATACATGGGTTCTGTGTCGGCTCGTAGCTGAAAACTAGCTTTACTTTGTTGTCTGGGTCAACTTTGCTAGCAGAGACAGAGAGAGGCGTTGAAAGGCTGCTCCAACAGAACTTATTGTTTCAGAGGAAAACACGAACACGGTGTACAGTCGAGTCTTAATAGCTTACTTACAGCTGGGCTCGTCAGGCTCTCTTCTTGGCTGCAGTGGTTATTATTATATTTACATGCTTCCAGCTCGTACTTTTCCTTTTTCTCCCTCCCTCGCTCACAGACACATAACGGGTATGGCAGTCCATTCTCCCTGCAGCACGGACTACACTGCCTATGAGGCTACATTCTTTAGAGCTATACCTGTACATTCTGCCTATTAGCTTAGCACAACAACAACAAAAAAGGCGCTCTCTCACCCAGGAAACACGCAGAGAGAGAGCGTCACCCTGTAACCATGGCAGCAGTAACGCTGCCACCTGGAACAACAGAACGTAGCTGTCAAACAAAACCCAAACAGGCCTGACCCGCGACAATATGAAACAGGGAAGTACCGCCGTCTAATCCATTTATTTCAACAAAGTAACTGTATTCTAAACACCACCTTTTTAAACGGTAACTGTAACGGAATACAGTTACTCATATTTTGTATTTTAAATACGTAACGGCGGTACATGTATTCCGTTACTCCCCAACACTGTCCTTCTTTGGCGCTTATCAGTCCCAGCTTCTCAGCGCTGTGTCTCTCTGCCCTGGAGACCTGCACCTAGAAGGTGGAAGGTTCCCCTTCCTCACATCTCTTCCCTGATAACTTGTTCTTCTAATGACCATGAGAGTAATTCTGGCTGAGACTGGATACTGTTTTTATCTCACAGGGTCTGGATGACCGACCTTATCATAGGACTTAGTGTCCCTTCACCTTGAAGCTTCTACACTGTCGCCATTTCTAACTAGACACTGTCTAGACATCTAAATTCTTAAGCTGTTATTCAGTATAATACCTAACACAAACCAAAGCCTCTTTGGTTTTCAGCCACTCTAAGTCATCTTTGTCTTTTTCATCTTAGACAACAGGACTCTTTTCCTGTTGTTGAAGTTTTTCCATTTGTCCATCGCATCGGACCCTTGACAGAAGGGTCTTGTTACCAAAAGCTGTACCTACAGTCATGTGAAAAAGAAAGTTTTCCTGCGACTCTATGCAGTGTAACAAACTAAATATACCCTCACTTCTTCCATAGAAACTCAGAGGGTAAGTAGAAGCCATGTTCTGCTAATTAAATGCACCCGATTAAATGATCATCAGCGAATGGGATCACCTCTATAAAAGCAGAGGTTTGGTGCTTTGCTAGTCTGGAGTATTCAGGAGTATTGGTATTAACCCAATGCCTCAATCTTTCCAGCAAATTCACTGAAGGTCAGACTGTGCCATGCTCAGAGAAATTGCAAAAGACTCAGGATCTTCACCTCAAACTCCATGCCTCAGTTAGCGTAATACGTGCTAATGTTCATGACTGTACAAGTACGATTTGTTTGGAAGGTATGCCAAGCCAAGACTCTTCTATCTAGAAGGACCAGTTGCTTTAAATGTTGTGGTGGATTGGTGTAACTCATTGGGCACATAAACCAAATTAGTATTTATGTAGTGCTTTCACAGTATTGGTTTCTCTATTGGCTTCTTGCAAGGTGTACATTTATGGTTAGAAATTAAAACAAAGCAGGCTCCATTTCTTTTTAAAACATTCGATTTTTGGCTCGGTGTGTTGCAGTAAGCAGATATTTAGTTCAAGTCAAAATAATCGTTTTCATCAAATGTTTTTGAAATGAGCGCTTTATACATTTCATATTTCTTCTCCTACTTGCTTTCTAGCTCTGCTCTATGCCACCATCTTTGGAAATGTGACCACGATTTTCCAGCAGATGTATGCCAACACCAATCGCTACCATGAGATGCTCAACAACGTCAGGGATTTCCTGAAACTCTACCAAGTTCCCAAGGGTCTAAGTGAGAGGGTGATGGACTACATCGTCTCCACCTGGTCCATGACCAAAGGCATCGACACGGAAAAGGTGAGACTGAGACGCAACATGTCAGGTTAAGCTAATGTATTACTGATGTGCCATCTGTTTATGGAGATTTGGGATTTTGTGCTACAGTAATCATCCGGGCTGGAATTGAAAAAGCCAGACACTGTGTCGCTTTTTGCCATTTATACAGATTACAAAGCATCAAGTGACGTGTCAGCAAGCAAAAGCTTGAGAGTGATGGTTTTATATTTAATAGTCATAGATGCTTATAACATCCAAAAACAATACATTTAAGAGCATTTACCCATATATCTCACAAAATTAGCTGCTGTATCAGTGTTCTCAAAGAGTCTTAAAGTAAATCAATCAATAAATAAAAATCTACATAACATTTTTTTCAGAGCAAAAAGAAAACGTCTTAAAATACACATATGTGTTCATTTGAGTATTATGTGCCGTAATGAAAGTGAATATAAATGAGTTTAAACCTAATTTACACAAACATTTAGTGTCAGGAAACTTTTAACAAAAAACGGCTCTTAATTTTTTCCCCCAAAATGTATGAAATTTTGGAATGTACATATTAAAGGCTATTGTCTCATTTTGTTTCAGACATCTGCACTTTGGTGAAGATTATATACATTAAATTTAAGTTCTATTCGTGTATTTTATTTTGAGAGTGTGTACGTTACACATGCTAATTTTTAAAATTGCTATTATTATTTTGCTAGCTAGCAAACTCACGGGATAAATGACTGAAATGCACCCAGTATGATGCAATACGGCAGCGCTATTATAACAGTTAGTTATGGCACAGTAATTTATGGAATATACTATGAACCTAACTAAGATTACGTAGCAGTAGCAGTAATGTGAGTGACCTTCCTTAAGTGAAAGCTTTAAGCGTTAGCCCGATGCTTAACTAGCCAAATTAAGGCTTTCTGATTGAAGGCTAAAAGCGGCGTTGTCACCAAGTAAATAGAATATTGATTATATTTTTGTATATTGCTGCAGCTTTTTCAAGCGTTAACTAGGTGCCTTTGGCAACACCTTAGTGGGAAATAGTGGTAATATGACTGATCCATATGTGCACAAAGAATAGACACTTTTTTGTGCTACTGAAGTTCCCTTGCTTTCATTCAAAATCTGTTCATCGTTAAACAACTTCAACATTATAATGGCTTCAAGCTCACATTGAGGCCTGTGGGGCACTATCAGCCACTGAGACAGTAGACAAATGAATATTTCGTACTTTAAGGCTGCCTGTTTATTTAAGGCAGATTAACATTACATTATAATTGTACATAATAACCTCACAAATGATAGTTTGAATAAATAGGTTTTTGATAGATGCTTGTGCATTCTTAAAGTCTTATATGTTGAATTGAACTATGTGATCTGTCCAAAGCCTCTCCCAGTCAGTGCTGTTCTCCATGCCTGTCTTACTGTACATGATGTTATTAGCACAAACACTTTAAAGGTGATCATTTAGGACTTCAACAATAACACAGCTGCAATGTAGCTAAACATCTTACAGTTAGTTTTGAATGAATGAGCTTTAAAAAACAAACAAACATCTGTCTCCTATTTTTTGTGTCACATATGAAAGAAGCATCAATATCTGATGAGAAGACGTATTAATTTGGCCGTGCTGTGTATTATTTTGTGGTTTTTGGTGCAGTTTTCTTGTTTTGTGGGGAGATTAATATCTCTAACAAGTGGATTTGTTCACATTTACACGTCTTAAATTTTAAGTGAGATGTGCGTTTTGAGTTTCGACACTATCTACATATAAGGCAGCCTTTTTGTTTTGCAGTATTTTGTGTGGTGTGTTTTTTTTATGTTTTAGCAAAAGGGGAACAAAAGCGTTTCAGTCAACCTCAAATGATTTGTTTTAATTTTCACATGGTCTTACTGAGGTGATGTGAAGTGAAACATGCATACTTTTTTTGCTAATGTGCTGGAAAAGCTTGAAATGGACCTTAAAGTGCTTAAAAATGCTCGAGTTTGACCCTGAAAGAGGTGTATGAACCCTGCATGTTACACCTGTGTGTGTGTGTGTGTTTGTGTGTGTGTGTGTGTGGCATTAATAACCGTTCTGTGTGGAACTTCAGGAAGCAGTTGCTTGTAAATGTGAGGTGGACATCACATTTCTGACTTTTGGAGTACCATTGAATCCTGGTACCTCACGAGCCCCTCTGTAGTCCTATCTATGTTCCTAACACACATACACCAGCACAGATGTTGGTGCTTACCCACACACATTACATAAAGTTACCCTGAACTGACCCCTGACCTCCTAACTGCACCTTAAAACTGTTTGTGGGTTCCACTCTTCCTCACTGTCACTATCATCAAGTTGACTGCCCTGAGCGAGTGCATGGTCTTCACAGGGCTAGAGAACATGCAAATATGTGCACGCTTATATTATGGCACAAGATCTGAAATTCCATTCTCTAATCAGCTGACCTGTCAAATGTATAAATATGATTGTAGAGCTTGTATAAAACATTTTTATATGTGATTTAGACATTTAATTTTCTTTATACAAAGTTTCCTCAAGATCGGTCTTCTCATCTAGGGGGAAATAAGGAACACACATACATAAAATCTTCACGTTATGACGATTACCCATAGAAAAGTCATCCAAAGGCATAATGTTTCATGATGATATTTCAGCACACTACCACAATACCTGTATACTTTGTGCGTATATCAGAGTTAGCTAATCACCCCACATCATTTACCATTAAATACATATTAAATAATAAATAATATTTAGAACAGAACTGTTCTAAATGCCAGATATACACTAAAAGCTCTCTTTTCCAAGTACTAATTTGCACCAAATAGACATTAAGCCTTGGTTGCTAATTAACCAAATACATACATGCATACATACATATATGTATATATTGCATTTTGCAATAATACTGTTTGAACCTCCATTTTTGAGACTTTGAGAGTTGAAATTTCCCCAGTTTGATTTAACTTTGAGGATATTAAACAGATTAGCTGTCTTTTGTTTATTTTTATGTTCTTTATTAAATATGAAATAATATTAAAGCCTGTTGTTCTTTTGTTTTTTTGGCTGAACTGGAGACTGGCACATTATAAACTCATGATCCAAGATAAGCCTCATGTAATCTTCTTATTATTTATTTCCTGTTTTCAAGTTTTGTCCATGCCTTCTTTCTCTGCCCATTTAGTTTACTTTCCCAGTAACGTTATTTTCAGTTTAGCCTCTTCTTCATCAGTCCCAGATAATTATACACTTTTGAAGAGACATAAGGCTAGTTTTTCTCCTGCTCTCTGGATAAATACCTCACTGTCAGAACTGAGGCCAATTAGTAGATAAGTTTGTCACTTTGGGAGCCGTTATATGGTTCATAGTCAGCTCTTTATACACACCCAAAAAAGACCAGTGTTTCCCAAAGGCTTCTTGATACGGTATCATCCACATTAAATGGAGCAAACAAAATATAAAAGACTTTTATAGGTCTTTATTCTCTTGAGTTTTCCCCCCTCCTCAATTTTGTTCATATGTAAGATGGCAGCATTTATGGAGGATGATATTTTGTTTTCTTTGATTTACTAGTACTTCATTTATTGGGACAGATTTTAAAAAGTGTGTAATGAGTTACACTAAACGGTTATCATTAACAGTCTGCCTTTGCTGCAGTTGTTTTCACTGCGAGGTAATGAATGCAACTAAACAAACTGGAATATAAAATCTGTCACTCATACACAGACGGGAAGTTTCTGAAAAATCAGGTTTCAAAACAAATAAGCTTTCAGTTTGAAGTTGAGGTTTTTGATCTTCTCTGACAGCATCTGCTTTCTGCTGAAGTGTTCTTGAGCAAGAAAGCCTCTGGTCTTTTTCTGCAACTGACTTTCTACTGACCCAAGTCAATCACACTACAAATACACTGCCCAGGATGAAAATAAGATAGGGCTGATGGAGCAGCTGTGGGTCAGGTGGTAGTCAGTGGTGTGTCTGCCAACTGGAGTGCTGTTGGATTGATCCCTAGCACCAACAGCCCTGTGCTCAAGTATCCTTGGGCAATATACTGAACCAGGATGCATCTGTGTGAATGTCAGATAAAGCATTTAGAAAGTGGAAAGTGCTTTGAGTGCTCAAATTGAGTAGAAAGACTCTATATAAGTAAAAGCCCATTTATCATTTAGCTTTTGTTTGCAGCAACAATGTTCAATAAACGCAATGCACATATATTGTTCTTTCACCTTGCACAGACACCTCATGTCTCTCAGACACTGCATTGAGCGTTGAAATATTTATCTTCCAAATCCCTTCCTCAGCCACGTGGCATCAATGAGAAGTTTTTTAAAAGGAACCTTGTTACGCTTCTCTCATATCCTCATATTGTTGAACAATCAGATAAAATGTGCTTTCAAATAATGAGGCAAACAAATGTAGTGTTCTTCGTGAGCCAAAACTTCAGAGGGAATACTTGTACATCCATTGATACGGTCATCTGCTCCAGGCACAACACACCTATGACATCCAGGTGATGCCACTACTGCCCACAGCTCACAAGAACTGGCTGCTGCCCCTAGAAGGCATACAGAAGTCGGCCAAGCACAGAAATAGTAGGTTTTTGGGCAGAGTGGCCTTAAAAGACAGGAGCTATTACAGATTATTTAAGACAGAGCATGAACTGGGGTGGTTGAGTAAAGACACACACAACAGAAATAAAGATATGTATTTTTAAATTGTGAATCATGCAGAGTTAGTTAGGTGGTCTGAGAATAAAAACAGGAATGCAACAGGTCCCACTGCAAAAACAATAAGAAGGCAGAAAGCAAACATCACGCAGCTTAAAGGATTTCCATTTGTCTTTAGGTTTGAATTTCAAACGTTCTTTTCTTAACACTTTGAATTACTTGACAATCCGACATATGTAGTATGACAGAGGAAGGTGACGGCTACAGTGTAGCTGACCCTGACCTCTGACCTCTCTTTACAAATGTCTGTTGCCTAGTCTAGATGAACCAAAGCAAAGTAGCCCTGAATCTATCTCCCCAACAACATTTTCAAGACTTGGGAAATCCAGAGAACGCAAGTCGGATGAGGTTCATATAATCTCAGGGTCTACCTGGGATTCTCCTACTAGCTGGATGCCTGGTATGCATCCAGAGAAGGTCACCAAGGAAGCCGTTGGACAACAGGAAGGTGCTGTTAGTCTAAACTACCACGTCATCCTCTCATGTTTCTTGTGTTACAGGTCTTATCCATCTGTCCCAAGGACATGCGGGCCGACATCTGCGTCCATCTCAACAGGAAGGTATGCAGTTATTTTCATATATCCATACATCAGTTCTGTTACAATGCTTAATCGAGTTATGAAAGGTGCGATAATGTGTGTCTCAAGGTAGTGAAAAATAAGCTCCTGCTATGATATGTAACCGTATGTGTCTGAGTGAGTCTCTTTAATAACTACACTTTGTCAGATCTTTCAATATGGTTGGCAACAAAGTTGAGATTAGAGAGGCGTGTGCACACTGCTGAGAGAGGACAGAGTCTTTTTCTTGCTGGGGCTTAGCATAAACTTGGAGTCAAGGCTTTTGCACAGCTTTAAGTCAAACACCTGCAGCAATTACACACTTTTTCTTATAATGTCTTCCCTCATTCCAGAAAAATGATAGTTGACATGACAACTATCATGTCTTATGTCAGATGGGAAGTAAGACATGATGTTTCTGTGGCATAGCATGACATACCTTTCAGTTCTTTAGTTCAATTTTGATTCAGTTTTATTTATACGGCACCAAATCAGTACAACATTTGCCTCAAAGTGCCTTGTGTCATAAAGTAAAGACTCTATGGTACTAAGAGAGAAATCCCTACAATCAGATGATTCCTTGATGACTGGCTGCCTCGACCGGTTGGGCGTAAAGGAAAGAGAGAAAGGCATAGGGAATAGAAATCGAATTTCTGTTTTGTTTTTGTTCCGATAAAGAAAGTTTGTCTCCGTTTATCATTGTATATCTCCAGGATAGTTCACTAGTGCCTGAATAGAAGCATGGCTGCTGGTTTGTATATTCAAATATATCTGTGGGTCATATACAAAGCAGTGAAAGATGTTATGCTTTTTTGACTATACAGCATCAGCATCAGGTGCTTTTGTTACACAACTGAGTGAAGGTTAATTGTGCTCAGAGTCTTTTAGATATCACTTAACATGCAATGATATTGTTCTCAAAACTCTAGGAGATGTCAAATGCTAAAGTGGCGTGATCAGAGGACACCTTCAGTCAGGTAATTGTGCTGTGTGACAACCGTCTCCAATGACAGTTAGTCAGAAGTTACTAAATTTAGTCTTGTCATGCAGTGCGGCTGATTTTCAGTGTCTCTTCTGAAATAAAGCTCACGCACTACATTCGTTTCAAATACATCTAATTTTTCAGGGATGTTTGACTATGATAAAAGATTGTGAAACAGGACAAGAAGACATTCTGTTTAATTGTAAGAGGAAGTTAAAGCTGGATGTCATTTAGGAGTTTCAAAGGTAGAAGATATTGTGCTTTGGTTTTATTTCACAAAAGAAGTGGAATTAGTTGTTTATTTTAAAAAAATAAGATTTTAGTTTACTTTTACCAGTATTTCATGTCCTGTCCCGTCCATTAAGTTGTTTTTAAGCCCCACATTTTTTTCAAAGCGATTAACAAAAAGAAAACAGGAAAAATCTGAACCTCTCCTTTTTCTTCCCTTTCAGTTTTAATATGAAGCAGCTCATAATATGATGTGAACACTTTAACGGTGCCACACTAGATACATTTCATGTGTTGTATCCCTTAAACCTCAGTCACTTCATACACTCACATTGTGCTGCAATTTGCTGACGGTGTGCTGCCAGCTGTCCTGGCCAAACAAGACTCCAAGAGCGAAACCACAAAGACGCGACACTGAAGTTTGAGAGATGTGCTTCTCAGTGATTATTTCAGATGGAGGCTTACATTTCTGCTTGAGGGCTTCAGGTGATTGACAAGGAGCACTGATATAAAAACACTCTTGCACAAACCAAATAAAATCTTCCCCTGGTGCTCTGATGGATTATCTCAGCGGGTGGAAGCGGTTTCATTTTCTCAAGGATATCAGAAAATGTGTACTTCTGCAGATAGTAAAACGAGGAAGCAACGAAATCTAAAGTGTTCTTGTCCACTTATGAGATGAGAACATTTTTTTTTTTCCAAAGAAAGCCCTCCAAGCCTGCTGTAGTGTGTCTGTGTTCCTCGAGCATCAGACATCCAAAGGCGTTGAAAGAAAAACTTGCTTTAAAATTTGGTCTAAAAACTGTCATCAGTGCTGAAAAGAAACAGGAAAGCCGGCAGTAGTAGTGTGATGCTTTGGGCTTTGCTCCGCTGGGAAACCTTGGGTCCTGCCATCCATGTGGATGTTACATCGACACGTACCACCTACCTAAGCGTTGTTGCAGACCATGTACACCCTATTCCCTGATGGCTGTGGCCTCTTTCAGCAGTATAATGCGCCACATCCTATCTGGTCATTTTTTCCCAGTCTAACTCTCCAATCTGATTCTCTTATTCAGGTGTTCAACGAACATCCAGCATTCAGGTTAGCTAGTGATGGCTGCCTGCGCTCACTGGCAGTCGAGTTTCAGACCACCCACTGCGCTCCAGGAGACCTGATCTTTCACGCCGGGGAGAGCGTTGACACCCTCTGTTTCGTGGTGTCGGGGTCACTGGAGGTCATCCAGGACGACGAAGTCATTGCCATCTTAGGTACGTGATCACTGAATTAGTTTGATTCTGACAGGTTTGAAAATTGAACTTAACTCTAGTATTCGGACTGCTGCTCAAAACAATTGCAAAGCATCACCTTTTCTTTTCTGACCTTTAAGCAACAAACATATTCACGTAGTCATCATTTGGATGTAATGCCACGTTTGGAAAGTAGAAGTTCTTAAATTAGTTATCATTGTGCAACAACAACAAAAAAGTCTTTCTCAAAATGTTGACTGAAGTAAGGACATTGGCATGTTCAAAGATTGCTGTACATGCGCAATAAATATTGAATAAGTCAGTTATCCATAAAGCAATTATGAAAATGAAAACAAACATGAAATGTGTGCCTTGGGAAAAGGGAAGAGTTCACGAGAAGAGTTCATGAGAAGCCAGCAGGCGAAATCAGGAAGAAAATTTAATAAAACACTTAAACTACTTTAACATCTGAAAATGCAAAAACATCATTTTGTGTATTTCAGGCAGCCAGTGAGAAGGTCGGCCAGGTGACAGGTGGATTTGTTAAATTTGTCAGGCTCAGGAGAGACTCGGAGGCAGACCGTCACTTAAGTTCACAATTAATTTACACACAGACACCAGGTGCGGATATATACAGGTGAGGGGGCACAGGAAGAGGGTCTCCGGGGAACACAGGCACGGGAAGGGGACGGGCTATGTACACAATCCTTCACTGAAGCTCAGGTAGCTCGAAATACGGCTTTTAGCTCACCAAACGGCGGTCCTCAGGCTGGCGAGAAATCTGGCACAGGGAGGAAGAACAGATAAGTTGCGGCACGAAAGAAACTCGGGAAAAAGCTCAGACTAGAAATGACACTGACGAGTGTTACACAATAATCCAGCGAGGAAGCACTCTCAGCAGCCGCCTTAAGAAGTGAATGAGATGAGATGATTGCTTGCAGGTGTCTGAGTCAGGGGCTGGAGCCGTCATGACTCCGCCCCGGTAGAGCGCGGGAGGGGAGAGAGAGAGACGCAGCACAACAAAAACACTTGTAGCCATACAGAGTCAGCCGAGAAGGCACAGGGTCATGACAAAATTGTTTGATCTCAAGATTCTTTCTTCTTTTTGACCCTTTAGATCTGAGCAGATTTCACAACACAACAGGTTTTGCAAACCTTTCCAAGCACACAAGATAAACAATTGGACCTTGCAAACAAGAGAAAGTGAATGTGTGGGCACACTTCAGAGAGGAGCCACTTTAATATTTATGTTCAGTCACATCAGCAAGTTGACGTCAGTTTGGACTTTCAAGTGTTAAACCCAAACAGTGTGTCTCTTATCTGCTGCTGTACATATTGCTCTCCGCTGCCTCGTACTGTATAATATTTATGAGGTGGAGAAGAAAGAGAGAAGAAAGGGAAAATGCTTTTTATTGAGGTGTGCACAGATAGCACTGATGCTCAAGGCATCCAGTGAAAGGCGCTTTCTCATAATCATCAGCGGGCCCCAAATGAGCGTTTACCAACAGCGAATAACAAGAAAAAACGATTATTAGAATGAAGAATGAGTGCAAAGCTGCACAGCTAAAGATCAACTGGTGCGTGTGCAGAGGCTTAGATGAAGTAGCACGTGCACAAACATGCACATCCATAAAAATTGCTGTTATGATCTCAGTGATGGAGATGCTAGTATGTAAAGGGCGAGAGTGTGATGGTCACATTGGTGTGATGGTTATTTCCCTATTATTAGGATAGTGTGTTCTGTGCTTCCTGTTTTGAGACAGACTTGTTTAGACGCGAGTCCTAAAACTCAGATCTGTGTGCAAAGTACAGAAAGTTCTGAACATGAGCAGAAATAAGCTGAAACACTTCTGAGCTGTTAAATTACATTTGGGGAAAAAGTTCACCAGAATGCAGGAAATAATGTGCCGATTGCTTGAATTTTCCTGAGGTGGACCCTGCTTCCTGTTTAAAGAAAACTAAATGGCTGATGTTAATTCCTGCAGCGACTGTCCGGCATTATTTTACTTTTCCATCTCAGCCTGGGATACTTGGACGTGTCTTCTTTAATAAACATTGAAACAACCTGAAAAAGTAAAACTTTTCACAGCATCCATTGGTCAACAGCTGCTTTTGCTAGGCAACAGGCAGTGTTGGGGAGTAATGGAATGTACCGCCGTTACGTATTTAAAATACAAGATATGAGTAACTGTATTCCGTTACAGTTACCGTTTAAAAAGGTGGTATTTAGAATACAGTTACTTTGTTGAAATAAATGGATTACATGGCGGTACTTCCCTGTTTCATATTGTGGCGGGTCAGGACTGTTTGGGTTTTGTTTGACAGCTACGTTCTGTTGTTCCAGGCGGCAGCGTTACGGTTGCCATGGTTACATGGTGACGCTCTCTCTCTGCGTGTTTCCTGGGTGAGAGAGGCCTTTTTGTTGTTGTTGTGCTAAGCTAATAGGCAGAATGCTACAGGTATAGCTCTAAAGAATGTAGCATCATGGGCAATGTAGTCCGTGCTGCAGGGAGAATGGACTGCCATACACGTTATGTGTCTGTGAGTGAGGGAGGGAGAAAAAGGAAAAGTACGAGTTATCGTCAAGCAAAAACGGGAGCTGGAAGCATGTAAATATAATAATAACCACTGCAGCCAAGAAGAGAGCCTGACGAGCCCAGCTGTAAGTAAGCTATTAAGACTCGACTGTACACCGTGTTCGTGTTTTCCTCCAAAAACAATAAGTTCCGTTGGAGCAGCCTTTCAACGCCTCTCTCTGTCTCTCGCTAGCAAAGTTGACCCAGACAACAAAGTAAAGCTATTTTTCGGCTACGAGCCCGACACAGAACCCACCGTATTAGCCAGAGGTCCCTTTACTACGGTTCGGAGCCGCGGACCTTCAGTAACAGTAATAAATCACAGCAATAGTACATTCATGTAGTTGTAAACAGCATGATAATATATTAAGTAATTCAAAGTATTCAGAATACGTTACTCTCATTGAGTAACGTAACGGAATACGTTACAGAATACATTTTGGGGCATGTATTCTGTATTCTGTAATGGAATACATTTTAAAAGTAACCTTCCCAACACTGGCAACAGGAGAGGTTTTTATGTTTTTGGTGTACTGTTCAGTGTAGGCAGAGCAGGTTTCAAACTTTAGAACAAATAGACTGTTCAGCAGAACTCTGAGCCCTGTGGTATGAATCAGGTTCAGCACACCCAGGGTATTGTTCTACCAGCTGAACTGACACACCCTGACTCAGGAGATCAGGAGAAGTGGGCACAAGCAACTAATTATCAACTTGCGAAGTTAACCCAGTGGATTTTACAAAGGAAGAGTAAACTATAAGATTAGAATGCAAGTAACTGGGCTTGGGTGCAAGAGGTAAAGTGTACAGTATCTTTGTGTTTACAGTGCTGTAAACGTTTTGGTCAGTAAGAATGGAAAAGAGCGGTGTGACCTGTTTGAAGGCAGGAAGACAACTGTGTGAATTAAAAAATAAAAGCTTTATTGTTAAGACATGGGAGACATTTAAATTCATCTTCAAATTTCCATAAGATAGTTTTTGCTTTTACGCCTCCGCGGTGTTGCTCTCACCGTACAAGGACGCCCAACTTTGTGAACGCAACAACATGAATGAGGCGACACTTTTGTTTGCAGCCACAAGGTTTTAAAAACCAAGCAATAAAGTTGCATTTAGGACTTACGTATTTATTACTGATTTTCATTCAGGAAAACAAAGACTTGAGACACTATTTAAAAATTTTAGCTCCTCCTAACTGTCTGATTTGTCAGTAAGCGGACACATTACCACATCTACAACTGCTAGAGAAGTGTGCTACATAAGTAGTTGTGCAACAAGATAGAAACTACAGTCTGCAACAGGCAACGTGAGAAGAAGAAAACATCAACTACTCTGAACTTCTCTAACGTAGCTGCATTTCCAGGTGAACAACAGGATTGGTGAGCGCTGCTCCACGAACTATCATCTGTGAATTGATTGAGAAGCAACCCAGGCTGAGAACTTCCAGTTAAAAGAGGATTCACAAAGACATATGCAGGCCATTGAAACTTTGCTAGCTGAAAGAGCAACTACGTGAAGCAGCCTGAAGGAGAAGAAGGTGACAATAGACAAACTCAGTAAACAAACTCACAACATTCTACAAAGACAAACTCTTTACACTGTGTGCAAAGAAGAAAGCCGAAAATGGAAAGAAGGAATTGTTGGAAGTCCAGACAACACTGGTAGAGGAGAAGATGGAAGTAATGGGAATTAAGACAGAAATAGCAGACACTGAACTTACAGAGAGAGACAGTAAAAAAGCCCTCAAATGGCTGAAAAGGCAGGAAAAAGAAGCAAAGGAAACATTACAAAGGAAAGTAAAAGAGTTGAAGAAGGTGAAAGAGCAGGAGAAGAAAGCCTCGAACTAGAGCTGCATCTGGAGCTGCTTCCAAAAGCAAAAAAATCTCCCAGCAACACAAAGGTGGAGGAGATGAAGGTTCAGCTCAGGCTGAGCCATAATTTTCTATTCTTTCCTCCTCTCTCCACTTCTCTCTCCTTTAAACAAGTAGTTCTCTTAACCTTTCCTCCATCACCCCTCCACCTTCATCTTTCAACCTCACCTCTTTCTCTCTACACTACTTCTAGTCTTCTGTTCTCGTCTTCACCTTCCTTTTCTCACCTTTGAAATGAAGATCATAATCTTCATCACCCTCCAGCCATTAAGTATTTCTGCATGTGCCTGCCATTGTGGTTATAGAGGCAGGCGCATGTAGGAATAGTTGTTATGATTTCACTTATGGGTGTTTTTAGATAGATAGAACTATCGGCATCTCTATCTATCTATATATCTATATATATGTAAACAAAGCTACAGAAAAAAATATACACAATTACTTTCTGTAAACAGTCTTTAAATTTGCAGGTTTTATGTTTCTTTATTTGTCTTTCCCTTTCTAAGCCTTATTTGTAAACCAGCCATTCCCAAAATTCAGACTGCAGTGATCTTTTTTAAATCTTAAAATTTTCTGTCTCCAAATCAGGTGACCTCTTTTTTTATGTCTACTGATGCTCTAATGTTGACATCCACCCCCGTGTACGAGCTATTTATAGTCCTGATGTGGTTGCTGTGGACAGGGCTGGACTGGCCATCGTTTTTATGGGCTCATGGGGTTTTATTTCTTTTCTTTTTTAATGGTATAAATGAATGGTGGTGGATTGGCCAGTTGGTCATGATCGACTCTGGGCTGGACCAATTACAGCCGAGGAGGTCGAACTTTCAAGTTGAGGTGAAAAGGAACGCTGTGTCTGTGAAGGTTCTCAGTCATCCAGGTCATCGTAGTCTAAGGAGCTTGGAAAGAAAAGCGTCTGGACTTGTTTAAGTTGCTTGAAGATGTTTCACCTCTCATCCGAGAAGCTTCTTCAGTTCTAAGGGTCAAATGGTGGCCCACATCCTGGGCCATCTGACCTCAGGAAATCACATGATAGGGTGGGGCCAGGTTTCACAATGAGCTCACCCGAAACCCTGGCTGATTGTGACCCACACCTATTTTCACACCTCGGCTCATGTGATTAGGTAGAGGATCATCAGGGGGTCCTTTGTCCCTCTGTGGGGGGATACTCCCACTAGGTTTAAATCTGGGACTCTCCACCATTTGACCTTAGAACTGAAGAAGCTTCTCGGATGAGAGGTGAAACGTCTTCAAGCAACTTAAAGAAGTCCAGACGCTTTTCTTTCCAAGCTCCTTAGACGATTTGTCCTATACTACTTCAGCTAGAAAGTTGCTAATTCAATCATGAAACTGATCCATGATCAGCTTTTCTCTCTGCTCCAGAAAGAGGAAACCGGCAGAGGTCACGCTAAACAACAGCAGCACGTTTAAGCTTGATCAGCTGTTGTTAGAATTTATTTAATTTTATTTTCTAGTATCAGCTGATGTTTGCTGGGGCCACAGCTGTAAAGCTGCTGGTCATGATATCGGTTTGTATATGTGGTGAGAGGGAAACATGAAGATGAAACCAGGAGATGTCCTTACTGATTCATCAGAGCTGAGCAGATGATGGAGAAACAGGTTTATCTTATGGGTGACATAAATAAGTTGAAGGGGAGTTATGAACTGTTTCTGAAAGACAAATAACACCAGGATCCTTTTCTAAGTATCTGACAGCTACGTGTGCAGGGGCGGATCTAGCAAAGTTTTACCAGGGGGGCCAGGTAGGGCATTAACTGGGAAAGGGGGACACAAAGAAATACTTTTCTTTCTTATTCTTATTTAAAATGTCTAGCTTTTAATAAATAATTATCTGAATCTTACAACCAAAGTTTTCATCTGATGTAAAATGTATAGAAATCCATTATTGTATTCAGTAAATATTAAGTCTAGTATATACCCTATAAGTTATAGTATTCTTTCCGTTGGGAAGGTACCATCTGTGCAGTCTGCGATTCTGTTGAAGAAAGATGTTGAATCTATTTCATTACTGGAGAAAAATAATAGATTTCTGTGCATTTGTTTTATACGTGCATTAAAGTAAAATTGATTTTGCCAATTAAGCATCTTGAGGTAGAGGTTGGGGGAGTGGTTCCCTATTTTATTTTTATTTTTTTGCAGGGAGTTGGCAACCTTATAAGTTAGGTATATGTAATTATAAATTAGGTTGTTTTATATTTTTGCTAAGTACTCTTTAGAATACCAGAATAGGGAGGATGGTGTAGGTTTAAGTTTATTATTAAGGCTTTATGGCTTTTCCTATAATACCATGGTGTTCCCGTCACTAGTCAAAATGCCCGGGCTGATTTTTTGTCCCAGTCCAGCCCTTGCTGTGGACGTCTTTTCAACGTCCAACTTAGACTCATTTTTGATGCCATTTTGTTACTGCTTCTATGGGCTCTGCAGTCTCATGTTTCTAGAAGCTGGAGGACACGTTTTCTATAGGTGACCAGTGAATTTTTCTGTAGCTTTGTGAGCTGAGCCAATCAAATTACATTATTGGAAAATGATCTCAAACAGGATGCCACCTTCTGAAATGGGACTAGATCACAACAGTTATGTGTGAAGGAATGCAGTGTGATCAGCGGACATCTCCAAGATGGCGTGCGCTCTTGACGTTCAAATGTTAGGGAATACAGTAATCCCTTGTTGTTTCTGGCATCTAATATTGTTAACTGCTATTATGCAGCTATGGGTCTCACGTAGATCACCAAATCAGTTGCAGATGAAGGTTACGGGCAAGAATACGTCAGAGTGGGCCTTGTTGTCTTATCTGGTCTCTGCAGAGTCTCCGTTTGTGTTGCCTCTTTGCTTCCTTGACATCATTAGGAGACTGCAGCAGGCGAGGAAGCAGCCTGAGGTTCATAAAGAGCATATTAAATGTTTGATAAATTGCTTGATCTAACTGGGGTCATTAATCAGTAAATTGCCAGCTAGTCGTCTGCTGCTGCTGATACTGTGGAGACAGACAGGATCAAGATTGCACTGAAATATATTTTTAACATGGTTGTTTTCGTTTTACACTTATCGTTATCTTTAAACTGTGGCGCTGACATTTTGAAAGCACTTTGTAACAGCTCACACTGCTCAACCAATTATTACAATAATAACAGTTTCATTACTGTTGTGATCATAACTATAGACTCGTTATAGACTCTTGCAATCAGAAAAACCACACAAATACACATATCTGCATTTATGTAATTTATGTATGCATGATAGCACAAAACACAGTTTTTTAAATGTATTTATATGTTTTATAAAACTAGATAAACAGACTGCATGTATAAAGTAACATAATGTATAGCACACCTTGAAACTCGATGATCTTTGAATATCCTCTCCACATATGCTGAAAGAAATAATTAAGTACTGTTTATTGAATGTGAAAATCTCTCCACAGAATTCACTTTGGGTAGCAACAAGCCCATCTGATCCTAACTGGATTGCCTGCAAGTTGTTGTTAAAGTTTGTGTTGCATAGCAACCAAGAAAACGTCTCCTCAGTAGTGGTGCTTAGGGCTGCAACATGTCTTTTGTGCTGGAGAACAAGGTAGCTGTCTGATCATAGCCTGCGCACTGAGAGGAGGATGGAGTGAGGCCAGTGTAGGTGTAAGGGGAACGACAAGATCTCGGAAAGGTCTAGAAGAATTGCAATAAATAGTAGAGGTTAAAGGAAGCAAGATAAGAGTATTTTCTGTATTTCCTGGCATGAAAAGAAGGCTTCACTTTAATAATTGCCTTCTTCTGCAAAGTTTTCCTCTTCGTACTTGTGTCCCATTCTTAGTCTTTTTTTTCTTTTAGTGAAAAAGAAACAAAAACGAGGAGAGGAAGACAGGGAAAGAGCAATGATTGGATATAATAACATAAGCAGAATGCACTGCAGGATGTAAAGGGACAGCAGCAGAATTGAAGAAAGGAGTGGTGGAAGGGAAAAGAAGAGGTAGCTGTCTGATCATAGCCTACTAAAGAAAGTGATTTCAAAATAGAGGAATAAAAAAAAGCAGAATGCAATGATCCTTGGTGGAGAGCGGAAGAGAGGGTAGAAAGAAGATGAGGAAAGGATGAAGGAACAAAGGAACAGGGAGAAAAACACAGTCGACTTATACAAACAAAATAATAAAAAGGAGAAAATAAGTATGATCACACAACTTAAAGACAGAAGTGAAATTAATGGAAATGAAGGTGAAGCAGAAAGAGGGAGGAACAAGAAAAGGAGGATGAAGCTGCTCTGTGCTGGATGTGGTTTTAGAAGCAGTGATTTTCCCCAGGCTGAGTGGTGAGGATGCTCCTTGAGCATGTAACACACTCTGCTCTCATTAGTGTACAGTGGCATCAGGTGACACACAAGTATGCGCACACATATTCTGGAACAACAAAGATACTTGTGGTAATGCCAGTGTGTGTTTATAAAATGGCTCTTTAATGTCTCCATACACAGGCTGTGGAAACAGATTTTCTCTTGAGGGACAATAAAGTATCTGTGTGGAAATGTGGAAGAGTGGAGAACAAAGACATACAAATTAACACACATAAATGCAACACACTACATGTAGTGTTAACTCCATTATTGAATATGTTAGGAAAACAATTACCAGCCTTTTACGGAGCCCCGCAAGGCACCTTGGAGAAAAAAAACAGAAGTGCTTTTGCGTGATCCTGAGAAAGAGTTTTTCCCCTGCTTTTAGCTTTGCTTGGTTGTCAATGAATTCAACCAAAACCAACATATGTCTTGTGATAAGTGTGTCCCCTTACACCAAGAACTCTCTACAGATGTCTGTCACTTATATAAAAACCATGTGTACTGCAAAGTGCTGATTTAATGTCTTCGTAGATTAGGCATAGCTCAAAATAAAAATCTATGAATCTCTCGCGTGGGTTAGCTATGATTGTTTCAAGGGTTGGACTGGGAGAAAAAATTGGCCCTCATTACTCATTACTCCTTCCACACTAAACTCTGTTCTATAAGGTGCTTGAGCACACAGCAAAAGTGAGGTTGAGCAATACAGTGTCGGTAATGAAAATGAACCTATGGGCAACCAGATTAACTTTGGGTGTAATCTGACTAGGGCTGCCACATTAGTCCACTAGTCACGATTACGTCGACGACTAATTTAATAGACGTCACGTCGTTTGAAGCTTTGTAAGATCACAAAAGACGCAGGAATAAGTGGTAGGATTTAAGAGTGTAATAACGGACTGAAACAGAAGATGGCAGCACTGCATGTACAAGGATGACAAACCCTGAAGAAGAAGAAGAAGCTGTGTCCCAGAATTAATAGCGCAGCCCAGCTCAGTTTCCAACAATGGCGGCAGCTAGTTAGTTTTAATGTTACTCTTATTACTCTTTCTGGGTCACAAAATAAACGTTTAAGATATTTCAGGCGAGAATGTAACTGTGTAAACCTCAAATATCTGCTCAGTTTATCAAGACATTTTCAAAAGCGCTCCGACGTTTTCGGAGACATCTGTTACCCACTAGCTTGATAGCTAGCCGGGGGCTAGGCTCAGTAGAGCCCGTGAGAGCACCGGACTCCGGCAAATCGTTTTCAAACCCACTGCGGTCTTTCGCTACTCAGGTTAAACATGATATATGAGTCACTTAGATAACTTAAAAATTATATTGTTTGGCTTTTTTTTTTTAGTATTTTATTTGTTCCTGAGTAGTTGGCTGAAATTAAAGTTATAGTTTTTACACAGCTGAATAAATGTCAAGCAGACAAATGATTATCAGAAGTGTGAGATGCTTGAGAATTTACTCCGGTGTCCCGTTATATTTTAGATAGCAAGGAGTTTATTAAACTTCACCGAAACAATCTGCAAATTTCATTAAAATTTAATAAATTTAATCTTGTCTTTATTTTTAGTTAGCACATACCTTAAACACTTAAAGCTGTAAGCTAATGATAGTTATATAAGAGCTGATGCTGCTGGTGCAATAAGCTGTATGTTTTATGTCCAATGGATGATGATCTGATTAGTCGACTAATCGCAAAAATAATCGGTGACTAGTCGGCTATCAAAATAATCGTTTGTGGCAGCCCTAAATCTGACTATATTTGCTTTTTCCCATGATATATGTAAGGATTTTGAGGCCACAAAGGGTGGCTTTGTTTCCCCTCCTTCTTTCTGTCCAGGCATCATAGACTTGGAAGAACAGAAGAATAAATAGGGAACTGCTCACAATCAGGCTTTTAGCCTGTATTATATATGTATTGATTTCTCCTCTGGTATAGCTCTGAGAAAATTTACTTCTGTTTTTTCTCTCAAATGACGAGCTGATTAATTTTTCAGATATTCATGCTGCTTTGTTATGAGAATGGGATTTTGGCCTGGAATTCTATTCATATAGCAATATGTTCTGGCCCAGTGAGAAACAGTCAGCAGCAGGAGATGAGCCTCTAATCACATACAAGTGTGCACTGGCTGCATTGCAAAATACGGTACTAAGAATGATCGTGTAGCTTTTTTGATGTGTAATACATTAAAAGAGGAATATATTAGAAGCAGAGGTTAAAGAGACAATGATAAAAGGGAACCTTCCACAGAGAGGGTAATATCTTTTTTAAGGCAGTGCTGCTTTGAATGATTATCTCAAGAGTGCAGTGAGATAACATCTGAGTCAGAGTAGTGATGCTTAACAATTCACCCACAGTGCCAGTATTTTTTTTCTTATTATTAGTATTAATATTAGTATATTCATCTACATCTAAGTGACTGTTGTTATGAGTTCTTCAGTATACAAACTCAACTTTATTGTTTGACGTGGCTTCAAACAGACTGCTACCAGCTACAGCTGAATCTGTCACACACTTAATAATAATTAATATAGTTTTACTGAAATGGAAATCTGCTTTAGACACCAGACTTTTAACATGCTTATATAACCCGATATCATGGCATGTCTAAGTGTGTATAAGTGTGCATTAGAATTCACTCAACCTTGCAACCTTGTGTTACTAACTACTGATCATCTAAATCCAGTTACACCAGTTAACCTTCTACTACAATAGCTAAGACTGGATCTTGTGCAAAATGTAGCTTCAACACTAAGGTTTACCAGAAACTCAAATACAAAGACCAGTACCTACTGTACTCTTTGACTCCCACCACCCAACATAAACTTGGGGTAATCAGTAGTGGTATGGTTCGGCACGCACGTGATCTGAAAAAGAAGAAAAAAAGTATGTGTATGGTGCGCGTGGTGGGTCTGTCAAGTGATAGTTATGGCCAGTGCTAGCCGTCCAAGTGGAGGAGCAGAGGAAATTGCGGTATTTAAGCAGCCCTTTGCTGCCCAGTCCGACTGGGCTAAAGTCATTACAAAAGCTACTGGGGTGTTTAGCTGCAGACGGGAGGCCGTATTCCGTTGTGCAAAACAAGTGGTTTAAACTATGATGAACGCGCTTGAGCCACGCTATGATATCCTGTTGTGCGTCCACTTTAGTGGCAAGATCGTTCCAAGCATGTATGAGCAGGAAAAGATTGAAGTTATGGCTGAACCGTCCCAGGCATCTTCTGTTGCCCTAACTACTACAAACGGGCAGACCTCCAGGGCAACGGAAAGCTACGTTATTATAGCGGAGTGCGATATAATGAGCGGTATGTATTATTGTAGGGTCTACCTTACAATATAAAGCGCCTTGAGGCGACTGTTTTTGTGATTTGGCGCTTTATAAATAAAATTGAATTGAATTGAGTGGTAGATACAAAGCCCTATACTGCCCTATATTCTACCATAATTTTTTTTTAATAATTGCGTGGAATGAGTCTTGAGTTGAATGTTTTTAACAGGCAAAAAATACTTCAATAAGTAGGTAAGTAAATGTTCAATTTTCGTCTTTTTTCTTTTTTTGCTGATCCGAAAATTGATCCGATCCGCGACTTAAAACCATGATCCGAACCGTGAGATTTTTGATCCATTGCACCACTAGTAATCAGGACCCTACAATTCTCAACAGAAAACATTCCCTGTAAGGCACAACAAAAGAAATGGAACAGAAACGTAAAAATAGATAAATAAATAAATACTGACCTCTTAAAGCGTGATGAAGACCAACTGGGTCTTCATCAACTCAGGGAAGATATATGGGAAAGAAGGCCAGACACCAACTAGGAAGAAACAGAATGACAAACAGAAAGTGTTGGGAAGGTTACTACAGATACTACAGATTAAATAATACATGCTCCAAATGTATTTTGTAACGTATTCCGTCAAGTTACTCATTGAGAGTAACGTATTCTGAATACTTTGGATTACTGGATATATTGTCATGCTGTTTACAACTACATGAATGTACTATTGCTGTGTGATTTATTACTATTACTGAAAGTTACTCGCCATACTAATACCAACTAGATTTTTAAATCTTAATATAAAATGAGTAACAATAGGGTGGACATTAGGCAAGGCTGCACTTTTTGCAGTGATCTGGTAGAGAAAACTATTTCTGTATCAGTCATATGTTTTCTTTTGGTCTGTTTCTAATCATGTGGAACTGCACATGATTATGTGCAGCTAGCAGGTTGTTAATGCTATCCATCAAGTCTAAAAACAGCATGTTAATATGTGGAGATCCTGAAGGGTGCTCCAAAAATGATCAGATTATATTTTAAATATTTATTCAATTCAGATTAGTTCAAATCAGTTCAAATTATCTTTTTTTTTTTTTAAACAAGTCTACTACACCATGTATAATGTTTTTATGCCATGTGTAATTTCCATTGCAAATATTAATCACAGTTACATTAAGAGGGGATGGCAGTAAAAATGACAGCTGTGATGTCATCAAGTACACTGCCATTCCAATTGTAGAACAATCGCGCTGCGTTCTCGGGAAGTCTGGACTCGCGTGTGAACTTACGAAGTCCGGACAAGAGAAAACGCAAGTACAGACCTGCGTACATGAGTATTTAGAAACGGCCTAACAGTCTGCAGTCAGCTAACGGCAGCTAACAATGTTAGCTCAGTGACGAGTTCATTAATAAATAAAGATAAATGAAAATCAAATAGCAATAGCACATTGAAGATACTGAAGATTCACACATCCCATTCTTATTATGAAGTGGTGTCGGAATTTCCAAATAAGAGATCCTGGCCATGGATGCTGGCTTGGGTCTATTGTGTAACTGACGTCACCTGCGTTAACGGGACGCTTACATTAGAGCCTCTTTTGCGTGTTTTGTACTGTATTAATCCCAGATGGAAACTGAGAAAAAAAAACAAAACATTAAAACAAGAGCCGCCAGTTGTTCTCAAACCTGCACCGGCTGCTCTAACTATGCGATAGATGACTACATGCTCATCCAACTGAGCTAAACCTACACCCGACTGCATGTTATCACAGAAATTGGAGAAGGCATAGAAAGGGGATAGCCAAACATATGAAACCAGAAATGACCGCCATGTATTCTATTTCAACAAAGTAAATATATTCTGATTATCACCCATTTAAATGGTAACTGTAACCAAATACATTCACTCATGTTTTGTATTTTAAATACGTAACGCCGGCACGTGTATTCCATCACTCCCCAACACTGCAAACAGAACAGCATTCTGTTTCATCCTTTATGTAGCAGGTTTGTCTGAGAAACAATTTAATTCTAAGTATGATGAAGTGCACTTGAGGCCCAGCCAAACCGTCAGACAAAATCTGGTTTGCCCCAAGGACAAAACTCCTAAACACAAGCTACACAACATAGTCTATGCTGTGCAGTGTAGTGAGGAGTGCTGAGACATCCACATGGTACAAACCAAACAGCCACTCTACAGATGCATGGCACAACACCTCAACAGCTACCTCAACGAGTCAAGACTCAGCTGTATATCTGTACCCGAAGAAGAACATTCACATTTCTGACCATTAAGACAGATGGTTTGAGAGACGAGTAAAGGAAGCCTTCTGTATCTACTGTAAACAACCATCATTAAACAGAGGTGGTGGCTTACGACACCACCTGTCAACCACCTAAAATGCAGTCCTGAGATCCCTTCCCAGGTGCTTAAACCCTCTCAGACCTTCAGGTGACCTTGGTTACACTTCATAAAGCTTGTGTAAATGCTGTTGACATTTTGCTGTAACCAGATGCAGCAACATTCTCTATTTAATTAGCTAATTATTTTAATTAGAGTAAGTAGTGTTGATTAATACCTTGTTGGTCATGTTGGGACTTTGAGGCAGTTCAAGTTCCTGTTGTTGAGAATAGAATGAACTTAATTATATCTTCGCTAGAAATTATTAATCATTCATATCTACAGCATTTCTACAAGTGGACAGTTTATCTGCGGCAAGGCCAGCATGGGCTTCAAATGGTAATAGTGGTGCTTCTAATACAGTAAGGACCACTAATGCTGCTGTGGGAGGATATCAGTGTCACTGCAGCTGTATAACTATCTCCACCTACTCGGTTCAGGATAATGGGCTGACAGTGGTTACAGCAGCATCAGCACACCAGTTCTAAGTACCACCTTGACATGCATCTTATTGGACTGCCATCAGGTTGAGCAGCACTGCTAGATAAAGCAATAGAAGGGCACATCCACCCACAAGTAATTTCTTTTTCTGCTGATGGGGGATACACATATGTCAGAACGTTAACTGTGAGTTGGTGTTTGCAAAGAGAAGAAATTCTCCAGTGTAATTCATTTAGAGCAAATGCATTCATCTGCACAAATACCACCGGATAACACCGCATTTGTCTCAGTGACACCGATGCCTAAGAAAAGCTGTGATCTGTTTTGATTCTTTTTTTTTTTTTCTGGGTTGTTTATGTTGGCTAAGATTTGGCACCCAGCGAGTCCTGTTGGATTGCAGTGGGATCAAAGATGTGTTATTGTACAGTGTGTCACAGAGGGTCGGGATAATACGGGGGAAACAAACCTTGGAAGTAAATTCAGCAGGGAGGAATTAACATCTGTTGTTTTCTCTGCCAAGGCTGTTTCACCATGGGGTTCCTTAGTGAAAGATCAGAAAAAAACAAGACTTTTTCCCCAAATTGAACATTTAAAGCACTCAGACTATACTGACACAGATTCGGGATGAGATGTGATTGAACAAGTAAACGAGGTTATTATGAGATCGAGGGTAGCTTGTTTATTGGCATTCTAAGATCGGGTCATGCTGAAATGCACTTCACATTCATTTAATTTACTGACCTGTGATTGATTTGTCTTCAGCGTTTTCAATGATTTTAGTTTTTATGTTGAAATAAATAAAGAAATAATAATAGAATAGAAATAATAAAGAAAGAAGATAATTGTACTGCTACACCGCAGCTTCCTAGGGAACAGGAAAGTAATGTTCAGAGGTCCAAGCAACGTTTGGACACACTCTGATTGAGTAAAGTTTATACAGTGGAAATACAAATCAAGCACAGCTCAACCAGGGCAAATGGGTGCAGAAATATCCCAACCTACCTAATTATTCTATTTAAAAATAATAAAATGGAAGTGAGGCCCCTGACCCCATCTAAGTCAACAGAGAGAAAGATCTAACTCTTGGCTCATTCTCCAGGGAATAGCAAGAGGATAAAGAACTATAAAAATCAATGCAAAAGAATTCTAACCCTACCCTGAACTCTGCTTGTCTCACATATAGTTACTCACAAAGAGCAGAGATTGTTTAGGTGCTCATACTAACTCACAGCTGCCTTGAATGGCAAGTTGGCAGCCCTTTAAAAAAACAGAAATATATATATTCTGAGGGTGCAGCATAGAACTATGGCACTGATCCAATCAGTTGGTGACAGAAGCCAGAATGGAGAAGAAGCAGAAAGGGGAGGAAGGCAGGATGAGGAACAAGTGCATGCCCCAATCAGGAAAAGGTAGCACTCCTTCACAGCATATAAAACAGTCAAATTAAAGATTCTACAAGAGGAAGGAGTGCAACATCCCAGTGCTATGGTCGTACAATTTGTGGTCTGGCCTGAGAAGCCAAAATCGTTAAAGTTGGTCACAAAAGCAAAGGTGGAGTAAAATGTGGGCTTTGTTTACCAGGCCATGCTGTAACATTTTCACTACCAGCCATCTGAATAAGCTGTTCTTGTGAGGGTTTTGTTAGTCATAGATGGTTAAATAATATCAACATCTGGACTGCAGAAAACAGAAAATCCTGAACTGTTGTTGAAGATTCTCTATAGTAGAGAAAACCAGTCACACATACTGTCCAAACAACATGAACAAATATTAGAACATGCTAGTCAGCTCGATTTCCTTTTCATCATCTCAGATTTTTGATGCCAGACTGGCAGAGCAGCATTTGATTGATGAGGGCAAGAAAAATGCAATTTGCAATGTATCTGTTTAGAAAATGCTAACTGGTAATTGCCATTTTAGGGTGGTTTATAGTTTTTAGCCTCTAATGTGGTGGCTGCTACAACCCATCAGCTATTTGTTTCAAGGCCTGCAACTTTTGCTGTCACCACTAGTGACACTAAGGCTACGTCCACACGTACCCGGGTATTTTTGAAAACGCAGATTTTTCTGTGCGTTTGCACCTTTCGTCCACATGTAAACGGCGTTTTTGGTCACTGAAAACTGAGATTTTTAAAAACTCCGGCCAGGGTGGATATTTTTGAAAACTCTTTTGCATTTACGCGTGGATGAGAAAAACGCAGAAAACGCAGAAAACGCAGCGTCAAAAGTGTGCACCTTTTTTGACGTCACACTGTGCGCCACGTTATTGTTTCGGTGAAATGAATTTCTACAATACTGTTACTGTTAATTGTTCTCTCTGCAGTGCTTAAATGCTTACATATACACACACAGTTACTGTCCCTCCACACATACGACTCGGTTCTGCTTCTATGCCCCAGCTTTGTTTACTTTTTCCGAGGCTTCTAGACTTCTGATTGGCCAACATTTCTGCACGGTTAGGAATATATCGCCACCTGTTGCTTTGGCATGTTCCTAGCAGCGTTTTCCTTCATTTCCGCCTTTACGTGTGGACGGGATTATTTTTTAAAACGAAAACGGAAAATCTCCATTTTCAAAAATACCCGTGTACGTGTGGACGTAGCCTAATTCTTAAGATTAAGGGTGTGGTTTCATTAATTAACAGGTTGCAGACACAAGGGGCTTGAGACAGTTTTCTAATTAGAGCCGCAGAACAACACTTAAACATGAGTTTTCTATGGGTAAAGGTAGCCAATGTGGGGCCTGTAGCAATTTTGCCTTTTTGGACCCCCAAGAGGAAATTCTCTGGGTACCTGACGGTGGGCTTGCTCACAGAAAACCCTCTGTGGCTGCTTTGTGGGTTAGCCCATACAGGCCCCATAGTAGTTTTACCCTGAAGGTCCCCCATTACAGTTTTCTGTGGGCAACCCATAATAGTCTTGCCCATAGAAAACCTATATAGCGACCCAAAATAGCCCGCTGCAGGCTACTGTGGGCACACATTTTCTGCCCCAGATTAAAATATATGCTGAGCTATGACGTAGACTCTGCAACAAAGTTTATGCTTCAGTTTTGGTGAGTAAAATTCGAGTACTGTATTAGTCTGTTACTTGCTACTTATTAGCAGGTATGAATGGTTTCTAACAAAGCTTATCAGTGTTTGCTGATAACTTAAGACTTACACTGGTAGTCCAAAAATTGTAACCTTTGGATGCAGTCAAAAAGATAACATTTAGGCTTTAAGCCTGGATATGAGAGTTGATTATTTCTTTTTTGCTTCTTATCTTTAGTCTAACACTGCACACCACTTTCCTTTTTGCAGACAGGCAGAATAATATGAAGGCTTTAGATGTGTTTGAGTGATCAGGAGTATTGCAGAGCCTGGAAATGGGGGTTATGGCCCCAATGTATCCATCTTCATCCATCTATAATCTCATTGTACGCGTTAGATTCAGTGCACACATTGCCACCATCTTCAGCAATGTGCGTGACCACATCCACATCCAGACTGCAAATTGGCAAGGAACTGTGGGTCTCCAGGGAGCTCATTCCAGATGAGTCCTGCTGCCTGAGCCTCTGTTGGATGTTCAGAAGGAAATGGGCCTTCGGGGGTGCAAAGGAGGGATTGTCAAGACGAGATTCACTCACTCACACACCCACAGTGGCATACATGCTTAGTTTTGCGACTGTATGTTGGAAGCAGTATATGTGTATTACTCAGCGTGTTGTGACAGCTTGTGGACAGCGTGGACTGCTTTTTGTCACGTCTTATCCAGGTCAGCTGTCAGAAAAGTGCTGAGACGACAGTTGTGGAAAGTTTGACACAGATTTGAGTCTCGTCTTCACTTTTTTGAGCTCAGAGTGCACCTAGATGTCTTCTGGGAAAAGTCATGCAGAAGCACCATTATATTCTGTATGCTGCCTATTTAAGATACCTTGATTTCATAATGGGTCATTTTTTAGCTATTTTTGTGTTTTATGACTTCATTTCTTTTCATATCAGGAAACACAGTGGGGTTGGAGCCTTTGTGGAGTCAATTGATACACATTCATGTTTGACTATCAGGCACCCATTGAATTCATCAATTACAAACATTTTTTGATGACATGATGTATTCGTTCTTTCCTATAATTGTTGTTCTCTTCCTGTGTTGTTATTATGACAACAAGCATGGCACTGCTCAGGAGGTGCTCACAAGTGTAAATATTCATTCATCTGCTATACTTTCTTTAAAAAATTAAAAAAAAAAAGCAGGCAGGGATAGCTCAGTAGGTAGAGTGGTGGCCCCATGATCGGAAGGTTGGGGGTTCGATTCCCCTGAACAGCTACCCTGAGGTACCCCTGAGCAAGGTACCGTCCCTAAACACTGCTCCCCGGGCGCCCAATGGCTGCCCACTGAGTGAATGGGTTAAATGCAGAGAGGAATTTCCCCACGGGGATCAATGAAGTACACTTTCTTCTTTCTTTCTATACACATCTGCTATATGTCATCTGCTTCATCATCCAGAAGGTGTTAGCCGATTTTTTTTTTATTTACTAGGTGATAACTTTTTTTTAAGATATTTTTTAAATTCTGCTGTTCTTCAGATATTTTCCCTACTGTATTTTTTAAAAAGATTTTAAAGACTTTATGAATCTCCTAGAAAAAAACAAAGGTTATGTAGAAGCCTCGTGCATACTCTGTCATGCTACTGCAGTTGTCTTCTGTGTGTGTAGGTATTTAATAGTTTTTAAAAAGTACAAAAAACACAGGTAGTGGCTACAGTAGACACGTTTGTACGGTATAGCTTTGCTCTTCTCTGCGACTGGTTGGCAGACCAACCACTGCACAAGCAAGAGTAGCCTACAGAGCAATTGCACCACATGATTTGTACACTTGCTCCATCTGGCAATAGAGGCAGCTAGATGGGCTGTCTGTAGCTCACCCAGGTTTACCAACAGTGCCAACATGCTTATAAAGCACTTGGAATAGTAGAGTAGAATAGGGCTATATAAGAACCATCTACTGAGCATACACGTCATGGATGCTGAACTTTGAAGTGCTTCAAAGAAGCTTGCTATACTTCAGACACATTGATCAACACCCAAGGGTGAAGCAGAACTCTATAGTCCGTGTTTCAAAAAATATTCTATGGTTTATTAGTTATCTACCTGGCAACATAACAGTATCCATACCCACTACATGCCAGCTGCCATCAACTTTTAATGATGGAAATGGTTAAATCAGCAGGTCTATTTGTGGACTTGGCCAGGTAAAACTGTTGCTAAGGAACAAAGCGTAGACTGATAGAAGAAGAAGAGTGTGGTTCAGAGATTTAATGTCATTCTCATTAAATATTAATGTAATTCATATAAATGACATTTCCATGCTGTGGGACCATTTAACTCATGTAAAGTCACACTTTGGTGGGTGGTGGTTAAACACAGACATATGCAGCAGTGTTATATGTGGCTCCATATCAGACATCAACAGGGTTGTTTGTAGACATACTCAGAAATTGCTTGTAAATTACTACATCTCAAGTTATACATTACAAGCAGCTCTTATAGTATATTCAGCCTCATTCATTCAGGTCTAGTGACAGGTGTAGTGAGTCGTAGTTGCCAGAAGATCGCAGATAGCTCCCCAGTCCTATATGACTGTGGTCTACACTGTATTCATGCTTTCTATCAGATACTGTTTAAAGGCTTCTATATTTTTTCAATTAAACTAGAGATGCACAAATTGCAGTTTTATTGGCCGATTGTCATTTACCATTTTCTGTAAGTGTGATCTGCGGATACTGTATTTTGCCAATTATGATTTTCTTTGTATGTCCAATAACTGACAGCCTATACTTTTGCCACTGTGGCCCCTAGACTCCCCCAAGCATTAAGAACTGTGGACTCAGTAGCTGTTTTTAAAAAACAACTCAAAACTTACCTTTTTAAAACTGCTTTTGGTTAATTTTTTGTCTGTTTTATTTTCTCTTTTTAAATCCTTTTATGACTTGTAATCTTATGTGCAGCACTTTGTGATTCTGTCTTGAAAGGTGCTATATAAATAAAAATTAATTTATTATTTATTTATTTATTTATACAAAGAAAAGTCAGGTTTTCTTAAATGCAAATTTGTGTTTGTATAATAAAATAAATTATTAAACTTTATTATTAGACCTTTTCCCAACTTGCAAATTGCAAAATAAAAAGAGCCGCTGTACACATACATAGATTTATTTTACTTTACCAAACAAAAGCAGACACAACAGATTTATATAACAAAACAAATCTTATATGATTTTCCAGTTTCATAGATAACAGGACAGGATTTCTTTTTTTTTTCCCCACTGAGAACACGAGCTCGTTCAGCGCTCTTCTTAGTGTGTTCGTGCTTGTAACTCATTGTTGGTAAGCATTTCCAACATTAGGCTGTGCTGTGCCACAGCAGCAGGAATCTGAATAACATGTGTAACTTCACAGTTTTAATTTACTGAATGTGTGGGGCTTGTTCTGTGCTTTACCTCAGCTCTCATCTTTGTAAACAACTGATGTTGCGATAGTTGTCACTGATGAATAAAATGCTCTTCCTGTTTACTGTGTCCTCAGGAAAAGGTGACGTGTTCGGAGATGTCTTTTGGAAAGAGACGACTCTTGCACATGCGTGTGCAAATGTTAGAGCGCTTACCTACTGTGACCTCCACGTCATCAAGAGGGAAGCTTTGCTCAAAGTTTTGGAGTTTTACAGTTCCTTCGCCAACTCTTTCTCCCGCAACCTCATCCTCACCTGTAACTTGCGCAAGCGGGTAAGGCATTCAGCTCTTTGTACATGGTACATGAATAGTAATAATAACAGACATCACTCCACTTTGCAGTGTGACAAACCTTTCTTGCTGCTTTCTGTGTAGGTGGATTTATTTATGACTTCTTCTCACATCACTGACAGTCAGATTGTTCTTTATTTGACTTCACAGTTGGTTTTAGAAAACCTATTCTCTAAAGCCAACTTTAGAATGATTTTAGGTTTTCAGATAGTTAAAAGGAAACAGGTAAAAATGAGCCTAGATACTAAACTCTACCAGTGCCAAGAAGAGAAGAATGGTCAAACATTCAGCCAGAATTATGCAAAAGCTGTTGAAAAAATATCTTGTTGAGGTGCAGCTTTCTAACAGATAACCAAAGGTTAAATGTCCAAGGGTGTATGTATGTATGTATTTGACCCTGTGTGTGTGGATTAGGGAAAATCCAAAATAAACTCAAACTTGTAGAGTTTATTTTGGATTTGGATAAAGTTGTATGCTGTAAATCCTTTCACCCTGTAAAAAGATCAGTTTAAGAGATCATTAATAGCCCAAAATTACCATGAGTACATGACCACAACTGTGCATAGACCCATCAAATAAAACAAATAAAAAACACATAAAAAGTTTGGGGATTTTGTAAATTTAAGCAAAGTGACACATCTACATCTTTGCTTCATTAATGAGTAGACAGTATTGTCGATGCACTGACGCTGTTGTGACAACAACCGTACTCATCAGTGCAACAGCACAATTGACTCGTAGTTTTTCAGGCTTCGCTGCTGTTGACAGGGTCAGTAGTAGTGCCACCTAAATTTTGTATTTAGTCTACCAACCCAAGCTGTCTGCTCCTCTGGCCAATAGCATCAAGCGATGACTGGACTTCCACTCCCCACAGAAAGCCAAGATGATGTAGATTAGAGCGCAAGATCAGATTATCATGCAGGTTGGTTGTTGAATTACGTCTGTGCTGTAGCAGTGTCTGCTGATGCTAGACACCAACACAAACATGTCACGGTAACACTGAATTTTTAAAACAGTCGGGTAAAGAGAAGCACACAGCACTGCTTTTGTACCAGAGGGGGCATTCTGTGTTGTTGCAAAACAACAGCTCACCTTTTACAGTAAGGTTGTTTTTTTTAATATTACAGCTTTGATACACTTTGGCTAACATGATATATCTTCAATACAACTTCTTTTGCTGGCACAGCCATGCTCTAGTGACGAATATATCAAAACACAAAGTTTGACATTGGTAGTCACGAGTCCTCATTTGAAGGCTAATCTTGTTTTTATGTGACAAGTCTGCATGAAATTCTTGCTTTTGAAATATAAAAAACATTGCAACTGGAAAAACTATAAAACATTGAAGTTCAGGTGTCATATACACTACTTTCTATGTAGTAATCAAGCCTTTAAGTTCAGTTTGATGACTTGTTGGATGCTGGTGATAGTGAGAATGAATCTTTAGGCTGGTTAGCTTTCTAAGCTTTTTTACTCACTGTAATAGTGACTAAGCCGTGTGAATGTTCAACAGCAAGTATTTTAATTTCTGACGCCATGATTTACTTGTCAATTTCATGCAATCAACTCTAAATGCTAGAACGCATTTGAGCCAAAGCTCTTTTTTCTCTGGAAAAGTGGGATATTATTTGGAAATTTGAAAAGTTTTGACATTCCAAATAAGAGAAAAGTATGGCTCAGCTAGAGCTGAATTCATTAAAAACAGATCGATACAGTTGAACAAATTTGACTTGCTTAATATCTTATAAGTTTTCTAGTGCAGTGTGAGCAGATTTGTAGCCTCAGTGGTTTTATGGCCTTTTTACCAGAGAAGATGATAATTTCTGATACCGTTGCTCATCTTTTGTAAAACTGTGAAGCTTCAAGCAGAAGTTTCACAGCCACACATGAGGCTTGTTGTTTAAGTTTTTAGGGATTTCTATGCTCTCTCTCTCTTTTTTGAGAGGAATTTGAAAGTACGGGCTTGTGAACACAAGTCCTAATCAAAAACTATTCTCTGCCATTCTGGCGCATTTTCTTTTTTTCTTCACACACATCATATTGTCTGATTTTCTTTCATAACAAGTCTGTTGTTGTTGTTTACTTGTCGTGTTTCATATTTCATGGTCCCTCAGCTCAGTAGGGTTTTTTTCCCATTTAAGTGTGGATGTGATAAATTATACATACAATACAGATAGCCTCATTGTGCTCTGCACCCTTTTGCCCAATTTTACTGACATTCAAACAGGAAATCTTGTCTTTCTCTGAAGCTGCAGTTTGTTTGTATTCATGTCTTTGAGTATGTAGTTTACCATTTATTGATGGCCACATGAACACCTTTTATTTTGTCCCTTAAACCTGCATCTAGAGTACATGAACATGTTGATGTATATTGTAACTAATAACACAGGACATTTTGTATTTTGGATAATATGTTTACCTTTTAACCTTTGTATTTTTGGCATCTTCCCACCATAATAATCTATAATACATAGTATACTGTCAATTGTTGTTTAAATATGTATGTATTCAATTCAATTTTATTTATATGCGCCAAATCACAACAACAGTCGCCTCAATGCGCTTTATATTGTATGGCCCCAGCTGAGCCATACATACAGAGAAAAACCCAACAATCATATGACCCCCTTTGAGCAAGCACTTTGGCGACAGTGGGAAGGAAAAACTCCCTTTTATCACGAAGAAACCTCCGGCAGAACCAGGCTCAGGGAGGGGCGGGGCCATCTGCTGCGACCGTTTGGGGTGAGAGAAGGAAGACAGGATAAAGACATGCTGTGGAAGAGAGACAGAGATTAATAACAAGTATGATTCAGTGCAGAGAGGTCTGTTAAGACATAGTGAGTGAGAAAGGTGACTGAAGAAGAAATACTCAATGCATCATGGGAATCCTCCAGCAGCCTACACCTATTGCAACATAACTAAGGCTACGTTCACACTGCAGGTCTTAATGCTCAATTCCGATTTTTTGATCAAATACGATTTTTTTTGTTGTTGTTCACACTACAGATAAAATGCGACAGCAAACGCGCTCTAGTGTGAACCCTCAAAGCGGCCCGCATGCGCAAAAGAAGACGTCACACACAACGCGCTCTGTTTAGACCCAGAGCAAACAATATTGTTTGACTGATGGCCCTTAATATAAAGACTTCAGACTTTACGTTTCCCAATTTTTGCTTTAAGTTATTTTGTTATTTACATAATAATGTAGATAACCTAATAATGATCCTTATTGCTGTTTTAGAGGAGCGGTGATTCAAAGGATAGCTGCAGATTTCTGTCAGAATCTGCAGATTATACAGTACAAATAAAATGTTCACGTTTCTCCAACGTTGTCTTTCTAACAGTTTCACTGGATGGCCAGGAAGCGTTCGCGATGTCTTCTCGGGCGCTTCTCCGGCGCTGATAATTGGAGTCTGTCTCGTGTCAGTGACGTAAAAGACGGATTTAATGCGACATGACCGTTCAAACAGCAGTCGCTTTCTAAAACATCGGATATGTATCGGACCCAGATCGGATTTGAAAGTATCGGATTTGTGCCGTTCACACTGTCATACCATGATCGGATATGGGTCACATAGGCTCAAAAAAAATCGGATTTGATGCGCTTTCACCTGCAGTGTGAACGTAGCCTAAGGGAGGATTCAGGGTCACCTGGTCCAGCCCTAACTATATGCTTTAGCAAAAATGAAAGTTTTAAGCCTAATCTTAAAAGTAGAGATAGTGTCTGTCTCCTGAATCCAAACTGGAAGCTGGTTCCACAGAAGAGGGGCCTGAAAACTGAAGGCTCTCCCTCCCATTCTACTTTTAAATACTCTAGGAACAACAAGTAGGCCTGCAGAGCGAGAGCGAAGTGCTCTAATAGGGTGATATGGTACTACAAGGTCATTAAGATAAGATGGGGCCTAATTATTTAAGACCTTAAGAGCAGGATTTTGAACTCAATTCTGGATTTAACAAGGACCCATTTTGGATTAGCTGAAGGCTTTTCAGGGATTTTTTAGGACATCCTGAAAATAATGAATTGCAGTATTCCAGCCTAGAAGTAATAAATGCATTAACTAGTTTTTCAGGGTCACTTTGAGACAGGATATTTCTAATTTTAGAGATGATGTAAACATGTGGGTGAAAAGGTTTACATCCAAATTCAAGATATTATTTCTAGGATATCTATGTTTTCAGTCAAGCTAGAGTTACATTTACTCAGAATGGGAAGTGAATGGATCCAGGCTTCTTCTCTTAAGTAAAAACATGTACCATATATTGATTACCTGTGTCTAAAAGAAATTACCTTAAGCAGGCTGCAGATATATTTGCCTGTCTGATAAAACAGGATAGCTGCACATCGATCTAGCCCTATAATTTCAGTGCTCTATACACACGGCTTTAGTCTGGCATCAAGTACAGGTTTGACAGTAGCTCCTGTTATTCCTGATTTCACTGGTCAGTTAAGCTGACCTTCTTACTTAACTTTTGATTGTGGGTGTCTGGGTGGGTGTTTGTAGTTGCATAAAACCAAACAAAAGTAGAAATGAAAAACACTGTGAAGGTTCTCAGTCATCCAGGTCATCGTAGTCAGTTCTGAACCGAAGAAGCTTCTTGGATGAGAGCTGAAATGTCTTCAAGCAACTTATTTTATTAATCCTTTATTTATCCAGGTAAAAAATCTCATTGAGATTAAAAATCTCATTTCCAAGAGAGACCTGGCATCATGGCAACAAAAGTCACATACCACATAGGTATATAACATTTAAAACAAATACAATATCCCATACCAACATGTGTAAAATATACTTACTGTAAAATAACTTAAAGAATTCCAGACGCTTTTCTTTGCAAGCCCCTTTGACTGATGCTATATTTATTCTGAATTGCAAATTATGTTGGAATGTAAACCTATCATATGTGACTTTTACTTCTTTTATTTGTTCAATTCTTTTTCTTTACCTGTAATTTATGTACATGCAAATTGCTTTTAAGCAATAATTGTTAGTATTGAAAATAATGCTGAAAATAATAGCAACAAATTTGTTGTTTCCTGTAAAATAATAATTTTTTATTAAAGATAACTTTGCAGGGTAAAGTATACAAACACAAAACTTTAGGAAACAGTAAAAAACTAAACAAACCATTATTATCAGTCTATTGCAGGACATATAGACCGACAACAATTCACTCCCACAGTAACACTGATGGCCAGCGTACAAACTCCAAGCAGAGAGGCCGCAGCAGGTTGGCAGATTTAAACTCAGGACTGTCTTGATGTCAGCCTTTCACCATTGCACCCCTCTAAACAGAAACTCCACCCGAATACTTACTGAAAATATAAAATTCCAAAATGCAAAAAGACCTGTGAGCTAAAGGTCTACCAGAGGCTTTAATCCTCTTCGTCTGGCTGCTCCATCATCCTATACCTAGCATCCACTTCTGTCACACCAGCCATCTACATGTCCTAAAATACTGTAATTTAATAAATTAATTAGTTAATGATTTGGCAGTCCATCTATGACCTTTCACTAGATGTAGTTTATTACTTGACATTAACTTGTCAAAATATGAATGAGAGTTAGTCATTGCATATAAACTTTCCAAATTCTCTAATTAAAATTCTAAAATATCAGAGTAATGAAAAAGAACTACTCCATACATTTGAAAGCTACAATCACGTGACAATAATGGGATTAATAATGGGATTAATGTTGTGTGTAAAGCTCACCAGTGTTCATCGTGGCTCATCATGTTTTAATAATTCATGCGCATACCAAGGGTCAATTTCCTACATCTTTCTCATAATTATATTTTAATTGTATTCATTTTGTTTAACAATCTGTTTCTACCAAATACTATTAAGTCTCTGGGCGAAATATTACTTTAAGAAGTGAAAAGAGAGAAAAAAAACACATTTCTGGTTTTCTGATGGAGGCTGGAGCGTAATTTCTCTACTTTTCCATGTATACTTGTCCTGTCCGGTCCTTATGAACTGAGAACAACTCAGTTTCAATTGTTATTTTAGTAATGAGTGCATGTCAGTTAGAAAAGGACATGATGCTCATTTTCATTGCATCCCCAGTGAGTGATTTAGGCTGATTATGCAGCAGCAGTGCACTAACAAATTGCTAAGTGAAGCTTTAAAAAGTAAAAAAGACCAAAACAAAACCCCTAAACATTACAATAAGCTAGCTGCTTTAGTTTTAAACGCAATCTTCCTTCATGCGTTGACAGCTTCATCACCTTCCTAAGAACTGGACTTGATTCATGAACGAACCTTTAAACGAGCTTAGCTGCACTGGGAAGAAGTGGGAAGCAATCCCTGGTCTTTGGACGGCTCTTTTTCTAAACTGAGGTAATTGTAAAGATGGACACTTATTCGCAGTGCCCTGTAGGAATTTCACCCAGCGGTACCTTCATGTAAACACAGAGAAAGCTTTGCAGCCAGAGCTTTCTCCTCTCTTCTGTAGCTCATTAGTTCCCAGGATGGTTGACAGCTGCTACATTGCTGCCATGATGGAGACATACAGCTTCTGGAGGGAGCTAAGACTGGGCTTGTGGGACTGTGAGGAGACCAGAATATGTGTCAGCTCTAACTCGTTCTGTCACTCGTGGCTGGCTACCAATCTACGCCTGTAAGCACTTTACCTTCTCCCTTCAGCCCTTTCTCTTTGTCATTCTCTCTTTTTCGCTGTCATGCTTTGACTTTAATTATATTTCCTCATTTTGTTGACTCCTCATGTTTCTTGTTCTCCAGCACAATATTGTTTGTTTTTGAAACGTGAATGCTAAAAGCTAAATCTTTGAACTCTGTGTTAGACAGTACTCAGTAGAGTGCCAAACGTTTTTATTTACGACCCTGCTGGAGGGCTCAAGTACCTCGTTCATAGATGTGGATTTCTTAATGGATTGGTTCATCTAACAGCTCACCTACGCAGTTTGAACATGAGCTAATTTCTTTTTAAAATGCCTTCCATTTTGGCATTTACCTTCCAAATGTGGGATAATCCATTTAACTACAAAGACACGACGCAAAGTCTCACGTCCCCCAAATATATTTTTTTTAAATTTTCATATCTAGTTGTACCCCTGCCACACATACCCCATCAAAGTTGACTTCAACTGTGTATGTTTGAACAAACTGCTGTAGAACTCATGACATGACACAATTGGCACTACCATTTCTAAAATAACTCGTTTGGTAACCTTTTGATTTAGATGCTGTACAGTCAAGGAATTCTAGCAAAAACATTCAGATGAGATGAGGTTGCACTATAGCAAGACAAGTGGCCTGAAAACAAAGGAATATAAACAAAGTTTTTTTCTTGTTTTGGTTGTTTTTGATTTTGGATGACACTTAAATTCAAAGTTGATGATAAGGTTAGTCCTATTAGCTGTGCAGCATGTCAAGACTGTGGATCTTACTGATGTTGTTGAAATATTTGCTATCAAACATTGGAATTAAAAACTGATATTAAAACACTAGACTTTTAGTTCTTTAGATTACCTTGCAGCCAAAAAGAGGCTGAGACTCTGCATTATGTGAGTTCAGGACTGGACTGGGACAAAAAATCAGCCCGGGCATTTTGACTAGAGACCAGCCCACCAGGTATTATAGGAAAAAGCATAAAGCCTATGAAAACAAATGCTGTTGTGACAGTGATGTACACTATCTTGTTGGTATATATTTATCAATCTAATAAACTTAAACCTTAAACAATCCTCCCTATTCTGGTATTTTAAACAGTACTTACCGGAAATATCAAACAACCTAATCCATAATTACATATACCTAACTAGCAGTGTTGCCAACTCCCAGCAAAAAAAAAATAGGGAACCATCCCCACCCTCCGCCTCATGATGCTTATTTGACGTAATCAACTTTCATTTTTTGCCAGGGTAAAACAAATGCCCAGAAACCAATTATTTTTCTACAGTAATTAAATAGATTCAACATCTTTCTTCAACAGAAGTGCAGACTGCACACATGGTGCCTTTCCAAAGGAAAAAGTACTATAGCTTACTAGGGTATATTAGACTTAATGTTTACTATATACAATAATGAATTTCTATACATTTTACATCAGATGATCACTTTTGTTGTAAGATTCAGATAATTATTTATTAAAAGCTAGATATTTTAAATGAGAATAAGAAAGAAAAGTATTTTTTTCTTATGCCCAGTGGGCCGATGGCCAGTCCAGCTATGTGTGAGTTGATGGATCATGTTGAGGATAGACAGTTTGCCATTACAGGCTTTCCAAACAGTTTTAATCGATTTCCATTATTTCGATGACACCTTGACCTCCTTTGTGATCCAAAAAGAAATGGAACAATCAGTTTCTCCAATATTTGCCATCCACTTGATTAACCATTGGTCGCAGTACTTTTTAAAACACTGCACCTTTGACTAAAGCCATCAGTGTCATGATTTTTTTCAATTGTTGTGTTTTGATGACTTTTTGTTTTGTTTTGTTTTTTTCAAATTCTTTGTAATCATTGGCTCTTGTGTATTACTGTCAGTATTTAGTAAATTTCCATCCTTGCTTGGCCCAGTCTGATTAGTTTCATTGGTGTTGTGTTCCACAATTATGTCCTGTATTCTGTCAATTCATCACCATCACTCATCAAATGTGGATCACCTGATCAACTTGCTGCTGCCTCTTCTGTATATGACTTGTCTGCTTTGACTTAAGATTTGGATTTTGAACTTTTACTCTCTGCGTGTCTTGAATTTGGGTCCATTCCCTCCAAGTCATTAAAGAGAGATTTAAATTGTCTTTTTTATCTAGATGTTTTTGAACTTTTGAACTTAAAGATGATATATTAACAATTAGAAAGGCAGTTTAAGTGACATTGAAAGGGGGAAGATTGTTGGTGCCAGACTGGCTTGCCAGAGTATTTCTGAAACTGATAATCTACCTGCATTATTCTACACACAAAGAAAGGTCCCCCCCTAAAAAATCTTCAGTGAGCAGCAGTTCTCTGCCTTGTTGATCCCAGGGGGTCAAATGTGAATGGCCAGATTGCTTTGAGTTGATAGGGAGCCCACTTGTTACAGCCAAGGTATGAAGAAACGCATCATCATGCTGAACCTCAAGGCAGATGGTCTGCAGCAGCAGAATGCTGTCAGCTAAGAATTGGAAACTGAGGCTACAACTGTTGCAGGTTCACCAAAATTGGACAATCACAGAATGGAAAACCATCATCTGTTCTGAGTCTCGGTTTCTGCAGTAACTTCATCCTCTAATAGCAACATCACAAATGGCAAATTCTTTGCTGATGCTGCAGTTGCAGAACACACAGCTGGATTTGCATTTTTCCTTCAATATTTCGTGGATGTTGAGAAGTGTGTCGGGGAGAAAGGATTTTCGGTCACGCTGGTCACGTCTACACGTTAAGCCAACAGCTCAATACTGCTGAGCAATTTACAGCTAAGTCTGCAGTTTCATTCTTATTAAGATGCAAAACTTGCTGGGATGCAAATTCAGAGAGGGTTTTTTTTTTCTGCTGATAATAAATATTTGGTGGTATTTTTAGGTGCTTGACTCTTTTTTTTGCACAATTGTAGTTTTTGATAAAAGGCTCTGCTGTCCAGATATTTGAAAAGCACCTTAAACAAAGTGTTAAAGTGTACAGTATGTCTGTTCCTTTGCAATTTGACAGTAATTAGGTCGTTTTAGGTATAAACTAATATAGACAAGCGATTAGAGCTCTAATAGATTTATGCAAGATATTGAACCTTTGGTGGCCGCAAGAGGCTGTGAACCAGTCATGTTTCAACACTGAAGACATCCCAGTAATGTGACATGACTATAAATGCATGTTCATAGGGCAGACCATCGACACAAGATACACTAAAGCAATACTAATATTATATAGATGGATTTACATTATATTGTATATCTTGGACCTGATGATTCACAAACCAAAAATTGTGATTGTTGTTATCTTGTTGGGCTTTTTTTCATTTGCTCCACAGACTGGTTAGAATCAAAAAATAAATTATAATATAAATAGCTTTTTTCTTTGCCTAGTATTGGGTTAAGACTACTGTAAATGACATCAAAACCATTATAGGCAGATCCAACAGAACTCATCAGTTTGAATTACAAAGAATAGATTCTTAGATTTTAAAAAAACAAAACAAAAACACATCTAATTTTGTGTGATGAATCTTAAGAATTATAAGTTTTGTACCCCGATGTCAAAGTGGAACATGTGCTCTTTAAGCAATTGTAGTCATCAAGTGTGATTGTTTGTCTATAAAAGCAGAAGTTTTAGCAGTTCACTTGTGTGTAACACGGTGCCACAAGGAGTGGATGTCCCAACATATTCATGATGGTCAAAGACCGTGCAAGGCTCAGAAACTGCATAAAACCCCTGAGAGCTACATCTTAGACTCTGCAGGCCTCAGATAGCATCTTTAATGGTAAAGTCCATTGAGAAAAGACGGAACAATGGCTTGTTGTAGCCTCTTCTCTCTAAAAAAGAACAAGGCAGCACAGTGCAGGTTTGTAAAGCTGCACAAAACTTCCGGAGCAATTGTGTCTTCATGAGTGTAGACCAACCGGTCGCAGCAGATGGCCCCGCCCCTCCCTGAGCCTGGTTCTGTCGGAAGTTTCTTCCTGTTAAAAGGGAGTTTTTCCTTCCCACTGTCGCCAAAGTACTTGCTCATAGGGGGTCATCTGATTGTTGGGTTTTTCTCTGTATCTATTATTGTAATAATAATAGATACAGAGAGTGGGCGATCGTGGCTCAAGAGTTGGGAGTTCGCCTTGTAATCGGAAGGTTGCCGGTTCGAGCCCCGGCTTGGAAAGTCTCGGTCGTTGTGTCCTTGGGCAAGACACTTCACCTGTTGCCTACTGGTGGTGGTCAGAGGGCCCGGTGGCGCCAGTGTCCGGCAGCCTCGCCTCTGTCAGTGCGCCCCAGGGTGGCTGTGGCTACAATGTAGCTTGCCATCACCAGTGTGTGAATGTGTGTGTGAATGGGTGGATGACTGGATATGTAAAGCGCTTTGGGGTCCTTAGGGACTAGTAAAGCGCTATATAAATACAGGCCATTTACCATTTAATATCTACTGTACAATATAAAGCACATTGAGGCGACTTGTTGTGATTTGGCGCAGTATAAATAGAATTGAATTGAATTGAATAAAACTTTGTGAAACATACACTTAACCTTTATCTTAGACAAGACACGTAGGGTCTTCTGTGTGTGATGTGAACGTACAGTAAATGTAGTAGATATTTCTGAATTGTTCACCACCCACCTGCACTTTGCTATTCTGTGGCAATATTTTTTGCCATGTATCTTAAAACCGAGACTGAAATGAATTAGGATCCTGCGTTATCATAGTGCAGTTCTTGCGTTGTTTTTTAAAATCCACTCATGTTTTTCTGTGTGTTTTGAAATTAAGTATAAAGACTGCATGGAAACATCATACATCAGGAAACAGGGCTGAGACAGAAAAGTGTGTGTACTGATAACAGAGAATGTAACTGTTCAATGAAAGGAAACAAGTGAATAAATGTGTCTGTGTGGCGTAATGAAGAAAGAAAACTCATCTTCCTCACATTAACATGAAGCAAACAGAAGTGCCAGCATCAGTAGAGTCATTTTATTGAGTTATTTTATTTGTTCTAGCCCTGCTATCTGTAAGTCAGCAGAAAAAACTCAAAACTCTTTTTCACAGGGCCTTTAGCAGAGAGTAGACACTAGGTCCTTACCTTCAGAGCAGATTAGGCACTGAGGTAAATAGAGAGAATGAAGTGATGCAGCAGCACAATGTGAGCCAGAGAGGGATGCAGTGCAAATGGGGCTTCGGAGTCATAGCATGCCAAACCTCAAGTCACCAGAGCTCTTATTACATAACTACTCTGTAAGTGAGGCTCTTCTTTTTACTACTTCCCTAGGCTACTACACCTCTTCACCAGTCTAAAAAGGATTTATTACCCTTAGAAAAGTGCAAATTTGCTGTTTCTCAGTTGCTGTTCTCAGGGCATCAGCGGGGCTTATTATTTCAAATCCCAACTTTGCAGCTTTGTCTTCATCAGAAAATTCCTCTGTTTTTGTTAACTGGGGAGTCAGAAGGTACAGTGTGTGATTTTAGTGTTGCGATCACAAACTTTAAAGAAAACTGTTACAAAAGGCTGAACATATTTCTGCCTGTTTAGACGTCTGATTAAATAAACCGCTAACTTTTTAATAGTAGCACCGAGTTGTTTCTTATGGGACGTGCAGTTCCTGTGATGATCTGTATGGTTTAATGCCAGCACATTTACCAGCATGACTTCTTTTAGTTGTTGGCTATTTTTAGCAGCAGAACCTACTGTGCACTGCCTGCTCAGCCTCTGACACCAGAAACATCAAACATTCCAGTGTTGGACTGGCTGTGCCTTTAAGTTTAAAGCTTTAAGGATACTTCTTTGTGCCTTTACCTGGTCTCGGATTTGTTGCTAATCATGTTTATACGACCCAAATTAAATGATAAATAATGAAAGATTTGAGTAAAATGTAAAGACGAGGCTAAACCAAAGGAAAATCCACCTTAAGGCACACACCAAATGGTACTTCCTGTAATTTATCAGAATATATTTAGATACAATTTTTATAATAAATCCCTTCACATTTATTAAAACCACCTTTTAATAGTCTTGAGAAAGTTTTTTATTCTGGTTAATTAAAAAAAACATATATTGCTAGCTTGACTTTAATTGTAAAAACCATAAAAAATGCTTGTGTACATGCGAAATGATTTGATTTCACAAAGTAAGTTCACACAAACAGATCTGATTACACAGCAGAAGGAGCTGGCTGCAGTTGACTTGGTGTGTATCTTCTTTGAGGTATTCATCCTTGTTCTGCTGAATTTTGGGAACATGAATAACCAAATAAACAGGGCTCGTAAGTGTGTTTTTTTGGCGAAGTGGGGCTGCTAAAGGCGTCTGCTGGGAGGCTTAGCATGCTGTGCTGGGTTTTTCGGGACAGCTTGTATGCTGGGAGGGACAGACTTAAGGGCTGAAGCCTGCAGACTGGGAAGCTTTTACCAGACTTCAATTGGATTATTTATGTGACCGAGAATAAAAAGCGGATGGGCGTGCATGTTGAGTTGGTGTGTGCCTGCCTGTGTGTGGCTGCACTTCCTTTTGTGTGAGGAAGCAGTTTGACTGTGCAGCAGCATGTGTGCATGTCACCGACACTCGTCTAACCTTAGCGAATAAAGGAACTGCTGAGGGGATTTTTTCCAAGACCGAAAAAACATCAGTGACTGTGCACACACAAACAATTACAATAAACATGAATCAAGTGCTGTGATCCAGTGCATTTATCAGTGCAGCGTTAAGCCTCACGTTTCCATTTCTTTACTTTGATTTCAGTTCATTTGAATTTCATTTAAATAGTGCCAAATCACAACAACAGTTGCCTCAAGATGCTTTATATTGTAAGGTACAAAAACCCCACAATAGGTACAAAATTTTTATATTTTACTGATATTTTAGAATCAAACTACACCATGGAAACAATTCCTATCAGTGTCATATTGGTTCATTAATTCATCGCAGTAACTTTGACTAAACTAAAACTAACCACACTATTGCATTACATGATGAATTTGTATTTTATTTTACTGTATTTTTTTCTCCTGAAGTGACTCAGATCGCTTTCTGTTTTGACTTTAACCCTTTAAAACCGGTCAGAGCGGCACGCTCCGTTTTGCGCAACTACTTTTAAATCCCAGTAGAACTGCAACCACGTAAGCTAGCGCAATAATTTTTTTTGCATATGAAACTGGAGGAGTTGTACTTACATCTTATGCCATCAGCTTGTCCTCGGTCACGGTTTCCTTCCACATATAGCTTTGCAAAACTGCATAAAAAGCACTTGCAGCAACAAAAACGTAATATTCCAGAAACACGCTTTGCCGATCCGATCAGCTGTTCATAACACTTCCTACGTTGGAATAGACGTCAGCACGAACTATCGCATGTCCGCCATGACCTGCCCGAAACCGGAAGTGAGTTACCATCAGGGCCTCATGAGCCTATACTGGTGTTTTTAAAAGTTATGTTTGACTTTATGACTTTCTGTGTCATTTCTGGGATCCTTAGGACTCATATTGCACTGCTGGAAATAGTTTATTTTGATGCATATGCTGCTTTTTTGCAAATTTGCATTATAATATTTATTTTCGTTTTTCCTGCAGTGTATAAAAATTGGTGTATTTCAAAAATAAAACTATGAAGACACTCAAAATAAATTTCCTGTGGTGGGAAACTATTTTGTGCAACTTTTTTGTATTTACAGTTTTGAGGGATAAGCCTCTTAAATTTCTCTAACTAGAAATATATGTTAAAAAAACAAAAACGATTTTCAATTTTTTTGTAGTTTATTGCACTTTTTTTGCAATTTATGTAATTACTATGCACTTAATGCAGACATATTATTAACATTTAGGCTGTAATGGTTGTATTGATGTATAGCAACTTAAAATGCTCCCAAAAATGGCTCCACAACATGTAAAAATATAATATAAGCTCTGGCGGACTTGGTTCTATAGTAGGTCTTAAAGGGTTAAACAAGCCACTCAGATTTTAAATCAGTCTCCTGCTTATATTTATCATTTATTCCATGTCAGCACCTTGCAGCTTGGTCAATTAGATTGATATCTATGGAGAAGCTTCTGATGATGTCATTGATGGTGTTCTTTAACATATTCAGCTTACACACTCTGGTGGCATTTCAGCTGTGTTCATGCCAAAGCTGGATATGTGACTTACAAAACAGGAGTTACTGGTAAAGAAAAAATGGTTTGGTTCAGAACCTAAAATATTACTTATGAACTGTTTTTTATGCGAGACAAGACAAATGTGCTCCACAATTTATTGTCAAAACGTTTAGAATTTCAAATTAGTTTTACAAGGTGCCATGGTGCCTCCTCTCTCTGGCTCAGAGACAAACGGCTGCTGTGTCTCTCTCTCTGCTCGCACTGGAGACCCAAATGAACAAAGAGCCCCACACCCAGACAGTACATGCTTTTTATTATGTGTGATTAACAGGATACTAAGGTGATTGGTCAAAAGTTGCAGGAAAGCCACAGTTCTCGTTATTTGGCTGAGATCCAGCACTTCGGCTCACGTTTCTTCTTCTGCAACTTTTGCAGGCAGCACTCCCGTTTCCCTGGCAACCATCTCTTCAAGTTAACATGATAACAAACTGATCATGAAGAGGGGTTTGTTTCTACTTTCACTGCTCATCTGAAAGCTCTTCCCTAAAACTCCAGACAGTTTATGTTAGGTACAGATTATAATCTGCCTGACTTGTCTGCTGTAAGGGAATTGTTATGTAAAAATTTGGCTTTAATAATGTAATTTAATTGATATGTACACCTCTGTTAATATCTTGTCTTTTTTCAGTGCATTAGAAATGTCAATTTTAATATTTCATATTAATATTTGAACATTTTCATAATGTTTTGGAAAGCCAGTAATTATACATAGCCAACAGCAGGGAGAAAGCTGTTTCTGTTGACAAAGCATTCTCCTGTATGGAACAAAACAAGGAGAGTGAGGATCTTTGTGTTTTTACTCACATCTGAGATTAAAATAACTAAGAGAAGCTCAGGTCTTTGGGTCATCCCTGCTGCACATGTGTGCTCTTGAGCAAACACACTAGAAAAGACCCCGGCTGTTTGTGTTCACTGCACCTTTTGCAAAATATATCTTATGACATCCCATAAACAGATGCACAGAGATGATCTGTTGTTAAGCCTTTTTCAGTTATACAAAAGCATTTGTTTTTAAAAACTTACATTTTTGCATTATATAGTCAAATGTTTCTATAGACAATTCCCCCTGGGTTAATGGTATTCTGGGACATCTTATATTAGTCTAACCCTGACTATCACTTCACAGTGTTACAATCTAAACTAGGCTAAAGCCTTGTTTGGTACTATAGTTGGTTCCAATTTTTCACAGCTAAAAATAGAAATGTAGAATGTAACTATGGGCTAACTGGCATATTGTGAGAGGGAAAGAAGCTGCAAGCCAAATCTCAGTTTCCAGGACAGGATATCTTCAGGCTTTGAGAACAATTACTCATTTCTCACACGATCTCTGTTTCCAAAGTCAGTTAGTATGCTATCATTCTCCAAGATCTGTTCTATACATCTGTCACAGTCTAATGTTCTATAAATATATGGATCTTGTACGGCAACTAAACCCTTGCTGTGCTTTTCACCCAGACATGGGTAACTCTTATGTTCATGTTCAAGGAAAGAGTTCTGTTATATGTAAGCTGTCATTATCTCTCTTGATTATCTTGTATTTGGTGGAAAAGGTTCTCTGATCTCTGCATCAAATAACTTTCCAATCAGTTTTTGCAAATCAAAATTTCTCCAAATAATAGCTCCTATAAGTGCATTTAAAATGTTTTAAGTCAAAACGAGCTATGACCTGAACAGCGTCCTAGTATGAAACAGTAGTTATTGCTATTGTATATGTATATATATAATTTTTTTTAATATGTATAATACTGAATGTTTCACTGAATGTGACTGTGTAAAGTCATGGTCTCTGCTTTCTTTAGGCCAGCACTGTTTTTCATTCAAATGCTCCTAAAGAGGCTGGCTTTTTAATGGAATTTAAATGTTTGTGGGCAGGACTGTCAGAATGAGACGAATCGCTGTGTGTGTCTTTGAAAGATGAGGGGTAAGTTGTTGTGGGTAAGAGAATGGTGTAAGTGCAGATATGTTATAAAGATGTCTCTTTATCCTGCCATTAAGACACTAAAAGGAAGTGCATTTTCCAAATCAAGTATTGGAGGAAAGGCAACAGAAGACCATTGAGGTGTAAAGGGAGTTTGGTGGCTGTGCAACAGTGAAGCTAGTGATTGATTTTGGAGTCTCACAGGACAATTTAGTTTAAGGAAAATTAGGTTGTTGCTCTTTGGACTCCTTTCGCTTCCAGGTTATTGATCCCAGAAATCTGTGAATATCTTAAGTCCAGCATGGCTCATCAATTTTTGATGTCCTCTGGAAACAGATCCATTGTCGCTTGTGCTGCTCAGAGCAATTAGTCCACCATTACCAGTGGAAGTGAGAGAGTTTCAAGCTCTGTTCTTGGATGCCTCTTGCCAAAATGAACAGAAAGCATTAAGTAAATTTTAATTACCGTCCTCCAATGTCCTTTAGGTAAACTATATCTACATCATGCTATGATTGACCAGTCATACAGGGGTGAAAATGATCACATGTAAATGTCATTTAATCCAATTTCCAACCCTTTATTGCACTTTGGGCAGTGTTGGGGAGTAACGGAATACATGTACCGCCATTACGTATTTAAAATACAAAATATGAGTAACTGTATTGTGTTACAGTTACCGTTTAAAAAGGTGGTATTTAGAATACAGTTACTTTGTTGAAATAAATGGATTACACGGCGGTACTTCCCTGTTTCATATTGTGGCGGGTCAGGACTGTTTGGGTTTTGTTTGACAGCTACGTTCTGTTGTTCCAGGCGGCAGCGTTACGGTTGCCATGGTTACAGGGTGCCGCTCTCTCTCTCTCTGTGTTTCCTGGGTGACAGAGCACTTTTTTGTTGTTGTTGTGCTAAGCTAATAGGCAGAATGCTACAGGTATAGCTCTAAAGAATGTAGCATCATAGGCAGTGTAGTCCGTGCTGCAGGGAGAATGGACTGCCATACACGTTATGTGTCTGTGAGCGAGGGAGGGAGAAAAGGAAAAGTACGAGCTGTCATCAAGCAAAAACGGGAGCTGGAAGCATGTAAATATAATAATAACCACTGCAGCCAAGAAGAGTGCCTGACGAGCCCAGCTGTAAGTAAGCTATTAAGACTCGACTTTACACCGTGTTCGTGTTTTCCTCCAAAAACAATAAGTTCCGTTGGAGCAGCCTTTCAACGCCTCTCTCTGTCTCTAGCTAGCAAAGTTGACCCAGACAACAAAGTAAAGCTAGTTTTCGGCTACGAGCCCGACACAGAACCCACCTTATTAGCCAGAGGTCCCTTTACTACGGTTCGGAGCCGCGGACCTTCAGTAACAGTAATAAATCACAGCAATAGTACATTCACGTAGTTGTAAACAGCATGATAATATATTAAGTAATCCAAAGTATTCAGAATACGTTACTCTCATTGAGTAACGTAACGGAATACGTTACAGAATACATTTTGGGGCATGTATTCTGTAATCTGTAATGGAATACATTTTAAAAGTAACCTTCCCCACACTGACTTTGGGGATAGCTGAGAATATTTTTGGAGAAACGATCTATTGTATGACGGCCAACTTTTCACTCCCCGTTCTGTGGTCCATTCAGAATAGAATGTAAAGCATCACCTAACTGTGGTCAACCTCAGCTCTTGCTTGTTTTTATGGATTTCCAGTTGGTTTTTAGTAGTTGAGTCATTAAAATTGGTAGAGACACTCATCAGTAGAGTTTCAAACTGTTTAATTTTATTGCCCAGCTTTAGCAAGAGTATTTTTTGGACAAGCTAGTCTGTCCTAATGTGAATAAATAGAAAATTTCATTTTGTTTAGCATTTCCCATAATTATACCTTTACATTTGCCCCGATGGTGGAGGATAATTCTCATGGTAAATAATGTAGGCACATATCATGGCTATAAACAGAGCAGAGATGTTCACAACTGATTGAACATATAGTTTATGCTTCCTTTGGTGTTTAAAATATGAAAATGTACACTTCCTGTATTCAAACGTGTGCATATTGTTAGTAGAAGTCATAGCGACTTTTTTTCCTGTTATGTCTCCTGATTGCTGTACAGGAGAGCCCCTTTGTGCAATTGTGTGCCTGAGCGCTCATTGTAGCACAGCACAGTGCATTAGTTGAGTGTGTGTGTTTGTGATTGTCTAAGGTTCGATGGGCAGAAAGTCTGCAGCAGCATTAGGGACGAGGTGCAGCAGAGAGTAGAGCAAGTCATCCATGCACACAGTCTCATTTTCTTTCTTCTTCCCTGTCTGGTAAATAATGAATTGTTCAACTTAAGAGGAAAAAGAAGCCCATCTTTTCCTCTCCTGTGTGTCTGTCTCCAGAGAAGTAAGAGCTACATTAATGAAAGACGAGGGAGGATTTTCTCTGCGGTCTAGTTGCTAGAAATGAGAAAAACTAACATGCTTTTAAAAGCAGAACAGTTAGTAGTAGGTGTTCTTTAAAGTTTTTTTTTTTAATACAGTAGCAATAAAAGCCGATGTGTGTGTGTGTGTGTGTGTGTGCTGTTATTACTCTTTGAGTATTTTCCTGTAAGTGCTAAAACAGTTATTAGATGAACAATTATTAGAGTGATAGGTCCAGTAGTTACAGGAAGTAGAATTTGAACTTTGAAATGTATTTCATTTTGTTTCTGTTCATCACTTTGTTTTGTTTCGGGATTTTTCTTCTTTTAAATCTCCTCTATAAAAATTGTCGATTAATCAGTGTCATCATTGGACATGTAATAGAGTATAAGTGTTGGTCTTGATCGCTACCCTCTGACTTTTGGTGAAGTCCACCTGTGGAAAGAATATGCCACAGAGGAAAATGTTGAACATAAACAACTACCTGTTGCAGCATGTGCCAGCACTCTGTTGCTCAACATGGTTCAAGTTAGAGGACCTTCAAAGTCCAAAAGGAAAATATTCTGCTCAATGCCAGCTCCATGTCCTTAATCTAGTCATCTAATAGGCTAATCTTTGCTTTATTGGAGTTTAAATAATCCTCATGGGGGCAGTGATCTTTCCTGGTATTCTGTATCGTCTCGTTCAATTCCTCTTGTGGAGATCGGTGATGGCGAGGTGTGCTTTGGTGTTTCTTTAGAAATAACTGTGGGAGTGTTGCAGAGCAGACAATCCCACGTGAGGCAAAACCTGCTGTGTCTCATGAACCACCTCACATACAGTAAACACATCACTAGGCAGCTGGAGTCCCTGTGTGCATGTTTGGATGTAGTTTCTGTGTTGGTTCCCCCGTGGTGTTTGCGTGGCAGGGAGATGACGGCCACGATTAGGATTTCTTCTCCTCTCAGTCCCTCAGGGCTGTTTGGAATGTGGCATGAGGCTGAGAGACAGAGAGCCATACAAACAAGCTATAAATACAACAGTAAATAAAGGACATCGTACTGTAAATACTGTACATGTGATACTATATACACTTTATATACTGTATTTATTTGTGTTTGGGCAGGTTCAGCAATATCCTTTTGTAGTGATGCTGGCACCTCCTGATTACATTTATTGTGCTGTACAGTGTGCTGGTATAAGAATTGATAACACATACGAAATGATACGTCTGACACAATTGTACAGGATACAGAGAAATTTATACATAGATTGATTGCTGGAGTTTTACCCCTCAGGATAAAAAGCTGATGGCATATTGTCGTCACCCCAGGCGGTGTGGACACCCAGCTTTGTGAACACAATAACTCAAGAAAGACATGACCTAGTACGTCAATTTTATACCATAAGTGCATCTATTTAAAATCTTGAACAAGCCAGAATTTCAGTGACCGCGACCTCAAGGTCAAGTTTTCTGAAAATCCTGGGAATCTGATAATTCAAGAAGAAAGCCACCTAGGATTATCAAATTGATTCTTGACATATCTCCAGTTAAAGACTTCTTAATGAAAGTCATGGATGGTTGAGAAGCTGAAATATAGTTTATTTTTCTGTTAGCCTGATCATGGTTGTAGTGGATTAAGTACCAGAATGCTTCACTGACACAGGCACTCACATATATCCACATGCATAATTCTAAAGTTATGTACATTACTTTCTGTCTGTAGAAAGTTGGCATATGATCAAATGTTCAACAGACTTTGTTGATGAAGTTAACCAGGTTATCATTATGAACAAGTATATGTGAACTATTACGTCATTTTCCTGAACATTTTAACAAGGCTAATTCGACTCCCAGCTAAAGGCAATGCTCACATCAGTGGTAACAGATATTTTGGATATGAAAAAAATGTTTGGTTGGCAAGAGATTCTTTGTTTTTTCTTGTTTGTATGTTTTGTATTTAATGTTAATTTAATGTTTACAGTGTGTGTAGATGTTTCCCTGCTATTTATAAGAGACTACATTTGCTTGAAAAAAAAAGATGAGCTTCATTTCGTCCCTTAAGTCAGTCAATTCTACCTCCTCACGTTCTTGTTTCTGCCCAGCAGTCTCTCGATCTCACTGCTGCTATTTTTAGAGGCTTCATGATATGAGCTCCTTCGATGCCTGCCAGAACAGAGCTGTAATGTCCCTCCCTCACTGCCGCTTCCTGTCGGATGCTCTTATTGTTATTTCATTTTCCCATTGATGTGGGATCGCGGTCGGATCCAGCCCAGGCAGACGTGTGGTCCGGTTTGGATTCCTTTATTCACTCCACCTATTGTTGTATGAGCCAATTGAGCATCTATCCATCATGGTGACTGCTGCTGGTTTGATTTTGTGTGTGTAACAAAAGAACCACAACTCAACAGAAAGAATTTAATCAAGTGAGTCCACACACACGCACACACGCTGAGGCATTCTCTCTCACACACAAACACACACACCTATCTTTTTCTTCAGCGCTCTCAATTAAACTTCCCACACCAGCCTCATCTCTGAGTTATTACTCGACTTTCACCTGTCATGGTGGCTCCTGGTGCTTGGTCTCCAGGGGCCTCTTTGAAATGGCAGGGCAAGGTGTGGAGAGGAAGCAGACGGCCTCAGTTGTCTATTAATGTGATATGCTGTAAAGTCAAAGTCAATCTTGGACTACAAAGATTGTAATTTATACGAGATTAGTTCGTGGCATTGACTCCAAAACCCCCGAATGGTTTGAAAGATGAGGATGGATGGATAGTTCATGGTAACTATAAAAAGTTTTATCTATAAACGGTGGTCCCTCGTTTATCGCGGGAGTTAGGTTCCAAAATTAATCCCCGATAGGTGGTTATATAAATAGGGGTCTTCCTGCTCCCCCCACATTTTTCCATGGGGACAGGGGCGGATCTAGAAGGGTGACATGGGGTGGCAAGTGCCACCCTAAAATAATCTCTTGCCACCCCAAGTGCCACCCTAGTTTCGCATATGACAGTTTTGTTTAACATAATAAGATAGTATTAACACTTTGAGCGTTGTTACAGTTAGTAGTGAATACAAATTCTAAAACTGAATATATTGCATAGTGTTACCCCGCTCCAGCATTAAAAAATGGTTCAGTCCATAGCGCAGGCCGGCTTTTTTCTTGTTTTCAGTAGCAACCGATGCCTAGGATTGTGCCAGAGCACATTTTGAACAACACCATGGGAATTTAGGTTTCACGTGGGTGGTTGGTTTTTACACTCTGGAAATAGAATGAAGGGGAGGGTTATTAACCCTCTGGGGTCCACGGACACGCTGCACCTCCAAATCACATGACTGATTTAAGCTGACATAGCAACAAGCTGCAGCCACGCTGAGTCTTTCAGCCTGTGTTGAAAGTTCAAAGTATACACCGGTTTTTAAATTTTAATTACAGGCCAGTAAATCCAGAGTTATGATAAAATATATATCGTCACGTTTTTTTTTAAAAAAAAGAAGCATTTTCTAAGGACAGCGCAAAAACAGTAAAGAAAGAAAAAAAAGCCACGTATAGTTACATGTATAGTTAGTCTGTTGTGCAGTTGTTGTTTTGTTTTGTGTGTCAGTGGGGGAACTAAGTAATGAATGTCACAAAAGCACATTGCAGTGTAAACACTGCCACCAAGTAGAAAACCAGCGGAGTGATACACCTCCTGTTGTCAGGCCTGCAGGTTTATCCCTGTGGTGTTCTCCTCTGTCTTGTGGTGGAAAAACAATTTTCTTTTACTGGCACAAATAATTTGTGGGGCATCCTTTTGCGACACCTGATTGTTCTCTCATTTTAGTTATAGTAATATTTTTATAACAGAATATAACAGTAAATACTAAATATTAAACATTATTGTGCAGCACGTAAGATCGACAGCGCACAGTGTGCTTTGAGGTAGGAGCCAAAAAGGGTGTCGTTTGTGTGTGTGAGCACCCGTGTGTACACCTGTGAGCATGGACGCGCTTGTTTTTAAAATGTTCCTTCATGTAATGATCTGCTAGAGGGTGTGGGGGGCCACAGCCCCGTCCTCCAGGGCATGAAGCAGGTATGGAGGAGATCCAGGCTCCAGACATCCAGAGGCCCTCAGAGCACAAGAGACCAAGGAAGACCAACAGAGGGGCAGCCGCGCCACTATCCCAGAAAGAGCTGAGGAGAGTCCCAGATGAGGGGTCACTCAGCAGCCGCGGAGCAGAAGCTGCGGCTGCTCCCGTGAGCTCCACCGGCAGCGGTGGAGCTCACGGGTGAAATCCACGAATTTCCTCATTTAAATTTGTATTTCACCTTCAAATTGTTTCATTTTATTTTATTTCCTTGGCTTGGTATCATTCTTTTCAGCTCAACCTCACATGTCTGAATGTAGTTGTTTTTTCACTGATATACTGTATTAACACAACTGATCTGAAATCGCGCAAAAAACATAAAAATCCTAGTAGTATTTTTTTTTACCGTAAAAAAAACACAGACATGTTGAGTAAATTAGTTTTATAACTTGAAATGCAAATATAAATTGTACATTTTGAAAACTTATACAACTAGTTATCTAAAAGTGCAGCCAATACACCTGCCGTTTTTTTTTATTTTGTACAACCATTTCAAAATATTACTATAACTAAAATGAGAGAACAATCAGGTGTCGCAAAAGGATGCCCCACAAATTATTTGTGCCAGTAAAAGAAAATTGTTTTTCCACCACAAGACAGAGGAGAACACCACAGGGACAAACCTGCAGGCCTGACAACAGGAGGTGTATCACTCCGCTGGTTTTCTACTTGGTGGCAGTGTTTACACTGCAATGTGCTTTTGTGACATTCATTACTTAGTTCCCCCACTGACACACAAAACAAAACAACGACTGCACAACAGACTAACTATACATGTAACTTTTTTTCTTTCTTTACTGTTTTTGCGCTGTCCTTAGAAAATGCTTTTTTTTTAAAAAAAAAACAAAACAAAAAGTGACGATATATATTTTATCATAACTCTGGATTTACTGGCCTGTAATTAAAATTTAAAAACCGGTGTATACTTTGAAGTCCGAACTTTCAACACAGGCTGAAAGACTATGTCTTATGGCTATGTCAGCTTAAATCAGTCATGTGATTTGGAGGTGCAGCGTGTCCCTGGACCCCAGAGGGTTAATAACCCTCCCCTTCATTCTATTTCCAGAGTGAAACAACCAACCACCTACGTGAAACCTAAATTCCCATGGTGTTGTTCAAAATGTGCTCTGGCACAATCCTAGGCAAAACAAGAAAAAAGCCGGTCTGCGCTATGGACTGAACCATTTTTTAATGCTGGAGCGGGGTAACACTATGCAATATATTCAGTTTTAGAATTTGTATTCACTACTAACTGTAACTATGCTCAAAGTGTTAAGAGATTATTTTAGGGTGGCACTTGCCACCCCATGCGACCCTTCTAGATCTGCCCCTGTCCCCATGGAAAAACGTGGGGGGAGCAGGAAGACCCCAATTTAGGAAGAGAGTAGGCATTTGTACTAATAGATACAACACTGATTAAGTCATACACTGCATGAAAAGGAGGGAATTGGGTGGATCAAACTGCAGCAGCAGTTTCAAATTGCAATATGTTTTAAAGGTGCTTAAATTAGATGATCTACCTGTATCATCTGCTGGACTTGACTTTGCGTCTTAAGTAAAATAAAGCTATACCCAGGTTAGTAAACAATAATTAATTTGATGACTAAAATAATTAATGCTACTTCCAGTTAGCAATAAATTCCTTGCACGAAGTCTGTACAAGATTCACCGCCCCCATCACCCTTTGTAACGTGAAACACAAAACTACTTTCTGTTAAAACTTGAGCCACCCCCTACATGCTGATTCTTAAGAGTAATGATAACAGAAGCACAGAGCAGCACGGCTGTTATGTTTCTGATGCGTGTCTAAATGTTAGCACAGATGGTAGAGTTACCTTCAAACCAGGTACCAGAAGAGCCTCACAATGACTTCAGAATTAGTGCCAGAAGAAAATATCTTGCAATTATCTTCTGCTAAAAAACTATTATTGCCAAGTTTATATGTGTCCAAAGTGTCTCTCACCTGAAAAGAATATTCCTAAGATCTAGGGATGGGTACCGGTATCTGACATAAACGGTAGTAACCAGACCGAAAAGCAGCGCACATTTCGGTGCTTTATTTCGGTGCTTTTTTTTCCCCTGAGCTGTGATACACTTTAGATTCTAGCCAATCATTTTACGTTTCCGAGGATAGTAGGCGGGCTCAGGTACGTACGTTCTTTTAGAGCAGAGCTACAGATTAAAAATGCCCAAGGCGAAGCAGTCAAAGTCTGACTGTACTTCACAGCAAAATATGCAAACTCAGCAGCCTGCAACAAGTGCTTTAAGCTGATACTGTGATACTGTCAAAGGAGGTAACACCTCAAATCCGATGAAACACCTGGCGACGCATAGTGTTTTTTTAAAGCCGAAAAATGCGCCGTATTTGATAGCTTGCTGCGAGACCTCACACCGTGCACATCTACTGTGGGTGTAGCCGTAGCCCTGCCAGTGTAGCAGAAATGATGACGGATGATGATGCAGCAGCAGCCGTTCTTCTCTGCGTGAGTAGCTTAATGCTGTTCGTGTGTAATTTAGGTTGAGTAGGCTAACCATGTTATTAAATTAATGCATGTAAGGTGAACTAGCAAACATCATCATAGCTACATGCGGCTGTCTTCTTGTTTGATGGCAGATACTCCCTTCACCCTGGCCAAAAAGGCTAAAATGACCAAAGAGAAAGAGGAAAACAGCTAAACATGAGAGGTTTTTGGACAAAGTTTGTGTTTTTTCCATTGTTTAAGCACTGCTTCCAGCCAAGAGTGATACCATATATGCCCTATAGCTGCAGAAAAGGCTAACATTGTTATCTTTTTACAAAAAACCAGCTGAACATGAGAGGTTTTTGGACCAATTTTGTGTTCTCCATTCTTTAAGCACCGGTTCGAGCACCGTTTAAGCACCGGCACCGTTTCAAAAGTACCGGTTTGGCACCGGTATCAGATAAAACCTAAACGATACCCATCCCTAGTCCAAAGTGTCTCTCACCTGAAAAGAATATTCCTAAAATCATGACATGAGAAGTAAACACAACTTTATGTCTGTCAGAGCTGATACCAGAGGTACGTCTTTGATAAATGGATTCGTTTTTATATTGCTTTTTTACTGTACTTGATCACTCAAAGTGCTTTGAACAACATCCTTCACACGCATTCATACAAGGACTTTTCTTCTATGCCTAAGTGCTTTCTATCTAACAGTCACACTTTGATGAATGCATCAGAGAATGTCCATCAGAGAATGAGTCACCAGTAGCTTGACTAAGGATGCTTCGGGATGCCAACTGGATCAGCCAGGGATTATAGCACCAACCTTCCAATTAGTGGATGACCTGCTCCAGTTCCTGAGCCACAGCCACCTCGATCTTTGTGAAAGACATACTTACTTAGAGTGTAGCTAAAATGAGTCATGAATGGGTTACTTGACTTCTTCTGCTTTTTCTCTCAGCTACTCACTTTGGGGTTCACCACAGTAAATCATCTGTCTCCATCTCACCGTATCCTTAGCATCCTGTTCTGTCACCCCAGCCCACATCCATGAATCCTATTTGTAGTTTTCCTCTTTTCCTCCTACCTGCTAGCTTCATATTCAGCATCCTTTGTCCAGTATATCCACTGTCCCTCTGTCACTCTCCAAACCCTCTCAGCCTTTCAAACTTTGTCTCTTAACTGCGTAACCGGAGCTGTCTCCCTGATGTACTCATTTCTAATCCTCTCCATTCTCTTCACATCTTTAACTCTGTCAAACCATCCATCACAGCAGGTCTTTCGCTCTTGCTGCTATCCTTCTGTCACAAATCACCTCTGAAAACTCAGCTCCACCTGCACCACCCTGCCTGTGCTCTCGTCTTCACCTCTCTTGTGCACAGTGTGTTGGTTTGCATGGTTGATTGCAGCTATTTAAACTTGTCTGCCTTCACTACTTCTACCCCTTGCAGCTTCACTGTTACACTTGTTTCACTCTCATTCACACTCTGTTGCTTCTACTGCTTGAACACATCTGTCACTCCCACCACACTCCTACTGCACAACTCGCCACTGTCTCGCTGTTGGATGTCACCCTTTTCTCCCACTCCCGATTTCCTCGTGCAGTAGCACAGTTCTTCTCTTGGCACCCTATCGCATACTTCCTCTAGATCCACAAAGAGACGTGGCGATACCTTCTGACTTACTTTATTCTTGCCCGTCAGCACTCTCAAAACAAACACTGCATCTTCAACAGGTAAAAAAGTATTAAACACGTCACCAGTTTTCTTTCTTTCTTTTTTTTTTGCCTGTCCCGTTTGGCTCTTTTGCCATCAGAATTATTGTCTAAAGGCGAAGAAAGATGCCCAACGGATTTACTTTACCAAATTGACCATCCCAGCTTTGCCGTAATGGTCCATTTGATTCACCTTTTGTTGTTTATTTTATTTTCACTTGCTGAATACGGGACAGACTTGACTGGGGGAAAGAAAAGGGAGAAAGAAAAACAGCTGAGAAGAGGAACGGGTAGAGAAGGGCAAAAAACAAAAACCAACAGAATAAGCAGAAAAAAAAAATACATATATCGATCACCTGGATCACCTGTTGAGAAAGAAAAAAGAAAACAAGCAGAAGAAAACGAGAGTAATAGAATAAACAACATAACAATGATCTATGGGAATATAACAGTAAATACTAAATATTAAACATTATTGTGCAGCACGTAAGATTGACAGCGCACAGTGTGCTTTGAGGTAGGAGCCAAAAAGGGTGTAGTTTGTGTGTGTGAGCACCCGTGTGCACACCTGTGAGCATGAGCGCGCTTGTTTTTAAAAAGTTCCTTCATGTAATGATCTGCTAGAGGGTGTGGGGGGCCACAGCCCCGTCCTCCAGGGCATGAAGCAGGTATGGAGGAGATCAAAACTCCAGACATCCAGAGGCCCCCAGAGCACAAGAGACCGAGGAAGACCAACAGAGGGGCAGCCGCGCCACTGTCCCAGGAAGAGCTGAGGAGAGCCCCAGATGAGGGGTCACTCAGCAGCCGCGGAGCAGAAGCCAGGGGGGGTTGCAGTGACGTGCCCGTGAGCTCCACCAGCAGCCAGCTGTGCCTGAGTGACCGAGCCCCAGGCCAAGAGGCCAAGGGCACCCCACCTCCGAAGTGGCCTGAGCAAGCCCCAGGCTCCAGGTCCCGATAAGCAGCCGCCAGGGAGTGAGCCGGTGTATACCTGGACGCCCATCCCCAGACACAAAGAACCACCAACACACCGATGTCTGAGGGAGTCCGCCCCCGGCAGGGGAAGTGGTGGGGGGAGATAGGCCTCCAAACCTTGGAGGGCCTGAGATGTCCCCAGAGAGGTGGCGTCACCAGTTTTCTGAATAAGTATATTTTAAAGGTGCTTTTGACATACGTTGTCTACATGCAAATTACTATCAGCTGGTTCAGACCAAACTGATGGCCTATAAAAACCTGTTTCATTACCAAGGTGTCGCACAAGAAACATCTCATGATGGGCAAAACCCAGTGAGCTCTGTTAAGACTGGTGCAACACACACTGGTTACAAAAGAATTTCTAAACTACTGAAGTATCTATTGAGCACTGTTGGGGCCATAATGTGGAAGTAGTAAGAACATAATTTCACCATAAACTGGCCACAACAGGTACAAAATAATAAGTCTGTGAGATACTGGGAGCATATAGTCTTGCAAGATGAGACCAAAACAAAGGCACTGTATTTCACCTCAAAAACACCATACGAGCAGTAAAGTGTGGAGGTGGGAACATCATGGCTGTTTTTCAGCAAATGACACTGAAATGCTTCATGTAAGGGAAAGAAGGATGAATGGAAAAATTCTTTCAAGACATTCTTTATGAAAATTTGCTGCCATTTCCATGATGATGATGTTAAAGTGAGGGGGGATGTTTCAGCAAGAATATGATCTTAAACACACAGCCAAGGAAATTCAAATGATTTCAAAGAAAGATAATAAAGCTGCTAGAATGGCCCAGCCAATCACCTGAGCTGAATCCAACTGAATATCTGTGGAAAGAATTAAAGCTCAGAGTTTATAGAGGGGCTCAAGAAACCTCAAGATTGTGGCAAAATTGGTCGAAATCACACCTGAACAATGCATGTGAATAGTTTCAAAAGGCTTTTGGACAAAGTATTAAACACATTCCAATAAGCCTTTTTAAATACTTTTTCCCCTGTGTTCCTCATTATTACGCATATCCTAATTTATGGATCTCTATGCTTTGATTTCTTTGCATGTGTGGATTGGATGGGTTGTTACCAACATCTGGTGAAAACTTCAAGTCAACAGCACCTTTAGAAATATATCTACTTGGAAAATTGGTGACATGTCCAATACTTATTTCACCTGCTGTATCGTGCACTTTCTCTGCTCGCTGATCACCTTTCATCTTACCCTAGCTTCAAAAGCTTTCCCATAACTTTATGGTATGGTTCATCAGCTTTAAGACAAGTTTGTTGTCTGGACCAACAGACCTTCCACTTTCCACTTCTCTCTGCTGTCTACTTTTCTCACTGGTGACTTTTCCCTACCACCCAGAAAACTTTCTTCACTATTAAGCTTCCAAAACGTTATCCTTCCTTCTTCAACTTCCACCACAAAACCTTACACTGACAATTACTATTCATATTTCAATTGAGAGTACAAAATATTCAGCTGTAATATGTGTTTTTTGCATCGCTATGGAACTGACTGACTAACAGATGGTAAAAAGTGGCATTTTAATCAGTATCACTTCTGCAGAATTTGTATGCTTTGCTTCAACTTGCAGCGCTAACCTGGGAATTCTAAATAAGTCTGCTGACTCTATGTGACTGTGTTGTTTACACTGTGGCACTGAAACTGCAGTGTGTAAAAGGGTGCTCTTGCAACTACCCTTGCAAGTACTACTAATGATGATGATGATGAAAAGGGGGCCATACTGTCCATCGTCTTCATTTAGAAATCACATGCTTCAGTCACATGCCAGTTCCAGGCTCAGGTGGTTTTACCTGCAACCCTCTCAGGTTCCAATTCAATATAGTACATGCAGAAATAACACATTTTACACATATGAGCATTGTTTCACCTATGAAAGGCAAAACAAGCCTATTGTTACCATCTGTGAAAGCAGGTTTGGCACTCGTGGGCAGAAAGGTGATAAAGTGTCGATACTGGACAACCAGGGGTAGAATTTCTCTGAAGATCAAATGTGCCCTTTACCTGCCTCTGCCTCTTCTATGTTCCTGACACCCTGCCAACTATAAGCCTGTGTATTGATTCCTGAATTACATAAACTGCCTGTTACTAAACCAGCTGTATCTGCATTTGGATCCTGGTTCCGGTTGCCTGCTATAGGAGCTGTTAAACTGCCACTTTCTGCTGCTTCAAACCTTTTTTTCATAAATGTTATTATTGTATAGATACAGCTAATGTGAGATGAAAGCAAAAACGCCTCGATTGCAACTAGGTTTTATTGCTCTGATTACTTTGCATAATTGACTCTGTTTGACAGATTTCTAGCTGGCAATGGTAATGGGAGGGTTTGGATGTGTTTCAGTTTGCTGAGCTGGCTTTGGCTTTATGTATATATCCTGCTGGTAATTACATAAATTGTTTTTATATCAGAGAGTGCAGAGTAAGGTAGTTTAGAAATACTTTTAATTGTCATCATCATTTCAATGAGTCTAATTTATGTATTTATAAGTAAATGATGAGGTTAGCTGACAGAGAGCATGTATGCTGTAAGTTTGTAACCTCCAGTGACAGCTTCTTTGGTCACTTTCAGGCAGCAAAAACACACAACATTGAGGGTTAACAGCATCAAATCTTAAGATAATACTGTGAATATGTTTGTGAACAGTTATTACTTAAACCTCCATCCACTATAAGGCATTATTTACGTGCAAAGCCATCGGACTCCCTTGTTTTTGGTCTTTACCAACTTCTATCCATACATCCATCCAGTGCTAATTTTATTGACCTGTGAATTTTGTCATTGTTTACATCAACAACCTTTTTTTCCCTGACAAAAACAAGATAATTAATAAAAACGAATGCACAAGGACAAAACATATGATCAACTGTATTGACAGTTTTGTCAACGAATAAAGACAAGATGAAAATATATTGGAAAGACGAGAGCCAATCAAACGTATTCAGTTGTGTAGAAAGATGGGACACGTTTGGAAGGGATCCAATTAGAAGTTATCTCATTGTGCAGTATGGTGGGAACAAATGTTTGATCTTCCCCTGGGAAAAACAAACTAAAATAATTTAGATGCCTAAAATTTCATGTCAAAATTAGCACTTATTAGTACAACCAAGTTATGATGGTAAAAATGTCCATATATATTTTCATCTTTGCTTCAAATGCTCCACAGTGTTAATCAGATGTTCAGTGAAGAATTTCTGCTTCTTTCAAGACGTGTCAATGTGTTTGCAAAACTATACAGAGCTGATGGTGACTAGTGGTTGGCCTATATGTATCCTAGATGCATTCACATGTATTGTCTTATCGATATATTGTAATTACATCACAAATTAAAGTAACGTAACTTTGAAAATTGAAAATTTTAACTGAAAATTAAAATTTAGTAATTTTCATCCACCATTCGCTCTTCCTATCATATGGAGTGCACCAGCATGTGCTCCGATGATGCCTGGTGGAATCTTTTTATTGTTTAGTTTTGGCCCACACATCATCAGCTCTTACTGTCTCCTACTCATGTGCCCTCACAACCTAGCTGTGCTCGATACTGTAGTTTTGCCTCAAGTGATGAAACAAATTTGGTGTTTCTACCTTTAGCAGGAAAACTTTTCTTGCTCTTTTTGCAAAGCATTGTGCATTGCCGGAGGTTGTTGAAGTAGCTCCCTTTTTGCTAAATTATCATCGGAGGGTGACACGCTTTCTCTCGCAGTCAGACATGTCTGGTCTCATCTCATTGTTGTGCGCACTAGGGAACGTAAAGGCATGGTGTCAATATTATTAATATGACAGTGGAATATCACATCCCTAAAGTACACACCTCCAAGATCTCAGTAACAAATTCAGATTCTATCCGGTCGTTAAGTCTGACATCACTAGCCGTGTCTGGGCCTAAACTCCGCTGCAGGTCCATATATCAAACGATCACTATGGCATTGCTGACAGTTGAAAAACTGTCTAAAGTCTTTCATCTTTAATAAAATGATCAGCATTCTGCTCTACCAGGTGTAACAATTGTGTTCACATGCAGGCATCCATGAAACCGGAATTTATGACATTTAACGGAGTTAGAAGTTAGCAGGAAGTTAGCTCGCTAGCTTCTATCTAAATACAATATAGCATGTCCTGACTGCGGGGTTTTGAAAACAAATTAAAACGTACAGCTCTGTTATCACTTCCAACATAAATGAAGACAGAAAACTAAACAGCAGTGACGTTTGTAGGGTTACTGAAGTTTGGCTAGCTGGTATATAATGATGTGCTATGTGACCGCTAGCAACAGTTGTCTTCACTCTTCCCAGTGTGGTGAATTTTTTAGCTCTTTTTTTGTGTGTGAAATTATTTTTTTAACCATTTGACTTGAATTTGATTTAAGTAGATGTGTATTCTTTGTGATATCAACACATGGGAGACAAAAATCATTTAGCCATTTATTTTTAGCTCAAAATGACAACATTAACACAATAAAACAGGTCTCTTTCTTAAACAGAAGCCCGTCATGCTTAACTTTTGAGAATAAAAGTAAATCTTTCTTTAAAAGAACTCTGTCCTGCTTAACTTAAAATTATATAAATTAATAGAAAACAATAGAAAGAAAAATATTCTTGTAACAGTGCACATTTAGTGCATTTAGTGCAATTGGCTTCAGTAGAGGCATTATTTCAGCTTTTGCTCCCGTTTGTAAACCCACTTGTTCCAATGATTACGCATCATAACTCATCATCATTATTCATCTATGTATTACTTTTATGTATTACTCATCTATTTGTTGTAATCATCTATCCTTGCAGTTGTTTATTACACAAAATAAACTATATTATCACACTTCTGGCCACATAGCGCTGATATTCACTGCACATGCCCATTTTAACCTTAACCAGAGGGTTTAAAAACAAACAAACCAGTGTTTACATACCATATCTGCTTCTGCCGTGGCCTGGTGGACAAAAATTGGTTAAGGGTTCCCCGAGCTTTCACGCCCCTCATGTTCTTCATGTGCTTCATGTATAGGTGTTTTCCTTTTCCCATTCTTCCCTCTTCTTTTGCAGCCTTATATCTTTCTCTGAGAGGAACAAACATTGCTGGTCTAATGCTGGGCTCACACTGTGCGATTTGTGGCCCATTTTGAGCCGATTTTTGAGTCGTGCGACCAATTTGGTGATCGGCCCGATTTTGGCCTTCATCGTGCATCGTGCATCGTGTAGTGTACGTGGGGTAACGAGAAGCGATTAACACCTCACGACCAGCTCCCGATCATCAATCGCTCGTGAGGGTGTCACCGCAGCCGCTCACACTGCTCACACGCAAACACGTAAACGTCGGTGAAAAAGACGGCGCAGCACGGCTGTGCAGCGTGTGATCTGGACACAAGCGATGGAGGCACAACTTGTAGAACTTTGGAAACCTCATCCGAGCCTTTTCGGTGTGACCTCACCAAATTATCACGACCACAACAACCGTGAAAATAGTTGGATTTACATTGCTGCTCAATCACAGCTGCCTGATCATGTTTTTCATTAGCAATTTAGCAAAGTTGATGGTGGTGGTGTGTGTGTCTGTGTGAGTGAAAGACAGAGAGGGAGAGCGAGCGACAGATTTTCTGTTATAACCTTCATTTTATGGAGGCAAGGTGTGAGCAGTCAGGTCGCATCAGAGCATCGGGCGGTATAGTGTGAGACCCTGCATCGTGACCTACGAACTTATAACCCATGCGAGCCAATCGCACAGTGTTTGCCCAGCTTCAGGTGTACTGTCGTCTGAGACTTGCACCCCAGTGTCGGCGTTTGTTTCCCTGTTGGCCATGCTTTTTGTTGTGGTCATCTGTTGTCTTCCGGTATTTTCTCCGCAAGCGTCCTTTCCTCAACCAATGAGATGAGCGGTAATCTGAATTGTCATACTCGAATTGTCATAAGTGTGCTGTCAGCTCATTGGTCACAAAGCAGGAGCGGGGCTGGGAATTATGTTTTCAAACAAAGCGTTAATTACATTAAAACTTATAGACTACTTTTGATTCTCACTGTATTACGGGACAAAGTGCGTCCCTTTTCAGCTCAATACGGGACGTGTACTTTTGTTTCTAAATACGGGACGATTCCGTTTTTTAAGGGACAGTTGGCAACCCTAGTCATTCATATACTGCTGCATGGGCTGGGCTGTAGTTACATCCTAAGGTTTTAAAAACTGAGCTTAAATAAATGATTAGCGGTAATAAAAGCCGAGGGAGGTCAACAGTGATCACTGACTGTTTTAGGAGCTTTTTGAGATTAAATAGAAGAAAATACAAAACATTAAACATGTTAACAACACAAAAGCCATATTAAACGCAGACTACTTTAGGCCCGGAAGTAGGATTCGTCACGTCATCACTTAACGACCGGATAAAAGCTGACTGGTTCACATCACTCTTGGTTCGCTACTGTCCAACACTAGAACATTTGTAGTATTTCTAGTAGGGATTTTTCATGAGATTAGTGACAAATCCAGTATTAAAATAAAGCTTCATTGTGTTGGATCATTTTTCCGTCGGTATAATCATCACAGCAAACTGTGGTGACTACTATAGTGACAGAAACAGGTATGGTTTTGTATAAATCTTAAGTATGATACATTTAAATAATAAAATCAAACTTTGAATGCATTCTGCTTTAGACAGGGCAGCAGACTTGTTCTAATGCTGTCGTCTACCATTTTTAATAAAAAAACCTAAACTTTTTACTGAAGTGCTGACCTTCAATTATCTTCTTATTTTTTGGTGTTGTTGTTCAAAAGAGGCTAGGGTACTGTTTGAAACGTTTCATTAAAGAGTGTTGCAAAAGTAATAGAAACAATACTATCATCTTTATTTCTTAAGATAGCATGTTCATAACACCCGAAGCATGGCAAATTGGATTTTTCTTGGAGAGGACAAAATAACGACTTTTCATTTGATACTCTGGGAACTGAAGAGAAAAATAAACTGAATATAACTTTCTGACTTATTGACATTCTGCTTAGAAGCGTGTAATAACTTGTAACTGAAAGAGGTGGCAGATATATTGGGTGGATATATTTATATCTATAGCGATATACTGCGCAGTATATCTCCACAGTTGAGATCAAGAAAAACAAAGTAGTGCAATTTTTCCACTGATCAAATCATTAAACTTTCGATTTGCTTGTTTTTATCCGCTTATTAAAGTTGACACATTGTAATTGGAAAAACAAGAAACCTTTTTTGTCCTGTAGAAGGAGCGACCATCTTTTTGTTTAATTAGTTCTTAAGTGGCAGAGGAGGGAACAGGTTCTACAAAGGCTGAGTCCAAAATAATTGGACTCAGGCTGGGCTGCCATCTGCCATGGAAAACAAATGTTTGTCCTTTAAGAACTTACAAAGAAACATGTGTGCTTGAAATCTTTATTAAAGAGAAACGTTGTTCTCAAAATGTAAGCAGACTGAAGCTTTTCTTAAGGAAAGGAAATATGGAGAAAAGGCTGAGATATGCCAAATTACTCAAGACCAGCAATTAGAATCAGTGGAATGATGAGTCCAAATGAGTTATGTTATGTTTTAGAGCTGCTTTTCAGCTATTGATATTGGAGATCCCGTCAAAACTGATGGAATACAGTAAAAGCAAATCGGAAGATGATCTGACCAGACCGCGGCGTTACTGAAGCAGTGTGGGCTCATCCTGACAGAACAAACAAAATTCAGACAACATCCTAAGGAGAGCTTTGGCTTCCCTTTCAATAGTAGCCTATTAGCTTTTTCTGAACACGATTTAAAGAAAGTTTGCTTAAGAGAGTTTAGGCTCAGTAAATTGTTGTATCTATTTAGAAAAAATACAGAAATGAGGGACTACTTAAGACTTTTGCACAGTACTGTATATGTGTCTGACCCGTTACATAAACAAGTCACGCTCTCTAATGGCCTCCTCTGTCATTTCTGCCACAACATCCTCTCACCTCGTTCACACGTAGCTGCTTCCCGTTGAACAATTACAGTGACGAATGGGTGAGTGAGAGCGCCGCATGACTGTAGGCAGCTCTGCATAAACGAGAAACCGTCACTAGATAAAAAAGGAGTGAAGTGAAAGTGATAAAGGAGTGACATCAGTTCATAATAATATGTAGCCAGAGAAAGGGAGAGGCTGGAGGTAATCACGACCCACAATGCTTTGCAGCAAATTCTTTACGGGCCACAGTTGATATTGAGTTTGGTAGATAAGGTCCTCTGTTATTCCTCCTGGTCATTTTCTCTTTCACTCTCATGCCTCATTTACTCGTGTTTTTGGTTTTTTTTCATTGTTTCTTTCTTTAGGCTAATCTTTACTTTATATAGTATATATTTCCAAGATGTGAGCATTTTCAGGAGAAGCATGTTGCAAAGTACCTCATATTAACATCCATAGCCCATTTGGTAATCTCAAAATGAAAGTCACGAAGACTTTGTCAAACCTTCTTCCAAACAGGTTACTGCAGAAAATGATCTTAAAGCAAATGCTAAAAGCTTTTACTAACTGACATTTCTGTTATTATATACAAGTACAAGGATGTTCTAACACATGATGTACAATGTGGCGTATATCAGTTATGTTTCTAATGACCTCTGCGTTGAAATTCCCTGTGTCACAAAGTCACAAAGTTATGCATCAAATATGACACACTAGGTGTTAGGGGGTCTTCCAAACATCAGCTGTACAATAACTGCCTTTAAAAATGATGCATAAAAGCTTTTTGTTTGATCCTTATTGTAAGTACAACAGCATTAGTCAGCATTTCCTTTGCCATCACTAGTCTTTATGCAAGCTGTAGCTTTGTATTAAAAAGCCTGACATTAATCTTTTCACCTACCTCTAAAGACAATAAACATATGTATCATATATTTAGCAGTAAACATGACCTTTCTCTAAGCTTAATCACACTGCAGTGAAGGCTCTCATATACTCTGTGTATTTCATATTATGTGTGCAATTACAGATTCTTCCGGTAATGACGTTTTTGTTTTTTTGCAAGTGGTGTGCTCTTTTCCTCCCGCTTTGTCTAACCTTTCTCAGCGTAATTAACTGTACAGTGTTATTTTTCACTCTCTGACCCATCTATTTCCTTTCTTTCTGGATCATCAGTTTTTCTTGTTGTGTCATGTTGCTCTGTTAGTATTTCCTGTTCTCGCTCTCTTTGGGTCCCTCTTCGTAATGACGTATGTTGTTTCCTGTTGCTGCTCAGCTTTAATTTATCTGCCCTCACTACTTTATTCTTTGATCCCATTCTCTCCATTTTCCACTCGACTATTTACTTCCTCTTGTCTTCTCTGTGTTCTTCTTTTGTCATGTCTCTTTTGTCCTGTCCACATGTTCCTCTTGTTATCCTTTCATATTTAGCACCGCTGAATTGTGTGGCCAGGGACTTATAAAAGACAAAAATGAAATGAGCATAAGTTCATAGCACTTTATTCTGTTCATACATACAGCATTAAATATTATACACATCAGACACTTACTGCATTTAATATTATGTAATCTGTCCTCTTCTTCACATTTCCTCCTCAGTGTGCAGTTTGCTATTTCATTCCTCCCCTCCAGTCAGAATATCATGACCTGAGTAAAATGAAGACATTACTCAGCCCAACCAGCATCTCTGTGCGAACCCCTAGATAAACCCTGACACTCTCCTTCTGCTCAGCTCTGCTCTTGAATATTTAAACAAGCCCGACGTACATTTGGACAGCTCGCAAACACAATGTCGCATTTGTTGTGAGTCCCGCTCCAGCTCTGTGCTCTCTTTTGAAATAGTCATGAAATACACTTTCTATTTAAACTGTTTTTAAAACTTTGAATTCCCAAATAGATCTTTGGTGCCAAGATGCTTCGAGCACCTCTGCTGAGAACACAGGGATACGCATGTTTCAAATGTGATTATCCATTTCTGTTTTAGCTAACTGGATTCAGTCACATTTCTCATTATCAAGCAGATCGCCGCACACGACTTGTTAAAATGACACTGCTCATTCTGTCCTAATTTAAACTGCAATCATAAAACTCTCTCCATTCAGCCCTGTGGGTTAACAGAGTTTAAACTGAAATCTTTTTGGATGCGTGAGGTGGAAGGAACAGTTTTGATGTAACTGATAAAGAGACATAAAATACATGACTGTCAGGAGCCAGACAGTCAAAAGAAAATGGCTTTTTCCTAGGAGCTCTCTGCCCTGCATTGGGCACGTGTGGAAAGGTAGAGGCATGGAGAGCAGCAGCGAGATCTGGACATAGAAGAGTGCCGGCATCAACAGCAGAATTGACTTTGATTAAGTCAGATGCAGCATGGAAGGAGGAGCTGGGGGTGGAGGTGGGGGCGTGCAGATGCTCATCAACTTTGGACAAACTAAACTGTGCTCTGTGAGAGATTTGCCACCAAAAAGTGGTCTGCTCATTGTTTGCAGCCACATGGACAAAATTCATGAGACAAAAGCTTCGGTCACTCTCAGTCCATGTACAGTAATCCTGCAGCAACACTACTGCAGGGTTGCTGTATGTATGTTAATATTATAATATATGTACAGTATTTTCTGTCTTCATTCATAGTTATTTTTGGGAGAATTCACTGCCTTTAATGGTTTGGTTGGTTTGGAAAGTAGTGGTGGCAACCAGCTTCTTTTTGTTTGTATCATGGATATAAATGGTAAATGGCCTGTATTTGTATAGCGCTTTTACTAGTCCCCCCCTAGGGACCCCAAAGCACTTTACACACCCAATCATTCACTCTCACATTTACACACTGGTGGAGGCAGCTACAGTTGTAGCCACAGCTGCCCTGGGGCAGACTGACAGAAGCAAGGCAGCCATATCGCGCCATCGGCCCTTTTGGCCAACACCAGTAGGCGGTAGGTAAAGTGTCTTGCCCAAGGACACAATGGCCGAGACTGTCCGAGCCGGGGCTTGAACCGGCAACCTTCCGATTACAAGGCAAACTCCCAACTCTTGGGACAACTCTTGATCGCCCCAAGTTCAAGCTCAGTTATTGATAAATGTGCAGTTTGTATCTTTCTGCTTATTTATTTATTTATACTTCTGCCAGTTTGAGTATTTATTTGTATTCTTATTTCATTTCATGATTTTACTTTTAGTCTTGGTTCAGTCTCCTTTTTTAATCTTTTATTTTCCTCAGAGTTTGTTTTTCCTGCCCTCCTCTGTTCTGTGTCAACTCTGCATTTCTGTTCCTGTGTTCAGTCACTTCCTGTTTTATTTTGTTAGTCACTGGTCTCTTGTGCTTTTTAATTAGATTTGCATCCCTTGTCTCGTTTTCTCAGTTAGGTTCAGCTGTCCTCCCAGATGTCTCCTGTCAGTTTGTTTTTGTTCATTGTCACGTCCTCCCTCCTGGTTGGGTTTATGTTCCTGCTCTGTGTTTCTCTAATTTTTGGATTCCTTTGTTTTGTATTTTGCTTGAGTGTAATGTTAAAGCTGTTTTTGACATTCTGTCTGCCGTGTTCTGCAACTGAGCCCAAATCCTGCCTGTCACACAGACGTTATGACAGTATGATCCAACACAAAGTCCAGCTCTTCAACAATTCTACCGTAGTTCAATACAGAATTGAAACCTCACTCTGCCCTATAGCTAGCATAAAAATGGAGGAAGAAAACTTTTATACACGAGCTTGTTCACCATCTAAATTCCATGTTGTTTTCCAACACTCCCTCTTCTTTGTACCTAAACTGTGCAAAAATGCAGCTTTCTGCAGCTTTCAACAATTAAAATGACCTTGAGTGTCACTGTTAAAACGATAAGCATGGTCATATTTCATGGATGATTAATATAAAATATTTGAAAAAGACTAGAGGTAATGACGCTTAATGTGTTGTTCAACAGGTAATCCAGTTTAATATTCTTTTCCACCCATTATTATTCCCCATATTTGTCCCCCATAACTGAATTATTTGTTCAACTGGGAAGGCTGGTATTTACATTTGGCTGTACATGTATGTGGATGGTGGAGCAGACCACTAAACCCAACCATGTAGCCACAAAAGTTGGCCTTTAAGTTTTTCCGTTAATGCAAATCTGGTTCTAGTCATGCTTAAATCCTCTAAACTAAACATGCATTTTGAAGCATTTCTATTTTTTTTGCCCATTTTTGTATTTATTTGTTGACCAGGGCTGTGTTAATGGGAGTCACAAAACAAGCAGAAGAGCAGAGGAACTTCTTTACTAATGAGCCATTAGTATGAGCCAAAAGCAGGTCGCTTCGACCTCTCTAGAAATGTTTCACCAGATTTATTGTGTTGATTTGGCTCCTATGTAAAGAGAAGGACACACTGGACCTGTGCCATAATAGTCAGTCACGGTCCCCTCGCCTCTGCACTTTGTACAAGTTCATTTAACATTCATATATCACTGGGGTGATATTTCTACGTGTCTCTATGTCTTACAGTTTTTTAGCCTTTCTGAAACGGCACAATGTAATTATGGAAGCAGCCACTTCCACTACCTGACAGTAAGCGACAAGAACTAGATGGTCACCTTCAATCTCAGATGAATAGATCAGTAAATGAGCAAAGAGAAAAAAGACAGGAACGCCAAACTGAGGGAAGTCAGTCTTTTTTCACAACAAACATGAGCAGCAACAACAAGGCAGCGAGCCAGAGAAGCCGCCAGACTGTCTCAGTGCCCTTCTATGTTTTCATTCTATGAATCCTCAAATTTGCATATGAAGCTCTCAGGGGAACCCAGCAGTGCTTCCAGTGTACTGTGGGCGGACTATGAAAGGACCGTACGGACTTAATGGACATCAGCTCTCAGATGATTGCCACCAAAGTGATTATCCTGTGGAAAGGTGGTAACATCAGACTATTTCAATGGTCCTGCTGACCTTTTGACTGGTGCTGAAACATTAGCTGATCAGTCAATTAGTCAATAAGGAGAAAATGGACTTGAGAGTACGTTTGCAGCTCATACTTGTGACCTTCTGTGACAATCAGGTGAACACACACACAGACACGCACACTAATACGTTTTTGGGACAAACACCTTTTTAAAGTAGCACAATAGTTTCTCAGCAAAAGCAGAGAATGAAACAGACAGGAAGCAGCCGTTCTACCGTTCACCTACAGCTGCACTGTGACTGTACCTAACTACTTGCACAAATATTAGATAGATGTTGAAATCCAGGAGAAATTAAGAATTAAAAATTGTCATGCAAAATAGAAATCCTTGCTCTCGCAAAGTCTGTGCTTTGTGCAGCTTTCATTGCATTATCTGTTGAAAAATACATGTCAGAAGGCAGAGCCTGGCCGAGGTTATAACTAAACAGGAGAAAATCAGGAATAAAATAAACATGGTGCACCAGAGTTGTTGTGTATTAAATTACTGATCAGCAGTGTTGGGGAGTAACGGAATACATGTACCGCCGTTACGTATTTAAAATACAAAATATGAGTAACTGTATTCCGTTACAGTTACCGTTTAAAAAGGTGGTATTTAGAATACAGTTACTTTGTTGAAATAAATGGATTACACGGCGGTACTTCCCTGTTTCATATTGTCACGGGTCAGGATTGTTTGGGTTTTGTTTGACAGCTACGTTCTGTTGTTCCAGGCGGCAGCGTTACGGTCGCCATGGTTACAGGGTTACGCTCTCTCTCTGCGTGTTTCCTGGGTGAGAGAGGCCTTTTTGTTGTTGTTGTGCTAAGCTAACAGGCAGAATGCTACAGGTATAGCTCTAAAGAATGTAGCATCATAGGCAGTGTAGTCCGTGCTGCAGGGAGAATGGACTGCCATACACGTTATGTGTCTGTGAGCGAGGGAGGGAGAAAAAGGAAAAGTACGAGCTGTCATCGAGCAAAAACGGGAGCTGGAAGCATGTAAATATAATAATAACCACTGCAGCCAAGAAGAGTGCCTGACGAGCCCAGTTGTAAGTAAGCTATTAAGACTCGACTGTACACCGTGTTCGTGTTTTCCTCCAAAAACAATAAGTTCTGTTGGAGCAGCCTTTCAACGCCTCTCTCTGTCTCTCGCTAGCAAAGTTGACCCAGACAACAAAGTAAAGCTATTTTTCGGCTACGAGCCGACACAGAACCCACCGTATTAGCCAGAGGTCCCTTTACTACGGTTCGGAGCCGCGGACCTTCAGTAACAGTAATAAATCACAGCAATAGTACATTCATGTAGCTGTAAACAGCATGATGATATATTAAGTAATCCAAAGTATTCAGAATACGTTTCTCTCATTGAGTAACGTAACAGAATACGTTACAGAATACATTTTGGGGCATGTAATCTGTATTCTGTAATGGAATACATTTTAAAAGTAACCTTCCCAACACTGTTAATCAGCGTATTGAAGCTTGTGTGCAGGTTGCTAAAAAGTCAACTTATGGGTTAATGACAGATTACTATACTAGCCATAACAAAGCTTTGTTAGCAGCCTTCCATAGCAGGGAGGATTTGTGGTGAAGGTAAGAAACAACTCAAAGTTTCACAACTTTTGTCTTTATGAAGAGGGAAAAGGAATCTCGGCCTGATTATCAGCTTAAAAACTGTCAACTTTGGCTTTTTGTTTGACCATATCCAGATAATTTTTTTGTTTTTCTGTTTTTAAACAAACACAAGTGCTGCACGTAGTACGTGTCCCATTTATTTTATATTTACAAATGAAGCACAAAGGAGAAGCTTTAAGAGACACATCAGGTCGAGAGATTGAAAAGATGAAAAAAGAAGAGCCAGTAGGAAAGAATCATTAATTGAAATACGCTGCTGGTGAATTTGGAAAGCTTTTAAAAAGCTTGTGAAAACGCTACTCGCCAAAGGGAGGAAATCAAATCCAATTCCTTTCACTCCGAGACATGAACAAACATTTTGATTCAAATGAAGTACACAAGCACTAATTTCAGAATCTATTCAAACACTGAGCTGAAAGGTTTTATCTAATCAAAGGTCTTACATATAAATGATATAATAGGATTCATCATTTTAGCCTTAATGTCATCTCAAACTTTTCATGCAGTAAATCCAAAGCCAAAACCAATCTGCCAAGATTTTGTGGTGCTGCACGGCAGAGCTCACACTCCACTTTTTTGTATTCTTTGTAGTAATCATACTGGAACGTCAGGTTCACAGTAATCCCTGCATTAATTTGACAGCTGTTCAGCCCAGTGGTTCACAAGAAACCCATTTATCTGTCTTCCCTTTCCTTATGACTTCTTACTTCGGAACGATGCTGAGAGGGAGCCGTTCAGCAGCAGTCCTCATAACTCTTAGTTATATTCTGTACATGAGTCGTGGAGGACAGCCACTTCAGACTAAGAATGAGGCTTCGTATGTGAGTGCTGGCTGTCAAGCAGGCAGAAAGCCTGAATAATTGGGTCAGCTTTGGGTCAAAGGTGAGAAATGAGTCAGGTCCCTCTAGTGTATGCAGTGAGAGCGATCATCCTGAGGTCCACTGAGCCCCCCAACAACTGTGTAAACCCAACCAGTTCTGTTTCTTTTAAAAATCCAGCAGGCAAAGTGTTTATACTGATGGATCTGAATAAAAATTACTGAGAGGGATTTTTAGGGCTGTTCTAGGTCAGAAAACATGTTGGGGTGGGGGTAATAGTCTACAAAAACCTTGAAAACTTGAATATCTCTTAAGGTTATGGAGTCATACATTTTTAAGAAAAACCCTCAGGTTCAAGTTTAAAATTTCTGGGAAAACAAAACATGGAATACATTTTTTGTTTTTTTCCAGGGATCACAAAGTTTCACTTTAAAGAGGTCAGATCAACCTCACAGACACCACCAGAACACGGAGAATTTAACAGACATTGTTAGTGAGGAGATGCAACAGACTCTGAAAGGGATTAATGGCCAAAACTACAAGTTCTTTCATGTTGGACCGACTTTCAAAGTAGACGTAATCAGGTCATCGACTGCATCTATGATACTGGCAAACATCTTTTTTTTTTTTTTTTTTTTTTTTTTTTTTTTTTTTTTTTTTTTTTTTTCGCCTGTCCCATTTGGTTCTTTAGCCGTCAGAATTGTTGTCTGAAGACCAACAAGGATACCCAATGGATTTATTTTGCCAAATGGATCATCATGGCATTGCCGTATTGGTCCATTTGATCGACCTTTGTTTTTATTATTTATTTTATTTTCAGTTGTTACAGACGGGACAGACATGAGTGAGGGATAGGAGAGGGAGAAAGAAAGAGGAAGGAAAAGAAAAACAGAAGGGGAGAGGGACAGTGAGAAAGGGGGGAAGAAAAAATATCTCCGGGATCACCTGTTGAGAGAAAAAGAATAGAAAACAAGCAAAAAACAAAACAAAACAATGCAACATACTATACACAACACCATCGCATTAATCTAGCTAAGTGAAAACAGCAGTAAATACTAAATATTGAATGTTGTTGTGCAGCACGCAGGACAGACAGCGCACAATGTGCTTTGAAGTAGCAGCCAAGAAAGGTGTGATTTAAGTCTACGAATAGTGAACACCCATGTGCACACCTGTGTGGATCGGCGCGCTTGTATTCAAATGGTTTCCCCATGTAATGGTCTGCTAGAGGATGTAGAGAGCCATAGCCCCGTCCCCCAGGGCATGAAGCAGGCATGGAGGAGATCCAGGCCCCAGACATCCAGAGGCCCCAGAGTGCAAGAGCCCAAGGAGGACCACCGGAGGGGCATCCGTGCCACCTTCATGGGAAGGGCTGAGGATCCCCAGATGAGGGGTCACCCAGTAGCCACCGGGCAGAAGCTAGAGGGGGCTGCACCGGCGTGCCCGCCGGCTCTGCCGGCAGCCAGCTGTGCCAGAGTGAACCGAGCCGCAGGCACAGAGGCCGGAGGCCCGAGGGCCCCCCGCGCCCCGGAAGAGGCCTGACCGAGCAGCAGGCGCCAGGCCCCGCCAAGTAGTCACCGGGAGTGAGCTGGTACATACCTGAGCGCCCAGCCCCGGACACCAAGAACCACCAACGCACCGACCCCTGAGGGCATCAGTCACCGGCAGGGAGTGTGGTGAGGGGAGATAGGCCTCCACACTTTGGAGGGCCTTGGAGTTCCCAGAGAGGTGAAGTCTAAGACCCGACCTGACATATAGACACAGACAAACAGGCACACACAGACACAGACATGCATTCCCACCCTCATGCACACATATACAAACACTCAGCACTCACCCAACGCAGGAATAAACGTAAATGGACATGTACACACAATCACACTCCCCAAACATACTCTATATCCCGGGTCCAGGTATCCTCACCCCCAGAGATGGAAACGGCACCCAGACCCAAGAGATGTTACCCTTCCCTCCGGGGTGGAGGCAAGCAGACCGCCCCAGGCTCCGCAGCAGCAGGGAGGCCAATCGGACAGCCAGCATCTCTTCCCAGCCCCCCCGCCCCGATGGCTAGCAGAGAACAGGGGTGTGTTAAGACCCCATACCTCCCTCCTCCCGCTCAAGTGTAGTGTTGCTGCGTGTTGCTCTAAAGTGTATTTAAAACAAGGGAGAGCATGGTGCTGCTGCCAGAGAGCAGCAGGTGTTAGCACGGCCCCTCCCGAGAACCCTCAATGTCTACATGGATTTAAAATTGAGAGGTGGGCACCGGCGCCAGAGGCAGGTTTGAATACACAGACCGTCTACTGGACGCCGTTAACGTGCCCACCCTCAAGGCCCTATATATATATATATGTGTGTGTTATGAGAGTGTAAGTAATGTGGATGTCTAAGTTGTGAGATAAAATTGAGGCACAGGTGGCCAGAAGAGGACAGAGGGGGGGGGGAATGTCTCCCCTGCACCCTGGTGACACACCCGCACCCCAAAGCCCTACCTGTGTGGGTGGGTGTGGTGGAGCGTGAAGAGGGAGGCAGACGGGGATGGGGAGGAAAAGAAGGGAGGGGAGGGTGTCCCTCCCTAGGGCCAGCTCCCCCGCTGACCCCAATATGCACCCCCGTCCTCTGGTATCCACCAAGGCAAGGGAGCCCAGGCCCATCCAGACCGGGGCCTACGGCAGCAACACCGCCAAGCCCCACAGGACCCGGGGCAGCCCACTCTACCCCACCGCAGAGGAAACTGTACCCACCCCAACATTCAATCATCTCCCAGACTACACAAGACACAGACACCCAGGTTAAGTTTATTCTCCACCTCTCCTATGTCTCTCCCCCACCTGCAGAGTGGACTCCTGCAAAGATGGAACAACCTCCCTGCCAGTTCAAGAGCCCCCCGGTTAGGCCGATGCACAAGAGGCCCCCTGCACCAGGGCTGAGCCCCCGTGCACCCACCCGCCCACAACCTCGGCGACACACCGACGAGGACCGAAGCCCCCAAGGCCCAGCCAGAGCCCCAGCACGGAGGCGAAGCACCCCCGAACCCCAAACCCCCACGCCCGCCCCGGATCCACTCAGGGGCAGCCAGGCCACCAGGCCAGTAACCTACGTCCGCCAGCACAGACCATCCTCCAGCCCCGCTGCACGCGGCCACGAGGAGAACAACCTCTGAGAGCGACCAGAGCCACTAACCAGGTTATGAACACAACCCCCGGGTTAAGCCCTCCAGGGATAACGTCTCTAGGGGTCCTCCAGGTGCCCTAAGCCCATCCCAACCTCCACATCAACCACAATAGCCAAGGCGGGACCAAACCACGACCCCCCACCCCCGCTAGGTGATGGAGCCGATCAAAGGAGCCCAGAGGGATTGATCTAATGTGGTGGCAGAGGCTATATCGAGACTAATGTGATCTATTAGATAGTTTCTGTATTGGCTAGAATTAAGATTATTTTTATTTTTCCAGTTCATGAGGACCATTTTCTTGGCGATGCATAGGGCAATAAAAACCATGTGGACTGTATTAATTTCTGTAGTGACATCATCCAAATTTCCCAACAAGCATACTAAAGGGGAGGTTGGAATTTTACATTTCAGACACTTTGATAAGTCCTCACATATCTCGTGCCAAAACTTCTGCACTGGTGGACAGAACCAAAGAGCGTGGATGTAACTGTCTGGTGTATTGCCTTGACAGTGTGAGCAGTTGTTGGCGGATGTAAAGCCCATCTTAAACATTCGATGACCTGTATAGTGCACTCTATGCAGTATTTTGTATTGTATTAATTGCAGATTGGGATTTTTAATAAATTTAAAGGTTTTTAAGCAAATCTGAGACCAGACGTTTTGGTCTAAGCTGACTGATAAATCTGCTTCCCACTTTGCAATAGGAAGGGATATTGATTCATCTATTTTAGAAAGTGTTCTGTATATTTTAGATAATAGTTTGGGGGATTTAAGAGTAAGAAATTGAACCACACTTGGTGGTGTTTGTAATTCAACTTGACTGAGGTTAAATTTCTTTTTTACTATGGATTTAATTTGTTGATATTCTAAAAATCTTTTCTTGTTGATCCCATATTGTGTAACTAGTCTGTCAAATGGAATAAATTCTGTTCCCTCTAATATATGTTCTAAGTATTTAATTCCTTTACAACTCCATTCTGGGAAATTAATCATATTTTTGTTTTGTAATATGTCAGGGTTATTCCAGATAGGTGTACGTTTGCATGGGATTAATGAAGACTCCGTTATTTTTAGAAACTCCCACCATGCTGACAGAGAAAAGCTGATGTTGATGCTTTTAAAGCATTCATGTCTTTTGATGTTTGAGCTAATAAATGGTAGGTCTGAAATCTCTAGATCATTGCATAGTGCCTGTTCAACATCTAGCCAGGGCTCATCTAAGAGGGTACATTTTAACCATTCTGAGATGAACTGAAGCCTGTTGGCTAAGAAGTATTGGTGAAAATTAGGCAGATCTAGTCCTCCTCTATCCTTGGTTCTTTGTAGCGTTTTTAAGCTGATGCGCGGGGGTTTATCTTTCCAAAGGAATTTAGAAATATGTGAATCCAGAGATCTGAACCAATCTTGTGATGGTTTGTTAGGGATCATTAAAAATAAGTAATTTATTTTTGGCAAGATCATCATTTTTATAGTGGCGACCCTTCCCATGAGTGATATGGGTAGAGATTTCCATCTAGTCAGATCGCCTTCTACTTTCTTTAGAAGTGGGATGTGGTTTAATTTAATTAAGTCTGAAAGCTTAGGAGAAACAATAATACCTAAATATTTAATATTTCCAGATTGTAGTGGGGCAGAAGATGAATTGTGGAAGGAGCAGTTAATGGGAAGAACTGTAGATTTTGGCCAGTTAATTGAATAGTCTGAAACTCTTGAAAACCAGTTTATTAGAGTAATTACCTCAGAGAGGTTGATTTGTGAGTTTTGCAGAAAAAGCAACACATCATCTGCATAGAGACTGATTTTATGTTCTACGTTATTACATTTTATGCCCTTAATTGTTGTAGCCTGTCTAAGTGCTGCTGCTAGAGGTTCGATAAAAATTGCAAAAAGTGAAGGGGAGAGTGGGCATCCCTGTCTGGTGCCCCTCAGGAGACAAAAGCTGGAGGATGTCTGGTCATTTGTTCTGATACGAGCTGTTGGGGAATTGTATAATATTCTTATCCAATTTATGAAAGAGTTTCCAAAACCAAATTTGTGTAAAGTTGCAAATAAAAATTTCCAGTTAACTCTGTCAAATGCTTTTTCTGCATCTAGAGATAATATTATGGTTTCAATGTTTTTATTGTATGAGTAGTCTATTAAATTAAGAAATCTACGAGTATTTGTTGAGGAGTGCCGACCTTTTATGAAACCAGTTTGGTCAGGATGAATTAAGAGGGGGGTTATTTTCTCTAATCTCTTTGAGAGAGCTTTGCAGATTATTTTAAGGTCTACATTTATAAGGGATATTGGACGATAACTTGAGGGAAATAAAGGGTCTTTTCCTGGTTTTAGCAGGAGACTAATGTTAGCAGAATTCATATTTGGTGGTAGTCTGCCATTTTTCTTGATTTCCTGCAACATTCCATGGAATACTGGTGCCAAAATTGTCCAGAATTCTTTGTAGAATTCTGCAGGAAAGCCGTCTGGACCTGGAGCTTTATTAATGGGCATACTTATCAGGGCTTCCTGGAGTTCACCTGGCGTCAGTGGCGAATCCAGTGCCATTGCTTGACTGTCTAGTAATTTTGGAAGAGTTACGTTGTCAAGAAACAAATCAATTTCATTTTTAGACGGGTTTATTTGTGGTGAATATAAAGTTTCATAGAAATCCCTAAAAATCTTGTTTATTCTTCCAGGGTCATATATTGTGTTCCCTGATAAATCTTTAGTGGCACATATAGTTGTTTTTTCTTTATTTATTTTTAACTGGTTTGCTAGAAATCGACCTGGTTTGTTACTGTGTTCAAAATTCTGCAAGCGAAGTCTTTGTACAAGGAATTGTGTTTTTCTATTAATAATTTCATTTAATTCTAGTTTTGTTTTGCATATTTTGTTCATTATTTCTTGATCTTGGTGGAACGCGTAGGCTTCTTCTAAGGATTTGATGGTTTTTTCTAATTCCTGAATATTTTTGTTTTCTTCTTTCTTTTTGTGTGATGAGAAAGAAATTATTTTACCTCTCATCACAGCTTTTCCTGCTTCCCATAGAACAGAAGCAGATGTTCCGGGAGTGTCATTAAAGTCTAAATATGAAGTCCATTCCTTTTTAAAATATTTAATAAAGTCTTCATCTTTAAGTAGTGATGCTGGCAAACATCTTTATGCTGTGATGAAAACCTTCTTCTGTGACTGTGGAAATAACAATGTTTCTTTTCCAACTCAGGTTTTTCTTTTTGTTATTAATACTTAAAATAAAAGAGACAGACTAGCTGTTATCATTACTTTAGGAAAAGAACATCGGTCAAAACACAAATCAGTAAAGAAGTTAACAAAAACACACTCCTACTCCATGCCACAAACACACAGCTCAAACTCTGCCAAGAAAATGTCACTGTGGCCCCGGAGCATTCGTCTCCCTGACCTTAAGTACTCTCTTTCCTAATCACCGAGTGAAATCTCAGGGCGGTACCTACAGGGCTTCAGAAGTGGTCGAGCATTGGCAGCGTGGGCAGCTGCAGACTGCTTGTCTGTCTGCAGAGCGCGTCTGCTGTCAGATGGGGGCAGTGTCAAAAATATGCAATACAACATGTCTGTGGGGTACGCTTGCTTGTGCTGTGATGAAGAGCAAAGTTAGAGCATACAAAGAGCTGAAGGCCATCAGCATTCAGCATACTACACATGTTTGCATTGATTAAAAACCTCCAGTGCATATGCAAACTGGCACAATTGCAGTACCATAAATTAAGCTTATAGCAGGATAGTGAGCAAAACACCCCCACAAGCAAAACCACAGTTCACACCAGGTCTGTAACACCGTCATAAATTACGGTATGTGTTTAGCATCTTCAACTTTATTTTCATTTGAGAAAAGTAGCAGCATGGCTGCTAGCCAACGCCTTAGTTATTGCACCTATTGTTTAAACATACTCACTGCAAAAATAATGTTGGCACTAAACAAAGCCCATTGTTCTCCATTGTGTATTCTTATCTGGCAATACGACTGCGTTTTACATCTGAAAACTAAAGTCTACACAGATAATAGAGGTTCAGGTTCAGTTGTTAGAGTTAGTCTGGCGGTTTCACAATAGATCTCATTTTTTTCATTTAGTTGAAACATGTTTACCGTAAGAGGATTTGTCTCTACTTCTGAGCCATATAAAAAATGAATCTGATATTTATGTGGTAGTTAAAAACCAACTCTTCACACAAAAATTTAAATCCTCCTGATTTAAAAAAAGTGAGATGCAAAAAGGAGAGACAAGAACTTAGATCTAATGTTTCTACATGTTAAAACCAGTGTTGGGATTTTTACTCCAGAAAATCAATGTATCGCTTTTCTTAAACGTAATGCAGTATGTTACTTAATTACTCACTGGAGAAAGTAATTTGTTACACTACTCATTATATTACTTTCTCATTACTCCTTAAAATGAGCCAAAACACACCGTTTCATAATTATCAGTTAACAATACAAACCTTGTGTTAGTCTGTTGGACTGTAATCTGAATCCCAATTCTAATGAGAACATAACTAATCTTTGTTTTAGTTTAGTTAAAGCAAAGTTGAAAATCAGTTGAAAATCAGCCCAAAGAGATAGGATCGTCACACTGTTTCATACTCTAGAAGCACAAACGACTCATCACTACTTTTGATACCTGTTTTAAGTTCGGATTCTGCCTGCTGGGTTGGGGGTCGGCATACACTCAGCTTTAAAATCCCTCTGTGTTCTTGGCTAGCTTTGCGTTAGCATGCTGTCTGTGCAAATGTTCTGTTATCAGTAAAATCCATTTGTTTCTGTCTTGGATGCAGTTTCCACTTAACTATTAAGCTCTTGTCCTTCTGTGCTATAAAAATACAAGTAATGTGCATATCTCTACTCCTCAAAAGCTGTAGCCCTGCACACAAACTGAAATCAAATGATCGTAGCCCATTTACGCAGGGGGAAAAGGCTGTTTGTTTGATGTTTTGTTTTTTGTTTTTTATTCCTCGGCCAGATAACTGGATAACCTTTGTAACACAAGTAACAACATAATTAAAAATGAATAAAAAAAAAGATTTAAATGACTGAATTTAATAGTAATCTGTTACTTTACTGTTACTGAAAAATGTAATGCAATTAGAGTAATGCATTACATGTAATGCGTTACACCCAACACTGGTTACCCGACACTTTGTATTTAACCACAAACTATTATCAATATTATCTTTGTCATGCCTTCCTCCAAGAAACCAGTAATGTTGAGTCCTGTCAGTCCTCAAAGTTCAGTAGTTCATCCCAACAGTGACAGCAGAGTTAGTTTGTGTGATCCATATGTTGGCAATAACCAGCTGATAAGTTTGAGTCAGTTTTGAAGTCAAGCAGAAATCCACAACAACTGCCTCAAGGCATTTTACATTGTAAGTTAAAGACCAAGAGCTGGCTTGAGGTAAAAGGTTTTTTGGGAGATGAGGTAACTGTGGCATTGGAAAAGACGCCGTGAGTTTAGGAACGACTTGTATAAATAGACCGGAAATTCTTGGTGAAGTGTGCATCCCTGCCTCAGGGTCGATAGTCAGCAACAAGAGTGTGCAAAGATTAAATATTAATGACAAAATGAAACAGAAACTGAAACACGGAGAACTTGAAGGAAAAAAAACACTATAAGATTATTATTATTGTGAAAAAGTCCTGACATAATGGAACAGATGCTGTCGCTGTAATTAAAGAAGCTGTGGTTCAGCTTGGGCCACTACAGTCAAAAGGATTGTTATTTTCGTCAGCACTGTCTGTTATGTGACCTCCCCACCCAGAGCAGCAGCAAGCCCCCAACACTGAAAAGAGCAGACCTTATTAAGAAGGCGTTGTATTGCAGCTTAAATAACCTGCGGTGTTAGGGATTTTCCTGTTGGATGCCCGAAGCGGGATAGTACTCAGATCAGCTGATCTTTCGGGATAGTGGCTGATTTCACCTTGAACAGAAATCATTATAAGGCATCCATAAGGTTGCTGTGGGCAGCTGTCAGCTATTCTCCAAGGTTTTGTCATGTTTATGTCACTCTTTCTTAAGAGCAGGTATCTGAGCTGCCCACTCACCAGTTTCAGCCCCTATTACCAGTAAAATGGCATTTAAAAGAATTTAAAAACTGCTCTAGACCTAATCAGATTTAGCTTAATGCTGGGCACTGACAGCTTATTTGGATGCGCGAAAAGTGACATGTGACAAAGCTTCTAAACCAGAAGACTGTGATTTAACAGTTAACCAATCAAAAATGTGATTTCAGTCAGGACAATCAGTGAGCAATCAGTGGTTATTTAGCTTGTAAATAACCACTAAGGGTGGAGTCGGTCATTTACTAATTGGAGGGTTGGTGGTTTGTTTCCTGGCTGCTTCAGTCTACATACCAAAGTGTCCTTGGGCAAGATTAAACCATGAGTTGCTCGAGTTGAAAAGCACAATAAGAGCCAGTCTATTTATCATTCATTTAATTCTTTTTAATTTGGTGGCATTCTTCTAGGACCAGCAGCAAGACACTTAGCACAGAACAGAGATCATTGACACCAAAATATGACATTGCTTTAGTTAGAAACTTCATTAAAAGGAGGAGTTGGGGCCAAGATGGGTTGCAAAGGGGCTTGCAGGTTGTAGCCACTGTGGGTGCACTAAAGCAACTCTAATATTAAGCTCTATGTGACGTTTTCTAAGAGGATTGGCGGAGATTGTCCCTGTGGCCAGCATTTTCAATCGGTAAATTGACTGAACAGGCAGAAGCGTCAGTGAAACATTTCATCTACACAAACAAAAGGCAAAAATATATTTGTTCCAGATATTTCTTCCGGGGGAGTTAGTTTGGACTGTGATGAAAGAAACCTCTGTTTTACTTGACAGTTATCTGACACTAATTCCTTTCAGCACTTTCACATCTGCTGACATTTAATCTAATTTCATCTGACACTCAGTATCCCTTTCACTTTACCAGATGAAGCACTTTAATCACACTGTTTAGATGCACTTTGTATAACATCTGCAATGCATATCATGATAATAGGAAGGAACATTTACTGCTTTAGTTGATATGAAGCAATGACGGTTCATCATGTTTAATCCGATCACATCGTGTATCATCAGCTCAGCTGTGACAGAGATTCTCCTGATTTGTATTCAGCAACAGTGGACTCATTGTTTTTGTCAGAAGGTAATGAGGAAGAGAACAAAGCCCACCAGTGATCGCTTCTCATTTACTTTTTATCAAATCGTACTCTTCTTGCCAAAAATTCATTTAATTAAAAGTGCTAATCTTTCAGCTTATGCCTCCAGGTAGACATGGAGATATGAAGTGACACGTAAGGCATTCCCCACCCCCACCACAGATTCTCTTCTAGCTCAGAGCAGCTTCTAGCTTGGGTTGGCTCAGCAGCTCTCGGCAGCAGGTTGGACGAGCAGGAAGTATGGATGGATGAATGGAAGGAGTTTAGGAGATGTGCTAGATGTGGTGAGTTGGGTCAATTATGGCTGGGCAGCGAAGTGAGCGACTTCCCCTCGCTTCCATCTTTAAGTCAAACATCGACTCGGCTCCCCATCCATTGGGCACCGTCATTTTAACCAAAAATAACACTTAAATTACCAGTTGGATGGCTGGCTGGCTGCCTGGCAGGGATTTCTGTCATTTCCAATGTAATTAGGGTGTAAGAGGAGCCAGAAGAGAGCCTGGCGCCAGGCTGAATAATACAGGCGAGGTGTAGGAGCACTGATGGATAATTTAACATGACTGTCCAGAAGTCAGCTACATTTTGCAGTACCTGAGTGCACTGCAGGAAGAATGTGTCATGTGTTCTTAAGTGAAAAATGTTAAAACAGACCATCAGATTTCCATAATAATAATAAATCTTTGTTTACTTCATGTTGTAGAAAAGTGCTTTTATCTCTGATGAATTATGTGCAATGCTCAGCGGAGAGCACCGGAGACAGAATTACTATTCATAGCATTCATATGAAAAGATAAGTTTGCAGATAAGCTGCATTTTGCTTATTTATGTGTGTCCCTCCTCCCCCTGCAGATAATTTTCCGCAAGATCAGTGAGGTGAAGAAGGAGGAGGAGGAGAGACAGCGAGCGAAGAACGAGGTACAGCTCACCATCCCACAGGACCATCCTGTCCGGAAGCTTTTCCAGAAGTTCAAGCAGCAGAAGGAGCTCCGCAACCAAGGAGCCGCAGCTGCCTCGCAACTAGACCTGGAGAAGAACCAGCTGCAGGTGGAGCACCACCAGCACCTGCATCCCCACACCCTGCAGCTCGGCCACTCCAGTCTGCAGCACTCCCTGCCGCTCACCCTGCAGCGGCCCCTCACCTCCATGCAGAACGGGGCTCCACCCAGCAGCAGCGTTCTGACTGTGTCTCAGGTCACACCCATGCAGAGCTCTCTGGCTTACGGCCATCCCAGCGAGGCACCTGCAAAGCAGAACAACTGTGACATCATGGAGCTGCAGCCCAGTTCTGCTGGAGGGGCCAGCGAGCAAACTGTCAGGCTCAAAGTCAGCACCAGCCCTGCGCTCGGAAAGCCGGCCGCCAAGGCGAGTGGCTGGATGCGCCTCAAAAACAACATGGCTCCGGCGGAGACGAGGAAGGAGGGTCTTAACAACAATGTCAAGGCTGTTTCCGTGGAGATGCTCTCTCAGGACGGTAAAGGTCGGGAAACAGGGGGGAGCAGGGATGGAGAGGAAGGCGGGGTCTCCAGCAACAACCCACTTCGCAAGACGGACTCCTGTGACAGTGGAATCACTAAGAGCGAGCTGCGCATCGACCGGGCAGGGGAGCCGCGGACCCCAGCGGCAGTTACCCCACTTCTCCACAGCCCTCTTCCCGGAGGAGTGGGGTCCCCTCACTCTTTCTGCCCCATACCGGAACAGGCCCTGCAGGCTGCATTGCACGAGACCCGGATGGAGCTCCGGGGGGACATCCAGACTCTGGGAGGCCGTCTGGGCGCCCTGGAGAGTCAGGTAGCTGAAATTATCAAACTGCTGTCGGATAAGAGACAGCCGTCCACGGGGGCGCCACCTGCCTCCGCCACACCCAAAACCAAAATACAACGGCAAGACATTTTCACCGTCTCCAGGCCCGTTTCTCCAGACTCAGAGAAAGACGACGGGCTCTGAAGAGAGCTGAACCAGCGGTGCAGAGTGCGCGAGATTATATTAACATTAGCTCTATCAATTCAAGGTTACTCTCATTTTTGGGCATCCTCGTGGACTCTCGTACACCGCTGGTCTCAATTCCAAATTGAAAACAAAAAACTGGCTTCTTGTTTGCACACTGATTTTCTTTTGTCTCCAGGTGATGTGAGAGTCTTTACTCTCCAGTCACCTGGACTCTGTTTTCTTTTTGATTGTACATACCTCTCTATGCATGTCCAGCTGGATTCTGGCCTGCCAAAGAAACAACTACTAAACGTACTTATTGCCTGTATATTATGCAGTTGACTGCATGCAAATAAGATTCAAAGAGACATTTTATTGAGCTACACTGTACATATAAATATTTTTCATTGATGAATTTACTATGTGGACATTCAGGGTTTGCATACTAGTAGCACTATAAACATTGAAAATCTCAAAGGGTTTACAGGCAGATGGATTGTGCATGGATTATTTATACATAAGGGGACAGAGGTTTTGTTTCATTTCTTTTGCCTGTCAGATGAAGCAGATGTGTGATTCTGTTCTCACACCACAGAGATGTGAGGATGTGAGGATCAGCATCTGTTAAAACAGGGAGGGGAATTTCTGATATGTTTTTCTAATATATATATATATATATAATAATAATAATGATCATTGATTTCTATTTTTGATTACAGAAATGCCCTTGGCCTCAGTTTGATATCTGGTAAACCCTGAAAAATGCTTGTTTTGTTTGATCCCTCCTTGTGTCTATGCATCACTCGGGTACGCTGCCAGAATATTGTACCTTTGTAATCTCGTTGATGAATGATGTTTTTTGTTTAGTTTTCTTTGGGGTTTTTTGTTCCATTCCTCTGCATGAATCAGGGATGGCAGAATGCACTTTTGGGTAAAGTTGGGGTGACAAGAAGGCTTTGGGGAAATAACACAGTTCACGCAAAAGTCCACTCAGCACAGTGACATGTAATCCCACGGCCCCAGCAACACACACGGCAGTCTTAACCAGCTAGCGTCTCTCTGAAGTCTGCTCTGAATTCCATTAAGCAGCAACAGCTTTGCCTCAAAGCTAGCAAGTCATGAAAATGGAATAGCGTACTTTCTATATCATTTTTTGTAAAAAATCTGCATGTGAAGGAGCAGTTTTATGCTCCGCAGTGCTTACAAATACACGTGTGAGAAGTGACACATTTGCTTCGTGCATACACATGCAGTGTGAAGGCGTCTCGTGGTGTGAACCCCGAAGGCTCGCGAAGACCTTTTCTTCACACAAGGCAGATCAGTTGGTTTGTCAGAAGTCACGGTCTTTTCAGGTCCTCTGTGAATTGGACAATGTCCCTCCTCCTACCAGCGCTCATTCCCTGAAAAAACACACACACACTCTCAGAATCATATTTAATAAGACAACGATAAGAACACAAATGTACAGTAGCCATCATGAAAGTTTTATAAACATTTAATTATTTTCTGGTGGTTATATCAAATGAATAGCTGAATGAATAGTAAGTTAAATAGTGAACAGTAGTAAATATGCCAAAAAGTAAAGAATTAGATTCAAAACTGAGGATTTTGCAGTTTGTCCTCTGCACAGTGAATGGTTTGGTTTAAACACAAGAACCTGTTTTGATGCTGCTGCAAAGTATCTTCTAACAAGCACTTGGCGACAGTAGGAAGGAAAAACTCCCTTTTAGCAGGAAGAAACCTCTGGATGTTGCTTCCTCTGCCCAGGGAGCGACAGCCATCTGCTGCGACCAGTTGGGAGTGAAGGGAGGGCGACAGGACAAAAAAAGAGATACTCCATTATAGGCTTTTGTCAAAAGAGTGGATGGGTGTGGAAACTGCTTCTGCAAGAAATCTAATGACATAAAAAGAAACACTTTTTAACCCTATGCTACAACCTTCCAAGCCATTCAGTCAATCCACGCTTTGTTGACCCAATGTTTAGAAATAGGGTTGAAAGGGATTCATGGTTATGTCATACAAGTTCTCTTGTAGATTTCCTGCTGCTGAAGGCTAAATCAGTCCTTAGAGGGAACCTGCATGCAATTATTTCTATATCATATTAAAATCAATCCTCTCAATATTTAGCCTCGCTTTACATCTTTGCTGAGCTTCTGATAAGCATAGATAATCTCTATCATCTCCCATGTGAACAAATAGGAGTACAAACCCTAAAGATGTCTTCCAGGAGGCTGTTAGGAATAAGTCTTACCTCTTTGGATTCACATTAACCAGACTAATGCGTCATATTGAACTTGATTGACTGTCAGAATGTCACACTGCTGATCCAGGAAATCTACAGACAAGACAAATTAGTAGCTTAAGCAACACCAAGGAGATACATCTAAACGCAAGTTCCAAAGCGATCGCCCTCCATTGTCGACATAAAACATGTAGTCTGGAAAGTGGTGAAATGCAATCAATTGTTACTCTATGGATGAATGTACACTGCTTGACCAATAGTGACCAATAGAATTCTAACAAATCAGAACCTAGATGCCTTTCAGTGGTGCTATTGGCACCATGTCTTCTTTCTGTTCTCACACCTCATCTCTGCCCCCTCTGCGTGCCGTTAGGATTCACAGCAGAAATTTAAACCATCATGACTACACAAACTGATATAGTGACCATTTCAAAAGACATATATTGTGCTGTCTGATCTTGACTGACACCCATGCTTGAAAAATAGTAAATTAAGGGATGTTTTGCTATAATTTTAATGAGCCCAGTTACAACTCGTGATTTTTATTCTGGAGAAACTTTTGGTGCAGCAAAAACAAAGCATTTATTCTGAATGTTCCTGCCATTTCTCGTGATTATAGGTGTGAAGGCTCATTCAGATTCATTTCTCTCTGTTCTCTACAGGCAGAAAAATAATGAGAAATTATAACTTTATGATGCTAATTGGCATAAAATCACAGTAGTCCGAGTTAGACATTAGATTTCTGTCACGACATGCTAATCAAGTTGTTCAATTTGGAAAGAATACAGTTTTAATGGCTGCACTTATGCAAATGACAACTTTTAATTTAAATTGGAAATTAATCCTGTCAGCACAGGCCCATTCCCTCTACCAACATCTTTTTTTACACTCACACTTGGTCACTTGCCACGGCGGGCCATATACTCTGTGCTTCAGGCCGCTAAGCAGATCCCCTGCTGGAATCAGCAGCAAGTGCCTTGCTCAGGGGAAACGCAGCAGCATTTTCAGTCAACTTGGCTCCAGTGATTGTTGCAGAAATCATCTTCAATGATGGCTCCCAATGTATGTGTGTAGTGCAAAACATGCCAGTGTGCTTCACGTCACTTAACAGTTGGAGTCAATATCACGCAAAGCTATTCAAACAATTGAACCCTAAGTTTTCTTCTTTCTTCTCCTATGTGATAGGTCATAGTAACGATAGATAGGTAAGCCAGGATTAGAGTAATTATTCAAAGTATATCCATCAGGGGGTTTTCACATTGATCTCTTGCTTCACCTTTGGACAAGAGATCTTGAAAACAATCTTCTCTCAAGCTAAAGGCTACATTCCACATATTGGCTTGCATATATTCAAAGTTCTCCAACTGAAGCTGTGAAATTCAGTTTAAGATCTGGTTTTGTTCACACTTTGCACTGTGCACGGTGAGACCTACCAAACAAGCTTATTTAGCCACAGTAACATAGTACAAGACAAAAATACACAGCGGTCTTTAATGTTTGTGGATCTGCAGATGGTAGTGTGTGAAAGGGTTTTGTAGTTTGACCAACTGGGCATGACTCACTGTGGCTTAACCCCCACCATACGCTCAGCTACCAACAAAGACTCTTCTATGGAAATGTTAAAAGCGTTTTGGGAAACTAGGAAATCACTTACTGACACAGCAGGAGGAGGAGTGAGTGCAGCAGTAAAATTAATTACTTAATAGCTCTCAGAAAGTACCAAACATCCCAGACTTTTTCTCTTCTTAAGTCTAGGGAGAATCTGAAAGACATGTGTTTTGTCGGATGTTATCATATTAGAATTTATAACAAAAATAAAGCCACAATACAAACTCCTTAGAAACATTTTAAGACATTAAAGGGATCATTTCTTTACATTTGTGGCTTTGGAGGAGTCTAATATGTTTTCACAAAAAGACATGAGATCAATGCCACATACTTGTGTTTGGAGTATATCATATGTTGTTTTTCTCTACCTGACGGAAAGATTTTCCTTACAGACAAATACAGCACGTGCTAAAAAAGAGAATTAGAGTACTTCCTTAACCTAAAAGTATCACATTAGGGTCAACTTTTCACCCAGAACATCACCTATAATTGATTCAAAAATGTCTTCTTAAAATTATTCAGTGCAGTAAAATATGTGTTAGAATAAATATCCATTAAGCAAAGAGTACAATGTATCAAACATGGAACTAAAATGTGTATTTTTATTTTAAAAAACACATTATTCATACCCCAAATAAACAGCTTGGTTTCATTTATAGCTGACTTGTTCAGGATCTCTTGCTGTCACTAAGTAGCATTGCTTTTCAATGCGAGGGGTTAAAGAATGTATTTTATGAACACTTAAATGCCACTTTTTTAGATACACTTGTTCAACTGCTTATTAACAAAATATCTAATCAGCCAAACACATGGCGGATCCTCAATGCGTGTAGGCACATACATGGTCAAGGCGACCATCTGAAGCTCAAAGTGAGCATCAGAATAAGAAAGAAAGGTGATTTAAGTGAGTTTGATAGTGACATGTTTGTTGGTGCGACGCGCAGGTCTGAGGCTTTCAGAAACTGCTGATCTACTGAAAGTTTCCCACATAGCCATTACTAGAGTTTGCTGATGAGAGAAAAATGGCCAAACTACATCGAGCTGATAGAAGGGCAACAATAATAATCACTTGTTACAACCCAGGTATGCTGATAAACATCTCTGAATGGACAACACATTGAACCTTGGAGTAGGTGTAAGCATGGATTCATCCTACCTTGTGTGAATATTTCAGGCTAATAGTGGTGGAAGGGTGTAGGGGGTATTTTCTTTGCACATTTTGGGCCCTTTAGTATGAACATAGCATCATGTTAATGACAACACCCTACCTGTGTTGTTGCTGACTGTGTCCATCCCTTTATGATCAGTGTAGCCATCTCCTGACGGCTGCAGGATAACGGGCTATGTCACAAAGCTAAAGAAAATTGAAGATGATCTCAAACTGCTCTGGTGAACACAACAGTGAGTTCATTGTACTCAAACGGCCTCCACAGTCATGTTTGTACTCGTTCCAAATGGAGTTCAAATTAAAATAAACAGTGTCATTAAAGTTTAGCTTTACCAGGAAGAGAATGTGTGAGTCATAGTGGTCAGAGTGTCAACCCAAACCTCTGCAAAGTGCTAATCAGATCAATCCACCATGAAGGTTTCCTTTTGTAATTGTTCATTAAAAATCATGTATTGGTCGATGTGTTCTCTATAAACAGACACATATTGACTTTTTATAGTCTCCTTATAGTCCAGGTACTACAGACCTACTGAGGGTCTGAGCACAGTCTGGTTTTATGCAGGTAAACATGAAGTCAACAGCATAAGATGAGCTGCATCTTAAATGCACCTTAAATGCAGTTTAGAAACCATCAGCTGCCATTTAATGATGGTTTTGCTTTTTGCAGGTTCTTAAAAACGTACTTGCATTTTGTAAACAATGCAAACAATGATCAGCAGACGGAACAGGAAGTCTTGGCCTGGATGCAAACCTCAAAAATATTGGTTTCCAATTGGTTGTCTGTTTATCACGCAGCAGCAAGTCTTAAGACGAGACTGTGAGCACCTTGGGAGTGCTAAGTAAGATCAAGTTTGAAGAAGTGACCCTAAATTTTGCATTAACAATACTGCTATTCTGTCCTCAGACATAAAAATCATCCCCTGAGTAGTTGCAGTACATGATGAGGTGCAGGACAGGGGGCTCACAGGAGAACTTGCAGCACTAGATTGAGTTTGAGAGCTTTCCTGTCAGCGAATTTACCTGAAACTTTACGGCTTGTCTGAGGAGAAACAGCAGCGTCCTCGTCCTCGGCTTTATTAATTTGACAAGCAAGTGAAGGGCAACTCTGTGATCTGAGGCCTATATACACACAGACACACACACCTACACACACACCTTTCAGCACAGGATTTTTCGGCTTTGCCGCTTGAATGTACAAACCCCCCTCCAACCCCACCCCCACTCCAAATACTGTCCCTTCTCTGTGCTCTGAGAATTTCTTCTGGAGTAGGGATGGAAGTTTTTCCCTTCTCTCTTCTTTTCTTTTTATTTCTGAAAAAAATATTTTGCTTTTCTCTACTTTTTGGAAGCTTTTCTGTGTCTTTTGCCTTGAACCTGATAGGAAGTCCTGCTCTGTCTCACTTCTTTTTCCTATGAGCACCTTGTTTTTTTAGTTTTATTATTTATTTATTTATGTTCTGTCATTTTAGGTCTCCTCCACCTTCACCCTTCTGATCCTCCATTCTCTCTCCCTTCTCAATGATCCCCACTCACATAACTGCAACTGCTCCCTTAAGCATGTTGATGAAGCACCGTCTTCTTTGTCGTGCCAACTGACTGACAAACAACAAACGCGCCAATCTTGGGATGGGCGGGCAGGACAGAGGGGCCTCATTTATTAAAATTATCCTTTGGTTTGTTTTCAATTCTGCATAGTGCATCCGAGATGACTCGAAAAGAAATGGAAGTCATTTCTCGGAGAGTGATAGAATTGTTTTTTATCTTTTCACTTATGGACACAACCTGCAGACTTTTTTCACCTGAATTAATTTTTCATCAATCTCACCTTTAGCTCAAACTTTGGATCAATTTAATAAATGGGGCCCACTAGAAAAGCTTTTCTATTTTTTTTTCTGCTGGAATGTTTTCAATTTCTACTGTATTGTTGAAGCAGTGGTATGACACAGCACTGGATTCCCACACTGACTCATGTATTGTTTTGCAGTTGCACACCTAAACTGTAGTGTCAGAATAATAAACATCCGTCTGGGATACTCTCGCTGGGCTTCCTGTCTGGTTCTCTGTTTTCAGTGAGAGCTTCCTTTGCACTCATCTTCCAAAACAAGCATTAATGTATCAATGATCTTTTGCTTTTTGACACCTAAAAGGAGTTCAAAGAACCTTATTGAGCTGTGGTGGCTAAAAGCATTAAAGTCAAAGCCACTTCCCCACTACCTTAGCAAGACTCAGACAGATTTCATGAAACTAGGCAGAGAGGGTTGGCATGAGAAAAGGAAGGATTAAAATACACTTTGTGGATAAAGGTTCTGGGCCAGCTGCTGTACACATACTGCAGGTGGCGTGTATGCACTACACTCACTTTACGTAAGTTTCCGAGGTCTGAGTTCCTGTAACTTTCATTTCCATATCTGTGACGATGGTGTGGTCCCTGGCTCAGCTGCAGGGAAGGGTTGGTGCAATGAGCTCAAGGGGCAGAGCCAGGCAGGTGGGTCAACATGGGGTGATGATGGAGCTGTTTTTAGTGACGCTGGAGTGGAGAGGAATGAGGTCAGAACGTGTACACAACGCTGGGGAAGAGCAGCAGTGGGACGTGTGCCGAACCCAATTTCCAGGGGAACACCAAAACGTTCCTAGGCCAGCCAAGCCCCGGGGCAAACCCAGCGTGTCCTGGGTCTGTCCCACCTCTTCCCGGTGGGACATGCCCAGAACACCTCACGCAGGACGCATGCTTGTCAGGTGCCCTAACCACCTTGGATACATGTACAATGTTCCTGAATAAGTTTTTTTTTTTTTTTTTTTTTTTGGGGGGGGGGGGGGGGGGGGACAAACAAAATAAAGTTTTGATCAAAAATGTTTTTTCCCTTGATATTTATTACATTCAAAGGACTTTTACTAAACGATGAAACAAATGCTACACATGCACTATACCCACATGAATAAATAAAAAATAGCTCTAGTCAAAATTACATCACGAATATTAAATAGGGTTTCAATAGGGCAAATAACAAAAGCCTGCACTTAGACTTGTTTAAGTAAGTTTAAAGAGTACAAGGAAAACTAACAGTATATAGAAAATACAACACTGCCTGGAGAGTGAACTGCCTTGGCGGAGGTTTGCACCCTCAGAGTGCTTCTTGTTTACACCTGTGACAGTGATAAAAACACCTGAATTCAAAGATTTAAAGGAGTCTTCCAATACTATGTATGTTAGCTGAAATGGCTCTTTGAGTGGACGCTTCAGTATCAAAGCACAAATCAGTTTCCTGATTCCAATCACTTCTTGTAGTTCAGTACGAAGTTTCCTGCTCACTGAACAAAAACTTTACATGCTTTTGTTGGCTGGTGGTGGCGCTCTCACTTGGTGTTCGCTCGCTCGCTCTGTGGTATATAGTGATGGGATTTCCGGCTCTTTTTAGAGATCCGGCTCTTTCGGCTCGGCTCACTAAAAAGAGCCGGCTCTTTCGGCTCCGAACCGGCTCTTCAGGTTGTTTTGTTGCTTTAATTATTTAATCATTAACAATAATATAAAATTATGCAGAAAAGGAATTACTAATGTAAAAAAAAGTGGTTTTATTTATATATGTTTATATATGGCCCCTAGAGACAAAGCACGTACAAACTCTAAAGCTTATACAAACTCCAAAAAGCACGTACAAACTCCAAAACACATTTCTAGCGTTAACTGAACTTCCAAAACAGAGCTACCCAGATCACTTAAATTACACAATTGAGAGCATGTGTGTATTGTTTGTGTATTTATAGACAAGCACTCATATTTATTCAAATAATTAAAAAAAAAAAGTTCATTTACCTGTTACTACCACACACCAAATCCGGTTGTTGAAACTTCCTGGCTTGTGTAGCCACTGGGTAACAAAAGCTCAACACTGCGCCCTAGCATCCTGGAGCACTTCTGTTGTGTTTTGTACGTGTTTTGGACTTTGTACGTGTTTTGGAGTTTGTACGCGTTTTGGAGTTTGTACATGTTTTGGAGTTTTTACGTGTTTTGGAGTTTGTACATGCTTAGGAGTTTGTACGTGTTTTGGAGTTTGTCTGTGCTTTGTCTCTAGGGGCCACCGTAAATATACTTTTATTTATTCACTCCGCATAAAATGTAATAAATAAATCATATAATACAAAAATCAACTATTCACATTTCAAATTTTAACTATTTAAATTTTTAGCTTTTTCCTTTTACAAATTTAAAGTGAAACAACACAAAACACTGCAAACCACAACACAATTAAATATAAATTAAAATATGAAAACAAAAAGAAGATGCACATTCTCTGTCATATGGGCCTGCATGATTTCTGAATCCTTTATCATCTGCAACTGAAAATAGCGGATGATTACTATACCTTTCTAATGTGACGTTGTTGTCCCTCGCTCTCTTTCTCTCTGGCTCTGTTCCTGTGCTACTGCCAGTGTAACTAACGCCCCTCCCCCCTCTGCCCAGCGCAAAGTACAGGCCGCGCATGTGGAGTTTAGCGGAAAAAAGGGCGAGAGAGAGGGTGAGAGAAAGGAGAAAAAAAACCAACAAAAAAAACAACCTCACGGCTCGCAATAAGGAGCCGGCTCGCGTCGTTCACTTCAAAGAGCCGGCTCTAAGAGCCATTTCGTTCGCGAACGACCCATCACTAGTGGTATAGTATCGCTTCCTGTTCCTGCTCAAACACAGTGGTGTTTCTGAGTAGCTTATTTGCTTAGCAGTTTAATTAACAACTTTTAAATACATTCTTTTTTCACAGTATAATCTTCACGTGCTTCATCCGAAGCACACTTTCTGTGTACTCACTACCTAATTTATAGTATTCACTCACTGTCTCTGTACTGTTTCGCTAGCTTAGCTCGTAGCCGACCCGTTAGCACCATGGCTACTTCACCTGTCCCTTCTGCACTTTCTTGCTCATTGTGTCAGATGTTTAGTTACTCCTCGGCCTCCTTTAGCAGTAATGATATCTGTAACAATGTAGCATATTTGCAGCTCTGGAGGCCAGGATTACTGAATTGGAGACTCGGCTTTGCACCCTGCTCTCACCCTTAGCTAGCCAGGCCCCTGTAGCTGGTGCAGCCGAAGATAGCGTAGGCCCCGCTAGCTGTTCCCCGGCAGACCCCAAGCAGCTGGGGAAAGGCTGGGTAACGGTGAGGAGGAAGCGTAGTCCTAAACAGAAGCCCCAGGTACACCACCAACCCGTTCATGTGTCTAACCGTTTTTCCCCACTCGGTGACACACCCGCCGGGGGTCAGACTCTGGTAATTGGTGATTCTGTTCTCAGACATGTGAAGCTAGAGACACCGGCAACCATAGTCAATTGTCTTCCAGGGGCCAGAGCAGGCGACATTGAAGGAAATTTAAAACTGCTGGCTAAGGGTAAACGTGCAATTCTTCGATCTTATATATGATCAACCTATCTCTAATAATCGGCTATGTACCACAGGCCTTCAAGGTGGCTGCAGTTAAACCTTTACTCAAAAAGCCATCTCTAGACCCAGCAGTCTTAGCTAATTATAGGCCAATCTCCAACCTTCCTTTCATATCAAAAATCCTTGAAAGAGTAGTTGTCAAACAGTAAACACATCATCTGCAGAGGAATGGTTTATTTGAAGAGTTTCAGTCAGGTTTCAGAGCTCATCACAGCACAGAAACAGCTTTATTGAAGGTTACAAATGATCTTCTTATGGCCTCTGACAGTGGACTCATCTCTGTGCTTGTCCTTCTTGACCTTAGTGCAGCATTCGATACTGTTGACCATAATATTCTATTAGAGCGATTAGAACATGCTGTAGGTATTACAGGTATTGCACTGCAGTGGTTTGTATCATATCTATCTAATAGACTCCAATTTGTGCATGTAAATGGAGAGTCCTCTTCACACACTGAGGTTAATTATGGAGTTCCACAGGGTTCAGTGCTAGGACCAATTCTGTTTACATTATACATGCTTCCCCTAGGCAGCATCATTAGAAGACATAGCATACATTTTCACTGCTATGCAGATGACACCCAGCTCTATCTGTCCATGAAGCCAGATAACACACACCAATTAGTTAAACTGCAGGAATGTCTTAAAGACATAAAGACTTGGATGGCCACTAACTTTCTGCTTCTTAACTCAGATAAAACTGAGGTCATTGTACTCGGCGCTGAAAAGCTTAGAAATATGGTATCTAACCAGATTCTTACTCTGGATGGCATTACCTTGGCCTCCAGTAACACTGTGAGGAACCTTGGAGTCATTTTTGACCAGGATATGTCCTTCAACGCACATATTAAACAAATATGTAAGACTGCGTTCTTCCATTTGCGCAACATCTCTAAAATTAGAAATATCCTGTCTCAGAGTGACGCTGAAAAACTAGTTCATGCATTTATTACTTCCAGGCTAGACTACTGCAATTCATTATTATCAGGATGTCCAAAAAACTCACTGAAAAGCCTTCAGTTAATCCAAAATGCTGCAGCAAGAGTACTGACAGGGACTAGAAAGAGAGAGCATATTTCTCCTGTTTTGGCTTCCCTTCATTGGCTTCCTGTTAAATCCAGAATTGAATTCAAAATCCTGCTCCTCACATACAAGGTCTTAAATAATCAGGCCCCATCTTATCTTAATGACCTTGTAGTACCATATCACCCTATTAGAGCACTTCGCTCTCGCTCTGCAGGCCTACTTGTTGTTCCTAGAGTATTTAAAAGTAGAATGGGAGGGAGAGCCTTCAGTTTTCAGGCCCCTCTTCTGTGGAACCAGCTTCCAGTTTGGATTCAGGAGACAGACACTATCTCTACTTTTAAGATTAGGCTTAAAACTTTCCTTTTTGCTAAAGCATATAGTTAGGGCTGGACCAGGTGACCCTGAATCCTCCCTTAGTTATGCTGCAATAGATGTAGGCTGCCGGGGGATTCCCATGATGCATTGAGTTTTTCCTTTCCAGTCACCTTTCTCACTCACTATGTATTAACAGACCTCTCTGTATTGAATCGTATCTGTTATTAATCTCTGTCTCTCTTCCACAGCATGTCTTTATCCTGTCTTCCTTCTCTCACCCCAACCGGTCGCAGCAGATGGCCGCCCCTCCCTGAGCCTGGTTCTGCCGGAGGTTTCTTCCTGTTAAAAGGGAGTTTTTCCTTCCCACTGTCGCCAAAGTGCTTGCTCATAGGGGGTCATATGATTGTTGGGCTTTTCTCTGTATCTATGAAGCGCCTTGAGGCGACATTTGTTGTGATTTGGCGCTATATAAATAAAATTGAAATTGAAATTGAAATTTTCTCCTCAGCTCAGATTCGAGCTGCTGTTTTTTAAAGCATTTCAGTTGTACAACAGAAAGTGAACGCATTGTTCATTCGGCTTAATGGACATTGATGATTCTGACTCACTGTGTTCACTCTTGTTTCTTCAAGCTGTTACTTTCATTTCAGCACAAACGTCTGCTGACCGATAGCACTGCTCATAGGCTTAACAACTCAGCAGCACCTTGTTTATGACTAAGCTGTCAGCTTATGATCGTTGCTGTAGCATTCACAGTCTTTTAATAGTCTATCAATGAGGAAGTCACGCACTGTGAATCACCACTGAGATGGAAATTTCGCTTGCAGTTGCCAGATAGGAGCTCTGTTGCTTATTGGCAGTAATCATAATGATTCACTATAGTTCACTTTGAAAAGTTATTGGTAGAATTATTCATTCATGTGGAGAACACCTGTAACACTTGGCATGCTACTTCCACATGTCAGTCGAACTGTTGGCGTTATTCTATGTGCATCACTTGCGTGCAAATAAACAAAGCGTGCAGTGACGATACCGGACACAAATCTGGCTCTTGGTTTCTTTAACAAACACAAAAAGAAGAGCACTTTTGGCAACACAGTGCACATATCCATTGGGTTTCCTGCATAAGCTCTAAACTGTGATGGGCCCTATCAAAGCATATAGCACAACTATCCTAAAGCTATGATTGAACAGTTACTGTTCAGGGGAGCAGTTTAGCAAATGACTGGATTTATAGATGTTATGTTCACTAAAGCTCTGCACTTATGTTAGATTGTTTTCTGTGTTCCTTATTTGTATAAACCAAAATAATACAGATAACTTTAAATCTCACACAGAACTCTACTTATTAACTTGGACGTGTTACCCTGAGAAAACACCAGCTGATCGCACCCTCTTAAGACAATGTTGGTGATTCCAACAGATGCATCCCAGAAGCGGTTCTATAAACAAAATAACACACAGAAAACAAAACCAAAAATGAATCCACATAATGCTGCATAAAGAATGCATGCAATGTATTTTATGTGACATCCAAAGACACGCACCTAAATTATTCCTGAGGTTTGACTACAACTTCACTTGAGGTTTTTCCACGTTATGAAGAAATTGTGCTGTAGAGATCCAGAACCTTACGTTTTTTGGTCTATGCTATAAAAAATAAAGAGAAAACATGTTTAATCCTGTGAAAACAAAACAAAAACACCCTTAAAATTATTTGTGAATTTAGAAAATGTCTTATTTTGTACACCAACCAATAAATACATAAAAGAACTGATGGTAAATATATGTAAAAATAAACCTGCTTTCCTCGTCAGTACAAAGATTGTAAAAAAAAAAAGGATGAAAATACAGTTAAACATGCAAACGTTATGCTGTCACTGGTGGAAATTTCCCAATTTTCCAAAGTCAATGAGACACACCAGTATGAAGGTTATTTTCAGCATGAGAGAACAACTTTTACTGGTGACTTGCTGAAATTTAGATCTGAAGGATAATTCATGCAGATGCTACTTGCATGGAGGAGACGAGGTTAAACTTATTCACTTATTTCTGAACTTTAACAAGGAAATTTTCTCCACAAGTTCCAATTCTTATTACACTATCTGCTCTGCCAGACGTCAGATATAGAATTTGGAAACTTTGAGTCTCTTTATCGTGTCCCGCAGCTGAACCTTTTTAAGCATTTGCTCATCTCCCTCTTCTCAAACTCCACCTCGTCCTCCTGCAATTGCATTTTTTTCAATTTCTTTCTACCTGAGATAATCTAAGCGGATCATTGTAATGTGAAATAATCTCAAGTCTCAGTTTAACACCACAAAATCTCATTAAGGTGCTCAAAAACATCAGAGGTGTGCAGAGACTTTGAATGTTGAAGCCGCTGCTGTGATTTTGGATATTTTAGCAGGAAAAAAAATTGTTTTTTAACATCTTTAAATGTATTTTTTTCTGCCTCCCTTTCCATCTAATAATGCGTCCAGCTAATCTGATCAGACATTTTTCTGTCATGGACCATTATGGGGTGATAAGCTCTGAATTTCCACAGCCAATTACCTGCAGGCACCAGAATTATCACGGTTAGTTTCCCGTGGATGGTGAGCAATGATGGTGAGCCAGAGGAAACACAGAGGAGGAATTAGCCTGTCAAGGCTGTGCCGTAGCCCCAGCAGGCCCACCTGCAGCTCTGCCTGGACACAGAAACCTCTGCTGATTCCAAAAGTTAGAGCTGAGCCCCATTTTGGTGCCAAGATTGAGCACATGCTTATCCCCATTAGTGTCTCCTCACTGCTCCTGAGAATAGAGAAGAGGAGACACACTCTTTTACCCAAACTGACACCCATCAGCTCCGGATGTGCCAGTGGAATCTCTTGGAAAACATTTTTAATTGCTGCTGGTGGGAAGTAGATGTGCGAAAGGCTGTCTCTCAGTTTACAGTCGACGAGTTACAGCAGTTTGAAGTAGAGGTGCTTTTAAAACTCATTTACTCCAGAATTGCTTCTTTTTTAGTGTCAGTCATAAAGTGTTGGTGTTTTGGTGCCTCTCTGTGTGTGGATCAACAACTTTTGAGGTAGTTAAATTCAGTATTTTTAAAGGTATTCTCAATGACGAAACAACGTTACCTTTAAATTCACAGGATATGGTAGGTTTTTGGTGCAGAAACATTATCTTTTTGTGTTTAATGTGGAGAATTTCACCTGAGGAGAGGGAACTGTCACGGGGCCGAGTGGCCTGAACTGAACAGGACTCAGGTGCAGAAATCCAGAGCAGAGACAGCAGATGATGTGACAATTTATTAGGCGTAAGTGCAAAAAACGTAGCAAAGACAAAAAAACAATAAGACGTGGAGTTTTGACGAGGCGTGGCCTGGGAAACGTGGCTAGGGCGAGGGAATGAGGCCTGAGATGCAGAGTGCAGCTGAGCAGGGAACAGTCACACTGAAGAGAGAAGATAGTGGAGGTAGTGGAGGCAGCTCTGAAGTGGCAAGTTGTAAGGGTAGCAATTCTTACTTGCAGTAGGGGACATGGAGTGTTGAGAGGGGGGTGAGAGAATCCAGGGGGAGCTGAGTGGCGTAGAAAGGCTGACCTGAGATCCGGGGCTTCAGATGGAGTGTGATGGCAGGAGGGCAGGCAGGTGAGGCACAGAGAGATTTTCAAAATGATTGCTTGGTATCCTGAGTCTGGAGGTGGAGCGTGAGCCAAGGTGAAAACAGCAACTGCAGCACAAGAGAGTCTGGGTAACAAGATAAAGCACAGCAAGAACTTGAAGTATAAGGCCTGTTACCAACATGTGTTGATGACGAACTGGCAGTGAATGAACATCAACATGTGGCTTCAATCCCTCTGGCTTGATGCCTGCAATAGGCTCCAGGTGTGCAGGAGCTGGAGGAGTTGGCCCTGCCCAGGGGCGGATCCCAGGTAGGTTCAGGAGCCTTATGGAAATTCCAGCCACCCACTGCAGACCATGACAGGAACTGCATTTTTAACTCAGTGTATTCCTAGTGCCAGTCCCAAACCTGGATATGGGATGGGTTGTGTCAGGAAAGCCATGCAGGTCATAAAGAACGAAATTTGTTCAGGTGACAGACTTTAACTGGAATGTTTACCACAATCCTGGAGAGGGAGATGATACCTGATAAATACAGAAGAAGTGTAATGGTATCGACTGATGTCCAGAGCTGTATGGGATAAAGTGAGATGGAGCAAGATGATCCACTGTGGCGATCCTTAAAGTGAGAAGAAGAAAAAGAAGAAGAATAATGTATGTTTAGGTTTTTAGTTGTTGTTCTTCCAGCAGCACATTTAAAATGAGTCATAAATGTGAATTCATTTTAAACTGTTATTGTTCTCTGACTCGTTCAATATCAGTGAATCATGCAGTGAGAGTTTTTTAAAATATTAAAACTGTTGAATGAGATATTATGATTTAGTTGGTGGTGGTAGCAGTTGTAGTGGGTAGTGGTTCATTAACATTTAAATCCCAATGATTGAAGTTTAATTTTGGTGTCTGCTGCTGCAGGAATCACTAAGCAGAGAAAAATGAAGCATTCTGGTTTTTACAAAGCATGTCTTTTTTCAAGTTAATTCTTGTCACTGGAACAATTAGTTCAACAAATAGAAACTAAAAATATTAATTCATGGTTCACTCAAGAACTTTGGCTCAGATATTACAGTCCATCATTTGCAAATAATGTAATGTGATGAGCTTCATGAGCTTCAAATGATCCCAGTTATTATCTGTTACTTTTGTTGTAAGTAGCCAGCTGATGTGTCTTCCTCTTTGGATTTTGGGGGCAAACCCATCACGGCTCCCATGATGATGCCTCTAAAAACCTTCTCAAGTAAGAGAAAATCTCGAAGGGAAGTTTGACACGTCACGTGGTTACTTGCACAAAAAGTAACAAATATTAACTATGATATTTTTTGTACAATCGGAATAAATTACACAACATCCACATAAAACCTCGGAATTAAAGTTCAGCCACCGCTGCTTTTCTAATTTATTTAAGAACTCAAAGCAACTTATGCAACACACCACCACTTTGTTTTTTATACAAGTGCTTTCTATCTAACATCCACACACAATCGTACTCTGATGAGAGAGCAACTTGTTCCTTGCTACAGGCAGAAAACTTTCACATTAAAAAACAAAATAGAAGTCAATATGATCATGTTGTTCCCCTTCATCTCAACCAGGTCAAACACTCAGTCTTTTAAGGAGGAAATTCAAATTATGTAAGAGGACAACATGAGAGGCAGAAAGTGTCTCTCCTTATCCAAGCCTTCCACAAGACTGCACAGTCCCAATCATATCAATCAAAAAGTGCATGAGGCAGACTATCGAAGCTATCCAAATAGCTGTAAAATATAAAGACTTTTAATCATCAGAGGTTTATGTCTCAGCTCATTTGATCAAAAGTCTGTCATCTCGAGACAAACACTGCTTTGATACCAAACAGATGCCCAAAAGCATCATGAGAATGAAACACTTTAATCCAGACAGGAGACAACAGTCACGTTTTAGTTGCTGTCAATATCAGAGAAAATACCACAGTTTGAGTCAGACTTAATACTGTAACATACAGTAATGAATCCTTTATGAGAAATTAGAAGATTGGATTGTTAATTTCACAAAGGTCTCCCCAGAGGCTACCTCATTAGATTTAAAATTGAATCTGGTCTCGGCTACTTCAAAGGACTCGCGCAACCGTAAAAGATCAATTGACTATAGAGAAAAATAATCTATGTTGTTTGAGTCTGTAAATTAAATTCTCATATTTTGACTTTGACCTGATATCCTGACAGCTTGTTATTTCCACAAGTATACGACAATACCTTGATTTTCCCCCCTAAGCTGTCATTACCATGACCATCAGTGGATAAATGTAAATGAAGACAGGCTATAATTTTTTAGCTACAGCTATAGAGAAGTAGTAGTTCATTTCCTCCTCAGCATTACCATGAGCTCACTGCCTCCATGTCACACCGCAATAATTTATGGCAACACAAAACACGAACAACAACCACTACCAAAATGAAACAGGAAGTGAGACACAACTATATTACAAGACAAACAAGGAACAAAACTCACACTTAAACAATTCGTTACAGAAAGAGAATAAACTGAGGGCTTCACCCTCATTGCATGAGCAAATGCAAAAAAAAATAAAAATAAACTATGGAGCCAAAAATTAATATTTTAGTAGAACTTTAAACACTGAGGCATGCAAACCTACGCAGAGCCCAAACCTGTAGCCTTATAACAGCCAAAAACCTAAACTGTCTTTGATTTGTTGGGTTATTATTAGAAGAAGACACAAAATCAATGTGACACTGTGACTGTAGATTAAGGTTTTTGTGCTTCAAATGTTTTTCACAAAATGTGTTAATTTTAATTATAGTTTAACTATAAGTTGCACAGCTGCTATTCCTGACGTTTTTCTTTCAAGACGACATCGCTAACGAGCAGACCAAAGTCTCTATAATAAGAAGGTGTGTGTGTGTGTGTGTGTGTGTGTGTGTGTGTGTGTGTGTGTGTACTTTACTGTAGTTTATGGTCTGTATGTGTTCTGGCTCTACATGTAAGGACTTCTGTCTGATTTCAGAATGTTACATCATCATGACAAAGTGGAAGCAAAGCAGACTGGAGGGATATCCAACATCTAAGGCCTATCACCCCACTGAGCCATCATCACCACAATCACACTATGACTGTACTCCACAGGCTCTGCTGAAACATAACTTGCATGAACAGTATCCGGTAACAGGTTCTTTCCTTATTTCATTTAAAAGCATCTTCTGCTTTTTCCATAAATTACAATCTGACAACAACACTTCATAAAACTCTTTGTTAATGTAATATGTTTGCTTTTTTTAAAGAAAACAAACAAATTATAACATAGTAGTCACAAACTTATTGTGTTGCTAGTAAAACATATTTTGTAAGCGTGGAGAGACACAGGTGAAACTTTCAGTGTTATGCTAGGCTAATCTTTCCCTGCAATGTTTGCTGCAGGAAATATAACTGCTAGCATCAAAGTAAACAAATTAAAGCTCAACAAATGAAAGAAAACACACTTTGAACAAGAGCGGTGAGTTTTTGTTGAGTAACACTTAAGATTAATGTATACTATACTATATATACTACATATAGATGCATGCAATTCAGTATCAAATACCACGATACAAAGCACAACAGATGACTGTAATAACAATGTGAAATAATTAGTTACATTTCTACATTTGTAACTCGGTTTACGGCTCCCTTGTTTAGTGAAGCAGTTAATGAATAAACAAGAATTTAATGAAAGTAAAACTTTATAGCGCGCCTTTAGCACTGAACGCTATCAATCTTTATCTTTGCAAAGAAGATAAAACAAGCTTTTCATCATATTTCAGCAAACTCAGAGACTGAGCAGCCTGCAGTTTATTACCATAGTTAAATTACAGTTGTTGAGCACAGACTTAAACTACTGAGATTTAATTTGTACAACTAATTAAACTAAATCTATTAACTGTCCACATGGTTATATAATAGGCCTGTTTTCAATGGCACTTTCATGGCTATATGTTGTGATTTATATACTAGAATTATGTATTTTTTCAGTTTATTTTCATCTATAGTTATTTTTATATAGTTATCTCATGCACACATTGTTCCAACAGAGGTGTTGATATATACAGTCTGTGAGGACGATTATCAACATTTGCACCTCTGTGTGAAAATGTGCTGATTGCTGACTGAATGGGATTACGCATCGCCTAACCCAGTGGTATAGCGGCAGTTGTAGTGTTATATTTTTATATCTTACTGAGGAGGCGTGTTGTGACCCCCATCACAACCCCTCATAGTGATATTATACCTCAGTGTTATTTAAAGCTGAAAGCATGACAGATTGCCAACTGGATACAATCTCCTTTAATATAATAAGTGGGATGGTGAGAAGAAGAAAAAAATACAGTAATCACTGTGTATATTGAAAACTATGTCTGTCTCTGACTGATTCCATTTCTCTACTGCTATTTTATTTTCTTCGTCAGATAAGGGGCTATTTTTTTACTGCACTGAAACTTTCTCTTCAAAGATTTGTTATATTATAGTTTATTTTACTTCAGCTAAAATAGTATTCTTTGCTCTTTAGTGAACTTACAAGTTTAAAAATTATATGATTATGGCTAATAGCTTATCAGTAATCCAGAATTTTAACTTATTTCAATATATTAAAACAGTATTAACTGTATATTTCAAAGAGAAAAACAATGCTGGGCTGTTGCTTTATGGTCCAAAGTCATATACGAGTAAATTTTCAATTTACTTTGATTACGGTTATAAAAAAGTCTAGATGAAGAGTAGAAAGGCACCAAAGGTGTTTGAAGTCCAGTGTGAGGCTTCTATAATATAAATATATATATATATATATATATGATGATTTCAGGCACGATGTGATCTGCAGTCCACGGTGTTCTATCAAGTCCAGAGTCAATGCAGCCGTTTACCAGGAGAAGTTAGAGCACTTCATGTTTTCACAACCTTTATGGAGGTGCTGATTTCCTTTTCCAGGAGGAAGTGTCCATGGTACCAAATGGTATTTCACTTTGTATTGTGTGTAATGAATATTGAATATATGAAGGTTTAACTCTTAGGATTAAATTATGACAAAAAAAAAAGTATATAACAACAAACACCCACAGCAGACTCCACACTTGCAATTTATAATGAACTTTTATTGTATAAGTGGTTAAGGAAATGGATGGAAGGTTTCTTAAAATAGAAATACTCCAAATATAAAGGTGCTCTCTCTTTAGAACCAAACAAGTCGTCACTGTCTTCAATTGTTGTTTCTTGGCCAGCAAAAAGAAAATATAGCCTTCAATCATAACACCTCTGTCTTATTACATGCCATTGGTAATAAAGGCTGTAACAATCTCAGTGAGAGTATGTCTCAAAAGAAATCTTATCCAACAAAGATACTCTTCCGATCTATCCATCATATTCACAGGGATCCTCAATCTTCATGTCCCTGCAGGAACTGCTATATAATTCATAACCCCAGCAGCTACCTGTCAGACTGTTACTACTAAGGCAATGGAGAAGGTGCCCTTAAGGCTTGGCATGCAAAAACATTTTTTTGATCATAGCGCACAACAAAAATAGATTCTTTTTAAAGTGTGCTGTTTTGAGAATTGTCTGTAGTCCACTTTCTAGTTTGATAATCTTGTCATTTCACGTTATTCATTTTCTTTGAATGGCTGAAAACATCTGAGAGCGATTCAAGCGATTTAGACTTCGAGAACCAAGTTATTTAATTTGCTTTTTCCATCATTTTTCCAAAATGAAACGTCTTCAAGCAAATTAAAGAAGTCCAGACGTTTTTCTTTGCAAGCTCCTTTGACTTCTAACAAGTGACTTCTCTTAAGAGAGAAAATATACTGACTCTTACTGGAGCAACACACATTACTGAAAAATGAAAAAGACCTATGAATATAACATAAAAGGTGCCCCAAATGCTTATGCTAGTTTGTTCCTGCACTTTCTTGCTACTGGGTGTAACTTTTTATGAATTAGCAAAGAGTCGTGCAGCCAGAGAAACACCCAGCTACCGTCTGCATGGTAGCTAGCCGATCATCCTTCACGCTCCACTCCCCTGGCTGGTCTGCATTCACATTATGTGTAACATTTTGGGCATTTGCACCCCAAATTTTACTCCACTGCTCTTCTTCAAGTTTCTTAGTTGTCACGGACTGGAGGACTCGGGGGTCCTCGGGGGTCCGTGAGCAGTGGGGACTGTTGTTGTTGTGATTATTATTATTATTATTATTATTTGGGGTCTGTGTCGTCTACTGTTCTCTGTCCACATTGGTATGTAGGGTGTGTGTGTGTGTGTGTGTGTGTGTGTTTGCTTCTCCCCCTCTCTCCTCGGGGCTGTTTTACGTAAGTGCGCGCCGTGGGAAAGTGACCTGGCGACTGTCGTCATCGGGAGTCCCTCGCTGTTGCCGGCCCACCTGCAGCTGATTACCTGCTCAGCTGTTGGTAATCATCCTCCCCCCCGGCTAGACAGAGGTATTTAACCTGGGCGACAGTCGACGTGGGATTATTACTGCTAACTGGTAGTCTGTGCGAGACGTGTGTTCTTGGTATTCGGCTGGCGTGTGGCTAATTGTGGATTTTCCTTCTTCCTCCAGGAGAGTCGAGCGAAGAAGCGAGTTGGGGAGCACGCACACTAACAGGCTACAGCACGGGACGCACTGGGAGCAAGGGACGAGCACTATTGGCAAATTGCACTTTTGAGTGAATTGTTGGTTTCACTGTAAATAAAGTGCACTGTGGCATCGCAGAGTCCTGCGTTTTGGGTCCTATTTTCCTCATCCCACAAGATCACAAGATGAAATGAATGTGTCATCTCCCCTGAGTCTTTCTTGTTATCACACACATATACACTTCAATAAGATGAGCACAAAAGAGTTTGGGATCCTATTTTTGTGACATGTTTTGGGGGCTTGTTTTGGTGCACTGAGTTGCACAGCAGGCAGGTGACACTGACGAAATGTATTAGTTCTTCACTACAGGCAAAATTAGTGGACAGAACTTATGAGAACTATATACTGACTGTACACAGGCATGGAAAACAGTAACACCGTAGCTTTAAGGGTGAGACATGCTCAGGTGGTGTACATCAACTTACAGTAGTGTGAGTGCACTCTCTGTCCTGCTGTAGGTGCAGTCTGAGCAAAAATTGTACTGTACAGTACAGTACAGTATACAACAACAAAACACAACACATTTATCTGCTATTAATGGAAAAAATTCTGTCATGTTTACCATTTTAAAAGGTCTTCCTTTGTGTTCCCTCACAGCTATATAGTCCTCCCACCAAGAGATGCTGCAGGCCCCCCACCACCTCCTGCCTGCCAGAGTAGGAAGTGCTAATGTCAGAAATGATTAGGACAGCGGGAGTCGTTACAGTGACTCTCCTGCCAGGGCTGTTGAAGATAACAGAGGTCTCAGGAGAGTCAGCAGCACAGACAGCTACCCTCTCTAGTGTCTCCTTTTAACCTCTCCATTTAATGTACACCCTTAAAAGCCTCTTCAGCACTCACTCAAACTGCTTTTGTTTATAGATTTTCTTCATTTTATGAATGGCACTATAGAGCTCTGCAGTGGGCTCATAGAAACAGCATTTCTCAAAGCGACAGGCTGCAAAGAATTTTGTATGTATTACATAATATTTATCATTATTTGCTGTACATTGCACACCTATCCCAGCTGTGATAAGACGAGAGCAGAGCACACCCTGTCACAGGGCTAGCATGTTGGGAAATAAGCTATTATTATTATTATTATTATTATTATTATTATTATTATTATTATTATTGTAGTAGTAGTAGTATAGTAATTGCAAGAGCTTTAACAAGTGAAGTAGACACGACAGTCATCTCTTGACATGTTCCCTTGTGGACATGTTGAGATGTGGTTATTTCCACATATAGGGCAATGCTCTCAACTGATTACCAAAGTTTGCCCATTTGTGATTTTAAGGCTGTAAAAAGCAACAAAAATCAATCATGGTCAAGGATTTTCAGCCACGCTGACCTCAGCTAAGAAAGGCCATTTGTTAGTTTTTGTTGGTTTCTGTTAAGGTTACTAAAATGTGTAAGAAAAGACCAGTGCAGCTTAACAACTGAGCACAATCAATAGAAAGCAAAGATTATCTTTGCACTAAGTGACACAGTGTCAGCTACAATAACAGGTGACGCAATGGCTGAAGGTCACAGGTTTTATTCTTCTAACAAGACTCCTCAGTCTCAGTCTCCTGACTAACAGACAGAGTGTAATATATATTAATGCAGTAATGAATATAAAATTAAATATAAATTTTTAATGATAATGAATATTTTAAATAACTAACCTTTGTAATAAGCCACTTCACTTTTTGAGGGTCTGTTTTGGCCATTTTTTTAAAAAATGATGGGGGTGGGGGTCACCCCCATCATCAACCACATGAAGGTTTCATCATTACATCTTCCCTGTGTAACATTATTAAAACATCTAAGTACTCAGATGATAACACTGAAAACCAATGCTGAGTAGCTGATTCTTGCCCCTGAGGCAGCACTACATCTGAAGTGGGACACCCAGAAACATCAGTTTCTAGCATCAGTTTCTAAGTAAGAATACATTTTCTTAAAAAACAACATAATTCTTTCAATTTCAACATTATTTTCAGCAAGTTTTTGTATTTTTATATACAGTTTACACTAGTTTAGGATTTTTGAACATGCTTAGTGTTTTCATTCTTTATGAAAACCATGTTTGTTTATAAAGTTTTTGTGAGACAGACCAAAGAATGTTATATTCAAGTCTCTTATGAGGATGAGAATTTAAAGCTGTTTCTAAAATTATAAAATTGGTTTGTTCATTTGCTTTGTATAAAAGTTTAATATTTTTATTTTATTTTATTTTTTATTTTTTACACAACTCTCTGCCCTGGTGGTAATGTCTGTATCAAAAGCCAGATTTGCAGCAATTTAAGCATAAACATGAAGTTCTACAAACCCAAATGACAAGAAACAGAGGAGGAAAGAAAACATGCTTTTATTGTGGAAAGAGTGATGGTCCTGCACTCCAAAACACACGTGAGCACTCAGAGATTATTAATACACCCAGTTCTCATGGAAAATCAAATGAATAAGAACACTTAGTAAGCCCTTACCTCTCCAGCAGACCCTTGGGCTAAAAGCTCAGGTTGATTAAAAGCTAATAAGTGATCATTTCATTATTCATCCATTAAAGGCAGATAAAAAAAAAAAAAAACATCTACTTATGTCAATTACAACATTGTAAGGTTTACAGTGATTGCTTTGCTCCTAAGAAAAAATGCCAAGTGAAGTTGGTAACATATTTCAGTAGTGATATATTTCAGGTTTTTCTTAGATATGTAGCCAAACTAAGAGCATTCTATTTTATATAATAAAAAATAGAGATTATAAGTCAGTAAAATGTATGCGGTGAATCTATCTGCTACTATCTGTAATACTTAACAGATTCTGTTCAAGTCTATATTTGGTGTAAGAATAAACTGAGTCAGGAGAAAAGCAAACACATTCCAGTTAAAGCAGTATTGCGTGTAATTATTACCAAAAGTGTACATAAAACATTTCTGCCTGTTCAGACTTCACACAGAAGTTATGCATTCAGTAGTGCTGGTCAGACACACTCCACAGTCACATCTTAAGGCCACAGGGTAGGTGTATGTTGGATCTACATTGGGCTGACAGTTTGGTAGTTTCACAGTCTCCAGCCGAGTCTCATTGTAAGTACAAACCCGCTGATAGGACTCAATGAAGGGAGGCTCCAGGATTGGCTTCTGTAAAAAAACAAAAATTAATTTATTTTGTTTTAAATTTATTTATCACTTTGTTGTAATACTGTCAGGGTTCACTGTATGGCAGGCAGGGTTGGAGCCAAACGCTAAAAAAAAGCAGGTTTATTGCTGAGAACTTTCAAAATAAAACAGGAATTAACAAACACATGACACACTGACAGAATCTATATACAGGCAGACGCACACTGTGCACACTGTGATTATGGTATTTAACCGCTTGTAAAGTGTCCTTGTGTGTCTTGAAAGGTATGTATAAAAGTCTATTATCATTATCATATGCATACTATATATATATATACACACACACAAATACTGGTATATGGCAGCACCCATGTATTTATGTAGGCTTTTCTGTTCTCATTCTCAACTGGATAACAAATAATGTGTTTCCAACTGTCGTGGTTGTTACGCTCCCTCTTCCTTCCTCGTGACTAACATATCTGAGTGTTTTGTATGCTAATTAGTGCATGCAAGCCCATGTTCCCGATTAGTGGCTGCATATGTTCCACATCGTACCTTTCATCCTCATTGCTGGTTGGACCAGTGGCCCAATCCTGTCCTTCAATTAACATGCAGACTTAATCAGTGCACCTGTTTTTAAAGGGAAGCCAAACTATCACTGAGTGCTGCTGTGATTTACTGATGTGTCTCATTCTGGTGAAGGTTATGTGTGGCTTTGTACTTTGTTTTTGCAATAAGTGTAAAGTCTTTGTGCGCCTCATACAAATGCAGTCTAGTTCTTTTTGCTCCATACCTGTGTTGTTGTTGTATTTTAAGACATTGACAAAATCCATGAATAAGGAGGCTGTGCTTTCTTTATCATTTCATATTAATGATAATTCTTTCAGCTTGCCAAAGAAAGCTGCTCCAGTTAGCTTCTATATTCCAAGCTGTGTTTGATGGGACATTTGTGACACATCCTCACATTACATTAAACACCTTCAGTGTTCCTCAAATACTTTATAAAATGACAATAGTTGATCTTGATTCTATTTTCCAAAGAATGCACAAATGAATGCAAATCTTTTGCAGCTGTTTACGGTTCCGTGGCCTGCACGTCACAGATTTAACCCCCGACCTCCTGGTGTCTGTCCTCAGACTCTCCCTAAAGCAATACATCAGCTCCCTCTGCTGTGCCCTGACCTCCCTGTGGGGGAGAACAGAGAAAAAGATGAGGCTCTTCCCTGAGGCGATCCAAAGAGCAGAACAACACAAAGCTCTGCTACGCTGCAGTAATAAAGCAGAGAGAATCATAAGCTTTCTAATGCCTCCCGTCACTGAATGCAATGTTCCGGATGAAACTTGAGATTTCACAGCGTCTTTTTTTTCATAATAGTATATGGTGACTTCTGAAATCCAATTGTGTCTCTCATGCTCTTGAGGCATTGTGGAGGAAACCTCTGCTGTCACTTCAATCTCTGGATTCCACGCTGCTTCCTATTCCTGCAGAATGTTAACTCAATTTTAGCACTCCAAAAGTCTTCTGTCTGTATTCATTCTTATGCAAGAGTTTCACTTCAGACAGCCACTCATTACTATGTGACAATAACTAGATCTTGGTAGGGTATTGCAAACACTGCATGTATTTTTCCCCTGGACATCTAACTACCTCACCATCTCATCCTCTATGTGTCTGTGTAGCAGCTCAATCCCTGCTTGCACTTGCAGCTGACCTTGGGAGAAAGCGAAAACAAATTTTCTCCACCCATCTCTCCATCTCTGTATCTACAGTATTCACTTCATCTGTCTCTGCCTCTCTCTGTGTTTAACTGTCTAAACCATTTTGTTCATCTTTTTTATCTATGCTGATAATTTAATTTTGAGTAAAGTTGTGAGTTATATCACCTCGTACTATAATCATATTCTTTCAGTCCCCCTTATCCTCCCTGTGTGTCTGTGCCTGGTACAGTGGCCCTTGTCCTCACCTCCCAGGTCTCACAGCGCCCCCAGCAGGCATCAGTGGTGACGTGCAGACTCCCACAGCCAGGCTTCCTGGCCAGGAAGGTGAACTCCCGGACTGCGCAGCCAATGAAACGCCGCAGGTTGATGGTTGACACACAGCTGATGTTGGACTGTAGAGAGATCCCGAGCAAAAAGCAACACAGAACCACAGCAGGCTTCCTGAGGAAGAGAAGGATTTGTGGACGTAAAGAAGGAGGAGTGATTTAAAGACTTTAAATAGGATTTGTGAGGGCATACTTGATGCAAGCGAGGAGGCTGACTCCCTAAATGCATGAACACATTTCTTTAGAGTGAGAGCATTCTGGCCTCTGCATATCGATGTGAAGCTGTCCCACTGCACTTTTTTTGGTGTCAGTTATTTGTAAGCTTGAAATAAAATCAATTAAAATGGAATCATAGGTGTTTACTGTAAATCTGTAATCTACCTTATCCAATTTTGCTTTTACATGGCCTAAAATGTATTTCCTATCTTGATAATATTCAGAATAACCATTCCATTCCTCTGTGCCTCAACCAGGACACGTTCAGCAGACTCAAAGAGCAAATAAAAGCAGGAAAAGTGCTACATCGTGTCTCTGCTGACATTCCACCTCAAAAATGTAATAAAACCCTAAACTTTCCAGTCAAGTCATTTCCTTTAGCACTTGACTTTAAATGAGTTTATTCTCAGTGTGCTTTAGCTGAGATGATACCTCTTTAGTTATCACTTTGTAGTATTGGGGTTTTTTATGCAAATGTTTTAGGAATGAAGCCCTTAACAGCTGTATTGTAGAGTGTGTCATTCATCACCTGAATACACAGCTAAGGACAGTGTCAGGCATCGGTCAGGTCTCTGTTTTTTTTTTTTATTAAATCACCTACATTCCTCTATAATAGAAGTATGGTCCAGTACTGGTCAAGAAATTATTGGAGTTTTAATCCTTAAAAATATAATTTTTCACTTTTGATAATTTTGTAATTCCTCTCATTTGATACATTGTCTGCCAAAAGCACACAACATGTTAAAAACTAGAGGTGGGAATCACCATACATCCCACGATACGATATTATCACAATACTTAACGCACGATACAATATTATTGCGATTTTTTAAAAATATTTTGCGCTATTCAGATTCTGTACATAAAGGTAAACTTTATCAATATTCATTTTATCTAATATCAAAGTCTCACACTCAGTCTTTCTCTCATTTCAGTTTTATTGTTGACAAACTGAAAATGCTAAACATTTTTTCTGTTTTGGTCCTACCATGTTAAAAGCATTAGTTATTTCTCAGTGTACTGTATTACAGTCTAGTCCAACTTAACTGAACGCAACCATCTGGTACAATTATAGCTATTCTGAACTATGCAATTTGTGAAAACTATGCAGCCCCTTCAGCAACGGAAGAATTTGAAAGTAAATTAAAACAAAATATAATTTTACATTAAATAAAAATGTTTTAAACTTAATTCAAATAAAACATGTCTTAAATTAACCCTCATAATGTCCCCCCGATTTCCATACAACTGGGGTGATCAGGGGTCAAAACTGTCCCCGCTTCATTTGAGTGTTTTTTAAAGTATAAAGTATAAATTGTCAATCAATTCAGTGTTACATCTTAGTTTTACTTAAGACCAACACATTAACACAAAATTTACCCAACATTTTACATTTTAGGGCCACCACACCTTGTTTACAAAAAATACACCCTGTTTTTTAAGCGAAAATAAAACAAGAAAATTAAATATTTAATTGTTTAGATAATTTTGACTATCTGACTAACTACAGAGTGCTGTATGTTGAACTTTAGTGAGAATTTTTTTTTGAACCATTTAAATTTTTTAAATGGCAGCACATAATCACACCTGTGGTCCTCAGGGGTCAAAAATGTCCCCACTTCATTTGACTGTTTTTTAAAGTATAAAGTATAAATTGTCAATCAATTCAGTGTTACATCTTAGTTTTACTTAAGACCAACACATTAACACAAAATTTACCCAACATTTTACATTTTAGGGCCACCACACCTTGTTTACATAAAGTACACTGTGTTTTTGAGCAAAAACAAATTGAGAAAATAAAATATTTAAATGTTCAGATAATTTTGACTATCTGAATAACTACAGAGTGCTGTATGTTGAACTTTAGTGAGAAAGTTTTTTTTGAACCATTTATAAATTTTATATGGCAGCACATAATCACACCTGTGGTCCTCAGGGGTCAAAAATGTCCCCATCTGGTTTGATTGATACTTAATTAATATGAAGTCGATTTTTTCCCCCACTTTTAATTAAAACTTAATTCAAACATTTTTAAACATTTTTTTTTATTCCATTTCAAATTTAAGTCTGATAAAAACCTCATAAAAATGATTTTTTTTCTTTGTTTTTGGGTAAAAAATAAATTAAATCATCAGTTATCGTGATTATCGTTTCACAACCAGAGTCGGTTGCTTTAACAGATGATCACAGACGGGTTTATGTCAAAGTTAATTTAGAAAGCTGTTTTTAAACTACTTAAAGTTTTTTACTGGCAGCAAATAATCACATCTGTTGTCCTCTGGGCTCAAAAATGACCCCGTTTGCTTTGACTGTTTATAAAGCAAGAAGTATAAAATATCATCCATCTCTGTGTTTCAAGGTTTTATTCAACTTTATTCCAACTCATTACCTGACAGTTTTCTATATTTTGGCATGATAGGACACCAGGGCATGAGTCTGAGTGAACACATGAGAGCCTGAAGCAAGAACAAAGGCGTGTCCATGTTTTACCCAAGTGCAGGAGGAAGCTCAGGTTCATTCCTCTGTACTGGTCCCATCAGGAGGAAGCTCAGGTTTATTCCTCTGCACTGGTCCCATCATGGACAGCTTTCTTTCTGCACTTGCAGGCCAAGGGTCATATACAGTAAACAAGTTGTTACAGGTGATTGTTTTCTTTTGGAAACCTTCTGCAATGTTAGGGACAACTGGCGTGTCCTGACTGCAGGAGACGGTTTGCCATCGTACACTAGCATGTTCCATGTACAGCTGGACCTGCATCACATGCTGCCCATGTTTTTATCTCATCCCTGGTTTACTTGGATGTTCTGTTGGACAGAGTCCTCTGAAGGGGACTTGGTGCTCATACAGTCAGATCAGTACCAGGGTCTGACATCACAGCAGGAGACACGCCCACTTGCTCCATACACCTCAAATGGGAGCACGTTTGTGTCATGAACGATGATCATCTATTGTGTCTTTATCAAGAAATGATATCCTTTTTGTGCTTCTATGATTAATCTTGTGTCACCTTTAAAACTACTCTACCAGACTCAGGATGTCATAAACTGGCCGTAGCGACTCTACTGGATGCTCGGCAGTAAGAATCAACACACACACATACGCCTACAGCTGCATTCGGTCCATTTTTCTTCCTCTCTCGTTGTCCCTCCTTGTTCGTCATTGAGTTGGCTGTAGAGCAGGTCATCTGCTGATTGGATGGTTGTTGGTTCAATCTCTGTGTGCTCTAGTCTGGAGTTCTTACCAAGGTGTCCTTGGGCAAGTTACTGAACCCCAACTTGGTCTCTGATGCATCCATTGGCATGTAAACGTTCAAAGGCAGAATACAAGCAGAATACACTGTGTGTAATGCTTTCAGTACTCGAGTAGAAAAGTAACTGAAGGAGTATGGGACCTGGCACATGTGCTTGGACTGTGGTAGATCGTCTTTCTCTGAGGCACATGAGAGAGTCATGCATCGTCTGACACTGGGAAGGATAGAAGACCAGATCAATGTTTCCTCACATTACTGCAAATATTCCTCTGTCTCAGCTGACTCCTCTTTCCTGCTTGATTCTTTGTCTTCATCATAATTAAAATAGAAGATGTGCAGTCCTCTGACACATCTTCTATTTCAGTTTCACATCCTGAAAATTCAAGAAACTTCAAGAAGCCCAGTCACTTTCTTTCCAAGCTCCTCAGACTACCAAGCCCTGGAGGCCTGAGAACCTACTTGAACATAGTTCAGATTCTTCATCACTTTCCTTCACTTCATAGCCTTCTTCCACTTCTGCAGGTGGGTGATGTGCTTTTTCAGAGAAAGGTTAACATGTGCTCTAAATATTGGCTATATTTTCATTATCTTCTAACCCTGGATCTTCCTGAACATTGATTCTCCCTCCTCATTATACTAGAGGACAATATGTGCTTTGTCCTGCTGCTCATTGCTTTGCACAACATGGTAAAAAAATGTATGCTCATCAAAGTATGCAAATCTCTAGTGCAATGGAGGCTTGTGAGCTACTTTCTGTGTATGTATTATTATAGGGTCGACCTTACAATACGAAGCACTTTGATGCGACTGTTGTTGTGATTCGGTGCTGTGTAAATAAACTTTCATTGAATATAGAGCACCTGCCTCCTCATTGTGCTGCCTGTTGTTGTTGTTGTTTTGGTTGTTATGACCAGTGCTTGACCCCACACATCAGTGATCCAAGATCAAAGATGTTTGAAAGCAGTATGTTGTGAAAATACGGCTCTTTGCAACACTTTGTACTTTGGGGTCATTTTTGACCCCTGAGGACAGCAGCTGTTATAAAATCCAATAAAAACCCCATAAATAAATCAAATTACTTAAAACTTATTCCAATCACGCATAGTATAGTAATGAATAACTTCTGTTATTTTCAGACCATTTAATGAATAAAAAACACATTTTTGATAGCAAAAGATTTCTTTAGAGGACAAAAATGACCCGTGGACATCACAAGGGTTAAAATAAGTAAACTGTCATGTTTATTGCTGCCATAGAAAAAATTAAACACATTTGGACAGTGAAGGAATGTCAGGATTCTTGTTCAGAAAAAGGATCAACATGCTCTGAAGTCAGAGCACAAAAACCTTTTTTGTAACAAAATATCGATTTCTGCTGTCCCTGTATCGATACATTATTAGCAAACAAAATATCACGATACTACACAGTATCGATTTCCCCCCCACCCCTATTAAAAACTACAGAGTTAGACAAATTAAGTTATTTGTAGAAACATTTATTATTTTCTGGACTTGTCACCAATAAACTGTTAAACTGCAAATCTGTAAATCTCTCACATTCCTGGTTATCGTTCAGGACTAAAACAAAAAAGTCCTGCTATTTTGACTGAACACAGTTAAGAGCTACAATCCTCGAAGTTAAACCTCGGAAAATAATCCTGCATGCACTCACCACTGTGGCTGTCTCCTTTGAAGGGTCATCTCAGCTGTAAATCGCAGTTGCAGTCTGGTTTCAAGCAGACGTTGAAGCATCTGAGTTTTTTGCTGTTTAATGAGCAGCTACTCTCGCTTTTTAATACTCGGATGTGAAATGATTTTTTGGCTGGACTGAATGAATAACATGAACCACAGTACTTGTCACTGATGGTTCCTTTGACCTGAACCATCTGCTAATGGATCTGGCAGTACAAGCCGAGGCTTTATATCGGCCCCTCGTCCTGCCAACCAGCAGCTGAAAACCTCACCTCGGTCTGCCTCTTCTCCTCCTGACTCTGTAAATCCCCCAAAGGCCCTTCTACCTGTCACTGCCCATCGAATTCAGCCACCAGCTTTTTCCCACTCCATTAGCTTGATTGGGGAGGCGTCTGCCCTTTTGTTCATAGTCGTTCGCGCGGAAAAGGGGGAACAAAACTCAAATGCAGTTCCTACCTGTGTCTACACTTACTCATTCAGGCTCAATTAGCTGGCTCCAGGTACAGACCCTGCTCCTGTTCTCACATGCCGACTGCAATTATTTCACCCATAAGCTCCTCCACAGCTGTCCTCCGCCTTACCCTGCTACTGTCTCATTCTCATTTTTTTTGTGTCATGTGTTTTGTTTTGGGGGTGGTTGTCCGTTTTTGTTGCTAGTGACACTCATCACACCACTCTAGAGAGCAACCTGGCCAAGTCTACAGGTTCTACCACGCGGTTCACTCAATTATGACGGAAAGGATACGTCAGCCCTCCCAGGAGTCAGTGACAGGAGGAGGAGAAGAAAGATGTGGAGACATGTAGAAGGGGATGAATTGCCTCATCAAGAAATTACCATCGTCAGGTACCCCTACGAGCGGCATGTGAAGCCAGTGGCGCAGAACTGTGCTCAAGTAGTTCAGGAAATGAATCTGTAGAAGTCGACTTGAAAGTTAAGGCCAAGCAATTAAAGTTAGATTAGAGAGAATATTGTGGAAGATGAGTCAGGGACAGGTTCACAGACTCTCTGTTCTCCTTGTCATGAAGAATTAGCCTTACTGAACAATGTGCAGGATGTAGAATAACAGGATGCATGTAATTGGATAACTTTGGTGGAGGTTAATTGTAATTCAGTACAAAGGGAGTAAAGCCTAGATTTCCAAAATCCAGCTTTTATGTAATTATTATATACTGAAAGTTTCCAGCTTCATTTTCTTGTCATTTAATTACAAGGATGCTCATCTTCTTTATTAATCAGTCCTGACTAAAATAACTGGGAAATAAGCAGAAACCAAATCAAATTCAAAGGCTAGTGTCTTATATAAGGGTGAGTGCAGAGAGACTGAAGCCAGCATGCGTGTGAGTGTTTGTGCAAGTGAGAAAGGAAGCTTCTGTAAGTGCAAACATGTAAAAACCCAATGAGATATTATTACAGCCAGTAGTTCAGCCCACGTATGTTGTCCTGCAGCTTTTGATAGTGTCACAGCTATTATTATTATTATGGTAGCATTATTAGGATTTCTTGCCAATGTTTGAATTCAACAGTGTTTAATTGTGAAATTTACATGGAAATAAAAATATAATTGCTTTTTGTAAAAATGAGCAGAATAAAGATAAATGAGTAATCCTAAATAGGTCTGGCATATCACTCATCATGCTCTTGTTTGTGATATTCAATAATTGTGTAAGTTTCTAAAATATAAAATATATCTTTATTAAAATTTTCTGTCCAGTTTACTCAGAACTTTTGTTATCTTGAGGAATCTCCAGGAATGACCTAAAGGTAATAAGTGGCAGTAGTGCTAAATATCTAAAGCAACAAACAGATCAACAGACTATCATGGGCAGTTATTTAAGTATGTTGTTTATTTCCATGGATTGTTTGGTTATGTAGGTAAACTGAAGGGTAATAAAAGCAGCCCATCCATGTCCTTAATGCTTTCCCAGTAATCAATACTCAAATCCATGCAATCAATCAATCAATCAATCAATGTAAACATCTAAAGGTTATTACGACTTTACTTAAAAGTATGAAATCCTGTGGGTTTGGCTGTAGACGTCAGAAGCCCTGACAGGAATAAGATGATGTTGTGCTGACCTCTGGTGCTCACATATAATATTAATATTTTTCAGTGATTTGAATGCAAATCATTCACTGAGTTATGCCATTTTACAGTGATATACAATTCTTTGGCAGATGAATCCTTTGAAATTATTTTCTCATTGTATGATTAGCTGAAACTAAATGAAAATATTGTATTTATAAAAACTATGACTTGATTGGGGAAAGATGTTGGTATTGCAGTACATCTACAACAGGGCAATAGCCCTGATCAATGCAAATAGCTGACCTGATTGGCTACCTCCCTGGACTTTTTTAGGGGGGAGGTAACAATGTTTAAAACAACAATAACAACAACAATAACAACAACAACAATAATAATATTTATAACAAGGTGCAATAATAATTAATGTATTGCACACTGTTGTTAATGTGCATTAACAACAGTGTGCAATACAAATACACTTATTCTTCTTTTTTATTACTAAGTTATTATACTATGTCATGTTGTGTATGTGTAGTGCCGATGTAGGACAGTTTTCCAATCTCATTGTACTACTGTACTATGTATGACTGTGCAATGACAATCAAGAGTTATCTTATCTTATCTTATCTTATCTTATCTTATCTTATCTTATCTGTTAAAATATCCAGTTCAATCTTTTGCAAATGTCAGATGAGTGGACCTTAGCTGTATTTCTAGACCGGTGAGCCAGTCTCACTAACACTAACACTCTAAAACATTTAACTCATATCTGATGATCAAAATAAATCATAATGTGTTTAAATTAGACTCATGAATTACAGAATTTGTACCCAAAAGCAGGGCATGGAAAAAGGTTAGAGTTAAACTCAGAATGCATCTTTCATAAGGTTGTTGAAGCAGTCCACAAAACAAAAGACTAATTCAGTCCAGCATAACAGCAAACACATGAGAACAGGTTAACAGCCACTGAGACAAAGGACTGAGAGGAAGACAGCTCTATATATACACAGAAGGGCAATAACAGGAAGTGGGCACGGCTGGGGAAAACAAGAAGCAAGTGCAGATAATCAAGACAATGAGACAGGAGTGAAAGTAAAACTAAACACAAGACAGTTAAGACAAGTAACCGCCAAAATAAAACAGGGTATGAGAAACGCAGATACATTAATAAACCTAGGGGAGGATTAGACAGGAAACACAGAGGAAACAAATTAAGCAATAAAACGAAGAAAAGACTCGAAAATACTCAAAACATAAAGATCAGTAAACAAAACTGTAATACCAAACGAAGAACTTAACTTCTAAGGTGTGTATACTTACCATAAAAAAAGCATTGCATGAGGAAAATTACATTTGATCACGAAGAGATCACACAATATCACCATATCCTGGTACATCAGTGGAAAATGTGGTGTTTCTTACTCACTGAGCTGAATGTGAATAAGTGCACAGCCAAATGTTCCTTTAAATAAAAAGAACGTTTAATTTTCATGTGTATTTTCATAAATTTTATTAAATAATTACTGGATCTGTGATGCATAATAGAAACTTATCATATCATCACCATACCATAGTCTCCTATAGTGCTATATAGCTCGTATTTTGCTAGGTTTATGTAACTTCTAGCTCAAACATGTTCCTTCTTTCATTTACACTGTATGGTCATGCATGACTACACCTCAGAAAGGATCTGTCAGTTCTGCATGCGCATGAGCATATATGTACATGTTGAAGCCGGACCTTTAACCAGGTGACAGCCATCAGAGCCAAACTGGAAGGAGGTGGGTGAGCTGAACCCTGGCTGGTTTCTATTTTTAGTGCCCCACAGAGTTTCCTACTTGGCCCCGGCATGGCTCTGACTTCTCGGGTGACAGTCCAGTGGAGCGCTGCAAACTTCCAGATCTGTCAAACAGTGCTTCAGGTTTCATTTCCACATACTACAACAGAACCAGATCTGCTCTCCCACATTGCAGTTCAATAGTCCCTGGACCTCCATCTTTACCCCAAAACACAACTTTTTACTGTATGTAAGTACAACCAACTTTTGACATTTTTTCTGTAAATCTCTATGAAATTTCGAAGAACCAGCAGTATGTGCAGCTGTAAAGAATGTGTTGACTACTGACTGCAGTTTAGGTGGTGAAGTTTACATAATGCGGCTGTAATTGACCCTGAGTTTAATTAGTAATGGTATTGCTGTCACCCGATGCAATTCCTAAGCGTGTGTGAGGAGAGTGTCTTCTCATTATATTCTTCTTAAGCCTGCAGACCCATGGCTTCTTATCTGCCTTATTAAAAAGTCTTCTAGTCTTCCTCAAGGACTCATTATATGTCTCAACTGATCTGATCTCAGTTCAGCTGTACACACATGTTCCTTGCTGCTATTTTTGGGACCCAACAGCTTCATAACAGTGACACTATCTCACATTCCTGCAGTGAAAACCAGCTCACTTAGTAGCACTTATAGACAACAGTGATAGGACAAGTTAATGTACAGTGGTTGGGATTCGCATATATACATCTATATATCTTATATATATATAGATGTATATATGTAAGCAGTTCTGAACTGTAGCCTGTCTAGTAACAATTCAATGCATCAGTTTAGTAAGAATAACGAATTCCTGTTGCTAACTGAAGTTATTCTATGTTTAAGTGACTGATGTAAACTCAGCCCAGGACTGTTATGAGGTGCAGTTTATATGTCATTTAAAGGCCTTATCACCCAGTTAGCAGATGTGACTTTTCTCAGTAGTTTGACTTGAAGGGTTCTTTGAGATACAGTGTCTCCCTCAGTCATCACTTTAACTGAGCCACCTCTTCTTTGTACCTCATGTTTATCTGTCTATGTGTGAAAAATTGCCTGTTACCAAAGATCACTATAAGATTTGTATTTATACCAAGAATCATGCTATAAACTTGGACTGTTTGTTCTGTATTTAAGATATAAATCCAGAGATATTGCTTTTGGTTAGGATGCTTTTACAACAATGTCGTCATATAAATTCACATTTCCTTTCTGCTAAAACATGTGAGCAGCTGTAACTCAGCCCACTTGTAGGTGGTAGGATAATTGAAGTTGAGCTGAGAATCATTTTGTTAAGCACCCGGGATTAAAAATCCCTACAGTGGTATGTAGGGTAGTATAACATTTAGTTTTGTTTCTATAAAAAATATGCAACCCTATTTCCTTCACTAACTTGAGCTATTTAGAAGAATAATATGTGATACCGTTTTTCTGCCCTAGCAGAACATTAATAAATAACAGGAGTTTTATGTTTTTTCTGTTAGCTTGTTAGAGTTCAGTGTCTTTGTTTTCCATTTCTTAGTGGACTCATAGATAATGATACTCGATAGAAATCTTCTATCTAAGAGAAACTACCTTACTAACCTCATTCAATCAAGACCTCCGTGTTGTATGAACCTTGTGATACTGTGCATGCGTGTCAAAATATATTGCACTGTAGGTCCGCCTTCAAGATATTTGCCCCATATTGTCATCAGTGGTGTGTTCTTAGTCGAATGAAAGCATAGATTACCTCTCCCCTTTTCTAACATCTGATCACCCAGGGTGTGTCTGTGAAAGCTCTGTGTGACAGGTTCAGCAACACTGTCGCTGTTGATTTGTTCCTTGGGCTCTCACAAAGAGCACAAAGACCTGCTGGAAAGCATTTAAAGAAATGCAGTGAGAGTAGGGTGTTGTTTCAGAGAGAGTCACGGCATTTATACTGAGATAAAAGCGAGTGGCAGGGAGAGTTCCCTTTAGAGTCAAATCTCTAGTGAGGGAATGTGGAAGATGTGGTTTTCCCAGGTGTTTGTTTACAATTACTGTTCAAACTGGATATCACTGATGTGTCTGTGGTTCATGTCAGTTTAGTTCCGTTCCAGCTTGTTGTGGTTAGTCAGAGCAGTACTGACACAGAAGTAGGATCCTGGAGCCAGAGGAAGGTATTAGCCTTGCACACAGAAATGATTTTGTTTTGGTATCTTCATAGATTTTAATTTTGTTTCATTTAATTTATGCAAACTGAAGTCAGGTTTAACAGCTTCTTGTTTCTTGAATGGTAATTTTGTTTAGTCTTAACCAGTCCTTAGCTCATGGTTCAACTCTCACATCCAAGATATTTTCAGTTGGCATAACCCATATGGAAAAGAAATAGTAAAGACTTATATGACTTAACTCATGAAAATGGCCACTTTCTCATTACTTTCATATATTGTTTTAGTAAGTATCCAAAACATACAAGTTTCATTATATAATTTTTCAAGGGATCTTATATCTGTTTTTACTCTTGTATGCTTTTCATACAAGTTTCACACAAGACACAAACTTTATAAGATTTATATATATCTTTTCCATATGGGAAAGCTGTGGGAGCTGGAAGGCTAACATTTTCTAGCATATGTTGTCAATGACTAATCCATTATCCCTCAGCTTTAAAAATGAATATGAATACCTTGTGAATTTATGGGGAATGTGTGCAGGGGTGACATGAAATCTGAACAAATACGTACAGATTTTTTGAAAGATTTTGGTAAATATGGTCAATTTTTTACAGTTTGAAAGTCTGGACACAGCGTGAAAACAGAGCAGAAGAAAGGCTTTCAGTGTAACACAGGCTTGTACAAACTCCAGTGACAAAATGATTCAGTTTCAGGTTTAGGTTATTTAATGTGTTACTTTCATCTGCACCACAGTCAAGAATACTTTTTGTTGCATTTTTGGTGCTTCCTTTGAGGTTGAAGACAGCCTCTTTTCTCAGTCCTGAATAAGGCACAGTTATAAGACAAAGTGCTCATTTTGCTCATTCATCAAATGAAGGATATGTTGCATGCTTCATCCTGTGCTAAAACTATGTGTAGGATTTTTTTTTTTTAAATTTACTGATCGATACATGTTGGATTCTCTAGCACAACATATACACTTACTACTGATACTTACTGCTTGCGTTTTTCTTGGGTAAAGCTTTTATTTAAGGTTGCACTTGTAAGTCTGACACGAATAAACTGGACTGTTAAATCACTTTTGTTGTGGCGCTCTGGGGAGACTTAATACCTCTCTACTACTTCATGCCCTTCAGCTTTCTCACAGACGGCCACTTTAACTAATTATGCGATTATTAATCTGGATAAAGACATGCAACAAGCACGCAACGCCAGTGCTTTGGCTTTGTGATGTGACCCCTCCCTGTACTTTTTCCACAGCACCGTGTAATGTGTTTTGCTGCCCTTTGTCTCATTGCTACAATTAGAGCTGAGCAGTGGGACTTGTGACTCTCTCTGATAATGTGCCTTTGCCCGCTATAGGCTTACCTCTTTACTCAGTAATGACAGCAAGTAAAATTCACTTTGTGATGCAACTTTAATGGATGGTGTGATTTGATTGCTTAACTATGAGTCATGCATGAGTGCAGCACTCTATTGTTGTTGCCCTGAAATCTCAATAGACACGTTAACAACTTATATTTATTAGATCCACACAGTGAAAAACACACAGCAATAAAAGCTGTGTTCCTTTCTTTTAAATAATGCTTGTGTAAGAAACCCCTGACATTTTCCCATTAGTTACTATCTCTTGTAATCTCTTGCAGTAAATATTTGTATATATTTTATATACCGCTCTCTCTGTCTCTCGCCTCTCTTGATCTATCGTTTTGCAGCTGACACGAAGCCTTGGGATAGCTCAAATGCTGTGCTATAGCAGTCCACATATGCACACATACTTGGCAGGGTAGCATTATCAGAGCATGGTTCTGTGGGGTCACATTAACAATGGATGTTAGTGGTTCAGTGTGTTTTTAGAAACCGCATGTGCTGCTTACTTCTTATTACTTGTGCAGCTGCGAGTAACCTTGGGCAAATATTTGTTTAATGCTAGCTTATCAAATGATTTAATTTGATGTTATTATTAGTTATGGTGCTTTAAATAGTTTGCTGGTATTTTGCACTTGTCAGAATGTCAAGTAACCAATAAGGAGTCATCTCATGCACTGACATCACAACAGCTTGTCAAGAGTATAAAAATACTTTTCTTGCTTTTTTGTTTTTATTTACTTCATCTGCACCAATATTCTCCAGTTACTAAGGATTTACTGGATTCAGCTTTAAATTAAATTCCTCAATACTAGGGGTGCAACGATACACAAAATTCACGGTTCGGTTCGATACTTTGGTGTCACGGTTCGATATTCGATACAAAAAAAAATGTTCATGCCTTTTTAATTTGTCATTTATTAAAATTATAAATATATATTTTAACTCAAAAGTACAGTTTTTAAATGTAATGTTGCTGAAACAACAAAGGGATAAAATAATAAATATATCTGATCGAGAAATCACTCATCTTTGGAAAAGAGAGTTTATTACAGAGAAATGTCTCCTTCCAAAATAAAAGCTATACTATACGCTTCTTCTGGGCTATATGAAGAAGCCCAGAAGAAAATGGGCAGCATATTAAACATATCAGGTCCCCATAAGGAGAATCATGTGCTAACGGCTGTCTAAATGACTTGGGTAAAGTTTGTAGCATGCGTGCTTGTTGTTTTTGTCTGCTTCCACTTGTCTTTGCACTAGGATGCTGTCAGAGTAAATGTGCAGTCATATTTGTTGTGTTCCCACTAGTGCTGTCAGCGTTAATCACGTTGAAATTACGTTAATGCCACAACACGGCAAATCTCCGTTAACGAGCTACTGCGGATTGCCCCGTGTGTGGGGCTGGACGGCCAACACATTAACGAGCTAACTGCGCTAACACACTAGTTCCCACCAATGTAATTGAGCATTGCGTGGCACATCCAACATACTGTTTTACTTTAGTCCATGACGCGCTTACCTTCAGGGTCATACGTCACATGAAAACCAAAATAGTTCCAAACGCCAGATCTGAATGAGGGTGGGGGAGGTTCAATTTGCCATGTTGCAAGGAGAGCTTAACTTCTGTCTCGCTAGCTTGCCCTGCGCTCAGTGAATCTGCGTTCGACTACTCCGCCTAGGCTGCACTGTCGAGCGCAGATCCACTGAGCGCTCAACACAGACAGCATCGTCAGAAGGAAAGTTGATAAAATAAATTACAAATTTTGTATTGTTCGATACATATGCTACCGAACCGAAAGCACTGTATCGAATGGTTCAATATCGATACGAGTGTTGTTGCACCCCTACTCAATACCCATACCTACTGCCAGTGTTGGGGAGTAACGGAATACATGTATCGCCGTTACGTATTTAAAATACAAAATATGAGTAACTGTATTCCGTTACAGTTACCGTTTAAAAAAGTGGTATTTAGAATACAGTTACTTTGTTGAAATAAATGGATTACACGGTGGTACTTCCCTGTTTCATATTGGGACTGTTTGGGTTTTGTTTGACAGCTACGTTCTGTTGTTCCAGGCGGCAGCGTTACGGTTGCCATGGTTACAGGGTGACGCTCTCTCTGCGTGTTTCCTGGGTGAGAGAGGCCTTTTTGTTGTTGTTGTGCTAAGCTAATAGGCAGAATGCTACTGATATAGCTCTAAAGAATGTAGCATCATAGGCAGTGTAGTCCGTGCTGCAGGGAGAATGGACTGCCATACACGTTATGTGTCTGTGAGCGTGAGGTGGGAGAAAAAGGAAAAGCATGAGCTGTCATCGAGCAGAAACGGGAGCTGGAAGCATGTAAATATAATAATAACCACTGCAGCCAAGAAGAGTGCCTGACAAGCCCAGTTGTAAGTAAGCTATTAAGACTCGACTCTACACCGTGTTCGTGTTTTCCTCCAAAAACAATAAGTTCCGTTGGAGCAGCCTTTCAACGCCTCTCTCTGTCTCTCGCTGGCAAGGTTGACCCAGACAACAAAGTAAAGCTAGTTTTCGGCTACAAGCCCGACACAGAACCCACCGTATTAGTCAGAGGTCCCTTTACTACGGTTCGGAGCCGCGGACCTTCAGTAACAGTAATAAATCACAGCAATAGTACATTCATGTAGTTGTAAAAAGCATGATAATATATTAAGTAATCCAAAGTATTCAGAATACGTTACTCTCATTGAGTAACGTAACGGAATACGTTACAGAATACATTTTGGGGCATGTATTCTGTAATCTGTAATGGAATACATTTTAAAAGTAACCTTCCCAACACTGCCTACTGCCAACACACTGGTAGTGTTATATTTGCAAATAGCCCTTTTAATAGAGTTTGTCAGAGCTAATCTTCAAGTCTTTATTGACTTGATTAGTTTTTTTTAGGAATTAACCATAAGTTTGACTTCTTCTGGCTTGTTAAGGATTCATATTTGTTTGGCCATTAACGATTCTGGAAGGAAAACACGAGTGGTGCTTGCCACATAGGGCGCAGCATACAAGAAATATTGCCAAGTGGCTCCAATGTTTGACGTTGCCAGTTTGAGTGAAATCACATTCTTCTGGCAACACATGCAGGTCACAGTACGTGAGCTGCTTGCATTTGATCTGATCTGGCTCTGACACATCTGACATTTGCTCTGACATATTGGTGAGTGTTGGCACTATTTCACACTGTTGTATTTTAGTCTCGCTCACCTGTCCGCTCTCCCGGACCATCACGTCAGTCGTGTTTATCTGCAGAGAAAAACAATCAAATCAAAGGGCTTTTTTATTTTTCACTGCTTGATTTGTTTAGGCAGGCTACTCTGGAAAGATGTCTAAATGTCACACATTTCTCTCAGTCCGCTTGTTCATGTCCTAGAGGGAGAGTGAACAAGACAGAACACGGCCCAGCACTTCACGCTGCACTCAGTTTATACTGACAGTGTTTCATTGCACTTTAAAAGATGATAAACTCCTTTGTATTTCAGAGACGCTCACTGCCAGTCTGTTTGTCATAAAACAAATGTTTTGTGGACATACACAGCAGCAGACAAATCACAAACAGACAAATCACAAACCTCCTGGCTGCACCATTATCATTATTTGTGTTGATGCAATGGCTATAATACTGGAAATAGTAATAATTATTATAATAACCAATCTTAAATATAATTTTACCACTAATTCATGTTTATTGGATACATGTATCCACATCCCAAAATATTAAAGGTCTGCTGTGTCGTACACCAGTTACAGCACATGAATAATTACCCTCAAGCAACAAGCAGCACACACGCTTTTGCTGAAACAGAAGTGCTTGAATGCGCAGATGTTTGCGGGCCTGTTTATCTGAACATGACTGGAAATGATTGAGAACATCATTACAACCTCTCTATGCTGTACCCTGCCTCTTGCTGTATGACAGCGGGGATAGCCTCCAGCCCATCTGCGATTATGTGCTGTATTAGCCATTGGATGGATGGAAGTTGAGTATCCACAGCAATCCAACAGATGTCCTGGGGTCTCATTTATAAAAGACTGCATTGTGAAACTCCACATGTTGTTCTCTGTAGAAATCATCCCTTTACCTTGAGATGTCTGCAGATTACTCAGGAGAGGTGGAGAGTCTTGCATGGTAGCTGATCAGTGGTCCTTTCTATCATGTCCTATGGCAGCGGTATTGCAATCACTCTGTAGCACTACACGTGACAGAGTATTGGTATATTTGCAGCAATCAGACTGATTGAGACACAATTTATAACAACACACAGTTGTATCTTCCAACTTGGTCCATCCATCCATCCACTTGTCCAGTTCAGTGTTGTGGGGGGGCTAAAGTCAGCTGGACAGGGCGTACCCTGGTCAGACACTCATTCATACATGTATTCAACAAATAATCAATTTAGAATCACTAGTTAACCTAACCCCACTAACAGCATGTCTTTGGACTGTGGGAGGAAGCCAGAGAGAACCCATACAGAAACAGGGAGAATAAGCAAATGCCACACTCCACTGGATTTGAACCCAGGACCTTCTTGCTGTGAGGCAACGATGCTAAAGATTCGATTTTTAACATTTTATCTTTTACTTTTTAATGACTATTTGATCAGCCTTGCTTGTGTATTATAAATGACTCAATGGATTTACACCTAACTGAAAGGGACGAATCGTCCGACCTGCCCCATTCTGTTATCATTAACTGTTTCAACAAAAAGTGGCAACTGATACATAAGACTTAATTTTTTAATCGTTTATAAAGATTTTGGCTATAAACCTTTGGCTATAAAGTTAAGGTACAAACTTCCTCAGACTGGCACCAGCTGGAAAAAGTGTGATCTTTTAGTCTTAGATCTTTATAGTTGAGTCTTTAGTTCTTTTAGGCACTAATATTGATGCTTTTCTTTTTCCTCTGTGTTTTTTAGAGCAGTGCCATGCTGCCGGGAGTCTGTGGATGAGAATATGTCGTCAGACTTCTACTCCAGAGATGCTTTGTTGGAGCAGGGGACCATCCCCCTGGATATTGACAATGTTCACATGCTGCTGCAGGGTCAGTCTCATTTTCAGTACAGATTAGAGTGTAATGTTTCTGACTGAACAATGAAATTATTTTCTACAAGAACAAGAGTAATGGGTTTTTCAAAAAAAAAATCCTAGCTTTAGGCTGTTGGAACTACTGTGGTGCTTCTTACCTAAAATGACTAAGTGCTCATTGTTTCTGGTCTGAGGTCATGCAAGAGTAAAAAGGAAAAAAAGTCCTGATTTCAGTCACTGTGGCAACATAATAACTGTTTGGCCTCAGTCTCACTCAAGGGAGCAGTTTGATGACCTTGTCACAGTCAGTCCACTGTGGGCAACATCTTGTTTCACTTTTACCACTCTTTTTGAGGTCATGCTTGGTTTAATCTACGGAAAGTGATCTGCTGTTCACTTTGAGACATGAGTCATGTTGCAAAGAGTCTTCTGAAGGGAAAGAGCAGGAGGGTGGTGCAGGCATGCAATAAACACTGCGTGCACATCAACTCACTGTATCTCGGGGCATTCATGAACGTCTTAAGCAAAGTATTGCACTGAGACTGCCGTTACAAGTTGGTTTTCAATTGGTGAGCCACTTCATTTTAAAGTTTTTCATCTCTGGTTTATGAGTTTAAAAAATGTAACAATGAGTCATCTGCTTGTGACGTAAGTTGTAGAATAAAAAAGAACAAAACACAAAAAAGTTATTATATACATTTACCAATTTATGGTAGGAGGATAGGCCGAAGAACAAGTGTAGTGGCTGAGCTGGGAAATGTCTTATTTACAAATAAGGCACATAAAAATGTGTACTTCAAGCTTAGGTGGATGTTTTCTTTGTGTGATCAAAGCTTATTTGCCCAACTGCATTCTGTAATATCTTAACAAATATTATAAAAGCTACCATAGCTGACCATTGTCTGACCTTTGCCAGTTTAAAAAAACAAAAGTCCAGAGGTAAACTTGGCAAGTGACAGAGCATCATCATTTTTAATGTGAATTTATCAATGCTGCCTTGGACCTAACATCACGGGAATCATTAGCACCAGAGTTTGACTTCACCGGACTGTAAACCAATCAATTTAATTCAATTCAATTCAATTTTATTCAATTTTATTTATATAGCGCCAAATCACAACAAATGTCGCCTCAAGGCGCTTCATAGATACAGAGAAAAACCCAACAATCATATGACCCCCTATGAGCAAGCACTTTGGCGACAGTGGGAAGAAAAAACTCCCTTTTAACAGGAAGAAACCTCCAGCAGAACCAGGCTCAGAGAGGGGCGGGGCCATCTGCTGTGAATGGTTGGGGTGAGAGAAGGAAGACAGGACAAAGACATGCTGTGGAAGAGAGACAGAGGTTAATAACAGATATAATTCAATGCAGATAGGTTTATTAATACATAGTGAGTGAGAAAGGTGACTGGAAAGGAAAAACTCAATGCATCATGGGAATCCCCCGGCAGCCTACGTCTATTGCAGCATAACTAAGGGAGGATTCAGGGTCACCTGGTCCAGCCCTAACTATATGCTTTAGCAAAAAGGAAAGTTTTCCTTTAGGTTGCACTTAGTGTCCATTACCTTTGAATAACACAAACCTATTACCATGTGAAAACATTTTACAACATGAAATGAAAAACAGATAATTTCATGTACATATTTCAGATTTAAAAATCAGATAAAAAAAAAAATATCCAAGAACAGGGTACCATTTTAGCTCGGTGGCCGGAGAGGAGTGCCCCAGGCTCAAGTCCAGCCTGTAGCTCTTTATTCCGTGTCTTCTCTCTCTGAGGTTGAGGTGGTTTGGGCATCTGAATAGGATGACTCTGGTGTATCTCGTAGAGGAGGTCTTTTGGAAATGTCCAAGGCAGGGAAACCCTGGAAGAGAGGAGCTGGAGGAGCTGGGTGGGGAGAGGGATGCCTGCTTAGACTGACCCAGAATTATTAAGCATCCAAAGGTTTATCAAACATCACTTGCTGAGGAAGTCCTTATCTCCCATACCATTGTCCTTGTCATGGCCCTGTGCATTGGACAGTCCCTGTTGTTTTGCCCTGTTTGTCTCCCTGTGTTGTCTTGCAGGTTCCTGGTAGACGGGGTTTATCAATGCAACAGCGACCTCCTGGTCAGTCTCGTTTATGAATTTAAGAACAGGCTGTTTTAGCTCTGACCCCAGTGGCGTCTGTCTGATTAATGTGTCAGGTCCCTCAAACCAGCAAACTTGGGGGTTTATCCAGGATTTGAACCCAGGACCTCTTCCATCTCCTCTTCCATTTTCAATAATGCAGTTGTAACCAGTGTTGGGGAGTAACGGAATACATACCGCCGTTACGTATTTAAAATACAAAATATGAGTAACTGTATTCCGTTACAGTTACCGTTTAAAAAGGTGGTATTTAGAATACAGTTACTTTGTTGAAATAAATGGATTACACGGCGGTACTTCCCTGTTTCATATTGTGGTGGATCAGGACTGTTTGGGTTTTGTTTGACAGCTACGTTCTGTTGTTCCAGGCGGCAGCGTTACGGTTGCCATGGTTACAGGGTAACGCTCTCTCTCTGCGTGTTTCCTGGGTGAGAGAGCGTCTGTTGTTGTTGTTGTGCTAAGCTAATAGGCAGAATGCTACAGGTATAGCTCTAAAGAATGTAGCATCATAGGCAGTGTAGTCCGTGCTGCAGGGAGAATGGACTGCCATACACGTTATGTGTCTGTGAGCGAGGGAGGGAGAAAAAGGAAAAGTACGAGCTGTCATCGAGCAAAAACGGGAGCTGGAAGCATGTAAATATAATAATAACCACTGCAGCCAAGAAGAGAGCCTGACGAGCCCAGTTGTAAGTAAGCTATTAAGACTCGACTGTACGCTTTGTTCGTGTTTTCCTCCAAAAACAATAAGTTCTGTTGGAGCAGCCTTTCAACGCCTCTCTTTATCTCTCGCAAGCAAAGTTGACCCAGACAACAAAGTAAAGCTAGTTTTCGGCTATGAGCCCGACACGAACCCACCGTATTAGTCAGAGGTCCCTTTACTACGGTTCGGAGCCGCGGACCTTCAGTAACAGTAATAAATCACAGCAATAGTACATTCACGTAGTTGTAAACAGCATGATAATATATTAAGTAATCCAAAGTATTCAGAATACGTTACTCTCATTGAGTAACGTAACGGAATACGTTACAGAATACATTTTGGGGCATGTATTCTGTAATCTGTAATGGAATACATTTTAAAAGTAACCTTCCCAACACTGGTTGTAACTAACTAGAATTTTCACCACATATATATGTAGCTATGCTTTATTTTCTACCTGACAGGTGCCAAAAATGCAGTTTGTGTATTTGGTGATATGTGAGCCGTTTGGGGATATTCCATTTACTGAAGAACCAACACTTACCTTTACTGACATTTGCTTGAGTGCTTAACAGGCGTGAGCATGAAAAAAGGATGTGTGTTGCGTTATGAGCATGCTGGCACGATTACAAGGTTACATATTGTGATTTTTTTGAGAGAGTATCTCCATGACATCTGCTGGAAGCAATGCTAGACTGCAGCACAAAAATTAATAGCCTACTTTAACCACAAATCTGTCAAGACTTGCAAAACCATATTTGTTCTGTATAGTAATACATATCTAAAAAGACACTATTTTTCCATAACTTTTCTTAATTTTTCTGTCCTTATTTCACCTTTTTTAATAGCCTCTCTCAGTCCTGATCCACCACTCTCCTTATTCTCTTTCTTGCAGCTTATATTTTTGATTGGGACTCTTTTAAAATTAGTGACTCTCAGATCTTTTTTCTCTAAATCTTCCTTGACTCTTGATCTTTGGACTTTTCAACATGCTCATATGTGGTTCTTTCTCAGTTCTTTTGCCTCTCCTAACTTATTGGGTCCAATCTGACTTCATTCCTCACAGAGCTATTTTTACCTCATTTACTCCCCACATTTAGAACACTGTGTTTTTTTAAGCCTTGTAAATGTTTTTCCAGTTATGTAGTTTCCATCTGCTACACCATGTCCAGAAGGAATGATGTAAGCCCAACGCCCCCATGACAAGCCATCTTGTAAAATAAGAGTGTGAAAGTCATTTTTTGTGTATATTTGAAGGTGTAATGATAAAAGAATGTCACTAAAAATAGCTCAAGCTATGTGTGATTGTTGGGTGTATTCAACACTTGTTAACTGAATCTGGGAGGATATTTTCTTGGATAGGGTACAGGGACTTGAGCACAATGTGTTCTGCATCGTGGATATACCCACTGGCTGTTTTAGGGAGAACATGTGATGCCACTTTAAATACCTTTTTAATAGGTTTTCGGTACAACATTAATCATCTTTTTATGCATTGCCAAATAGAATAGGGTGCAGTTTTGGGCTCATTTTGACATGCACATTTACACTATTGCTAACATCATATTTATGTCAATGAGTGACTCTTTTTTCGTTCGTTTTTGCTTAGCTGCACTGTGTAACCTACTGGCTATGTTTCAGTTACCTAACTGGGGTTGCATTAACTTAGTCTTCCAAAATTCGTCTTCCATTTTGCTTGGTTTGCTTGAATTTGAGTCAGGTTTTCCAGCCTGTGCAGCATGAAGTACTTAGGATCCTGCAGGAGAACTAGCTTGTTCCAGGTCGTGTTTGGGCAGGAATGAAATCTCGGTGAGTTACATTTAAAAGAGGTGGAGCCCAGCTAAACTCACCTGCACCCCTGCAGGCAAGAATTGTAGACGGTTTAAACAAGAATTGTTTTCAGTGGGATTTCATATCATATTTCATATAATCTCTTCTGCTGCAGCAATGGGTGTGTTGAATGTTGAATCGGTTTGGTAAAGCATGTAAGGGAAAAATGCATTTGATTTAAACAGATGTTTAACATCAGAGTTTACTAATACTACTAGTACCACACTACCTGCTCAATCAGCATGACTTCTCACGTCGTGTGTAAGTTGCTTGCATTTGTCATTCTAGTAGTGAAGTTGATTGGTGTGGAATGAAAGTGCCTGCAGAGTTTAGTGTGAAGACACTGTACTGTAGGCAGCGTTTGAAAACCTAGTTTGACTGCTTATAGTAACTATACCAGGAGATTTACAGATATAGTCCCAGTATCTGCAGAATATAAGAAACCAGTCTTGAGTAGGAAGTAAATAGTAACTCACCTATACAGTATGCATATGTATGTATTCAAATTCATATATAGGCTTCGCTCTCTTCTCAGGACTGGGGCAAGTTTAAGATCTTATAAAACCTACAGTAGTCTAGTTTTGGAAGAGCTACTGCTGTAGAATGTAATTATGCATTAAACACAAAACCGAAGCTTGGCTGCTATTCAGAGGTTAAACCTTTATTTAATGTCTGAGCAACACTGTACTTGTAGTAGCTGAAACTACAACAAAGCCATGAAGGCAGATGGCTAATGTTAACATCTTGAAAAGGCAAAAGAAAAAAAAAAAAAGAAAATGAAAAAGAAAAAAAAAAAGTTTGCTGAGCTGAAACCGAAATTACTTTGTGTATGAAACTGAGGCAAAGATAATAGAAAATTAATATAAGAAGCCAACCTGATAATTTTATGGTAGTTACTGCTAATTTTACTAGTTACTGTATATATTAATTTGGGGCGGTGATATTCTGTTGGGAACATTTTCTATCAGTGCTTTGCATTTGTACAGTTGCTGGTTATGAAAGATGTCCAGAAGGCCTAAAATTAGCATTTTAGGAAGCTTCCAAATCCCTTATTTGGAAGCTTCCTAAAATTAGCATTTTAGGAAGCTTCCAAATCCCTTATTTGGAATGGCTTTTTAGCCTGAAGGACTCAAGTAACATCTGTGATAAACACATTTTCAAACAATAGCTCTGACACTTTTGCTCCCTTTTTACATGTATTTAAAAAAATTGCCTTCCAGGTAAGGAAGGTTTGAAAGCCCATTTTAACTGCATAAAAAACCATTATAAACTATAAAGCATTTTCCTCACCTGTTATCTGGCAGCTGAAATAAAGCACAATTAATTCTTAACAAATTCATAACAAATTGCTCATAAAATCATGAAATATTAATAGGCCATCTTATTAAAGAAAAAATTGTACTCTCCTGATGGTGTTGGTGGGTGTGGCAGCTTATCAAGCGCCATTGTTAAACCCCAGTCAAGTCCCTTAATTCAGATCAGAGACTTGTTTCATAAACTGACAACTGACTGATTGTCCAGTAGTTCCCTTTAGAAATGGCTGAAAAACTGCAGAAATGCACCACATTGTGCATTATGCAGTAGTCCTTAAAAACACTATTTGCCACATGCAGAGCTGATAGAGGAGGCCCTGCTCTCAGTAGTCAAAATTGCATGTCAGTTGTCAGATTTATCACATCCCACAGACACATTAACCCTGGGAGAACAAGAAGCTTTCGACTGAGGAAAGCACATGATAGCAGGGTCTTATAGCAGGAGAAAGCCCCTCCTAGCAGATACCAAGTTTGTCAGCCAGTCAAATACAATATACAGTGCTGTGAAAAGGTATTCCCCCTATTCCAGGCATTTTTATCACTGCAATAGGTTGAGAACCAGGCAACGTAGCATGTTGAAACTGATACCATAGGTGCATCTGCTAAAACTCTCAGACAAGTTTGAATCTCAGTCACCTTGACCTCAAGCTCAAAGGCAGAGGTCAAGTTTTCTTAAAATCTTGTAACTTCTAGCTGAGAAAGCTCAGCTAGCTAATTATCCACCAGGGAAATAAATGGAATACATCACTGTTGTCAGGTAAAACCCTTCATAAAGTTTCCAAAATGCTGTTTGTATGTGAAAATGTAAGACAAGGAACAATAGCAAGAAGACTGAATTAGGTAAATTTCAAAGTCTGAAGAGGTACAAAAACATCCATGTTAAACAGATAATGTGAGCTGTTCCTCTCATTCTCAATACGTTTGCCATCCTTCTGGTACAAGTTAACTATGGTTTCATCTTTCACAGAACTGTGCCAAACCTTTTAAATGTTTTATGGCAAAGTCTAACGTGGCCTTCTTGGTCTTGACTGTATTCAGTGGTTTGCACCTTGTTCTAAATCCTCAACATTTCTCTTCATTAAGGTGTCCCTTGTAGACGTCCTCCTCTCATTTGGTTGTTCTTGATTGGATGTTGTGAAGCTGTTTAACCTTTAGTTGCCTTCTGTGGTCTTTTGGGCCTTTTGGTGTTGCTGAACTGGTCAGTGCTTTGATTCTAGCTTTAAAATGTTTCTTTCTGCCATTGTTTGTACATATTTCATTTCCTATATGTATAGGCATATAGGAAATAAATTATGGTGAAAATATATATTTTGGACCTCTAAGCTCTTCTTCAAGGTGTAATAAGGTCACATTTTAAAAAGAAATGTATTTTATCTTTAAAACTATGCTGAATATTCCAATGCTTTTGTTTTTATTGGCCACATTTTGGAAATAATACTGGTTAATGGGGATGCATCCAAATATCATCTCACATTTGACCTCAGATCTCAATTCTATATTTCATATCTGCCTTTCTTTCAAGTTGACCCCTACAAACTGCACTACAAACGTCATAAAGTATGTTTAAAAAGAACAAAGAAAACAAAGGGAATTCATACAAAATATAATACTCTTCCGTTAAAAGTAAATACTGCTCAGTATTCTTAGATCACAGTATATGTGAGATTCTTAATTATGTTTTTAGGAATCCCCAAAAGTTTTTGCAACACTTTTTGTGATGAGTCATTTTCTGAGGTTTGTGGCTTGTTCAGACAACACACAAACCAAATACTTGTGTTTATAATATTGCCAAAAGTGTTCCCATAGCAATCTGGGTGTACCCTAAAGAAATAAACAGCTTTTATGATGCAGCAGTCTTATAGTTGCAAATGCTTGTTAATTTCGCAATAGGTGCACTTCTAGAATCTACTGTTTAAATGAATTGCACACCGCTAATGTTTTTCATTCTGCTGAATAAACCCCAAGGTTGGCTCAGATAAAACTGTTTAGGCTGCTATGCCCCCCTTTATGGTTATGTTGTTTCATGGGGGACCTTCAGTTGTGGTCAGATGTTTTCATACACTCATGATGGGCATGAATGTCATAAGTTTGATGCTTTGATTAATTTGATTTTTTTGACCTGCTGCTTTTCCATGGTGCAATGATTGTGCAGCATACATCTTTAATGACAGCTTTAAATTTATTTTGTGTGTTTTTTGTCGAATCCACACAGGTTCAATTCAATTCAATTTTATTTATATAGCGCCAAATCACAACAAAAGTCGCCTCAAGGCGCTTCATAGATACAGAGAAAAACCCAACAATCATATGACCCCCTATGAGCAAGCACTTTGGCGACAGTGGGAAGGAAAAACTCCCTTTTAACAGGAAGAAACCTCCGGCAGAACCAGGCTCAGGGAGGGGCGGCCATCTGCTGCGACCGGTTGGGGTGAGAGAAGGAAGACAGGATAAAAGACATGCTGTGGAAGAGAGACAGAGATTAATAACAGATATGATTCAATGCAGAGAGGTCTGTTAATACATAGTGAGTGAGAAAGGTGACTGGAAAGGAAAAACTCAATGCATCATGGGAATCCCCCGGCAGCCTACATCTATTGCAGCATAACTAAGGGAGGATTCAGGGTCACCTGGTCCAGCCCTAACTATATGCTTTAGCAAAAAGGAAAGTTTTAAGCCTAATCTTAAAAGTAGAGATAGTGTCTGTCTCCCGAATCCAAACTGGAAGCTGGTTCCACAGAAGAGGGGCCTGAAAACTTCAGGTTCACAGGAGTCTGTATACATACAGAGTCTGGAGTATACAAACAGCTCAAGTAATATTTGGTTAAATGCCTCCTAGCAAGCTACACCTTAACCAGATCCTCTTGCTTACCATAAACAGGCTTCTGGCATAATCCAGGCTAGATATCCGGCCACTCTTCTTGGTAGAATTGGCAGGGTTAAATTAAATTGGTTGGTTTTCTGATATTGAACAGGTTTTCAAGCATAGTGCAGAAATGTTCAAGGTTGGGACCATTTCAAAAGTGTAATGTTAACCTGCTTTATCCATTTCAAGACCAGTTCTGATGTGTTTTTGCAATCAATGTCCTGCTGGAACACCCAGTTGTCTTCAAGATTCAACTGTTTCGCTATTGATATGAGGTGAAGCAAAAGACTTTGGATGTAGGCCTGTCATCATGCAACTGATTGTGTGCAATGTACCAGAATCAGTAGTGGCTGGTTCAAACTTGACGGTGTTGATTTTAAAACAGGGCTTTCTTTCTTGGTCAACACCTTCTCAGTTTATGGTGATATAAAACTTGCCTTCACTGTCACAGGGATACTGAAGTTCTAGCACTTTCCACTTCATGGCAGGCTTAAGCCTTAATGGGTCTTGGGTTGTTTCTGAAAATCCTAAATAATTTCCTCTTACCTGAGGATGACTGTTTAGGTCTTGTGAGTTAAGCTCTTTGTAGTTGTTTAGAAATGGCGCCATCAGACTTCTGGAATAGTGGAAAGCCCCAACCTCAACTGTATTGAAAATTTATGCACTATGCTTAAAAGCCTGTTCCACATCAGGAACTCAATCATTTTAACCCTTTAAAACCGGTCAGAGTGGGCACGCTCTGTTTTGCGTAACTATTTTTAAATCCCGATAGCTCTGCAACCACGTAAGCTAGCACAATAATTTTTTTTACATATGAAACCAGAGGAGTTGTACTTACATCTTATGCCATCAGCTTGTCCTCGGTCACAGTTTCCTTCCACATTTAGCTTTGCAAAAACTGCATAAAAAGCGCTTGCAGCAACAAATACATAATATTCCAGAAACACACTTTGCTGATCCGATCAACTGTTAATAACACTTCCTACGTTGGAATAGACGTCAGCGCGAACTTTTGCATGTCCGCCATTACCTGCCTGAAACCGGAAGTGATGTCATTTTCGCGGAAATGTAGTTTTTTTTTTTTTTTTTTACCATCAGGGCCTCATGAGCCTATACTGGTGTTTTTAAAAGTTATGTTTGACTTTATGACTTTCTGTGTCGTTTCTAGGATGCTTAGGACTCATATTGCACTGCTGGAAATAGTTTATTTTGATGCATATGCTGTTTTTTTGCAAATTTGCAGTATAATATTTATTTTCGTTTTTCCTGCAGTGTATAAAAATTGGTGTATTTCAAAAATAAAATTATGAAGACACTCAAAATAAATTTCCTGTGGTGGGAAACTATTTTGTGCAACTTTTTTGTATTTACAGTTTTGAGGGATAAGCCTCTTAAATTTCTCTAACTAGAAATATATGTTAAAAAAGCAAAAACGATTTTCAATTTTTTTGTAGTTTATTGCACTTTTTTGCAATTTTGTAATTACTATGCACTTAATGCATACATATTATTAAAATCTGGGCTATAATGGTTGTATTGATGTATAGCAACTTGAAATGCTCCCAAAAATGGCACTACAGCATGTAAAAATATAATATAAGCTCTGGCGGACTTGGTTCTATGGTAGGTCTTAAAGGGTTAAATAACATGCCAGTTCTGCTAAGAATCAGCCAAAGTTATGTCAGAATCTTGTTGATGGTAACCAAACGTTTGCAGTCTAGGTGTAAATGTAACCAATTATTAGTGTGATTATCTGAATATTTGTGACCCTGCGTGGACCCTGTGGGGAAAATCCAATACAAATTCAAGCTTGTGCACGCAATTCATGGTTTTTAAAAGTCAATAAAGACGTATGACGTACAGTGATTCCACCATGGAAAAAGAACAATTCAAACAAAATCATTAAAAGCTCAAAGTTACCATGACATTCATGTCCATGATGAGGTGATGAAAACTTTTGACCACAACATGAACTATGTATGATGCGTTTGTGTAACACTGAATTACTTGTTACAAACTGGAAAAAAAGAGATACAGTGTGTTAATTAGTGAGACTTAGAGTGCTCTAAAGGATTATAGCTGAGAAGATACCTTGTCCTTCAGTTCCAGTTGGATGCTAAGCATAGGCTTCTCGTTGCACCTACTTATTTTCTATGCAGATTTGACTAATCTCCTTCAAGACAACAACTAACTGTCTGTCTATAAACCTGTGGTCATGGCTTGAAGAAACCTATAGTAAACAACACAATATAGATCCTGGAGTTTTCAAAAAACTTTCTTTTGAAAAGCCTTAAACTTTCTTTCTACCTGACCCTTGCTCTCTTAACCAAAGAGACCTATAATATTAGCAGTCCAAGGAACTGTGCCAACTCTCATTTTCTCTCAGTGTAAACAGTTCGTGTGGAGCATTATGGCTCCTTTTCCCAAGATTTGATGCTTTTGTGATTTGTTGTTTAATGTCTAAGTTAATGCAGTGATTCTTCCTTTCCTACAGTGGAACAAGAACAGATTCAGAAGAGGACCTTCACCAACTGGGTCAATGCTCAGCTGGCAAAGGTGAGGCCTAAATGTGGGAACAGTATGTGTGAAGGATGAACTTACTTTCTACTGTGTGCTGGATACAAGCACACGATAGAAAGAAACCATGCATAAAACTACTACAGCGTGTTGAAGAATATGTCTACTGTAACATGCAAACATAAAATGCTTTCCCAAAACTTTATACACAGTGAGTCCATTGGTCACTCTCACATAATTGGCTTTGTCAGACTAAAAGAAGAAGCAGAAAACATGAAAAGTCCTGAATATTGTTCTCACTAATGACTTTTAAAGATTATGATTCCTTTATGTTAGTATTTGTGTTTTACGTAGTACCATGCAGCTAGTTTTAGTCATGTGCATTTCCTTTGAAAATACATATTTTTCCATACTGCATGGATAATATATGAAGCGCACGTTCCTGACAGCAGAGTGACCTTGTCAGTACTGCACCCTTCCACTGTCATGGAAAGAAAAGCACAAGTAGCAGTGAAATGGCTCACTTTCATTAAACTTTCAGCTTATTCATGACATAGATCCACCATGGACAAACTTAAAACTTTTCAAGGAGGCGAGATGTTATAGGAAAGCTGTCAAAGCACATGCATTGTGTAAAGGTTCTGTCCCCTGACATGACTCAGCAGAGACAGACTCTTTCTGCTTCATAGTGAAGGTCAGCTGTAAATATCACAGTGGAGGACAGTGGAGTGGTGGCTGCATACACAAATATAGCATTAAGGAGCAAGGTTCACAGCACACAGACAGACAGCAACAGACGGCCCACCAAACACACCCACCTAATCCACCCAACCAAAGGTCTGGCATGGTGGGAACTTTGCCAGTAAGCTAAATGGTGGAAATAGTTGTTAATCCTTTTGGGGCTGGTCACATTATACCTCACATTACAACCATGCACATGTGTATCACGTGTGAATAATATTTGGTGCAGAAACTTTTGTGTCCTCCTAGAAATTCAAAAGTGACCTTTTATGCCGGGATCGGAGTACATAATAGAAAGTCAGTTATTAGCAAGTCAATTATGACTTGATCTACATGACACAGGGCATTGGTTTGGGAATGGAAATTAGAATTGTGTATGACATTCAATCAATGTTTACTGTAGCTAGGAAAATACTGCAGCCTGTCAGGTAGTCAGTAATCCATGAAATCCTGGATGTTTTTATTGACATTGTTGTCAGTAAACACAGTTGTACAGTTTATTGTGTGTTGTTATATCACATTCATACTGAACACTGTCACACAATTTAGAACATAACATTATCTCACTTTCCTAAACGTGTTGCCAGTGTTCTCACAGAATGTGGATCTGCACATCTGGAACGTACTGACAGTGCTTGACTTATTTTTAATGTTAAAGCCTTTAACGCACAATACCCCATAATGACAAAGTAAAAACGTTTGCTTAAAATTATTGCAATTAAAAAACAAACAAACAAACAAACAAAACAAACAACCATAGCATGTACATAAGTATTCATAGCTTTGCCGTGACGCTCTAAATTGACCTTAGATGCATCCTGCTTCCACTGATTATCTGTCAGATGTTTCTACAACTTGATTGGAGTCCACGTGTGGTAAATGCAGTTGATGAAGTCAGTGGACATGATTTAGAATGCATGACAGTGCATGTCAAAATACGAACCAAGCCCTGAAGTTCAAGGAATTCTCTATAGTTCTCCCAGACAGGATTGTATTGAGCCACAGATCTGGGGAAGAGCACAGAAAAATTTCGGCAGCACTGAAGGTTCCAGTGAGCACAGTGGGCTCCAAGTTTGGAACCACCAAACCATGAGAAACAAAATTCTGTGGTCTAATGAAATAAAAAATGAGCTAACTGGCCTGAATGCCAAACGTCATGTCTGGAGGAAACCAGTCAGCACTCATCACCTGACCAATACCATTCCTACAGTCAAACATGGTGGTGGACCCATCATACTGTTGGGATGTTGTTTGGAGCTGGAACTAGAACCCCAGTCAGGGTTGAGGGAAGGATGAATGAAGAAATGTGCAGAGACATCCTAGCTCATAACCTGCTCCAGAGCGCTCTGGACCTCAGACTGTGGCAAAAGTTCTTCCAACAGGACAGCGACCCTAAGCACATAAGCCAAGATGTCAAAGGAGTGGCTTTGGGAATCTCTGTGAATGAACTTGAGTGCCCCATCAAGAATCCGGATCTAACCCCTTCTTTGGTTTTTATTTTTAATACCTTTGCAAGAATTTAAAACAAACTCTCTTTGTCACTATGAAGTGTTCTGTACAATTTCAAGGTGAAAAATGAATTTCTTACAGTTAGAAGACTGGAACATGAAAAAATGTGGAATGCTGTGAATACTTGCCAGATCCACTGTTGCTATTAATGCCATTCATTGTTTCTTTATTAAACCTGTTAAGTGTATCTGTAAGATTTTATCAATGATAATGCCCATGACTATGACTATGCAAATACAGTGCACATCATTATCTAGAGAAATGTACCCATGCTCAAAAAGGTCGGCTTCTGGGAAATCAACAAACAGCTGTCTTTTCTTTAAACTTTAACTAATTTGTTTGGCCTCGAAAACTGCGTCATACTATAAAGTCATAGCTCTAGTTATAGTCACGCAAAACTACGAAACTGGTCTCCACCAGTTATATGTGTTATCTGCACATGTCACTGCCCATTTTGTATATTTATGTACTTTATCAGAAAACATTTTACATAATTTCTGAGAAGCATCATCCCTGAAATAATTTCCAAATTCCTGTGATTTCTGTGTTACCAACATATTTTCATACATAACTTGAGTAACTGAGTAACTGTTTTTATGTATTTGTCTACACACACACACACACACACACACACACATATATATATATATATATATATATATATATATACAGTGGGGCAAAAAAGTATTTAGTCAGCCACCGATTGTGCAAGTTCCCCCACTTAAAATGATGACAGAGGTCAGTAATTTGCACCAGAGGTACACTTCAACTGTGAGAGACAGAATGTGAAAAAAAAATCCATGAATTCAATTGGTAGGATTTGTAAAGAATTTATTCGTAAATCAGGGTGGAAAATAAGTATTTGGTCACCTCAAACAAGGAAAATCCCTGGCTCTCACAGACCTGTAACGTCTTCTGTAAGAAGCTTTTCTGTCCCCCACTCGTTACCTGTATGAATGGCACCTGTTTGACCTCATCATCTGTATAAAAGACACCTGTCCACAGCCTCAACCAGTCAGACTCCAAACTCCGCCATGGCCAAGACCAAAGAGCTTTCGAAGGACACCAGGAAAAGAATTGTAGACCTGCACCAGACTGGGAAGAGTGAATCTACAATAGGCAAGCAGCTTGGTGTGAAAAAATCAACTGTGGGAGCAATCATCAGAAAATGGAAGACATACAAGACCACTGATAATCTCCCTCGATCTGGGGCTCCACGCAAGATCTCATCCCGTGGGGTCAAAATGATCATGAGAACGGTGAGCAAAGATCCCAGAACCACACGGGGGGACCTGGTGAATGACCTGCAGAGAGCTGGGACCAAAGTAACAAAGGTCACCATCAGTAACACACTACAACGGCAGGGAATCAAATCCCGCAGTGCCAGACGTGTTCTGCTGCTGAAGCCAGTGCATGTCCAGGCCCGTCTGAAGTTTGCCAGAGAGCACATGGATGATACAGCAGAGGATTGGGAGAATGTCATGTGGTCAGATGAAACCAAAGTAGAACTTTTTGGTATAAACTCAACTCGTCGTGTTTGGAGGAAGAAGAATACTGAGTTGCATCCCAAGAACACCATACCTACTGTGAAGCATGGGGGTGGAAACATCATGCTATGGTGCTGTTTTTCTGCCAAGGGGACAGGACGACTGATCCGTGTTAAGGACAGAATGAATGGGGCCAAGTATCGTGAGATTTTGAGCCAAAACCTCCTTCCATCAGTGAGAACTTTGAAGATGAAACGAGGCTGGGTCTTCCAACATGACAATGATCCAAAACACACCGCCCGGGCAACAAAGGAGTGGCTCCGTAAGAAGCATTTGAAAGTCCTGGAGTGGCCTAGCCAGTCTCCAGACCTCAACCCCATAGAAAATCTGTGGCGGGAGTTGAAAGTCCGTGTTGCTCGGCGACAGCCCCAAAACATCACTGCTCTTGAGAAGATCTGCATGGAGGAATGGGCCAAAATACCAGCTACTGTGTGTGCAAACCTGGTAAAGACCTATAGTAAACGTTTGACCTCTGTTATTGCCAACAAAGGTTATGTTACAAAGTATTGAGTTGTATTTTTGTTATTGACCAAATACTTATTTTCCACCCTGATTTACGAATAAATTCTTTACAAATCCTACCATGTGAATTCATGGATTTTTTTTTCACATTCTGTCTCTCACAGTTGAAGTGTACCCCTGGTGCAAATTACTGACCTCTGTCATCATTTTAAGTGGGGGAACTTGCACAATCGGTGGCTGACTAAATACTTTTTTGCCCCACTGTATATATATATATATATATATATATATAAGTAAGTAAGTAAGTAAACTTTATTTGTTAAGCGCTTTTCACAGACAGACAATCACAAAGCGCTGTACACAAATATTAAAATAAACAGTAAAATCAATAAACATTATATACAATGTAAAAGATCAAATGTAAATAATGTAAAAATATAAAATATGTAGATCAACAAAAGGCTTGTTTGAACAGAAGAGTTTTTAACTGTTTTTTGAAAGAATCCACAGAGTCAAGCAAACGTAATTGTAGTGGTAAACTGTTCCACAGCCTTGGTGCAACAGACTGAAAGGCTCTGTCCCCTTTTGTCTTCAGTCGTGTACGGGGAACAACTAAGAGACTCTGAGTCTGTGAGCGGAGATGACGAGCAGCAGTGTATTTTATAAGAAGCTTGGATAAGTAATCTGGAGTCTGGCCATTTAGTGCTCTGTATGTTAAAACAAGAATTTTAAAGTGAATTCTAAACTCTATCGGGAGCCAATGTAAAGAATATAAGATGGGAGTAATGTGAACACGCTTGGTAGAGCGAGTCAGTAGTCTGGCTGCTGCGTTTTGTATAGATTGGAGGCGAGAAAGAGATGATTTATCCAAGCTAGTAAACAGGGAATTACAGTAGTCTAAGCGTGATGACACAAAAGCATGAATGAGTTTTTCCAATTCAGCTGAGGAAACCATGTGTCGCAGTTTAGATATGTTTCTTAGATGATAGACACAGGAACGAGACAAAGATTTTACATGAGAGTCAAGGCCCAGAGAAGAGTCAAATATTACACCGAGATTTCGAATATTTGACTTGACAGATGGACAGAAAGAGGCAAGAACCTGACTGATTTTAGAATGTAGCTCAGGAGGAGCTATGATCATGGTCTCGGTCTTGTTAGTATTTAGAACAAGGTAGTTGCTTGAAAGCCAATCAAAAACCTGGGTTAAGCACTGGACTAGGGTGGACAGCCTATCCAGCTGATGAGGCTTAAAGGACACATGGAGCTGAATGTCATCAGCATAAAAATGATAAGACAAGTCGCTAAAAGATTGAATGATACCAGCTAAAGGAAGCATATAAAAAGAAAATAGTAATGGACCTAAAACTGAGCCCTGTGGGACACCACAGGTCAGGGCAGCAGTGTTAGAGGAGAACCTGTCAGTCCTAACAGAAAAGGTCCTGTCTGATAAATATGAAGAAAACCAGTCCAGGGCAGAGCCAGATACACCAGCCAAAACCTTGAGCCTGTTAAGTAGGATTTTGTGGTCGATGGTGTCAAAGGCAGCGCTGAGATCAAGCAAAATGATCACAGAACAGTTCCCTGCGTCAGATGCCATTAATAGATCATTATAGACTCTTAAGAGAGCGGTCTCTGTAGAGTGCTGCTTTTGAAAGCCAGACTGAAAAGGGTCAAGAATGTGTAATTTACATAATACAGGCCTGAACTGATTTTCAACAATTTTTTCAAGTACTTTACTTACAAATGGCAATTTTGAAATAGATCGGTAATTACTAGCAGAGCTAGGATCAAGATTCTGTTTTTTTAACAGAGGAGTTACCTCAGCATGTTTAAAATAAGATGGAACACAGCCTTGCCTCAGTGAACTGTTGATGATGGATAGTAATGTAGGACCAATGCTGGTGATAGACCCAGACAGGAGAGAGGGAGGTAATATATCTAAGGAGCATGATGAGGATTTCATTTTACCTAAAACTATAATTAAGTCATTTAGTGTGATTGGAGAAAAGGAGGTAAATGATCCAAGACAGCAAGGGGTATCTTCATAAGGGGAGGCATTTGAGGAAATTTTGGATTTCAAGTCCATCACCTTATTTACAAAGTAATTAAGGAAAGTATTACAATCTTCATCAGAAAGCAACAGAGCATGCTGGGTTGGAGGAGAAACAATACTGTTGATGGTATCAAAAAGAATTCTTGAATTATTTTTGTGATGATTTATAAGATTATTGAAGTAAGAGGATCTGGCCTCTTTGACTGATTCATTATATAGGTAAAGTAGTTCTTTGAAGTGATCACGATGGACAGTCAGACCGGCTATATATATATATATATATATATATATATATATATATATATAGCTCATGCATCTAAAATAAAATACTAGAAATATATTATTTCTATTTGCTGATTTTGCTCACATAGGTTGTAGTCAAAATAAGAGGTGATTTGGAAGATACTTGGCTAGAAACTTGCTGTAAAATAACATAAACAAAATGTATATTTGTGACAGAGGAGGCCACCGTGCATGGTTGTAGATCTGTTCAATGATTTCCGTGATGGCTCCAAACTGCTGGACCTGCTGGAGGTGATGAGTGGCTTGCACATCGTAAGTCCAGTTTTACCTTAATGTTTAATGCTTTCCAACCAACAGCTAAGAACTTTTGTGATCTGAGTGATTCACCTTTTTGTGGTTTTCAGAGTCGGGAGAGAGGCAGGGGAATGTTTCAGCACAGGAGCAACATCGAGAAGGCTCTCTCCTTTCTTAAGAAGAAATCGGTAAACAAACTTTTAAAGGGGCTAAATATTAGCACCAACTTTATTCGGAAAACTGTATTGTTGGTATTGAACAAAAGTAAATTAAAGATTTTTTTCCCATCAGACTTTCATGTTTAGATTTTGATTCTAATATCTTTGAAAAACTCTAAACTGTTTTCCTTCTCCCCAGATAAAGCTAGTTAACATACACATTCCTGACATTATTGATGGAAAACCATCCATCATCCTGGGCCTTATATGGACTATCATTCTTCAGTATCATGTAAGATTGTTTTTCTTCCCCTTTTTTGTTGTTGTCCATTTTGTTGTGCATTGCTTATTACTTTGGTTTTGATGATTTTTATTCCAGTTTTTTTTCCTTTTTAAAAAATTGCACATAGAGATGGTCGTCAGACTTCTGTTCAGATGTTTTCTCTTTTATCTTGTGCTTTACCTTTAATGCTCACGAGAGTTTTTATTTCCTCATGCTAAATGCCAAATGTAAATCTATCGTGTAAAACTCAAACTGGCGTTTGGTTATTTTAGATCGAAGAGCTGGCAAGCTCTCTCACCTTTGACTCCCGTCAGTCCTCTATGGAGTCTTTGGCCAGTCTTGACACCTTCTCAAGCCACTCGACTAGCAGCAGTCCAGTTCCTCCCAGAGGCTCACCACTACATCATCGTTTTAGAGTCTCTGCCAAGAAAGCACTGTTGCTGTGGGTCCGGGAGCAGTGCCACAAGTAAGCACTTGATCAAGAGAATGGTAATATTTGGCAAACAGGCGTCTTAATGTATTTTGCAGCGTTTTTAGAATAGAATACCCCTTTATTGTCACCGTACATGTGTAGTGAAATTATGGGTTACACTGATATAATTCAATTTGAATCAGTTTTATTTATACAACGCTAAATCACAACAAGAGTTGCCTCAAGGCGCTTTATATTGTAAGGTAGACCCTACAATAATAGACAGAGAGAAAAACCTAACAATCATATGACCCCCTAAGAGCAAGCACTTTGGTGACAGTGGGAAGGAAAAACTCCCTTTTAACAGGAAGAAACCTCCAGCAGAACCAGGCTCAGAGAGGGGCGGGGCCATCTGCCACGACCGGTTGGGGTGAGAGAAGGAAGACAGGACAAATATGTCTGTGAAGGTTCTCAGTAATCTAGCTCATCGTAGTCAAAGGAGCTTGCAAAGAAAAGATACTCCCACTAGGTTTATATCTGGGACTCTCCACCATTTGACCTTAGAACTGAAGAAGCTTCTCGGATGAGAGGTGAAACGTCTTCAAGCAACTTAAAGAAGTCCAGACGCTTTTCTTTGCAAGCTCCTATGAAGACAGGACAAAGACATGCCGTGGAATTGAGCCAGAGATTAATAAGAGGTATGATTCAGTGCAGAAAGGTCTACTAACACAATAGAGTCACATATATTGGTAGATCATAGCCCCTTGTCATCTGTGAGCCAAGTGTATGATGTGTGAGTGATGTATTCTCATTTGGGAATTATTACTCATTTCCAGGTCTGGGCTGACGACCAAATCCAGATCAGGACTTTACTATGTGAAGAGTGGGACATTGATTCTTTGTTACATATCCAGTCTCTATATTTATTTATAAATGCTCAAAATATTACAGAATCCTGGTGCTTTTGCCTTGAAAGAGCGATGGCTGTGTAACAGCATAAAGACTGCATGAAAAAACTGAACACATTTACTGTATATGTATATTTTATACATTAAAGTCCTCCTTGACCCAGTACTGTGGGTTCCATACACGAAGACTAAGACAGAAGGAGTCACATAGGACTGGAGATGATGAATAATATCAATGTAAATACATTTTCACACATTTTTATTGTAAATAGGTCGTAAATATGTATTTTTTTTTTAAACACATTTCTTGTATAAAAATGTATTTTCTGATCTTTGGTTGCAGTTTATCTTTTAATCTGTTTCTTGTTTGACAAAGATTTGATCTTTTGTTACTTTGCTGAACTTGAACTGCTGAACTTGAACTCGTGCCAGTCTGTACTTTATGACATGGAAGTATTATGAAGTGCATTTATTACAATAGTAATAAAATAATTTCTTTCCTTCAGAGCTGGCTGCTCAGTAAACGTAAAAGACTTCAAGGCTAGCTGGAGGAGTGGAGTGGTTTTCCTGGCTATCCTGTATGCTCTGCGGCCTGACCTGGTGGACCTATCCAAGGCCAGAACGAGAAGCAACAAACAGAACCTGGAGGAAGCCTTCCGTATTGCAGAGAAAGAGCTGAGGATCCCCCGACTGCTGGAGCCTGATGGTGAGGGGCAGAACTCGATTAGTTCAAAATGCACTTTATGACAACAGATACGAGATGGCAACAAGAGTGCTACTTATAGAACACACTTATACAAGCACATTCTCCTATGCATTCAGTGCTTTGTTGTGTGTCTTTAAGCACTTTCTATCACTCGTTACTTTTCTTAAAAGTAACAAAAATACGTTACTCCCCAGAGAAAGTAATTCGTTACGCTACTTTTAACTATTTTGTTACTTTACTTTTGCCTTAGTCAGTAAATTGACCTGAAATCTGCACATAATTACCAGCAAACAGCATATAAACCTATAGGCTACCAACACAAATCCTAATGAAGACACACAAACGTTCTTTCTTTTAGTCTTTAAATATAAACAGAAAACTGACAACACAAAGCAAAGATGAATCCCAGTCCGAGGGAAACCGTACTGATTCTGCTGTAGAAACAGAAGCCTGACTGCTGATCACTGTCTTTGTCAGCTGTTGAAATTCGGGGTCCGGCCTGTTGGCTGGGGTCAGCATGTGCTCAGCTTTAACATTATTCTGGGTTTTTGACAATGAAGGTATTATTGTAAGGTCTTTACCTTACAATATAAAATGCCTTGAAATGACTGTTGTTGTGATTTGGCACTATATAAATAAAATGCTGGCTACGTATGATAGTTTTGTTCTGGCGAATCAGTTTGTAACTGATGAACCTTTTAACACAGGCGGTGACACAATCATAGCTATAATGTAATTACTGAATTCAGCACAGTTATGCACTACGCTACAACATTACTGAAAAATGTAATGGGATTACATTAAGCCATTGCATTGGGACGCATTACACCCGACAGTTGTAATAAGTTGCTAAACCAAAAAAGTTTAATTGCATTTTTACGTTACTTATAACAATACATTTTTTTATAATTATTGTGATTTTCTAAGTTTGTTAAAAACAACAACCCAGAACTCCAAGTATGGGAAAATATCCAGTACTGATTGCTCAATGATGGTTTTATCATCAGTAGTGACCAGAGATGGGCAGTAACGCGTAACGCGTTACTGTAATCCGATTACTTTTTTCAAGTAACGAGTAAAGTAAGGGATTACTATTGCAAAAACGGTAATTAGATTACCGTTACTTTCCCGTAGGAACGCTGCGTTACTGCGTTACTAAAACCGTGATTTTTTGCGAGAATGTCTCATGACAGTGACGTAAGCGAGTGCGACGTTTGTGACAACAGCTGTGTGTAGATCAACAATGGATCATATATGAGTGTGGGAGAGAGTATGAGCGTGCAGCGTTTAAAGCGTGGAAGTACTGACCTTACTTTGAGTTTGATTCCATAAAAAGTGACAAAAACATTAGTGTCCGTTGTGCGTGGGAAGAAAACTTCTTTTTACAGCGAAAAAACCCCTAAACTTCCAAACAAGCACCGAGTAGCTATGAGGTAATGGGAAACTCACAGAGAAACTCGCGGATTCTTCCACTGACCGCTGCGGCACACCTGCACAAGCGTAACCCTCCGCCTACAGCACTCCTGCTTTACAGGTGAAAATAGAGCAACAGGACCGCTAGTCTTTCACTTTATTTATTTTCTGCTGTGTTTTACTTGCATCTATTTGAAAGAGTGAGTGTAAACACAAAAAAATATTTTATTTTATGTGCTGGAATGTGCAGAAAATAGGTTTAAATATTAAACTAATTTCTTCCAGTCAGAGAATGTTGCATATAATAAAAATTTTGCTTGATGCATAAAGTTAAAAGATTAAAACTAATAAAACAAGTTTTAAAAAGAGACTTTTCCATTTGATTACATTTTATATGATGGGTTATGCAGAAAAAGTAGAATTGGGCTGAAAGATCTATCACTTTATCACCTATTCAGGTTGTAAATCGTGTTTTTAAAAAGTAACTAAGTAACTAAGTAACTAAGTAATTAATTACTTTTGAAAATAAGTAATCAGTAAAGTAACGGGATTACTTTTTTGGGGAAGTAATCAGTAATTAGTTACTGATTACTTTTTTCAAGTAACTTGACCAACACTAGTAGTGACACACACACTTTGGCAGTGTGTTGCACACTTTCTTAGGATTTCTTAATCAGTTTTATAGGAAAGCTATGCTTTTTCCCTTTGGGTCACTCAATTGCTTATTTCTCTGCTCCTTTTCGCCTGCTACACACACTCTTTTCATGATCAGATTTATTAAATATTTTTCTCACACAGATATCTAGCAGCAAAGATTGTGTTGCTGTTTACAGGTTTGCAACTGCATGCAGAGTGTAGCCATACCCAGTTTGCCTAAAGGCAAGATGATCTGACGGTCTGCTGACTCACTTGCTGCTTGTTTGCTTCAGCCTTACATAAAACCCTCGTTTGTTTCATCTGCTCTGCCTGTTACTTTAATAGCAGACTTTCATGTTTCTAAGACAGAAGAGTTACACCTCCATTCCTCAGCTTCCAGTATTAAACTCCACCTGCTTCAAGAACACACTCAGATGTTAGTCTAAACAAGTAGTGTTGCAATGTGGAGCTGATCATGGAGGACTCTGATGTTGATGCAGATGTGGACGTTCGGGACCCCGATGAGAAGTCCATCATGACTTATGTGGCTCAGTTCCTTCAGTACTCCAGGGACCTGCCAGTGCCAGAAGAAGAAATGCAGGTCTGTATGAGTTTATTATATTCGACACAGAGCATCAGGTTACGCTGCAGAAACATTTGCAGAAAAGTTGTTAGTGTAGTCCTTAAGTCTAAGAATCAGTTCAGGTAGAGTTTAGACTTCTCCTTTACTAATCTAGTCCTACTTTTGTGTGCCAAGTCAACATGCGGTAATGCTGATCTCAATCTAAACCAGTGGTGCAGAATACACTCTATATATATATTTTAAATATATATTTGAATTGCATTATAACTGCATTAGTTCAGCGCAAAGCAAGCCCAAACTACACCTATCTTTAAGTATAGAATGCAAATAAGTAAAAGTTTACATGTAGTGTTTATTTCAACAAAACTGGGTATTTTAAATCCCAGATATCTAAACCTAGATCTAAGTCTAAATCAGGCTTGTGTGCTCTTTTTCTTTGGCAGCTGTTCAAAATAATCGGTGCAGTTAAAGTTTTTCCTTATTTGTGGACATAATTACAGACATGTTCAAACAGTAATCTGCTCATCAGTGGCTCGTTCCCCTTGTTCAGCTTGTGTGTTTTCCATTCAAACAATTAATGTATTGTTCTGAATGGCACACTATCATGTGCTCATCTATGATACCACTCTGCCACCTTATGCCCTGCAAACGCTGCTACAGAATGTAACTCTTATATATCTGTTCATGTTTCATTCCATGCTTTATTGTAAATCAGCCAGAACACACATGGTTATAGCACAGTTATAACTGTTAAGAATAAATAAGACTTTCTGTTCTTCTTACACTGAAATCAAATATCGTGTGTGCATTCAGCTGTATGCTAAATGTATTTGATGTGTTTGAGAAGACCACTTCTCTCTTGTCTTTTCCCTTCTCTCCTCGTATTTCCTCTCCTTTCCCCTTCCCCTTTTCCTTCTTAGACACAATATTTGACTCCTTCTAAAAGTCCTTCTCCTGTCAACCTGCCTATCCACTACACCCCTGCTATTTCTGCTTCACCTCTCCGCCAGGTACACCCAATCATCACAACCAATCATCACAGCACAATGTTAATTAGCTGCACAATTCCTTTGCAGTACCCGCAAGTAACGATGGATTTTATTGCTGATGTTTATATCTAGTAACGACACGTTGGGGAGTTGTTTATTCTGAGGATGATTAACCCACTGCTGTTTAAAACTAAGCTGCTCCGAGCCAAAATTGCCTTCGAATCACATGGTGGTTAAAGGCAGGACTGATCATGCAACGCTGAACGAGTTCGCCCTGTTCTCTGGGAAAGGATCCAAAGCCACAGCAAGGGTGTTTTTCTCTTGCCTCCCATGAGAAGAATAAAGCGCTCATGGGGTGGTGCAGCAGGACTGGAATCGCCTCACGATAGATCAGATAAAATACCTGTCAGCTTTGGTTTCTGACAGGATATCACCACGTTAAAGTGTAGCTGCTGTAGACATTTGACATCTTAAGATATTTTTGTGTTTTGCTTTTTGATTCTGCTGTGGGAGTGGGAGATTGTAGGAATATGAGTGAGTTCGTTTGTTGGAATTTCACAAAAAAAGCTGAAAATGCATTAAAAATACTAAACTTTAAGAGTATATAAGTGAAACAAATCAAATTTAGCAGTACTACACTATGTTCCCTAGACAGTACATACCACAGGATCTGCATGACAGAATGGTGATCTGCTTTTACAGGAGAAGAGGTGATCAGTAAAGGTGGCGGCCTCCTTCAAAGTGACATGTTGCTATATTCTTATCAATTTTCAAAGAACAACCAAGGAGTCAAAACAAACTTATGTATGTGCGCTGCTTAAAATCAACTTAGTTAGCGCTATCATTCAGCTTTCTGTAACGTGTCTGGTGATTGGTGTTGCTTTTTACTTTACATTACACTCACATTATGCGTGCTTACATCACGTAAAACTTACTTCTGGAATCCTTTGATCATCTTCACCCACTCAATTTTTATTGTGTCTTTCCAGGTGACACCTGACCGTAAGGCACAGGAAATGACATGCTGGCTGGTTCAGGCCTATGATGAGCTGCTGGAGGGATGGGACTCCACAGAAGGAGAAAGCTACCCAGAAAGATATAATGTATGTTTCTAGCAAGAGCTCATCAGGATGTGTTGCATTTTTAAGTATCAGTGCACAAATTAGGTAAATGTCTGGCACATTCAGAGGCCCCGGTATTATTTTAACAGGCCTGTGATGTAATTACAGGCACAATAAGCACTGTCTGTTTAACACAGATCTTATTTAAAACTGAATTTGGTTAATAAAACATTTAATTCTTCCTCCCAACAACCTGATCCTGTTTTGCACAACAGTGTTAAGCTGTTGTAATTTTTTTCTCTCTCTTTAGTTCTCCCCCTGAAGGGAAGGAGTATGCTATCAGATAAACAAACGAAACAAACTGTGAACACAGGCTAGTGTTCACATTTTTCAAGAATCATTTTCAAATTTTGTGCTGATTTTCTTTTGGTGAAAATTGGGTCAGGGTCCTGATCATTCCTAAGCATTTGACTTTAACCTTCATTGTTAGCGCCCAAGAGCATAGTTGAGATTCAACTTCACTTTCAAGAAACCATATTGATCTAATATATCAGATGGAGAGAGTTATACAACACACTTTTTATTTTTTCATTACAATGCCCTACACTGTCACAGTAGCACCGTAATAGGCTGACATCATCATATTGTAATAAAATTATGAAACGTCTAAATTTTGGCACAGCCTTTAACGTTATAAACTGACTTCACGTTATAAATTTGTCACTAAAAAAGTATTTTCCTTCCCTCAGGTATTTCAGACCTTTCTGGTGTCCTTTAATGAGCAACGACGGCCCATCATGCCTTTGTTGACGGCCATGAGACGAACCCCAAAACTGAGCGATGAGCAACGGACTCTCAGAGAGGCGTGGGATGCTCTCACAGAAAAGGTTAGTTTTAGTTATTTTTTAATCAGACTAGAGAACCTTATAAATGTATAAATATGGTCTATAGTCATAATACTGTACTGTACTAATATAACACTACAGCGCCATAGCAACACAGACTCTTAAACACCCTAATCTGTTACATTACGGCTGATATGTTATATTTGTCTGTAAATGCTTGTATATTGGTACATATTTGTGTATTTGTTCACTGCAATTTAAAGACATTTACTTTACTTGTGACTTCCTTTTCTCTGTGTGTTCATCTAGCTCCGTGAGTACAAAGTTGCTTTAGATATGAGTCTTCCAGCCCCCTTGGACATAGTCGCCCGCTGGCTTTTGAGAACAGAGGAGGCTTTGGCTGAGGAAGATGGCAACCCTCAAGACCACGGCCGTGCTGCTGATGAAGCGAGGGAGAAACACGAGCTGCTCAAAGTAATCATTTCCAACTTTAAGATGTACTGGGAAACAATGTTGCTGATCTTAGCAGAAACTGGTTTCTCCGGCTCTTTGTAGACAGTGAAATGTAAATGTTTGCAAGCATATAAATATATATGTGCATGCTGTCTCTGCTCGTTGTTGCTGTAGGCTTGCCTGGAGGAGATGCCACAGCACGTGAAGACCTTCCAGTCCTTCCAGAACATAGATGAGTACGGAAACATGATGATTCCTACTGACAAGATGGATGAGCTCAAGAGGAGGTGAGGGTACTTTCTCCAGTGGCCTGTGTAATGTATGCATGCACAAACTGGATAGACTTTTGAAGAGTATATGAATGAATTTCTTAGTTTAAGCTGAAAGTCATAGAAGGACTTGTGCTGTCCTGACCTGGGACTGGATGTAATCAAGATCACTGCTTAAACTGAGAAAAGCATCTTATAAAGTGATAATTTACTTCCTGAAGTTGATGTGGTTTTATTTTTTAGTTTCTATTTAACGTTCTGTCGGCATCTTCATCAGATTTACCAGCGTCAGAGTGACTGCCAAGTATCATGGGATCAAGCTAGAGTACAGAGAGCATCGCCACACTGTTTTGGATCTGTTGGGGCAGATCAGGACCAAGCTTCGTGTCTGGAAGAGACCTTATATCTCCTCAGAGGCAGTCAGGGTGTTGCTGCAAGAGTGGCATGTGAGTAATCTTTGTTTAGTCTTTGGATTTTCAACAAAACACAATTTAATACTTGGGGTGTGTCAATGCTTCTTAGCATCTTTTTGTTCTTTCTTTGTATATATATGTATATGTTTATCTGAGCAGTACAGTAATTTCTGTTGTTGGAGTTACTAATCTTTCTTGGGGTATAATTATAAATTTGGTCAATATCTATATATCTATGTAAGGCCACATAATATGCATTTTATCTAAAGGCTAGCAGGGGGCGCCTTCTGTGTTTGCAAACAATGGAGGTTCATAGGAAAATGGTCCTTGATACATATGCTCTACAACCTCGGTAAATACTCCAGTTGTGATCTCAAGTGGTAGTTTGAAGTCATAATGAGTACTGTTACAAAATCAGTTTTACCCCGGTTCTTTTTATTCCTCGAGCATCCAGAGACGGCACCGGACTCAGTAGTCATTTTTACAAAACTTTATTCATCTTTATTCATCTTCATTTATCCTCATTTAAGCATGCATCTTCTAGAAGGGAAGACTTGCCAGGCCGGTGCCCCTCTGCAAAATCTTCACTCCTTTGTCTGTGAAACACAGTTTTGTAGGGGCGACCCTATCATAAAACCCCCCACGGTGTGCTGCAAACTCTGTGTCTGTGTCTATGTTACGAGCACGTGAATGCCTACATGTGCACGTTCCCGCGTGTCTATGTGAGTTCTCGTGAGTGACTGTGTACGCATACCTGTGTGTATGTGTGTGCACGTGAGTGAGTGTGCGTGACAGTTAAAACACTGTGGGTGTAGGTGACTCCCTAGAGGTCATAAAACCCATCTTCCTTCCAGACCACAGTTATCCAGTTACAGATATCCTCTGGGGAATTTCCACTCAACATTAACTCCCCTTTGTCTTACTTTCACAGTCTAACTGGGGAGGGTCTCCTAAACTCTACTCCTAAGTTCATGACACAATCAGGCCTTTATTACATTGAGGGCAGTGTCAGTGTCTCTACAATAATTCTAGATTCTATGTTAACCCATTTCTCAACTCTAAAGAAGGCTACACAAAATTCTACATTCTATGTTAACACATTTCTAAACTCTATATCAGCTAAACATTTCTACAGTACTATACTATATTCATAAATTATGGTAGGGTGTGTTTTATTGCAGGCCTAGCTTGTGATTCGCAAATCACTACTGAACATGGTATGTGCCCATCGGTGTCTCAAATTTGGTTTTGACATGTCAAGATAGCATCAGGGAAAATTCTCATCTCAAGGCCTGACATTGGAACTTTGGAAACCAATGGATGTGTCATGTTGGGTGTGTCCTTCTTGTATATACAGTCTGTGATATACAGTGAAGATGTCCAAAATGGGCTATTGTAAATGTTTTTTTTATCAGGGTTTTCCCTCTGGTTCTAGTGGTGAATTTTATTCAGAGTTTTTATCTAACTTCTTCACTAGTTTATCCAAAAATGTTCCTTCTACTGTGTAAAGGGCATGGATGTTAGTGTTGACTGACAGTTTTCATTTGTATTCATTTTTTTAAACTCAGGAACTCGTATACACACAAGAGCTGCCTTCCATGTTGGAAACGGCTATTCGTAAGCTGAAGCAGATTTCTGAGAAATATTCAAACAAATCTGCCCTTGGTAAGTACTGTGATACTCTGTAACAGATATTTTGTATTTCTTCATTTATATTAATGTTTTTGATTCCCCATTAGAGTAAAAGTGTATTATTTTATTTCATATTATTTCTTTGCTCCATAGCTTCAGATTATCAGCATGCCAGTCAGCAGGTGAAGCAGCTGGAGGAGGACACTGCTGTTGTTTTAGAGGACGTGACCACAGTGAAAAGCACAATGGGACGGGTTCTGTCAGCCTGGGACTCGTACAGCGACTCCCTTAGTTCCCTGCAGGCTTGGCTTGAACAGTGCTCTGCAACACACAGCCACAGACCTGAGGTATGATTAACTCATTAAAGTATTATAACTGTATTGCTCAACGATAATAAATATGTCATAAACAAGCTTGTATAACATGCTTTGTAATAGGGGATCAGTCTGTTATGACTTGGAATAACAAGTAAAAAGTCTGCAATAATAACATCTAAATAAAATAATATCTACATTATCCTTATAGATGATATATTTCATTTTATTTACAAACATTTCTATTAAGCTGACCTCCGCATCCATGGCTGAGTGGGGATCTCGTCAGGCCCACCTGAATGAGGTGGGGAACTTCCTGATTGAGTCAACAGATCCTCAGACCAGCAGGAGCCTGGCAGAGGAGCTTCGAAAAGTCAACATGCAGTGGGCTGAGTTTGTCAAGAAAAACACTTTGGTGAGTCAAAGATCAAGGAAAACCCGATTTGTGTGCTTAGATTCTAAAACACCTTTATGGCAAAGAATTTGGAAATGTTTGAAGACTAAATCACACAAGTTTTTTGTTAGAGAATTAATCAGAATATTTTCCTGACATGAATTTACTTAAAATTATTTTTTTTGATAAAGTACCCACCATATGGCACTCTAAAATCAACTTTTTATCTGTGCTTTTATTTTTTACAGAGGGTGTTTTTATCTGAGGGTATAGCTTTGTTCTTCTAAAGCGTTGGCCTAGTTCTTTTTATTTGGCATTATACGACTAGAGGCAGCAGTGATTGTAGCAGCCTAATGTCTCATGCGTTTGGAATTTAAATGTGATTGTTCTATTGAAACAATGATCCCTAGGGAGTGACTCAAAGTTTAAAAACAGTGCTCCACCTTTACCTATTGTATGCAAGTAGCTGGACTTGTAGTCTTTGAGTACAGTGCAATGTCATTCTTATATCTGGAGTTGCACGTTGAACAAGTGTTGTCCTTTTCATAAAGTTCTTGTTTACTGTATGTTAATCTACTGTGGACACAACACAGTTTGAAGTTTCCATCTCTTTTCACTTATGTTAATTTCATAATTACACAGTAGATTAACATACAGTAAACAAGAACTTTATGAAATTCTGCTGCTAATGTTTACATCATTGAATTATTAATAAATTATCTTTGTTATTTAACATGTTTATTTGTGTTTTTTCCAGGAAAACATTGGTGAGCCAATGGAAGTTACCCATGTAAACCCAGAGGAAATCAGAGCTTTGATCAGAGAGGGCACACTGATTCTCAAAGAGCCTCTGGATGTTATGGCGGGTCCTTTACGCACCTACAGGAAAAGATTACAGGTAGGACCAACGGCATCACTAGCAAGTCATTGCACTTTTTCAGCTCTAACGATTATTTTGATTTAAATGACCAAATTAAATCTTTCTAAATTATTGCTCAATTTCTGCTCTTCAGTTTATAATGAGGAAGATTAAAGACGTGGATCTGGATGCTTTGGCTTCTGTCCCAGAATGCCCAGCAGATCAGTTACAGAAACTGAAGCTTGCAGTACCAGAAGTATGAACGATTTCTCTTCTTTTAAAAGAACTATTATGATTGTGGTCATGAAGATTAAAATGATTATATCTGGGTGTTTTTTTTTAAATCAAAGTAAGTTTATCTGTCCTTTGCTATTTTTTCTTTAATTGTCACCAGGTTATGCAGACATTATCTGAGGCAGAAAAGGTTTGTGTAGAGCTGCAACACAGTGTGTCTGGGCTGGACAGTCGATTGGCTGAACTTCTACATTGGGAGACTGAAGCCAGGGAGCTCTACCACCTGCTGAGGGCCACCGATCGGCAACAAAAACAGGTCCAGACCTCACAAGCCAGGGTGAGATGAATCCCTGCATAGCAGTGTTGGCTTTTAAATCCTTTCATAAAGAAACATTTATGATTATTTGAAACTAACATTTTATTTTCCAGGTCACTATTTCCCGTGGTCTACAGCTCGAAGGTCAGGTAGTCACAGAGGAGCAAGACCTGCAGGTGATCATATCGACAAATCAGAAGAGCTCTCCCCTCCACTACCTCCATGCCTCTGCTATGCAGGATCGAGTGCGAGCTGCTGTTGCTCAGTCACAGGCCAGTTGTTTTTTTTTTGTGAAGTAACCTTGTTAGACATGTTCTGACCAGACAAAACAGTATAATTGAAAGTACTTTATTTCTAAGGTGCATGATGTCACTTTTAGGAAGCAGTTGGTATGCTAAGCAGCCTGGGTGCCAGACGAGACAGAAGCAGAAGTCCTCCAGCAGGACCTCCTTCAAAAGTCTTTATTCAAGATAAAGCAGTGCCTCAACATTTGAAACAGTCAGACACCAAGCATACAAAACCCTTTGTGCCAAAGATAGTGGTACAAGATTACAAAGAAGAAAAGACGACTTCTCCTCCAATGCCATACACCTACGCAGAAGCTGTGAAGCAGACCAGAAGAAAGTCGCCACCAGAAAGTCAGTTTCAAGGTTGGCCAATGGCCACTGCACAAAAGACAACAGAGACTCCAGATCAAGGGCCGCAGCAAGACCTACTCCAAGAGGGACTGAGAAGACAGGTGGAAATTAAACTGGGACAGAAAGAACAGGAAGAAATGAAAGAGGAGTATCTTCTACAAGAAGTTCAGCAGCAGGAGTTGTTCCCAGTGCAACCACAACCAAGTCAGCCCAAGCAGGAGCAACAACAGGTACAACAGCAACAAGTTCAACAGCATGTGGTAATTAATATACAAGTTGAACAACAAGTTAAACAAAGACCAGAATCCAAAGACCAGACTCCACTTCATGAACCAGCTGTAAAGAAAAAGGTTCTAAGTTCCCAGGAGCTCCAAAGCAGAAAAGCTCAGGGCATGAAGAACCGGCCATGGCTTCAGAAACCAGAACAGAAAACTCCAACTCAAGAGCAGGATTTGACTCAAGATCTAGTTCAAACTAGACAGACACAGGCAGTGGGATCAGTTCAGGTAATTTCCCAAAATGTAACAACCACCGGGCTACAGTATGAGGCCCATGCAAAAATGACTAAGCAGCCACAACAACAACAAAAAGTGGAACAGAAGCAAACGCAGCAAACTGAAAATCTAGAGCATCAGCAGCAAGACAAACTGCTACATCAACAACAGCAAAAAGAGCAGCATCAGCAAAAAGAACAGCAAAAACAACAACCACAAGAAACTGTAAGACAAGCACAACGAGAATCAAATACCAAAAATAAATCACATGCTGTAACCTTGAGTCAACCTCAACCACAAAGAAAGGCCCCAAATCAATCACAAACCAATACTATGGTTCAGTCCCACATTACTACAGATACACAGCAACCATGTGTTCCTCAGTCCCATGACTCTGTGAAGAAACAGTCATCAACCAAGCCACAGACCCAACAACAGCTCCAGCTACAGGATCAGGCTCTGGTTCAACCAGCTGGTCCTCAGCCATCTAAGCAGCCACAGGTACTACCCCATGACCAATCTGTAGCTCAAGTCCCAATATGGGCTCAGATCAGACAGCCTTCCACTATTCAGGCTCCACTGCAAGGCCCAATTCAGCTTCCTGTACCATCTCACATTCAGCTTCGTAGTCATCCACAGTCATGGGCCCCTGTCCGGCCCCCTTCCCCTAAGCCACCAACCCAGGCTCAGCCTCCAATGCATACTCAGTCAACAAACGTGGACCAAACCCATGCAAAATCAATGAATGATCCTGAAATTCACCCTCAGCCCAAGGTCCAACCTCAAACACACCCTCAGCCTAAGACCCAAGTTCAAATCTATGCTGATCAGTCTGAGACCCATCCCCAGTCAATGCCCTACCCACAAGCCCATGCTCATGCCCATGTTCCAACTAATGTTCAGCCAATGGCCAGGCAAAGTCAGGCCCAACCATTGACTCAACATCCAACCCAAGCCCAACCTATACTCCACCTTCAGGGTCATTCTTTGACTGATCCTATGACTCAGTATCCAACACATGCACAGGCACTGGTCCAGCAACAAGGCCATATTTCACAGGGGCACTTTCAAGCTTATACTCAAGTCAGATCCTCAGTCCCCCAGTCTATCCAGCATCCACAAGCTACAGTGCAACCTCAGTTATACTCCCAGGGTTATGCCCAAGCTCAGTCCACATTTCAGCAGTGGACAGATAAACAAGAAACACAAAATCAAGCATTTCCCCAGCAGAGTCACCCTATCCCGCAACCATATCCTCAGCGAATGGGCCAAGCAACACATTCTCAGGATTATCCTACAGTTCAGACTCTATCACAGTGGGCCCAGCAAACGCCCCAGATTGCCCACCATAGGGTTTCTCATATGGAGCCATCATATACTCAACCGCAAATGCATCCTCAAGCTCAACCCCAACCCTGGACTCAAACACAGCAGCAAATTGGGCCCCAGAGTTCCATGCATCAACACACCCAGATGAGAGCTTCTAACTTAGTTCAGCCACAACAAGGCCAAGTTCAGCAACAGACTTGGGTTCAAGCACCACTGCAAGTGCCATCTCAGTCTTATCAGCAGCCTCAGTCTCAGCAGTATGTACAGGTGCAGCATCAACCCCAAGCTCAACATCACTCTCCACCTCAGATTCAAACACAGATATCTCTCCAGTCACAACCATCACATCAAGCCTATCCTCAGCTTCCTTCACAGCCCCAGCAACAAACTTTGCAGGCCCAGTCCCAAACACACGTCCAGGCACAGCCATTAGTTCAAGAAAAGCCCTTTGCCAGGACTCAGGGGACTCAATCTAATATTCAATTCCAGCAATCAACTTCTCAGCCCAAGCATCAGCCCCAACTTCAGCTACAACCAACGATTCAGTCACAAACTCAAGTAAAAGGTAACTCACCTCTACAGCCCAGACCTCTACAGCCAAAACAGGATGTTGAAATGACACCTCAACTAATAGATCAGTCACCAATTAAACACAAACCCGGATCACTGCCACAGCCTAAACCCGAATCTCAATTGCCACCACAGGCTCAGTCACTAACTAAAGTTAATGTTGAATCACCCCCTCAACCCAAGGTGCAAGCCCAACCTCCATTACAACCTACAGTTCAATCACCAACTCAGCCCAAAGTTCAGTCACCAGTCCAACCCAAAGTCCAACCAGTGTTCCAACCCAAATCTCAGGCACAGTTATCCCCACAGCACCATCCTCAGTTTCCGGTGTCATTGCCTCCCACGGCCCAAACAGTGCCACAATCCAAGACTCAATCTCCCACACAGGCAAGACCTCAGACTCAACCACTTGACCCACCAAAGACTGAAACCCAGTCTCCTTTGAAACAGAAAATTCAACACTCCCAGACTATTCACGTCTCTCAAATCGATGTGTTGCGTCAAACCCAGGCTGAGTCACCAGATCTTAATATCAAACCTCCTGCTCTGGCTCAAGCACCTCCCCAGGCCTACACAGAGGCCTACACTAAGGCACAGGCTTTAGCTAGAAATGGCTTTGAGGAGGCCAAACACTGCCTGCAGGCGCACATCCTGGAAGCTATCAACATCTTCAAAGACAGGCGTGTATCAGCTGAGCAAGCTTCAGTAAAGGAGGTAAGTTTAACCATTGGCAATGACTTCTGCACATTTCATATTTAGTGAATAATCATGATTGATAAGTTTTATTTGCCAATTTTTGCAGATTTACAAGTCTCTTTACCTACCCTACATTTATAGCCACATTGTTTGATGTCTTAAATAGAAAGTAGTTACTTTGCCTTAAAAAAACATCCAACAACATGAAATACAGTTTCTGTAGAGGAGTCATAATGTAACTATTTTGTGTCTAAACACAGAAAACTCTGAGGACACTTGATCCAGAGTTGCTGGAGGAGTTCTTGCGAGCAGCTAATGGCATGGAGGCCTTTTGTACCCCCTCACAGCTCAGAGATATGGAGTTCTTCACCCAATCTGTCAGGACACAGTGGGAGGTGGGGATTTTGATTTGTATGAATAGTCAAATGTTCACTAGTTTTTTTAAAGACATCTCTCAGTTAATTGCATATGCATATTTAAACCACAAACTAAAACTGGCAATTATTTTATGCCTTTGAAGCCTGTTTTTAAAGGAATGTTAGCAAACTGACACAGATGTAAACAATTCAACATTATTAACCTTTTAGTCGATACTATATTCTATCATGTTTCCTTTTTCATATATATATATATATATATATATATATATATATATATTCATTGTATATATTATCTCCCAGGCCCTCAGAGCTGAGATCTCAGGCTTTTTGGAACAATTACAGTTTGAAGTAACAAGGAAAGACTTTAATGCAGCAGTCCTTCGCTGTGAGATGCACTTAAGCACCAGCTTAGAAAACCAAGCTCAGGTAGCTAAATGACCAAAGCTGAACTCTTGGCAGGGGTGCTTCAAAGGATGGGTATTCAGCCAGTTTTCTCCGCTCTGCTTGTCTAACTTTGTCTTTTCCATCTTCTTTGTATGCCTTCAAGGAAGCTGTCAGTGGGAAGGGTAATAGCAATACTCTATTCCAGCTGGTTTCTAAGAGAGTGCTGTTTTAGCTAGTTTTGTTTGGGTATGTTTACAGTTTCAGACACTTTTTATTATCTTAAGCTGAAAACGACAAACAACACCATCATTATCGGGACCTTAAAACAATAAATTAAATGAAAATATGTGCTAATGAAGAAGAAATCACATCTTCTCTGTAAGCATAAAACAGCATTCTTTTATGATTTTGTGCAGCACATCTGTTGCCGGCTGCCATCTGGGGTCTTGCTCAAGTGGTGCAATGTATCTGCCAAACCTTCTTTTATGATTTTGGATGCTAATAAGCAGGTCACACATATAACTAATTTATAGTTGTATAAATCTAATAAAAACGCAAGAAAATAAATAAAAAGCTTAACAAAAAAAGAAGATTTGGCTCAATGGATTGCCTGAAGTCAAAGCAGCTCTGCAATGCCTTTGTGCTTACTGTTTTCACATTAAAATCATTCAACAGGCTTGCTTCTCAGCGGACTTTGCTGAAGCAGAACAGCACCTGCAGGCACTGAAAGAGTTGTGTGACACCCTAAGCCCGGAGGATGCTCACCGCTTGGCTCAGACGCAGCTGAGGGAGTGTGAAAAGAGGCTGGCTGCTATCCAGCATCAGTTCAGTGGAGATCAAGACACACCACTCCCTGAATCTAGGTGAGGCTTTCCATAGAGGTTTCAAAACAGCAACGACTTGGCATGCAATCTTCAAAACAACCTTTTTAATGCCTTATTTAATTCTTAATACTGAGCAAAACGTTTGGTTGTGCATGATTTATGTTGCAGATATTGTATTAAGTTACATTTACATTTATTCAAAATATAGTAGAAAGTTTAAATCAATTTCAATTCTGCAGGATTCCTGTTGCCTCCACTGAGGATCCCAACACACAGAAGGAGCCTACCAAACCAAGTGACAAACCTCAGGCCTTAGCTGAGGTATGATTCACTATTATTAAAAATTCTTATTAAAAAGATTCTCTCTATAGATTTAAACAGTCACAGCTCCTTTAACACATTTTAAGCAAGAAGAAATCCAGACCAGTCTTTGAATTTAAATCCTGAAGCCGATACTGGGCGTGTGCAGATGTGTCTGAAATAATTGCTAACATCTTGTTGCTGTTTTTCCAGGTGACCCAGGTGACAGTGAAGACAGTTGCTGTGGAGAGAAGGGAGACTGAAAAGCAGATGTCTGTGGAGGAAGAAGTAACCAAAAAGGAAGCTTTAGAAAGGTGAAATTTAGCTGTCTTGTGTTTTATAATCAAAGGCAACATACAAATCAAAAAACAGGTTGGATGGTTTTATATTTAATCCTTAAATTTAGTAATTTTTGGTTTAACTCTCCAGATATGAGAATGCTAAGAGGGCTCTGCAAGCCCAACTAGCTAAAAATGAACAGAGCATCAAGGACGTCCCCTCTGACTCAGTCTCTCTGAAAGGCCTGCATACACGGCTCCAGGAAATACAGGTACAACGATGTTATAAATACCACTCTATCAGAAACAAACTGGACTGAAATATAAATGACATGCTATAAGAACCTTTGAGCAAAATGACTCAATCCCCACAACCGGCCAATAAACTTGAGTTAAATCCCTTTGTTCCTAGTTCTTGAGACAAGAGACTGAGTGTCTTTGGTCTGAGTATGCAAACCAGTGCTCTCAGTGTTCCCAGCTGAGTGGAAACATTTTGGAGCAGGAGAAGGCAGAGCTGCTGGAGCAGTGGCGCACCCAGCAGTCCAACCTTCAGAGGAGAGGCAGCTCGCTGGGCTCTGCACTCAGGCAGATTGACTCCACTGAGAATCACATGGTGGACTTCACCGACCGCCTGGACCGTTATCTGAGACAGCCCAAAGACATCACTGGCTTCACACTGGCCAACACTAACATTCTGAAAGATATAAAGGTCTGCTGTTAGCCATACACACTTTTCTTTTGTTTAACTTTGTCAGTCTGACACACAAATATTGTCTAAGCACATGCGTTAACACCTATATGAAGCCTGAATAACTGGATGATTGAAAACAAGCTGAATGCATCTCCTACACATAAACAGGCTACTAATTTAGCATAAATCATACAACTGGGTGTTTAATATTTATTATGTGTTGGATTTCCTAGTCCCCTAATCATCAACTCCTAAACACCACAGTACAGATAGATTTTAGACATCAGTGATGCTGGCCTTTATAAGATAAATCCAATAAATGCAAATTCTTAGAGATATAAGAATGGTTTTTTTTAAAGATGTAAATCAATCTCACTTCTATAGGCATCTCACCTCACACTACACCTTGTGTGTTTTTTGCTAAAGGAACTGGATGACAACATACAGAGTGAACTGGACCAGTTGTCCCGTCTGGACCCTGAATCCAGCGACTTGGATCCCAGAGAACGCTTCCCTCTGTCCCGTGAGTTTGAGGCTCACAAAACCAGCTTGGATCAACTCCGGCAGCAAGTCCGGAAGAGCGAAGCAGCTGCCCGTGCCCTCGACCGATTTCTTATGTCGCTGCGCACTGTGGATGAGGATATCTCAAGTATCCCAGGTCCACCCTGTAGTGACGCTGTGGTGCTGCAGGAATGCCGCTCCAAGTTGGCTCTGATAAGGCAGAGCATAGACAGTTTGAAAGAGAAGGCACCTCAGCTGGATCTACTCCTGCAGGGAGCTCGGCTCACAGTCACAAGGGATGGCATCCCAGCCTCCTGCCTCGATATGGTGAATGTCCTGGTGAGAAGGCTGGACGAGGCTGACAGTGGGCTGGTCAGCCAGCAGAAGGTCCTTCAGAAGGAGACCCAAAGCAAAACCCTGGGCCTGAGGAAGAGGACGATGCTGGGGGAGATGAAGAAGCTGCAGGATACGATTGAAGCGCAAGGCCTCAAAGAGCCCACCATGCCTGCGTTGCAGCACAGGTTTGTCCCTTTAGTGCGATAGTGCTTTTGTTATCCTGAAGCAGTTTTGATATGTGAAAATGGGAAACTACATGTAGTCCCAGAATGTACCGTTTAGATTTTAAAATCTGAATTTGTTGCACTTTCCAGGCTTCGTGCCCTCTTGGATTTAGAAGGCCAGCTGCAGGCTCAGAACTGTGAGCTTCAGAGCCTCCGTGAAGTCCAAGAGAAGCAGGGAGGAGGAGAAAATCTCCTTCAGGAGCTGGAAGCTCAGTGGAAGGAGACTCAGCAGGCTATTTCTGACAGGTAACGTCGGCACAAGAACCTTAAATTAAGACTCTGTGTAGAAAGGTGCTATATAAATAAAATTTTATTTATTTATTTATTATTTAAGTCATTAATGAGCAACACTGACTTATATGCTGTCCTCAACCGCTAGAAATGAATGCATTTAAGTTCAAGTAAACCTTTATTATGTTTCTCTATACACTGCAATCCGAATGCTCAAATCTTCCTTGGTATTTTCTCACTCTTGCAGAAGGAAGCAGTACAGCACACTGTTGGAGCTTCTGAAGAAGTTCCAGACCTGCCGGAGTCTCCTGAGCAGCACCATCCAGAACGCAGAGCAGACAATCAGCGATAAGGCATCCTACATGGGGAAAGACAACCTGCAGAGGAGTATGGCAAAGGTAGGTGTATTTGTATTGTGTTTCAATATATTCTGACTCTTGTATTGGTTTCCTAAAACAGCTTAAGGGCATTTGTTACTGTATGCACTAAAAGGAATGAACCAGCAGATGGCAGACACTTTCTAAATATCAGATTGGTGTGCTTGGTGTGCACTTACAAGTGCTGTATGTTAACACGTGTACATTTGTTCAGGTCGGTGATATTAAGCAGGAGCTGGCTGGTCTTGCGGGGCCGATGGAAGAGATGAGAAGTGTTTGCAAACAGCTGCAGACTGAACTGAAGATGTTTCCGGACTGCAGTGAATCTCCTTTTGAAGCAGAGGCTGACACTCTGATGGACGGCTGGCTGGACGTATGCATCTATGCACTGACACTTATAGATGTCGTTCTTGTAAACAAACAGAGGAGTTCTACTAAAACTGTACATTAAGCATGCTGGGAAGGAGACTGATCAGACTCACTGACACTGACAGCTTAGTAACTGAGTTAAAAATTATACCTTCACAAGCTTGTTGGATTTTTTAACATCCTCAGTAAATGGCAGTATTTTCACTGGGTGTCAGTCTGACATTGATCCAGTGTTTCGTGTCTCCAGAACAGCTCTGTCTGTGACAAATATTAGAAGTACAACTCAAAGTTGAACAGAGAAACTAAAGTCGTAGTTGGATCGTGGTTGGAATATTTCTATTTATATATTTCTATATTGCTCGCCTTAACTAAATTTTAGTGATCTTTTGGTGCCCCTGCAGGTGACAGAGAAGACAGATGCCTACATGGATAACCTACGAGTGGGCCTGGAGCTGTGGGAGAAGCAGCTGATGCTGGGAGGAGAGGTGGACAGCTGGGCCGGGGCCAAACTCACCCTGTTTGCAGAGAGCCATGCTTTCTACAATGAGCAACAAGTACTCACCATGAAGGTACTGAAGTAAAACCTGATATTTTTAACTGTTCTTCAATCATTTTTCGACTCGATTTTAAGCATCTGTTAATTTGAAATAATTCCAGTTTCACTTTTTGTGATTTTTTTTTCTTGTCTGTACATTTGTGTATTTTGTTGTGTTCAGGATGAAATCCAGGCCAATGAGGAGAACATCACTCATTTTCACAAGAAGTCTATTGAGATCCAGGAGATGCTGCAAAGTCAGGAAGCTCCACTGGAGCTGCAGGTGAGATGAAACAGAGACTTTTACAACACCATTTCATTTTATGTAGTTATTCATGCGTAAACCTTTTTAAATATTATTATTTCCCCTGTACCGTGCTTCTCTTCTCATCATTCCTCTGTTCCGTGTAGGTAATGGAAACCCAGTTAAGAAAGAGACTGGAGCAGGTGAAGGAACTGTTTACCGACTGCACAGATGTCTTTGAGGAGCTAATCGCTGTGAAGAAGCATCTAGCCGAGAAGGTAGAGGATTGTCAGACAGCGGTAGAGAACATCCAGAGTCGTATCAACGAGACTAATGCTTCAGGTCCAAATGTGGAAGCCCAGATACAGGTATGCAGCTGTTGACAGAGATGGACAGCATGGTGCTCCTATACTAGTGAGTTCTCCTGAATGATCACCACTTATAATGTTTTGTGTCTCACGCTGCAGGATCTGTGCAACGACCTGGAGTCTCAGGAAGAGCAGGCTGAGGCCGTGTTGAAGGAGGTGGGACTGGTTTCCAGTGTGGCCAGCCCTCAGGTGCTTGAGGCACTCTCTGTTGACTGCAGCAGGCTAACGGAGGCAATCTCGCGCACCAAAGACATGATCCAGCTGAAGAGAGAGGAGAGGGACAAAGGCCTGCTCAAGGTTATCGGAGGTTAGTATTGAAAATGTGCTTTTAATCAGTTGCTTATCTGAGGTCTGGCAAAAAACATTGAATTAGGAAATACAGAGAGAAGACAAGCATCAATCACATATTGGCACAACATAAGTACAACAAATGAAAATGAAACGTGTTTTTAAAAATGGTTAAAAAATTAAAGCAGATTAAATAAAAGACTTTTGGCTATTAAGGAAAGATTAACAGGATAACAGGCCTGATACTGTCAGCGTAACTTTTTCTGGCAACCAGTGGACACTAACATCACTCAGACCGGGATCTCCACGTGTCTGATCAACAAGCAGGATATTGTCTTTGTTTCTCTTTATATTTGACTCAGATATTAGAAGGCAGGGACATGTTTTGGTCTCATTATTCCTTAATTCAATTGTGTGTGTGAGTAATTAAAAAAAAAATGTTCCCAGATGAGAAGCAGTCATTCGAGGAATGGTTCCAGGACTTGCAGCTAGCTGTCAACGAGTGCTTCGAGAACCCTGAGAGTAGAACAGATGTGGAGACGTTTTTGCAAAGACTGGCTGTAAGTTGATGGATAATTTTAAAGTTAGATAGATGCTATAGACTCTTATATGACAGATGGATGTTCATGTTTTCTTTCATCAGAGTTTCTTAAAGTCCAAGGATGCAGAGAGACGTCTTGACCAGCTGAAAGATCAGCTGGAGAGAGGCAGGGAGCAGGTTCCACCTCAGCAGCTCTCTGAGTTTACTGGGTGGATGCAGGAGCAGCAAGAGGAAGTGGTTACGTTCAGAACCCACTGCCAAAACCGGCAGAAACAAATGGAGTCACTGCTCAGCGACTTGGACAGGTCATTCCTGCTTCTGCTAATATAATAGCTATACTGTTAAACAACACATGTGTACAACGTAAAACATTTTCTTGAGCATTTCCACAAACAGAATGTGTTTGTTTTAAGTTTTTTTTTCTTTTTTTAAATATAGTCTGCAGAAGCAGCACGACAGCCTTCGTCAGTGGCTTCAGAACAAAGAAAAACAGTCTGTGGTGTCTGAGAAAGTCAAACAACTTCTGAAAGACCTTCAGGATGAGAGGTGATCCTCAACATTCATAAAACCAGAACCAGAAATATTCCATCGCACAAGCAGTAAAGTTTGCTGACTTCCAAGATATGCACATCTCTCTAATTTTTATAGTTGTTTCATGTTAACGGAAAGAGTCAGAATAGAATAGAATTAAGCACAACATAGACCTAAACCTGTCTATTACAGAAAAATTTGGATGCATAATATGCTGCGTGAGGACGTTATCCCTTCCATTTCTTTTGTATGCCGTCTTACTTGTCTTTGTCTGTCCGTGCAACAGTGGAAGAGCCGAGACCCTCAGTGAGCTGCTGGCATCAATACGCAGACAAGGTGTCAGATCTGAGAGCCTCCTGAAGGACGCTGATAACTTGATACAGCGCTACAGAAACCTGGAGGGCAGGATGCTGAATCAGGCTGAGGCCCAGAGTGTGTTGGATGGAGAATACAATGTGTTTAATACTCAGGCAGAGAGCACCAGGACTTGGATCAGTGAACTATCACAGCCTCTCACCACTCCAGACAGAGACACCGACATGGAGGAGATGAAGTCCAAAGCACAAGTTAGTGAAAGTGGTGTCTAATCTAATAAAGCTTTCTTCTGGGAATATTTTTGGTGTATTGTTAGCTCATCTCTTAAAGTATTAAAATAATGATATTCTGTCTGGAGTTAAAAATGTCGGACACGTTTTATGATTTTGTCACCAGGCCATCCTTAGCTGCAAACCCGAGGGAGACTTTAAAGTGAGCAGCTTGAGACGACAAAGCGAAAGCCTGTGTGAGAAGGAAGGCCTGGACGAGTCCAGGAAACAAAGTGTCCAGCTGTTAGTTAGCGACACAGAGAAACAGTGGACGACAGCTCTGCAGGCTGCTCAGGAGGCTCTCAGAAAGGCAGAGACGCAAGCCATTTTAGAAAAAGACATTGAAGCTTTCCAAACCCACAATGAAAGTGTCCAGTCCTGGATCAGAGACCAGGACCAGAACCTCAAGTCTATCAGTGGCCATGTGCACGTTGAAGAAAAGCTTCAGGCAGCACAAGTGAGTGTAAATGGACATGCAGATGAGTTTGGTAAGGGTGGGTTGTAGTTTGTAGAATCACTTCTACGGGCTTGTCTTTCAAGGATCAAAACAAAGTGGTTACCTAACAGGGTCTCTCTTCTCTTAAGGCTTTTCTGAGCTCCAAGCCTAATGGAGAGTCAAAGCTCCAAGAGCTTAAGCAACTGTGCCAGAGTCTGTGTGACAACCAGAGTTTGGATGAGAGCAGGAAACAAAAGCTTCATGATGCAGTCAAACACACAGAACAGGAGTGGAGGAAAGCCTTGCAGGGTGCTGAAGAGGCTCTCAAACAGGCAGAGACTGAAGAGGCCACTAAAAGAGATTTTGATGCTTTCAAAACCCAAAGTGAAACAATCCAATCCTGGATCAAAGAGCAGAAGCAGAAACTGCTGTCCCTCAGTAGTCACATGCACTTTGAAGAAAGGTCCGAGATAGTACAGGTGAGTTTACAAGTTGGGACCTAACTTCAAAATATATTATAGAAACTGATGAAACTTGTAAAACTTATAAAACTGTTATATGCTCATACTGTAGATCTCTACTGCAGTTTTTAGTTGCAGTTTGTAACAGGAATTCTTACTTTGATTTATTTGATTGTGTCGTTGCCTTCAGGCTGTCATGACTTCCAAACCTGAAGGAGAGTCCCAGTTGCTCGACCTGAAGAGACGGGGTGAGAATCTGAGCAAGCTCTTGGAAGACAGTAGGAAACTAGAGGTTCAGCAGCTAGTTACAGTCACAGAGCAGCAGTGGACAACAGTTCAACAGGCTGCCAATCAAGCAGAAGTCAGGAGTCTTTCTGATGACTTTGACGTCCAGAGTAAAAACACAGAGATGTGGATCAAAGAGAAGCAACAGATGCTACAGGCTGTGGGCAGTCACACAAGAGCTGAAGAGAGATGCCACACAGCACAGGTTTGTTTCAATATGACTACATAAGTAGGGTACAGAAGTAGCACTGTTTTTCAGAATTTTTATCAGTGACTTCAACAAGACATCTAGATTGATCATGTCTTGAAATGACAGTGAAAACTAAAGTCACCATTCTGTTCTGAACAATATATATATATACAATATATACAATATATAGGATACATCATAAACGTCAAGTAAGCCAGTTCTGACAATTGTTGTTTTACCGAGTTTCAAAAGAGTGAATCAAATATTGATCAGGCATAGTATTATGATCATTGGTCCCCCTTTTGTTGCCAAGACAGCCCTGACTCATTGAGGCATGGAGTTCAAAAGACCCCTGTAGGTGTGCTGTGGTATATAATAATAATAATAATAATGGATTGCATTTATATAGCACTTTTCGGGGCCCTCAAAGCACTGTACAATTCCACTATTCATTCACCCTCTGGTGGAGGCAAGCTACAGTTGTAGCCACAGCTGCCCTGGGGCAGACTGACAGAAGCAAGGCTGCCATATCGCACCATCAGCCCCTCACCAGTAGGCGGTAGGTGAAGTGTCTTGCCCAAGGACACAACGACTGAGACTGTCCGAGCTGGGGCTCGAACCGGCAACCTTCCGGTTACAAGACGAACTTCCAATTCTTTGAGCCACGATCGCCCAAGCACCAATATGGCACCAAGATATTAGCAACAGATCCTTCAAGTCCTGTAAGATGTTGTGATCTGGGGAGTTTGGAGGCCAAGTCACCTCCAACATGTTCTGCTCCTCAAACCATTCCTAACCATTTTTGCTTTGTGGCAAGGCGCATTATCCTGCTGAAACAAGCCGTAGCCATCAGGGGATACTGTTTTGATGACAGATTGTAAATGGTCTGCCACAGTATTCAGCTAGGTGGGACATGGTAAAGTAACATCCACATGGATGGCAGAAACCAAGGTTTTCCAGCAGAAGATTTCCCAATCACACTGTTTCGGCAATCTTACCTTATTCCCACAGTGCATCCTGGTTACCCCAGGTAAGCAATGCACACGCACTTAGACATCCATGTGATGTTAAAGAGAATGTGAGTCATCAAGACCAGGACACCTTTTTCCATTGTTCCATGATCCAGTTCACATGCTCACGTGCCTTTTTTTGGTGCTTTGGGCTACGTCCACACTAGCCCGGATAGATTTGAAAACTGTGTTTTCGTCTGAAAACGCTCCGCATCCACACTAGCGTTTTCAGTCGTTTTCACAGAGTTGTGCATCCGCATTGAAACGTCCGAAAACGCTTACATTCCAGTACTGCGCATACGTGAAGCGCAAGAAGATTCGTCCTGCCTCATTTTCTGCCGTTTATTTACTTTCCAGCTCTTTGAAACGTGCAACAAAATGTCGAGGAAAAGCACCGAGGTGGAGTTGTTGGTGCGAGTAACACAAAAGTACAAAGTTGCAAAAGCGAGTGAGAATTAAAGAATTCGAAGAAAAGTTATCTGAAGCATGTACAAAGTGATATTAATCTTTAATAGGGCTGTCAAAATTGAGAGCAAACAAAACAACTGCTGTATAATGCCCTCTGCTATCTTAGTTTAATTGGTCACATGACTGCATCACATCACTAAAATGCGTCATCGAAAGTCTCCGTTTTCGCTGTCCACACTGCGACGCTAACGCACCGTCTTCATGTATTCGTTTTTGAAAGCATTTTCAAAATGCTGAGTTTTCCTTTGGGGAAAACGCCGTCTCAGTTTTGGACGAGAGGCCAAAACGGAGAGAAAACGATGTGTTTTCAAACGAAAACGTATTAGTGTGGACGTAGCCTTGGCAGTCAGTATGGGCACCATGACTGGTCTGCAGGTCTGCAGCCCCATACACAACAAACTGTAATGCATTGTGTATTCTGACACCTTCCTATCAGAATCATCATGAGCGTTTACAGCAGTTTGAGCTACAACAGCTTGTCTGTTGGACCTGGGCACATGGGTCAGCCGTCGCTCACAGGGGGTCAGTAAGACTTGGCTGCCCATGACTCCATCGATGGTTCACCACTGTTCCTTCATTTGACCACTTTGACACATACTAACCACTGCAGACCCAAAACAGCCCATGTTGGAGATGCTCTGACCCAGTTGTCCAGCCTTCACATTTTGGTCCCTGTCAAACTCACTCAAATCCTTACATGTGCCCATTTTTCCTGCTTCTCACACATCAACTTTTATTACAAAATGTTCACTTGCTTCATAATATATCCCACAATAACGAGATAATCAGTCCTATTCACTTCACCTCTCAGTGCTCATGATGTTATACCTGATCAGTATATTTGATTTAGATGATATAGTGACTTTGTCATTAATACTTTTTTCTTTCTTTCTGGTTTTTTCTTAAGGCCCTCTTGACCTTGAGGCCTGAAGGTGACTCTAAGGTGAACAACCTGAGGAGACGAGGACAGAGTCTGTGTGACCACAAAGATGCTGATGAGGGCAGGAAAGAGCAGGTCAAGCAGACAGTCAGAGACGTGGAGGAGCTGTGGAGGGCAGCTCTGCAGGATGCTAAACAGCTTGAAGCCGCAGCAGAAGCTGAGACTGAGAGGAGAAGGTTGGAGGTGAGAGAACTTATTGTCAGATGGCTGCTAACTCTCTATTTTGAACTGTGAGTCAAGCAAAGTTACTCTAGGATTATTCAGCATTATTCATTATTCAACATTTATAATAGCAATGTTTACCCATCTTGTGGTGTGGCATTGTTGCACGGTGTACTCATTCATAAACAGGTGGGAGTAAAACAAAGTCCCCTCTATTTCTGATGAATCAAGTGCATTTCACATATTTTCCTTTTTGACAGTTGCAAGAATTTAATACCTGTCAGCAGGAAACTGATGGCTGGCTAAAAGACCTCCAACAACAGCTGAACTCTTTTGGCAGTGAAACCGAGGTCGAGAACAGACTGCATGTAGCACAGGTGAGCTTAGAGTCACTCTGTGTCTGCTGGATGCACAGTTTGTTCCTGTAGCATTATTGCAATAAATATAATATAATAAGTATAGTTGGATAATTGTAGGTTTGTATCCAACTAAAAGCATGGTATAGTGTAGCTTCATTATCAGTCATGTGAAGCCAGTTTTAAAGATGATTTTTGTTCCTAGGCCATTATGAACTTCAAGCTTGAAAATCTCAAGATAAAAGCCCAGAGTTTCCTTGATCACGAGTATGATGAACATAAAAAACAAGAGATTCAACAAAAAGTAAGAGACACTGAGGAACAGTGGATCAGACTCCAGAAAGATGCTAAAGAAGTAATGGTTCTGGCTGAAAGGCAACGTGCTCTGGACAACCAGCTGCAAGACTTTGAAGCCACGAGAGAAAAGACCAGAATGTGGTTGGAAGAGAAGCAGCAGAGCCTTGTTCTGAGCAGTCAGAAAGACCCAGAACAGATCATAAGCACTGCACAGGTGAGTTTGGACAATAAAAAGTTTGGTGAAGACATATATGATACACAGGATGCTGACATAAAATGTATGTATATTGTTTGGTTAAAGATTAGATTAAAGTATTTGATTTGTATAATTCCCTTAAGTCTAAATCCTTCATTTGAATACTTTAAAATGTTCTTGTTGGTCTTATTGATAGTAATATTTATAACCAACAAGAAAACAAGAACTTATTTCTAAAAGAGTTTTTTTTTTTTTTTTCGCATTCTCAGTCACTGCCATGCTTTATCTTCACTGCTTGTTTATACGGCTACTTTGCATGTCAATAAAACAGAAATTGAGCTAAGAGTTGTTTTTATTTCCAGACCATCCTGAGCTGTAAGCCTGGGGGAGACTCTAAGCTGGAAGAACTAAAAAGTCTAAGCCAGAGTCTGTCTGACCAAGAGGACTTGCCTAAGACCGTGAGGCAAAAGGCTCTGCAAGCAGTGAAAGACTCAGAGGAGCAGTGGAGGACAGTCCTGGAAACTGCTGAGAACACTCTGCAAAAAGCTGAGGTCCAGTACTCACTCTCCAAGGAGCTAGGGTCTTTCTGTGCTCATGCGGGAAGCACTAAAGCTTGGATTACAGGCCTGCAGAAACAAGCTGATTCCATGGGGATGAGCACTCAGGGCAGCAAGGCTCAGCTACAGGACAGACTGAGTGCAGCACAGGTGAAACATGGAAAACGAACTATAGAACTATAGAACTATAGAAAGTGTTCTATGCTACAATATTATAAAATCACAATACAAAGCTGAAATTATTGAGAAAGGTATTGAGTTTTTATACATAATATACATATGTGACTAACTGAAAAAAATGTCTTTAGGTCATCTTGAGTTCAAAGTCAAGTGGTGAGACACAACTGTTGGAGCTGATGAGGCGAGCGCAGAGTCTCTGTGACCACAAAGACCTGGAGAAGGACAAGGAGCTGGAGGTTCAGCAGACAGTCAGAGATACAAAGGAGCAGTGGAGGGCAGTGCTGCAGGCTGCTGAGGAGACACAAAGGTAGAAAAAGATGTGTTGAGCTACAGGGGAAGGAGATTTCTTCTGTTTCCTATTTAGAGATTAGGGTTTCTATCTTTTCATAGTGCTCAGGTTCAACCCTTTGTGGCTGCAAGGTTACAGAGCAAGGTTACAATGTAACTGAAATAAACCTCTGTATAAAGCTGACATACTTTGTGATAAATTCAGGTTTATCAGGCCATAGATTAGGTCAAACTTTGTAATTAATCAGTTTTTCAGAAGGTTCCGTTCAGATTTTCTTGCAAAATCCTCAAAAAAGCCAAATTCAGTTCAGTTCAATTCAGTTCAATTCAATTCAATTTATATAGTGCCAAATTCTAACAACAGTCATCTCAAGGAACTTTATATTGCACCGTAAACACACTACAACAACAGACAGGAAACCCCAACAGTCACGTGACTGCCTGTAAATAAGAACCTGGCGACAGTGGGAAGGAAAAACTCCCATTTAACAGGAATAAACATCTGGCAGAACCAGGCTCAGGGAGGGGCGGCCATCTGCAGTGCTCAGTTTGGAATTTATGTCCATGGTATTTCTAGGCAAGCGCAAAGGCAATTATTTCTTCAGTTGCTGCATTACATTTCCTTTCTAAGTTCGACTTTCTAATATCTTTAGCAAGTTGCAGAGTGTTGTGGAACGCCTGGTATCCTGTCAGTACCAGCGAGACCAGGCTGCGGCCCGTCTGGCTGAGCTTCAGAAGCAAACATCCAACCTTCCACGTGTCTTCCCCTGGCCAGGCCTGGGAGAGCGGAGGCAAGCTGTGGAACAGGCCCGAGCCCTGGTTGATCAGATTACAGCCTTAGCCCCCGTCCTCTCAAACGTCCGCACGCAGGTAATTACCTTACATGAAATTTTAGCTAAAGTTGCGTCAGTTAATAACTTCTGGGATGGTTAAAGCTTGAGTAATATGATTAAAAACACAAGCCTATAACTCACTTTGAGTATTCAGTACGACTAGGAGAGGGCTATATAAAATCTCAACACATTAATCAAAGAGGAAATTGGATCAAATTCACCAGTCAGAGTTTAAGTGTCTTCAATGTATTTTACCGTTTTTCTCAAGGCTGCAGAGCTGGTTGAAGTCACACAGGACCAAAGCTGGTCAGACCCCACCTGGACAGCTAAGGAGGAGTCTATCCCCGCTCTGCTGAAAGAGCTCACTGTGAGTTCAGAAATCTGTCTTCACATCATTCTGAGAAAAAAAAGTGAATTATTCAAAAGTAATTAGTAAAGTTTTTTTACTTACTTACATTATTGTTTTACTCGTCGCTGTCCAAATATTTATGACTTGCATCGACACAATCTACTGATATAAGTGTAAGTCTGGTGAATCAGATTTACTGGTAAGCACATAGATTTATGCAGGGTGAACATCATACAGACCCCCGAATGCTGGTGATGTCAGACTGGGGTGGACACATTGACCTGTATGATATTTGGATCTGTCCCCAAATTTTTGAACTGAGATTCATGAATTTTTCAAATCGGTTATACGACGGAATATTCCCTTTTCACCAAGATTATTCATTCTAAGGGCTCCATCATTCCTCAAACTTCTTCCAACTAATCTTGTCGAATGGATGCAGACTGCATTAACGTCAGGGCATAAGCTCATTATTTCCCAGTGCAGAGCCCGCTCCAACTTACCTGTTACTCTATGATATAATCAACTAGGGAGGCTGGCAGCACTCGAACAACTCTCATACAGGCTACTGAATAAAGTGGAAAGTTTCCACCTGAAGTGGGATCCCTACCTTTTCAAAATAAAAAAAAAAGATCAAACTAAAACTTAGAGTGGGATGGACGTTGGGATCCTGAGGATCTATATGACAACACTGAGTGAGATACACCTTAAGTCCCACATAGATAAATGCTGGCTGGTTGTTTTTGTCCCCCACAACACCCGCCCAACCGCTTTTTTTCCTTTTCTCTTTGTTTGTTTGTTCTGTTCTCCCCACTCCTCTACTGTTGTGCTGATGCAATCTCTGCCTGATGTGATTTGCATGTACAGTGGACTGTGTTGTTCTGAAAAATTCAAAAATATATTAATCACACACAAAAAAAAAACCCTGTCGCCTTCAGGATGCAGTAGCCAACCTGGAGCAGGGCATTGTGACAGAGCGGCAGTGCACACAGCTAGTGGAGCAGCATGAAGCAGCCCAGGACTGGCTGAGGGAGCAGGTTAAAAGCCTGGGACCTCCTCCTGCAGACAGACAGAGTCTGCACAGTGCTGTGAACACCCTTAAGGTGAGAAAATGGCATGGTTTAAGCATCTGTGGTTAGTAACTAACATATAAAATACTAAAAATGTTCTATTACAATAAAGATAATGTACTCAAAATAAACTGCACCATTAGACAATCTAATAAATGAAGACTGCAGAATTTACTGGGTTTTTTGTCTTGAATCCATATTCATTCTTTCTCATTCATCTCTGTTATTGAAGTACGTAGAAATGTTTGATCGTTTGACTATTACAGAAGTTTTTACAACTTTTAAACTTAAAGTCATAAAATATTGGTCCCGGTTTACTGGACTTTCTCACATCCCGGGTCTTGTCCTCTTCCCTCCTTCTGGTGCCAGGCTTTGCTCCAGACGGTGGACAGAGAGCAGAGAGAGATGAAGGAGCTGGACTCTGCCAGAGACAGTTTGCTGTACCTCTGCACTCCTGGGGGTCAGGATGCCCTGACCCTAGAGGTTAGCCATCTCCATGACCTCTGTTCTGTCTCAGAGCAGGAGGTGAGGGAGCGTCTGAGGGTCTGTGAGATGCAACTAAAAGAACAGGACAGTCAGTTGGCCAAAAGGACCCAGGGGCTGAAGGAGGGAATTGCAGCCCTGCAGTGGGAGCTCCGCTCTCTCGACCAGGCACTCAGTTATAGTGAACCACAAAACAATATCGCTCAACTTCAACAGCACTGGCACAGCCTACAGGTAATTACCATAGATGGAATTTTCAGCTATTTTTTTTAAGTTATAGTAGCAAGAAAGTTTTGAAAAGTAATGGCTGAAAAAAATAATAACTTGCATTTCTGCATTCTATCTTGGGAAGACACCTTTTGAATAGGCTTTATTGCATTTCCCATTCAGAAATATCAACTCTATGCTCTTTTGTGATGTTGCTGTCTCTTTATGTTAGAATTGTGAGAAGTCACTAGAGGATTCGGGTGTGAAAATTTATGACCTGCAACAGGAAGTAAACTTGGCATCTTCGACCAATGAGCTGCCAGCAGAAATCATCAGTGGGGTTGACTCGTTATGGGAACAGCATGCCAGGTATCCTGCTGTGAAAATGATGACATTTATGACTCTGCTTGTTAGACCATGAAACATTCTGAATCCAAATTGTTATGACATTTTATTTCTTATATATATATATTTTTTGAAATTTACCTCATGGTATAAAAAGTAGGGAAAAAAGATACCATCCAGCAAAACACTGCCAAACTCCCAACTAGGGTTTCTTAAGTTGTAAGCCTGTTTAAATAGATATTTTGTAATGAATTCTAAGCTAGCGTCATCTGCCCCTTTCAATTTACTCTTCAATTATTCTTGTCTGCCAGCCACATGCCTTAGTGGGTCATTCTGCTCTTGCTCAACTGCATGGATACACAGAGTTCCCCTCTATTTATAACCTAGATATTAACCTTATATAAATGTTTCTGCTGGTTTTGAAAGACCTTTTTTAAAAACAAGATTCACATGTATATAGATGCACACAGATATGTAATTACAGCACTAGAAAAATAAATACTCCTTTATCTTTTTTTTTCATCCCGTAAAAACATGTTTTCTTTCTCGTTTAATATAGTCAGGTAACATGTTAAGTGCTGAGATTACAATAAATTGTTGTTCATTATATCCACAGTCTAAAAAATAGGCTGAGTGAGCATCAGGTTACCTGCTGCACGAACACAGCAACATGTCTCAGGGACTGTCTTCATGCTCTGCAAAAATGGAACCACAGCAAACCATCTGTGTCCCTTTCCTCTGTGCAGGTCTCTTTTCTTCTTATTTGAGTAACACACTGATTGTATTACTGTTCCTAAATATTAATAATGGACATTAATATTTTACCTGAGTACTGTTTGTTTTCTTAATATCAGACATATGTCACAACCACTTTTAACAGTTTTTCCTTCTGATGTTAGCAGATGTTAGAGGAAGGTGAAAAGTTGCAAGCCAGCCTACAGGAGGCACTTTCTCACCGACATTTTCTAATGGCCTGTCTGACATTGGACTTGCTTGAGAAACTAGAAAAAGATGGCTCAGAAGCTCTCAGAGAAGCAGACACACTGAAAATTTCTCTAAGTCAGAGCCTAAAGGTATTTGTGCTAAATTATTTGGCTGTGAACATTTCATAAGAAAAATCATAAACATCCATTGTTTGACACAACAAAGCAGTATAATATCTAATATATTGCTGTATCTTAATTGGATTAAGGAAAATATGTTTGTCATAATTAATGGCTTTTTAACCTCTCTATTCAAGGAACTTAATCAAAAAAGTAAACCAAAACTGCCTGACAACCAGTCGTCAGAGAACCTGCAGGAGACAAAGGCCTCTGTGGTGGCACCGCCACGAAAAAGCAAGCGCTCATCTGAGAAAAAAACAGTTTATCCTACTTCTGCTTCAACATCTGTGGTGACACAAAGCTATACTACTTCTCAAGAACCACAGACCAAAACTGTAAGGTTAGATATCAGAGGTGAGCCTGTTACAAATGAGGCAAATAAGCCAGCTTCTGAGGAACCCACTGTGATGCACAAGGTCACTGAAACTCCTGCAGTTACTGAAGAAACTGAAATTGAACAGCTGTATGCTGAAAATAAAACCAAGGATGAGGCAGAGAATAAGCAAAAGCCTAGTAGTGAGAAATCTCCAAAGACTGGAAAGCAAACTAAAGTGGCTGTGGAAAAAAGTAAAATCATTCAAAAAGGTAAGAAGTCCAAGAGTTTTGAGGTCTCTCAGCTTGCAGAGCCAATGTTTCCACTGGAAAAAGTTGCTACTGTGCAGTCAACAGAGACCAAAGGTGAATCCGACAAATATAACGTAACATCAGAGTCAGCTGAAACACCTATGGAAAAATCGAGATTATTGCCTATGATGAGAAAATCAAAGAGCGCAGAACTTTGCTTTGATCTTGGTGATACTGAGTTACCTCAGACTAGGGAAGATCCTCAAAGCAAAACTTCTTCTTTGGACTTTAATGGCGAGAACAAAGGTTTTGTTACTGAAAAGAAAAAACCTATACCTGCTGGGTCTTCAACTCCAACTCCAGATATGCCAGAAAAAATAGCTGAAATAACTGATACAGAAAAAGGACAATTTTCACCAAGCACAGGAAAGTCAAAGGCTTTAATGAGTTCTCCAGAATTTCCTTCAGTGGCACAGACACAATCCAAGAAACAGCCTGAAAATCAGACATCACCATCAGTTCCGGATGTTATCAAAGAAACAAGTGAAGAAGAAACTGAAGGTAAAAAGCCAGATTTACATGGAGTTATGGATAGTGGAAGAGCTGAAACTACTGATGAAAACTTGATAGAGGTTTCAATAATGGACACAAAGTCAGGGCATCCAAAGGTTTATCTTGGGCTTGCTAACAAAGATCACAATCCAACTACAATACAACATGAGAGTGATATATCATTCTTGCCTACCACAAAGCCAACTGAGACAAAGGAAGAGCCAGATAGTCAGAAATGTCCTTTATCTCCAGAGGTTGCAACTGCAACAACAGAAATTACTGCATTCAATAAAGGAAAGCGTTCCCCATCCAAAAGAAAGTCAAAGAATCGTAAAGCTTCCTCAGAACTGATTAGTATGGATTTGCCTGAGACTTTGAAAGAATCTGAATCTGTGGGTTCCACCGGGGAAGCTAAGATTACCACTTTGGAAAAACCTGAAGCCCTCCAAACAAGGAAAACGTCAGAGAGTCTTGTGGAGTCTGAGGACACAGAGAAAGAAACTGGAAGGGAAAAGATCGCCTTGCATTTAAAGGTGATTACTAGAAAAACTGAAACTGTTGCTGTAGAGTCAACTGAACTTTCACCAAGTGAAAGAAAACCAGAGATTCCAAAGGTTTCTCCTGAGCTTGCAATCAAGGACCAGATTCCAACTCAAACAGAACATGACAATGAGATTCTGTCAGTCTCATCTACAGAGCAAGATACTGCTGTTGTTTTGGAAGATGTATCTCCCATACAAACTGGGGGAAAGTCAGATCATGTTGAATTTTCCATAGCTCCTGAGTCACTTCCAACCATTGAAAGACAGCCTGATGCAGAAAATGAGTATACTAAGAAAGAGCTCGAGAGTGTGAAATCTACCACACCTTCAGAGGTGGTCACTGTGCAGACTGAATATGCTATGGGGGAGCTGACAAAGAAAGAGGAAGAGACTGATAGTCCAATATCTCCTGTATCTCCAGAAGTTGCCACAGCAACAACAAAAATTACTGCTATGAATAAAGGAAAGCTTTCACCACCCAAGAGAAAGTCAAAGGGTCATAAAGCTTCCTCAGAACTTATAAGTATGGATTTGCCTGAGACCTTGAAAGAACCTGAATCTGTGGGTTCCACCAAGGAAGCAAAAGTTACCACTTTGGAGAGACCTGAAGTCCCCCCAACCAGGAAATCTTCTGAGAGTCTTGTAGAGTCCAAGAAAATAGAGAAAGAAACTGGAAGGGAAAACGCAGCTTTAAATGTACAGGTGATTACTGAAAAAACTGAAACTGTTGCTGTAGAGTCAACGGCATTTTCACCAAGTGAAAGACAACCAGAGATTCCAAAGGTTTCTCTTGAGCTTGCAATCAAGGACCAGATTCCAACTACAAAGGAGCATGACAGTGAAACGCTTTCAGTCTCATCCACACAGCGCTCACCACCCAAAAGAAAGTCAAAGAGTCGTAAAGCTTCCTCAGAACTTATTAGTACGGATTTGCCTGAGACTTTGAAAGAATCTGAATCTGTGGGTTCCACCGGGGAAGCTAAGATTACCACTTTGGAAAAACCTGAAGTCCTCCAAATAAGGAAAATGTCAGAGAGTCTTGTGGAGTCTGAGGACACAGAGAAAGAAAGTGGGAGGGAAAAGACCGCCTTGCATTTACAGGTGATTACTAGAAAAACTGAAACTGTTGCTGTCGAGTCAACTGAGCTTTCACCAAGTGAAAGAAAACCAGAGATTCCAAAGGTTTCTCCTGAGCTTGCAATCAAGGACCAGATTCCAACTCAAACAGAACATGACAATGAGATTCTGTCAGTCTCATCTACAGAGCAAGATACTGCTGTTGTTTTGGAAGACGTATCTCCCATACAAACTGGAGGAAAGTCAGATCATGTTGAATTTTCCATAGCTCCTGAGTCACTTCCAACCATTGAAAGACAGCCTGATGCAGAAAATGAGTATACTAAGAAAGAGCTCGAGAGTGTGAAATCTACAACACCTTCAGAGGTGGTCACTGTGCAGACTGAATATGCTATGGGGGAGCCTACAAAGAAAGAGGAAGAGACTGAGAGTCCGATATCTCCTGTATCTCCAGAAGTTGCCACAGCAACAACAAAAATTACTGCTATGAATAAAGGAAAGCTTTCACCACCCAAGAGAAAGTCAAAGGGTCATAAAGCTTCCTCAGAACTTATAAGTATGGATTTGCCTGAGACCTTGAAAGAACCTGAATCTGTGGGTTCCACCAAGGAAGCAAAAGTTACCACTTTGGAGAGACCTGAAGTCCCCCCAACCAGGAAATCTTCTGAGAGTCTTGTAGAGTCCAAGAAAATAGAGAAAGAAACTGGAAGGGAAAACGCAGCTTTAAATGTACAGGCGATTACTGAAAAAACTGAAACTGTTGCTGTAGAGTCAACGGCATTTTCACCAAGTGAAAGACAACCAGAGATTCCAAAGGTTTCTCTTGAGCTTGCAATCAAGGACCAGATTCCAACTACAAAGGAGCATGAAAGTGAAACGTTGTCAGTCTCATCCACACAGCGCTCACCACCCAAAAGAAAGTCAAAGAGTCGTAAAGCTTCCTCAGAACTTATTAGTACGGATTTGACTGAGACTTTGAAAGAATCTGAATCTGTGGGTTCCACCGTAGAATCGAAGATTACCACTTTGGAAAAACCTGAAGCCCTCCAAACAAGGAAAACTTCAGAGAGTCTTGTGGAGTCTGAGGACACAGAGAAAGAAAGTGGAAGGGAAAAGATAGCCTTGCATTTACAAGTGATTACTAGAAAAACTGAAACTGTTGCTGTAGAGTCAACTGAACTTTCACCAAGTGAAAGACAACCAGAGATTCCAAAGGTTTCTCCTGAGCTTGCAATCAAGGACCAGATTCCAACTACAAAGGAGAATGACAGTGAAACGCTGTCAGTCTCATCCACACAGTGCTCACCACCCAAAAGAAAGTCAAAGAGTCGTAAAGCTTCCTCAGAACTTATTAGTACGGATTTGCCTGAGACTTTGAAAGAATCTGAATCTGTGGGTTCCACCGGGGAAGCTAAGATTACCACTTTGGAAAAACCTGAAGCCCTCCAAACAAGGAAAACTTCAGAGAGTCTTGTGGAGTCTGAGGACACAGAGAAAGAAAGTGGAAGGGAAAAGATCGCCTTGCATTTACAAGTGATTACTAGAAAAACTGAAACTGTTGCTGTAGAGTCAACTGAACTTTCACCAAGTGAAAGAAAACCTGAGATTCCAAAGGTTTCTCCTGAGCTTGCAATCAAGGACCAGATTCCAACTACAAAGGAGAATGACAGTGAAACACTGTCAGTCTCATCCACACAGCGCTCACCACCCAAAAGAAAGTCAAAGAGTCGTAAAGCTTCCTCAGAACTGATTAGTATGGATTTGCCTGAGACTTTGAAAGAATCTGAATCTGTGGGTTCCACCGGGGAAGCTAAGATTACCACTTTGGAAAAACCTGAAGTCCTCCAAATAAGGAAAACGTCAGAGAGTCTTGTGGAGTCTGAGGACACAGAGAAAGAAAGTGGGAGGGAAAAGACCGCCTTGCATTTACAGGTGATTACTAGAAAAACTGAAACTGTTGCTGTCGAGTCAACTGAGCTTTCACCAAGTGAAAGAAAACCAGAGATTCCAAAGGTTTCTCCTGAGCTTGCAATCAAGGACCAGATTCCAACTCAAACAGAACATGACAATGAGATTCTGTCAGTCTCATCTACAGAGCAAGATACTGCTGTTGTTTTGGAAGACGTATCTCCCATACAAACTGGAGGAAAGTCAGATCATGTTGAATTTTCCATAGCTCCTGAGTCACTTCCAACCATTGAAAGACAGCCTGATGCAGAAAATGAGTATACTAAGAAAGAGCTCGAGAGTGTGAAATCTACAACACCTTCAGAGGTGGTCACTGTGCAGACTGAATATGCTATGGGGGAGCCTACAAAGAAAGAGGAAGAGACTGATAGTCCGATATCTCCTGTATCTCCAGAAGTTGCCACAGCAACAACAAAAATTACTGCTATGAATAAAGGAAAGCTTTCACCACCCAAGAGAAAGTCAAAGGGTCATAAAGCTTCCTCAGAACTTATAAGTATGGATTTGCCTGAGACCTTGAAAGAACCTGAATCTGTGGGTTCCACCAAGGAAGCAAAAGTTACCACTTTGGAGAGACCTGAAGTCCCCCCAACCAGGAAATCTTCTGAGAGTCTTGTAGAGTCCAAGAAAATAGAGAAAGAAACTGGAAGGGAAAACGCAGCTTTAAATGTACAGGCGATTACTGAAAAAACTGAAACTGTTGCTGTAGAGTCAACGGCATTTTCACCAGGTGAAAGACAACCAGAGATTCCAAAGGTTTCTCTTGAGCTTGCAATCAAGGACCAGATTCCAACTACAAAGGAGCATGAAAGTGAAACGTTGTCAGTCTCATCCACACAGCGCTCACCACCCAAAAGAAAGTCAAAGAGTCGTAAAGCTTCCTCAGAACTTATTAGTACGGATTTGACTGAGACTTTGAAAGAATCTGAATCTGTGGGTTCCACCGTAGAATCGAAGATTACCACTTTGGAAAAACCTGAAGCCCTCCAAACAAGGAAAACGTCAGAGAGTCTTGTGGAGTCTGAGGACACAGAGAAAGAAAGTGGAAGGGAAAAGATAGCCTTGCATTTACAAGTGATTACTAGAAAAACTGAAACTGTTGCTGTAGAGTCAACTGAACTTTCACCAAGTGAAAGACAACCAGAGATTCCAAAGGTTTCTCCTGAGCTTGCAATCAAGGACCAGATTCCAACTACAAAGGAGAATGACAGTGAAACACTGTCAGTCTCATCCACACAGCGCTCACCACCCAAAAGAAAGTCAAAGAGTCGTAAAGCTTCCTCAGAACTTATTAGTACGGATTTGCCTGAGACTTTGAAAGAATCTGAATCTGTGGGTTCCACCGGGGAAGCTAAGATTACCACTTTGGAAAAACCTGAAGTCCTCCAAACAAGGAAAACGTCAGAGAGTCTTGTGGAGTCTGAGGACACAGAGAAAGAAAGTGGGAGGGAAAAGACCGCCTTGCATTTACAGGTGATTACTAGAAAAACTGAAACTGTTGCTGTCGAGTCAACTGAGCTTTCACCAAGTGAAAGAAAACCAGAGATTCCAAAGGTTTCTCCTGAGCTTGCAATCAAGGACCAGATTCCAACTCAAACAGAACATGACAATGAGATTCTGTCAGTCTCATCTACAGAGCAAGATACTGCTGTTGTTTTGGAAGACGTATCTCCCATACAAACTGGAGGAAAGTCAGATCATGTTGAATTTTCCATAGCTCCTGAGTCACTTCCAACCATTGAAAGACAGCCTGATGCAGAAAATGAGTATACTAAGAAAGAGCTCGAGAGTGTGAAATCTATCACACCTTCAGAGGTGGTCACTGTGCAGACTGAATATGCTATGGGGGAGCTGACAAAGAAAGAGGAAGAGACTGATAGTCAGATATCTCCTGTATCTCCAGAAGTTGCCACAACAACAACAAAAATTACTGCTATGAATAAAGGAAAGCTTTCACCACCCAAGAGAAAGTCAAAGAGTCGTAAAGCTTCCTCAGAACTTATAAGTATGGATTTGCCTGAGACCTTGAAAGAACCTGAATCTGTGGGTTCCACCAAGGAAGCTAAAATTACCACTTTGGAAAGACCTGAAGTCCCCCCAACCAGGAAATCTTCTGAGAGTCTTGTAGAGTCCAAGAAAATAGAGAAAGAAAGTGGAAGGGAAAACGCAGCTTTAAATGTACAGGCGATTACTGAAAAAACTGAAACTGTTGCTGTAGAGTCAACGGCATTTTCACCAAGTGAAAGACAACCAGAGATTCCAAAGGTTTCTCTTGAGCTTGCAATCAAGGACCAGATTCCAACTACAAAGGAGCATGAAAGTGAAACGTTGTCAGTCTCATCCACACAGCGCTCACCACCCAAAAGAAAGTCAAAGAGTCGTAAAGCTTCCTCAGAACTTATTAGTATGGATTTGACTGAGACTTTGAAAGAATCTGAATCTGTGGGTTCCACCGTAGAATCTAAGATTACCACTTTGGAAAAACCTGAAGCCCTCCAAACAAGGAAAACTTCAGAGAGTCTTGTGGAGTCTGAGGACACAGAGAAAGAAACTGGAAGGGAAAAGATAGCCTTGCATTTACAAGTGATTACTAGAAAAACTGAAACTGTTGCTGTAGAGTCAACTAAACTTTCACCAAGTGAAAGACAACCAGAGATTCCAAAGGTTTCTCCTGAGCTTGCAATCAAGGACCAGATTCCAACTACAAAGGAGAATGACAGTGAAACGCTGTCAGTCTCATCCACACAGCACTCACCACCCAAAAGAAAGTCAAAGAGTCGTAAAGCTTCCTCAGAACTTATTAGTACGGATTTGCCTGAGACTATGAAAGAATCTGAATCTGTGGGTTCCACCAAGATTACCACTTTGGAAAAACCTGAAGCCCTCCAAACAAGGAAAACTTCAGAGAGTCTTGTGGAGTCTGAAGACACAGAGAAAGAAAGTGGAAGGGAAAAGACCGCCTTGCATTTACAGGTGATTACTAGAAAAACTGAAACTGTTGCTGTAGAGTCAACTGAACTTTCACCAAGTGAAAGAAAACCTGAGATTCCAAAGGTTTCTCCTGAGCTTGCAATCAAGGACCAGATTCCAACTACAAAGGAGCATGACAGTGAAACGCTTTCAGTCTCATCCACACAGTGCTCACCACCCAAAAGAAAGTCAAAGAGTCGTAAAGCTTCCTCAGAACTTATTAGTACGGATTTGCCTGAGACTATGAAAGAATCTGAATCTGTGGGTTCCACCGGGGAAGCTAAGATTACCACTTTGGAAAAACCTGAAGCCCTCCAAACAAGGAAAACTTCAGAGAGTCTTGTGGAGTCTGAAGACACAGAGAAAGAAAGTGGAAGGGAAAAGATAGCCTTGCATTTACAGGTGATTACTAGAAAAACTGAAACTGTTGCTGTAGAGTCAACTGAACTTTCACCAGGTGAAAGAAAACCAGAGATTCCAAAGGTTTCTCCTGAGCTTGCAATCCAGGGCCAGATTCCAACTCAAACAGAACATGACAATGAGATTCTGTCAGTCTCATCTACAGAACAAGATACTGCTGTTGTTTTGGAAGACGTATCTCCCATACAAACTGGGGGAAAGTCAGATCATGTTGAATTTTCCATAGCTCCTGAGTCAGTCCCAACCATTGAAAGACAGCCTGATGCAGAAAATGAATATACTAAGAAAGAGCTCGAGAGTGTGAAATCTACCACACCTTCAGAAGTGGTCACTGTGCAGACTGAATATGCTATGGAGGAGCCTACAAAGAAAGAGGAAGAGACTGATAGTCAGATATCTCCTGTATCTCCAGAGGTTGCCACAGCAACAACAAAAATTACTGCTATGAATAAAGGAAAGCTTTCACCACCCAAGAGAAAGTCAAAGGGTCATAAAGCTTCCTCCGAATTTATTAGTACGGATTTGCCTGAGACCTTGAAAGAACCTGAATCTGCAGGTTCCACCAAGGAAGCTAAAATTACCACTTTGGAAAGACCTGAAGTCCCCCCAACCAGGAAATCGTCTGAGAGTCATGTAGAGTCCAAGAAAATAGAGAAAGAAACAGAAATGGAAAACGCAGCTTTAAATGTACAGGTGATTACTGAAAAAACTGAAACTGTTGCTGTAGAGTCAACGGCATTTTCACCAAGTGAAAGACAACCAGAGATTCCAAAGGTTTCTCTTGAGCTTGCAATCAAGGACCAGATTCCAACTACAAAGGAGCATGAAAGTGAAACGTTGTCAGTCTCATCCACACAGCGCTCACCACCTAAAAGAAAGTCAAAGAGTCGTAAAGCTTCCTCAGAACTTATTAGTACGGATTTGCCTGAGACTTTGAAAGAATCTGAATCTGTGGGTTCCACCGTGGAATCTAAGATTACCACTTTGGAAAAACCTGAAGCCCTCCAAACAAGGAAAACTTCAGAGAGTCTTGTGGAGTCTGAGGACACAGAGAAAGAAAGTGGAAGGGAAAAGATCGCCTTGCATTTACAGGTGATTACTAGAAAAACTGAAACTGTTGCTGTAGAGTCAACTGAACTTTCACCAATTAAAAGAAAACCAGAGATTCCAAAGGTTTCTCCTGAGCTTGCAATCAAGGACCAGATTCCAACTCAAATAGAACATGACAATGAGATTCTGTCAGTCTCATCTACAGAGCAAGTTACTGCTGTTGTTTTGGAAGACGTATCTCCCATACAAACTGGAGGAAAGTCAGATGATGTTGAACTTTCCATTGCTTCTGATTCAGTCCCACCTATTGATAGACATTCAAATACAGAAAATATGGATCAGAACATTTCCCTGGAAAAACCTGAACTCCCTACATCAAAGAAGACGTCAGAGAGTCTATTGGAGTACAACGAAATGGAGAAAGAAATTGAAAAGGGAAAAGCACATTTAAGTTTGCAGACAGTCACTGTAACAACTGACAGTATTTCTATAGAATCAACTAAGTTTTCACCAAGTGAAAGAAAGTCAGAGAGTCCAAAAGTTTCTCTTCAGCCTGATAATAAGGCACCAGAATGCACAGCACCTCAATCTGATGCAAGAGATTCAGACACAGCGCCACAAATGCAGCCATGTCTTTCTTCTAGTTTTGCAGATACAACAAATATTGCAGATTGCATTAACAAATTATGGAGTAACACAGAAGAGGTTCCGAAGAGGTATTTAGTTCTTGAGCTGCCTGATCGAACAGTCCCACAATTGTTTGAGACAAACCAATATCAGCCAGACACAAGAATTTCTGATAAGGAATCTACTACTTTTGCCATTGTTTCAATGGAGCAGCCTCATGAGACAGAGACAGATGTAACAGAAATAGCCCCATCTAAGCTAAATGAGACTATGAGTCAGCAGACAGTCTCAGATACCTTACAAATACAACCTGAAGTCAACATCCAACATGACGATGGGCAAAATATTTTAGGCACCAAGGTTCAAAAGTCTCTTGAAGATGAAGCATTCAAAGCTGAACAAATGAGTATAAAGACAAGAATACACACATCTGAAAATATAACTGTCTCAGTGGAAAAGGACCCCCAGATGCACATGGAGCACTTGACTGTACAGTGTGAGACCACACCACAAAGAGAAGTTGAGACAACTAGTGTAGAACTGCAAGTAAGCAGTGCTGAAGGGAATGATATTAAGGCTGATCAAGGCTCTAGTCAGTCTACTGCAACTGTTTTCACCTCAGAAAAACATGTGCCCATGAGCCCAGGTGATAAGTCTGTTACAGGGGATAAAATCCAAGTGGAGACTAAAGTGCTTAGTTTGGACTATGAAATACCAACCAGCCATAAAACTGCAGTTGTGGTTCACCCAGAGGAAGCTACAGTCAGAGTACAGATGCAACAAATCAGCATTGAAATGCAAGATAATGTGGAGATGTATGCCTCTTCTCAACCTGCACTTCTGCAGGCAGGTGAACAAGAGAGAGTATCTGCAGAAATAAGCTTATCTGAGCAAGACACTATAAAATCAGACATGGTGATTGAGCTAGAGATCTTGAAAACCACACAGGATAGCAAAGAGGAGCTGAAGGACTACAACTTAAAAGAGGAGGTCTCTAGAAAAGATGTACTTGATTTACCCAAAAGCTTGGATGAAAAGGAAATATTGGGGGACTCTCAAGTGCGAGTTTTACAGCTTGATATACCTACGAGTCATGAAGAACAGGAAAAGCCATTTGTCATGACAGCAGCAGAACCAATGGCAGATACAGCTCGCTCAAGTATGCAGTGGGAACAAAAAGAGACTGCAATTCAGGTTCACCCTGAGGAGGCTACACTCATAGTCAAGGTACAACAAATCAGCACAGAAACACCAAAGGATGTGGCTCAGAGTGACTCTACTCAAACTGTTCTGTTGCAGCCAGTTGAAACAGAGACAATATCTGCAGAAATAAGCTTATTTAAGGAAGACACTGTAAAACCACAAACGGCAATTGAGTTAGAGATCCTGGGAACCACACAGAAACCAGAGGAGCTGAAGGATTACGACTTAAAAGAGGAGGTCTCCAAAACAGATGTACCTGATGTATCCCACACTTTGGATGAAAAAGTGGTTACAGGAGAGAAAAACCTTGTTGAGCCTCAAGTGCGAGTTTTACAAATAGATATACCATCCAGTAATGAAGAACAGAAACAGACGTTTGTCATGACAGCAGCCGAACCAAAGATAGATACAGCTCAATCAAGTTTGCAGTGTGAAGGAGTTCATGTACCCTCTGAGGAGGCTGAAGTTATAGTCAAAGTGAAACCAATCACCATGGACACACAAAAGTATCTGGATCAAAGTAATTCCTCTCAAAATGCACTCCTGCAAAGTGAAGCAGGGACAATGTCTGCAGAAATAAACATATCCAAACAAGATACTGTAAAACCAGAAAAACTGACCGAGCAGGAGCTCCTGAAAACCACACAGGGCAGACCTATGATAACTAAGGAAACTGGGGTCCACAAAGAGCGCTCTGAACTGTCAATACACAGAGGGAATGATATACCGATGAGCCTGGATGAAAAAGCAGAAAAAGTCCAAGCGGAGCCTGATGTTGTTTTACCGGCCAGCCATGAGGAGCATGAAAGATCATTTGTCTCGAAAGCAGATGTGCCAAGAACAGATATAAGTATCCAGTCTGAACATTCTCAAGTAAACAAAGATTTGACTTCAGCTGATGTTCAACCTGAACAAGAAATTAGCTTTACAATAAATGTGCAGCAAATGAAGACTAAAATGCCAGTGGATCTCGTGGCTCAGTGTGAATCTAATCAAGCTGCACTTTTTCAGCCAGGTGAAGCAAAGAAAACACAATCTGCAGAAATAAGCTTACCTGAACAAGACACTGTAGAACCACAAACAATGATTGCACTAGAGACCTTGAAAACTGCACAGGCTAAATCAGTGGAGGTGAAGGATTACAACATGAAACAGGATGTCCCCACAAAAGATGTGCTTGATTCACTCAAAAGCTTGGATGAAAAATCAGTTGCAATAAAGCAAATTCAAGTGGAGCCTCAAGTGAAAGTTTTACAGCTGGATATACCAATCAGTCAAAAAGAACAGGAAAAGATATTTGTGAAGACATCAGCAGAACCAAAACCAGATACAGCTCTATTAAGTATCCAGCGTGAAAGGGAGCTGGGAAATAAAGATGATACTTCAGCTGAGGTTACACAGGAGACTGAATTTATAATCAAAGTGCAACAAATCACCACTGATAGACAAGGGGATGTGACTCAGAGCGACTCAGGTCCACCGGCTGAAGTAGGGATAGCTTCTGCAGAAATAAACTTATCAATGCAAGACACTGTAAAACTAGAACCAGTGATTGAGCAAGAGCTCTTGAAAACCACAAAGCATAGATCTACTGTGACTAAGGAACTTGTGATCCAAGGTGAGCAGCCCAAACCATATGAACTGGATGACATACCCATGAGCCTGGATGACAAGACGATTACAAAAGAGAAAGTCCAGGGGGAGCCTGAGGTCCTTGTTTCACCAACCAGCCAGGAGGAGGATAAAAGAACATTTGTTGTGGTAACAGATGTACCCAGAGCAGATGTAGCTCATTCAAGTATCCAGTCTGAAATCATTGCAGTAAACAAAGATTTGACTGCCGCTGAAGTTCAACCAGAGGAAGCTGCTAGACCAGAAGATGTGGCGCAGAGTGACTCCACTCAACCTTCTCTGCTGCAGACAAGTGAACCAGAGACAATCTCTGCAGAAATTTGCTTATCTGAAAAACATGCTGTAAAACCAGAACTGGTGACTGAGCAAGAACTCTTGAAGACCACAGACAGCAGAACAGACATGTCACAAATAAATATCGAATGTGATTCAGAACTTGAAAAGAAAGCTGCGAGTCCAGCTGATGCTCACCCTGGGGAGGCAACAGGTGGAATGGAGGTGCAACAAATCAGCACTGAAACACAAGAAGATGTAGCTCTGGTGGACTCGACTCAACCTGCACTGCTGCCGCCAAGAAAAATAGCATCTGCACAAATTAGCTTACCTGAGGGAGAAGCTGTACAATCAGAAACGGTAACTGAGCAAGAACTCATGAAAACTACACAGTTCTCCACAAATGTTGTGCTTGATTCACCAAAAAGTGTGGACGAACTATCAGTCACAGCAGAGAAAATCCAGGCAGAACCTCAAGTGTGTATTTTACAACTCAATATGCCAACCAGTGACAAGGAGCATGAAAGAACGTTTGTCATGACAGCAGCAGAATCGAGACCAGATACGGGTCAAACGATATTTCACGGTGAAATAGAAAAAGAACAGAAAGACAAAACAGCTGAGGTTCATCCTGAGGAGGCAGCAGTTAGAATGGAGGAGCAACAAATCATTACTGAAAGACAAGAGGATGTTCAGTTTGACTCTGTTCAACCTGGACTGCTGGAAAACGAAGCAGTAAGTTCTACAAAAATAATTGTATCTGAGCCACACAATGTAAAATCAGAAATAGTGTCTAAGCAAGAAATCTCAAAAACCACAGAAGATAGACCTATGGTGACTAAGGACCTTGTGGTCCAAGCAGAGCCCTCAGAAGCTTCAGTCACAGTGAAGGAGAAACAAATTAGTGCTGAAAGACCAAAAATTGCAGTTCAGAGTGACTTCACTCAAATTGCACTGAGGCAATCAAGTGAAGCAGAGACAACATCTGCACAAATAAGCTTACCTGAGCAAGACACTGTAAAACAAGAAACAGTGATTGAGCTAGAGATTTTGGAAATCGCACAGGTCAGACCTACAGGGATTAAGGAACTTGGGGTCAAAGAAGGCACCTCTAAATTGTTAATGCATGGAGTGGATGATGTACCCACAAGCCTAAGTGACAAGTCTGTTACAGTAGAGGAAGTAGAGGAAACTCAGATTGAGCCTGAGGTGCTTGTTTTACAAGTAGAAGTACCAACCAGTCGTCATGAGCATGAACAGACATCTTTCATGATAGAAAGAAGTGACTCCGCTCAGCCTGCTCTGCTGGACCCAGAGGTCAGTGGAGAGCTTTTGAAAACCACACAAGATAGACCTATGGTGACTAAGGACCTTGTGGTCCAAGCAGAGCCCTCTGAAGCTTCAGTCACAGTGAAGAAGAAACAAATTAGCGCTGAAAGACCAAAAATTGCAGCTCAGAGTGACTCCACTCAAACTACACTGAAGCAATCAAGTGAAGCAGAGACAACATCTGCACAAATAAGCTTACCTGAGCAAGACATTGTAAAACAAAAAACAGTGATTGAGCTAGAGATCTTGGAAATCGCACAGGACAGACCTACAGGGATTAAGGGACTTGGTGTCAAAGAAGGCTCTTCTAAATTCTTAATGCATGGAGTGGGAGATGTACAAACGAGCCTAAGTGACAAGTCTGTTACAGTAGACGAAACCCAGATTGAGCCTGAGGTGCTTGTTTTACAAGTAGAAGTACCAACAAGTCGCCATGAGCATAAACAGACATCTGCTCAGCCTGCTCTGCTGGAGCCAGAGGTCAGTGGAGAACTTTTGAAAACCACACAAGATAGACCTATGGTGACTAAGGGACTTGGCGTCCAAGACAAGCACCCTAAAGTATTAACACATGGAGTGGAAGACGTACCCACAAGCCTGGATGTCAAATTTGTTAAAATAAAGAAAATTCAGATGGACCCTGAGGTGCTTGTAATACCAGCAGTTCGAGAAGAGCATGTGTCAAGAACAGATACATCTCGATCAAGTATCCAGTGTGAAAGTTTAGAAGAACACAGAGATACGACTGCAGCTGAGGTTCTTCCTGAAGAGGCTGGAGTTAAAACCACAGTAGTAGAAGTCCAACAATTTAGGACTGAAATGAAGGAAGGTGTAGCTCAGACTGGCGCAGCTCAATCTGTACTGATACATGCAGGTGAAACAGAGTCAACATGTGTAGAAATAAGTTTATCTGAACGAGACACTGTAAAACCAGAAACTCTTAATAAGTTGAAGTTCTTGAATACCACAGAGGAGAGACCAAAGGAGGTCAATCTGCGAGAGGAGTTTGTAACTAAAGATGTACTTGATGCACCCAAAGGCCAGCATGAAGTGTCTGTTACAGTGGAAAAACTCAGCATGGGGTCTAGCGTACCCACTCTACAGCCAAATATACCGGCCACCATAACCACAACTGTTGTGATAGCAACAAGTACAAGGACTGACAGTGATCAAACAACTATGAAGTCTGAAAAAATAACACAAACCCAAGAGCTTAGGTCTCTTGAAGCAGAGAAAGATGCTCCAAAAAGCTTTACCAAACTCCTGTCAGAACCAGTTGTGTATCCTAAAGTCCAAACAGATGCAACAAATAGGAAAGAAGAAGAAGAGAAGCAGAAGAAGAAAATTCAAGAAAAGGAAAAAGAAAGAAGCACCAGTGTAGAACCACCAATCAGCATAAGCACAACAACCACCACCACTACCATGGAGGCCACTGGAACAAGGCTTAAGAAACTGCCACAGGTATGTTATGAGGGCTATTTTTCTATGATAAAGTGCAATTATGTTAACCCTGCATCATATATAGACTAATGCATAGCCTACATGTAAAACATGAACTTGTCTACCAAAGCCAGTCCAGAAAAGCCTTCAATCTTGCAAAGGGAAGCTCTTGATTGCAAAAAGAAGTTGCATTATGCAGAGGGCTTTCAAAAAACAAATGTAATTTCTCAATCTATGTATGATTTCACTTCTTCAGAGTTAATGGCCTCACCTGTTAGTCAAGTCTTATTTAATACAACTTAATGTTTTTGTAAAATTTGGTCACAAAGAGCAGCGGTCCGCATCCTTTTCTGCGCCACGGACCGTTTTATGTCCGACAATATTTTCATGGACCGGCCTTTATGGTGTCGCGGATAAATCCAACAAAATAAAACTGGTACCAAAAAAAAGAAGAAGATTTATTCATAACACACTGGAAAAGATCTAGGAAAGCCAATGATAAAAACCAATAAAAACCCTGAAAACCATAAATTTCACACCCGAGCCTCAACTATCATGACCCGGTACCAAGCGACTCCGGTCCATGACCCGGGGATTGGGGACTGCTGACATAGCGTATATATGTGCATTAATACCTAGTTTCATGTCCACTATAGGAACAAGTATTCAGTACTGACACATCACTGCAGGTGGTTCAGATATCATCAGGTGATACTGTACTGGGTGAAGAACCCCATTTGAAAGGACTGACCCCTCAAGAATACAAAATAGACGCAAATGACATGGAAACTGAGGAAACAGTACTGGAGTCACCAGGAGAACCATCCATTTGGACAGCGATACAGCTACTCAAAGACATGGGACCTAGCAGTCAACTCATTGAGGTAAAATAAATATTATCTGTCATTGTCTCTGTGTTATAAAACCAAGAAAGTCACAGAAGTTACAAATGGTCACTTTCTATATGTAGGATTAAAATACAGAATAATCTTTAAAATAAAGCGGTGATGAACATGACAACATCATAATTACTGGCTGAAATGTAGATCATAATTCTTAGTTATTTTGACTCTTTTTTAATCCTCTTTCACATCAGTTCAGTTCAATCCAGTTTTAGATATATGAAGTAAACTCAAGAAAAACCTCAAAGCAGAGTTTGCACAGGTTGTTTGTGAGAGCTTTGAGGCAATTTATATGGTCAAGACATATCTTCCTCTGTAGAGACGATCATAACAATTCCTCCCTCAAACTGTTTTTTTCTGATATATATTTTCATATAGGCCCTAAATTAAATAACAAAACCAAAGCTTGTGCCTTAACAAATCCTGTTCTGCATTCTGTCTGAAGGGTAAACCACTAGAGGATGCTCCAGAGGTTCTGATTTCATCTACCAGTAACATGGACAGTCATCTAAGTAGGGTTATATCTAAACTCCTGAACTGCAAGAACCGCTCAGCTGAGCTGAGCCCAACAGCCATGGCCCAGCAGGTGGAGGAGGCTCAGGTGAGATTATGCAGCATGAATCACTAGAAAAACATCCATGGTGCTAAAGTGCCTCCTTATTATTATTATTATTATTATTATTATTATTATTATTATTATTAATAATAATAATAATAAGAAGAAGAAGAAGAAGAAGAAGAAGAAGGTTTTTTAAAAATCAGAGCCTTTGTGTGTCTCACTCTTGCCTGCTGCATACAGGAGTGGAGAGCAGCTGCCCTGGCCCAGGTAGCATTGCTCTCTCAGTTGAGAGGGCCTGTTGCTGAGAATAGGGACACTCTGGAGCATCTGGAGGACCAGTGGAGCAGTGCTGCCCAGGATGCAGCTAATATTATTCAGAGTAAGGAGGCTCAGCTGCAGATGGTGACTGATTATTGCCAGCACATCCAAACAGCTAAGAATGCGGTGGACAAAGCAACCGCAGAACTGGACGCTCTTCAAACGTGAGTTGCCATCCAATGGTTTCATTTTAGTCTTTAATACTTGTATTTTAAGATATTTTAACACTTTTTATTTCACACATTGTCATCTTCCTTTGTCTGTAAAGCTAACTGATAAGCCTCTAAAATCTTTTACAATTTGTTGCGGCAAACTTTTTGTTGTTTTTCTTTCAGATCCCCTCAGGAGAGCAGCTCCAAGGAGGCAGAGCGACTAGGCTCCTTACAAAGAAGTATGGAGGAGAACAGAACAGCACTTGGGGAGCTGCTTGTGACCCACAGCAAATTGTGCCCCCACCTTACCCGGTATGAGCGAGCAATTGCAGAGACTGAGCAGAAGAACCTACAAGAGAGGTGGAGAGTTCTGGAAAGAACTGTGGAGAGTATGCTTCATCACACACATGTCTGTTCTCACAAGACCAGCAACCTCCTGTCAGAGTTATCAGATTTGCAGGAACACTTGGAAATGATCATTAAAGACCTTGAAGCCAAGTTTCCATCAGTTACTCAGTGGAACTGCAAGAAGGCTCGACAGCTGATGGAGGCAAATGCTGAGGTTAAAGCAGCCCAGCAGAAGTACCTCCATTTACAACAGCTGTCAGAGCTGTTGCTATTTAGCCCACAGTGGGAGATGGAAACAAAGGAGATCCACCAGGGACTCCAGAGAGTTAAGGACACAATTTCTCATACAGAGGAACTTTTGGCTGCCCAAACCCTGAACAGCAACAGCCCTATCATGGAGAAAATTGTCATAGTGATGAGGGAAGGCCTGGCCTGGGCCAAGCAGACAGAGAGTGATATTGAGGGCAGGAAAAAGAGAGTAGCTCTTCTCCCTGAGGAAGTTCACCGGCAGCTCAGGGATCTGAAGAAGCTGCAATCTGAGGTGATGGCCAAACAAGGACAGCTGGAGTCACTGGCGGAGGAAATGACTGAGCTCCTTCCACAGCTGGACCAGGTTGAAGAGGTGCCTATGGTGCAGAGTCTTCTGAAATGTCTTGAAGAACTCTCAAAGTCCACCAATGAGAAGCTGTCCAAAGCTGTGAAAGAGGTGGAATCAGGACTACAGACCAGAGAAAAGCTATCTGAACAGATTGCCGATCTAGACTCCTGGGTTGTGGCTCATCTGCAAAGAGAAGCGTCCCGGGGTCCAGACAGTGAGCTCAGGAGCCCTGCTGAACTTGATCGCAGAACCCGCCAAATCCAAGAAACCCTGGATGAGGCTGAGAAGCAGGAAGCAGTCTGTGAGGCTCTTTTTATTAAGAGCAAAGATATCACTTCTGAATTCAGTGTCACAGAGAACTGTCAGCTTTTTGACAAGCTTACCAACCTCCAGGAGAATATCAGAACCATTAGCAGCCAAGAGAAAAATAACAAGAAGGAGCTGAATGAACTCACCCAGACTTTAGATTCAAGCAAGAAAAAACTTGTCACTGTTGAAAACAGTCTAAGGCAGATGTTGGTGGATCTAAGCAGACACAGGTTCCCCATTACAAGAGAGTCCCTGCAAGCTTTAGAGCCTTTCAAGCACATGATTTTGGAACACAAGTCGCAAGTTGATCTCCTGCAACCCTGGATTCCCAATGAGAAGACAAAAGAACTGAACTCTGTCATCTCTGAGCTGCACAGCACAATGTATGCCCTAGAAATGAAAGCCAGGGACCAAGAGAGGTACCTAAACATGAGGCAATGTGTCGAGGATCTCAGGGAAAGCATTCAGGAACAGGTGCACCAGACAAAAGAAGATGGCAATGACACAGACGAGAAGTACAGAATCTGTCAGAACCTTCTTATCCAGTTTCACCTGATAAAAGGATTGTGCGAAGAGGCTCGCTCAAAACTATACACAATCTCTGCTGACCTCTACCCTTCACAGCTGACTGCAGAGCAACAAAGGCTTAAACAAAATGAGGAGAGTCTTAGCACCTTGGAGACGACAACCTATAACAACCTCAGCATCATTGAGTGGAACCTGCTGATGGATCTGGACCTGGAATCAGAGAGGAAAGCCACTAAGACCTTCCTCTTAAAGACCCAGAAAGAGTTTGAGAAACTTCCCACGTTGGAGCCAAATGACACAGCAATTAACAGAGAATATGAGAGAGTGGTGTCTCTGACAAAGACTGTGGAGTCAAGAATGAGAGCACTGGGGGTGCTGGAGCAAAAGAAGGGAAAGAAAAAAAGAAGTGGATCTCAAGACTTGATGGACTTGAAGAATGCAGTCCTCGGTCAATGTGAATCCCACATGGCAAGTAGTGTTGAGTATTTCTCAGTTTGTTTTTGCAGTATTTTTTTAATTGCTTTGTAATAAGCTTAGCCAATCAGAGTGAAGCATATGAAAGAATATTTACTATGCAATACAGCTGAATTAAGCCTCCACAATAGTTCGATTTAGCGACAAAGTTGTTCATTTGTGTCTTTATGTGTGTTATATAAAATAACAATTTCAAACTTAGAGAGCATCAGCAATACTACACCATATTTGGTAGAGCAGTATGGAGCAAACACCCTTTCAGTCTTGTCATTTTGAATATAGTTTATACAAACAATGTGTTCTTTTTCACAGTTTTAAAGGTTATTCAATGTTCAGTTTGATAGAACAAACCACAAAAGCAAAATACAAAGCAAATGAATTACACAGATAGTTAAAAAAAAAAACTACACTATGGAGTGAACCTGCCAATCTGAAAAAATGTGTTGTTTGTTTTCCTATTGTTTTAGGAGAACATCACTCAGGCCAGGGAGTCACTGAGAAGCTACACCTGTTCTGTTAAACAGGCTGTACAGTTCCTGAGAGATATTGAGGTGTCTATGCTGCCACCTCAGGGCTCTGCTGGGGTCTGCGGTGACAGAGTCGAGGAGACCCAGCAGGCTTTGGCCTCACTCCAGCAGCAATTTCAAATTCATGTGGAACAGCTCCAAGACCAGAGTGCTCTGCATCCATACCTGTCCCCACTGAAGGTGGAGCAGCTCCAAGAGAGTATTCTGAGCCAACTCCTGGTGATGATGTCCACTCTCCAGGCAAAGGGCCATGTGAAGTTGGAGTGTCTCAACAGGTACTCAGCTCAGTCCTAAAAGTCAGATTTATCTTCCTGAAAAGCTTTTTTTGGTAGAAGTCTGTGATTGCACATGCAAAGATAAAACAAAGAAATAATGATAGCTATCTTTCTTCTTATTAGTTTTGCTAAAATAGCAAATACTTTTGGTTTCATCTGACCACGGCACTTTCTCCCAAGCCCTCTCTGATCATTTAGCTGTTCAGTGGCAAACTTAAGACAGACCTGTACGTGTGGCTTCTTGAGCAAGGGGACCTTGCAGGTGCCACAAGATTTCAGTCCATTACAGTGTAACGGGTTACCAATGGTGTTCTTGGTGACTGGTTCCATCTGCTTTCAGATCGTTAACAAGCTCCTTCCCTGTAGTTTTGAGCTTATCCACCCTCCTTCTCATGATCATCCTCATTTCACGAGACAAGATGTTGCATGGAGCTCCAGACTGAGGGACACTGATGATCATTTATATTTCTTCCATTTATGAATGATCACACCAACAGTTGTCAACTTCTTCCTGTTCACCCATTGAGCTAAACTGGTGCCCACAAGTAACAGTTATTTATCAAAAAAAAAAAAAACCTTCACTCGCTGCATTGGAATTTTTTTTTTCTTGTTTAGCTATTTAGCATTTTTCAAAGACCACTTTACTACATTTACTAAACAGACATTGCACAATAGAGACTACAAGACCTGCAAATGGCATTAAGCTGCAGAGCCTTTGTGAATGTGAGCCCTTATTTTAAATCTGACACTAAAAGATCAATTTGTCTTTCAGGTGTGCAGAGCAGCACAGAAATTACATCAAGTGCAAAGAAGAAATCATGCAGACTGTGAAGAGTACAGCGAACAGGCTCTTACAGCTCATCACTCAGAAGGTCACCTGTCTCACTGACTGCACTGACCAGGAGGCAAATCTTAGAGTGAGTATAAACCTCCTCTGCTTTTGTAGATAAAAGTTGAAAATTTCCACACAGAAACAGAATTCATTTTTACTGATACCCCTAATCAGGCACTTGCAGAGGAGATTGAGGCTCTCCTGAGACGTCTGGAAGAGCTGCAGGAGTGGTGTTCAGAGCAGAGCTGTCACGGCAGCAGGGAGACCACCATGACTTGTATCTGGAGATGGGTATTAAGACTACGTCACTGCACACAGGAGCTGACAACTCGTAGCAAACAGAGAATCAGAGAATGGAGCGATATCTCAGACGGCGTAAGTTTACATTGACATGTGTTTTGAGCATTTTTGAGCATGCTTAGCTAACCCTAATTATAAATGGCCAATTTTCGTTGGGTTCTTCCTCTCAGGTGGAGAAGGCCTCTGTGTTACTGCAGGGAGTGGAGGCAGAGCTTCCTGACGGCTCCAAGGTGAAGGCATCTACCGAGGAGCTTCAGGACGTGCTGCAGTCCTGGGAACAGTACCAGGACAGGCTGGACTGTGAACACAGAGCGCTGTCTGCACTGGAACTGCGCACTGCCAGGCTGCTGGGTGTCCCTGCCCACCTGGAGCAGGCTCCTCCTATTCCACTCTGTCAGCAGCTGCAAGCAATGCAGGGCCGATATGACAAGTGAGATATTGTTTGACGTGCAACTCATTATTCTGTTTGCAAGTTTTTACTCCCTTTATGTTTTGATGTACTCTAAATGAAACTACAGTCCAAGTTTGAAATTTGCAACTTCTACCAACATGCATAACTGTGCAGGTAATTACAATAATCTTTTGACTCCAGCAGCAAAATCAGATCCATTTAATCCTGGAACATTCACCATACAAAGGCTGAAAGACCTGACTTAAAGCTATCATTGTGGCTCTGGACAATGTGTGGTCTCGTGTATAATCCATCTGTAATAAAAGAAGAGCAGTGTGATGTTTCTAAAAAGGAGGACTTTCTCCGTCCTACAAGACACATATGTGTTTAGTGATGCAGTATGCTTGAGAAAGAAGAGGAGTTTTATAGTATTAAGAAGGCATTGATGCTTTTCCTGACAAACTTTCATTGCTCTCTTCTTTCATATGCATAAATGAGCCATGTTCATTATGATCTCTGTTCTTTAGGCACACGGAGACTAAGTTACCCATAAGTCCAGGTTAAGCAGTCAGCTTTAAGTAGGTTAGTCATAGAAGGCGATTGGTGTGTAAGGTCTTCCCAGCTTACACTTGGCATTAGGACCCATATGTTGTATTCAATAGTCATGTTGTATTCAGTCATTTTCTTATGGATGTTAGCTAAGCAGCCGTAAAGTTGCTTAGCTTCTGTTTAAAAGGCTGGATGTTTGTGTGTTTTCACAGTGTGAAGCGGAGAAGCAGGGAGGGTTTGCAGGCAGCTAGGCAGGAGCTGGAGGACAGAGAAAAGGTGCGAGAGGAGCTGCAGGGTATCCGGGTTTGGCTGAAGGTTGCTGCATCTCTTCTGACAGAGATGGAGCAGAGCAGCAGCACAAAGGAGCTACAGGTGAGACTCTTGTTATAGTTATTGTTTGGCAGAGTTACATCACACCTGCACAAGGTTTTCTGTTCCTTGAAGTTCCTTCTAAAACTTGCTTCACATTTCAATACATTAAATGTGATAACACGACTTGCCATTAATTTTTTCACAAGGGCGCACAAAATTCATTCATTTTCTGACAGAGTAGTTTTTGTGAATGGTCATGCCAGTCATTGAACCTTGTAAGGTTACATAGCCTAGATCCGTCTTAATTTTTGAATGATACCATAAGTTTTGCATGTCGATGACTAAAATCCACCATGAGTTGGAAATGCAGTTATATTCCTCCCCAAAAGAATTTTGGAGATGGGGAAAACATTCCCAACTGTGAATTAAACCTTTGTAGAGAAAAGAAAACACTAGTGAAATTTAAGTGTTTCTAATTAGGCAAGATTCACTGAAGGACCTCTGGGTATATCGAGGTCCCACTTTGTAATGCTCTAATCTTAAGACACATCAGTGTGCTCACAGTTTCTCGCTCCATCCCAGCCACTGGAGTGGAAATAATCAGCCTCTAATGAGACAGGACAGTTTCATCATCTGAAATGAAACACAATGATGCATTTGTACTCAGTGTAACATCATAGCTATTTTTATAATGATGCACTTGTCTTTGCTCTCAGTTAGAAAAGTTACACTCAGCAGCATGACAACAACTAAACACTGAAAGTGATGCTTATGCACCGCTCAAAGAAATTAAAAGATTAAAGGAACAATTTGAAAACATATAAAATCTCAATGGGGGAAAAAATCATGCTGGATATCTATACTGGACAAAGTGTCAGGAACTGAAGGATGTCACGTGATTTGATGAAAATAAAAATTATGAACCTACAGAGGGTTATATTCAAAGACACCCAAAATACAAAGTGAAAAAAATAATAGAGCAACCTGGCCGAGGTGCTTAGAGTAGATGTAATAGAAACAATAAGGGCCCCATCCTTCTGGCCGCAAGTAAAAAGCGTCTTACGAGAAGATGGCTTAAGCCTAAACCACCAACGATAGAAGACTGGATACATTCTGTACAAGAGATCTATACGATGGAAAAAGTGTCATTTTCTCTTAAACTTAAGAGGGATACCTTCTACGGAATATGGTCTAAATGGACAGACTATGTTAAGCATATGAGGTGTGATTTTGTATATGATGTTACAACCCTGAGTACTACGTAAACCTACCCGCCCTGCTGCCTCCTAACCCTAGTTTTTTTTTGTTTTTGTTTGTTTTTTGTTTTTTTTTTCTTCTTTTCTTTTCTCTTCTTTTTCTGTCTTCTTTATTTTTCAATTATAAGTTAAAATGTGACAGCAAAGAAAGTGTAAAAAGGCAAACTACTGTTATGTTCAACAGCTGTCCCAATAAAAGAGATAATAATATAAAAAAAGAAACAATAAGGGCCCCAATACAGAACCTTGTGGCACACCACAGCTAAGAGGACAGGATGAGCACTGGTATTTAGAAACAGCCACCAAAAGACTTGTTCAGAAAGATATGATGACAATCACTCCAAAGCAGATCTAGATACACCCACCCAATTGTTCAGCCGCTCAAGCAAAATGTGGTGGTGAACAACAAAGCAGTTGAAACTGATTAACGACCCCCTTCACTGCTTAAGTGAATAGATCAATATCCCAGAAGTTTAATTGACTTTTTTCTATGACAGCTGGTAGGAACTACTTTGCAGATATTATAAGGATGTTTACCACAGATTTGGTCAGAACTCTCCCAAAGCCTTACTGATGAATCCAGGAATTAGTCATCAGGGCTTTTCTACCTCTAACCTTAATGAATATAGAGGGAAGCAGCTTGTTGGTTGTGTAGTAAAAGTGTCACTAAATATTAAATCTTTCAATCTAACCGTTGGCTTGGCTTCAGGCCCAGAAGCTGTTTGGTGTCTATGAACCCACCAACCCACAGAATCACTCTGCTCTTTGTCCTGAAACCTGAGCAGAGGCCAACATCTCATCCACTCCAGCTTTCTATTCAAACACACACACACACACACATTTTCTGAAAGACCCCCTTTCCGTCATCCAACGGTCCCCCCCATCACTCCCTCCACCCTCATCCTGCTCTTGTACCAGACACCTTTTGTTCTGTCTTGTAAGTGGATCTTCCAGGTGGCCGTTGTAGCCAAGTCATTTCATGGGCACACACAAAGACACACACATTTGTCCTGCTGCACTTGTGAGGACACTCATTGTCATATGTTGACGTATTTTAGCTTTTAGCTAACCTCAGTGTAAAACTAACTCACTCTAAAATCAAATGCTAACTTTTCAAACATCCCTTTGTCAGAAGCAGGAATAAAAATATCCTCACTTTTCTAAAACATATAGAGTTCATTAAATATCTTTATTAAAAACAGAGACCATTAAAAAAAATTATAAATTTCCTCAAATATGAATTTTGCAAAATTACAGTTTTTGCAAATATGTCGTCTCTCTTTGTTAAAATCTCTAAATGTTCTACATTGACCTCATGTGTTTTAAATCTAGAATGACCTCAGATGGCTTCTTAATTAAAAAATGTTAATTATTCCATAAAACACTATTTGATCTTTACAAAGCTAGCTATACAGGACACACACACAATTCACACTCCTCATCTCCTGTTCTCTCATGCAAAGAAACTGTCTCTGCATACCCTCTCCTCCTCCCTTGCTTTGTTTAACACACACACACACACACACACAGAGAAGCTCAGTTTCCCATCGTGATATCAAGATGCGCCTCCCCGCATAGTAGACCATCGGACGCTTTCAGACCCAGGTAGTCTCCACTGTGTTATTTGTCACATTTTCACTTTTTTCTGATCTTTATATTGTTTTTATTGTGCAGTAGAATCATAGTGAGGTGAAATGAGTTCACTTTTAAGTATTGTGTAAATAAGGAGTGAGGCAGACTGTGTTTGACGGCAGCGCAGCAGGACACAGCGAGAGGACGGCTTGACAAGGAGCTAAAAGCTTACAAGAAGGACTTTCTTTAGTGAGACTTGAACATAAGACTGATATTTTGTGCCAAAATAAGATTTCTGCTCTGCATAAAATGAAACCCCCAAACTGTAGACATCTATGCAAAAGAAGTTGCTGATGTTGGTTAGAGAGTCAAGTGTCAGCATTTTTTAAAGCATCTGCTTACAAGTGTTATTTGATAGAGGAAACTCTCTTTGGCGCTAAGTACAATGACCCAAACAAAATAGTTTATGGTTATGATGAGTGATCAAGAAAATCCATCAATATTACTGTTGTTATGATTAGTTTTCTCTTCTAACACTCTTCAAAACACTTATTCTTTCTTGTTATTTTTTTATTTGTTAATATCTTTTGTAATCCCTTTTATTTAAAAGGCTGCCTATCTGTGTGGTTTCAGGCGCTCTACAGCCAGCTGTGTACCCAGAAGTCTTTGCTGCACCGTATCATGGAGAACCTGAAGATGAAATACTCAGATATGTACACTCTGGTCCCGGTTGAGATTGACAGCCAAATGCAGGACATCACTAAGTCTCTGCAGCAAGTAGAAGAAAAGGTGAAAAAGGCTTAATTTGGACATTTTAATGATGAGGAGTGTATTGATCCTTTAAGAGATCAATAATCTATTGATAAGCAGATGTTTGTAACAAAACAATAAATTCAACATCCATGTAGGTTTAGCTGATAATATTTGTTCCTGACTGTTCCATCAGGTGGGAGAGGCGATAGAGAGGAGCGGTCCTGTTCACAGGTTGGGCGCGAGGATGTCTGATGTCGAGGCCGGCCTGAGATCTGTTCAGAAGAGACTGGAACAGAGGAGCCCCACTGTGACTCAAGCAAAGATCACTCAGAAGGTGGGGAGTGATGAGGAAACAGGGTGTCTACAGCTTGTTGAGTAGAATACAATAAATCATTATTAAATCGATTGTAAGAGGGTGAGGGAAGCATAACAGGATGTCCAATATAACATTTGTCCTCTGCTGGCCAGAAGATCCGTGGTAAGTTTTACTGACCTCTTTGTACGGTTTGGGATGCGTCTTTGCTGCCTTCTGTGTGTGTGTGTGTTTGTGTGTGTCATGTTCTACATGTGTGATCACTTCACTGCTCTTTTGTTGAGAAAACACAAGCCGTTTGGGCTGAGTCTTGTTTTGTTTTCTTTTTTATGGTTTTTTTTTGCACAATCAGTCAGCGTACATCTATTTCTATTTTCAGTTTTCATGCTGCTTTCATCCTCCTACTCTGTTTTCAAATACACCAACAAATTCCACTTTCTTTTCGTAGCATTATGTGCGTCTTTTCATGTAAAATATAGATTGCAAAAACAGAAATGACTCTTTAGCGAGGACTTGCTTCACAAGTCAACTGTGAGTGAGGGAAACACTTTCTGAAGGGGGCTGGCTAATCAGCTTGTGTCTCAGTGAATAAATATTATAAATCTCCCCTTGTATGTGTGCTCAGCGTGCCTGGGACGAGCTGGATGCGTGGCACTCGCGTCTGGCAGCGCTGGAAGTGGACATGCAAGACATAGAGAAGCCAGAGGAGGTGCTGATCCTCACAGAAAGACTAGTGGAGGTTCAGCAGCTTCACTCCCAGCTGGCCAAACAGGCAGAGCAGAGGACCACCCTGATCAGCAAGGTGAGAAAAGCTTCCTAAAACTGTTAGCGGTCTAACTCCTCACTGCCCTGCTGTATGGTTTGTCTGCTTAGTGTCAAACACCAAAAATATAATGACTTTGAATCACCAAGCTCAGACTTTTAACCTAAATCTTCCACATTACTGTCTCTGTTATCATCTGTGATACTTTTGAAAAGTTTAAAAATGTCTAAGCTTTTCCCTATTTAAACGTTCTGTTTCTCTTTAGATTCAAACGTGGCTTCAGGAACATCAAGAGATGGTCAAAAGCTCCAAGAGCTGGATGTCCGAGGCTCAGTCGTGGCTTGCCGCTCCCTGCACCTACACCACAGCTAAATGTTTGAGCAGTCACGTTCACGCCCTGCAGGTCGGTACGCTCTGCTGTCTGCACAGCTCTTTCCACAGCACAAACCATTTTGTGGTGATTCATTTTTAACCAAAAAATGCTCTTTCTGTCTCTTGGGGATGCAGTTGGTCCTGGATGATTCAGTCCAGATCAGAAACACACTGCAGGGCTTCAGCTCGGTCCTGAAGGAAATGTCGCAGGTTTGCGATGTCACAGCTCTCCAGGAACAGCTGGTCGAAGCAGATCGCCAAGTGGCCGACGTTCAGGACAGCTTCACAGCTCCTCTGTCTCAGCTGGAGCATGCTGCCGCTGTGAGATTCGATTGGTTCCTTTGTTTTACTCTTCAGTGGATATTATCTAGACTGTACTCTCTACTGTCAGATTAGACTGATAATGTCTTAACCTCTAGGAGGTGGAGGCGATTGAGAGTGAAGTCAAGCGGATGGAGAATGATGTCGAAGAGATCAAGAACTTGCTATCTTCTCCAGAGAGTTTTCCCAGCCCCAGAGAGGACAGTTTAAAGGTTTGTTAGTTTCTTTGTTTTCGTTTGGATTAGCGTGACGTGATTGCCCAAATTATGCAAAAGGATAAATGTAAAAGTCATCGTTTTCTTATTTTTCTCAACCGTCTTCTATGTGTGCAGGCGGTTGAGCAGAAGATCCAGTCGATGAGGAGAACAGTAGCTGAGATCCAGAAGTGTAAGCCAGGCCTTTGTCTTCCTGAGAAGGCTGAAGAAACTCTGACTGTCTTTACTGTGGTGGACCAGCTCCAGACTCTGCTGCTGGAACTGGAGAAGGTCAGTTAGCTAATGCATCAGTCAGCTGCTCAGATATTTTATCTACAAGAAGATTGGTGCGAACTTTCTGCTTCACTCTGTTTGTAGAAGGTTCCTGCGTTATTTATCCAGCAGCCTCCAACTCCCACACAAGCCAAAGCTCAGTCGGCCCGACAGACGACCACTAAACTCAAAACATCTGCATCTGAAAAAGCTCCATCTGAGGAGGCTGAGGTGAGCTTGGTCTATAAATAACATAAATAAGTAAATAAAATAAAAAAAAATCATGAAACATCACTGTTACATGAATTATAATATGTATAAAACTAGAAAAAATAAAAGTGAATGTCATTTAAGTTCTTTATTATAATGCAACTTATTTTACAATGGCAGCGACAGTAGTTGGAGGATAAAGTTCAGTTATATTGTGTCAGTCATTATGTGATATTCCAAACACTTCATATGTGGAACATCATTTAACCGAACGTGCACGGTGTGCTTTCTCTCAAAAGGAAGAGCAGGGTCAGATCAGAATTGCTCGTGTTGAGGAGGATGTACTGCGGAGGTCTGGAGCTACACTGCTCACTGTAAGGCAGGCCCCAACACCTGATATTACCCAGGTAAGAATACCACGGACAGAGAAAAAAAGAAGCTTATAATCACACAGTTAATTCATTAAGTTCATTGAAAAAGCTCTTTTTTATGTCACATACCAGCATACAAGAACACCTGCAAAAAATAAAAGAAGCAAAGAAATTGAACAGATTGGCCTTTTGGGGCGTGTCAGGACAAAGTGTGCAATACCCGCATGCGTAGTTCCCACATGTGTTATTAACAAATTGGTAAAAAATTAAAAAAAAATCCCCAAAGTGTCATTTGACTTCCTGTGCATGCTTAATATTACTAATGTTTACCAAGAAATGTTTTTGTTTGTTTGTTTGTTTGTTTGTTTTGTGTGCATGTGTGCGTGTATGTGTGTGTGAGTGTTCAAGACATTTCAAGTTCTCAGACCAGGACAATTGTGCACTCATTAACAGAAAGATATTTTAATTACTGACAAGATTAGTTTGAACTTAGAGAAAATAATTTGAATAAATGATAAAAAATAAATAAATAAATAAATAAATATTGAAGGCTGGCAAGATATGTAAAATACTTCAAGTAAATATGTTGCTTAAATTATCTGCATTGTAACCTGCTCAAAATTTTTTTATTTCAACTAAAGGTGCCCCGGTAGGGTTAAAGGAAAACACACGAGAAACTAGAAAAACCAAGGAACCGGGAAATGAGTTACGCAGGAACGCCGTAATCGGTACTGTGGGAAGCTGCAACACAAAGAGGAAGAGAGTTACTGGGGAGTGGGGAAGTAGCAGCATACATGGGGGAGAGTATGAGTCTTACAGTCAAAGTGGGGCCGTGGGAGCCGGAGGGAGGGGTCAGGGTCCGTGGGGGAGCACCAGGAAAGTAGAGGCGATCGGTACCGGAGGCGATCCAAACTCCAGACGGGCAGGTGGCTCAAAAACACGCCGTGCTGTTACCTGAGCGCAAAGAAAAAGATTAGCGTTTGTTCAGGTAAATGAGGGTTTTCACAACCGCCTTCCCGTGGGTGTACGTTACCGCTGTGAGACGACTAACGGACTGGCGTGGAGCAGCTGGCTGGGCTGGATCAAATAGTCCACCTGATAATCGCCTGAGATGGGATGCAGGTGTGGAGTTAACAGCCACACCCGTGGGCTTGGGCATCCCATCAGCTCCTCGGACACCGGGCCGCGGACCATGACAACACCAATGTTGTCAGGCATACATACAAGCATCCAAAGGCCATGAAAAAACTACTGAGTAGCTGTTTGAGTTGCTACAAAGCATTTGACTGGCCTGACACAAATTTTTTTACTTTGATTTTCAGGGCGTGTTTGAATTGAGCCAGCTGTAGGCTGATCCTTTCCAGTTCAATTTTTTTGAGCAGTGTATTTACTAGAAGCTTCAAGTAGATATAACCTTATGAGTCATATCAATTTAAGGATTTACAGGGAAGCACAAGATCTATTTTGCACATCTAAGAAGTCTTCTACTGTTGTATAACTTGTTAGTGGCCATTAAAAACAAAATGTTAATTTTACTTAATATCAAAGAAAATATTGGAAACATTAAAAACTCAAAACTGGCCAGGCTAGATTTTTAACCCCCACTTGTGTCACTCTACACATACTGTAAGCGTGTTTCCGTGTCAGCAGCGGAAGCATCAAGGCGTGCTCCAGGCTGAAGAAGCCACAGACAAAAAAAGCAGTGAGGAACAGAGAGTGGAAGAAGGTGGAGGAGGGTTTTATTGGTGGCTCTGGGATGTTTTCCTGGGCTCTTCACCAGAGGTAAAGATGAGTGAGAGCTGCTGTGGAAAATCAATAAATCTCTGTTCTCCCTCTGTCCTTCACTCGTTTTCAACAGTTCTTTTCCTGGTGGAGTTCTTTGTGGCCCGAGGTCACCCGCTTAGGTGTAGGTGGGCGGGATCTGCTATAATAAATTCCATCGCAAGTTGTGGAACAAATTATAGGAAAAGTTTGACATTTTTAAAACTGAAAGCACACCTGAGACCCAATGACTGATCATGACATCACGATTCCCACCAATCCAGTCAAATGACATCATTTGTAACAGCTGTATGAATAGTCGCTGCCATTCTTTGAGCTGGGTCACTCTGATCTCCACCGCTGGCACTGTCCCCTCACCCTCCTTATCCCTACTACCATCTCCCTACTCATGATATTAAATTCCTTCCTGATCATTAATACATCTCTGCTATTGCTGCAGATTTGAGTTATCTCTTTTCCTTCTTCCACCCTACTGCACACTGGATTTAGTTGATCCATATGACAGTATCACACAGTCATTTGTCACGCATATGTATGTATTACAGATGGATACTGTGTTACCTTAGATGAATGAATTCATTTTACTCAAAAATGTTTTTTATTTTCAGCAGCTTAACATTTTGGTCTGCTTGGTTATATAGAAGGCTATAACATTTGTCATTGTGGTGTCAGGAACCTGTGGTTGTTGCCTCAGAAGAGACCGAAGCTGCCACTGGACAAAGCACTGAACAGCCTACAGAAGACACAAAGGTAAATAAACGTTCATCAGTGAGAAGCCACTGAGTGATGAATTAGTAATGAATTTAATAAGTATTTCATGGATACATCTTAAGAGCCCAAAAAAGAAGGCATCATCACATGGGCCAAGATATGAAAACATGTGTGGGTCAGTACCACCAGGGGTTTTAGGTGAAATCACTGTGAGGCCTTGCCCCTATTGTGTGATGTATTGAGGTCACCTTAAGTAAGGTGTGAGTGGAGGTTGAGGATTGGGGGTTCAGGCGCCTAGGAAACCTGTAGTGGTAATGACCCATGTCTTTTTTCACTTGTTATGTGGTGATAACTCCCACCAGGGGTTAAATTGACCCCGTGCACGAGAAAATGCTAACTTCCTGGTTTGAGACAGGATGTGGGGTTGTACATTTCCGGTAGCTTTACTTTGCGGTCAATCGCTACTGCGAAGATATACTCCAAAATCATGTCCAAAACTCGAAAACGGAAAGAAGTTAAGTTACAAAGAGCAGGAGGTGGGAACACTCACCACTGTTGTGTCATAAAAAATCTAATGATCAATTTTGACGTTTAAAGAGTTTAGATCGATCAGTTGTTTACATCACTCAACACAAGCAGAACTGCATCACTGCAGCAGAAGACACATCGTCCACATTCAGAAGCACATGGCAAATGTTCAGCATTCAAACTACAGGTGAAGAATAGTCAAACCAGATGTTTCCCCGTTATGTCGAGATCAGCTAGTCAAGTACACACCTACACAGCATGTCAACAAACCGTGAAAAAAGCCACACAAAAAATGAATGATTGCTGGTAAGGGTTTCTATACATTAGTATTTACGAAGAGTATGTAGTGACTTACCTTAAAAATGACAGCGGTCCCTCGCTATAACGCGGTTCACCTTTCACCTCGCTGTTTCACGGATTTTTTAGTGCAAGTTTGCATGCTTTTTTACGTCCTGCGTCCTGATCGCTGCAGACGATCTCCTCCGTGACGTCTCTCCTGTACAGTACAGAATCGCTGCATCGATCGCTAGCAGTGTGACTCTGAAGTGCAGTACTGTATGTCCACGATGTCCACGAAACGTTTTGCACCGTCAAAAAAATAAAATTGGCTTCTTGATTTCACCTATCACTGGTTATTTTTAGAACATACACCCGCGATAAATGAGGGACAGCTGAGAAATATAACATTTGAATCCCTTTTCTCTTTTGCTCTGAGGCGCGGGGAAAAAATATCGACAAGTCGATGAACATCATTTACAGATATATTGGGTAAATGCCCGAGACATCTACAGAAATGTAAATCGCCGCTTGATTCATTCATTTGCTTAACTTGTTTTGGACCGTAAACCAGGCGCGAATAGGACACCGGAAACAAAGCTCCCCACAGGAGTTTCCGCACCGGAAGTAGCATATGCTAACGTGCACATAGTCAATACCTGGCATCCACCTTATGGTTTTAGAACTGAGGAAGCTTCTTGGATGAGAAGTCCTTCTTTTTCAAGCTCTTGAGACTGCCGTGACCTTTATAACTGAGAACCTACACGGACGTATTCTTGGGCAAATGCAATGCTGTTCAATCAAATATGGTAGAGAATGAAAATAATAAAAATCAAGAATATCTTAAGCCATCATGTAAGTTATTAAAAGATTTTTATTTTGGACTGCTAAACCGTTTTGGTCATTGTTTGAATAAGTGGGCACAAATATTACAGCGTAACAACATTTTTTTCTAGTTTTAGTTTTAACATTTTTTTAAAACTTGTAATGAATTTATGACTAAATGTGCAAAAAATATATATTATACATAAGCCTTTATGTATATAATATATACATTTGTGAGTATATGTATATAAAACAAAGACGGCATTACATTGTTTTATCGATTTTATTGATTTGAGGTTTTATTGGCAAAAAGGATTGAAAATAAATCTCATTGCATTTCTTTTTCATAATACAATGGGTTGTACTAGATAACATAACATCGAAAATCCTCTAACATTATGTAACATAGTTCCTTAACAGAGTGTATGAGTAACCGTGTGATACCTTATCTGGTGACATGGTAGAACTAAATGGTCAATGTATTTAACTGACTGACCTGAGTGAGCTTCTAACCCTGATCATATTTCTTCAGGATGTTGAGGGCACCACTGACACCACAGAAACAAGTTCATCTGAAGTCACAACTCAGTCACTGCCCGAGAGTATGGTAAACACATCGCCGACCGTAAAAGTCTCCAAATCCAGCTCTGGGTCACAGCAGAAATGTGTAGTCTCCTAGATCTAGAACTTGTAGAACTGCATCTCTTTTTTCTCATCAATCTAAGTCTAGAACCATTTCTGTGCAAAATCTCCAAGCACACCTCAAAGCGAGCCTAGAGGCCACTGTTTAAAGACTTATAGACCTTTCATGTCTTTGCTGGCAATAACGTCTACGCAGCATCGTAAATCTGTCACCTTTTTCTGGATCTATTTGAAAACAGTTCTAGAATCAAGATTTCTATTCTTTCTCTATAGTCCCCTAGATTGATTCCTCCAACCTTTTCTATTCTAGCCTCTAATTCTGAGCCACTATATGTTGGATTGACCTCCCACATTACTCCAGACCAGAGGCTTTACTGCCTTCTGTTCCAGTCATATTGGGAGTCATTTCTTTTTTTGAGCTAGCGGTAGCGTCTCACTTTTCTCAAAATAGTGGTTTTGTAAAGCCTTTGTAGAACCAAACAACTCCTTTTCAAGAAACAACTCTAGAACACCTACTTATCATTGAAATCATTTAGAGTACCCCTCTCCTCTAGAATGTTGTAGAACGAGTCCTGTTTGTTCCTGTTTTTCTTTGACAGCAAAACCTAGAGCTCCTGTCTTCTTGTAGAACTAAACCAAGAACACTTTTTCTTCTAGAGCCAGTTCTAGAGCTCCTGATGTTAGGTTTCTTTTAGACATGTCTCACAGTGCATTTACATGGCAGATGATTGCTTAATATTGTTTACATTTGAATCCTTTATTATGTCTTACTGCATGGCAAAAACTAAAGTGCAGGAAAGAACCAAAGCAGACGTTTGCCAAATAAGTACTTTTCAAGTTTATTTTTGAGTTTAGACGAAGGATTACTGAGCTTGCAGAGAAATCTGCTTATTCTTTGACAAGTCAACACCACTGACACGTGGTTCAGGATGACACAGCACTACATCTGCTACAAATGAGAAGTGGTTGCTGATGGTTACCGTTTTACCCCCCAAGAAAACTGAAAGTAGGCGGATGGTGTTTTGTATGTGTGGTGGATGTTTTTAACAGTCTGTATTAAGCCTTTGCCTTAGCATGGACCTTTATTCTGATGGGTTAGTTTTATTAAAACAGAAACAAAGTGTATTAATAGACACATTCTGTGAGCCATGTTTTATAATGTATCTTATAGGGAATGGTGATTTAAAATGTTCAAACGTTTTGATTGTTGACCTTTTCATTTACCATCTGGGCTGATTTACCAGCAAATGCAGAGCATATGTGATAAAATAAATATTTCTTTAGTTGCTTCTGTGCATCTGCCATTTGTATTTCCATAAGCTCATAAAGTGGGGCGTGTTGTTTACAGATGTGATTGACTCGATCACTGCCTTGCAGCAGGACAGTGTGGATAATGATTCCTGCTTTGTCATGAATAAATAATCTAATAAATATTATCACTCTTTAAAATACACCTTTTATACTTAAGACCTTAATTATCTTGTGAAGATGACTGTTGGCCATGAAAATGCACTGGTTTATCATGAATGCTGAATCACTGGCTGCTGTGCACAGATGGAAACTTTGTAAATCCCACTGCAATGCTTACTTTTTATTCAGAAGTAAGCATTTAATAAATAGTCCTGAAACAATCTATACATTACAGCAGTGTGTTTACAATTAGGGAAATCTGTTTTTTTTAAAGAAAGAAAAATCTACAATTTTTGGAGATACAAGGTTTTCATCTGAAAGCAGCAGACATCTTACATTACCTGGCATGTGCTGTACTACATTGTTTTCCTCATGTTTTCCCCATTCTGTCTGCATATCATTAAAAGAAAGAGAAAAAAGAGCACAAATACAAATAAACCCACAATAGTGATCCACTCCTCTGTCTCTCTTTTTCTGTGTCAGGAGCTCATGAAGGGACAGAGGGGGTTTGCATGAAGGGGGCGGGGGGCAGACACCCATAGGGGCTGAAGGCATATACAGTACATAAAGCACTCAGAACACTTTCCAAAAATACATTCACAAGACAAGAGAGCTAGTGTTTAGCGATTGAGTAATCTAAAGAGGAAGACAGTGATACTTGATTAATGGAGGCATGAATGAAGTCCAGTTCTGTAACATTAACATCTGGAAAGACTCTGATAAAACCCTCTTGACACAGAGGCAACACTGACCAAAATAAGTGAAGGATCAGCACCTCTACCTTCACATTTACGATTTCAGGACCGAGCTGAAATCGATACATTTTTAAATTGGCATCAAGTTGAAGCACACCAAAAGCACTGTCCTCCTGCTAACATCCCAACCATACAGGGGTGGATGAGGTGGTGGTTGCAGACAAACACACTGGACTGAGAAACTTATCTACAACTCACTGATTTCATATCTTAACCTGTGATGCAACATTGCAGCTTGATGTGAAGTTTTCTCAGTTTACTCACATTGCTGTATGTGTTTCCTCTGCATTTATCATGAATGCACCCTAATGCACTTCTCACTTACATTTTTGAACTCACATACATGCAGAATATTTGAAAGTTGTGTTCCAAACATCCCTTTTTTGTTGCAAGAAAGTGAATTTTTATGCACACAGTATACTAACGTTTTGCTAACTAAATTAAGGTGTTCATTTCATTCACAAAAGCAAAGTCAGGAAGTATTTTAAAATTATGATCTATTGTTTCAAATTAATAAATGATAGAGCTGAGGGGAGCAACTTGTTTTATAATTGTGAAATGGGTGTAATGAGTTCAGATTTATAATCTATGTAAGGGATGCTTTTACAGAGGATATTTTCCACACCACCTCCTGACATCAAAGGCTGATGAATAATGAACAGTGTGAGTAATTTTGACATTCCTCCTGTTAAGGCTGCATAGGTTCTTCTGCAGTTCCTTCACGACTGTGTGCACAGAGATCAGTCATGAAAGGAAATCAATCAATTATTTTACACAAGTTTCAACGTATACAGTGAAAAGTGAGAATAATTCACTGTAAAAGTGAAGCAAGGATTACAAATGTAGTAAAAACAGTGAAAAGGACATCAGAATGTATAAAAGCATTCAAGCACCAATCAGCTGTTTCCTAGCTCCAAACTTCCCTGACAGGTTCTGGAGGAAGTGGGAGGGTGTTTGGATCCTGTGTTTAAGGCTTACTCAGCTTACCTGGCCCTATGTCCTCAGTCAGCTCCACCCCTGTCGCCTGAGGGCTCTTTTCTTTCTGTGCCTCTGTCATTCTGTCCCTGCGGCCCTGCCACAGGTCCAGGAAGTGGTTTCAGGTGGGTGGAGCTCAGAGAGAGAAAGAAAGAGGAGTGAAACAGAGCGAGGGAAAGAGAGATAACCAGTGCGGGGGGTAAGTTACTGGGAGTGGTAGAGTGAGAACAAAGAAACAGGTTAGAAATATTTGTTTATATCAGTATTCGAGCTACAAACTTCAGGAACCGGTCAGCTTTTACTCTTCACTTTCCTCATCTTCCTCCCTCTCTACCCTGAAACTCTGGAGCAGAGAGGCTTAGCTGGGTGTGTTGTGCTTGTCTGTCAGGAATCAGACCAGCAGGTTGGATCCCAGTCTGGACCTCGCCTCTTTGAAGGTGTCCTCCATGTGTGCCTGGAGAGGCTCAGCCAGCTGGAGCTGTGGCTGCACAAATCCCAGAGGAGTCTTCACGCTGCCGGCGTTGCCGGTGTAGCAACCATGCAAGACAGCGTGGAACAGCAACTGCTTACCTGTCAGGTAAGCTCCGCCCACCAGGGGGACCAGCCCCCTCCCAGAATTTACAAGAGACAAATGTTACCTCAGTTGTCTCTGTGCTGACTGTGTTGGCACACTTTACAAGCCCACGTTACATTCATGCAGTCGTTTTTCAATATGATGAATACAGTTATTTAATATTGTTTTTATTCAGGTTGTGTCAAAATTTGTTAAAATGTACTTATTTAACTTTTTTAAAGCTTTTTTTAAGGACTGCAAAATAATCTGAGGAAGTCTACTAATGGACTCCACATAAACAACAAATAGATATTATTGACAAAAAGCTGTTGCATGGACATCTGAAAAACTTTAACCTCAAGTTATCTAGCTATCCTTTGCCCTTACAATCACCAAATCAATGGATTCTCATTTAAAAAAAGCTAAACTACATCACATCTGGTAACTGCCATCAGGAATAAAAGCCTGCTTTGAAGCTATTATCACTTTGTTAATCAAAGTTTTAATATTGTTTGACATAAATCAACAGAATAATTAATGCTATGCAACAAGACCTATAACAAGACAGACTTTTCTTCTGACATTGTGATGATTCACAAAGAGATGCAAGGAGGAAATTAAAGTTCCAAAATGTTGATACACTGTGTCAAATGTTAATAACACCGAATTATCATAAACCCACATTTTATTTACAATAGAGCATGGAAAACATATCATGTGTTCAAACTGTTCAATTATTTTAACATTTCATGAAAAATGTTGGAGATTGACAGCAGCAGCATGTCTCAGAATATCAGCAAAGCACAAGGCCACAAATCCATAATGGATGCCCATAATCTTTGAGCCCAGAGGCAGAACTTCATTAAAAGATATGATATGATTTTGTCACTGAAATCACTGCATGTGCTCAGGAACACTTCATCATTGTCTCTGAACACAGCAAGACATGCCTTCTGCAAAATGCAAAGCTCTATCATGCAATGAAGAAGCCATATGTGAACATGACCCAGAAAAGCTGGCGTCTTCTCAGGGCCAAAGTGCATTTTAAATAGACATCGCAAAAGTAGAAAAGTGTTCTGTCATCAAACACACTGAAATTTGACATTTTGGTTTATAAGAAATGCAAATCAAAGCATCATTTTTGTTTTTTATCTACATTTTACACAGCATTCCAACATTTTGGAATTTGGTTTGTAATAAATGCTACTGCTGAATGGAACTAGGAGGTGTTAGAGAACACACAGCATTTCAATTTTTGATGATTTCTTTTGCTTTTCTTTTTTATCATAGCAATTTATTGCCCATATTTTGTTTCACATTGCGATATTTGAATATACAGAAAAGTGAAATGGAGTTTGCACTGACAACACAGCCCAGTAAGTAATGCAGTAGATGTGTGTTACTTCTTCTTCAGAGAAGGGGTTAAGGAGAGCATTTTATGACACACAAACTGCCCTTCATGGGTGCTTCTATTTGCCGTGTATTATTCTTCCCCCCTTGTGCTCATATCAAAGCTATTTCAGATGAGTCTGGTTGAGCAGAGTTCATTAACTGTTACCTACTTAGGTTTCTGTAATCTCTGTAGTTGGGTTCATGTTTTCTTGTTCAGCACAGATTGTCAATTCAAACCTCAACAAAGTAAGGCCTAACCTTACTGTTACTGACAGTCATTAAATCCCTTAAAAACATGGCCTCTTTGGAATAGTTGCAAAGATCTTACTCTTCTTAAACTTTTTGATGCAGATGTCTGATTGGATATGACTGTCGCTCTCACTGTTAAATGCGATTGTGGCTATAAACACATGGCATATAACAATTTCATAAGTGCAGAGTTCATAGTGGTGCCTCGATGTGCCAGCTACTGTATTTTGTATATAAACATATTATATAGGAGTAGGTAATGACTAACAGGTATTGTAAATCACATTTAGAGGTTTTAAAGCAGCATTACCTTTTCTGTTTAAACATTCAGTCAGCTGGGGCAATATAACAGCTTACAGTCAGTAGCATCATGCCCTAACAGGATTCAACATTATCTTTATTCAAGCTTTAGCAGGAATTTTCTATTCAAGGACTCCTGGCTTACCCTGAGAGTGTAACTTGAGCCTCCATTAAAGTTTCAGGCGTTAAACACATCTCACAGTCACACATCACATTTTAATGGAGCATTGCGTGCAAACTGAGATGTATCTTCCTATTCAAATTAGCTCCGTCATACATCACCCACATCTAACTTTGACATCATCAGTGCGCTCGGCATTTTTCATTTAAGCTGAGCTCCAGAGCTAAATCTTTGTTTTAATTGTTGTTTTTCGTAGTGGTGTCAAAACAGAGCAGGAGGCGAGGTGAGAAGGAGTGAAAACAATAACGAAAAGAAGGGCGTATCTAAGAGGTGGAGCATCCAAGCTTCAAATAATGAAGTCCTGGCTGGTGAATGTGTTACACGTGAAACAGACAGTTAAAAGAATGAAAAGATTTAATGCTACTGTCTTTAATAAATAAATATCTTAAACTGATATAATTGATATGATTTTAAAAGAGAAATATTTCAAGTTGACATCAAAGAACTGAAGTTTTAACTGAAGTTAAAAGATGTTGAACAAATAAACGATGTGTAAAATATCTGAAGGACGTGTGCTAACAGGAGTTAAAAGGTCAGGTAAACTGTAAGAACTTATTTGTACTCCAAATACTGAAGCATGCTGAAATGTTAAAGTCTAAATGACACAGTTGAGAATTCATTGAAGTCTGAGTCATGGAAGAATTTTAAAGATCAGTGATAGTTAAATTATGGAAGGGAAGTGGAGAAACGCTAAGGGTGTCTAATAATACTCAGCTAAATGTAACCTGATATTCAAATGACTTGCAAACTAACTGTTCCACTCAAACACTGCAAACAATAAACAAATTGCCAAAGAAGCAGGTGATCCAACTGGCAAATCTCATATTGGACAACTGCAAGCTGCTTTGCAACCTACCTACACTGCAGATGGACAAGTCTTCTTAGGATTACAGTGGTCTTGACTGTATTCATGTGTGTCTGTTTGCTGGTCTACAGGAGATGTTTCTGGAGATTGAGCAGAAAGTAGCCAGCTTGTCAGCTCTCAGTCAAACCGCTGACCAGCAGAGTGAACTGGGAGCTGCGGGATCCCAGCAGGAGGCAGCTGAGCTTCTTACCACCAGGCTGGAACTCCTGAAGAACAACCTGGTGTCCTTTCAGCAGATGCTAGAGAACAGACAACAAGAGGAGAGGATGAGCAGCAACAAAGGGCCCCAGGAGCAGGTACATACACTAAATCTTTGGCAAATGGCTGCATAGTTGTTTTGTATTCAGTTGTTTGGGGTGGCTGTGATTAGAAGGTTGCTGGTTAAATCTTTGGGCAAGACAACCCCAAGTTGCTCCTGATGAATTCACTGGAGTGTGAATATTTGGCAGAATTAGTGGATGTGTGAGGCTCTTTGAGTGCTCAGGTGGAGTAGATAAGTGCCACCAGTCCATTCACAGTTTTCCTTACTCAGTTAAATTGATTCTTATGTTAAATTAGCTGCACTTTTGCTCTGGAAAACTGTCCCTTTAGGTGCCTGGATAATTTCAAACTAAGATTTATCATTAAAAGCAAAGCAGCATAATGTATTATATTCTTTCAGTCTGTGTTCTTGCACGCTCTCTAGTCCTGCTTACAAACTTTAACTGAGGTTGCAGGTTTACAACTGTGCCGCCGAAAGTAACGTCACACTAGGTACTGTGTGGCAAAGTCTGCCTTTGATAATTATTAACAGCTCTGCAAATAAACTAGTGCAGGCTCACCAGCAGCTCAATAGTGGCGTCCTTTCATAAGCAACACATCACGTACATGTTCGCATTTAGACTTGTTTCTTAAAGCTGCTACCTTCAAGAACTCGTACAGTTGACAGTGATACTGATAAACTCTTTAGCTTTCATTCTTGTGTGTACATTTCACATGTTTTTCCACAGCATTTAGTTTCTCAGGCAGATTGCCAGCCTGAGTCTAAAGTGAGGCGCAGCAACAGTGTTCAAGAGATCTTCTCATCACCTAAAAACAAACTTCTCAGACAGAGCAGCCTGCAGCAGCAGAAGGTACTGATGCCATTAGCTGCTTTGATGTTAGGTTCCAGTGGTGTGGGGTTTCGTGTATTTCACGTGTCTGACTGCTTTTTGTGTATTTCACCCAAATGCAAACATTCAGAACATCCTGGGGCATTAAAAAGCCCTTCTACCAGCATGTTTTCATGTTTTCCTGTGACATAAGTACATAGGATCAGTGGTGGATCAGTAAGTTTTTAGCTGTGGCTCTTTCTGCATACTTTAACCCCTAAGCAACCCATTGGTTAATTTTCATTACTGACACTGGATTGCCCAATCAAATCTCCCCTACATTCCCTCAGTGCACTAGTGATGGGATTTCCGGCTCTTTTTAGAGATCCGGCTCTTTCGGCTCTGAACCAGCATTTCAGGTTGTTTTGTTGCTTTAATTATTTAATCATTAACAATAATATAAAATTATGCAGAAAAGGAATTACTAATGTAAAAAAAGTGGTTTTATTTATATATGTTTATATATGGCCCCTAGAGACAAAGCACGTACAAACTCTAAAGCATATACAAACTCCAAAAAGCACGTACAAACTCCAAAACACATTTCTAGCGTTTACTGAACTTCCAAAACAGAGCTACTAGATCACTTAAATTACACAATCGAAAGCATGTGTGTATGGTTTGTGTATTTATAGACAAGCACTCATATTTATTCAAATAATTAAAAAAAAAAAGTTCATTTACCTGTTACTACCACACACCAAATCCGGTTGTTGATACTTCCTGGCTTGTGTAGCCACTAGGTAACAAAAGCTCAACACTGCGCCCTAGCATCCTGGAGCACTTCTGTTGTCTTTTGTACGTGATTCTGAGTTTGTACGTGTTTTGGAGTTTGTACGTGCTTTGTCTCTAAGGGCCACCATAAATATACTTTATTTATTCACTCCACATAAAATGTAATAGATAAATCATATAATACAAAAAACAACTATTTACATTTCAACTTTTAACTATTTAAATTTTCAGCTTTTTCCTTTTAAACAAATTTAACGTGAAACAACACAAAACACTGCAAACCACAACACAATTAAATATAAATTAAAATATTAAAACAAAAAGAAGATGCACATTCTCTGTCATATGGGCCTGCATGATTTCTGAATCCTTTATCATCTGCAACTGAAAATAGTGGATGATTACTATACCTTTCTAATGTGACGTTGTTGTCCCTCGCTCTCTTTCTCTCTGGCTCTGTTCCTGTGCTACTGCGAGTGTAACTAACGCCCCTCCCCCCTCTGCCCAGCGCAAAGTTACAGGCCGGCCATGCGGAGTTTAGCGGAAAAAAAGGGCGAGAGAGAGGGTGAGAGAAAGAAAAAAAAACCTCGTTCACTTCAAAGAGTCGGCTCTAAGAGCCATTTCGTTCGCGAACGACCCATCACTACAGTGCACCTCGTAGAGGATAAGAAAAGCGAAAAGGTGGAGCTAAAAAGCTGAGAGAAAAAGAAAGAGAAACCATGAAAATACCATGATTTGAACAGTGGAAGCAAATTGTGGCAGCATCAGCCTGATATTATTTGTATCCCACTGTATAAAGAGCTAACGTCGCCAAAATTTCATTATAAGAAGTGTTTGTGAACTAAAAATCAAGAATGTGTTTACTGTTCGGCCATGATTTGGACAGCCCAGCGCTGCTCCCAATGCAGGGGAAACAAATTCTGTCGGGGAGGCCTACCTCGGCACCGCCGTTGTGCAGGTGAAGCTGAAGGAAACATATGCATCGTCATATTTTCTAGTTTTTGGTTTGGAAAGAAGTTGGTTTTGAAGCATATTCGGTAGTGATGTGCGATACCACTGATTTCCTTTCCGATCCGATACCAAATAATATTCAGGGTGGTATCGACGATACTGATCCGATACCGATACTTTGTACAAAAACTTATTTTATTTATTGTATCTCAAATTATAGCGTCATAATGATTACAGGACATCAGATTACTTGTTCTTATCACTTAATAATGCAGAGTTCATCATACAGAAATAAAAAACTGAAGTTGTGCGCTATTTGAACACGTTGCCTGCCTGCAGCACTAAAGGACTCAGTGAGAGACGTCTGTCTCGCCCTAGCAGCACCTGTCCCTCTCCTCGTCTTCAGTTCACCTCAACATACGCGCCTCATATACTGTGATATGATTTACTCTGAGGTGTTTGAGAAGGTTAGTGATGTTGCCACAACCATACATGCCAACCCTCCCGATTTTTCCGGGAGAATCCCGGAGCCACCATTCTCCCGAATTTCCACCTGGACAACAAAATTGAAAAACCATATCGCAGAATTCATAGCGCGGCCCAGCCAATTCGCTACTCGGGTTAAACATGATATATAAGTCACTTTGATAACTTAAAAATGTTATTGTTTGGCTTTTTCAGTGTTTTATTTGTTCGTGAGTAAATCGGTTTGGCTGAGATTAAATTTATTAGATTAGATTAAATTAAATTTAACTTTATTAATCCATCGGGTGGGTTCATCCGGGGTTTTCACACAGCTGAATAAACATCAAACAGAAAACTAATTAAAGAAAGTGTGGGACGGTCGAGGGTTTACGCCAGCGCCCGGTTATATTTTAGATAGCAAGGAGCAGACGGCTGTTTCACTCCACCGAGGGAGCTCGTGACGTACTAGCCGGCTTTCTTTAGACCGCGAAGGCCGGGTCCTCAGGTGGAAGCAGCCTCTGAATTTGGACACCCCCGCTGTTTCCGGGCCGGCCAATAATAACGGTGACATTTAACGTATTTTATCCGATAAATAAACACTGTAAAATGTATTTATCACCCCCCCTCCCCCCAACAGCCCTTTTGAATGTCTCCCTAATTCTGAGGTCTCAAGGTTGGGAAAGTATGGCCACAACACCTCACTCTTGGAGCACTTTTTTGCCACATGTATCGCAAACCATGACTCAGCTGTTTGCGGAGGTAAAATACGTCCGCACAATTACGCTCAGCCATTGTTGTGAGTGCGCGCGCCAAGGGGCTGCTAGACATTTATACAGCCGTATTTCGCACATGACTATGAAAGGCGGAAGAGGAAGTAGTTCCTTTGAATGTAGACAATCCAAATGTTATAGTTTCTTTCCACCGTGTTCCTGTTAATGATAAACTACAAATTAACCCTAAATTACTAAAATATCGATATTTTAATGTGAGAATCGATTCTAGAACATAAATGACTGGTATCGGAGGAATCGATATTTCAGGATCGATCCGCACATCACTAATATTCGGCGATGCTTCATCCTCTGCTTTGCTTTGTGCGGGAGCCCCGTCAAAGACCTGTGCATTATGCTAGCAGTGTCCAAGCAGTTTTTTTTTCTTTCTTTCTTTCTTTCTTTTTTTTTTAACTGCACCCCCGCAATGGCTCTGTGCCCCCCACTTTGGGAACCACTGACCTAATAGCTAGCGGGAAATAATTAGAAAGGGAGAGATTCAAGTAAAATAAATGGCTGCATGACAATAAGCCCCCGCTAATAGATGAAGTATAGCTTTTAATTTGTGTCAGTAAGTGACGTGACACAGACACACAGACATTGTATCAAATATAAACAGTTAAAATTGTTAAACTTGATATTTTACTTTTGTGTAGGAGCTGGAGCACGAGCTCAGTGAACAAAGAGGACTAACTCGGGCCATCGCCAGGCATGGCAGCAGAGCGCTGCTTTACAGCCAGGAGTCCGAGGACCGCAGCCAGCTCTCACTAAGGCAAAACAGCTTCTTTACTCTATTAAATTGTTGTCAAACACATATTACAGAGTCGTAGTTGTTTTAAAATATAACATACATTGACATTTTTAAATAAGGTATTTTATTTATAGGACGGAGAAAAAGACTACAGTATTTTCTTAATTCAACTTCAATGTATATAGAAAGAAAGAAAGCTGGAGTAAGATGAAGTGTTAATTTTCAGCTTGTTCTCTGGCTGCAGGTCGCCTCCTGCTGCGGCTGATGAGGAGGAGGACTCGGCTCAGAAGAAGTGGGATCACCTTCACAGTCAGCTGCTGGCTTTGGAGGAGAGCTGGCTGCTTCCTCCCTCCGAGGTAAGGCCTTCATCGTGAGACTGAGGTGCTTGATTATCACATTTCAAATACAAGAGAGAAAGGGACAAATCGGTGTTCTCGCCATGCTTGATTATCACCTTCTTTGAGCAGATGCCACTTTGTTGTCTCGTTGGTGTTATGGGAACTCCTGCAGGGCATGATTAGAGTTGCGTGTGTCTCCAACTTTTCCTCTGATGTTTTTCTCCGTCTCTCTCTCTCTGTCTGTGTGTGTGGCTCTCTCTTTCTCTCTCTTTATGAAGGTGACAGACTCATCTGTGAAGCGTAGCAATGGAACAGCAGGATGCATGATTGCCAGAAAAAACCTGAAAGAGCTCCAGACCTGCATCAGCCATCTGAGAGAGCTGGGACACACATCTGCAGAGCTTCTGAATCGGGTGAGGAGCCATTATATTAGGGCTGTTTGTCAGAGAGTATAGAAGCTGTTACACGAGGCCAGTTGCTGGTTTTCTTCTAGACTAGAGAGCCTGAGATAAAGCTGAAGGGATGTGAGATGATTAGCTTCCTAAATTTATATTCCCTTTAAAGGCAATATGTAATTTAGAATTATTTGTAACTATAACCAGTTAAATGTAATTGTATTAAATTAGCTTTCTATTAAGTTATGCAGCTTGCATTATCAGTGGCATAAACAGTGTATGAGATCTGAAAGAAAAGAGTTTTACGTGATCAGTAAATATGTGATGTGATCCAAAATACAACTAATAAACAAATAAACAAATACCAGCCACAGTTTTTACACTGTGTTCAGAATCAGTGGTGTTGATGTTGAAAATCTGAGCCCACTTTCCCCCCCCAAAAGATCAAAAATCAATAAGAAAACCAACAAAGTATAATATTGGACTTAGCACTGGGATCAGTGTAATCTTATCAAATAATTACGAGGTATAGGTAAGGCTGGACCTCATTTTGAGTTGTCACAGGACTGAAAAGTGAAACAATCTTTAACGCAGCACCAACAATATAACTGATGCATGTTTTAATGTAATAATAATAATAACAATAATAATTTATTTATATGCAACTTTTAGGACACTCAAGGACACCTTACAGGCAATTAAGTATCAGAATCACAGTATGGAAAATAACAGTTGGACAACACCATAGAACTAAACGTCAATATGCGTAATATTAAGAATTCTAATAAATTGAGGTCCCTGAGCTGATTCGCTTTAATATTTGATCAAGAAATTTGCTTTTGTCCACTTAAAAAACATTAAAAAAAATTATAGTATTAAAGTAAAAGATGGAAGGAAATCAACTCAGCCTTGCATAAAACTGAAACAAATAGCCTAAAAGAAAACCAAATCTTAATAAATTGTTAGCATGACCCTGCTAATGGTTTTGCTCATCTCTCATACCCAGGCCTGCCCTGCTGAGGGAACCCATCAGACCGTTGATGAAGGTTTGTTTAATGTATTGCATGGAGCATCCCTGTGCCTGGACTCAATGAAAAGCATGCTGTGCACACCTGTTCTGGTGACACATGAAGAAGAACCCCAGCTGAGGCTGCTTCACCTACAGGTGAGACGCCTCACTGCAAAGAAGCACTTAACATGGCTCAGATGTTTACGGTTGTTTTCAGTTTCAAAATTGTCATCATCGGCGTTCCTGCATCTATGGCTGAAAAATCTGAGGCGTGATAGTGACTTTAATGATCCCCCTTCATTTTCTGAAGCATCAGTGTGAAGCTTGTTGTTACTTTCTGTGAGCTATTTCTGTAGACACTGACATTACCTTTAAAGGGAATTGTCATGATGTGTTTTCTTTATCCTTAACTTTTTGTGCAACCGTATCAGCTTTTAGCTTCACACTAGGGATGGGTATCATCCGATATCGGTGCCAAACCGGTACTTTTGAAACGGTGCCGGTGCTTAAACGGTGCTCAAACCGGTGCTCAAACCGGTGCTTAAAGAATGGAGAACACAAAATTGGTCCAAAAACTTCTCACGTTCAGCTGTTTTTTGTAAAAAGATAACAATGTTAGCCTTTTCTGCAGCTATAGGGCATATATGGTATCACTCGTGGTTGGAAGCAGTGCTTAAACAATGGAAAAAAAACAAACTTTGTCCAAAAACCTCTCATGTTTAACTGTTTTCCACTTTTTCTTTGGTCATTTTAGCCTTTTTGGCCAGGGTGAAGGGAGTATCTGCCATCAAACAAGAAGACAGCCGCATGTAACTACAACGGTGTTTGCTAGTTCACCTTACATGCATTAATGTAATAACGTGGTTAGCCTACTCAACGTAAATTACACACAAACAACATTAAGCTACTCACACAGAGAAGAACGGCTGCTGCTGCATCATCATCCGTCATCATTTCTGCTACACTGGCAGGGCTAGGGGCCAGGACTCTCCTCTTCGGGTTTTTGGGGGATGTTGCTAACTCCGGGTCCGATAACAGGCAACCCACCTGCAGTAGATGTGCACGGTGTGAGGTCTCGCAGCAAGCTATCAAATACGGTGCATTTTTTGGCTTTTAAAAAAAACGCTATGCGTCGCCAGGTGTTTCATCGGATTTGAGGTGTTACCTCCTTTGACAGTATCACAGTATCACCTTAAAGCACTTGTTGCAGGCTGCTGAGTTTGCATCTTTTGTTGTGAACTTCGCCTTGGGCATTTTTAATCTGTAGCTCTGCTCTAAAAGAACGTACGTACCTGGACCCGCCTACTATCCTCGGAAACATAAAATGATTGGCTAGAATCTAAAGTGTATCACAGCTCAGGAAAATAAAGCACCGAAATGTGCGCTGCTTTTCGGTCTGGTTACTACCGTTTATGTCAGAACCAGTGCCATCATGTCACCGGATACCGGTACCCATCCCTACTTCACACTGCAATTTTTATGGCTCAGTGTTCTTAATTCTGACATTTTATCGACCCCTTTGGGAAAAAATTATAAGTGAAATATCAATAATGCATCCTACTGTTAGTTAAAGCTTAACTAAAAGAAGGATCTTTACTATTAATTTTCCTTTTCAGAGTCTCTCAGCAGAGCTTGCCACCCTTGGCAGTGAGCTTGTTTCTCAGGGGTCAAAGGTCAGCAATGTCCTGGGGTTAAAGTGTGGTCAGCAGTGCATTGATGATCTGTGCAGACTACTTCCTGTGGTCCAGATCGCGCTGGCCAGCAGAGAGAAGCAGCTCAGGATCCTGCAGGAGGACAGTGCAGAGAAACAGGTCTGCATGTGTTTTAAAATCAGTCAGTAAATTGCTTTATTAATACTGATAAAAATAGAGAAAGTAAGAAGACATAATATCTAACTTCAATTGAGATAAGTTTTAGCTTACTTGTTATATTGGTAATTTGTTCTGTTAATAGATCAGTCGACTCTAAATTGACTGTTTATTATTAAAATCTCTACAGGTTTTAATTGTTGGTGTGTTTATTTGTCAGGCTGCTGCTCACATCCAAGAGTCTCTGCAGCAGCAGGTCGAGGCTGACCAACACAATCTGCCTGCCTGTCTCATCCACCAGGCCACACAGCTGCAGGTGTGTTAGCGAGCGTGTCAAATGTGGGCTTTAGTGTTTATACGTTTGCGTAGGTCACTAAGGTGGCCCATTAAATACTGAGAGATTTGGCAAGTTTAAGAATACTCAGAAACTGAATTATTCAGATGATGCAAGAGCATTTAAATCTTCAAATTTTCTGTCCTCCTGTTGTGCAGGGTGAGTTGGAGACAGTAGTGGGTGGTGTCCGTTCCCACTGTGAGGAGTTGAAAAGCGACGTGGAACTGCAGAAGCAATATGAGCAGCTGGTCCGCAGCTTTGAGGAGCTGCTCCGTCTGGGCTCTGACAGTTTCACTCAGCAGCCTGACGCAGAGCTCCGGAGCAGGGCCCAGCTCCAGAAGAAGCTAAGCAGTCATATGGTTAGTGTGGTGGAAAAAAAGAGTCCCATGGAAATAAGACAATAGATTATGATTTTTCATGTCTACTTTTTCTTAATCAGAGGTTTTTCCAGTTCCTCGGCGATCACTTTGAAATCCTGCGGTACCTGACCAATAGAGTTTCAGATATGCCCCTAGAAAATAGGGAGGTTACAATAAAGGGTCTGCAGGACCAGGTGGCTCGACTGCAGCAGGATGGACTGGAGAAAGGGACCAAGATGCAGGAAACATTAGAGGTAGGTGCAATGTAGCTTACTTGCAAAGTGACTATCAAGTAAAGAAAGAGAAATACAGTACATACAATAACGAAGAGAGAGATATCATGGAAGCCACACCTTGCATCGCCCATCAAAGTGTAATGTGATTGCCGTTATACATTCTGAAAAGCACTTCCACTGGAACCTACTGACACCTCTATGCCTCTTAAGTTTGCCTTAATCTGTCCAGGCCACCAAAACTCCCCCAAATTCATTAACTTGTTCACTAGATGACAGATTTACACATATAGGCTATTAAAGGCACAAATGAGAAATGAGAATGAGGATTGATTTTAATGACATAACCATCACTGATAATCACAACGTCTGCCTCAGATGTGGTCACAATGGGAGAAGGACAGTGCATGGTCCGACTCCTTGATGAGAAGTATTGAGACATCATTTCCCAAGATCCCCGAGGGATCTGAGCAGGAATCAGAGAAGCCTCTCAGCTACAAGGTATTTTCTATTCCATCTACAAGGGATCATTTTTATTAATAAATGTGTTTTTTGACCATCGAATTTACTTACAGGCAGCCAACTGGAGTACAGAGCACATCAAGCAATGTTCCATTCTATCTATCTGGGCAAGCTCTATGCTGTACTTTGTGCACTGCACTCAAAACCTAATTAGATCAATTAAATACACCCTAATAGGTTGTTTCTGTAGGGGTACAGGATGCTCCTTGGCTTTGATGTGAATTTTTAGCCAAGCACAGACTTCTGACCAAATGTAATTTTTGGTTCTGTTCACTGTTGTTCTGCTTCCAGACTGGCAATGCATCAGTTTTGAAATGCACCTCAGAATGGTCTATAGTCAACAAATATATATGTGGTAAAATAGATAAAAACATAAACATAGAGGTTGTCTTCTCCAGCATCTTTGCTCTAGTTCAGCAACCAAATCTGCATGAGATTAAAGTAACAGCTCAGTTAAAATTTTGTGTAAAATCAAATGTCAGCATGTATTCAGTAGTGAGTCTCATTCATAACTTGTTACAAACTCTCTTTTGAGGTCTGTGTTTATGAAAAAATCCTGATCTTTAGACTTTGTCCTGTTTGGAGAAAAAAATGTTTAACTTGTTTGGCTTTAAAGTAGGGATGCAACGATACCAATTTTTTCAAACCGATACGATACCGATACTTGGATCTGAGTATTTGCCGATATAGAGTACAAAAAACGATACTTCTACCACACACACACACACAAATACAATTAATTGGAAGACAGGTTTTATTATATTCCCTGCCGATAAAAAATAAAATCTTAATAAAAATGACCACAAAAAAATTTCAAGTGAAAAATAAGCACTTCTGTTAAATTATTGCAGAGTCTCCACATTGTAATTTTACAAAATATCACTGAACTATTGGCACTGTCTCGAGCTTTCAGAATAATAAATAAACACTTCTGTTTGGAATAAAATAAATACAAATTAGGTTTGCGAATAAATTAAACTTTTAAATTATTGCAGAGTGTCCATATTGTAAACAAACAAACAAAATAATTATTATAAAATAAATAATAAATAAAATAATAATTGGCCCCCTAGTGGCCAATCTAAAAAACTACAACAGAAATGACAAGCCACCCTCTGATTAATGAAACAAGTTGGTATCGGTTCATGGTATCGGTTAACTTTTACGAGTATGAGTACACACACATTTTACAGTATCGGCCCCGATACCCGATACCAGTATCGGTGCATCCCTACTTTAAAGTTGTCCTTTGTTCACTATCAGGGTTATTATCTTAGATGAAAGTGAAATTGAAAAGTAGCACAAACCTTCACCCTTAGTCTTACATACCAGTTGCATGAGAGTTAGCAAACCTGATTTATTTTAATTGTGATAAGATGATGAGTCTGAAATCACTAATGCCCTTCTGTGACTGTAGCCAGCAGACAAAATGTGACTTCTCACAAAGACTTTTGTATCGCTCTGAGTGTTAGCATTTGTGTTGAGTTGAGTGAATATTCACGCATGTATGTATGAATTCATTTCACGGGTCTGTGCAGTGATATAAAGTTCTCCTTGTCTGACTGCAGGAGCTGCATTGCATTTTGGAGGAGAATGAAGCGCGGGTCAGTCAGATGCTGGAGGGAGGCCGGCGACTGCAGAGAGCGGGTTTTAGTGGAGTGGGTGTGTCTGTCTGTAAACTGGAGGCTCGCTGGAGATCTTTGCACAAGAGGCTGGAGCATGAACGCACCAACTTTGACAAAGAAAGGAAACTAAAGAGCAGGTGACTGATGAAAAGCATGAAAGTCAGGGCCGTCTGACATAGAAAGTTGGAGCTTGTCCTGAACTTAGACTAGACTGCGTGTAGTTTAGTTTAAGCTCATATCATATTTTAGAAATGTTTAGTGTGGTTTATGTTGAGATGAAATAATAATGAAATTGTCAATCTAAATTTAATTCATTAGGGTTGCATGCATGTTGCATACTAATTTTAGATAGTAAAAGATCTTTTGGTATGAAGTTGTGTCAACTTGTTTTTAAATGTGCAACTTTTGCCCAAAAATCAGGTTTCGTCACAGCTCTGCCGCGCTGTCTCAGTGGATGAATGAGGCTCGACAACGGATCGATAGATGGAGTGAGCTCACTGTCTCATCCAGTGAGGAGATGGATGTTGAACAGAGGCGTGAGCTCTACCTCCAGTCTGTGGTGAGTAAGAGTTGAAACCATTGTTTTTTAGTGTTTTAAAAAATATTTTAGTTCTAGCACTTTGACCAACTTTTGCTCATTAGCAGCTCTTCCAGAGACCACAATGCAATTATGGAGAACAGACTAACGTAAGATTTTTAATGCAGGCTTTGACCAAAGAGTTGGAGGCCAAATCTGAAGTAAAGGTGGCAGTGACCGGTTCTTCGTCCCAGCTGCTGCAGCTGAGGGAAGCACACTCAGAAAGAGATCCTGAGGATAAAGGGACTCCTCTGCCCAAGACTTCTGACATAGATATGAGCTCCATCAACACTCAGCTCAGACAGATAGAGTTGGACTGGTCCAGTCTTCTCATTGATGTGCCTGTTATTCAACAAACTCTGCACAAGGTGAGGATCTCCCCCCATGTAGACTGTGACTTCTCTAAGTTAAACTATTCAGCGTTTTACAAAGGTTGTGCTGTTTTCTGAACACAGGCAGTTCATTTCAATATAGAACTCCAATAAAAAATATTCAGCATGCTATATTCTACATTTTTTTTTAAAATTTGCCACATATAGCAGTAATGCGCTTCAATTAAATATTCTCCTTCCTGTATTTTGGATCTCAAGAACAGAAATAACGGTGGCTCTGAAAGGTCAAGCACACTGTAACGCAAGAAAACACCAGTAAATAGAAAAAGCACACAAAACAGAACGGAAGTTCAATAAAAAAAGGAAAAAGATGCTACAAAAGCTGACCAAAAAACAAAACTCACAAAACACAAAAAAGGGTTTTGGGGGATAAAACAACATGAGGAAACGTATGCAATTACATTCTTACATGAATCATGTGATTAAAATACACATTTCCTGCATATTTTTATCCCTCACAACACTGGTGAACCGTTCACTTCTTTAAAGTGTGTCACAGTGCAGTTTTTGGCATGTTTTGGTGACTTCTGCAGCACTTTTATTAATGTCTCCTCAAAAACACCTGCATTGAGTTTTGTGAGATTTCGTTTAATTGTGGGATTTTTTTTTTCAGTTTTATTTTCAGTGTTTTTGCAGCATTTTTGTTCTATTTGCTGTTCTTTTCTTACATTGCCGTGCATTTGACCTCTCAGAGCCACCGTAGAAACTCCTAGAAATACACATCCAACAGGATCGGTCACCTCTTATATGCAGTCTTGTAACTGTGCTCTCTTTATAAATACAGACAGTACAACGTGGTCCAATACATTAGCACATCTGACCCCAGATCTCCCTGAAGGGTGTTGGAGCGATGGCGTTTCTTAAATGCTGAATATTGTAATACACAAACTATGTGCCAGACGCCCTCTTATCTGTGGCTGTATTTAAATGTCAGAAGTTATACTTCCACAGAACCTTTCTGGCTTTAGCTCAGCAAAGTTTGGTGCAGTTTTGCTGCCACCAATTATAATCATCCATCTCGAGGGCTCTTCTCACCCCTCTTCTCTTTTTGGTGTGAAACCACCTATGAACCTCTCTGTGTCTGACTTTTTTTTCTTTTCTGCTTGTCTGTCTTTTGCTCCTCTCTCCTCTTTCAGTCTCGTTCATCCACTCTTTTTCTTCTTTACTTTCCCACCTCCACTCGTCTCAGCTCTACCCCCTTCCTTGTTCTCTTTCTGAAATCCTCATTTCCTCTGCCTCTGTTCACTTTGCGGTCCCCCCTACTTCAAGATTTTCACTCACTTCCTTTTAAACCTGGACTGTCTTTGCTAATAGCACCATTGTGGATTAACTGAAAGCTTATAAATGAAAACTATTTATTAAAGGCCATTAAACAATGACAACAGTATGCAATGTTTTTATTTATTTATTTATTTTTTGGACTTCATTGCAGCGATGGTTAGAGATGGAGACACAGCAGGGGGCGCTGCTGGAGTTGCAGGCCTGGCTCAGAGCAGCTGAGTGTCAGTTGGAGGAGTACTGCAACAAAATCAACAACAACTCCTGCACCAACAATGATCTCGCCCAGTTCCTGAAATACTTCAAGGTAGAATGGATGGTGGTGGTTGTGGTGCGGGCTTACATGTTTGTATTAATTATGCTATTTCAGTGGGATAGTGGAGTATTATTAGCGCTGATCTGATCTGATCAAGAGACGTTTGTTGGTTCACTTGTGTATTTATCCATGGCATATTTCTCAGGAGTCTCAGACAGAGATGTGTGCACATCAGATTACAGTGGACTACGTGAACCAGCCATTACAGTCAAATAGTACTGAGAAGGACCACAGGTTGCGCTACGAACAAAACCAGTATGCAGATGAACTGGGTCGCCTCAACCATCAGTGGCTCAGTTTGCAGGAAAAAATCAACTCTAAGGTAAGTTTGAAAGGTCCTGCCTATAAACCTTCCTACATCACACGCTGTTGATCATTAGAGGAGATGTTTGTAATTTGTTGACAACGTGTGCGGTGTTCAGATTCAGGAGGTCGAACAGGAGTTGAGGAGCAGAGTAGAGTGGGATGCCCGACTGCAGCGGATCAACAGCTGGATCGCGGATCAAAACCTCTGGATGGACTCGGCTCAGACACCCAGCAGCCAGACGGAGCTGCAGAGGAGCATCGGCGTCTGCCAGGTCTGTGTTCTAACATCTGCGTGAACAGTTAGCGTGTCTGTCATCATTTCAACATTTCAGATTTGATGTTTCAGCCGTGATGAGCAATTTTCACGTCAAGTCATTTGCAAAGAAATACTCAGAGATGCACATCCACACAAGGGAAGTAAATCAACACAGGTTTTAAATTCTGTTTTTATCTCAGGATCTTGAGGGGAAGATTATGCAGAAGTCTGCAGCTCTTCGGGAGCTGATAGACAAAGTTTGTGGCAGACAAGAAAACAGGAGCTGCAATTTTATCTGTCAAATAGATAAATCCATCGAGACCTGCACAGCTCTCACACAGAGGGTAAGTAACACAAGGACAGTTCAGAGGATAAATGCCTCTGACTTAAAAGTTTTATGTCAGGTATTTGTCTGCTCCTGGGTGTCTTTAGATGATCTTATCTTTTACAGAACGACTCAGTAAAACAGAGGCTAACTCAGGCTCAGCTGTTATGGAGCAACATGGAGGAGAAGCTGAGTCACATGGTGCTGAAAACAGTGAGAGCATCTCAGACTCTGGAGTATTACAGCGGCCCCCGGCTCTCCCTGCAGGCATTCACAGATCTCCATGAAAAGCTGCAGGTATTTTACCCATACTAGCTCGATCACTTGTAGATGTTTAAACTCGCCACTTTTTCTGGATTCTTTGTCTGCAGTAGATATGTTTAATAAGGAACTGTGAGCTTCTGGACACTCAAAACATATTGCTTATAGAGACAGTGGTTAGCACTGGGTCCTGGATTATAATCCAACATCCACCAGTGTGGAGTTTGCATGTTCTCCCTGTGTTTGCGTGGTTTCTCTCCGGGTACTCTAGCTTCCTCCCACAGTCCAAAGACATGCAATTAGTGGGGTTGGGTTAACTAGTGATTCCAAATCGCCCATAGGTGCTGTGTTGGCCCTGTAAGAGACTGGCAACCTGTCTAGAGTATACCCTGGCTCTTGCCCCATGGCAGCTGGGATAAGCTCCTATGACCCTGAGTTGGATATGTGAAAGAGGATCGGCGGCTGTTTGGATTTTGTTTTTGACTGATGGCTGTTTTGTTGTATTGGATGCAGCTTCTTCGACAGGAGACAGAAGCCTCAGAGGTAGAGTGGGACAAACTTGGTCAGAACATCCTCTCTCTCAGAGATACCATCAGTCCTGCTGCTGCTGCCATCATCAGCAAATGTCTGGACAGGCAGAGAGACAGGTGAGACACACACGCATGCACATACACCTGCACACAGGCACATCCACATGTGGAAACTCTGTGGAAAAATATGATCTTTGTTGTTTTTTTTTTTGTTTTGTTTTTCCAGTTGGATTACAGTGACTGGAGCTCTGGGCCAGCAGCTCCAGAGATGTCAGAAGGTCCTGACTGTGTGGCAGGTGTATGATAAGTGTGCTGGGTCTCTGACAGAGCAACTGCAGGCACTACAGAGTGATGCCACATCTGTGCTGAGCAGCACACCTGGACAGGACAACGCAGTGAAGCTGTTCCCTGTCAAGATAGAAAATGTTCAGGTGAGATAATCAATTAAAATAATGTCTTATTTCATATCAGGGTCCAGCAGTTTGTAACAGGCATTTAAAAATTCACCATCGGACACCAAACATAATAATAATAATAATAATAATAATAATAATAATAATAATAATAATAATAATAATAGAAACTCTCCAATCATTTGCCTCCCCCTTTGCTTCAGAGTTTCTTGCAGAGGACAGACACCTTGCAGTCTAACCTGGAGGTGGTGCTGGAAGCCTCCAAGGACTTGATTAGCCACCTGGAGCCTTCAGCCGCCAGTCTGGTCCAATCAGAGTGCCGCTTGTTGCCACGTGGTGTCCTGCAGCTCAGACAGCAGCTGTCTAGGAACCTGGGTCACCTGCAGGTAAAACCTCATGAATGAAAGAGTCTGTGGGATTCGGTGAAGTCAGACTGGATTTATTACTTATTTTCATTTTCACTTAAAAACTGCTTACACTGAACCGATCACATATCAAGTACAAACTTTTGTTTAAGGTTAAATCAGTGAGCCGGGTTATTTGGGTAAACCTGCAGGAATCTTTGAATGAAAACACTGCCAATCTTTCAATGTGATTGAAAGATTTAAAAAGTTTAGGCTTTTTAAATACTTTAAAAAGCCTAAACTTTTTAAAGTATTTTACTACAACCCGTTGCTTGTTTTGTTGCTGCCACTGCTATTCCTCACCTGACACCTGACTCCAGAAAGCGTCACAGTGACCTATAAATTAAGACACATTAGGCCATGTGCCATGTTTGTGTGTAGGAGGAGCTTAAGCAGGTGCAGGAGTTTGAAAATGAGATGGAGTCACTGGAGAGGAATCTGGAGGTCTGGCAGCAGCGCCTGGAGGATCCAGCTCTGAAGGTAAACCAGGTGAGACAGCGTGAAGATTTTATGAATGACTGCTGTGCTGCGTGTTTAGCTAATTATTATTATCAGTTTACTTTCCCCAAAGTAAACTCTTCATTAAAATACTTTTATGCTACAATAGAAATGTGTGTTTTCTTAAAGAGAGTCCAGCTTCATTTTCTTGAGTCTTGTATGTAGTGAAAAAGGATTTATTTACAGTCCAGTTGAGCTGTAGGTGCATTTACAGTGCTGAACAGCTATGTAGTGCTGAAAATGTTTGGGTGACATTGTTTACACAAAGAGAAGATTTTGACAGCTGTAACTCTTAAATGTTAAGACTTAAGCAGAAATATGAGTGTCAAATATTTAGTAGTGTAAGGTTGTAAAAGTATGCTTTGTCTCTGCCTGACTTTATACCTCTGAATGGAAAGTTAATGCACAGGAGCAGATGTTATACAGCAGTGAGAGAATATGAAGAAGCAGGAAGCCGCCCTGTGGCGGTAAATAAATGAGGACAGAGGAACACAGAGCACGACTGTAGCGTGTAATCTTAGACCGTCCTGAGCTGTGATGTCGTGCGTGCGGTAGTCCAGACTGTTGTGATCCCTCCTGAGTCTCTGACACCACCATATGTTTCCAGTCTGGCCTCATGGAGCTGAGCGGCCTGTCTGCTGACCTCGATGTGCTCAACGAGCGGAGCTGCAGTCTGACGCTGGAGGACGCTGCGGCACGCCGCCTGCAATTCCTCAACCGCCGCTGGGCCGATGCCTCCGCCAGAGCTGAAGAGGCCTGCAGGTCAGTGAGGAAGCACGAGGAGGAGGGAACTAATACCTGAGCAGCCATCACAGTTTTTCTGTCTTCCAGTAAATTTCCCCTGTTTTAAGTAAATAAAAAACAAAAAGAAATTTAGTTTGCAGTTTTAGAAAAGAGAGAAAACAATCAAACGTAATTGTGTAAAAGGCAGTGAATGAACCGAACACAAATTAGGGTTGATCACTAAATGGATACATTTGTTTGGCAGCAGAACTTTTGCAGACAACTATTTTTATAAATCCGCTCAAATCTGTAGGAGGCAGTTTTTTTTCAAACTTTACATTGGAATTACGGGCGTTTTGAGGTTAAACGTTAAAAATATACCTGCTGTTCTGTTTTGTGTACAGTGAGCTGCAGATGGAAGTGCTGAGGCAGCAGAGATTTGAGCAGAAGTGTGAAAGCTGGATGTCGTTCCTGCAGAGGATGGAGGACAGCCTGGCTGTAGACGTAGCGGGATCGTACGGCGGCCTCAGACAGCAGCTCTGTACTCACAAGGTATCAAACCTGATTAGCAGCCTTACTGACGCAACTAAACTTGAACTACACACTTCTAATCATTCATATGTCTCTGTGTTTCAGCGCTTTCAGGCTGAGCTCTCCATTGGTCACCAGATCCTTCACTCAGTCATCACTGATGCTCTTCATCTGCTGCAGAAAGGAGAGGTGGAGGGCAGGTGAGAAGATCAAACAGCATCTGAGTCCAGGATGTGTGAAATATGTTGACACCTTTGAAATGAACTGACATAAAATTTAATAGAGTTATATTGATGAAGATGAAATCCTAAAAGCTTTGGTGATCACCTGACTGTTCACTGACCGTTCACTAGCATCACCACCAGGTTCCTTGCTTCGTATAGGTTTCTGTTCTAATTCTGATCCTGGTTTTAAAAAAATCTAGCTTGATTGGTACAAATGGCCTCAGAAAACAATGAATCATTCTGTTTGTTTAGACAGTCAGTGTTTCATTTTGAAATTTAAGTACAACTTAATATTTTGATGGATCCAGGAGCGACTTCATCCTAAAGCTGGCCCAGCTCAGAGAGCAGTGGCAGGGAGCAGTACAGCGGGCTGACCAGCGACGTTCTTTGGTGGAGGGGTTGGTGAAGCACTGGCACCTGTACAGCCGCAGCCTGAGAAAGCTCCAGAGGTTCCTTGCGGACACGCAGACCCTGCTCCCCTCAGCTGGACTAACCTGCTGTAGCCTGCAGCAGCTCCGACGCTCCCTCCACGACCTGCAGGTGGGATCTGTTTTCGAATTGATTTTGGAATCACTTGAAAGGGCCATAAAACTGATTGAATTAAACACTCACTGCAAGCTGATGAATGCAATTATAAGACTAGCAATCTGTTAAGAGGACTGATCTTTGTGGGAGTCTTTTACACTTGCTGAAAATCATTGTTTGTTCACGTTATCTTTGCCACTCACTCACAGACGGCTGCTTAAAGATATGAACACTGAGGGAAAATTGGTGCTGATTGCGTTTACAGCAAAGGGAAAATGAAACAATTGTAAAGTTTCCAATCTTTGTTATTTTGGGCTATCATGAAGGAAGACTGATGAGATTTGAATTGAATGTGGATGAAGATAAGACTTTGACCTATTGTAAGCTGCCCCTTTAAAAAAAGAAGAAGAAGGAAGCCCCACAGAGCCCCCGGCTGACTACATCCCCCAATAAATCACTGCTGAGTAGCTTCCTTCGCTTCATTTTTCCTCCACACTCCTTTCTATGTTTTATCTCCTGCACTGTCATCCTCAGCACAAAGAGCTGTTGTTCCAGAGGTATCAGAGCAGTTTCATCAACACTCTGGAGATTGGCCGTCAGCTGTTTTCCATGGGGGACGAGGAGACCCAGACTCAGCTTCAGACAGATCTGGGGACACTGCAGGAGGAGTGGGACAATCTCCACAGTTTGCTGTCCAAAAGACTGGAGCTCACCGAGGCTATAATCAAGGTAATTATTGTGACTATTATGTTCTGATTTAATGGGTTACTTTTAGGAACTTTTTAGCTGGTACACAGTGAGACAAGTTTAAACTCAGTCTATGCTACTAAGGAAAACTTTGCAGTGTATCTGCTTGTGTGTTTGTATTTTCTCTATTTTGACTTAAATTTATCTTGAACTCTTCTTCTTATTCATGTGACTTCATGCATGCACAGTAATGTCAATATATTTGTATCCTGTATTTGTATCCTGGCCTGTTTGTCAATACAGAAAGTACCGAACAAAGATTTAAATATGTCATATTTGACCTCTGACCTCGCCTTCAAAGACGGTAGATTGGTTAGAAGGTCAAAGCGGTAATAATCATATATAGAGCTATTTCTTAAAACTATGTTTCTTACTGCCATTCTGTATATATACATATATATAGGCATATAGGTAATGATGTATGGCGACACTAAATATTACTAAAATTACTTTATTATAACATAATAACATTAAAGTAACAGGTTATAACTGTTTACATACATAAAAAATTGAATACCTGTACAATGTTGCTGAATATGTTTTTAATATTTTAAAAACAAAATAAAATTGTGATCAAAAACTTTTTTCACTTGATATAGATTACTAAAAATGTTAATGAATTTACTAAACAATGACATGACTGCTATGCATGCACTGTATTCACATCAATAAAAAATAAGTGAACTCAAAATTAGGTCAAGGATATTAAAATGGGTTTCAACAGGGCAAATAGCAAAAGCCTGAACTTTGCACTCGTTTTTGTTGCACTAAAACCGTCTTAAAGTAAGTTTAAAACAAAGGAAATGCACACGAAACACAACACTTTTCCAATAAAAGTAAATACTGCCCAGAGAGTGATCCACTTCTTGTTTTGTACTGTTAGTCTCAGCTCCAGTAAAATGTCCCATTTGAGATTTTTAGACTAAATGGTTCCTTTATTTTGGACGGTGATTAATCAGTAAAAAACTGTATTGATGCTTTGTTTTGAATGGGCTCCAGTTTAAAACAGCAGTAAACAGTTTTCAGCCGTGCATATTGTGTCTTTGTCTTTTCATGTTATCATATCTGAGTATTTGGCTTTTAAATTGTTATCACCACAGTAGATGAGTCTTTTGTGCTACCCTTACCCTCCAGTCAATGGATGGTCAGATTACACCGGATATACAGAATCAATGAAATTTAAGGCCGTGTCAGGGAGTGAGAGTGAATCCCCTGAGGAAGTTACATCAGCCTCAGTGTGGACTGAAAACATCGCTCTTAGATTTAGCCCTTAGTTGTTTTTACAGCACATGTCGTATAGTAGTTCTTTCTCAGTGTCTAATTTTCTTTGCCTTGTATCATCAGTGGGTAAATATGATGTGGGAGTCTATAAGATGAGTTGAGTTTTTGTTTATTCAGCCTGGACAAAGACACATAGATCCTCTACTTGTCTCCCATAGCGTCTGACACATTCTCATGGGCTGAGAGCAGGCAAGTTAATCCAATCTGTTGTGATTAATGACTGCAGGCATGTTTAGGAAGTAAAAGACAAAGGAGTGCGATGGGTTGTTGTTCAATCAGCTTTGTAAGATCCTATCACATTGATCTGCATGATTAACGTGTTTTAAAAAATACATTTTGATTGTGTTAGAACTGGGAGCGCTACGAGGCTGGGCTAACAGATAGCATGCTGCAGCTTAAAGACATGAAGACCCAGCTGAACCAGACCATGCCAGAGTTTGATGACAACCTGGAGAGTGCAAAGCTCTACAAGGTACATCTCCAAATAACTAATCACAAAAACACAGGAGGTGCATCTCTTGCTTCACTTTTTTAGCGGAAACTCCAGCAGTAAAATAATTTCAGCCTGATAATGAACTCTGAGCTGGGCGTGCTTTTGTTTAACTGTTGAGACTGAAGGACAGTATAGTCCTGTTAAAAAGGAATATCCTTCGACGGAGACATACATTTATTTGTGTTCCTATTAACAAGAACTAGGATTTATTTAAAAAACAAAACAAAGGGGTGATTTTTGATTGTCAGCTTATTGCAATTAGTTAATTATATAATTTATAAAATAACTGACAGCCAGACCGCTCTGACAGTAAGGACATATTATCAAATTAAAGGTTCTTCATTTGGAGAAACACACATATTTGTTCTGTTTGTTATATCTGTTTTGTTTTTTCAAAGTGGTATCTTGTCCTTTCTAAGAAATGAATATATGTGATTCTCAATGTGTCAGATTATTCTTTCATACATTGTCTTTTCTCTTCAGCAGTTTTTTTTGTTGTTGTTTTGTTTTGTTTTTTTATGCATGTACTCCAAGTTCATATTCACATTCACATTCTGCATGTTAGTGTTAGCAGCCTGTAGGTGTCACAGTAGGTGGTGAAGGGCAAATAAATATCTGTTTAAAATACGTGGATCTACAACAAGTTCTCAGACTGTTTGGGTTCTTATTACCTCCCAGGAGACCAAAGTCAAGTTTGAAATAGTTTTGCCTCAAAGCTCATCCCCTCTGACCCACCAAAGCCTTTATCCCCAACCCCTACCTTCCCCCTGCAGAGTCACCCCTCCCCCAGCCCAGCTTGCAGCCTGTGGCCTTTAATCCTCTCTCGCTGGGCGGGGAGAAATAGAGAGAAAAGGGTGATAGAGATAGAGGGAGAAAGAAAAAGGGGCTGGAGGTCCAGAGCGAGAGGACAGTAGGGACTAGCTGTGAGAGAGTGAGTGCAGAGGGCGAGGAGGGGGGAGTCCCTGACAGTTTGTTGTGGTGATCGCTGTGTTATGGTATGCAGAAGAACAAGATCTCCCTGGAGGACTGGGCTGAGAGCCTGACGGAGCTGAGCAGCATGAAGACGGATCTGTCCCAGTACATCATTGCAGACGATGTCCTGCTGCTGCAGGAGCAGGTGGAGCACCTGCACTGCCAGTGGGAGGAACTCTGCTTCAAGGTTAGTGCGCTCAGTCTCAAACATGACTCCTGTCTGACTCTGGTATCAGAGCAGACTTAAAAATTCTCATGATTGTTCTATTCCTGGTGCATTTGCCTTGCTAAAGCTGCTTCACCAGTATCCTGAATTCTTTTTTTTATATATTGCTGTTTCCCCCGTTTGATTCTTACTTTCTAAAACTCAAACAGTCAAATCTCTTCGGGAAATTTTCTTTAAAGCATTGCTGATACAGAGATTGATATGAAGCATAATGAGACCAGAAACACTCATCAGAACTGTCTAAAAAAACTGTCATGGTTTAAAGGGACAAAGTATCTTCAAACCATTGCAGGATGAAGTTGCAGGGTGAGGAATAGTCTGTCAAGAAGCTCAAGGGTTAAATACAGCAACAAAACTTTCTTTATTTGGACAAAAGTTGCTTTATTTGTTTGTTTTTTGAAAGAGCACCTAAAAGTCATCTGACTTGATTAGCAGCAGCTCTCACATCTGCAGTACATTGTATGTGCTGTGATATGGTTTAATCAGCATTCTGACTTCACCACATTCATTTATTGTTTCTGTTGAAAGTCTGAGCCATTAGACAGGAGTTAAGTTAGTAAATCTCAGTAATACTTTAAGGGGCAACTAAAAGGACCAACACGTCTGGGAGGCGGGGCTGTGAAGGGAGCATTGTGATAACGGGGGAACAGATGGTGACGAGAGAGAAATGTTGTAAAGAGCTAAGAGGTTTCAGGAAGAAGAGCTTTTGCATTAAAATGAATTTGGGGGAGGGGAAGGTGATCGCGAGGATGGGCACTTCTGACTGTGTGGAGGCTTCTTCATTCATGAATGTTTATTAGAAGTGAGACATTTTACCTGAGATACATTTACAGGTAAAGTGTGAAAATTGCCTAAAATACTCTCAGTAACATTTCCCTATCAGCTTTGTCAGTGTGTTTTTAAGCAGGCCTTGTAAGTATGTTTGGAATGAAGGAATGATTTTCTCCAAATACAAAATGAAGTGTTCATGAGCTTTGTCCTCCAAGTGAGTCTGAGTAATCTATTACAGAGCAGTTAGCCTGTTTTGGCTCGGCACACATCTGTGACAGAAAAGTCTAAACGTTTAACACCAAAAAACATGTAGGATGAAAGCTGGCGAAAAAAATCACTCTAAGTCAAGCATCCTATATCATCTCCCATGTTTAGATAAGGCTGTGCATGTGTTTCTCAGGTGTGCATATTAGCTTAATATGTTGAGGCTTAATGATAATCTGTAGGATACCCAGACTTTATAAGATGTCACCATTTGTGCCTGATTATTATTGTTTTTAAAGGTCTGAGTGTAAATCATTTCGAAAAAAATCTTTTTCAAGCACGATAAAGTCTCAGGTGCACCTGAGTTAAATTCTATATTCATTCCAAGCTAAAGTGAACAACAACCCAATCAGCACAAATCAGCTTACAATGCATCTGCATGCATAATGATAAGATAGATTCGACAGCTACGGTACCACTAAGCATCTTACAGTGATGATACATATTTAATTTCTGTCCCCCAACCCGCTTTGCGTCTCAGGTGTCCCTGCGTAAACAGGAGATCGCAGACCGCCTGAACGCCTGGATCATCTTCAATGAGAAGAACAAGGAGCTGTGTGAGTGGTTGACGCAAATGGAGAACAAGGTGGCGCACAACTCTGATCTCAACATCGAGGAAATGGTCGAGAAACTCAAGAAGGTAAGCGTTCTAACTAGGATGTATATTGGTAACGATATAGTTATAGTGACAGCAAGACCGAATTAAGTAGTGAAATACATAAAACCACCAAACAGTTTCTGAGCACAGCTGCAAAGGTCGCTGCTGAGAACTCCCACAACTTAAACTGTTGTCTGCAAGAGAATTAATTAAAACTTTACATTGTTAAATAAGATTTCTTACTGCCATCGTCTCAAGCTTCACTTGCTGTTAGTGAAGCAGAGTGCTGTAGTTGTTTTTTTGGACACACCTGGCAGTCTAACTGGCACTGTCTAATACCAGATACTTTCTGTTGTTTCACTGTTGTGCTGATAAGATCATCAGTAAGGTTTCCAAGCCATTCAAGCCCACAAAAGTACTTCTAGTAGTAGGATAACAGTCATAGAATCACTCTTTACCCCTCACAGCTGTAAAACAAAGGAATGCACTCATATATTAATGTGTTTGTTTTTTCAATCAGCGTTAAAAGTTTCCTTTTGCATTTCGTTTGTGGCACCACTGCCGTCTGTGCTGCTTTGTATCAGGACGTGTCACGTTGTGTGGTGCACTGTCTGGGCTTTTCAAAAAGCTGTGAATTCCCTCCTGATTGTTAAAGAGACGACAGCTGTTTCTGGCTCAGCAGGGCCACGCGGGTGTGTTTTGTGTTGATCTCACGGCCTCTTTTATTTGGTGCTATGGGAGTGACGGTGATGGAGGGTGAAGGGGGGAGTAGAGGTTAGTAAAGGTGAATGCTGAAACTCAGTTATTGCCGTCGTGAGGGTTTCAAACCTTTACAGCTCCTCTGGCATTAAAATTGAGTGTTTGGCCCTGAGATACAGACTCCTGGCACACAAAGTCAAACTACATTCAAAGCTTTTAAGACTTAAAGAATGCTGGTGCACCAGAAATTTACATGATCAGCCTTATGGGGGAATATGCTCACGTGTAGTACATCATTCTGTCTTTTTACTTGGATTTCTCCATCAGGACTGTATGGAGGAGATCAACCTGTTCAGTGAGAATAAAACCCACCTAAAGCAGCTTGGAGAGCAGCTCATCACAGCCAGCAACAAGACAAAGGAAACAGAGATCAATGACAAGCTGAAGGACGTCAACGACCGCTGGCAACATCTGTTTGATCACATAGAGGCCAGGTAGGAAGCAAGAAGGCATAAAAATGTGTTAGGAAATGTTGCTAGAGATGTTGGAGATAAATTTTATATGAATGAATTTGTGAGTTTATACGTTTTATTGTTGAGTAGGGGTGCTGGTGTTGGAGTGCTTGGTTATATAACAAAGTTCGACTCCCAGTCCAACACTTTGTTTAAACTTATATTGACAACTTTGACGCAAGTGCCTAACAGTTTATGCTAAATGTTTTTTTACATCACTCACGTCTTAGGTATCATTCAGCCGTTAGCAGTGGGGCTGCCTGCTTATTAAGAGTAGCACAAAAAAAAAAAATATATATATATATATATATATATATATATATTTTACCATTTTTTATTTTTATTTTTTTACCATAATTATTTTTATGGTATTTTGCAAGAGATGAAGCAAAATAATTAACTTTGCAGTTTTTGGATTCTGCAGAAGAAACACAAGTCTAAAAGGTTACACACTTGGATACTCCAGTGTCAGAATGTTTTCCTCTAAGAGCAACTTTTGAGTTCACTATTTAGCTGCTAGCAACACGAGTCTTTATATTTATGTATGTGGTGAGCCTGGAGATAATTATGTGTTCTTTCCACTAACAAGGTTGATCTCAGAAACAAGCGGCGTGCATTAGTGGAGGGTTTTTGACCTTTCTTGTTCTCTACTAGTCACTTTCCAGTAGTCAAACGGTGCAGTAGTTATTACCAGCTATGGCCTTGCTGTGCAGCAGAATGGATGCAGGTTGGTGGAGGGCACAGCAATTATCAGTACATTTGTACCAAACAACAGGAAAGCGGGTTTAAACCAATGATTGAATGCTGCTGCTCATAATTACCAGTTTAGTGATGGCGAAGGAACTGATTTTTTTCATAAAATGCACCAAGCGAATCAGAGCTAACTAAGCTTTTTAAACCCAGGTTTCTGTGTAGTTAACATGGTTGCACTCTTTCCCTTTATCTTATTCACATTTTAATAATATGTTTTATTGAATTTAATATAAATGCAGTGATCCTTAATTCTTCATTATCCACTTAAGAAGCTGTTGACTGAAGTTTTTTTCCCCCATTTAGTTTGAAGTACTTTCGCATAATCAAGTGGGGTAGAAAATCACAGTGTTTCCGTTTCACAAGGGAAGCAAAATTTACATGTGGTTGATTGCTGCTTTTGTGAGTCGGAGGGTATTTAAATAAAAACCTTTCAACTTTGCCACATCTCCCCATGGCGATTTTTGAGGGGCAGTTAACAATGAGTGGCATCCTATCGATTTGTAGTGTTTATATGTGTGTGAACACGGCGCCAGGTACCAGGCTTCTCCTAGTGTGGTTTGTGTTTTAAGTAGGAAAAACAAAGGCAATTAAGAAAGGGGAAATTTAAAGGGTACCTTCCGTGCTTGACCACCTGTGAATGGAGAGCTTTCAGGAAAGTTCAGCTTACAAAGTGATGAATGTTAAAATTAAAGAAAAAATTGATACATTTATTCTACAACTTGGCCTGAGAGAGACTGCACTAAATCCATCTATGTTGTTCATTTAGGGACAAGGGTCTTTATCATGACTGTCAGGCCCTCTTCCACTAACAACAGAATGGACACTAGAGTTGAGAGGGAGCATCACACACAATAGTGGATTTGCCCTCACTGGTCTCCCCCCTTAAGTGACTGACCAGCATAACATTGCTAAGCCTGCTAATGAGCCATTAGTGAGGAAACTGTGCAGTTGTCAAATTCCAACTTTTTTTTTTCAAGTTTTTGAAAATGTTTGTGTGACACTAGTTACAATGGTTAAAATCTGTACTCGTATCAAAGCTCTGGGTGAAGTCTGGGTGAAGGTCTCAGTGCAGACCAGTTCTGGCACACCAAAACAGACAAACTGTATACTATTGTCTATCAAAATGTATTTTCACTAGCACTAATGCACCCATAGTTAAGTGGAGTAGTTTAAGATTCTTGTTATTCATGTTATTATATCTGCTGCCAAAACCTTTGTAGGATTTGAGGCTGAGGACGAATTGCTGTGAACCGTAATAAGGGGGTAAAACCTTTCTATGCAGATAAATGTAGTCAGTGTCTGCATGCATTTGCCCATTCATGCTGCTTAATATGATAAAGAAGTTCAGCATTTTCATGCCCAGTTTCTTCTTGAAATCACAGGAGCTTGGGTGTGCAAGAAACACACAAATTCAGAAATAGGTCTCAATCAAGTTAAAACAATAAGTTTCTGTGAGTGTGGTTATGGACAGAAAATTAAAAATTAAAAGGTCTATAAAACTAGTTTTAGTTTTATAGACCTTTTAATTTGACTATAAAACTAAAACTAGTTTTATAGACCCGTGGAATCGGCCTTTGACTTATGACTTAGCCTGATGACTTAGTTCTTCTTTGTTGAGCCATCTGCTTCGCCAGAGGTTGTTTGGTTTCCCTAATTTTTAAATCATGGCAATCCTGCTGGCACTTAACAGTGTACACTACATTACTCTGTTTGTGTCTGGGGACTTGATCCTTGGGGTGGACTAATTTTTGGTGCAGCGAAAAATTGGTCCATTTACTTACTTGGATCGAGCATGCACCAAGACATCCGAGGGACTTCTCCAGTCTCAAAAATTGCATTCACATGAAGCCAAGAAAATATGTAGCTAGAGGTTTATGAAGTGAAGGTTGCGCGAGGGGTGTCGTGTCCGGGTAAATGTTAGATAGAAAGAATGTGTGAGACATTGTATAAAGTGTTTTGAATGCTCAAGTAGAACAGCAAAGTGCTATATAAGAACCAGACAATTTACCATTTACAGCATGCACATTATACAGAGCTGAGTCTCATTGGATGGTCCATTGTCAGAGTCCTGCAGGACTCTGTCACATGTTTGGATAAGGGCTGATGAAGTTCCAAGACTAGCTGATTCAGAGTCACTGATGACTGTGGCGTGCCTCTTGCCATTGTCTGCATCTCACCCCACTAAGTTACATCAGATGACTGCTGAGGTTTGACTTGCAGAGGGATTAGATGCGCTGATACTGGCCCGCTGCTCGCCTTTGTCCCCCAAAACAAACCGGGTGCTCCGTCACCCGGCCCAGCAGCTGCTGTTTGCTAATGCGAGCCTTTGTCCCGACGGGCGCTCTGCCTCAGGGGCCACCATCCGCTCGCTTTATTGTGCGAATAAGATGCATGCAAGGCAGATGTTTGTTTTCTCTTTAAAAACATTTACCCTGCTCTGTCCAGACACCTCTCCTCCTCACACCTGGTATCTGCACAGATTTACTTCGTGTACTCTCACACAGCGTTTTTGTTTCTCAGATTATAGCACAGTCGAGCCGTTCATTTCAAGTACAGCTTTCACACATTTAGTGCCATGTTGTTAGAAAGGTTGTCCTTTTATTGCCACTCGGTTCTCTTTTCATGTGGCCATAGACCTGGTTGTCATAGTGATGGTCTTATTGCAACAGGGATTGGTTATGTGTGAAAAACAGACTGTGATATGTAAGATGGAGTCATCGTGGAGTTGATTATTTTATTTAAAGGCATGCACTTGCAAATAAGTGAAATGTGAGATTTGCACTTGTATCCCTTCAACTTCTTCATGCCTGTAATCAATAACCTAAAAGGAAATGTTGCAGATCTCAGTTCACTCCTCACATTTTCAGTGTGAACACCTCTAAAGTTGACGTTTAAGTCTGCAGGGATTGACTCACTTTTGGAGACTTGTTTGCTTGTGCTGTTCTTTCTTTCTGTGTTTTCTCTTGTGCACCAGGTGGCTCATTTTTATATACAGCTACCAACATAGAAGTAGTTGGCCAGCTTTGCATGTTCTGTCTCAAGCACGCTTCAGATTTACATTTCTGTTCTCATTTTATGACCTTTTTTGTTGTTGTCATTCTTCCTTCTGCTCCACCTGTTGTTTTTTTCTAACCTTTATTATTCAGACCTGTAATATATTACTTGTTCTTGGTACTCTGAGCCCGAGGGTGGTGTGTTTCAATATAAAGAAGGTGGCAGATGGTTTCCCGCTGGCTCTGTCTGTGTCGGCCACTATTGGCAGTCTGAGCAACAGTTTACAGCTCCACCTTTAATGAACTTTAATGTCTTTACCTTACAGACGTCTTGAATTGTTTTAGCCTAACTGTGTACTTTTCTACTTCCTTAGTCATGGTCATGCCACATTAACCTGAATCTCTGATATTCATGCATATTTATCAAACCCACCGAGACACAGATGGCTTGAATGGTCTCTTATAAAGTTCAGTTGGTAGATTTTTAGCCACATAATTAATGCTGGTTTAGCTGTGTCAGTACCCTCTGTGAAAACATGAAAAACAAATTAGTATTAAAATCTATGTTCCCTCAAGTAGTTCTGGATGTGAGAGCTACCCATCAAGCCTGGTTTATTTTCAGTTTTTTAGTCCCTTAAATAGATTTTTTCAAACATGTGAACTCATAACTAAATATCATATCAAACATCACTCATAAGTAAATATGATCAGAGGAGGAGGAAAATTATTAATTCTGTGAATTAAGAGAAATAAAATGAAAAAAAAAAGAAACAAGAGTTTCAAGAAAGACTGCAAAGCAGAAAAAGTATCTAGAGAAAAATACATTTTAATCAAGCTTGAATATTATTAGTTTTGGTAATTAATTATTTGGGCAATTTCTACAGTTTCCAATGCTGGTTCTTTGTGAGTGTACCTGTCACTGCATCCAGCTGTTTGTAAAAGCTGGAAGAGGAGAAGAGAGGATGGTGAGAGGAGGGGACGGGCGGTCTGTGGAGAAGGCAGGGAGGGGAGGGATGGTGGGTTAGCGCTTGCTAGCAGATGAGCCACCATCATGGAGTAGTCTCCTCACCAGCCTGTAAGTACCTCTCACCCTGATCTGGAGACTTCATCACGCCCCGTCGGACCTGGTCGCGTGAGGCTGGAAAAGCGGACGGGTGAAAGGGTGGGGGAGCAGATTGGCTGTTTTGTTATGATAAGGAGACGAAGGTTGAGGAGCAAAGGGGGATGGGCTGAGCTTTGTTGATGCAGGCACGTAGGCAGGCAGGCAGGCAGACACACGCCGAGTCTTTCAGAGCTAATTCAGTTTAGCTTGGGCTTGCCTCGTGCGCGTTTACATTTAAATAAAAGGTTGGACAGCAGATGTGTATTTTTGTGAAGGTATGCAGCGGCATGTTTTTGGTGGTGTTCTCCGCTCCTCTGTCTAGTGCAACATCATCACATACGGTACAGATGTGCAGCCCAGAGCTCACACCTGCACAGAGAAACATAAAAACAAACATGCATCATCAGCTAAATATGGGGAAGGGGAACCCCTGTTCTACAGCAACAGCATCCAACATTCCTAGCCTGTGTCTGTATGCAAAGCAGAAAACTTGGTGGGCTCAAAGCTTGTTGCTGCATCAGACTCATTGTTGCAGCATTGAGCTGTACTGCCTCGTATGCACAGTGGGCACATTGATTAGTACATGACACACAGCTACACTTTTTATTGTAGTTCTGGAGGACATTACTGCTACTTTCAGTGAAATCAGTGGACATAAATGATCCTGGAGAGACAAATCTAATAGACTGTTAAGGGCAACCTAGAGAAAAGCAAACAAACAGCATCCCAGCTCGCTCTGAAGATCCACTTTAACTTCACAGGAGGTTTCTTCATGTCAATAAGGAGTTTTTTCTTCCCACTGTTGCCAAGCCCCGCCTCCTAGAGGGCCGTCTGATGGTTGGGCTTTATGTATTGCGGTGTTTATTGCTATATGGATAAAAATGAATAAATTGAATTAAGTCCCATCATAATAACTTACAAAATTTGAAGTTAGACAATTTGTTGAAAAATTGTGTTAATAATTAATGTATTTTTTTTAACCCAATTAAAAAATAAAAAACATTACAAATGTGATTAATTAAAGAGCCGAGATCCAGATGTGAGGTATAAATCATTTAAAACATTTATTGAGATAAGCTAAGGTTATATATTCATACATCTGCACTGACCAAGAATTGCCAAAAGATTCATGAGTAGATGTATTGTAAAGAAATCAAAAGCAGAATAACCCAGAACACCAATCTATCACAGAAGTGATGTGAAACGGTGTTCACAATGAAGTCTCATTGATCAGTTATACAATATTTTTTTAGGCCACCTGATCCAAATTCATATCAAATGCAATAATCCAAATAAAGTCTTAAAGTCCTCTAAACATTGTCCCCTCAACCTTAAAGCACAATGATAACCAGCATTTAAGAGTGAACGGAGGAAAGAAAAAACTTCACCTGTAGCTTTGAGAAAGAGTTTTGAACTTTGATACTTAAAATACTATAATAGTATAATAATCTATAACATTACTTTTTTTTCACTAAAAGTTTTGGCATTCAGGTCGAAGTATAGCATAAATAGCAGAGGCTGTCATTAGACTCTAAAAGTGTTCCAAATGTTTCTCATTTTTGTGGCACCAAAGAAATGAAAGGCAGTGCATAATATTTTCAGAAAAAGGGAATAAGAAAAACCTTACATACAGCAGATGAACGTCTGTATCCAACACGTACACGAAACTCCAAATGACTAATAATCCTTTAAGTGGTCAGTGATGTCACACAGCTTAAGGTGGCAACAACCACAATGCCATTATGATTTCAGATTGTCTGCTTTTACTTGACAGCACAGAGAACACAGGAGTGATAAATTAAACACTGCTCTTCACTGAGTTTTCCTTCTTGAGGTACTTGGAGCGGTTTGATGTGTTTTTCCAGTAAATTTTTGTCACTGAGAGACATGATCATTAAGAAACTTTCTCTGTCACACAGTTTGTGAGCTGAGTTTATTTTTTCAACTGCAAAAATATCTTAACAAAACCTTGTTGTTGGATAGTTGTCTTCATGTCATTGCCCAGTTTTTGTAACCCGCTGATGTCACTAAAAGTCATGTTGTTGTTTTTTTAATTTGGCGTTGGGCCGGTGTATCGAACAAATTCCAGGACGTTTGAGGACATTAGGTGCCCCATCCTTGCTATGGCTAAGATAGAAGCTGCAAAAACACATATGACACAACCTTTAACATATTTGTGTTAAGAGCAGTGACAGATCTATAATAAACAGACCACACTCTGGATGTATGTAGAGTTCCATCCAAGCCCGCAATTTAGTGAATATTAAGATGTGGAATTTTTTACTTCTGGTCACATGACGCTGCTGAGTCACCTCTAATTCAATTCAATTCAATTCAATTCAATTCAATTTTATTTATATAGCGCCAAATCACAACAAATGTCGCCTCAAGGCGCTTCATAGATACAGAGAAAAGCCCAACAATCATATGACCCCCTATGAGCAAGCACTTTGGCGACAGTGGGAAGGAAAAACTCCCTTTTAACAGGAAGAAACCTCCGGCAGAACCAGGCTCAGGGAGGGGCGGGGCCATCTGCTGCGACCGGTTGGGGTGAGAGAAGGAAGACAGGATAAAAGACATGCTGTGGAAGAGAGACAGAGATTAATAACAGATACGATTCAATACAGAGAGGTCTGTTAACACATAGAGAGCGAGAAAGGTGACTGGAAAGGAAAAACTCAATGCATCATGGGAATCCCCCGGCAGCCTACATCTATTGCAGCATAACTAAGGGAGGATTCAGGGTCACCTGGTCCAGCCCTAACTATATGCTTTAGCAAAAAGGAAAGTTTTAAGCCTAATCTTAAAAGTAGAGATAGTGTCTGTCTCCCGAATCCAAACTGGAAGCTGGTTCCACAGAAGAGGGGCCTGAAAACTGAAGGCTCTGCCTCCCATTCTACTTTTAAATACTCTAGGAACAACAAGTAGGCCTGCAGAGCGAGAGCGAAGTGCTCTAATAGGGTGATATGGTACTACAAGGTCATTAAGATAAGATGGGGCCTGATTATTTAAGACCTTGTATGTGAGGAGCAGGATTTTGAATTCAATTCTGGATTTAACAGGAAGCCAATGAAGGGAAGCCAAAACAGGAGAAATATGCTCTCTCTTTCTAGTCCCTGTCAGGACTCTTGCTGCAGCATTTTGGATTAACTGAAGGCTTTTCAGTGAGTTTTTTGGACATCCTGATAATAATGAATTGCAGTAGTCCAGCCTGGAAGTAATAAATGCATGAACTAGTTTTTCAGCGTCACTCTGAGACAGGATATTTCTAATTTTAGAGATGTTGCGCAAATGGAAGAACGCAGTCTTACATATTTGTTCCTCTCTCCTCTCTGCGTGTGTTGTGGAATGAACCGATGTAGGTCACTGACCTGAGAGCGGTGCTGGAATGCCGCCGCTCTCTCAGACAGCACGCAGCTCTCAGTCAGATGTAGGTCAGCTTGCAGCGTGGCTATAATGGCTCCCGTTGTGTCATTTGTTGGAACGACAGCAGCGCTTCCCACACAAAGTTAAAACCTGCCACGGTGCTAATGTGTGACATGGGGCTGAACGTAGCGTTCACAGTGGCAGGTTGATGGGTGTTTGCTCAGCATCCTCAGTGTCCTAATTCAGTTTTTTGTCTCCTCAAATGGCATGACGAAAACAAAACCTTGTGTTGCACACTCGAGACAAACAGAAAAACAAATGCATGCATTATTTAAAGAGCTGGTGTATGTAAGACTTGCAGATTTTGACTTCAGATGCAGGCTGCTGCTTGCTAAAGCTGTTTACATGTATTATTTTATTAATCCTTTATTTATCCAGGTAAAAAAAAAATCTCATTGAGATTAAAAATCTCATTTCCAAGAGAGACCTGGCATCATGGCAACAAAAGTCACATACCACATAGGTATATAACATTTAAAACGAATACAATATCCCATACAAACAAATTATGTTCCTTTAAGCTATATAACATACCTGTAGCTTTGGGCAGAGAGCCACAAATGGGGCACAGAAGTCAGAAACTGACTGGGGGAATTTTTTTGAAGGTTTTTTACCCTTTCTGGTGATCTGTGACAAGCTAAACTCCAGTGACAACTGTTCTAATGTGATACATCTTTCCTCGACAGGGTGAGGAAGCTGAAAGAGACGCTGGTGACGGTGCAGCAGCTTGATAAGAACATGAGCAACCTGCGGACGTGGCTGTCCCGTATTGAGACAGAGCTAGCCAAGCCGGTGGTCTACAGCACCTGCCACAGTGATGAGATTCAGAGGAAACTAGCTGAACAGCAGGTGGGCAAAGATGGAAGGACTTGTGCGAGATGCATTAAGTTATGAAAGTGTGTATTTTTAAAGATTCAGTCAAAACCTATAAAGTCCTGCAAGACCAGGAAATTAAAGATCTAAAATTTCATTTCAAGATCTACATGAAGTACCTCTTAATAACTAATATAACCTCTAAGAAGAAGAGAACAGTTGGCACAATGCTGTGTGACAACTGGAGTGATTATTTCTTTGATTGTTTGGTATTTAAAGCCAATCGCCTCCCACAGCCATGTGAAAAAGGAAGATCTCATGAAAGGTGAGCAAATCACCTTTCATGGTTTCTTTGTGGAAGAAAAACGAGAGCTCTCTGTACAAATCTACTGAACTCGGACATCTTCAAGGTAAAAAAAAGGAAAAAGGGGCACTTAAAGTGCTATTTTAGAAATGCACGAGGTAGATTTAGGACTCCACTGTGAGGGGAGACATTGCGTCTGGTTTTAAACCCTTTATGTTATGGCCACCCTGTGGTGGTCCAAAGCATACTAACATAAGAGTGAATAATGAGCGCTGCAAAGTAAAATCTCAGCAAGGCTCTGCTAAGAGAGGAGTTTGTGAAGGAGACAGCTGCCACGCTGGGCTGAGAGATGGTAAATGCGCTGAGAGGCAGAGCTCATGAGGAGGTCCAAAAAAAGGTAAATGGACTTTAGCCTGTTACTCCATTTGTCATCTGCCATATAGCAGTACTTTGGGAAATGGCTAAAAGTTCCAGGTCTTAGAGCAAAGATGGGTGGAAGGGTTCAGAGGGAGAAATATTCATAGACAAGATGAAAGAGTTTTTATGTCTTGGGTAGAGTTGCCTGTTTGCCTCTCGGGTTTTGGAAAAATCTCATATAGATAAGCACGTTTGATAGTACGGATGAGATCAGGGGACAGTGGTTGTTGAACATGTGGTTCATTTTGCATTTTTTATCACTGGATTAAACATTTAAATGCTTTAAATGTGACAAATGGACACATTCCCTTTAAACCCACAATGTGTTTATTCTTGTTTTAAAAAAGGGTTAGGGTACGTTGGTCAAAATATGTGAATTTGCTAAAGTCAGACCACATTATCAACAAGCACAGTAATGCTTTAAAAGAACAGACCTACCTTGATTAAATGCATGAATAGAATACAACATAGTGTTTATTTATTTATAGTGTTTATTTTGTAAAAGAGTAAACACCAACCCTACAGCACTTTTTGGCAGGGCTTTTTTAAATTGTTCATTCTGTATTCTGTCATGTATGTAGGTACACGCGTTAAACAAATGCAAACAGAGAACAAAACATCGCTTTTGAACATTTTGAAAGTTTTTTACAAAAATGTTTAGATGTTAACAAGGGTTCAGTGAGATTGTCCCACCCATTAAGCAGGAGGTACATACACACACACGCATATATGTTATTGTTTCCATTTTATATAACTGCAACTCTTTCAGCTTTACCACATTATTTTAGAAATAAGTACTAAAACTCAGTGATCAGCCTTTCCCTTAAAAGCTGGGCCCCACAAACTGGTTGACACGAGCCACTTCTTCTGTGAGAAACTCAACATTTTCTGAGCTTTTGAAAGTGCTCTACTCTGCCACGAGCACGTCAGCCTGAGTGCTCCTTGCTTTTTTGGGGTCTAAAATGCGACTAACTGCTACGAAGTGACTGAACTTGTCAGCACCGCTAGTAACCCAAGAGTTTGGAGGATTTTCTCCCTTTTTATGATGGATTTGGGGGTCAAAGCAAGCTCAGATGTGTTCATTTGACAGTGAAAGGGGTTCAACTGCACTCATTTCTTAAATCACTGAATATCTCTAGCTAATGATTTTTCTCCACTCAGAATTTTACAGATCTGTGTAGTTCAGGGGGAAAGATACACTTAGAATCTGCAAAGCAAATTGGACTCCAGCTTTCTGTCTAAATCTGGACAGGGACGTGTCTGAAGAAATGGAGCTCATATCTGATGAAAGAAATGGTGGCAGTTGTAAAGGAGTGAAATGGAGACAGATGACAGGCAAAATGAAAGGAGACGAATTCGAATCGGCGTGGCGATGTGGAGAGCCTTAAAGAAATGGGACTTCTCCCGTTCCTCAGAAAAAGGCTGCGGGTCTCTCCATTAGCAGATGAGGGATGGCTGAAATGACTCCTGTGTGGATAGGCACTTTAAGCTTTCACTGGTCACCATGGCAACCTAGAGAGTGGTAACTTTGAACAAACAAGAGGCATAAAAAGTGGCGTCCAGCCCCAGTGAGGGAGCTCTCGCTGTCTCTCTCTCATGCTTACATACTCACACACACACACACACTCACGCACACAAACTCTGGGAAAAGGCAAAAATGAGGAAAAAACTAAGAACATAACACCAAGGGCCAAAACGAACAGTAACCAGGAATCATGCTGTGCTGTGTCTACAGATTGCAGGCCTCAAAACAAACCAGAAAAATACAGAGTTTGGGTTTTACTTTGTGATTTTTAGAAGAGGAGAAAGTTAAAGTTTTTGTCTGTTTTTTTTCCCGTGCCGGTTGGCATGCAGGATCTGCAACGGGACATCGAGCAGCACACAGAGAGCGTGGCCTCGGTGCTGACGCTGTGCGACGTCCTGCTCCACGATGCCGATGCCTGCGGCAGTGACTCGGAGAACGACTCGATCCAGCAGACCACCCTCAGCCTGGACCGCCGCTGGAGAAACATCTGTGCCATGTCCATGGAGAGGAGGATGAGGTGAGCAGCCAGGAAGGGTTGAAGATTGTGTACTGATTCTTTAGTTTACAGTGGTTGGAGGGCTCTTACACCTTCCAGAGCTCAGGCTACTGTGATTAGAAGTTAACATGTGCCTTTTCTGCCCTCAGAATTGAGGAAACGTGGCGTCTCTGGTGTAAGTTCCTCGATGACTACTCTCGCTTTGAACACTGGCTGAAGACGGCAGAACTGACAGCAGCTAGCCCCGACTCCGCCGACGTCCTCTACACCAGCGCCAAGGAGGAACTCAAGAAGTTTGAGGTCAGCAGATTATTTTGCGCTCTGTTTGGGTAGACCTAAATAATTGGGATTTCTGTGCATTCTGATATTAGCACTACAGGAAAAGCCAGGGGTATGTTAAAATGTAAAAAGGTCAGCTCATTCATTAAAAAAAGGAAAGGAAATTAAAGGCGGTAGCACCAGGCAGCCACTTGCTGTGGGTTAGGGGTGAGGGAAGGGAGACAGGGCAGCATGAATGTCTGGTCCGGGGGAAAAAGGTTCAGCAGCTAGCTGTTAAATTGCCTTGTTTTCAATTTTTGTTTTTCTTTCTAATTTTATATTTCCCTTGAATCAGCAGACACCAAAGACGCATCAAACACAGTTTTAAGTGCTCAGGTGTCCTGTTGCGCTGTGACTCACTGGTGACCTTTGGTGCGCTGGTCTAGATTAGAAGCACAGATTAGTGTCTGGTAATCTGGACTTTGCTGAAATGCCTTCATTTCTACAGCAACAGGGAACCAGTGTATATAGTGGTGTTTAGAAAATACCAGCGACCTACATTATGTATCCTGGCTGTCAGTGACATATTATGGAAGCTGTGCAGTGTCATTATTAAAGATGGAAATCAGCCGTGGGTTGTATTTATAAAGAAAAGGTTATTTCACACAACCTTATAACCATTGCTCACATTTCTGTTGTGGAATCAACAAACTTTCTGTAAGTGACTAGTTCTTCACTAGTTCTTTGTTTTCTGGGGATTTTTTCTTAAAGTAATCTTCAACACGGCGATGTTAACATATACATCAAAGCATTTGCACTCTATTAAAGCCCCTGCTCCAGCTCGAAGTGTTTTTCTCATTGACACTCATGTGTGACTCTCATTTCCTCCTTTCAGGCGTTCCAGCGGCAGGTTCATGAGCGCCTGACTCAGCTGGAGCTGGTCAACAAACAGTACCGCCGTCTGGCCCGAGAGAACCGCACCGACGCTGCCAGCAAACTTAAGGTCATGGTCCACGAGGGGAACCAGCGGTGGGACAGCCTGCAGAGGAGGGTCGCTGCCGTGCTCCGCAGACTGAAGGTGAGAAAGGAGGTCGGAGGTCAGGACTGGCTGAAGGTACCTTAGGAAAGCTGCTCTGTTAGAAGCAAGAGTGACTGTAAAATAAAAAAAATAAATAGATATACATAAACAGAAATCAAACATTGTTGTGTTTCAGGCATTATCAGATGATCTGTGTAGTATCTCCCTGCTCCACGCTAAGCTGTCAGGATTTAGGTCACCTCTCAGACGGTGACAGGGCACATGGCATCATGTTGGCAGGGAGGCGTTTTCCTCATGCCATGTGCTTCTGAACAGATGGAGATGTTTTTGTTGCTTTATGGAGATGCCCTGTAATCAAAGAATTCTGCTGCTTGGTGCCAATTGCCAATAAGGCACGTGCAGCGGCAAGAGCCCTCACAAAATCAGATTTTCTGCTACATTATTGGGAAATGATTAATACAAAAAACACAAGTGTAGATAGTCTGTAACCATAACTGTGCAGATGGGTTCTGTATCACGAGTTTGCATCACAGTAGTTGTTACTAAGACTGGGCGATATGTAAAGTTTTTCAAACCGACAATCGTTAGTCCAGTAAATGACGAGATATTTGCACGGGTGACTTTTTGATGGGCGGAGCAATGTAATCATGCATGGACTGATTTGCGCATTTAGAAGAAGGGAATATTTTACCTTCTTTTCTTGTTTGTTTCAGTATTAATATAGCTCCTTTTTGCATCAGTCATTCATTTATTTGAGATTCGCCAAATCGCACAAAAGACTTTATATCTGAGATTGTTTTTTAATGTTCACTGGAAGAGACATTTTGGCTACGTTCACACTGCAGGTCTTAATGCTCAATTCCGATTTTTTGATCAAATCTGATTTTTTTGTTTGCTCGTTCACACTACAAATAAAATGCGACAGCAAACGCGCTCTAGTGTGAACGCTCAAAGCGCCCGCATGCGCAAAAGAAGACGTCACACACAACGCGCTCTGTTTAGACCCAGAGCAAACAATATTGTTTGACTGATGGCCCTTAATATAAAAACTTCGGACTTTACGTTTCCCAATTTTTGCTTTAAGTTATTTTGTTATTTACATAATAATGTAAATAACCTAATAATTATCCTTATTGCTGTTTTAGAGGAGCGGTGCTTCAAAGGATAGTTGCAGATTTCTGTCAGAATCTGCAGATTATACAGTACAAATAAAATGTTCACGTTTCTCCAACGTTGTCTTCCCAACAGTTTCACTGACATCTACACCGGATGGCCAGGAAGCGTTCGCAATGTCTTCTCCGGCGCTGATAATTGGCGTCTGTCTCGTGTCGGTGACGTAAAAGACGGATTTAATGCGACATGACCGTTCAAACAGCAGTCGCTTTCTAACACATCGGATATGTATCGGACATACGAAAGTGACCCAGATTTAAAAATATCGGATTTGTGCCGTTCACACTGTCACACCATGATCGGATATGGGTCACATAGGGTCAAAAAAATCGGATTTGATGCGCTTTCGCCTGCAGTGTGAACGTAGCCTTTGATTTTTAACTTACTTTTTATATAATTTTGTATTTGCTGTTTGGTTGAGTGTGTAAGTCAGATAAACACTGGAACAGCCTGTAAACACGGTCATAGTGGAAAAAAGAAGCCAGTTTCCCTTTCTTTTCCTCCCCATCTCCCCACATAGGCTACTGCCTGTCTGTCTTTCTGCCAAGAGTTTGAGTAATTGAATCACTGCATTTGGGCGCACTCTGAGGAGGGTGCGTTAGTTCGCAGATAGAAGAGGGTACCGTTAAAACAGCACTATTATTTTTTTCTGTTGACTGCTTCTCTTAGCTTCAACATTATTAACAAACATGGGCAAATAAATAAATGAATAAATAAATAAATCGCTCTTTTAAAAACGATTGGTGAAAGGCTCAGCCTATCAACAATCGCCCAACCTTATGTGACACTACACTTACACAGCAAGTTGATATCTGGATCACATAAGGCGGCAATATTTGTAGCACACAGTTTATGGCACCAAAGGAATATACTAAAAGTAATATTTCTGTCCTATTCAGTATTTTACGTCTCAAAGAGAAGACTTTGAGGGAACTCGTGAGGGGATCCTCGTTTGGCTGACTGAAATGGACCTTCAGCTCACCAATGTAGAGCACTTCTCAGAGAGCGACATCGAAGAGAAAATGAGAGAGCTAAACGTGAGTATTTCCCTACTGATGTTGCGCTGTAACATTGTCCTGTTTACATATTGATGGACTGGCTGGGTCTCTCACCGTCGTGTCATTTACCTCTGCAGGGTTTTCAGCAGGAGATTACCCTGAACACCAACAAAATCGATGCCCTGATCGTATTTGGGGAGAACCTGATCCAGAAGAGTGCTCCTCTGGACGCTGTGCTTATTGAGGATGAGCTGGAGGAGCTCCACTCCTACTGCCAGGAGGTGTTTGGCAGAGTGGCTCGCTTCCATCACCGCCTAGTCAATAGACGTCCGGTTAGTAGTATAAATGACTCATAAAAAATAAAAAAGCTTTTCTCAGACTGGCTGTACCTGTAAACTGCTGCTCTGAGAATGAATGGGATAAAAGCATTTGTTTTTGTTTTGTTTTTTTAATCTGAGGACATGCTTGATTTTTTTTAAATATGTGTCTACCTCACAGACATTAACTTCAAGAGACATTTGTCATCTTATTTATCAGGGTTTTTTTTTTCCAACCTGCAGGTTCTGGAGGAGGAGGAGAGGGAGATGTCAGACCGAGACACAGACCGAGACGATTCACCCGATTTGACCCCGTCCTGGATGGCGGAGAGGAGAAGGAAGGAGGTGGATATAGCAGTGGGAGCAGTTTCGGGTGGACCACAGGTGATGTGCCACCTCCTGGTACCCCCTATAGAGCGATCAGGAAGAGAGACCCCCCTCAGTGTGGATTCCATCCCCCTAGAGTGGGATCACACAGTCGACGTGGGGGGGTCATCATCCCATGAGGACGACGAGGATGGCACCTTCTTCAGCGCTCTGTCAGGTTAGCTTCGTGTCTAGACTTTAGGCTCATGGGTTACGTTATGTTATGTAGCATCTGTATGAATTCTTCAGATGAAAAAAGCTGAAAAAAATCCTTATGCAGATGTTTTTGATATTCCTGTAACACCTTTAACACCTTTGCAGATCTCCATAACCTCAGCTGTGAGACTTTAACCTCCACTGTTTCTTACAGACATGAAGGTCACAGAGAATTCAGAGTCGTTTTTTAAAGTGACTGCCAGTGCAGTGAAAGCAGCCTCGGGTAGGCGCTCTGCCTCCTGCATGTGTCTGCTTTGCTATGCATTTTATTTTCAACTAGCATCCTTTTTTGATCTTTTCTCTTATTTCACCCCATTTCCACCATGAGTCACAAACGTGGCTGCGCACGGCCGCAAATTATCATTCGCTTTGAAATGTTTGGTTTAGTTTGGTTAGCGATTGAAGATCATGAGACCTGCATGATACTGCAAGTCGGTTGTGTGTGTTTCTTCAATCCATTTGTGGTTTATTCATTTGGTTTATGCACGTTGAACCTTTTCATGCATGTTTCGGAGGGCTGGTGAAAGGAGCTGTCTTTCCATCATTACTCTTGTCAATGAAGTTTTTATTTTAAATTTAACAGTCACTGTTTTCTCCTCTCGGTCTCCTCAGTGAAGTCAGTGACTGACATGCCGAGCTGGCATCTGCCTGGCTCCCCGGAGAGGAAACGGCTTCCTCGAGATATCATCCAAGCCCTGAGCTCATTCCCTACACATACAACCGGCACTCCCTTCCATCAGCAGGGCTATGTACGTACAAACACACGCTCCTTACTGGGTCCAACGTCAGGTCCAAAATAAACACAATAGAAATTGTACACTATGATAGATTTTTTGAAGACTTTTTTATCATTCTTTCATATTTCTAAGAATAAAACACATAGGCATAAGAATGCAGAGTGCTTCCTTTTTTCTTTTTTTTTAACCAGTGTAACGACTCAAACTGATCGTGTGTGTATCTGTGTGTTCAGGCGAAGCTAATGTCAGAGTGCAGTGGCAGCATCGACAGCGTGAAGAGAGTCAAACTCATGCTGAACGATGAGGAGGAGCTGGAGGATGCAGGCCTGACCAGCAGCACGGCCAGCAAGCTTACCAGCACGGGTACGCAGACAGAGATAACCGCAGGTGCGAGAGGTCTCACTCTGTGTGAAACATGTAACAGTAGGGATCATGCTGGAGGTCCTGAAGGCAAGTCGGAAAACACATTTTCAGAAAATCCACACACTAAAATACAGGACAAAAATTTACTAACATGGACTCAAACTCCAAATGTACCTTTGTTGATAATGGAGCAAGGAAATAGACCAGAGGCTGCCAAAGCTCTTGGGTCTGGCAGATCCACCTGAGACGTCTTTGAAAAAAAGAGGACATAAAAGGGGGACGGATAGTGGAGTACAGACATCTTGAACAGATCCGTGAGTCTGGCAAGTAGCATTTATACACATACTCATCCCTCTTCCTTGTCTCCTCAGGTGTTATCGAGCGCTGGGAGCTGCTACAAGCACAAAAAAACGCAGCGGACATCAAGCAGGACCTGGAACAGTGGCAGAAGCTTAACTCTGACCTGTCTGATGTCACTTCCTGGCTTGGCAGGGTGCTGCCAGAGCTGGAGAGGCTGCAGAGAATAGCACCGGCCACCAGCATCCGAGACATCGAGGTCAACATCAGGAAACTCAAGGTAACAACCAATCTGAGAGCAGGAGGACGTTCGCGGAAGAAAAATAGGCAAATAAAAAAGTGAAACATTGGGATGTTTTCCTAGGATGGGCATAACCGAAGTGTATACGCTGCTCAAAAAACATGAAAGGAACATTTAGAAAACAAAAATGTTGGATGGCTGCATATATGGACTGAGTAATGTGATAGGAACAAAAGGACGCCACATCATTTGATGGGGCCGAAAATTATAAACCTACAGAGGGCTGAATTCAAACGGACCGTGAAATCAAAGTGAAAAAATTACAAAGCACGCTAGTTCATTCTGCATAAATTTCATTGCAGCAACTCAGAAATGCTACTCAACAGTTTGCTTGGCCCCCATGTGCTTTTATGCACGCCTCATGGACGGCGTCCTGGGGGATTTCCTCCCAAATCTGGACACTCTGAGGTATAACCTGGCAGCACCGGATGAACCAAAACATAATGTCCAGGAGGTATTCTATTGAATTTAGGTGAGCGTCGAGGCCAGTCAGTGGTATAAATTACTTCATGCTCCAACTCCAAGGCTGGGGGAAGCAAGGACTCACTGCACCAGTGTAGAGTCTGACAAGGTGTTCATCCCAATACCTGGGAATCAAGGTGCTGCTGCCTGTTACAGGCAGCGTAATTTTCTTCTTGACTTCTTCAGACCATGTCACGTGTGCACAGGGTGGACCTGCTCTTGTGCTGTGCTGCTCATCTGTGAAAAGCCAATTCTGGTATTCTATGGCAAATGCCAGTTGGACTCCACAGTGCTGGGCAGTGAGCACAGAGCCCACTGAAGGTCATTTTGTAGCTCTAGAGGAGCTCATCCTGTTACTCCTTGCACAGAAACAGATATCAGTCCCGCTGATGGATTAAGGACCTTCTATGGCTCTGTCCAGCTCGCCTAGTCTCCTGCCTGTCTCCTGGAATCTCTTCCATACTCTTGAGACTGTGATGGGAGACACAGCAAACCTTCTGGCAATGTCACGTATCGATGTGCCATCATAGAGGAGTTGGACTACCTGTGTAACCTCTGTAAGGTCCAGGTATCTCCTGATGCTAACAGCAAAGACGCTCACCTTAGCCAAATTCAAAACTACTGAAAAAACAGTCCGAAAAGATCAGAGTGCACCTTCTTTAAATTTCATTAACACCAAAGTAGCTGAAACTGATTAACAACCTCCTCTACTTAACTGACCAGATCATATCCCAAAAGTTTAACTGACTTGCTGCTGATTAGATTGAGTAGACTACATACTTCAGATCAAACCACATCTAAAGTGACATTGTTTCTCCTCCTGCTCTCCTCTTCTTTATTAAAAAAGTAAATAAATAAATAAATAAATTAGGTAATATTTGATTTTTCCTGTGCTAACTTCAATTTTATTGGATTATAAGCTAATATTATTGAATATATAACATGTTAAAGATTTATGTTTTTTCATGATGAACTTATTGTCAATTATCTTTTAAAGAAGTGTTCATTTATTCAGCGTGGATAAAGACAAGATTAGAGGAAAAATCTTATAGATGTGTTCACAAAAAGCTGTTTTTGGTGAGAAATTAGAATTCCAGCAGTTGCATGGTAAGAGCTCTGCTCTTTATTTTTTATTTTTTTCTGATTTAGATGTAAAAAAAAAAAAAAAAAGCCTTATCTTCCATTTTAAATGACATTGACAAGACTGGAAATAATGTGTGAAGACTGAAAGTAGATGAGTTGTCATGTCATTTGTCCTACTGAAGAGAATGGGCTGGAGGATGTTCATTTATTTTGTATAATTTAACTGCGATTTTAGCAGGATTATATCAAATAAAACTGCATGCAGCCTTTCCTTGTGCTCACTCCATCCAACTTTACTTTTTCTTCTGATTAACAACCGTTTGGGGAAAGTCCCAATGCAGAATAATCAAAGTCAAATGAAAGGAATATCAGTAGATTTTTGAACACTTCATCTGTCGTTTGTCTAAAATTAATGTTTTGGGGGTTTTCTGCTAAGGAGATGCAGAAGATTTTCAACAGCTACAAGTGTCTGATGATCTCCATCAACCTGAGCAGCCGTCACTTCCTGCGTGGCGACAGCACCGAGCTGCACGAGCAGCAGGAGGCCCTGGACTCAGCCAATCACAGCTGGACTCAGGCCTGCAGCGGCCTGGAGAGCTGGGAGAGGAGCCTGCACTCTGCTGTCATGCAGTGTCAGGTCAGACATGGAGACACCTCCTGAACGTTTACCCCATAGTGTTCAAAATAGGAGTGATTCACAAAATGTGATTTGACCTGATTGCTCTCCTCTTATTCAGGAATTTCACGAGACGCTGCACTCGCTGCTGCTGTGGCTCGCTCAGGCTGAGGACAAACTCCGCACAGTGAACGTCAACGACTGCTCGCACTCTGCACTCCTGCAGCACAGAGACACGCTCACAGTGAGACAAACTATAGTCTTTTTAGTCTTGCCTTAATTTTGCACTAACATCATGTTGACTCTAATAGTCTGGATCTGACAAATATTCACTAAAATTTGTAGATATGGTTGCTGCAATTTCATCCTTGTTTTATACAGGAGACACCTATTCACCTACTCACACGTTGTCAAAACATGACATTCTTCCTGAGTGGCATAATAGGTTAAATATACTCGAATGTTTTATGGAAAGCTGCAGTGATTGGTGTAAGTAACAGAGCCTATGGAGTCTCAGCTGATGTCTTAATACTGCCCTCTCTGTCGCCACCTGCTGCAGTCCCTGCAGGAGGAGCTGCGTGGCCGGCAACGGCAGGTTTCATCACTGCAGGCAATCTCCTCCCAACTTCTCCTGGAGGCCACTGGAGAGGACAGTGTAGAGGCCAAAGAGAAGGTCCACGTCATCAGCAACAAGCTGCATCTCCTGCTACGGCAGGTGGCTGCAGACCTGCTTACACTGCAGGGAACACTGGTAGGTCCATCTTCCTCTCAGAATCTCTGTCATGATATACAAACCGGATTCCAAAGAAGCTGGGACACTAAACAAATTGTGAATAAAAACTGAATGCAATGATGTGGAGATGGCAAATGTCAATATTTTATTCAGAATAGAATATAAATCATGGAACAAAAGTTTAAACTGAGAAAAGTTATCATTTTAAGGGAAAAATATGGTGATTCAAAATGTCATGGTGTCAACAAATCCCAAAAAAGTTGGGACGAGGCCATATTCACCACTGTGTGGCATCTCCCCTTCTTCTTACAACACTCAACAGACGTCTGGGGACGGAGGAGACCAGTTTCTCAAGTTTAGAAATAGGAATGCTCTCCCATTCTTGTCTAATACAGGCCTCTAACTGTTCAATCGTCTTGGGCCTCCTTTGTCGCACCTTCCTCTTTATGATGCGCCAAATGTTCTCTATAGGTGAAAGATCTGGACTGCAGACTGGCCATTTCAGTACCCGGATCCTTCTCCTACGCAGCCAAGATGTTGTGATTGATGCAGAATGTGGTCTGGCATTATCTTGTTGAAAAATGCAGGGTCTTCCCTGGAAGAGATGACGTCTGGATGGGAGCATATGTTGTTCTAGAACCTGAATGTATTTTTCTGCATTGACGGTGCCTTTCCAGACATGCAAGCTGCCCATGCCACACGCACTCATGCAACCCCATACCATCAGAGATGCAGGCTTCTGAACTGAGCGTTGATAACAACTTGGGTTGTCCTTGTCCTCTTTGGTCCGGATGACATGGCGTCCCACATTTCCAAAAAGAACTTCAAATCGTGACTCGTCTGACCACAGAACAGTCTTCCATTTTGCCACACTCCAGTTTAAATGATCCCTGGCCCAGTGAAAACGCCTGAGCTTGTGGATCTTGCTTAGAAATGGCTTCTTCTTTGCACTGTAGAGTTTCAGCTGGCAACGGCGGATGGCACGGTGGATTGTGTTCACTGACAATGGTTTCTGGAAGTATTCCTGAGCCCATTCTGTGATTTCCTTTACAGTAGCCTTCCTGTTTGTGGTGCAGTGTCGTTTAAGGGCCCGGAGATCACGGGCATCCAGTATGGGTTTACGCCCTTGACCCTTACGCAAAGAGATTGTTCCAGATTCTCTGAATCTTCGGATGATGTTATGCACAGTTGATGATGATAACTGCAAAGTCTTTGCAATCTTTCGCTGGGTAACACCTTTCTGATATTGCTCCACTATCTTTCTGCGCAACATTGTGGGAATTGGTGATCCTCTACCCATCTTGGCTTTTGAGAGACACTGCCACTCTGAGAAGCTCTTTTTATACCCAATCATGTTGCCAATTAACCTAATTAGTGTTAATTGGTCTTCCAGCTCTTCGTTATGCTCAAATTTACTTTTTCCAGCCTCTTATTGCTACTTGTCCCAACTTTTTTGGGATTTGTTGACACCGTGAAATTTTGAATCAACATATTTTTCCTTTCAAAGGATACATTTTCTCGGATTGAACTTTTGATCTGTCATCTACCTTCTATTCTGAATAAAATATTAACATTTGCCATCTCCACATCATTGCATTCAGTTTTCATTCACAATTTGTTTGGTGTCCCAACTTTTTTGGAATCTGGTTTGTAGCAGCGGTGTCAAATAAAAGTCCTAATGACCAGAAATGGCCTGGCAAAGAATCCAATTGGACCCACAGACACGTGAAGGACTGTAGAGAGTTTGATATTTTACCTGTATTGTCATAAATGTCACTACTTTTCCTTTTCCTATTGGTTAAACCTCCCATTACCATAGAAACAAGGACAATGAAAGATTTTGTTTCACTTGTCCAGCTGTATGTGGCCCACAATGTAACTTGACTTTGACATGTCTGATATAGAGCTATAGTTTATGTGGCTGTGCAAAAACCATCAAGAAAATCAGTTTTTCTGTTTGTGAACATTAAAGTCAAATACAGTTAGGCCCATTAATATTTGGACAGAGACAACCTTTTTGTAATATTGGCGCTGTACAATAATTAAATTTGACGCTGTTTTAAATGAAACAAAGTCTGAAGTGCAAACTTTCAGCTTTAATTCGGTGGGTCGAACAAAAAGATTAAAATGTGAGGAGCTAAAGCATTTTTAAGACAATCCCTTCATTTCAGTGGTTTAAAACTAATCTGACAAATTAAATACCTGAAAATAAATGTTCATATCTAATACTTAGTTGAAAACCCTTCGCTGGCTGTAAATAAAACTATGATCCGAAGGTGCACCTGCAGATTTTTCTGCCTTCTAGCTCATTGTTGCAGCTTTTAAACTCAGCTATGAGGATAGCACTTTATGGGTCTGCAGCTTCTAAATGATCCCTTCCAAGATGTTTCCCAGAAAAAGACTGTCATTTAGAACGATTCATGCAGGAAAAAGAGGCGGTGTTGAGCTGATCCACTTCCATTAAATTATTTTTGAGTGTAATTCAGATCATATTTTGATGCACAGCAGTCCAGCTGTAGACTGGGAATTTCTGGCATGCACTTGCAAGGAGCAAGGGAAAAAACAAACCACCAATCAAGGGTCAATCATTCAAATATATATAAGTCATTTATGTATTATTGGGTCTACCTTACAATATAAAGCGCCTGAGGCGACTGTTGTGATTTGGCGCTGTATAAATAAAATTGAATTGAAAAGTGCATGCTCTAATAGCGGTGCCTTTAAACGTGAGTTTTGCCCTCACTGAACTCTGTACTCACATCTGTTCAAACACAAGTCTGGGGGAAATGCAAAAATGTGCAGCCGTCTGCTGCTCGACATTCCTCAAAGCCGATCATCTGTCAATGCTCTGAACTCGTGACTTAGAGCTGGTTTGATGAGTCTTGTCTCACTGTCTCAGGAAACCTGCTCCACCAGTTCTGAAGTAGAAAGCATCGGTCTGGGAAAGCTTAGCTCACCGCTTCTGCAACAGGTACACCTTGTTCTTGACCTTTAATTTAGACTGTTCAGAAGCTGCAGTAAAATTGAACATGTATTTCAGAACATGATCATTTTAGCAGTGTGATGTGTTAAATGCTCAGTAAATAAATAAGTAAAATTCATCCACTGAACATCCACCATATTATTAACTGTATTTTTCACTGCATACTCTCCACATTTGAACCAGTCTAGAGTACATTTGGTACACATTTTGGTAATTTGGCCAGCAGGGGTGCCACGGACACGGACACATGCAAAATTACTTTTTTCTATTTTTAATCTGTTATGAAAATGTTACTCGTAACACAAAATGTGTTACTGTGTTTAATAAGCTTGACATGCTTTTTATACACGTTAGGTCTAACATTCTTATTAATGCAAAATATCAAAATAGTAAATTTACTCAAGTGTTTAGACTGAGCAATTTTTAGCTACACTGATAACATGCACACATTCACCTGGCATGCTGGTAGTGTGGATGTTTGATTTCATCTCAAAGTACATTTGAGGCAAAAGTCTTGTGATGTGTTACACATTAAGTCCAAATTTCCCAGTTCCCAATTAGAATTTTCATCTGGGATTCCCCTCAACTCGGACTTCCAGCTCGGAAAGTCAGAACAGCCCAACAAACCCTGACTTAACAATGAGAGTAAACAGTAGTTAAACTGTAAAACTTGTAAACTGCACAGTCACTGTTGTGTATTTGTGACTCATTAGACACGCTGGTCACAATAAAGAAAAACAAGTATTGCTCTATTTGCTTGTGATTAAAGGCTCTACCTTGCTAACAAGCAAAGCAAATCCTGATTTTCCTCGAGGGCGGAATATCTTTTGGAGGAATGGCATATTTCCTTCCAGCAGAATTCCAGAAACTTGTACTGTTGTTGTACTGGCAAGCATTAATTAGATATCGTTCTCCTCCACAGTGTGTCTATTGTCCTGTCTTTCTTCCCTCACTCCAAACCACTCGGGGCAGATGGCCCCGCCCCTCCCTGAGCCTGGCTCTGCCAGAGCTTTCTTCCTGTTAAAAGGGAGTTTTTCCTTCCTACTTTCTTGGTCATAGGGGTCAGATACCTTGTGGCATTTCTTTTTGGGATTTGGCACCATATAAATAAATTAAATTGATCTCGGGAGTGGCGTTACTCCTTACCAATACCATTTAAATGCCAGTTGGACTCCACAGTGCTGGGCAGTGAGCACAGAGCCCACTGAAGGTCATTTTGTTGTATGTTCAGGATCACTCCTGAACATACAACTTCCAGGGTATCTGGAACACAATATTCAAACTGGAACCTGTTTTTTTTAACATTTATATGAGACCATAATACATTTAACCCTCTGAAACAGACTTATTGGGGGGAAAGTCAAAAATTGCTATCTGGGTTTTTTGGAGGTTTTTTTTCTAAACATATTCTGATTGCCTAGCTTTTAGGTTTAGTTAGGGTTGGGGTCTTCACCAAAGATGTCTTGGAGTTTTAAAGCAGGGGTGTCAAACATACACCCTGTGGGATAATTTCATATGTCAGTTATCAGTGGCCCATCGGTATTTGGGACAGCAAGTGCAGTGGTACAGGCCAGGTACACAGACAGACTGGGAGCCTGATTTAAATGCAAGCGAGTTGGGAAAACGCAAAGAAAGGAGTGAAAACATAAACTGAGCAGCATCTGGCTGCATTTCAATGATATGGGAGTCTACAAAGCAGAGTGCATAATTTATAAAAACTAAACTAGGAGCTGGATAAAGTCATACCTGTTTTAATTTTCAGCAATTTTCGGTTATGCAGGACAAAAGGTTTCAAACTTGTCCTTGTTTCCCCAGTGGTAGTAAATCTGTAAAAAAATGTTTCCTAGAAAAAGACTAAAGTTACAGTTCAGTACTGTGTATTACATAAAAAGACTATATATAAAGTCTCCTTGAAAAGCAGAGATGCTGAAATGTGTGCTTGTAACATAGAGCCATGGATCAGTGTCTAAATGAGTCTCTCAGATCTGAATGTGCGCTTGAAGCCATTTAGAATAACTCGTTTTATGTGCTGCTCACCACAAGAAACACAAGCATTAATTTTGAACTTTTTACTGCATTTTCATAAGTTTTACAGCTTTCCTATTGATAAAAACCTCCCTTATGGCCATTCAAACTACACAAAGTAATTAAGCAATAAGCAGTTAATGTGTGCCCCCCATAGCAGAGGCAAGAAGGAGAAGGTTGAATGGGATGTACTGTGAGATCTGTTATTTAAATATAGACATGTGTGGTATTCACAGAAACGTCACAATCTCAGCTAAAAGCTCACAAACCCATTTCAACAACCACTGAAGCAAACACAAAGCGCCAATCGTTTAGCCCGTGGCACATACACGAACATGCTGCTGGGTGCTGAAAGCCGACCTCTCTCAGACTGCCGGTTTGATCACTCCCTGACCAAAAGTCACTGAACCAGCAGCAAAAGAAGATGTTTGGAAAAAAATTGTCATGAATTTTGTCTTACCTTCACTGTTTTGCTTCCACCGCGATAAAGTCACACTTCCTGCACAGATATCTCTCCCAGTGTGCTTCGAGATCAGTTTCCTATCAAAAATCTCTATTTTCTGCAAAAATTCAGCAAAATTCACTTTCTCATTACACACCATTCTACCATTGTGTGCAGTGTTGTCAGCCGCTGTCCAAGTGATAAACACATGTGCTTTTTCCTTTGATTCAGGAGGAGGCTGGTCTGCAGGCAGCTCCGGTCGGACAATCAGCAACCAAAAGGTACCTTTTTATTTAATTAGAGTCAGAGTTAAATGAACCTTAAATCCGTCACTATTCTAAAAATAAAAAATAAAAACTACAATCTTAGATCTCAAAGTGCAAAACGGCTGTTTATATTGCGGATTTGAGAATACAAAAATAAAGATGTTGTTTTTGACTTTTGTTCTGTTTGGTGAACAACATAAACATCTCTTTCCCCTCTCAACATTTATCCACTTGCAGGGAGGAGAGACAGGACTCTTCCCCACAGCGACCCCTCTTCTACCGGGTTCTGCGAGCTGCTTTCCCCTTGCACCTGCTCTTCTTCATGCTCCTGGTTCTGGCCTGCCTGGTGCCTCTCTCTGAAGAGAACTACAGCTGTACACTGACCAACAACTTTGCCCGATCTTTCTACCCCATGCTGCACTACACCAACGGCCCCCCACCCACATGATCACTGCCACACTTTGTGTCCATGTTCTCCTTATAAAGGGATAGTAGAAAAAAACAAAAACAGCCATATATTGGAGGTAAAAATCCCAAATAGACACCGTTAACAATGTGACGGGTCATGTACCTGCTCCCTCCCGTACAAAAATGAAGCACAGTTCTTCATGTCTGAAAGAATCACGTGTTCTTCACTCTAAACTTTATTGCTGTACTAAATTATTTATTTATTTATGCTCCTTAACAAGAAGCCATATTTTTAGATTGTAGATTTGCCAGCTGATTTCCCCGCTGAAACAATTTCACACTTTTCAGATTCAGACGGTGCAAAAGGAAAAAAGGCTCCACGATTTATTTTGATATCTTCTATTTTGTATAGTGCGGTATGAGGGATTCGAGGGCGGTTATTACCAAAGCAACTGAAGAAATGTGAGGAGTACACCAGCCATTTTCTACCACTGCAGCTATTTGTACCGATTTTGTTTGTTTAGGGGGTTTCTTTAGGTTCGGGGGGCACTTGTTAAAAGCACATTTTGTACAGAAAGGAAAAGACGTATGTTCTTTTTCTTATTTGGGTTTTGAAATATTTAAAATAGGAAAAATTGTTTTTTTTTTCTTGTAAATAATGGCAGTGACTCCTCAGCAGCCATGCCTTTGTGTATCCAACAGAACAACCATTCGTTTAACTCATAATGTTCTTTTAATGTTATAAATGAATCTTGTATATAATGGCAAACTAAGGGTAAATTGTTGCTTTCAACTGTGCTATTTAGCTGGGTTGTCATTTAAAAACTCTTAAGTTGATATATTGAAAATTTGATAAACAAACTTTTAAGAATCAGTGTGATGAATATTTTCCTATGATATACGTGTGATATTTTAGCCGATCACTCAACCTAAGAGTCACCTTGATGCAGCTGTGGTTGCTGTTTCCTGACAAAGTTGCACATTAACTGGCTAGCAGCTAACTTTGTTTACCTGCTGTAGGTTCACAGGTAGTTGGTGGGCTAGCCAGCAATGCATATATACTTAATTCATCCTCTCAGGTGTCCCGTAGCTCAGACGGATAATTAAAATTGTTATACTAAACAATATAAATGAATATAAAAATCTAACAGCTGTAGGAACAAATTCTCTTCCAAAGGTAACTGCCATTTTTACTTCTAAAATATTAGGGAGCGAGTAAATATTGTCAAATTTGCTCATGACAGTTTCCTCACAAAGTCGATGTGCAGCTTTACAACAACAACAACAACCCCCAAAAGGCTAAAAACACAATTCATCTACAGACCTGGTAGTTGACTGTGGTTTTGGCCCTATATGTGACTTTTTGTTTTATGTAACCTCACCCATGTATTATGAAAGGGAATTTTATATTTATTTTGAGCTGTATTTATCATAAATTGTACAGCTTTTTTTTTTTTTTTTTGAGGTTTTAAACTTGAGCAGGGCTATCCAAACTCGACCAATGACGCGAAAGTCTGCAACGATCACCCGTTATTACGTACACATGAGCTTTTTCTGAATTGTTTTTTGTTCCAGTGCAGATGAACAGCGGGTCTCAAGAGCCACACGGCACAATTTGAGTTGAACATGAATGTAAGAAATCGTTTGAGACGTGAATGTAGCTGTGTCCATGCACAATCAAAGATCATTAAATGTGTGTAATTTACTGTTAAAGTTACTGATAAATGTTATATAGAAGATTCTATGAGCAATTCAAAACTGTACATAATTTCAGCCTCGGCACAAAAGCCTCACAGAACAGAAACAACAAAAGGTGTGTAAAGTTTGATTTATTTTGTGATCTCTTATTTATGGGATGTACTGTTTGTAATTTCGAACTGACAATAAACCATGTTTGCCACGACGTGCTGCTGCTGCTGCTGGTTGTGAGTTCACAGAAAAGACAGGCGAAAAAAATCCACAAGATCTGACATGAATGTGTGCGGCGTGCACAGACTGCCAACAGAAACAGCTTCAGCATCAGATTTGGTTGTGTGTTCATGTGTGCACAATCCACAAACATCAGGAAATAAAGCAGAGTGAACATATATTGGTCTATTAACAGTGGTTAAATAATCTGGCACTAAGGTTAAATTTACACTGGCACACAAGTGGCACATTTTATGACTTGGCAATGTCCAAAAAGTACATTAATGGTACATTTATTTCCTTTTACTTTGCTTTGTGTGACGGAAAACAAGCTGTTTGCAGTTTTGATGTTCCAAGTAACAGGCTGTTCTCTCAACTCTTATGTGGTTAATGAGATCATAAATCAAAGAAGACGCACAAATGAGCCCTTAAGGAAAATACCAACAGCCAACAGTTTCTCAACCTTGAAAACAGAGAGCGATTCTGGACTGATGCCAAAGCTCAGTTTGTCTACGTGAGAAGTTACAGCTAAGAACATAGATAAATCTGCAACGTGCAACAAACACATTTTCTCTTTTTTGGTGTCTTACTGTTACACTGCTGACATACAGTGCTAAGTCATTTAATTCAGCTTTATTTATATAGTGCCAAATGACAACAACCGTTCCCTCAAGGTGCTTTATACTGTAAAGACCCTACAACCTACAACAATACAAAGACTCCCTATGGGCAAGCAGTTGGCAACAGTGGGAAGGAAAAGCTCCCAGGTTCTGACAGGAGGAGCCAACACCCATGTACCATACACTTCTACATTATTTTTAATGACCAGCAGGGGGCAATCTGCCTGGCTACACAAGGACTTTACATCTGTCAAGAACTGCTTACTCTGTGACTTAAATAAACACTATGGGCTCAGGCAGTAGTTTAAGATTAATAATGAAAAAAGTAAATTTTCTCAATTGTGGGCATTTTTAAAAAGGAGGATTATCTAAGATATTTATGTCATTTTCATAGTTAAAACGAGTTAGACTTTTCTTATCTCCAAATTTCTTTGTTACAGACAACAATGACAACTCTTCACTCAAGGCTTCATCATGGGGGCTCACCAACCATCGGGTGATGTCACAGTGACCAGTGTTACCATTAGCATATTAGTAAAGCCAAGATCAGTAGCTTCAAGTGTGATAAACTTCAAGTGCTGAAATCAAGTATAAAAAACTAAGTTTCTGTTGTTGTAAAGTAATTTAATTTTGTGCATTTTAGCTTGTACAAACATATGGCTCAGGTATGGCTTGTTTAAGGCAGTCAGGCTGTTTTGATTCTAAATCTAACAGTCTGAGAAAAAGTTGCTAAAGCTCATTATATCAGATTAGATGTAGTACTATGACTAAATTGTGAAATTTTCCTTTTTTCTAATGTTGCTGGTAGCCTTTGCAGAAGGGGTCTGTGCCACTGTTTACTGTATAAATTCAGCATTAGTTTAACCAGAGAAACAGAACAAGTTTAACAGTCATTTTGGTAAAAGGCCACATACTGCTGATCTAATCCACAAACAGATAAGTACAAAGACTGTAGAAAATTCCTGCGTAAACAGGCACAGATTAAAACACCAAAGTGCACAGTACTAAAAGCAGAAAAAACACAATAGGGTGACAGAGAACAGCGTCCTTTTACGTCCTTGTACGACTAACAAATCTTACAGAAATGAACGTTGACTTGTTGGCCAAGTGCGCCCTTGTGAGTAGATGGCTTGTTCTGGATGTTACATCACGGTGATAAAAAGAGATACAAATACTGTTTATCAAAAAAACGCACACAGGCTGCCGGGCAGCCAGCCAGTGATGTCCTTATGAACAGCGATGGTAGTGCACATTCACAAGAAATATTTACGCACGCAAAATATACATTCGATCAAAATTTTTTTTAAAGACTACAAAAATCTCGACAAGAGAAACTTTACCTCACAACAGCGCTTTCTGTTTTTTTTTTTTTTTTTAATGTTTTTTTTCCTTTTTTTTCCAATCTTTGGGTGATGAATATCCACTAAGGTTTAGCCTCAGTCAGTTCTGTCACTCTCAAGCTGTTTCCATGACAACTCGATCAGGGATGACGTAGGTTGTTGGCTCCACCGAAGGACCTGGACCTGCATCCCCATTATCCAGTGACAGGTGCTCCGCAGAATTGTAACTGTGAGGGAAATTATTACAGTTATTTTCCAGAGGAAGGGAATGATTTGGTATTCTTAAGCACTCTGGGCATGAAATAAAGTTAAAGTTCATTTAGGGAAGTTTGAGGACTGTGCACAAGTCTTGAGATACCCCTCGTTTTTTTAGACTTTTGCTACAAAAAAATGGAAATAGAAATAGACACATGGAAAGTATAAGACAACAACAGAGTTCAGTTCTAATACGCTTGAAAATCAATAGTTTTTATGAGCAACTTTATTCCTCATTTGAGAATCACCTTTTTGTTTTAAAAATGCTATTTTATTCCTATCAAACTGTTTTATCTTTGGCATTTTTTACAGTTTCAACTGCCCTTTGGATATAAATACACTATATTCCCAAAACTATTCACTCACCACTCAAAATCACTGAATTCAGGTGTTCCAATTACTTCCATGGCCACAGGTGTATAAAACCATGCTTAGGGGCATGCAGACTGTTCCTGCAAACATTTGTGAAAGAATGGGTCGTTCTCGGGAGCTCAGTGAATTCCAATGGTGAAATTTCCTCCCAACTAAATAATCCACAATCAACTGTTAGTGGTGTAATAATAATAATAAAAAAAGGAAGCTATTGGGAATGACAGCAACTCAGCCATGCAATGGTAGGCAGCCATGCAAAATCATAGAGGTCACTGCAGAGGTCACCAACTTTCTGTAGAGTCGATCACTACAGACCTCAAAACTTCTCGTGACCATGATATTAGCTCAAAAACAGAGCGCTTCATGGAACGAGTTTCCATCCGTCAAGCAGCTGCATCCCAGCCTGACATCACGCCAGGGTGGCTGTAGCTCAGGAGGCAAAGCAGGTCATCTAATGTTGGTTCCCTCTAGACCAGCAGTCCCTAACCCCCGGGCCTTGAACCGGTACCGGTCCGTGAGTCGTTTGGTACCGGGCCGAGAGAGTTGAGGCTCAGGTGTGCAATGTATGGTGTTCAGGGTTTTTAGCGGTTTTCAGCATTATTTTGTTATCGTTTTTATCGTTAACTCGGTTTTCCTGGGTCTTTTCACGTGTGTTATGAATAAATCTTCTTTTTTTCGGTATCGGTACTAGTTTTATTTTGTTGTATTTATCCGTGACACAATAAAGGCCGGTCCATGAAAATATTGTCGGGCATAAACAGTGTTGGGGAGTAACGGAATACATGTACCGCCGTTATGTATTTAAAATACAAAATATGAGTAACTGTATTCCGTTACAGTTACCGTTTAAAAAGGTGGTATTTAGAATACAGTTACTTTGTTGAAATAAATGGATTACACGGCGGTACTTCCCTGTTTCATATTGTGGCGGGTCAGGACTGTTTGGGTTTTGTTTGACAGCTACGTTCTGTTGTTCCCGGCAGCAGCGTTACGGTTGCCATGGTTACAGGGCGACGCTCTCTCTCTCTCTCTGCGTGTTTCCTGGGTGAGAGAGGCCTTTTTGTTGTTGTTGTGCTAAGCTAATAGGCAGAATGCTACAGGTATAGCTCTAAAGAATGTAGCATCATAGGCAGTGTAGTCCGTGCTGCAGGGAGAATGGACTGCCATACCCGTTATGTGTCTGTGAGCGAGGGAGGGAGAAAAAGGAAAAGTACGAGCTGTCATCGAGCAAAAACGGGAGCTGGAAGCATGTAAATATAATAATAACCACTGCAGCCAAGAAGAGAGCCTGACGAGCCCAGTTGTAAGTAAGCTATTAAGACTCGACTGTACACCGTGTTCGTGTTTTCCTCCAAAAACAATAAGTTCCGTTGGAGCAGCCTTTCAACGCCTCTCTCTGTCTCTGCTAGCAAAGTTGACCCAGACAACAAAGTAAAGCTATTTTTCGGCTACGAGCCGACACAGAACCCACCGTATTAGCCAGAGGTCCCTTTACTACGGTTCGGAGCCGCGGACCTTCAGTAACAGTAATAAATCACAGCAATAGTACATTCACTAGTTGTAAACAGCATGATAATATATTAAGTAATCCAAAGTATTCAGAATACGTTACTCTCATTGAGTAACGTAACGAAATACGTTACAGAATACATTTTGGGGCATGTATTCTGTAATCTGTAATGGAATACATTTTAAAAGTAACCTTCCCAACACTGGGCATAAACCGGTCCGTGGCACAAAAAAGGTTGGGGACCGCTGCTCTAGACTACATGCTAAGTATCCTTGGGCAAGATATTAACCCTAAGCTGCTCTCCGATGCGTCCATCAGATTGTGAATATTAGTTAATAAGCACTTAAAATCATAGAAGAAAGTGCTTGTGTGAATGGGTGAATGTGGCGTGTTGTATTAAGCGCTCTGAGTACTCCGGGAGAGTAGAAAAGCGCTATATAAGAATCAGAACATTACCATTTACACCATGAAGCACAATGCAAAGTTTTAGATGCAAGGGTGTGAAGCACAGCAACACTGGACTCTAAAGCAGTGGCCACATGTTCTCTGGCAATCCAATGGCAGAGTTTGGTGTGGGGTTGCTTTTCAGTCCTTAGTTCCAGTGAAAGAAACTTTTAATGCGTCAGCAGGACCAAAACATTCTGGACAATTTCTTAGTCCCAACTTTGTGGGAACAGTTTGGGGATGGCCCCTACACACCAGTGCACAAAGCATAAAGAAATGTATGAGCGAGTTTGGTGTGGAAGAGCTTGACTGGCCTGCACAGTCCGGACCTCAGCGTGATATAACACCTTTTATAGTTGGGCTGGCATTATATTAAAGCCCAAGGATTAAGAAGAGGATGTCACTCAAATTCATATGTGTTTTAAAACAACAATCCGAAGGGGAGTACATCGCAATGGATGACATCCTGTGCAATAGTGTTCATGTGCAATAAAGTTTTATTTATTATGCTGGATGACGGTGTTCGGGTTCCAAGGCAGACAAGCAAATGCTTTGGGCAAAGTAGTGGATCAGGACAGCTTTTAATGCTCAGATTCATAGGTTCATAGTGCTAAGTGGCTTAACCCGAGAAAACTAAAGCTGGGTGACTTTCACCCACATGAAAGTGATAGTGTTACAAAAGTGCACATTGGTGTTTTAGGGTTAATAACCAGAAAACATTGCTCTGGAATAGTCAAGTTCAAGGACAGAATTAAAAATGAGAGAAGAAGCAGCCAAAGAAAGACCTTCAGAAAACCTGGAGAACTTTTGCTTGAGACAAATTAAAGAAATAACAAGAAAATCAAGCTCGTTGGAATCAAAACATGAAGAAAGGAGGCTGGGTATTTTACCACAACTATGCAGACAACATGCAGATTGTTATTACACCTAACAATCTGCCTCTGTCAGTGTGCCCCAGGGCAGCTGTGGCTACAATGTAGCTTGCCATTGCCAGTGTGTGAATGTGTGTGTGAATGACTGAATGACTGAATGTAGTGTAAAGCGCTTTGGGGTCCTTAGGGACTGAGTAAAGCGCTATACAAATACAGGCCATTTATAGGCCATATAATAATTATTATTATGATGATGATCATTTATTATGAGTTCCCTCCAGTTAACCCAAACATACTAAGAAACACTGGCTACTTCCTGATGAAAAACAATCATTTAAATTATGAAAGTTGTTAATGGCCACATAGACACATTAAAAACTGAGGCAGCAATCAGAGAGTACCTCATTATAACTGAGATGTTTTTTGTACATTGTCTTGTTCTGTAACTGTTCTGTAATGTTATTTTGTACTTACTTGATGATATATGCATGTCTTTTTGGATTGTTATTATAATTTGTAGGCTTTTGTGTAACATTTGTGGGTCAAGCTGATTTACCTTTCATTTTTCTTTTTCCTTCTGTCCATCATTACTGTGCTTCTTTCCTTGATACATTTTTTCCTTCTGTCTTCCTTCATAAAAGCTTCTCTTTCTTGACTTTTACCTTTTTCCTCACCTACCTTCCTTTTCTTCTCATTTGCCTCCTATCTTCCCTTTTTCTTGTCTTCTCCTCATCCACCATCCGCCTGCCAGTAGCTTCTACCTACATTGTTTTTTCCTTTTTCCTTCAGTTTATCCTCCCTTCTTATCCTCTATTCCATCACCTTTCTTTGTTTATAAACTTTAAAACCACATGTCTGCTTTAAGTGCAGTAACAGAACTTACTTGTTGCTGTCCAAGTGAGACCCCCCTAAATTCTGTGATGGAGATGTAGGCTGAAGGGTGTGCAGATGTCCGTCCAGGACCGGGACTTCCGCTGGAGGCACAGTGGTATTGTCAGCAGCTGTAGCCATCTGGTCCGGGCCTGGCTGCAGGTCAGACGGTGGTGGGGGGAACTGTTGCTGTTCAGAGTAAGTGTCAGAGCCAGGCGAGGATGATGATGTTTGACTGCTGCTGCTGGCTGTGTTGGCATCCAGCATCTCCAGGAGGAGGTTGTACACCAGCACCACATTCTTCCTCTTCATGGAGGACAGGTGGTCGATGCCTTTGTTACTGTAATGAGAGGGAACGTGACCATGAGCCCAAAAGAAAAGAAGAAAGGGAATTAAATGACTAAGGACCAGATCACTCAAAGAAATGAAAGGCAGTTAGACTGTTAATATCTCAAATGAAACCTGATGTATCTCTGCTGACAGCACAGCATCACAAACTTGTCTTGTCTGGTTTTACAAACTATTCAAGTCTAATGTAAACGAATAGTACATAATTATTCTGTTCTTACAAATCACAAACCTATTTAGAGTCTTTGAAATTAATGTCCATCAGCATCAGCATGAGCTCTTCATCATGCCACATGTTAGTGAGTGGTATATATCAGAGAGCAAGTGAACATTTAGTCATCAGAGCTGATGTGTTAGAGGGTTAGGGTTAGCAGGAAAAATGTGCAAGTCTGAGGATTTCAGAAAATTTGACAAGGTTGACTCGGTTGGAGCATCTCTAATACTGCAGCTCTTGTGGGATATTCCCGGTCTGCAGTGGTCAGTATCTATCAAAAGTGGTCCAAGGAAGGAACAGTAGTGAACCAGCCTGTCACGGCCAGGGGATCAGCAGGCCGCTGACTAGTAGCGTTCTCTCTCTTGCTCTCTCTCTCGCTCTCTCGCCAGGGCGGAACTCATGGTGGGTTCACGCCCTCGGCCCACGCCCCTCTGAAGAAGAAACACATTGGGCCTCATCAGTGCAGCCAGCATTTAAGCCAGGGAGTGGCTTCTACTCATCGCTGGATCGTTGTGTGTGACTCGCGTTAGTGCAGCCCAGCTCTGAGCAAATTCTCTTTTGCTTCCCTGCGCAAAACCTCTAATGTGTGTTTCCTTCTGTACATAGATCCCCTGGACCCGACCCTGCATTCCCCGAGCGGATTCCTTTTGGTATGTGAGTGTTTGGAGAGAGACTGGTCACGGATAGGAGAGAGTCAGAAGAGGAGCGAGTGTCTTTTCCCTACCTGGATTTCCCCGGAGCCTTTTCCCTGTCGCCGCTTCGTACATAGCACTACCCCCTGCACTATTTGTATATACACCTGGTGGAACTGTAATAAATACTTACTGTGCCTCTGAGTCCTGCGTGTGAGTCCTCAAGCGAACCGTGACACAGCCAGGGTCACTGGCAACTATCGATGGGTACCGGTATCCGGTGCCATTCTGACATAAACGGTAGTAACCAGACCAAAAAGCAGCGCACATTTGCTTTTTTCGGTGCTTTTTTTCCTGAGCTGTGATACACTTTAGATTCTAGCCAATCATTTTACGTTTCGAGGATAGTAGGCGGGCCCAGGTACGTACGTTCTTTTAGAGCAGAGCTACAGATTAAAAATGCCCAAGGCGAAGCAGTCAAAGTCTGACTGTATTTCACAGCAAAAGATGCAAACTCAGCAGCCTGCAACAAGTGCTTTAAGGTGATACTGTGATGCTGTCAAAGGAGGTAACACCTCAAATCTGATGAAACACCTGGCGATGCATAGTGTTTTTTTTAAAAGCTGAGAAATGCGCCGTATTTGATAGCTTGCTGCGAGACCTCACACCGAGCACATCTACTGCGGGTGTGGTGCCTGTTATCGGACCCAGAGTTAGCAACATCCCCCAAGAACCCGAAGAGGAGAGTCCTGGCCCCTAGCCCTGCCAGTGTAGCAGAAATGATGAGGATGATGATGGCAGCAGCAGCCGTTCTTCTCTGCGTGAGTAGCTTAATGTTGTTTGTGTGCAATTTAACTGAGTAGGCTAACCACGTTATTACATTAATGCATGTAAGGTGAACTAGCAAACATCATCATAGCTACATGCGGCTGTCTTCTTGTTTGATGGCAGATACTCCCTTCACCCTGGCCAAAAAATGACCAAAGAAAAAGTGGGAAACAGTTAAACATGAGAGGTTTTTGGACAAAGTTTGTGTTTTTTCCGTTGTTTAAGCACTGCTTCCAGCCAAGAGTGATACCATATATGGCCTATAGCTGCAGAAAAGGCTAACATTGTTATCTTTTTACAAAAAAACAGCTGAACATGAGAGGTTTTTGGACCAATTTTGTGTTCTCCATTCTTTAAGCACCGGTTTGAGCACCGTTTAAGCACCAGCACGTTTCAAAAGTACCGGTTTGGCAGCGGTATCGGATAAAACCTAAACGATACCCATTCCTACTGGCAACCAAGGCTCACTGCAAGTGGGGAGTGAAGACTGGTCTGCGTGGTCCGACCCAACAGATGAGCTGCTGTAACTCAAACGCTACAAAAGGTTCAAGCTGGTTCGGATTGAAATACACAGTGTATCACAATTTGATGGGTATGGGACTGAATAACTGCAGACCAGTCAGGGTGCCCATGCTGATCCCTGTCAACACCAAAAAGCACCAACAGTGGGAATGTGAGCATCAGAAGCGGACCATGGACGCGCTGAGAAGAAGGCAAGTCCGAGTGGCAGTTTGATGCTTTTGGGCACTATGGGAAACCTTGGGTTTTGCCATCCATGTGGATGCTACTTTGACATGTACCACCTACCTAAGCATTGGTAACGGTATTCCCTGATAGCTGTGGCCTTTTTCAGCAGGATAATGCGCTCTGCCACAAGGCAAAAAATAGTACAGGAATAGTTTGAGGTAGGGCTGCTCGATTATGGCAAAAATGATAATCACGATTATTTTCACTGAAATTGAGATCTCGATTATTTGACGATATTTATTTAACAATAACAATGTATTGAATAATGACTTTAAAGATTGTTAAAAAATAATATAAAATAGTGTGCAAATACTGATAACAGTGCAAATGTTTGCAATCTAAAAAATAAATGAAAAATGTAAACATCTATGTTTAGTGAACTTTGCAGTGTTGCTTTGTGGTGCAGCTACGACACTGTAGCAAAGTTTACACACTATGTCTACTTGATCCACGTCTGACTCCGCGAACCCATAATGTTTCCACACCACTGAAGTTTTTTTTACCTCTCTTTTCAACCAACGGCAGTCACTCTCCTCTCCAAATAACTTCTGCTTAGCTTTCCGAGCTTCCCTCGGGTCCTCTTAATTGTTGTGACGCCTGTTCCAAATGCAGAGAGGTGCGCTCGATTTGCCACACGGAGCAGCGCGAGAGTAAAGCACGAGGGAGGGGCTAATAATCGACTCAGTCATTTTTAATGATTGTTGAAAGCCCAGATTGTAATCGTAATTAAAATTTGATTAATTGAGCAGCCCTAGTTTGAGGAGCACAACATTTAGTTGGAGGTGTTGACTTTCCCAGATCTCAATCCAATCAAGCATTTGTGGGATCTGCTGGACAAACACATCTGATCCACCGAGACCCCACCTCACATCTTAGAGCAGCGGTCCCCAGCCCCCGGGCCATGGACCGGTACCGTGAGTCGTTTGGTACAGGACCACGAGAGTTGAAATTTATGGTTTTCAGGGTTTTTATTGTTAACTCTGTTTCCCTGGGTCTTTTCCCATGTCTTATGAATAAACCATCTTTTCTTTGGTACAGGTACTGGCTTTACTTTGTTGTATTTAACCGCGACACCTTAAAGGCCGGTCCGTGAAAATATTGTCGGACATAAACCGGTCCGTGGCGCAAAAAAGGTTGGGGACCGCTGATCTTAGAGGACTTAAAGGATCTATTTCTAGCATCTTGGTGTCAGATACCACAGGACACCTTCAGTGGTCTAGTGGAGCCCATGGCTAAACGGGTCAGGGCTGTTTTGGCAGCAAAAAGGGGACCAACACAATATTAAGCAGGTGGTCATAATGTTATGCCTGGCTGGTGTATCGTCTTTAATAATTGTGTCCTTTGAGCTTGTCAAATATTTGTTCTGTCTCTAAATCCATGGCTGTGATGAATATTTACATTAAAGTTTGTGTAGAAAATGAGACGTTACAGGCAAACACAAAACATCAATGCAACAAATGCAGGATTTTGCAGAAGCTTTCAGTCTACTGTTAAAGTTATTATCACCGAACATGAGAAAAAAAAAGTTCCAGTGTGCACAATGCATGCAGACATTTCTTCATTTTAGCCGCGTATTCTCTGTAAATGATCCTCTATTTTATTAGCACACGCCTACTTGTGGTTTAATGTAGCTGAGATATAAATGCCAGTCATCTTTATTAAATTCTGCATATAGCACTTCTGAGGGATAAACTGAACCTGGTATGTCTGAGATGTAAGAAGAAATAAACCAATATAAAACAGACCTTATTTTGTTATTATTAAATTTAAGAGACTTGCTTCACAAACATTGTGAAGTGTCTGTGATGAACTCTTGATTGGAAAAGTTAGTAAGTCTTTTTACTTAATTTCATGCAAAAATATGTGTTTGTGCACATGCTTGCTGAGCATTACTGTGAGCATGTGAAGAAATCAGACATAATACTCCCTCCGTTCTGTGTGTACCTGACGTGCCGGATGTGGGAGAGCAGCATGGTGAGATGGCCAAGGCGCAGAGTCTGCTGCTGGGTGGACAGGCCCAGTTTGGAGATGGCCCAGACCAGCGCATCGATCACAGCATCCAGGAGACGCAGCAGTTTGTTTCTGCTTTCCAGCTCTTCTGGAGTCTGCGGGGAGCTCGTGCACAGACCTGTGAAAAACAGCACAGCTACGTGTCATTACTGAGACCAATGATCCTTTTTTAAACACGTGCCCATTAGTTACACACGACCATAAAAGTTTAGATGCTGTTTGAGACGTAAATAGAAGCAGAATTCAATAACACATACATCATTTATTGTCATGTTTCGGCTGTGTCCAGGCAGGAGAAGGACCCAAACGCAAAACTCACGACAACAAAAATAAACTCAAAAAGCTGCTTTATTGCAGAAGGGCACAAAAAATATAACTAAACTAAACTGGGACATGGATAACTAACGCACAGGGAAACACAGCCATGAGGGAGACTACGACACTGACAAAGAGAAACACAGGGCTTAAATACACAGAGGGATAACGAGGGAATGAGACACAGAAGGAGAGCACAGCTGGGAGAAATCAGGCTGGACGAGACAAGGGAAGCAAAACTAGAAACACTCACATGAGACGTGGACCTTCGAAGTAAAACAGGAAACACACTGACTGAACTCTAAACATGCAAACTTAACAGCAACTGAGACAGAACATAGGGAGCTGAAACATGGGACAGAAAGGCAAAGTAGACACAACATGAACATAACGACGCCCACAGGGAAAGAGGAAAACAGACCACCAAAGCACAGGACCTCTTTCAAAATAAAATAGGAAACAATGAAACACTGACATGACTACATGGACTTGACAACATAAGAAACAGACATGAAACACATGAAGGATAAGGGAGACTTAACACAAGGGTTGAAAACACAAGGGGAATAGAATAAGCAAATGAACAGAAATCTAATGAGCTTAAACATGCACTATAAACATCAAAATGAACTAAAACTCAAAACGCTGGGTCATAAGACCCAGGATCGTGACAATTTATACTCTATATAGAGAAAACATATGAATAGGTTAAAACTGAGAAATCAGATGTGGCAAGTTTGAATTTGACAACAGCAATATATTTAAAATTGCTGGGACAGCAACATATTTCTGTCATTGCATTACAACAACACTGCAAAAGTGTGCAACTCATCATATTTCCCATTTCATAATGCAACAAATGTTTTAACTGGGTCACTGGTCTGGATTGTAAGCTGTCCAGTACTGAATATCTTAGCTTTCTTGAGTGAGTGCATGCACTGTCACAATTATATCAAGGATAATGTTCATTCAGCATTCAGTACTATTGATACTATATATATTATCCTCACCTCTTTGCATATAATCATTATTAATGAACTCTGGCTCTCATCCATAGTGTGTCTTTGCACTGTTTCCCTGCTTCACGCCCAATTTGTGGCGGCAGATGGCCACCCCAAGCCTGAGCCTGGTTCTGCTGGAAGTTTCTTCCTGCTAAAAGAGAGTTTTTCCTTCCCACTGTCACCAAGTGCTCGCTCGTAGGTGGCTATGTGATTGTTGGAGATTTCTCTGCAGTAAGGTAGGATCTTTAGATCCTGGTCAGAGGGCCCAGTGGCGCCTGTGTCCGGCAGCCTCGCCTCTGTCAGTGCGCCCCAGGGCAGCTGAGGCTACAATGTAGCTTGCCATCACCTGTGTGTGAATGTGTGTGTGAATGGGTGAATGACTGAATGTAGTGTAAAGCGCTTTGGGGTCCTTAAGGACTAGAAAAGCGCTATACAAACAGGCCATTTACCATTTACCATCTTTACCTTACAATATAAAGAACCTTGAGGTGACTGTTGATGTTGTGATTTGGAACTATATGAATAAAACTGAACTGAATATAGTAATTCTTTGATCTTGTTAGTTATTTATCTACATTGTCTTTCACATACTGGCGAACCCTCAACTCATCTTTACTCCAGGACTAGTACTCAGCCTGTGACATCATTTCTTTGCAATCAGCCATTTAACATGTTCTTTTTAAGCATATCTTCTGTTGCCTTGCAAATCATCATGTGTACCAGAATTAATGCACTTAAAAAACATCACATCTTACTTAATAATCTATACACATCATTTCCCTGATTATATTCAAGCATATATGCACACACACACCTGAACCATGAAATCTGTGAGTGTTTAAACTTCTTGACTTGCAGGGAAATAATAATAAAGCTTAAATTAGATCCAGCCAACTGAAAACATGGTTTCGGCAACAGTGGTAGACTGACACTGACAAAACATTCCAAGATTAATAATAGCCTGGTAATAATCCACTCATTATCTCATCTTTGAATAAAACATGTAACCTGGTGTTCTTTGGTATAAATTGTTGCATGACATTCTACATCCTTATTCAGGACTCTGTAACCAATTTAACCTAAGCTGTGACATTTATGAGTTCGTACAGTTTATTCAGTCAGGCCATCTGGCTCATCAAAGAGCCCGAATGACATCATGATGGACGCTCCTGATAAAAAACTAGAGGATGGAAGAGAGAAGGAGCTGTAGATCAACTAGTGTCCGCCCACCACCAGGACAGAGGATGGATGGAGCAGCTCAGTTACAACTTTCCATCTGTCAAGATTCATTAATCTTCTCGACTCCTTGTTTTCCTTGACTTTTCAGACTTGCTTTCGCTTCTTGCACAATTTGTCCTTTTTTAACTCCAGCTGCAGTGGAGCAGAGTTAAAAGAGAGAACATAGTCTGGCAGATGATCTTATGTGTGCGTGAGGGAGGAAGCTTTGTTAAACATGTGGAGAGGTCAGTCACCTCGATGGAACCTGCCTGCAGCGTCTGTTGAGGTGGTTTGTAGAGTACTGAGAGGACACTGTGACCGCTGGAAAAACAATAAAGGTGAAAAAAACGAAAGCCGCCCTGCAATAAGGTCCAAATTCACAGGTCACTTCATCTCAAACCTTCTTCAAATAACATCGGCCGATGCAACTTCTGTGGGACGGTCACCGTCATGTTGATTTTAAAAGCCACATCAAGGACTGGTGTAGTGTAACTCTGCTCTACAACGCTTTAAGGGGGTTATTTATTGTAAGAGACGTTGGGAAATTTCTATAAACCTTAAACAAATGAAATGCTAGGAAACTTCAAAGTGAGTGTACTCTTCTCCCATGACCAAAATAAATAAATAAATAAGCAAACTAATAAATTATTTCGTAAACTAGAAATCTGGACACTGAACTGTACGTGTTGTTCCTGGCTTGGGAATGCCTCGGGATTGCCCTGGATAAGCTGGAGGAGGGGGCTAGGGAGAGGGAAGTCTGGGCCTCTCTGCTCAGGCTCCTGCTCCTACAACCCAGCCACAGATAATCAGAAGAAAAAGGATGGATGAATGGAAAATTAGAAGCACAAGACTGCATCATCAAGACTGCAAATCAGCCATTTCAAGGAGTAGTGCAGAAACGAAAATCCATTCCATTCGCTTCCGCTTATCCTTTTCAGGGTCGCGGGGGGCGCTGGAGCCTATCCCAGCTGTCATAGGGCGAGAGGCGGGGTACACCCTGGACAGGTCGCCAGTCTGTCGCAGGGCCAACACACAGGGACAGACAACCATTCGCGCTCACATTCACTCGCACATTCACACCTAATGGCAATTTGGATTTTCCAAACGAAACGAAAATCATAGCAGGAAAATAACTATGATTTATGTTTCTTTAATAATAACTGTGCCTGATGGGTACTAGAGAGTATTGCTTTGACAGTCAAATGTTTGGGTGTAAGTTAAGAAGCACACTTTAAACAGATACTGACATGTGTAGTCTTTAGTTTGGTACTTTTATACTGACTAAAAAAACCTTTACTTGAAGTATGAGTACCCCAAAGGTGTGTGTGTGCACATGTGTGAGGGATTGTGTCAGAACTAAAAAGAACAAAAAACCAAAAACACCACAAATGGCGCACTGATTGGATGAGGTGCAACAGCATATTTGCTTATTGAAACCTCATTGCAAAATTCTTCCCCATCCTGTGGTTTTATCTGCGTCAGTAACACTCACTGGAGTTGAGGAGGATCATGGCCTTCAGGCAGACGTACTCCTCTCTCTGCAGCTTCAGCTCGCGGAACCGAGAGGTGGCTGCCAGAAGCATGTCGAAAATCTCCATGATGCCCTCCACACACTGTCCCTCCTCCCTAAACAGGCAGAAAGAGAAGAAGTGAAGAAAAACAAGATGGAGTGGAGTGAACAAAAAGATAAGAAAGGGGAAAGAGGCAGCAACGAGAACCAAGATAAACTGAACGTGCTGAAAGAAATTTCTATTACTTTGTGCGTCTCATTTCTATCAACTCTTGTAGGCTAAAAAAGTTTATTATGGTGCCTGAACACCATAATAATATGATGGAAAATTTAAAAAAAAAATCCATTTCAGCTGCAATTTTGATGAACCAGGGGATTGCAGTGTCAGCACACAAGTGCTGGTGGTACATTTTAAGACATTTTAGCCTGCTGGCAGTTGTGCCCTGCAACCTGCTTTGCAACCCACTTCTTCCATTCCCTGCTATATATGACTTACTCAGTGTCTTAAATCAGAAAGGGCTTAGAGGTTCCAGAACATAGCTTTACCTTCTGACATAATAAAACAAACTATAGTCATGAATGGCAAAATCGGGTATTAAAACCTCATCAGCTAACAACTTCCTATTGGTAATCCACATATTAGCAACCATCCATGAAGAAATTCAAGCCAAATACTGACGAATGTGTAAGAGAGAGCAGAAAGAGGTCAGAAAAGCAGAAAGAAAGACTTGATAAGACAAACTAAATTAGAAAATGACTCAATGGGCCGGTGGATGGATTTGCATCCAGGATGTTATCCTCATCTTTCCAAGGAGAAAGGCTGACAGGAACCTTACAGAGAAAAATAAGGCCGTGTTATGAAAACACATCAAGGCTAGCCTAAGCCTATAGTGATAGTTTCCGTGGCAGTGAAGAAAGAAAGGTCAAACACTGAACTCAACCCACCATTTCCCTCATATAAATTTGCTCCTACCCTCAGCTCCTTCTGCATTTGCCTTTTTCACAAAAAATGTAGCATTTAGCTGTCTGACTACAGACTGCTTCAAAGTCCTTAACAAAAATAAGGGACTTACATACACAAGAAAGTGGGACAAAGGGGAAAACTCAGGGTAAACAGCAATTAGTAAAGTCCTGTGAGACTAAATAAGAGATGAAACATTTTATAACATCTACAGCATGCAATCTGAAATATGATGGCCTCCATATGATGGAGTCAAAAATGTACAAGTTATCAGAACTCAGTGGCTCTGCTGCATTATCAACTTTAAAAAACTAAAGTCTGAAGTCTGTTTTTGTCTTTTGAGAATTTTTGCCCGTTAGCAAAAAATATGTTGAACTTTCCCAACCCCCTAACCCATCCCAGTTTATAATCTAACAAGTTCTGAATGTTGCACAAGGTCAGTGTCCACAGCAGAAATGTATGTGCCAGCTTGTTTGACATATGCATCAAGGAGAAATTCTTCAGAAATGCAATTATTTGTATCCTGTAGGCACCATGAATGTGGTCAACCCACTCACTGGATTTTGGTGCATGTACTTTGTGTGAAAGTGAAAATCTGGGAAGGGAGAGAAGCAGCTAGATCCCAGCACACCAGTGACATGAGTGGATCAGACACAGCGTGGGAGGTATAGCTGGGTCGGTGATGGGTTGCAAAGTGGCATGCAGTTCACAGCAACAGTAGGTATTGTTGAGAAACTTAAAGAGCCTCATATAAGATTTGCCATGCTGAGAACACTGTTGAAAACCTTTCTCCATGTTTAGCCATTAGGATATCCCTGCTGCCCGATTACAGTGTGTTTACTACGAATACAAAGGTTATTCAGCATTGGCAGATACAAACAACAGTTCTCCGGACAAAGTCGAAGGTCGGTGTGGAAGGGAACAGCAGGAGATAAAAGACTGCGTTGGCAGTCCAGAGAAATCTCAGATAAATCTGGAACAAATGTTAGTGATGTGTATGTGTGTTGTAGATGACCTATTTTATCGTGTGATGTCAATTTGTCATCATAGTGAAAAAACTTGGGGAGCTCAAACCAGCAATAATGTTGTGGCAGTTGCAGATATTTCTTATTCAGACATATTTGACCTTTTTACATTATTTTATGTGGGTGAGACAACAAAAGCACTTAAGAACATCTCAAAAAGATCTAAACTGAGAGTATTATGACATATATCAGGAAGAAACAGAAACAGAAGCTGTGTGGGTATTTGAGCAAACACTCTCTGTAAGCTAAAGTCTCTGTGGAATAGCAAAAACAAGTATTTGTCGCTCTGTAAACCTGCTAAACGTTAGCTGATGACCAACTTCATAAAGGATTTTCAGTGCAATGGGATCACGCTTGTTTTAATGCAATAAGTGCTAATCCCTCTCACCTGCTGAGTTTGACATCTGGAGAGAAGATTAGTTTTCCAGGATGATCCACCGACCTCCACATCAAGCCCAGCATGAGAATCTCCAACCAGCAGCACTTCAGCAGGTGGATTTGGTCTGTTAGACTCAACTCTACAAAGCCTGAGGAGAGGAGAAAAAAAGGCCTCTTTACACTTGGAAACCACCCTCATTCCACCTTCATGGAATTATGAGCACCAAACCCTAATGTATCCCAAACTGCACAATCGGAATCAGCACTTATTACCACCCTTACACACCCCTATTCACACATTCTTTTAGTTGTACGTACAGATCCACCAGTCAAGTTAGAGCTTGATTACATGTCTGTGCAGACTAATAATAGTATGCATTACTGCACTTTGAGATGTCTTTGTGTTTGAAAGAAAAGCAGCTTTGTTTTTATGTGAAATAACATTAAACTGATCATAAATGTTCTATATAACAATGATTCATCGGGGGAATAATTTCTTCATAACTCCTGTGTTTCATTGGCTCACTGCCTTATCCAGTGCAACATGATGTTCAACAAGACATGCAGGAAATATGGTGAAAGAGCAGTAAAGGGTTCAGGCCAGCCTGGAATTAGATCAGAAACACTCACTGCTTGGAAGATTTTGTGGCCATCTGGTAATGTGGCTCAGCCAGCCAATCTATCAGGGCTCCCTGACCGTTGATAAAGACACTGTTGCAAGGAACTGCTTTCTGTTGTATGACTACATACATCTCTACCCAGAAACAGAGAGAAATGTACAGGGGTGGTGCGGGACATCTGTAACTTTGTAACAGACTGTTGCACAACCAGTGCCTCCGTGCCAAACATGTCAACAGACGGAGCTACTTTCATCGGAATTCTTTGATTGAATCTGCCGTCAAAAGTGGTTCAGCTAACACAGGTGACACCAGAGAGTCACATGACACTGACAGCCTTCCTGTTTTATTTATGTCTGAATGATTACAGCTCACATTTCACCACCATTCATTAAACTTGATTTAATCCTTTAGTGCAAAAGAAAAACAGGATCAATCATGAAAAGCAACTTTATGGAAGGAACCAACACTGATACTAACAGTATCAGGAGGACTATTTTACCCCGCACGGCCGGCTGCTCCACGCCAGTCCGTTAGTCACCATTCAGCGGTAACTTGGCCCTCACGTGAAGGTGGATGTGGAATCTCTGGTTTCTTTTGAACTATGTTTATTCTTCTACTGTGTGCCCAAGTTATTGTTCGGCGTGTTTGAGCCTACACCTGCCCGTCCTCCTGCCCGCCTGGAGTTCAGATTAGCCACCGGTCATCATCTCCTCCGCCTTCCTGGAGCCCTCTCCCGCGGACCCTCACAACTCCCTCCGGTTCCCACAGCCCAGCCCTGATTGTAAGATAAATAGCTCTACCCCGCTGTGTGCTGTTATCTCCCTGCTCCGCAGTAACTCTCTTCCCTTCTCTGTTGCAGCCTCCCAAGGTCCCGATCATGGCGCTCCCGAGTTGTTATCTCCCGGTCTCTTGGTTCTAATATTAACACTGCGTGTTTTCCTTTGATCATTCCGGGACACCCTTAGTTTGAGAAATAAAAGTTATCCTGCGTGCATCCCGGCGTATTGTGTTTGCTTCTAGGTCCAGCTTGCGTGCTAGAACTACGGTTCTTGACAGTTTTACATATCGAACATTTTTCAGGATGTGTAATTTTTGAAATACGGTCCATGTATCTGCCAATGAATGTAGATCCACTTTCACCATTTTTTTTAACTTTCAAATTTGAGGAAATGTTTAAACATGAATATTTCAAAAAACTCATTAAGATAAAAGGCTGGTATTTTCAGTGGCGTTTCTTACCATCAAAATGAATCATCATCTGTAATTTGGATTACAGCTGTCTTATTATTGGCTAGTTAAAATATGAAAAAACATCATGCAGTCCTACAAATTCCCATATTTGAGAACCAGTGTTGGGACTAACGCGTTATTAAGTAACGCGTTACAGTAACTACGTTATTATTGTGGTAACGAGCACGGTAACTAGTTATTATGCCAAAATCAGGAACGCGTTAGTCGTTACTGGGATTTAGATAGGGTCGTTACTCGTTACTTCGTGTGGTGGCTATCGCGGAGCTTCCACAGACTCAGTAACATTAGCAAGTGGTGGAGGCAGCAGGTGGATGAGGGAAAGTGGACGCAGAAGGAAAAGAGACCCGAGGCGGCCGCCGGTCCAAGTGTGAACTGAACTTCAGGTAAGAAGTTATGACCTGCAGTCTATCTGGGTCAGATATAAACCAAGTTTAGGTGCAGTTTATTTTCGTTATTCTGACTTTTTCCGTACTGCGTAGCTAGCATGATGGAGTTTCTATACAGCTGGGTGGGTGCTATGAAGTTAGGGATGTTGAACTTTATTTTGTTCATAAGTTATTAGAGTTGCCAACCGTCCCGTCTGGTATTCAGAGAAAATATTACGCGTTTCTTATTGAGGTGAAAAGGAACAGTTTGTCCCGTAATTCAGCTACAATGAAAAAGACACAAAGCTGGAGTTATTCTGTCTTTGCTGCACAGCTGCCTCTTCTTCTCTTCTTCTCTCCCCCTCCCTCTCCCGTTTCTACTTCAATCATGAAAACTGATCAGTGATCAGCTGATCGGCTCTCTTGTTTGTTTATCGCCCACTTTGCGCCAGAAAGAGGAAACCAGCGGAGGTCGCGCTAAACAACAGCAGCACGTTTAAGCTTGATCAGCTGTTGTTAGAATTTATTTAATATTAATCTCTAGTATCAGCTGATGTTTGCTGGAGCCACAGCTGCAAAAAAGCTGCTGGTCATGATATCGGTTTGGTGATCTGGTGAGAGGGAAACATGAAGATGAAACCAGGAGATGTCCTTACTGAATCATCAGAGCTGAACAGGTGATGGAGAAACAGGTTTACCTTTTAGGTGACATGAATGAGTTGAAGGGAAGTTATGAACTGTTTCTGAGAGACAGATAACACTGACACTAGCTGACAGCTGGTAACTGTGCAGGTGCGGATCTAGCAAAGTTTTGCCAGGGGGGCCAGGTAGGGCATTAACAGGGAGAGGGGGGCACAAAGAAATACTTTTCTTTCTTATTCTCATTTAAAATGTCTAGCTTTTAAAACATAATTATCTGAATCTTACAACAAACGATTGATAGATTGATGCATATATACCATCAAAACAGTGTACATCACTGTCACAACAGCGTTTGTTTTCATTCAAAGGCTTTATGATCTTTCCTATAATGGTGGCCCGGTCTCTAGTCAAAATGCCCAGGCCAATTTTCTGTCCCAGTCCAGCCCTGTATGCAGCTCATCTGCAGTCTGGTGTTACCTACATCTTCCTATTCAGAAGGCAGAATTTCCGAGTTCTGAGTACAATCGAAAGCACCACGACTGCAGTTTTTGTGTTGGATGTAAAAGCCGCACATGACGCTGTGACGTAGGCTAGAATCATGGCAGCGGTCAATGACGGTCCAGGCGTGGGATTTCTCTCGTGGAAATATGCACATTATCTTTTCCTTTCTATTGGTAGGTGGCACAGTGCACTTGTGGCAAGTAAGCAAGCTAGAAGACTGGCAAAGTTATGGAAGCAACACATTAACAAGAGAATTCTGAGTAAAACCAAAGTTACTTTCCCTAGTAACTAGTTACTTTGAAAGTAACGAGTAACTTGAAAGTAACTGAGTTACTTTTGATAGAAGTAACTAGTAATGTAACTAAGTTACAATTTTAAAGTAACTTACCCAACTGCTACAGCCACCCCAAACACACTATAAAAATCTCCATATTGCAAAAGATCACTACTGACAATTTCAGAATGGCAAATGAATCTTACAATATTGCAAAATAAAGAATGTAGAACATTTTTTAACACAAAATTCTTTGTAACAAAAAAGAAAAAATGTATGACTGAGTAGAATTTAAGAAAAGAAAAACATTTACTTAGCAGCACTTGTGTGAAAGAGTTACATACAGACTGAACTGAGTAGCTTGGATCTTACCAGGGATCTTCTTGGCCCAGCTGATCATGAGAACCAGTTCCTTGTCTGCCAGGTTGGTGAGGGTCATCATCATGCTGGTCTCAGTGAACGGCTTTTTCAGGTCCTCCATGAGGTAGATCTCTGGCGGCTCTGCCTCCATGATTCGGGAAATGAACTCCTCTGGGCTCATGGTTGAGTGGTGCGTGTGATTTGTGTGAGTGTGGACAGAGGTGTCCCCAGGTGTCCCCAGGTGAAGATGCCGTTGACCCCGAGGACCCATTCCAACCCTTACCAAACTCTGACCTGTCGTATCCCGAGGCTGGGGTCCACCGCGACGGTGTCGGGCACCACGAAAGCCACAACGTTCACGCCTCACCCCTGGTGAATGAAGACAACAGACAGTTGGCGAATTACCTGCAACTCCTTTACACTTCGTGTGAGAAAAAGCTCGTGCTTTATGCAATAGAAGGAAATATATGTTTTTAACAATCTAATAAGAACAAAAAAAACTGGATCTATCTGAGCATTAGCAGACACTACGACCAGTCTACTGATAAGAAGAGCAAAGGCATTTATAAACACAATACTTCATATGTCAAAGAGCAATCCCAGCTGCAGTTTAACACACCAAGGTTAGCCCAGAATCACAGAGCAGGCAACAGAATGGAATGTGCTGATCATAAGAAACACTAAAGGCCCAAAGAAACACTGTTACCTATTTACATGTGTCATAATTAAAAGTATTTAGATGATTCTTACAGTCAGTGGAAGGAAGACTTGTCCTGAGTGCTTTTCAAGAAAGCTCAAAAGGTCTAATGACCTATTAACTGACTCAATTTAAGACATGAAATCACGAAATATCCCAATTCTAATGAAGATGAGTAAAAACCCACCGCACTTCATCATGCCCACTTCATAGCATTTACGTAGCCGGCAGGCTTGGCAGCTTTTACGTCTGTTCTTGTCAATAGTGCACTGATTTGTGGCAGGGCAAATGTAATCATTGTGTCCTAATAAAAGAAGAAAACACAGACACAGTAATGGATTATTTCAGCTGATGAGAAGAAAAATTGTGAGTAAATATAAAGTAAAAAGCTCATACCTTGGATGCTTCTCTTGAAAAAAGCCTTGCAGCCCTCGCAGGACCACACACCGTAGTGATAGCCGGAGGCGTAGTCGTGGCACACGGCGCAGAAGTGCATGTCGGCTTTCCCTAGAGCAGATGAGCAGGATGAGGATTTCACTCCTTCCGCTCCTTCTTCAGATTTCTTTCCCAGCAGCTTGTTACAGCTGATGATGGAGCTGCAGAGGGGAAGCGAAGAATCGTTGAAAGGGACAGCTTGACATTAGAAATTTTAGCCCGTCATTCACCTGTCATTAGCTGTCCAACAGGTACTGTGTTGCTGAAAATGTCTCCATAACAGCATTTAAGTCAACTGGAAAAATCGGCATAAGAAAAATTTTCTGTTCTTATTTGGTGTCCATAGCAGGCGTCTAACTGGCTGTGGTTACAAGAGCAATGAACTTTGGTTACATACAGAACAATTATGATCTGTGAAATCTTTCTTTTTTATGGTGGCACTAGATTAGGCTCGTTTTGGGTTCCCCCTTTCCGAGGGCTGTACAACAAAGGAGGTTAAATTAGTTCCCGAGTTATGTTGAGCTTAAATTCAGATTTGTCACCATCACAGAGGTGGCTCGCTTTTAGCCGCGGTAACTTGGTCAAACACATGACCTGATCTGGAGAAGAGATTAAAGATCTGATTCAAAATCAGCTAGAAGTTGTGTGATGCAGGAAATGTGAAAAGTATTGCAACGTTTTTGGATATTTGTCACACTTGCATGTTTCACATTATTCAGTTATCTTTGTCTAATATTAGACAAATATAAGCTACAAAAAATGGTTTTTAAATGGCAATTTCATTTATTGAGGGAAGAAATCTAAACAAACCTCCCTAGCCCTATGTAAAAGTAATGAATGGAAAACAAAGTCCCATCTATCACTATAAAAAAGTTACAAAGCCATTTCTAGGACTTTGGGACTCCAGAGAACCACAATGAGACCCATTATCCACAAATGGAGAGAACTTGTAATGGTGGTCCAGATATGGCTGGCCTACCAAAATCATCCGAGTCATCCAGTAGTTCACAAAGCAACCCAGAACTGCAGTCCTTATTTGTCTCACTTAAGGCTAGTTTTCATGATTCAGCATCAAAAAAAGAGGCTGGGCAAAAATGGCATCCGTGAGTTTTAACGTCCTAGGACCTGGCGTCCACATATGTGGACATCACATTTTGGGTTATTTAGACCAAAATACTCAATTTTGCTCTGCAAGGGCCTGATATCCACTTACGAGGACATTATACTGCTACATTATACTGCTATTATACTGCTGTCATGAAACGCTGTGTGGCAGGCAGGAGATGAGGACTCAAAGTGCAGGACTCAAACTCAGGGGATGAACTCAAAATCACAGCTTTATTTGCTGGTCACAGAAAAACAAGCATACAAAGTAAACTAAGCTAAACTGGGAAACAATGAACTAAAACTCACAGGGAAATCCACACAGCAAGAGGGACGACACGACACTGACTCAGAGAAACACAGGGTTTAAATACACTGGGAAGTAACGAGGGGAATAAGACACATAAGGAGAGCAGAGCTCGGAGAAATCAGAACTGACGAGACAAGGGAGCAAAGTAGGATACACTCACATGAGACACAGACCTTCAAAGTAAAACAGGAATTAGCACAGACGCAAACTAGACTAGGGGAGACAGAGCAACTAAGAAACACAGAGAATAACAACAACAAAGAGACACAGAGGGGAGCTACTAAATACTCAGAGAACTAAACAGAATACAAGAAAACCAAACTAAGACACTAAAGAATAAGCTGGGACAACAAAGAGAACTAAGAACATAATACAAAAAACTCAGAGGCACAAGAAACTCAAAACACTGGGTCACTGACCCAGGACCGTGACACTGTTCTATCGAAATTTTAAACAAATATCCTCATTTGTGGCTCTCATTTTTCTTAGAAACAAAAATCAGGTAAAAAATAAATAAATCTGATATTCTTTGTTTTTATATTCATCAGGTCCCAATCAGCCCAAATATCAAAGAGAAATGAAAAATGCATGCCGTGGAAGAGCTCGGGTCTTAGGAGGTTAAGGCGAAACCCACAGTTGGACACTTCCCCGCCCTTATATTTGCCCAAATGTCATCTGGAGAGTGATGAGACAAAAGCTGAACTTTTTTGGAATATTTGGAAGGTAAATTTGACGTAAAATGAACACGAAAAATATACCGACAGTCAAACATGTTGGTGGTACTCTGATGGTTTGGGGCAGCTTTCTTGATTGGACCAGTTGCCGTAAGGGAGGGAACCATGAATTCTGCTCTCTACCATCATTGTGTCCTAAAGTTGAAGCACATTTGTAGCAGGACAACTGACAGGGACTAGAAAGACGAGCCATAGTTCTCTGATATTGGCTTCTCTTCTTTGAATGCAAAATTGACTTTAAAATACTTCTGCTCACATACAAGGGCTTGAATAATCAGGTGCACTCCTGTCTTTAAGACTTCATACTGACATATCAACCCAATAGCACACTTTGCTCTCAGACTACAGGCTTACTTGTGGTTCCTAGAACATTTAAAAGTAGAATGGTAGGCAAAGCCTTCAGCTTTCAGGCCCCTGTTTCTGTGAAACCAGTTCCCAGTTTCGATAAAGCTTATAGATAGGAGTAGTTTAGATGACCCTCAGCCCTCCCTTAGTTAAACTGCAATAGGTCTAGGCTGCTGGAGGGATGTACTGTTTCTTCTTTACTTACCAGTTGTTGATTCTGTGTGTCTTTATCTATGACTTTGCAGCTGTTATTAATATCTACTCACTTCCATAGCTTGTCTTTTGTTCTGTCTCCCTTGCCTAACCACCAACTGGTCGCAGCAGATGGCTGCCCATCCCTGAGGGTGATTCTGCCGGAGGTTTGTTCTTGTTAAAATGGAATTTATCTTTTTTTGGTCATAGGCGATTATTTGATCGTTGGGAACAATATGAGGGTTTTGGAGTGGCCTAGTCAAAGTCTGGACTTAAATCCGATTGAGGCAGAATGTGTGGCTGAATTAAAACAATTCTGCAAATAAGCAATGTGAAAGACTCACTGCCAGTTATCGCAAATGCTTAATTGCAGTTCTTCCCACCAAGGGTGGTACAACCAGTTGAGAGGTTAAGGGGGCAATTGCTTTTTTACATGGAATTTTATGTTTACTTTGCTTATCTTTGGTTAATATTAAAATTTGTTTCATGATCTCTGTGGCAAATAATACTATTTTTAGTGTCTAAAACTTGTGCAAAGTATGGCAAGTTACCAATAAGATGCTTTTTTCTAAAGCAAAGATCTGGCTCTTGTCCAAAAGCACACAATAGTAGCTTTCATTAATGGTTGCTGCTGCAAGTCTTTTGCCAAGTCTTTTGCCAAAAGCATGTCTCCCAGAGCTTCTAGAGATCTGTTGTCTGTCTCTATGTGACCCCCCTATACCCCAGCCCCCACCCTCAACCCTCACAAGGATAAGTAAAAGAGAATGGAAACTAGGTCTTTGAATGTTACTACCACTTAATCTAAATTTAACTGACACAAGAATATCTTTCATCAGTGCTTGTGTTGTCAGTAATCTTACCTGCTGGGGCTGATACTGTGAACTTTGGGATCCAACCAGGGTGCATGTGGGCTGGCTTCATTATAAACTAGAGGCTGAGTGCAGTGCAGAGTAAGTGAAGGTACATTGTGGTGAGTGTGAGAAGGCCAAAAGGCTGAGGGGCTGAGGGGAGGACACAGAGATGATGGACTGTCAGTGATGGGTGACCTGGTGTAGCTCAGCATGGAGGGGCTGTAGAAGGTCAAAGGTCCGTGCCCATGGTTATAGTCATGGTTACTGTCTGTGTATGGAGAGGGAATGCAGACGGTGTGGCTGTCCATGCCCACAGGAGGGCTGTACATAGCAGGCAGAAGTCCTGGGGAGCTCATCCTCTCTGTGGCTTTACTGGAGTCCACCTCCTCAAGCTGAAGGAGGGGTAACGGGTTAGCATCCAGGGCAGGGGAGGAGGTCATGTCAGGGGAATATACTGTATATGCTGTGAATGAATGATTTGATGCAGGGGGATATTCTATAGCATCTTCTCGAATGGCCGGGTCCTGTAGCAGAGAGGGAAGAAACTCTATATTAAAATAATTAACTGCTGCAAATTCTGAGCAAATACCAATATTTACAATATCGACCATAGCAGATTTTATTTTTATACCAAGGAATTTATTTTTTCAAATTATGTAGCTCAGAGTTTTTCAGTTCACCATCTTAGAACAAGTCCATATGTTCAGAATGCACTAACTCAGTCCCAGTTTGAAAACTGACAAGACATAATCATCTAATTTGGCAAAAGGCAGACAACAGTTAACAAAGTGAAAAAGGATGAGAAATAGGTTCAATTTTAAAAACATTCCCTAACTCGAGCGTGACCAAGACAGTAACTAGTCATCTATTTTGTCAACTGCTTTAAGGATCTGTCACCAGGGTGGCTTGCCCACTTACCTAACATGCATGTGCCAGTCTGCGACACAAAGCCTCATTACTGTGAAGCATACAAGCGATGCACTAGAATTATTCCTTAAGAATACTTAATCTGTATAGCACTAAATCACAGTTGCCTCAAAGTGCTTTATATTGTACGGTAAGTACTCTACAATAATACAGAGAAATTCCAACAATCAGACCAACCCCCTGTGAGCAAGCACTTTGGTGACAGTGGGAAGGAAAAACTCCATTTTAACAAGAAAACACCTCCAACACAACCTGGTTCTGGGAGGGGCAGCCATCTGCTGTGACTGTTTGGGGGTGAGGGGAGGAAAACAGGACAAAAAAAATGCTGTGAAAGAGAGTCAGGGAGGATAACGGAGGATTGAGGGTCACCAGATCCAGCCCTAATTATAAGCTTTGCAAAAAGGAAAGTCTTAAAGCCTAATCTTAAAAGTAGAGAGGGTGTCTGTCTCCTGAATCCAAGCTGGGAGCTTGCTCTACAGAAGAGTGGCTTGATAGCTGAAGGATCTGCCTCCCATACTACTTTGAAATTTCCTGGGAAACACGAGTAAGCCAACAATCTGAGACCTAAGTGCTGTATTGGGGTCATCATCAATATCTGGCTTCGTGGAATGATAAAGCTGGGTATCATCTACATAGCAGTGAAAATACATGCTATGCCTTGTAATTATACTGCCCAGGGTAAGGCTATATAGGAAGGATGTAACTTGTCCTAACACAGAACCCTGTTTAACTCTACAATTAACCAATTAACATATCCACTAAAGGGGTCAACATTCTTCACAACGCTCTTTTACAAAGAGCCATTTTTAGCCATTAGTCCTTTGGACATAAGGCTGAAACTTGCAACCTTCTTGTTCTCTCTTGTTTGTGCCGGTCCCTACTAAAGACAAGTAGCTCAATCAGCTAAGTCACTCTCCAACTTTTCTTTTTCTTCTCAGGGGGTGTCGCTCTTTGTTATGTGGGCGTGTCGCTCCTTATGGCATCCTCAGCACATGTTCCAGACATCTTAGGTGCTGTTTTTCAATGTGTTTTAGTGTTTCTTAAAAAATATTAGCTAATTTTAAATGCGACGCCAGAAACACATCTAGTGGTACACATTTAGGGGTGCTTAAAAAAATGTTTAAGAAACATTTAGCAGCTAATTAGCTTAACTGTGCAATCTGTGTGCAAGAAACAGGGCGCTTCTCTGAGCCTGGTTCTGATGGAGGTTTCTTCCTGGTAAAAGGGAGTTTTTCCTTGCTTATATGGGGTCATATGATTGTTGGCATTGTTTGTTGGGGATTTTTTGTATTATTGCAGAGTCTTTACCTTACAATATAAAGTAAGGCAACTGTTACAGTGATTTGGCCCTATAAATAGTATTGAATAGAATTGAACTGAACTGACTTGAATGAAATTTAAAGTCAATATTGGATGCCTGTGAACTTTGGACCCTCAGTTGCAGTCCTGGTTGCACCATTAAAAATCACTCCATGGTCTCAGGAACGCTTCCAGAAGTCACTGTCCAAGAGCACTGTGAACTTTGCTAGCAATAAATGCAGGTTAAAGCTCTATCATGCAAATTATAAGCCAAATGGGATCGAGAAATTAAACAGTAGCAAACTGTGCTGTGGTCAGACAAATTTTAATTTCTTCATGGAAAATATGGATACTCTGCCTCAATAATTCTGATGTGTTGTTGCCATCAAAATCTAAATGAGCCAATTGTTCTCTTAAAACGTCACATTTTCTCAGTTTAAATACTTAATGTTCTACTGTGAAGAAAATATGGGTGTATGAGATGCAAATCATTGCATTCTGTTTTTATTTAGATTTCACACAGCACGCTGACAGATGATGCCACAGCTTCATTTACCATTTCAAATAATTTCAGTAACACCCTGTAGCTTTTAGATAAAATAGCATCCCTGGATGAATATACAGGACAAAAATTGGTTTTCAAAGAAGTCAATTTCTAATGTAGTCAGCAAAATGTCTTTACATAGTCATACTGAAAACAATGAATAAAAGTAATAAATAGTGTAAGGAGGATGTTAAAGATGTGCAGCTCACCAAAATAAAATGTTCGTGTCTGCACTTCCATAAACCTCTACAACTGATATTGAATATGCATAGCTAACAAGAACCATGAACAAAACTAAAAAGACAACATTACTATTTCTATAATGAATGCACTGCATCTGAAACTTTAAAGCAGATGGGCTACAGCAGCAGAAGACCACACTGGTTACCAAACCCATCATCTAAGAACAGGAAGCTGAGGCTGCAATGCACACAGATCACCAAAATTGAAAGAAGATTGGAAAAAGGTTGCCTGGTCTAATTTATTCAGATGACAGGGTCAAAATTTGGCATAAACTATGCATCAAAGGTTGACACTAAGTTCACTGTACTCAGACATCTCAGTCAAAACATCTCAACATGAGGGCACTTTTATAATGTGGCAGAAGATGTAGTGGGAGATTCATGGACATCATGGATTTTTAACTGATAAACCTGCAGCAACTCAATGGTTCAGTGATGTCAATCTGGACAAGAATCTCAGCAGAAAGGTTCCAACACCTCAGTGAAGCTAAGAGAGGATCCAGCCCCTTTGGTCTGCTGAGTGCGTTGCTCTCTGGTAATATTAGTCTGCAAACCTGGAGCAGACACTGGGTGCCTGATTGTTGTGTTTGAAAGATAAAAACTAGACACATGTTTCATGGCTAAGTGAAAAAAATTAGTCTGCTAAAGTTTTACTTTTAACGAAGTAAAGTGCTCACTGGGACTCGAACGCTCTTACATGAGAAACACGAGATTCTGTTTTTTCTCGTTAGCGTGCAAAGAAAACAGTGGTTATCAAAAAAAGGCATTGTGGTGTAATTGGTTTAGATTGCACTACTCTGCCAAAATCACACAATACACAATAAGAAGGCCAAACGGCAACTATAACAACTCAAAGCAAAACACCCTGCATTAGTAGTTCAACTGCAGTGGCAGGCACATTACCCTACTAAGTAGCAGCTGAACTACTAATGCAGGGTGTTTTGCGTTGTTAGCTAACACCAACAACTGACATGTGTTAAACATTCCCACAGACTTTGTTACATGCTGCTTTTACTGAACATGTGTCTCTCTCTCTCACACACACACAGTTTATGGAGCCCAGTGAAATGATGTAACAGCTTACTTACTGTGCCGAAGGCGAAGAGACGAACCCAGTATTTATTAGCAGTGTGATTAAACCGTGAACATTTGTTACAGAGACAGAATATAAAAGCACAAAATGATCTGCCTGTTTGACCTCACTTGGCTTGCAAAACTGTGCCAGCAAACTATGCCAGCAAAGCCATCCACTGGTTAATCAGTGCCAGAATCAACAGCTCAGCAGCTGGTATCTCTGCACAGTCAATCGCACACACCATGAATGGCAAGTAGAAACATACAGCTGGCAGGTAAGAGGAGTGAGTACATCTAAGTACATTTGGAAACACTTTTTCAAGCCCTACATGCATCATGAAGTCCTAGGTGAGCAAAGAGTCTGAAAGTAGAGTAGTGCCGTGGCTATGGAGGTAGAGAAAAAGCAAAATATGGCAAAATTTAAGAAAAAGCTAAATATAATACAATGAATAACGCTTTATGTTTCAGATCTCTGTGTTCTCTTATGTTTCTGTTTTTAATTTGTTTTAAACGCTGCTCTATTTTCCACTTTGCTGCCACAATCCATGGCCTGGATAGTAAACATAGAGCTACATTTCACTCGCTTCACAGTGTCAGCTGAGACCAAAGGTCATAATAACATGCAAATGTATCTTGGACAAAAGGATAAATTATAAAACACAACAAAAATGTCTGCAGTTCAACGCTGTTACTGTGTACTAGTCAGTCAATGAACAGTCAATGTGTGTATAACGCAGGTCAGGTCAAAGTGGTCTTGAGCAAAAACCATGCACCCTGTATACGAACCTCACCTGTCACCTAATTCCCAGCCTGGGTCCTTCGAGCCCATCACAGTCACTTCCATTCACAAAAAATAAATACATCCCAGAAATACAGCCTTTGATTTTAACTAGTGGGTTTCACTGAACCCAAGTGGACACCATGAGTTGAAACCTATAGCTCTTAAGTCAGGTCAGATGTCCATACATACAGACACCTGCCTTGCTGCAGGTAGATGGTTAAGATAAACAGAGACAGTAATTATGTATTTTCCATAATATGTTAGTATTATTTATCATTTAGCTTTTAACATCCAATTTTAGAAGTGCATACAGGGCACTGTAAGTAATGTGTATGATGCTGAACATGATAATCGCCTGATCTGACGAGAAGAAGCAAATATCTGCTCATCGCTGACATCAGATCCGAAGACAGCTTACACAGTAACTGTAGCTGCTGTTTTAAGTTTGGTATTTTGGTTCAAATACATTTCATAAATTTTTACTAGCGGTTTAAATCAGGAAATCTCTCTTAGCTGTACTGCCAAGGAGCAGAGATATGAAGCTATCCCATATGGAAAAGATATAAATAAATCTTATAAAGTTTGTTTCTGTCTTGTGTGAAACTTGTATGAAAAGCATACAAGAGTGAAAACAGATATAAGATCCCTTGAAAAAGTATATAAATGAAACTTGTATGTTTTGGATACTTCCGAAAACAATATATGAAAGTAATGAGAAAGTGGCCACTTTCATGAGTAAATCATATAAGCCTTATACGATTCACTATATGAAGTAGGGCTGCCACGATTAGTCGACTAGTCACGATCAGTGTTGGTCAAGTTACTTGAAAAAAGTAATCAGTAATTAATTACTGATTACTTCCCCCAAAAAGTAATCCCGTTACTTTACTGATTACTTATTTTCAAAAGTAATTAATTACTTAGTTACTTAGTTACTTTTTAAAAACATGATTTACAACCTGAATAGGTGATAAAGCGATAGATCTTTCAGCCCAATTCTACTTTTTCTACATAATCCATCATACAAAATGTAATCAAATGGAAAAGTCTCTTTTTAAAACTTGTTTTGTTAGTTTTAATCTTTTAACTTTATGCATGAAGCAAAATTTTAATTATATGCACCATTCTCTGACTGGAAGAAATTAGTTTAACATTTAAACCTATTTTCTGCACATTCCAGCACACACACACACATTATATATATATATATATATATATATATATATATATATATATATATATATATATATGTGTGCCATATATATATATATGGCCATAACGGCAATGCTCAGTGGCTAGTGGATCTGAGGGCAGACCATAGCGACCTCCCTGAACAGGGTCCAGTAACCATCACAGTGGCAGATATCCAAGAAAGGGTCTCCAGTATGAAGAGTTGGACAGCACCAGGGCCCGACATGGTTCACGCCTACTGGCTAAAGAAGCTGACTGCACTCCACGAGCGTCTGGCAGCACAAATGAACCAGCTGCTAGTTAACGAGGGACACCCGGAATGGCTAACCGAAGGTCGGACGGTCCTGATCCCCAAGGACCCCAAGAAGGGACCAGTCCCCTCGAACTACCGACCAATAACCTGCCTCAGTACTACATGGAAGCTCCTGTCAGGCATCATATCGGCTAAGATGAACAGGCACATGGGTCAATACATGAGCGGGACACAGAAAGGAATTGGCAAGAATACGAGAGGCGCAAAACACCAGCTACTGGTAGACAGAACAGTCAGCCGAGACCGCAAGACCAGACTGACCAACCTGTGCACTGCCTGGATTGATTACAAGAAGGCCTATGACTCAATGCCCCACAGCTGGATACTGGAATGCCTAGAATTGTACAAGATCAATGGGACCCTAAGAGCCTTCATCAGGAACTCAATGGGGATGTGGCGTACAACACTAGAGGCCAATTCCAAGCCCATAGCACAAGTCACCATCAAGTGCGGGATCTACCAGGGAGATGCTCTGTCCCCACTGCTGTTCTGCATAGGCCTGAACCCCCCATTAACAAGACTGGCTACGGATACCGACTACAGAACGGAGCAGTTGTCAGCTACCTCCTGTACATGGATGACATCAAACTGTATGCCAAGAGTGAACGAGACATCGATTCACTGATCCACACTAGCAGGCTATACAGCAATGACATTGGAATGTTGTTCGGACTGGAGAAGTGTAGTCGGATGGTAACAAAGAGAGGGAAGGTAGTCAGAACTGAGGGGATTGAACTACCAGAAGGCAACATTGCAGACATAGAGGACAGTTACAAGTACCTGGGGATCCCGCAGGCGAATGGGAACCGTGAAGAGGCCGCTAGAAAAGCTGCAACCACCAAGTACCTGCAGAGGGTAAGGCAAGTCCTGAGGAGTCAGCTGAATGGTAAGAACAAGATCCGGGCCATCAACACCTACGCCCTGCCTGTGATCAGGTACCCTGCTGGGGTAATAGGCTGGCCAAAGGAGGAGATAGAAGCCACTGACATAAAGACAAGAAAGCTCCTTACCATGCATGGAGGGTTTCACCCCAAGTCCAGCACCCTGAGGCTGTACGCTAAGCGGAAGGAAGGGGACTGGTGAGTGTCAGCACCACAGTCCAGGATGAGACAACGAACATCCAAGAATACATTGGGAAGATGGCCCCAACTGACCAAGTGCTCAGTGAATACCTCAGGCAGCAGAAACCCAAGAAAGAGGAGGGAGACGAGGAACCATCATGGAAGGACAGGCCCCTGCACGGTATGTACCACCGGCAGATAGAGGAGGTGGCTGATATCCAGAAATCCTACCAGTGGCTGGACAAAGCTGGGCTGAAAGATAGCACAGAGGCACTAATCATGGCAGCACAAGAACAAGCTCTGAGTACAAGATCCATAGAGGCTGGGGTCTATCACACCAGGCAAGACCCCAGGTGCAGGCTGTGTAAAGATGCCCCAGAGACAATCCAGCACATAACAGCAGGGTGCAAGATGCTAGCAGGCAAGGCATACATGGAACGCCATAACCAAGTGGCCGGCATAGTGTACAGGAACATCTGTGCCGAGTATAACCTGGAAGTCCCGAGGTCAAAATGGGAAATGCCCCCAAGGGTGGTGGAGAATGACCGAGCTAAGATCCTGTGGGACTTCCAGATACAGACGGACAAAATGGTGGTGGCTAACCAACCGGACATAGTGGTAGTAGACAAACAGAAGAAGACGGCCGTAGTGATCGATGTAGCGGTTCCGAATGACAGCAACATCAGGAAGAAGGAACACGAGAAGCTCGAGAAATACCAAGGGCTCAGAGAAGAGCTCGAGAGGATGTGGAGGGTGAAGGTATCGGTGGTCCCCGTGGTAATCGGAGCACTAGGTGCGGTGACTCCCAAGCTAGGCGAGTGGCTCCAGCAGATCCCGGGAATAACATCGGAGATCTCTGTCCAGAAGAGCGCAGTCCTGGGAACAGCTAAGATACTGTGCAGGACCCTCAAGCTCCCAGGCCTCTGGTAGAGGACCCGAGCTTGAAGGATAAACCGCCCGCAGCGGCGTGCTGGGTGTTATATATATATATATATATATATATATATATATATATATATATATATTTTTTTTTTTTTTTTTTTTTTTTTTTTGTGTTTACATTCACTCTTTCAGATGCAAGTAAAACACAGCAGAAAATAAATAAAGTCAAAGACTAGCGGTCCTTTTGCTCTATTTTCACCTGTAAAGCAGGAGTAGAGTAGGCGGAGGTTTATCCTGGTGCAGGTGTGCCGCAGCGGTCAGTGGAAGGATACCGCAGTTTCTCTGTGAGTTTCTCATTACGTCGTAGCTACTCGGTGCTTGCTTGGAAGTTTAGGGGGTTTTTTTCGCTGTAAAAAGAAGTTTTCTTCCCACGCACAGCGGACACTAATGTTTTTGTCACTTTTTACGGAATCAAACTCAAAGTAAGGTCAGTACTTCCACGCTTTAAACGCTGTACGCTCATACTCTCTCCCGCACTCGATATATTATCCATTGTTGATCTGCACACAGCTGTTGTCACGAACATCACACTCGCTTACGTCACTGTCATGAGACATTCTCGCAAGAAAATCACGGTTTTAGTAACGCAGTAACGCAGCGTTCCTACGGGAAAGTAACAGTAACCTAATTACCGTTTTTGCAATAGTAATCCCTTACTTTACTCGTTACTTGAAAAAAGTAATCGGATTACATTGGACGTTTTACGTCCAATGGATGCATGATCTGAATAGTCGACTAATCGCAAAAATAATCGGTGACTAGTCGACTATCAAAATAATCGTTTGTGGCAGCCCTAATATGAAGTAGGCCACATCTTAAGCAAGTCTTTTATAAGTTTTTGCTATTTCTTTTCCATATGGGAACAGACGATAATGTGTGTTCTCTGACATCAGAATCACAATCAGGAATTTAATAATCCTTAAGGAAATTATGTAGGGATATGTTGCTAGCAGAGATGGGCAGTAACGTGTTACTGTAATCCGATTACTTTTTTCAAGCAATGAGTAAAGTAAGGGATTACTATTGCAAAAAAAGTAATTAGATTACTGTTACTTTCCCGTAAGCACGCTGCGTTACTGCGTTACTAAACTGTGATTTTGTTTGTGTCTCATAACAATGACGTATGAGCGCGCAACGTCCGTGGCAGCAACAGATGTGTGCAGATCAATAATGGATAATACGGAGTGTGGGAGAGAGTACAACCATGCAGCGTTTAAAGCGTGGAAGTACTGACATTACTTTGAGTTTGATTCTGTAAAAAGTGACAAAAACATTAGTGTGCGCTGTACACTCACACACTGTGTGGGAAGAAAACTTCTTTCTACAGCAAAAAATTGAACTTCAAACCTGAGCAAGCACCTAGCACGCCGCCACGGGAATGTGAAATTCACAGAGAAACCCACGGATCCCCCAACTGACATGACTGCTGCGGCACTGGGCAAACCTCCACCGGCCCCACTCCTGCTAAACAGGTGACAACAGACTTAAGAGGAACTGGACCTAGTGCTAGGGCTGCTCAATTAATCGAATTTTAATCTCGATTACGATCTGGGCTTTCAACGATCATTAAAAATGACTGAGCCGATTATTAGCCCCTCCCTCGTGCTTTACTCTCGCGCTGCTCCGTGTGGCAAATCGAGCGCACCTCTCTGCATTTTGAACATGTGTCACAACAATTAAGAGCAGCGGTCCCCAACCTTTTTTGCGCCACAGACCGGTTTATGCCCGACAATATTTTCATGGACCGGCCTTTAAGGTGTCGCGGATAAATACAACAAAATAAAACTAGTACCTGTACCGAAAAAAAGAAAATTTATTCATAACACACGTGAAAAGACCAAGGAAAACCGAGTAAACGATAAAAACGATAACAAAATAACGCTGAAAACCGATAAAAACCCTGAAAACCATACATTTCACACCTGAGCCTCAACTCTCGCGGCCCGGTACCAAACGACTCACGGACCGGTACCGGTCCAAGGCCCGGGGATTAGGGACCGCTGATTAAGAGGACCCGAGGGAAGCTCGGAAAGCTAAGCAGAAGTCATTTGGAGAGGAGAGTGACTGCTGTTGGTTGAAAAGAGGTAAAAAGAACTTCAGTGGTGTGGAAACATTATGGGTTCGCGGAGTCAGACGTGGATCAAGTAGACACAGTGTGTAAACTTTGCTACAGTGTCGTAGCTGCACCACAGAGCAACACTGCAAAGTTCACTAAACATAGATGTTCATTTATTTCTTATATTGCAAACATTTGCACTGTTATCAGTATTTGCACACTATTTTATATTATTTTTTGACAATCTTTAAAGTCATTATTCAATACATTGTTATTGTTAAATAAATATCGTCAAATAATCGAGATCTCAATTTCAGTGAAAATAATCGTGATTATCATTTTTGCCATAATCGAGCAGCCCTACCTAGTGCTGCTGAATCTTTGATTGTATTTATCTTTTGCTGTGTTTTCATTGCATCTATTTGAAAGAGTGAGTGTAAACACAAAAATTATTTCATTTTATATGCTGGAATATGCAGAAAATAGGTTTAAATGTTAAACAAATTTCTTCAAGTCAAAGACTGTTGGATATAATTAAATTTTTGCTTGATGCAATGTGCATCAAGTTTAAAGATTAAAACGAATAAAACAAGCTTTAAATTGATTCAGTTTTATATGACGGATTATGCATAAAAAATAGAATTGGGCTGAAAGGTCTGTTGCTTTATTATTCAGGTTATTCAGTAACTAATTACTTTTGAAAATAAGTAATCACTAAAGTACTTACTTTCTTGGAAAAGTAATCAGTAATTAGTAACTAATACCTTTTTCAAGTAAATTGACCATCACTGGTTGTCAGGAGTGGAATGTACATGACATGTACATCTGGCAACTTTTTGCTAACACGGTGCTAAAACGTATTAGTCCTGCATGCTTTTGTGGGCTCGCTGCTGAGTTCTTCTGCCCAAAGTGACCCAAAAATTACTTGAGTGTTGTTGTTGAGACTGCAGCTGGGTCATCTGCCTTCTGTCAACTGCAACTCCTATGACTTAACTGCTTTGGAGGACAAACTCAGCATTGTAGGACATGTTTGCTGTTAAAAAGTGATTTCGCGCTTTAGCACAAATATCAGCACATATTTTCACCAACACCAAGCAGCTTGATAGCACGTGAGGTACTTAAAGAACGTTTGGTGCTACTTGCAAGGAATTTTGAGAATTCTTTTGTTAGATTTGTAGTGCAGTTTACTCATATGCATAATTAAAGCGTTATTGCATCCATGAAATACGATTTGCAAGAGCTAAGCACGACCAGATCAAAGTTTATGGAACAAGCAGCAGGAATGGAATAGAAAATTAAACTGCTACAGAGATCAAACAGAAGATTCACAATTATAGTAAAGCTAACTGCCAACACTCTGCCTGACATTTCACATCTGAATATTTTCTCAGACTTGCCAAATTTAAACACACTGCTGCGCTCTAATTGATTGCAATTCTTCAGTATTTCTCAAAAAATGTTCTAACTAAATGACTTCACACTTAATTTAAAAGACAAAAAAAAGAGTATAAACAACTCACTTAATTCCTAGAGCTGTGTGGCTCAACACTCAGGCTTTTACTATGTATAAAGCTCTTCTGTCAGAATGTTGTGCTCAAGTTTGAGCTTTGGACACACTGGTGCTCATGGCAGCTTTCCATGGTAAACCACCAGTCAGGCAACAAGGGGTCAAAGGACACAGTCTTTAATTCCACTGCTTCCTTTCATTTACATATCATCAGAACCGGGTTATTAAACAATCAGGACGGCTTTGCCTTTATTTTGCTCAAATTTTCATAAAAAGCTAAAATTGTTAAAACGTTTTAGTCTTTTAGGAAGATGCTGGTCTTTTTCTACTTTTCACTCTTACTACTAAAACAGAAAAAAAGAGAAAAAAATTTTATCAATCAAGTAATGAAGGCATTTTTTTTAACATCTAGACCCTGTAGGACCAAACTTTAAGGGAAAAACAGAGACTAAAAAAGATCTTTTTTAGTTAAGTGGTTACTCATAATATCAGTTGTTTTGGGTAGTAAAAACAGAAAATAAGAAGCATGATGTAGAAGTCTATATTCACCTAAATGGGCATCTTTTGTTATTCAATACATGCGCATACGACCGCTTGGTTAGAAACAACCTTTGACAAAACCAAAGTTTCCTTAATGCAAAACGAAAGAGGCAGAGGACAGTGACACCATGCATCGTCCGGTGGACTTAATAGTTTGGGAGTGTGTCGCTGCTTCAAGCTTGTATAACCAGCCAGTAAATCACTTACATACCGTCTAAACTTTAAAAGAGAAAAAGTTAAAAGTTTTTTTTATAACTTACCCAGCTAAATGTTGCATTTGGCACAGTTCATTCTGAAGCTCAATACTGGACTTCAGTGGAGCATGTAACCCAAACTCATCTACCAGCCTCCAAATGTGGCCAAAGTCAGTTTATCCCAACCAACAAAAACATCTTTGTTGCAGAAGAAGAAAAAAACAACCCCAAATACTTCTGACAATCTGTGAAAATTATGGGGTGCATTGCTGTTATACATTAAACAAAGAAATCATGAGACCTAACCACAAATGGATTTAACTATGCCCTTCTTTAGGCAGTATATTAAAAACTTGTTTATTCCTCTTGTATAAAGAAGCTCCTCCTGTCAGAAAAAGGCTCCCAGCCAGTAACACATACCGGAACACAAAGGCTCCCGGCAAAACTATTAGGCAGCTTCTATACCTCCATTCTCTCAATCTCACAAAGCCGACAAGGAGCTGCTGGAGGACGAGAGGCCCGCCGAATTAAAGAGGTTGACAGATTACATGCATGCAGGAGGAGCAGGAGGAAGCTTCTGCTTCTGGTTTGCAGAGAAGTCGAAACAGAGAGGCTACGGCAGAACGGACAGGCTGATTACAGTGTCGGGATGTGGAGTCATTTTAGCTGTCACCTGTCACTGCTGCTGCTCCATCTACCTGCCAGACGGTTTGGCCCATTTACTGTAGCAGAGTTCTCCAAAGAAATATGCCACGTCCTGTGAAAGGCATTTCGTTTTTCTTCTGAACCTTTTAAGCATCAAATTTAAGTGTAAAAGTAGCAAAAAATACCTGAGGGATGGTGTTAAATCAGTTAACACCAAGTGCTAAAATTTGATACGTGAGTATGTGATCATTTCAGAGACGTGCTTCATAGCTTAACTCGTGATTCTAAAGTGCCTGTAGTTAAACCTGTGACAAACTGAGGACCTGTCCAGGGTGTACCCTGGGATAGACTCCAGCCTCACCACGACCCAGAATGGGATAAGTGGAGGGAAATAGATGGATTGATGAACGGATTAGTACTGCGAGTACTAGGCTACAAAGCTGGGACAACTGACCCATCTATGCTTACTGTGTCACAAGTCAGTAGTACATGACTAGACCTATAGGCTACATTTTTCTACTTAGACACAACGACGAGAGAGGATTTCACACCTGCTGTGCCAGCAAGGTTTATTTGCCTATTTGCCAAAACCAGAAACAAGCAGGGCTAAAGAAAGTTGAGGATGATAGGAGCTGTTGCTGAACTCTCTGTAATTCTTTTGTTGTTGTTATTTTCATTAATTATTAGCCTCAAATAAATGTGAAGCCCAAGAGCAGGAAAGAAATTAACGTAGAAGTGCCAAAAGCTGCAGTTCCTCTAACTACTGGAGAATGGCTCCAAAAGCAACAGACCCCCATGTTCATTAAAATGCCCAAACTCAGAGTACACATAAATATGTTTACAGCCTGGTGCAAAAAGTGGTGTTAAGTCTTTATAGCTAATTGGACCTTTATGGTTTCTCCTACTGTTACGAATTAATTATAAAATTTCCATCCATCCATCCATTCGCTTCCGCTTATCCTTTTCAGGGTCGCGGGGGGTGCTGGAGCCTATCCCAGCCATCATAGGGCGAGAGGCGGGGTACACCCTGGACAGGTCGCCAGTCTGTTGCAGGGCCAACACACAGGAACAGACAACCATTCGCACTCACATTCACTCGCACATTCACACCTAGTGGCAATTTGGATTATCCAATTAACCTATTCCCACAAACTGCATGTCTTTGGACGGTGGGAGGAAGCCGGAGTACCCGGAGGGAACCCACGCAAACACGGGGAGAACATGCAAACTCCACACAGAAAGACCCCGGCCTGATGGTGGAATTGAACTCAGGACCTTCTTGCTGTGCGGCAACAGTGCTAACCACCGTGCCACCATGCTGCTAAAATTTCTTATATCAAATAATTATTCACGATAACTTTGTCAGTGAGTTTACCACTTCCTGGAACTGCTAGCTATGTGACCTATTTCTGACTGTACCTTCAGTCAGGCCATAAACAGACTCATCAGGAAATGACTTGGTCATTAGATGGTTGCCAACATCTGGTGGCCTTAAGACGCAGGTTAAAGTATTCCTGCAGTGGCCTTATTTTTTCCAACCAGGAAGCTACATCCATCGTTTTTGTCTATGAATCAGACAGTCAAAATAAATAACTGATCCTCTAATATTGTTTTGTTGTTGTTGCTTCCAATGACAGCTGTTCTCTCTAAATATAAGCCCAGAACATCAAGCATCATTTGAGCTCGAGGGAGAATTGCTACACAGGCTACGCCTTGAAAAGCGCTATATAAATCCAATCCATTATTATTATTAAGATCGTTCCAAGCATGTATGAGCAGGAAAAGTTTAAAGTTATGGCTGAACTGTCCCAGGCATCTTCTGTTGCCCAACTATAAACGGGTGGACCTCCAGGGAAACGGAAAGCTACGTGACCGCTCATTATATCACAGTGGTAGATACAAAGCCCTGTACTGCCCTATATTTTACCTTAATTTGTTTTTATATAATTGCGAGGAATGAGTCTTGAGTTGAGTATACCATAAGCAATTATAGTTGAGTTGAGTTGAGGCAAAAATACTTAAATAAGTAAATGTTAAAATTTTTTCTTTTTTTCTTTTTTTTGCTGATCCGAAAATTGATCCGATCCGTGACTTAAAACTGTGATCCGAACCGCGAGATTTTTGATCCGTTGCACCACTGATGTATACCATAAGCAATTATTAAACTCAGGCTTTCTTCCATAGTTTGCCTTTTGCCCTGTCTCTCTGCCCCTAATTCCATTGCAATAAGCCTAGGCTGCTGGGTTTCCCATGACGCAATGAACTTCTTCATGCTCCTCTTTTCACTCTCTACGTGTTTATACTCCCATCTGCATTTAATCATTAGTTATTATTAATCTCTGGCTCTCTTTCGCAGTGTGTCTATTGTCCTGTTTCCTCCTCCCCAACCAGTTGTGGCTGCTCCTCCACGAGCCTGGTTTTGCAAGAGGTTGAGGTGACTGTTGTAATTTTGTGCTGTATAAAAAAATAAATTGAAAACTGAAGTGAAGTGAAGTGAACCTTGTGGCAACAGTTGTGACTGCTATATAAATAAAATTGAATTGAGTTGAATTAAAGAGAATCCTTTTTTTCTTAACGACATGAACTTCAGACACTATTCGTCTGCAGTAGATACAGTGCCTTGAAAAAGTATTCATAACCCTTAAACTTTTCCACATTTTGTCCTGTTACAACTACAAACTTAAATGTTATTGTAAATTTAATTGACAGACAAACACAAAGTAGTGCATACTGTAATTGTAAAGTGGAAGTGATGTCATACATGGTGCTCAAAATTCGTTATAAATGAAAGTCTGAAAAGTGTGAAGTGCGTTTGCATTCAGTCCTCCTGAGTCAAAACCATACCAAACCACCTGTCACTGCAGTTACCATGGGCACGTCTCTACCAGTTTTGCACATTCAGACTTCAATTTTTGCCCATTCTTCTATGAAAAATAGCTTCAGTTCAGTCAGATTGGATGGAGGGCGTTTATGAACACCAATTTAAAAGGCTTGCCACAGATTCTTTTGCATTTTAACAGGGACACGTGAGTATACTTTGATTAAGCGGAACCCCCATCACAGTCTCAAGCCTTTTGCAGCCTCTAGCATGACTTAGAGGATTGACCTGTATTTAGCACCATCCATCTTCCCATCAACTCTGACCAGCTACCCTGTTCCTGTTGAAAAAAGGCACCACTGCAGCATGACGCTACCACCACCATGCTTCACAGTGGGGATGATGTATTCAAGCTGCCATTCTTCCATAAAAGCCAGATTTGTGGAGTACATAAGTAATAGTTGACTAGGTTCTCCCAGTTGAGCTCAAAATCACCTTAAATTGGCTCCTTGCTAAGCCATCTGTTATGTGTACATAATACAGTATGTGTACATGCTGGTTCCTCCCTTGAGACAGGTGCCTTTCATGATTATTCCTCTAAAAATAGTCAGCTACAAGGATTGGCCTGTAAATGAGTGGAAAAGCAGCCAATGCCCAAAGAAAAACTTGAAAGACCTTCAGAAAGCCTGGAGAACTACAGCTCAAAACCACTTTTTTTTGTTTGTTTTAACTCTCAAGTCTGGTTCCTTGGGAGCAAAAAATAGAGAAATTACATGTGGGTCAAGACTTTTGCACAGCACTCTACATTTTGACATACATTTTAAACTGATTTATAGAGGCCAAGATGACAGACAGAAGTTATTTTCCATGAGCAAGAACGTCTGGTAACCTATCAAAGGTATTCACTGCAGTATCATTTTACAACTCGAGTTTCTGACAGGTCTTCACAAAATTGAGAAATAAAGGTCGCTAGAGGCAAAATTTGGTTGAGAAAGTAACCTAGTAGACGAATAAGATCTAGTGAGAGCAGAGTGGGCAATCTGCACAATTTGGCTAATTTGAACATGTAAAATAATTTACAAATGTGCATTTCCTAACCTAACAATGATCATTTAATGCAAAAATGTTTAATATCAACCTAACAAATCTAATCTTTTTCACTTTAAAAATGTATCACGTGTGAACGAAACCCCTGATATGCATGGATCATGTCACATGTGCACACAGGGTATCGGTAATTGTAAGCTGAATTCAAAAGCTACCAGAAAACATCTGAGAGACCGGTGCATTCATGCATTACCCTAAATGACACTGACTTCAACAAATCAACAGATCAACAAACTCTCTATAGTATTCAGTTTGTGTTAACATATGATTACGGTTACATGATTTAAACAAGTTTACCTGCTAATGGTGGACAAGTTATCCTGTTAACATGTACAAGTTTATCTGCTAAGCAAACAAGCAGGCAGTGCACAGACAGAATAGGGCTATGGACATCTTGGTGGATCATCTTCTGAAGTAAGTATATGCTAACTAGCCTCTTTAAATATATATATATATATATATTTACATAGTAGAGGACAGTTATGTGCCTCTGATACTCATTCATTCATCCTCTGATAATAGAAAATTACCATAAATATTGGCAACCAACTTGATTTAAGTCTGGTCTACAGTTTTGTGTAAAAGTATTTGCGTTTTTGTTACACAAATTGTAATACAACACAAAAAAAACTCAAGTAAATACAAACCTGACTCTATATGGAAAAGTAACTGATTCCTAAACTGGATAACTGGTTTATCCAGGAGCAATCACCTGATTTGTGGAGCAGAAATAACTTAAAAACTAACACATCAAAGAAGCCCCACTCACCTGCTGGCCACATCTTTTACTTGCAAGGGGCAGCCAATCAGGAGAAAGCTGGCATAAAAGGGAAAGGAATGAAATAGCATTGAGAGGACTATACCAGTGCTCATTTTAATTACATGAGGATTATTTGCAGTTGTGAATCATGCAAAACTAGTAGAATCAAATAATAAAAATATAGAAAATCCGCGCAATAGGGCCCCTTTCACTTTAACATTGTGTCCGCTGTATAGTCTTTAGAGGCAACACAAAAGAATATAAATGGCAGCTGTTTAACTGTATAAACTAAAAGATATTTCTGAACATCAGGGTCACTGATCTCCAACGTAATGGATAGTCAAAGTACCTGAGGATGCTGATAATTGGCTGGAAATGTAAGATAATTTTAGAGTAAGCAAACACTGTGAAGTTCTCTTTTTAATTAAGCAAAACTGCACATGGATGCATCCACGTGATTAAAATATCTGAGATAACATTACCAATAACTTTTCTGATTACATTTACCACACAAATCCAACGGAAATCATTACAAATGTGAACTGTGAAAATAATGCAGCACCCAGCAGCACCAGTAACAGCACAATAAGTCATAAACGCAAGCACCAGTGCATGACCATAAGTCATCAGATACACCTACTCCACGTCAGGTTGTCAAAAAACATCAACACTCAGATACAAATATATGTATTAAAGAGTCAGACAGAGTCCAGAGTGACAAGAACCAATCCGAGCAAACTGAATTCAATCCAGAGCAGAGCCGAACGAGACCGTTTCAGGCGTCAGCAGCTGTTTATAGCCTGAACTGCAAAGTGAAGGAGAGCAGCTTTGAACTTTAGATGCCGGCTGCAAGCAAATACGCCCAAGATGATAAACTTTAACAATAATAATATAACAACAATAATTTATTCAAACGTGTTACTTTTGTTGCAGCCAGTCTTTCTTTCTTTCACAGTGAGCGCTCTGTGTTTAATATCTTTGTTTTATTTTTGTTTTTATACCACACTTTACCCAAAGTTTATAAGGCTTCCATAACACTCTTCTTCTATAGTAATGAAATTATTTAGATGTATTGTGATGTTTGTCTGTGAAGGTTCTCAGTCACTGTGATGTTTGTTGTATCCTTTGTATACCAGTATTTTGAAAATATATTTTACCTTCACAGGGCATAAAGGAATGATCTAAATAATTGATAAAATGAATAAAACCTCTTAAACTTATTATACTTATTTTGTTAAATGTAAATGGGAAGCAGCTAAAAATTAACAACTAGTAAACTAACAAGTTAACCTTTTCAAAATATGGATTCTTTATAAATGGTAAATGGTAAATGGCCTGTATTTATATAGCGCTTTTACTAGCCCCCCCTAGGGACCCCAAAACGCTTTACACACCCAGTCATCCACCCATTCACACACACACTCACACACTGGTGGAGGCAGCTACACTTGTAGCCACAGCTGCCCTGGGGCAGACTGACAGAAGCGAGGCTGCCATATCGCGCCATCGGCCCTTCTGCAACAATCATTACTTTGATTGTTGCAGAATTAGGTCAAATTTTTTACCTGAGGTACCGACGTCTAACAAAACCCATTCGTTGTGTTCAGTGCCATTTTAAGGTGCCAAGTTGCTTCTAATAAGGGTAACACATATATTTCCACCAAAAAATGAGCAAAGCTACTTAAAGTCTGTTGTTTCAGTTAAACAATGCTGTTCAACCTGGAAACCTCAGCTAAACTCTGTGCACCAGTTATAAATGTGCCAATGATGAGGAGGTTTACTGACACAGTGGTGCTGTGCTTCGTTTCGAAGCAGTCAGCTTTCTCTTTTTGGGGATGGAATCGCACTGTGATTCACAATTTTCCCCACAGATTTAGTTGAAGTCAGGTAATCACATGAGTGGTTTTTCATATGGTTGCCTGGATACAATGCTGGTCACTTCAACTAAATGCTAAAAGGGCCAACTCAAAAATATGTGCAACCTGCTTTTGCTTTGATTCAAGTTCTAACTGGAAGTGACAACTCGCATGGCTCATATGATGGGAGAACTGGTGCTATTCCTGGCTGCTATGCTGTGTTACACCTCCGTGGTGCACAAGGTGACATTCGCTGAGCGTGATCCAAATCTCCTCATGCTTTTGTTTAATCTGTTTAATTGTTTCATAAGAATTTTTCTGAAAAGCAGATTATGAGCCAAATTGCGATAATCTGTAATATAAGATCATCAAATCATCCACCTTTTCAAGACGTAGTTTAGCTGGATGCATTTGAAATCCTGGGCAAGCTACAAAAATTCTAAATGGTAAATCAACAATTCCTGTAAGTTTCCACCTATAAAATATATTAAATAATAAATACATAAATACACACACACACACACACATGCAGGTTTATATCCACCAGTACTGTTCTTTAGTCTCAAATATATCTCAAAGCATGTCATCAAACATTCATCAAAGCTAAAATGTTCCAAAATAGATGGCGAAAAAAGAGAAAACAAGAAAAAATAACCCTAATGTCAGTTGAAACCCCAGCTAATGAATAAATTCTTTCATTCTTTGTTGTATAAAAAAATAACATGTGATAGCGCCTCCACAAGCCAACAAGCAATCACCAGCAGATCGGCTGATGATCAAACCATCAGCAGTAACACTGTTCATTATGACTCATACCAAGTACATCCATAAAGAGGCCACGCCCAAGGTTCAAACTGCCAACAAGACTTGTTTCCCTCCTAAGAGCAACACAATAAGAAAAGCTAAATCACAAGTAAATCCTAATAAAGAAGCCAGATTCTAGAACACAAGTCCTCCGTTAAATAAAGGACAAAGCTATCACTAAGCGCTCTCACTTGCCACACCTGAGAGAGGGAGAGGATGAGTGAAGGAGGAAGGAGAGAGAGCAAAGAAAAGGGAGAGGAAGCAAACACAAGGAGAGGGCGGGTAATAGTCCAGCACACCGAGTGAGCCTTAAAGATGCTGAATAAAGCCGCCGCCTCGTGAAAGATGCAAGTTTTGGAGTGTGCACTATTTAAATCTGCAGTGCAGTCTTCTTTAAATTAGTGCACGACTATGACCCAAATGCGTGTGGTGTATACCTTTACAAAAGTTGTAACGTGACAATACAGTATTTTGCTTTACTTTTATTTTATACATCTAAAACAGTGCTCTTCCTTGCTTTGGATTCTTCCTGTCCACAATCTGTTTCATGCAGAAATACACACTGAGGAAAATTAGGCTGTCTGAAAGGAATCATTATCGAGCATTATGAACATGTGCAGTTTGATCCCACTCCGATCTTCTTCTCTCCGTGCGGCGCCACAAAGCACGGCACACAGTCCTCTTACTGGTGCTACACCTGCCTGCAGGAAGAAGACTGCAGCACACCTCTTATGGGCTCACTAGTGCCATGTTTTAGTCACATAGTGTTCTCGTGTATATCGGGTGACGGACGACCTGTGGGCTGCACTGGGAGGAGGTGGGGGTTGAGGGGAGCAGAGTGACCTTGAAGAGTTTTCGTTGACAAACTGTGGAATTCTTTTCAATGGGAATGAAAACCGGAGATCGGAAGGGGATGTACACCAAGCCTGAAATCTTATTTCTAGTAACGGCAGGACTTCCCTCCATCCTCCCCTCCACACACACACACACACACACACACACACACACGTGCATATTTTCATCTCCCACACAGCTAAGTTATTCGCGAGTGGAAAAGGAATCTGGTATTTACAGTAACAGTCAGATTATAATTACACTGTGAGCAGTCTCAAGGCTGCGGAGAGGAGGCTGCCAGGCTTACATCCACTGTGCGGCCTGAAGAACGCAAGCAGATAGTCAGTTTTGTTGATGTGATAAACTAATCGCCAGGGCTGTCTAAAGATTAGAGTGCAAATCCTCACATAAAAACCACAGCAATGCTGTAATAAGACGTGGAGGAACGTCTTTAATGCACGCTCCTGAGAGGACAGGATTAAGAAAAGGGAAACTTGAAAATACAGCAAAACCACATTTAAACATTTTTTTAAATATATACGTTTTAGCTGCACAGAGGAAGATTTAAGATTTAAACTGAATGCAGTCCAACTGTGAAGAAGGACAAATTAAACCAGAATCCTCTTTAGAATTTAGTTTTTTAAAGATGGAACTAGAATGGCAAAATCTAATGAAAAATAATAACTAATTTTTGCCTATTTGTGTATATATATATATACCTGCTTCCTTTATTTTGTTTTGGGGGCTTTTGTTGAATTTTTTGTCCTTTACAGGTTGAATACAAATTCTGACAAATACAAGGACTCGCAATTAAAACATTTCATTGAATAAGATACTGAAATTGGGCACAAAACATCAGTAGGAGCCTTTACAGCTCCAGTCTTTTTATTATTTGATGTGTCTGGGAAAGTTTTAGAAAATTAAAACAAAAAAAAAAACTTCATTTTTGCCGGTGATGACAAAAGTCTCAACTTCTCTTCATTGACTGCGTGAAAAAGCCTGGCTTCTTCCTATCGGAGCCACATTAAACTAATAGAAACCCAAAAGGTTAAGTGGAATGATTTTTCTCCTAATTCAACTTTTTTTATTTTATGTAATCTATACCAACCTCTGTGCTGTGAGCCAATACAGTCCGCAACCAAAGACCAAACCTTTTCAGAAAAATGTCAGTTTTTCCCTAACAACTGAGCAAACTACATTTACTGTAATGTGACAGTAAATGTTACACTGCACGCCTCATAATTACAAAAGCATATTTTATGGTTGAGAGCAATAAAATGAGATATTTTATGCTTACACATCTCCTACACAGTAAATTTAAGCTTAACTGAACCTTTTGCCTTTATTGGCAGAAAGTCTGTCACAGCAGTTTTACCCAAGTCAGTCAAACCATGAACTCTCTGAGATAGGTAAAGTTGATCGGTTAGAGCACAATCAGAATTGACTGTTGAACCGAGCAGAGCTGCACCTGTTACACTGGGAACGATCCGGTCAGTTTCACTCCTCCCTGCCGCGCTGCGGTCACTCTCTACTCATCTCAGTGGAAAAGAAATCACATCTTACTTTTCTCCATTTCACGAACCTGTCACGGGAACATATCAGCTGCTGTTTCTGCCGCTTTACTTCTTTTGGGTTAAACGTCAAAGTCGCCGCAAACACTCAATAAACGAAAGCGTAAAAGTGAAACTATAAACTACGCGGCACGTTCACCTCGGCTCTTATTCCTCCGCGTTATTCCTCCACGAACTTTTTCCTTGATGGTGTGTCAATAATATTTCCACTCAATCCCTATCCAGCCCACAAAATCCCACGGTTTGTCCCATTCGGAGACGTCACTGGACACGCCTTCTCGGAGCTTAGCGCGCAAAAGGAGGAGGCTCGGAAACTGAGCTGTGTTCCAACACGGAGAATGAAGCCCCCGAGTGCGTGTGTGTCCGCACACTTTACTCCTCAGGAGCTGTTTGTCGTGTAATAAAAGAGACCACCTCGGTGCTGTGATGGAGTCCAGACTTTATCTCTGTGATTTCCGTGCAATCTTCACCTGCTCTGAGTTCATGATTTCAAAAAAAAGGAGCACAGCAAAAGCATGAGTCCACCAAGGCCCACAGAACACCAGCTGTGCGCCAGTGATGCTCATGTTAAACTGCCAGATATTGTAAAAAGAAGGTAAAGAGCATGACAGGAATAAATCTCCACAGAGCAACCTACACACGCACGCACAAAGCAACGATTTTCAGTAAAATGCTACTGAAATTTATAACATCATTTTTTTTAATTAAAATCATGAATCATTAAGTATAAACTTGATTTATACAATCAAATAAATTTCATTTAAGCAGATTCTATTCAAGTTAACATTTTAGCATTTACAATATAATCATAAAATCACATGAAAACTTGCATGTAATTAATTCTTTAGAACTGAAGAAGCCTCTTGCATGAGAGGTGAAACTTCTTCAACAAACTTAGAGAAGTCCAGTCACCTTCTTTTTAAAGCTCCTAGGTCTACCATGACCTGGATGACTGAGAAGCTACGCAGACCTACATGTGACTGCAGTCCCACTAAGAAGCTTCTGATATTTGGCAGCACAGTGGCACGGTGGTTAGCACTGTTGCCGCACAGCAAGAAGGTCCTGAGTTCAATTCCACCATCAGGCCGGGGTCTTTCTGTGTGGAGTTTGCATGTTCTCCCCGTGTTTGCGTGGGTTCTCTCCAGGTACTCCGGCTTCCTCCCACCGTCCAAAGACATGCAGCTTGTGGGGATAGGTTAATTGGATAATCCAAATTGCCACTAGGTGTGAATGTGAGTGCAAATGGTTGTCTGTCCCTGTGTGTTGGCCCTGCAACAGACTGGCGACCTGTCCAGGGTGTACCCCGCCTCTCGCCCTATGACAGCTGGGATAGGCTCCAGCGCCCCCCGCGACCCTGAAAAGGAGAAGCGGAAGTGAATGGATGGGTCTCTTAAGATTGAACCCTCTGTGATCGCTCATTTTCATTCACGTTTAGTAAAAAACTCCACATTTTTTGGGGATGTTTAATGGTTGAAGCTAACTCACACACCACCCATGAAGCCTCTGCATTACTGTTTTGTGCAAAATACCCACCTCTGTTGTTTATTTTGGCAGCATGGTGCCACAGCGTTACATTGTACGATCACCTCACAGAAAGAATGTTCCGAGTTTGAAACTCCTGCTCAGCTGTGACTCTGTATGGAGTTTGGATGCTCCCCTTGAGCTGATGCTGGATTCATCCAGGTTCCCCCTGCCGGCTGCTCTAAATTGTCTGTAGGTGTTGTTGTGAGGGTATGTCCTGTATCTTCTTCTGTACACGTTTATTCAGATTATTTCACAAAATAAAATCAGGAGAGTGTCCTTGTACCATGTGCAGATCTTATAAAGTATCCCATCCAATTTCTTGGAATTCCCTTTGCATTATCATGTTATTATCGTCATATTTTTTCTTTTTGTTTTCATTGTGCTAAATGTTGCACACAAGTCTGCATAACTTTGATCAACTCTAACAGCCTTTCAACAGATTTTTGTATCGTTTGAACTCTGGTCAGTTCTGAGGATGTGGTTTCTGGCTGCTCTAATGCATGTCGGTATTCATGCTATAATTACTTTCTGCTTTTGCATGCAGCCTGCAAAGTACCAGTCGTTCCTAATGGTTGACTGTTAATCTCAGAACATACTATGCAAAATAAATAGATAAATAAGAAAAATTTGAACATAAATTTTAAATGGCCTTAAGTCAGACTAAAGGCAATATGAGCTGTGGCACATGTGACTGACGCCAGCATTAAGGAGGCAAGGTACATTTTAAACAAAGGGAAACAGAAGATTAAAACTTTCTGTCTTGTAGCTTTATTATGTGAAATTAGTCGACATAGAACATTCCCCAAAGCATCACACTGCCTCCTCCGGCTCGCTTTTATCCATGTAATGTAAAAGAAAGCATGATTTATCACGTCAGGCCACCTCCTTCCATTGCACCACGGTCCAGTTCTGATACTCATGCGCTCAGTGTTTGTGCTTTAGATGGTGAACAGGGTCAACGTGGGCACCCTGACTAGTTTGAGGCTATGCAATAACATACACAACAACCTGTGATACACTTTGTGTTCTGACACCTTTCTCTCAGGATCAGCATCAACTTTTTCCACAGTTTCAGCTACAATAGCTCGTCTGTTTGACCGGATCAAACCAGTACACATAATGTTATGCTGGATCGGTGTATTTATCACGTATTAGTACAAGCGTTGACTCCCACGTTGGCCATGGCTTGTTTTGAGTGTTTTGACATTGTGATCTTTCTTTATGAGACATGTTAGACTGTTGCATTAGTGACCATAAGGTCACTCCCTGGACTCTGGCTTCACTTTGGTGAGTTACCTCTTTTTTACCACTTGAGGCTGCCAGTGTACAGCACTGCATTTAAAACAGCTTAGCACACTAACTCATATGAAACACGCATTCTCTGTGTGATTGTGCTTTCACAGCTTATTGTAGAAAGCGTCAGTAAAGAGTAAATTTTTCAGTCGTTTAAATTGTTGAGGGAGGCATTAATTACTCTGTCTGTAAAAGCTCTAATTTTCCCTTCACATGTGTAATTAAGTACCACAATTATTTTTTTATTTATTTTATTTTCTGTGCCAATATTTTTTCTGTTTGTGTAGGTGCTGCTTTTATTTAAAAAAAGCATTGATGTGACTATATTGAAGAGTGACTTTGCAGTGATGTAAATCCAGGGAGTCACTGCTCTGAAATTTGATTTCAGTTTCTCAAAAATTGCTTAGAAGTGTAAGGTCATCCTGTTTGATCTCAGCTGTGTCTCTCAGTGACCTGGTCATTTTTGAGGATTGTTTCAAAGTCTGGCCCTGAGCTCCAATCAACCCGTGGCTGAGGGTCCGCAGCAGGCCTGAGCGTGGAATATTTTACAGCTGGTCTGAGCTAAAATGCAAAGCTCGAGAAAGTTAATAAAATGGTTTCTTAGAGAGGTCAAAGAGGTTATTCAAACTGATTTTTGTCCTTTTATGAAAAATCTATGTCCTGTCAGTGCTGCCTGGTCAAAACATAATGAGGAGTTATGCTCTGAGCCTTGAAGTCCAGTTAAACCAGAAAGTCACGTTCAGCCACATTTCCTCTGAAAAACAGTCGGTGTTAATCTCTGGGTCTCTTCCACATCATGTCTTTTATTCTGTCTTCGTTCTCTCTCCCCAATGGCAGATGGCCCCGCCCCTCCCTGAGCCTGGTTCTGCCGCAAGTTTCTTCCTGTCAAAAAGGAGTTTTTCGTCCCCACTGTTGCCAAGTGCTTGCTCAAAGGGGGTTTTTCTCTGTATGTTTTTATTGTAGGGTCCACCTTACAATATAAAGTGCCTTAAGGCGACTGTTGTTGCGATTTGGCGCTATATAAATAAAATTGAATTGAACTGAGTTGATAATTCAGTCACTATTTTGTGCTTCTTTTCACTGACTGTGGCTTGAGTTAAGGAGGCATATTGTGCAATACCCTTTGACTAAATACCGTCCACTTTGTTCCTCTTTTATAGAGTTGTTTTAAACCATTGTCTCCACGAATTACAGTTTTTCCAGGGAAACTATAGCTTCCAGTATATTTGGCACCTACAATTATCCAGTTGGTTCAGTTTGTTGTCTGTTTGTTGGACAGAATTACTCGAAAAATTATGAAGATATTTGCTACAAACTGGCACAAGAGCCCCCTGATCCAATTTAGTGGAAACTTTGGATCTATGACTTTTATAAAGGATTCTTTACCATTATGAGACAGAGCACCACACAGATTGGAGTGGCAAAATGTTCTCCAAAAACAAAAACAAAAACAAAAAAAACCCAAAACACATTCAGATATATTAATATGGATACAGATGTCCATATCTTAGTTTGTGTGGAAGGAATTTGCAGCCTTGACAGTGGTATGCAGTCCCAGACTGCTTTTTTGTAAGAGTAACCTTTCTCTAACCTTGACCAAAAGTTTTACATTCATTCAACCTCATCTTAACCAATGGTTTTTGTTGTTTTGTAGTTAAACTGGGAGTTTAAGAATTGTTAATGTAAGCAGAGTTTTGCAGAGTTGTCCAGTATTAATGCTGAGCTGTTTGCTCACAGATACAATAACTCATCTTCTATTAGGAATTCTTTGGATCTGAACCATCAAAAGATTTTAAAGATCCAGTCCATAACGTAAGCAGTCCTTAAACAATGTAAAGATTTAACTTGAAAGGACCAAGAATGCCTACTTTAGAGATAACCACAATTTTATCCAAGGGGCTTGACCTTTATTTTTCCTTGAATTTCAAAAGATTACTCACATCTATCAACACGTCTAAAGGTGAACACTCTGGGAGACATTTTGCATGCTTTTGTTAGTAAGTCCATCAGATTCCACTTTACTTTAAAATGGATCGACAAGTAATAAAAACCCTTGCTAAGGCAATCTACAGCATTTTTCAAGGATAACAACTTCCCATGGCAAACAGCATTAAGCTACTTTGATTTATAGGAAATAAAAGTGATGTATCAATCTATTTAGGGGATTAAATTATATCTCATTTAACAGCTGTTCAGTCCTATCCAGTGAAAATATAATTGTTTTCATTCTGTGTTCAATCAGCAGTGAATGCTGTCCTGTGGTTAAACTAGTTTTAGGATTCCCATTATGTAAATTAAGATGAAACGGGGAATAGCTTTTCTCCAAACTGTTCCAAATCAAAGCTTCATAGTAGCGCTGTAGCGCCCTCTTGTAATTATGCAGCAGGTGAAAACAGCTAAAGACAAAGTAGTGTTTTAAGAGCTCTGATCAAAGCAGTTCTGTGATGCTTTTAAGAGTTTTTTCTATGATAGAAACACCTTAAAGGAAGAAAAGCACATGCAGCCAGTTTGTTTTCAGCTTGAAATGTGACATATTGTACATGACAGAAACACGGCAACAAAGCAAAGAAAAAGCTGGAGGAGAATGCACCAAAGAAGTAGTAAATGGAGTTTGGATATAGAATCGAGCTTTGCTTTGCGCTGCTCTGTTTGCCTCAAATGATTCATTTATCCGTTTTTTAGTCCTTTTGAAAATACCGAATGCTTGTTCTGATTCCTACATTCTTTCTCTGCCTACTTCAATTATCTTCTGATAATTCTATTTGCCATATTAGTCTCTGAAACACTCTGCAGCAGGATGTTATATGATACGAGGCAACACCAGCAGACTATTTCCTTTCTGCAAAATCCAGAGCGAATGGAGGAACTGCGTGTTCCCTCTTGTGTCCTCTCTTCTCCTTTAACCCTTGCTCTAATAGCACAGAGACCAGTGAGAGAAAAATGATAAATGCGTCCTCCCCCTCGCACTGGGAAATGTGTTTGTGTGTGTGAGTGGGAATAAGGGCCGTGAACTTGAGCGTATGTTTAAGAGTGTGTGTGTCACATGTCCTCTGGATAGGGTATGTGCGCTGATTTTTAGCCGCTCTGCTTCTTGTGAGTCCAAATTTTTTTTCAAATGCAAGCTGACTCATCCTTTGCCCAATTTCTTTTTCCCTAATCATGTCTAAATTAGTTTCATTGACCCTCTGTGCTCCGGCTGCTCTGACAGTAATGACAGATGGGTGGAAGGGGCTGGAGTCTCAGTGCTTTCATCCTGCTGTTCCCTATTACTGCAGTGATAGCCTGAATATTCACGTGCATGTAGTCTGCAGAGAAGCAGTTTAGGTCAGGAAGGGATTGATGAGTTATAATATTTGTACAGATATACTGTATTTCCTAAATAAATAAAAGAGGCTGAACAGAGCACAGGGAAAACTAAACATTTCATCTCAGTGCTTCGTAGCAGAACTCAACGTTAGGCTGGCAGCTGACCTGAATTTAGGATTTTGATAATGAGGTCATTATTTTCAACATTTGAGCTAATTGCTGCACAGCCTAAAAGCCAAATAAACAACACTGATTTCTGTGGGTGAGAGACATTTGCTGGGTCTAAATTTGAATACTTCCATTAATATGGATGTAGTTGGCCTACGATACAAACATACTTACATGCTTGAATTTAACAACAGTGTAAAGTCAATGCATGTAAATTAAACCTTCCCCATGATGTTGCCCAATGGTTTCTGGACTCTGTTCTTTGTTTTGATCACTGCCGTGTGGTGTTTCTTTTTTTTGTTTTTTTTTGAATGAGGCTAATGGCTAAAGTGTCAGCTAACACTAGGAAGCTTGATTAGGAAGCTACATTCAAGAACCGCATGTGTGCATAACAAAAATCCATATTAATGATCAGAAATTACACCAACAGCACAAACACAGTGCAGAACTCCGGTTCAGTAACTTCAGTAACTCAAATGTCACAGACTGTAAATCAAAGCAGCAGACTTTAAGAATGAATGAACTCCAAATGGATGAGTTAGCTTATACTCACTATAGTTCATTTGCTGTGAGCGCAGAGGAAAGTGGAGAGGATAAAACTGCTTTGTTGTACCAGACCGAATACATGCTTGGATTTGGATGTTTTCGTATCACCAGAGAAGTTGGTGGTTCACTTCTTGTGAGTAAAGTTTCTGTTGATGGTATCTGTTCAGAACTGTTACTTAGCACTAATTAGCAGGTTTAGTGTCAATACAATGCACCCATATAGTTCTTGAATCCTAACATAAAGGTTCAGAGAAGCATACGAACAACTGCTTTTGCCTAACAAATTTGGATGGAAATAAATCGACAAGTGATACTGAAACTTAAGAACTCCACTTTTCATAGCCTTTAGCGATCCCAAGGCCACAAATGACTGGGTTTCAAGGGATGCGTTATTTTTCTGCCTTGATATTCACCTCAGACTTTACACTGTGGTCTTTACAGCAGCTTAAAGTGTGCGTTAAAGGGACCACCAGCTTCTTTGAAACTTCAGTAGGATGTCAGTGAGATGCCCTAAAACCCCCCCTACTCTTTAACTTGTATAGGGACTTTGTAGTGGGAGCTGCCTACAGTGAAATAATGAAAATATACCCTGGAGCTGGCTTTAGACTGGAGTACTGCATTCCAAGTGATGTATCACCATCAGAACTACATCACAAAATACCACCATCAGGTCAGACAACCTGGTCATACTTGTGAACTCAGCAAAAGAATTTGTGAAAGAGTGGGTCGCTCTTAGGAGCTCAGGGAATTCCAGCATGGTACCCATCTGCACCGTATCCTTCTGCTGGCTGTAGATTTGTTGGTGTGTCCTTCTACAATGTAAATGGTAAATGGCCTGTATTTGTATAGCGCTTTTACTAGTCCCGCCTAGGGACCCCAAAACGCTTTACACACCCAGTCACACACTGGTGGAGGCAAGCTACAGTTGTAGCTAAAGCAGGTAGCCACAGCTGCCCCGGGGCAGACTGACAGAAGCGAGGCTGCCATATCACGCCATTGGCCCTTCTGGCCAACACCAGTAGGCGGTAGGTGAAGTGTCCAAGGACACAACGACCGAGACTGTCCAAGCCGGGGCTCGAACCGGCAACCTTCCGATTACAAGGCGAACTCCCAACTCATGAGCCACGGTCGCAAGATTAATGATTAGCAGTATACAGAGTTCCCAACTTTCTGGCTAGTAACGAGTCAGTGTACTTGAGGTCATACAATACATGCAAGCATGAAAATACTTAAAGACTCAAATTAAATGTATCAGTATATGGAAGTATCTGATTTGAGAAACTTTTCACGTACCCATTTACATTTAGAAATGTTCAATCCTGCACCCACAGCACAGATAAGTGAAGAACTTCTATAATGAAACAACATCATTTTTTGATTTGTTACTGCAATGTGATTACTGTACAGTACACCAATGCCCAATTGGTACTGCTGTAATGTGAATACAGTTATACAGTATGCTGCACTCAAACACTGCTTTTAACATTGACTTACAGTTAAAGCTAGAAGAAGAAATTATGCTGTTCCATGTTTAACATGTTTAACTTAATGAGATACTGGGTATGATTGTGCCATTCTGCTCCCAAGAGACCAGAAAGTACAAGAAGAAAAGTGCAGCTTGTATTAAAAACTACTTTTATTATTTACTGTGTGTTAGAGAAGCAAGTTTAAAGCAGAGAGATACATTAACTTGAGTTTGTGAGCGTGGCTGCACCAATCCACCAGCAACATTGTGCATATTTGGAATTTCTTGATGATGGAGGCCAAAGAGACAAACTCACTTCCGTACTATTAAAGTCTACTGATTCCCTTTAAGTTAAACAACATTCAAATGTTGTTAATCTTATCTACCAGTAAAAACTGGCGTAAGAATCAAAGTGAAATCAAAAAAGCAAAATTAATTTGCAACACTTTTACATATCACGATCACTGATAAACTTCTTGGTTGTTTTCATTTGTTACTCTCACTACAATCGAAGACACACTGTGAAACAATCTCTTTTTGGGAATCCGCTCTTGATCTCCTTCCTGAACAATTGTTTTCTAACAAAGTATCTCTGAGCTTTTCTCGGCTTGTAATAATGACTGCAATGCTCAGTGGAGTGCAGTGTGGGAGTGAGGAGGAGCGGAAGGAGAGGTTACCTTGAACTCTTCTACCTCCTATCCCATGGATATACTTCCCTAGTCTGGGAAATTTAGAGCTTTTTCAGAATTCTCTGGCAGAACATGGGCTGCTCTCGGACCTTGACCATAAGACATGAACCACACGATCGCAGTTTTTCGCCAGATACTCCCTGTTAAGCAAGGATATAGACTCCGAGATAGAAATCACGTTCCAGGAAGTCAGTTTAAGACTCTGTGAGGAAGGGGGAAACATTAGACTGTGATTATTAAAGGCTATGGAGGACGGAAAAAAATTAATATATTAAGTACTTAATAAAATCTAGGCAGTAATTCAGAAAATGTTATAAAATTATATAAATTTGTTTTTATTCCAATTTATTCCCATTTGGTCAAGTCCCCTCTTATTATTGCAAATAAGTATATAAATATATAGTCGCGAGTTCGATTCCGGCCTGGGGCGCCTGTATCCAGTAAGGATCCAAGGCTAGACCCCCATGTTAACCAAGCCTACCGCAGACATGAGCGAGAGAGATAAATATGAAGGACTGCATCAGGTGTTGAGGAACCAGGGCGCCCTGATGAAGGTATTGGTCTATCCTTCAAGCTCAGGTCCTCTACCAGAGGCCTGGGAGCTTGAGGGTCCTGCACAGTATCTTAGCTGTTCCCAGGACTGCGCTCTTCTGGACAGAGATCTCCGCTGTTGTTCCCGGGATCTGCTGGAGCCACTCGCCTAGCTTGGGAATCACCGCACCTAGTGCTCCGATCACCACTGAGCCCACCGTTACCTTCATCCTCCACATTTTCTCAAGCTTTTCTCTGAGCTTTTGGTATTTCTCGAGCTTCTCGTGTTCCTTCTTCCTGATGTGGCCGTCATTAGGAACCGCTACATCATTAACTACGGCCATCCACCCCCATTTTGTCCGTCTGTATCTGGAAGTCCCACTGTCATGGCACAGCGGCCCGTGGAAATGGGATGGACTCAAGTGCAGTTTCAAACCCGGAGGCCAGAGGTGCGGTGTAACGAAAAGAGTCTTTATTTACAATGCTCAGAGGCTAACAGAAATTTCAGACTAGAATTAAGGAACATAAACTAGACGTCTGAGGCGAGAGAAAATACTATGACTATGACTAGATGGCAGGGATAACTGGGTGCAGGGACTGGGCAGGGGAAACTGTGACTGGCCAGGGCAAAGCTTGCAGGTGGGGGTTGCGTGGAGGAGGGAGGCAGGAGAGGTCCAGGTGGGTGCTGCGTGCAATGCAGGGAGGCAGGCAGGAGAGACTGGCAGTTCCAAAAAAGGGAGAGATTACCGGCGGCTGCAAACTTGTATCCAGGAGAGCTTGGTAGGTGGGTTTCAGATGCTGACGAGAAAACAGAGGAAATAAGGTTAATACACACGATGAGTCACCAAGGAACAGACGTGAGGCCGAGAACTGACTAAAGTTGGCAGATAATCTGGCGAAGACCAGTTGAGTGCGCAGGTCATAAATACTGCCGGTATGATTGCCATCAGGTGAGGAACAACAAAGACTCCACCCAGTGGGGGGAGCCGATGCTGTGGAAAACCACCCAGACCATGACACCCACAGGATCTTAGCTCGGTCATTCTCCACCACCCTAGGGGGCGTCTCCCATTTTGACCTCGGGACTTCCAGGCCATATTCGGCACAGATGTCTGTATACTATGTTGGCCACTTGGTTATGCCCTGCCTGCTAACATCTTACACCCTGCAGTTATATATATATATATATATTAGGGGTGCAACGATACACAAAATTCACGGTTCGGTTCGGTTCGATACTTTGGTGTCACGGTTCGATATTTTTTCGATACAAAAAAAATGTTCATGCCTTTTTATTAATTTGTCATTTATTAAATTTTCACGGCACATTCTGCACCACATCTCTGTGCGTTCATCATTTGTTTGAAGCCAGCTCACCTCCTGCAACCACTTTTCAGAGAATACGCGCTTCTTTTGTGGTTCGGACTCCTTCTGACATTTCTTTGGAGGTGGAGGAACATCACAGTAACTGCTTAAAGGAGCTTCTTCGACATCTTTAAGAGTTCTAAACAAATGTCTGTCCTCCTGAAAATCTTATGTACGCAAACACGCGTTGCAACTTCTTATCTTGTGCGGGTTTTTATTTTGACAGCGAATGCGCACCTGCGGACCACTTATGTGCAGCCCTGGTTATTTAGCTCGTCATATTGCAGCCACAGAAATTCTTTTGTCCATGAAACCATAAAGCTGCACTTTCTTTTTTCCTTATAGTCTGATTTGTCATAACCTTTCCGTTTTGTGGTAAGCTTTTCTTTGGCTGTCACTTCTTCACGCTGACCTGTCTTATTTGGCTCAGCAGAACTAAAATATATATCCTGCTGCTTTTACACACGCACTAACATAACGCTCAGCGATTCTCTGCGCGATCAACCTCTCACATGTTTAAGCTGCGGGAGATTTCACTTGTCATGTTTGCATAGTAAGCTAACGATTGATAAGACGATGTCAGAGGAATTGGTGCGCAAATTATCATCACTCACCAATCAGTACTGTCGCTCTCTATACACAGTTCACGCGATTGCAAAGTGAAAGCAAAAAACAAGCGCAAATTCAAACGCGATTTCAGTATGTCACATATTGACAGTGGCCGATGCCAATGACATAATTACCCAGCTACATTTCCAAAAGAATGCAAAAGCATTGACATATATTTTTCCTTCCTAGGATAGGCCGACGGGCAGGGCAGAGATAGATTTTGGTAGCCCGACTGGAAAAAAGCCCCGTCGGGCTAGCGATTTTGCGAGCCCTGTATCTGATTGAGGAATCACTCATCTTTGGAAAAGAGAGTTTATTATGGAGAAATGTCTCTTTCCAAAATAAAAGCTATACTATACGCTTCTTCTGGGCTATATTCTCAGCAGCATATTAAACATATCAGGTCCCCATAAGGAGAATCGTGTGCTAACGGCTGTCTAAATGACTCGGGTAAAGTTTGTAGCATGCTGCTTGTTGTTTTTCTCTGCTTCCACTTGTCTTTGCACTAGGATGATGTCGGAGTAAATGTGCAGTCATATTGGTTGTGTTCCCACTAGTGCTGTCAGCGTAAATCTGAAATGACATTAACGTCACAACACGGCAAATCTCCGTTAACGAGCTACCGCGGATCACCTCATGAGTGGGGCTGGAAGACGTCAACACATTAACGAGCTAACTGCGCTAACACACTAGTTCCCACCAATTGAGCATTGCTGGCACATCCAACATACTGTTTTACTTTTGTCCATGACAGGCTTACCTTCAGGGTCATACATCACATGAAAACCAAAATAGTTCCAAACGCCAGATCTGAATGAGGGTGGGGGAGGTTCAATTTGCCATGTTGCAACTAGCCTAGCTTCTGTCTCGCTAGCTTGCCCTGCGCTCAGTGAATCTGTGTTCGACTACTCCGCCTAGGCTGCACTGTCGAGCGCAGATCCACTGAGCGCTCAACACAGACAGCATCATCAGAAGGAAAGTTGATAAAATAAATTAAAAATGTTGTATTGTTCGATACATATGCGTACCGAACCGAAAGCACTGTATCGAACGGTTCGATATCGATACGAGTATCGTTGCACCCCTAATATATATATATATATATATATATATATATGCAGCATGTATATGTATATATATATAGTGTGTATGTATATATATATATAGACATGCATATATACATATATGTATATCCACGACTGTGTCTTTAGCTAAAATATAACACTGGTAATATTAATCTTTATTGATGTTCTATTTACAAACTTATTTTGGGTACTTTTGTGTTTATGGCATGTTTTTATACTGTTCTCTGTGGGTCTTGTACTGTATATTACTTAAAGCTACAACTATCATTTTTAATGTAATATTTTAAGATAATGCTATTTTTGTAATTAACAGAATCGGGAAAGGCATACCAAAATCTGTCAGAAATGTATTCACTTCATCAATCAATGAATCCTTTCTTGAGAACAGATTTTATTAGCTTAAAAAAAGATGCTTGCAGCATATAATGATGTAGCCGCTGCACATATACACACAAGGATAAGAGACAAACAGAAAGTGGTCAAAACACTTTCCATCAGTGTTGTTTACTGATATCTGTGTATCATCCGCTTGTTGCTGTGGGATTTTTAGCACTTGTCTCTCACTCGCCCACGCCGGTCCTCTAAAGCTGCTCCTCAAAAGCACAAACACATGCAGTGGACAGGAACAGGAGAACACAGCTCAGGAGAAAAGAGGGGAGAATCAGAGGTGTTGTTGAGGGAATTCATGCAAGCAGAGACTGTAAAGTGATGAGTTTTAATCCATTTATAATTGGCCAGGTTATCCTGGTATAAATTAACTGAAGCTCTTCTGCATATTTGTTCCACTTTTTAATTTTATGAATAACAATTTATGGAAAGATGCTCAGGAATACCTCATTTTTATCTTTTCATTTAAAATAATAACAATAAAAAAAATCATAAACATTTAGAACAAATTCAAGTAAAGGCAATGAAGCTGGGTTACTAAAATCAGTTCTGGCCAATAAGGATCAAGACTGGCACTGTATCTTTTCTTCCCCTACTTCTGATGGGATGATGCTGGAAAATGAAAATACGCTTGACTCGATGAGTCCTTGCATACACGTCAAACGGCAAACTCCTGTAAACTCTCCCATTTAGAGCTGGGGTTGTTTTGCGTCACTGCTGCACTGCTTGCAGCACTCTGCTGCCATGGAGACATGAAGGTTGTTTACCCAACTTGGGCATCAGCGATGGATAAAAGTATACCAATACAATTGTTTTTCCACTTCATGGAAATACTTCTTCCATTTTTATAGCGTGGTGAAAAAACTCACCATGTTTTCTGCAATTTTACCTCCTTCAAAGTGAAACTCATCTTTCTGGCTAACCTGAGAGACAAGGAAATATTCAATGATTTCAGGGTTAGTGAATGTAAATGTGACTGTTTTATATACTCACAACTAAAGCCTCAAACATATATGTAGATGTTTCCTTGGTACTTTTTCTAAACCCTTGCTGCGTTAGCAGAGGATTAGACATGATTTAACCACAGATGCAACCACAATGCAAATACAGCTTATAATACTCTATAGCTTCTGTAGTGCAGGGGTCCTTAATCCACCTTTTGTGTGTAATTTAACAAATTCTATGATTATATAAATTTATATTAAAACATTCAGAGAAACAGGTGGAATAAAAAAAACATTGCACAAAAAGAAAAGAAATGTGCCAACAGAAACCGCTGCAACTTATCAGTTTGATCAAATGACTCCATTTCATTAAAATATACAGCTTAAGAAAAAATAAGACATTTTCAGTATTGGTAATTTGGCAATTTCATCACAATCAGTTTAACAATGAAATTAAGAATGGGTCAACAAGAATCATTATTATCCTGGTGCGTATCCTGTTATTATCCTGGGCCCAAAATTAAAGCACCCCAGGAAGCCACAAATCAGCATTTGCCACCTGATACTGAGTAACAAAGAGGATGATAACATCCGAAATAACCGACTACGGGAGGCTTTTTTAATGGTGTATCTGCATTCTGCTGAACAAAGAAAAGAGATAGAGCTGACAGCTTATTCTGAAACAGAACATGATGTCCCCCAATAAGGAACAGAGTGCAGGTGGCGCAAAGACTTTGCCTCAGTAGTGCCACTTTAAAGCCCCAGTTCAGGCCTCATGTGCATGCTACAATTACTTTCTACGTGCTTCTTCTCAAACCCAAAAGCAGGGTTTAAAATTGACGTCTTCCAGCTGTGACCAACCTTAGAACAGGCAGCAGCGCATTAAGGTTATATTAGCAATTTTCTTTTCTGGCCTCAGACAGAACAAGACACTGAGAAAAACTGGAATTTGTTTGATGTCACGCGGTAAAACAAATTTTTAAAAAATGTCTGGCTGCTCATGGCTGCATTTCACAAAACTAGCCCCCTCGTACATCGCACCAATGTCCTCTTTCACTACACCCATCAATCTTCACTGTGGTCTTACTCTTTTCCTCCTACCTTGCAGCTCCACATTTGTTTTATACATATCATCTGTCCCTTCTCTGCACATGTAGACACTCTCTCAGCCTTGCCTCTCTAACTATTTCCCCATTTTACTCCACATGAAAATCTTAACATTGTCAGCTCTGCCACTTCCACCTTCTGTCTTTTTGTCAGTGCCATCACTCTGAACAGGTCTCACTATTATCTTGTAAACCTTTGCTTTCACACTCTTATTTAAACTCTCCCTCTTGACTAACTTTACTCCTTTCGGCTTCATGTCTCCAGGATCTTGACTACAGATCACAATGTTGTCTGTCCATCACCATTGCAAATAAGAAGGGCCACTGAACCCTGATGTAATCCCTGCAACACCCTCATCTGTCACGCTATCTTGCTGCTCTCATATATGTCCTGCACCAACCTCACACACTTCGTTGCCACTCCTCACTTCCTCATGCCCAGGCATTTACTGCAGTTTCTCTTCTCTAGATCTAAAGAGACATCCTCCTTTTGACCTTCTTAGCACTCTCAAGGCAAAGATTGCATCTGTAATCTACAATGGCTGCTGATTTATACCCAGTCTTCTTAACCTTGCCTCAACAACTCTTTTCCATCTTCATAGTATGGCTCATTTATCCTTCTGTAGTTACTAAAGCTCTGCACATCACCTTTGTTATTGAAAATGAGCACCAGTGCGCCTCAGGCATTCTCACACGCTCCAAGAATGTGGTAAACAACCTAAATAACCTGCCCTCCCTCCTATACATGTCCACATCTGCACAGGTATGTGATCTGGATCATCCGCCTTTCCATTCTTCATTTACTTCATCGCTCCCTTCACCGTCACGGCCAGTAAATAAAACTGAATAAAACTGAATTACTCCTTTGCATCAGATTTCAGATGTGTGCTTATAACATAAAAGTAAAATTGGGCAGCTGCATAGTTGGGAAAAAATTGAACACAAATTTAATTGCGTTAAATCTGTTTTTCGTAATCTTCTTATGTGGGAAAAAATTATTCAAAAATAATAATTTCATGTTTCATCTGTAATTATTATATGTAACTTTATGTTTATTCACAGTTACAAATGATTCATGTTATTTAACATTTGATCTTTTTTTGTCATTTTAATGACATTCCATGTTTTTAAAAATAAAAATGTCTTTGCAGTATGCCTTCTCTCTACTTTTTTCATCTCTATCCCACTTTGTCTTTGCCAACATCTTAATTCAGATACTTTCCTGTACTTCCTCGTTCCACCACTAAATCTCTTTATCTTCTTTCCTTCAACCAGAGGATGCCTACATGTCTTCTTGGCACCTCCACTTCAGCTGCTGGAAGACAATTTGAGACAATACTTTATTTTTTGTACACACATCACAAATTATAACCACTGTGACTTTCTGTTTCCTGCAAAAAACCTCCGTTTTGTGAAGACGTTGTGGCTTTGAGTAGTAAATTATGGTAGAAGGCTTCCAGAATTCAAGGATATGTAATAAATTGTTTGAAGGTCCAGCATATGAAAAATGACTATTTAAACCTTGGATAGGCTTCCAAGTCATGCCTACCTCCCAAGAAAATGGCTCATATTGAAATGACATTGAATTATGAACAAGGAGATTAGAAAAAAACAAGTGGAGAGAGTCACAGATATTTAGCACACAGGTGCTCTGAACTTTTAATCATCACTAACTTGGTCACAAATCCCGACAAAAGTTTTGAGTGAATGAGTGATTTTGGTGGGGTTGAGTACTGCTCACCCAGTCGAAAGATAGAAATGTTTTTACATTTTATTTATTCTGAAATTTTTATTTTGCTTAATTTTTGACAGCATAAGGAGACTTTAAATGTCTAGCTAGCATAGGTCCATCCAGGAAACCTGATCAAATTTGGAGATCTTTGGAAAACAATATTGGGGGGGGAGGATTCAATTCACTGTCCATGCTAATGTCTTCTCCTGTTTCTGATTGCTTGTTTGTTGTGCTGTGCTTACAGTCCTGGACAAAAGCTCTGTCCCATGAGTACATCAGATCTACTGTATAAGCAGTTTTGCCTCACAACAAAAAGGTCCTGACTTCAATCCCACCACCAGGCCGGGGCCTTTCTGTATCAACCATGCATGCTTTCTTCTAGTAACTGTGGATTTTAAATAGCCTTGCATCAGATTGGTGACCTTTCCAGGATGTATTACCCTATAATAGCAGGGATAGGCCCCAGCCCTTCTGTAAGCTGAAGTGAATAGATGGATTTCCAATTATAGTCAGCAGTATCTCATTTTAATCCTAAGGCCTGTTATCATGATAAGATGAAATGATTTATTTAAATTACATTTTAAAACTAAGTCCGTTTCTAGCAGTCCAAATGTTCTGACAGATTGTAATCAAACTGTAATCAAGACTTTTAAATCAAGTAAATACAATATACAAATTTTACCATGGTCTAAAGGGAACATTTAGCAAAATGAAAGCTGGCAGACTTTGATCTTCACCTTGAGAAACTTTGGATAGAATAGTAACCTTTTATTGTCACTATGCACGAGTACAGTGAGATACAGAGCATCTCTTACTCTGTGCAGACATGTGGGAAAAGAAAGGGAGGTGAGGTGCACAGTTCTGCAGCACAATATACATATGAACAGTATTCAAATGTATCAAATGTACAAATAAAAAAATAGTGTTATAAAAAGAGAGAGTCAGTTATTGCATGTAAATTAAATATTGCACAGTGCTGATGGTAGTTGTGTAGTCTGTGTCTAGAGGGAAGTCCTTGGTGTGGGGGGTGGAGCTGTGTTGTCAGTGCATGTGTGAGTTCAGGGTGGTCATGGCTTTTGGGAAGAAACTATCTTGGAGTCTGTCTGTCTTTGTGCGGATGCACCTGTAGCATTTCCCTGAGGGAAGCAGGTTGAATATGTTAAAGCCGGGGTGGGAGCTGCCTTTGATAATGTTTGTTGCCCTGTTGAGGTAGCGGGAGGAATAAATGTCCATCAGGGAGGGGAGAGGGCAGCTGATGATCCTCTGTGCTACCTTGACTACTCTCTATCCGCCTTAGTGCAGCTGCTGTACCTTACTGTGATGCAGTGTGTCAGCAGGCTCTCAATAGAGGAGCGGTTGAAGGTCTGCAGCAGGTTGGAGTCCAGTTTGTACTTCCTGAAGACCTTCAGAAAGTGCAGCAGCTGCTGGGCCTTCTTGAAGACCGCTGTGATGTTGTTTGTCCAGGTAATTTCAGTGGAGATGAAGACGCAGAGAAACTGGAAAGTGTGGACTCCCTCCAAACACTCACCATTGATGTATAGGGAGGCTAAGTCATTGCTGTGCCTCCTGAAGTTGACAATGATCTCTTTGATTTTCTTGGTGTTCAGCGCCAGGTTGCTCTCTGAACACCATGCTGCCAACTTCAGGACTGCCGAGAAACAGAATCAATGAAGCAAGTCATCTCCTCTGCCAGCGGCACACTCGGGTTTTCTGTTTTCACAGCACAGTGTCTGTGGTTTATGATGTCTTGTATGCCCTACCTGTGTTGTTGCTGGACAAATGGAACTCTATGCTTCTTTTATGGTATGTCTTTGGCTTTTTTAATTCTCCTCCCAGATCCTCTCGAGCAGCTCTGTACAGAGCTCTGTCGCCTGACCTGAAGGCAGCATCGTGGGCTTTGAGAAGGGGCTTTTGGATTTGGATGACCAAATGTTTTTATCCACAGTCACATTTCTAGTTGCATACTAGAAGTTGATATAGTCCAGAACTGAGCCTGTGAATGTTCCTAGGTCCTGGTGTTCAAATATATCTTGGTCTGTCCGTGTGAAGCAGTCCTGTAGTTTGGAAAGTGCGTTTTCAGGCCAGGTTGTGCCACCTGGCTCTGCGTTTGAAGTGGAACTTGATGTAAGGTAAGAAGCTCCATCTTTGTGAAGACCATATTTGTTTTAGACAATGCACCACAAGGTCACTTGATAGTAAGCTCTGTCAATGTTTTTCATCTTCTTTGCAGGTCCAATGGCCCCACCTGAACCTATCAAACAGACTGAGTCTCAAGCAGTTGTCTAACCCGGCCTCCCAAAGGTGGTTCTGTCATTATGAAGATCTCCATTCTCTTTGTACTGTTGAGGTTTAAATTTATAATCTTAAATGCTTATATGCTGATTATTATTGGTTTATATATGAGAGGCCCAGACTTCAGTGTAAAACTAGGTTGCAGGCTGACAGGAAATTGCATGCTTTTGCAGTGCATGCTTTTGCAGGCAGAAAGGGAAACTAAGCAGAGTGTTTGATCGAAACTTAAAGTGTATGTGACGTCGAATCACATACACTTTAAGTTTATGTGACTCATCTTCCTGTTTTCTGCTTAAATAACCTGTCTTCCTGTTTTTTGCTTGAGACTGTCTGATGTGAGCAGGCGTTTCTGTGCGTGCTCAGTCTCCATATCCCGGGATATGTAAGATTAAAGACCATTTTAAAGTATAAAGACCACTTTCGAGCCGTGTTTTTTTGGCCCTAAGAATCAAAAGAACCGAAATTAACAGTACCACATTTGAACTCTCACCACTTGACATTTGACGTCTGCAGCTTCAGCAGAAGACTTGTACTTGAGCTTTTTCATGGTTAGAACTCTGGACTGATCTTATGATATCATCATATATTTGAGGTCTAGAAATTACAACTTTAACTTTCATCTAGCTAAAAACTTCTACTTTTCTGAGCTGGACAAATGTTCTTTTTTTTCTTTTTTTCTTTTTTTTTTTAATTTTTTGAAATTCCGTTTTATCACGATCTTCAGCTCCAAAAATTTAGAAATATTGTATTGAACCAGATGCATCACCCTGGCCTCCAGCTAACACTGTGAAGAGTCATGGAGCCATTTTTGACCAGGGTATGTTCTTCAAAGTGCATATTAAATAAATATGTAGGGCTGCTTTTTTGCATTTATCCAATATCTCTCAAATTACATTCTGTCTCAAAATGATGCTTAAAATCTAGTTCAAACTTCTTTTTTTTACTTCGAGGGTGGAGTATTGTAATTCATTATTATCAGGATGTCTTTAAAGAACAGTGTAAGGCCTTCAGTTGATCCCTCTCTATTTTAAAGATTAGTCTTAAAACTCTCCTTTTTGATAAAGCACATAGTTAGGGCTGGATCAGGCATCCCAGAATCTCTTTGTTAAGCCGAAATAAGTCTGGGCTGCTGCTTCCTAAGATGCTTCTTCTTTACTCACCATTTTCACTCAGTATGTGTTTAATAAATCAGTGATTCCTGAGATTAGCGACAAAACAGGTTTTAATTTTCTAAAATATATTTTTTGATTTTTCAAAAACATATTTACATATAATTGTTGCACAAAGTTTTGGCTGTTTTGGTACAATCTCCCAGGTGTAACATTTTTTAATAATTTATGTTTTTGCTGGAGAAGTGCAAGGTTTTTGTCAACACCATCAGACACAAACAAATGCAAAAATATATATTTTAAATTAAGTTGTTTCAGCTGTTTTGACTATTAGCAGCTTCTCTTTTCTATTGTTTATGCAGATATGTTTCGAAACTAATTATACTATGTTTAAAAGTAAGATTGTTTTAGCTTTTTGTTATTAGCGTTACAGTCATACATATTTTCAGAAGCTTGTATTTAATCTCTAAAAGACACAATCATATTTAGCAGCACGCAAATGACACATTTATTGAGCAAATTACGTATTTTTATTGGAAGATCATGAGGGAGGAAAATATATGGTTCTTCAAAAGAGAAAAATAAACAAGAAAATCCATATTATGGAGTTGACAAGGTGTTGACAGTGGTGACACAAATCCAACGGTGGTGACACACTAGTAGAAAACAAGATATTTCTTTCAAAATGACCATTAAAGTCTAACAACCTTTGTAATATCACAAGACACTTCATAACAATTCTGTTTTTGCACATGTCAAGTTCTACATCTTAATAGTTCACCAGCAAGTAGCTGCCTACTACTCCTTGATTCCTAAAGTTCTCTGTGGTTGTGTGTTTAGACCCTGCTGGACTTTCTCTCCTATTTTCTCTCTGTGCTTGTTTCCAAAACCTTCTCTTTTGCCTTTTTTCTCTTTCTTTCAGATCACTGACGTTCTTTATTTTTCCCTCTTTCACTCTATTTCTCCATCCTTCCCTTTCCTTTATGAGAAACTCTTTCTTCAACTCAGGCTGGCTGTTATTTTTTTTTTCTTCTGTTTTTGACACTCCCTGTTCCTTCTCTTTCGTTCCTCTACTGACAGGTTCCCCTTTGCAATTCTAGGCTGAAATGTACCATTTCTAATTACTATAATTTTTCTGAACCATATGCATTTATACACATTAAGGATGAATATTCACACCACGATTATGTATTAAGCAATAGAGATGCTCTCTGGTCTTTAAGTCTGACGTCATTAGCCGTTTCCAGGTCCAAACTCCGCTGCACATCCCCCTAAGTCAAAGGAACTCTGCGCCATCACTCGGAGTTACAAACTGTCTAAATTCTTTCATCTTTAATAAAATGATCAGTGTGGCTGCTCTACCAGGTGTAACATCCAGGCATCCATGAAAACAGAATATATGAAATTTAATGGAGTTAGAAGTTAGCTCACTGGTTTCCACCTACATTCCAACATAAATGAAGACAGAAAACTAAACAGCAGTGACGTTTGTAGGGCTACTGAAGTTGGGCTAGCTGGTATATAATGCTGTGCTACGTGATCGCTAGTGACACAGCTATGTTAGCATAACATAAACACAGTGAAGCTGGAGGATGAACGCTCGATAAAAGGTAATGCAAGGGTTTCTGATGGTTAGGCCAACAGTGATCACTGACTGTTTTTAGGGGCGTGTTCAGATTAAATAGAACAAGATAAAAAAGCATGAAAACATGTTAAAAGCACAACAGCCTTAATAAATAGAGTAGTTTGGGCAGGATTCATACATCATCACTTAAAGAACAGCTCTCGGGGCAGAGATAGCTCCGGAGATGCCACATGATCTGAAGGTTGGACGTTCAAATCCAATGAACAGCAGCTATCCTGGATTTGTAGCTGCCCACTGCGTCACTGAGTGAATGGGTTAAATGCAGAGGACTAAGCATTTTCCTACAGGATTAATAAAGTATAAATAAATAATGAGATTCAAGACAAGACAAATTCGATAATATTCGACACATCTGTAAAGCAGAAATATCAGTAAAATACACAGAAAGTAATATGACGCTTTTGGCCTCTAAAATCTACCTAAATGAAACTATTTTTACAAAAAAAATTAATAAATCTTGCAATTCATCGACTTTGATGTTGATGCACTATAGTTGTGGCTCGCAGGGTTTCATCAGAAAGGTGTGTAATAAGTGAAATAAAAAATTAAAAAAAACTTATCAGAGCAGTGACCTCATGTGTATCAAACAGGAAGTGGTAAAGGGGTCCTCAGAGTGTAAGCTACCCACAATAATTCCTGATTCCTGATGATTGTCAACATCATCAGATTTTTTTGTACTTTTAAAAAAATCTGATGGTGTTGACAAAAACTCTGGACACAATTTTAATTACTTAAAAATGTGTAAAAATAAATTTTCAATTGCATATTTTGATATTATATAAGGTATTGACTTAAATACTTTAATTTTACATTACTTTTATTTTTTTTCTGTATTTTAATATTATCACACCTGCTTCTGGACAATGGATTTTTAAGGTACTGGTAATCTATTGTACCATTTAGAATAAATATATATGTATAAAAAAATGCAAAATCATAGTTTTGTTGTATAAACATTGCCTTGGTTTGTCTTTTAGTCAGTTGGGTTAACACTTGTATGCATATTTTTAACCCCAAAATTGGCTTTTATCTGGCGGACATGTTTTGTCCCTTATCTCAAGAATCACTGAAACCACTCTGTATTCAATTGTTATTTTTTTGTTATTGTCTCTTCCACAGTGTGTGTTTTGTCCTGCCCCTTCCTGGCCTAGATCTGCAGGAAGTTTCTTCCTGTTAAAAGGACGTTTTTCCTCCTCAATGTTGCCAAGTGCTTGCTCATAGGTGTCGTCTGATTGTTGGAGTTTTCTCTGTAATATTAGTAGGGACTTTACCTTACACTATAAAACCCTTTTGAAACCACTAATGCTGTGATTAGTGAAAAAAAATAATTGAAAAATAAATAACTGCGTACAATAAAAAAGTAATGTGTGTAAAATAAGAGTATAATGTTTTATGTCCCTTGTGGCCCACAGCAGCTGAGCTGTGTTTGTGGTTACTTTGATGATTTCTTTTAAAAGGCACAGAGCTTGTAAAAAAGATTCAGACACAATAAGAAGACTAAACACATCCACCAAAAGCAAACAAACAAAGAAAAAAGAATCAGCCTAGAGCTGACCCATGTTTTTTTACAATTCAGTTAAATGCAGTTTTAGTTGTTTAATGCAGACAGTTAAACTTTTAAGGCAATGAATCCCAGTAAAACCATTTTTGCATTTGCAGTTTTTTTTGTCATGTGTTTTTGTCTCCCTTCACTGTGGTGTAACTTTTCCATTTTCAGTAATCTATATTGGCAGAGTGATGAAAGTTTGAAGATGTTCTCAACGTATTATCTGCTTCATCTCCACATATAAACTCAGCCAACCATTTAGTCTCATTAATTCCGGGACTGATACAGTAAACACAATTTTATTACAGAGCAGATCTGTAACCGGAGAGGAGTGTTTGCTCACTTTTAATAAATGCTCTTTTAAAATCCTGAGGGCTTTATAGGAGGGCTGGAGAGAGGTGATGGCTGAATATTCGCGCAAGCAAATCAGACGTCTCTTCCGAGGATCTAATTCCTTTCATTTGACTGTGGCTTTATTGGTGAACCTACAGTCAAAAAAAGTGCAGTTTAAAAAAAAATCTATCAGCCTTTTTATTAGACATTTCTTTTTTCTCTTTCTTTTCCTTTCCTAAATAACCATCTTCAATCTGAACTGATAGACACTTTAATGTTCACTGAGCAGGCTTCTCCCAGCCTCACGAAACCAATGGCACTATTCAGCTCTGACCTTTTTTTCCTGTTGGCACTGCACTATCTCTGACAATGGAACAGGAGGAGGTTAATATAAGTTTGGCAGTAGAAAAAGTATATTCGGAAAGGTTTGAACTCTTTTTCGCTGGCTATCTTTTTCTCTCACTTCATTGTTCTCACATCTCACAAAGGGGCCTTTCAGGGTCCAGATGTGGTGGAAATTGAAATCCACAATAAAATCAGGGAATAGGGTGTATTACAAAGAAGGAGCTCTTTCAGGCTGAGAAAAAGTCACTCTTTCTCCTTAGGACAGGAATGAGACAGCACCAGGCGTGATGATCTGCAGGTTGCTTGCTTTGCTTTACATCGGCATGTATGTATATTATATATAAATGTATACATTTCACAATGCTTTTATATGAAAACCTTGCAAGGATAGAAAATCGGTTTGAAAGAAGTCAAGAGAACATTTTCCCATTAAACAGCAGCTCTAATGACCACGTGTCTTTCACTGATATGTATATCTAATTCTTCCCCTTTCTTCTGCTTTCTGTCTGTTTTCTTTTTATCCTTCACCCCACTACTTGTTTTATTTTGAAGGTTAGTGCCCTCATGTGGCTTTGTGTGTGTGTCTTTTTAACTTCCTTCTGTTGTTCCTTTCTCATCCCCATTGGTGGCAGATTGAGTTTACCTGTGTCTTATTCTCCTTGTCCTTGGTGTAAATTTAGAGTGCAGCTATTACACTACTCACCTGTTGTTCCAATCTGGATGTCGATAATGAATTTTTCTCCTTCCCCCTTTAGCACTTTTTACTCTTTACCCGGTAAGTTAATAAAGATCTGTTTTACCGTTTTTTAGTGTCCTTTTCGGTCTTTCTTCATGTCCTGTCTTAAAGAACTGTACCACAAAAGTTCTAACATAAAAAACAAATAAATTCCTCTCAGATGTACAGAGCATTTGAGTGTTTAATACAGTGAATGCTGCCTATCAGCTCATTTGTCTGCCTCCAAACGGACAAAAAATATCACCTATAGTTAACATCAGTGACTACAAGAGGCGATAGTTACCCTTTGTCCATAAAAAGCTGAAGTACACTTCTCACAAACGGTGACGTGAGGAAGCTTAATGGTGCCATCTGTTGAACGGTAACCTTAAAGCTTCTTTTTAAAAAGAAATATTTTCAACATTATGTTTATTTGAGCACTGAAATCAAAATTAAAGTGATTCAGGAGCAGTGGTTTATTGTCGTCCATTGTTGCACGTTACACAGTCAATTCTACAGTCTGCAGTCACAGAGCAGGCGTGGCTATGTTCTTACTAAAGCAACCTTATTCTCCAAAAGAGGAAAAGCCTAAAAAGAAAAATCACAACTTTGACAACATCATTCACACTTGTACGCTATTCTTTTGAAAATTTAATATTAGTAAATGTATACATCTTTCGACAGTTTAACCCCAACAGCAGAAATTCAGCTCTTTTAATACATTTTTGGCTTTCTCTGCAGTGAAACTACAAATACTTCTTAAGTTGTGTTTAATCTCCTGCAGTGGAAAAAGGCAGAGGAGTGAATTTGATTTTGCATTAAAAACAGAAATATTTAAATGACAGACTTGTGTTCCGTTCTTCTTTTTCTTAGGAAAACTACAAACTCTGTTGGTAGATATGAAATAATTGCGAATAAAAATTGCTGAAACTATATGACCAGACAGTAATACACAGCCTTTTTCAAACTCATTTCAAAGTGAGTGACGTGAGTGATGCAAATTAGGCTTGCTTCAGGGTTCACACAAAAACTTTTTATACTATTTCTTCATGAATAAAAAGCTAAACTCATATATTTTCATGGAAGTTTAATATGGAATATAAAAAAGTTATAGTTGCTTTTAATGAATTCCAGGCTTCTTCAATTTTTATTTACTTAGTTTTTGTCTATTTTATGCTTGTAAAGGTTGTAAAATGCGAGTCTGTCACTTGTGACAACCACACCTGGAAAAATGATTGATTGCATTAAATTGAAGCAAATTGTGACGAATGTGGAAGGATGGAGGGTAACGTAACTCACAGCCTGACATCGTGATAACATCTCAAGAGTGAATCCTCTGTTTTTAGAGACGACGATGATCAAGCAGCATCTTTTTTTTTTTCTTCATAAGTGATATCAGTCATTTATGAACCTTTTCTTCATGAGCTTCTTGGGTTTAAAAACACGATTACTGACCCTTCACATACCTGCAACGTCTTTTGATTCCATGGAGTGCCGTGGACAGGATGTACCAAAGTCTTTATTGTTGTTATTGACTAGTTGCTTTCTAGGAAGCCGTTCGCAGATTCACTGAATCTCCCTGGAGCATTAGTAATCTCCCAATATTCACCTTTATAATTGAAACTGCTTTTCCACTAAATTTCTTGACAAACCCAGGACGTACATTCTGTTTTTCTACCATTACAAGCACACAGAAACACATGGAAGCTTCAATAATATTTCCCTTATTTATTATTATTATTTCTTTTTTTGACATTCTGCAAATATATTAATCAGGCATCTATTAGTAGTTTTCTGATATTCTATTATTGATGTTTTATTTCTATTTTTTCAGGACTTTTTCAAATATTTTTATTAATATTCATCAAACTGATGTGTTATTCCTCTTGGATCACAAATGTTTTGTGATCTAATAATTAACAACACATAAACCCACACTGTTCCAGTGGGCGACATGTTTTATAATTACCATAAACACAGAATAGTCATCAACAAACATTATTTCCTCCTGATTTCCTGTGGTGGCCAGCTATTTTAGAAAATCACCCACTCCTGCACATGACTGTGATTTATTTTTTGAAGCTACATATCTTCTCACATTTTTTTTGTCATAATAGTTGAATCTTTGTTGCACAGTGAAAATGCAGCAAAGTTTGATGCACTAAAAGAAAAGTGAGGATGTATTAAAAAAAAAGCACGGATGGTTCGTGTTTATTGGTTAACTTAGTACAAGAAAGCTTAAATAAATCACAAATCTGTGTCCTGCACATATGCTCCAATCATCTGACGTCTTGCATGGTGTCCCTGGGTCCATGATGTCGAGATCAGAGCTCTGTACAAGCTAGACCATCTGTTGATGATAGATACTTCCTGACGTTTTCGGTCGCTGTCCAGTTGTAGATTGAATTTGGGGCCGTTCAGTCTATCTGAGAGTTTAGGGCTGAAATGTGATCGATGCAAGTGAGGCTAATAAAAGACAGAACAAAAGCTTGTATCAAGGAAGAGCACAAAATGTATCAACATGCTGAAAACAACAGCACAGAACATTTACAATAAAATACAGGTCAGCATGACTTGATAGAAAAAAATGATACTTAATCCTTCGACTACTAAGCAAATGAACAAAAGTTAGCTGAAATAAACCAACAAAAACAAGATAAAATCCATCTTAAATTAACAGGAGACTTTTTTTTCTTTATATGCAGACTGTTTTAATTAGCTTACAGGCAATCAAATAAAACCAAACAGGATCACTGAACTTTGACTTTTTATAAACTTTTTTAATAATGGTGCAGGTGAATTAAAACTTTTCGGGGGAAAAACTCATTAGACTTTCATCAGCCTCTTGTCTCCATAATTGCCAGTTCCACCTTAAATTAAAGATAGAAAATGAATCTGTGTTGTGCGTGTCTGGGTCTGTGTGGATGTGTGTCTACCTGCTAAATGCGTTCAAGCACAATGCGTTTTATACAAACCAACATGGCACTTTATCTTTTTTATATATTACAGTGATAATTATAATGATGACTTAATGTAATGTGGTTGCTCTAAATCTAAGGATAAAATACTGTTGTAAAGTGAATGCAGCATGAATGGAAAATATTTATTCATAAAACTACACTCACCCACCAGTTCATTAATAACACCTCACTATCACCGAATCTCTTTTTGCCTTCAGGACTGCTTGATCCAAAAATTCCGTTCTAACTTATTCCAAACATGTTCCAGTGGATTGGGATCTGGTGACTGTGGAGGGCATCTGAGTACATAGAACTCACAGTCATGTTCAAGAAACCAGGTTGAGATTATTTGATTTTTGTAGGATGGTGATCCTGGATGGTGGATCCTGCTGGAAGCAGCCATCAGCAGATGGGTACACTGTGTTCAAAGATGGATGGACAACAATACTCAGGATGGCTGTGGTCTTTCAACAATGCAGTCAGTTGGTACTAAGGAGCCCAAAGTGTGGCAAGGAGCTATTCTTCACATCATCACACCACCATTAGCTTACAGCTTTAAGTGTTTAAGGTATGTGCTAAATAAAAATAAAGACAAGATGATAGTTTATTAAATTTTAATGAAATTTGCAGATTGTTTCGGTGAAGTTTAATAAACTTCTTGCTATCTAAAATATAACGGGACACCGGAGTAAATTCTCAAGCATCTCACACTTCTGATAATCAGTTGTCTGCTTGACGTTTATTCATCTGTGTAAAAACTATAACTTTAGCCTCAGCCAAACCGATTTACTCAGGAACAAATAAAACAGTCTGAACTGTTCATACACATTCCTGCATGTTGTTTATGCCAAATTCTGACCCTTTTATCTAAATGCCACAACAGTAGTCAGGAATAATCAGACCAGACAATGTTTTTCTAATGTCGAATTTTGGTGAATTTGCCAAAAATGTAGTTTCAGTTTCTTCAGTATCTTCCTCTGCAGTAACCCATCTGCTTCAATAATGTAGCTCTAAACATATCTATGTGTTGTATTGACATGTGTAGAGATGCTCTCCTGGATACCTTGGTTGTAACAAGGCAGAAAGTTGATTCTGTTCGTTGATCATTGATAACTGACCGTAAGTACCATCCACAGAGAGTTGGGGATTGGCTGCAATCGTGGCATTGTAAGAGCGAGAAAGATGTACTTTTAGGCCCCCTCCTCGAATCGTAGATGGTCTCTCCTATTCACTAAAATGGTCTTTTTGACTGTCTGCTCAAACCAGCGTTCCTCCCTGTCCAGGATGTGTGCATCTTCGTCACTGAAAGAGTGTCCACTGGCCTGTAGGTGTAAATAGACTGCTGAATCCTGGCCTGACGAGCTCCTCCGTGTTGTGCTATCGGCTTAGCCAGAGGCTGTTTGGTTTCTCTGATGTATAAATCATAGTTTTCCTCCTTGCAGTTAACAGTGTACACTATACTATTTAGTTCGCCAATCCTATAGTTGGACCAGTTTTTGGCGTAGTGTGTTTAGGGGTTTGAAAGCCACAGAGACACTATGTTTTGAGATGTTTCTATACTCCTGTTAAGAGATCACAAGTTTTTGCACCTAGAGCTTTCTTTAGGCACCTTCCCAGCTTTGACAAATGTCCAGCTGGGATAACCACACTCACTCAGGGCCATTTTGATATGATGCTCTTCTGCTTCCCCTGCTGCTGTGTCTGTGGGGATGGTGTTCACTCTGTGTTGTGGCGTCCTGATGATACCTAATTTGTCAAACCTGAAATACTGATCCATAAGTTTTGGTTCGTGCCAGCTCAAAGCAGTCTGGATATTCTCCTCTGACCTATGACATCAACAAGACCCAGAGATCTGCCGCTCACAGGATATTTTCTGTTTATCTGGCTGTTTTCTGTGAAGCATAGAGAGGGTTTTACTGAAAAAAAGATCAGCATTTCCATCGATATCGAGCAATGGAGTCATTGCTCAAAAAACAAACAAACAAATAAGTAAATAAATAATGTATTGCATATTTCTTGTCACTTTTCTTAAAATGAATGCATACATTACTTTCACAAATGACATGCCTTTCTGCCAGGGTTATGCTTCAGGCTGGATACTAAATCCTTTCTCACTCTAGTTTACAGATGTTCTGTTATGTTCTTATAATGTAAGACATTTGTATTCAAAACATTTTCACATTCTCAGTGATGTGCCTGATGATGCCACAGGTGTATTTTAACATAATCATTAATCTAATTAATAATAATATTAAAATCTACTATATAATAATGTAGTAAATCATCTGTGACAGTTTCACATGTGACTCTTTCTTTGATAATATTTTGGTTAAAAATTGAAAGAAGAGCAGAGAATAGGCTCTTCCATTGAGGTGCAATGCACTGACATGAACATAACACTAGAGGGCAGTCTGTCCTCATATATGTTTGCTAAAGCGTCCACGGAGATTCTTGCAATAAATACAGAGAGCTGCGGATGCCTTCGTGGTTCTCTTTTACTAAGTGACAGCACATTTGTTTGCACAGACAAGACAGCGGTTTACAGTGTCAGTGCTGACTGTCTGTCACGAGACAGAAACTGAACATAGATAATGCCATATTGATACTTTTTTAAGTTATGTGTTTCCAGTACAATCACTATTCTCACTGTAAATCACACAGTGTTTTTGTGTACTTGAAGAACTGTATATACTTATTGTCCACCAATAAGCTCATGTGATCAGAAGGCTTTTCTCAATAATTTGAATGACAGTTTAGGAGAATGGAACCACATTTTATTTTCCATCCAAGTTCTTTATGGACGACTAAGTCCATAAATTCATAAAAACGAAATCTATAAAAAGTTTAGTTACATGAGAAAAAGAGGAAACGCCATCTTATTGTACGCCAAAAGAAAATTTGCTCACTGAGCATCCATTGAGCCATTAATGTTGATTGATTTTTCATGAACTGACCCAAGTGCTCAGTTACATTTTTAATATTAAGAATTCCACATATGAAGTCTCTCTATTCTCTATTAACATTATGTTTTTATATATATATAGAACTCATTAGCATTATGGCTACTGTGATACAACTGCAAGATGGTATACTAAGTAAGTATATGTATTATCTGTATTAATTTTCTCCTTTCTATCTGCAATTATGACCAAAAAAAGAAAAAAAAATCACCATCAATATCAGTGTTGTGCACTGGTGAGCACTGTCTCCTCACAGCAAGAGGACTCCTGGTTCAAAGTGGCCGTTCAGAGTTTTTCTGGGAGTAGATTTTATATGTCTCTTCCACAGTGTTTGTTTTGTCATGCCCCTTCTTGACCCTGGTTCTGCTGGAGGTTTCTTCCTGTTAAAAGAGAGTTTTTTCTTCCCACTGTTGCCAAGTGCTTGCTCATAGGGGTCTGGTTGTTGGGTTTTCTCTGTATTATTGTAGAAGCTTTACCTTACAATATAAAGCACCTTGAGGTGACTAATGTTGTGATTTGGTGCTATATAAATAAAATAAAATAAAATAAAATAAAATAAAATAAAATAAAATAAAATAAAATTAAATTAAATTAAATTAAATTAAATTAAATTAAATTAAATTAAATTAAACTGAACTGAATTGAATTGAATGTTTTCCCTGTCGCTGTGTGGGTTCTCTCCAGGTACTCTGCCTTCTCCCAGAGTTCAAAGAGTAAGTGTGGTTCACAGCTTATTCTACACTGGCTGTCTGTAAATGATTTTCTATCTCTCTCTCTTTTCTTTTCTTTTCTTTTTTAAACATTTTTCATAATAGAATATAATAGGGCAGCACAAACACTGTTCATTATCTAGAGAAGAGACACCAAGTCCTCGCCCAAACCACTAATGTGCAGCTAGCTAAGAGCTCCATTAGGCTAATTGCTTTTGCAGCTGGCAGACAGTGGCACTCTACCTGCACCCAACACCAGATCCTAGACCGGATCCTACACAACTGGTATCAACAAGTATCCATCGAGTGCCCTCCTCTCGCAATTCAGCCCTCTCAATCCTAATAAGAAGCCCTTCCTCAAACCTTGAAACAGCTAATTGCACGGTTCATGTCGGCAGTGGAAACTACTCACGCTCACATTGTTTTCACATTTTCATGTTTTGTTGCCATGGCATAAGAGGCATGGAAATGTGGGGGTTATGTCCAGGCCTGTATATTTTCAATAGGACCTTGCCAGCTGGTTCAAATGAAACCACGCTTCTTATTCTTATTGCCTTCCTCTCGCTGCTCCCTTTCAACCACTTCAATTACACAGAGGGACATGCATATGACACTGTATAGGGTTACTCAATGGGGGGTGGGGTGAAAAAGGGGACTGGAGGTGTTCAAATGTAGCCAAAGACAAGAAAAACATTCCCTCTTCTTCACTGTGTTATTTGTTGGTGTCATGGGCTCTTTCAAGTGCTTCCCAAGAGCCATAATAACACATTACAGAACTACCATACAGAGTGCCAGAGTACACTGCTACAACCAGCCTGAATAGAAAATGGATACATACACAGTGTGTTTTCACTGTCAGAGCCACAACTGTTTGGAAACTAGTTGGATGGTCAAGGGTTAGGAAACTACTTTGCATGGTGAAACAGTGACCAACAATTGCTCTGGATGGACAAATACACTACTTCAGCTGACACAATATAGGTTAATTACACCAGCCTCTGCTGTAAAACTGTTTTTAGTAAGCGTAAAAGTAATGTTGTTGTAGAAACAATAGTGATCTTGGATTTTTAGTGCCCTGAGGCTTGGTTTTGGCTTCATATGCGTTCTGCTTACACACTGTTTCAACATGTCTACCTGGTCTTGTGACTTGTGCTTGAGTTCTCTTTAATATAAATGACATGTCCCACTTATGTCCAGTCTAGGTTGTCATTGGTGAAAACTCCAACCATAACCATAACCATAGCTCTTACCCTAGCCATTGAGCATGTGCAATTTTTGTTTCTGTTAAATAGTGCTCCAAAGTCTTGGTAGTCAGGAATCATTCTACCTTTACGCATCAAAGATTTTTTGCCTTTCTGCAAAATATAGGGTTAGGGTAGTGTTAAGGTTAATGTTGCCGTATGTAATGGCGTAGAGCTCATTCAGGAGCTCTGTCTATTCTTCACAAAATGCAAAAAAAAAAACGAAAATGAAAGCATATGTTCACATATATATTCCCCTCATGCATATATGTAATATTCAGTTACTACATAAGTACAAGAGAGTGGCATAATAAGTTATCACATGGGCCAGCGACCACCTTTTGGATAGCTGGCTGGCCGATGATACCACATTTTACATGCAGCTATTGACATGACTGCCAGAGGTCACTTCATTTTAAACTCTAACTCTAAGTTGTAATACAATACTTGAAGAAACATCCGTTTTTTCTTTTAAATATCAAAACACTGGATAAACAAGTAGGTGGGTGCTACGTGTGAAAATGTGATTTTTTTTATGTGTATGGAATGCAGTTATGATTTGGCATATAAATCCTCTAAAAGCTTTATATAATACCTGCCATTGTTTTCTAAACCCACACACCAGTGGAATCTTGGCATGTCAGGATGTGTCAGTGTCCTTCTTTCCATTGATGAATTACATCAACACAAATTCCAGCTACTACATATAATCTGTTACATCTATCGAGGCATATCTAGCATGAGATGCAGGTACTAAGTGGCACGGATCAGTTAGCATAAATCCTTTATATTCTAAAGTTCAACTCTAAAGTTGAGGTTGAGAAAAGTTACTAAGGAGTCAATAAGCTGGTTAATAATGAGCCCTGCTTTATGTAACAGTATTTAGTGCACTTGCATTCGATGCTACATTTACTGATTCAAGCAGTCAAAAGTACTTTCACAATGCAACAGTGCTGAAATGATTGGTTTAGTTGGCTCACACTGCCTGCAGAATTAAGCACAGAAAATCAGCAGAAAAATAGTTTTTGAGCAAAAAAGCAAGAATCAATGCAGTTTTCGCTGTTCGGAGACCATGTATCCTTTTCAAATTTAATGCCATGGTAAAAACGAGGGCAGCAGTTGCAGTTTGCCTCCACTGCACACCGCAATCTCCTAAATCATGCAGACGAGGAGCGTGATGGGGGTTGTGGCCAAGTCACTATTTGTTTTACAGCGATTAGTCCATTATGTGGTCCGGGACTGTTGTGCCCCGCTGAGTGTTACATACATGCCTCGGTGACCTTGCTATAATGAGTGGGTGAGTCGCGGGCATCATTATGGCCCCTGCCCCACAGTGATGACAGTCAGCTGGGCGGGGCTCCAGCTCTAGCTCTGTCGTGAATACGAAGCAGAGATGTCTGTGAGTTTTAACAGCCGAGGGCTCACAGCAGGTCCAACAGAGCTTGCACTTTTCATTGTTGTGTTTTGTTACTGCTTGAAAAAACTCGCTGCACTAGAGTAGGTGTGTGTGTTTATTTTTATTAGATTTTTTATTTATTTAGGACAGTGCATGTTAATGAACATAAATGTAAAAAAAGAAAATTACATGAATGTAAATATGCCAGATTATAGCCAAAGGATAATTTCCATCTGTTGTCCTTAAACATAAAAAAATAGACATAATAATTCATAAAAATTCATCATTCATTCATAATAAAAACTCCATCACCAAACTTACACATACACACCATTCTGTTCCCAATAAAACATTAAAACTATACAACTCATACATGATCACACACTTGATTTGTCCATAACCAGTTTTTAACCTTTGCCTTAAACAAATTGAATGTCGAGCATTCTCTAATGGGTTGAGGAAGACTGTTCCACAGATGGCCACCCTTAACAGAGAGGACGTTCTGCCCAAATGCTGTCCGTCTGTGGGGTATAAACAAGTCTCCTCGGATTATAGCTCGAGTGGTCCTGTCTGAGCTTTCTTTATGCCTAATGAACTGCTTTAGTGGTGGTGGAGCAAGGGAGTGTAAGACTTTATATATTAAACACACTCTTTTAAGTTTCACTAAGTTATTGAAGTTCAGTAATTTATGTTTTTTTAACACATGACAGTGGTGGTGGGAAGTCGGTTTTTTGTCAAGTAGTTTTAAACTTCTTTTATAAATGTTTTCAATAGTTTTAAGTGTTGTTGGACAAGCAAGTGACCAGGACGTCAAACAATAGTCCATATGAGAGATGATCATTGAGTAAAAATAAGTTTTTGCAACATTCATATTTAAATTATTACGTATATGATTAAAATTTCGATTATTAAATTTAAGTACCTGGGACACTTTATTTATGTGACTCTTGAAGGATAATGTTGGGTCTAGAATGACCCCAAGATGTGTGTGTGAGCGCATGATTCTGTGTGCATCTGTATCTAAGATGTGACTTTTATTTCCCATACAAATGTTCCCTTTAAAATCATGAGGGCAATAGTTGTGTATAGTCATCCGTGACAGCTATCTGCTGGGTGCCTGGTGGTCCTGGGCACCTGAGGCCTTCGGACCCTGCTCTCAGCTTGTTCCAGGTGGGTGGCCTCTAGCAGGGTTGCCTGTTGCCTCTGGTCCTCTGACCTGTGGCCTCCCTTCTTCTCCTGCTGGGATGGGCACGTGGATATCACTGAGATGTGTGGCCTCAGGTCTTGGTTACTTTTGGGAGCTACGGAAGGTGCAGTTGTCCTGGTTCCATCTCTGTCTATGTTTGTTTGTCTCTTAGAGGTTCAGTAGTTATACTTACATTGATGATCCCCCCATTTCTTGTATCAACACTAAGGTTTGCTGGTGGTGTAATGGTGTTGGGGATATTTTCTTTGAACATATAGTACCAACTGACAGCAATGTTTAAACACCACAGCCTACCTCAGCCTACGGCCTCCACAGTCACAAAATATCAGTCCTCTAGAGCACCTTTGGGATTTTGTGGTATAGATGAATGGCTTCAAATCTGCAGCAACTGTGTGATACTATCGTGTCAATATGGACCAAAATCTCTGAGGAATGTTTTCAGAATCTATACTACTAATAAAGCAGTTGTGAAGACAAAATAGGTCCAACCCTGCAGTAAATAAAGTGTATCTAATAAAGCGGTTGGTAAGTGTACGTGTCTGCGACTGTTCCTGTTCAAAGCATGCCTCTGCAGAACAGGCAGACTGTGGTTTGCAGCACTCTCAACAACTGCTCATCCAAAAAACATGAGTGAGTGACTCTAGTCATTTGTCACAGGAAACTGAAGATAATAAATAAAATGAAAACATGTCAAGCTTTCTTTGTGACAGCCAGTTTGAATTTTAGCCCATCTGAGTGATGATATATCCCAAATGATAAAAGGCCCTATGGTTTTTATACTCCTATAAGGTTCTGTTTGAGGGTTAAGACTTGGTTTAACGGTTTGAGTTTGGGATGGTTAAACTTGGGAGTAAGAAGCTGTGAGATGCATTAATGTCGATGAATGTGCTCACAAAGCAAACGAAATGTGGGTACACAGAGTGGAGCAGGCAGCAATCCCTGATTTTCCAAACAAAGCAAAGGAGGTCATCAGCATGATCAGTTCAAGATGTCGAGAAAGGCAAAGGACAGCCAGAGACTTCAAGAATTGTTAGTAAGATGTCTGTGTTGTCTTGTCCGTAACCTCAAAGTAATCTCAAACAAAGCCAGCACTTTAGCATCCTGTAGGGCAGTGGTTCTTAACCTTGTTGGAGGTACCGAACCCCACCAGTTTCATATGAGCATTCACTGAACCCCTCTTTAGTGAAAAATAAAATATGATTTTTTTACTGGTGCACAAAATGAGCCGTGCATGTCATGGCGGAGGCTCTGCCGAACCCCTGAGACCAACTCACCGAACCCCTAGGGTTCGATCGAACCCAGGTTAAGAACCACTGCTGTAGGGGGACGTGAAAAAGGCCTTGTCCATGTGACCAAGTTACATGGACTTCGTCTACATGTGGTCGTCTACTCAAATATTGTGCTCAGCAAAACTCTTGAGCCTTATTACCTTATTAATAAGTCTTTCCAGGCACAGCATGTACCTATTTCATGGAAGGATGGTGTTTTACTGATTCAAGGCTGAATTTTAAAGCTAAAGAAGAAGCATATAAGAAAGGGGCACCAGCAACTCTCATCTGTTTGGTTATTTTCCTTGGTGTCGAGGTTTGGATACTTAGCTACAGAGAACAGAAACTCACTCAGTCAAATTATTATACGGTCAAACAGGCAGACTGAACTACAGCTGAACCTAGCATCCCTGTACACCAGACATTTAGAGCGGTTGGTGGGTTCGATTTTTATTGAGGACTCGTGCTCTTTGCATAGTAAGTTTTGTTTTCTTCCTTCTGAAGAAGGTTTCTGGTCCTAAAGTGTAGAGGAAACGGTTTTAAGCAGCTTTGTTCCAGCAGCCATCACTGAAATGACAGCTTTGTTACTTTGTAACACAATGCTCTAAATTATCATTAGTTTTTTGTTTTCAGTCTTTACAATTCAAAATCCTGCTCCTCACATACAAAGTCTTAAATAATCAGGCCCCATCTTATCTTAATGACCTTGTAGTACCATATCACCCTATTAGAGCACTTCGCTCTCGCTCTGCAGGCCTACTTGTTGTTCCTAGAGTATTTAAAAGTAGAATGGGAGGGAGAGCCTTCAGTTTTCAGGCCCCTCTTCTGTGGAACCAGCTTCCAGTTTGGATTCGGGAGACAGACACTATCTCTACTTTTAAGATTAGGCCTAAAACTTTCCTTTTTGCTAAAGCATATAGTTAGAGCTGGACCAGGTGACCCTGAATCCTCCCTTAGTTATGCTGCAATAGACGTAGGCTGCCGGGGGATTCCCATGATGCATTGAGTTTTTCCTTTCCAGTCACCTTTCTCACTCACTATGTATTAACAGACCTCTCTGCATTGAATCATATCTGTTATTAACCTCTGTCTCTCTTTCACAGCATGTCTTTTATCCTGTCTTCCTTCTCTCACCCCAACCGGTCACAGCAGATGGCCGCCCCTCCCTGAGCCTGGTTCTGCCGGAGGTTTCTTCCTGTTAAAAGGGAGTTTTTCCTTCCCACTGTCGCCAAAGTGCTTGCTCATAGGGGGTCATATGATTGTTGGGTTTTTCTCTGTATCTATGAAGCGCCTTGAGGCGACTTTTGTTGTGATTTGGCGCTATATAAATAAAATTGAATTGAATTGAATTGAATTTTGCTCTATGCTTACCTGGTGTCTGTTATGTTTACACTGAGTGTGCATGTGAGGATAGATGACAAAGGCCTGCAGACCAGACTTTATTTGTGCCTGTACCTATGGGCAGAACTAAAGTAACCGGAACTTGAACCTGAAGGTTGTTACCTTCAGGTACAATTCATGAGTAATGGCAAAAATATTTTGTTGAAGCTTACTTCTTATGCCTAGCAGGCACTAAGAGGAAAAAGGAAGTCTCAAGTCATGATGTCAGGGTAGCATATTCCTTAGAAATGTCAAAAATGTAAAACTCATCTCATCCAGCAGAACCAGGAAGCCAAAATCTGAAGTTGTTTACTCATTATATTCATGTAAAATAATAATTACATCACTAAAGCTAATAGCTTTATACAGGCTACTGGGATACTTTGTCACTGAATGTTTACTAGGACATTTGGAGACACTTATTTAACTGGCATTCTTAGCAGAAAAACAACTTTTGCGTATTTCTATTTTGAGAATCTGTGTGTCAACAAAACCTTACCCGTAAAAACTCAGTTCGTCCTTGAATTTCAAAGGCACGACTCTCTTAAGGCTCTAAAACCACACAGCTGCCAAATAGTGGAAGCTGACTGATGCTGGAGAGGTCTGATTTACACCAAAGTCAATAAAAAAAACTTCGACATTTAAGTTTTATTAACAGCAGTGGTGGATGGAAAAAACAGATTTGACATGCCTGGTGCCGCTGCGAGAGCCCGAGCGTCTCCACATTGTCTTGTGTCTCGTCTCTCGCCCCTCGTCCCTGTCTGACTCTCTCTGACTACATCATATCTTGGCAGGCAGATAAAAAAAAAAAAAGAAAACCTCTGGAGGTTTTTTTTTGGACATTGAATTATAACCACATGAGTGTAATTACTGCATTCGGGGGGGAAAATTGCAGTCATTTCTAAAGTGAGCGCTTCAATCAATAAATCTAAGTAGAATGAGTGTCGGCTTTTAAAGACGCTAGATGTGGTGAAGTTATTTGTGTTTAAAAAGCAATTAAAACAGTAAAATGGAGTGCTTGTGGAGTGTGTGGTGTGTTACATTTCAAACACATTTAGTCATCCCGTCAGCGACTGTGACACCCGTCTGCATATCAAAGCAGGGAGACATTTATCAGTGTTGACTTTAAGCTGCGAGGAGGAAGAAAAGATAAATGACATGAAGTTTTGGATTTGGAGCTTTGATCTAATGAGGAAAATGTGAAACAGAAAGACTTGAATATTGCTTAAAAATATTGTTGCTGAACAAAAAAATGTTTAGGGTGTTAAGTTCTTCACGAAACTGGAACTTAACACGCACTTTAACTCTTACCTCTGTCGTATACGTGCTATATATTCTGCATCACCTCATTTCTCAGACATTTTGGATGGTATGTGAAGAGTCTATTTTTTTGTGGTCAACTTCTTGGAAGTAAAAGAAATAGATCCAATTTTATAAGGGTTGAAACATTATGGTCAGATGAGTGGCTCGGCGCATCTTTAAAATGGCAAGGCTTGTGGGTTTTGTCTCAGGGTCAGCAGAACCAAGAGTGGCACGAGGATAAGCAAACTATAAATCAACAGGTCACTGGAAGTATGTTGAGGAAGAAAAAGTCTAGTAAGTGGCAGCTCCAACTTTCAGCTCCTTCAGATGTCCATGCCTTGGCGGTTATGATCTTGCTAATGCATGAATAAGCTAAAGACATTTAGACAGGATGTTATGAGTATTTGAAATTATGTCCTTCCTGTTATTTTAAACAAAATTCATCAAAAATGTTCATTTTAAATAAAGCCCCACATACTTGAATATTATTTGGCTGTGGCTGAAATTGTACAAAATGACTATTTACATGGTAATAACAGGCCAGACATAGGTCAACAGAAAGAATAGTTTCACCAAATACCCTCAAACTACAAGAACACTGGATCCTAAATTTCCCATGGACTGTTCTCTGCCTGGAAAACGTCTATCCCCTCACCCTTCCAATTTGTGACATGGTGATCCTGTTGAAATGACCAAATCCAAGGCAGGAATAGTCCTAATAATGTCCCCCATGACATCAACAGGGCTATTTTCATGTGCATTTTCTCAGACTGAATAATACTCACCATGACTAGTAAACCCATTTAGATCCTGTAAAAAAAAGAGTACCCTTTGAAGACAGATTTATAGCTCAGACCTTGAGATATAAAAGTTTTTATTTCTCTGTGGCATTAACATTACACTTCTTTTGCACCTCCTCCTAATTTCCATTTGATCTAATTATACTATAATGTCTGAACCCAAACCCTTGTGCAGTGAAGGACATCATTATTTGATCCCCTACTAAACTTTCTTTAGACGTTTGCTCACGTCTAACGAAGTTAACAGTCCCTAATTTTTATGGCAGTTTCATAGCGGAGAGGCAGAATATAAACCAAAAATCAAGAAAAGGCAGATTGCATAAAAGTTAGAAATTCATTTGCATGATATTCAGTGAAATAAGCATTAGAGCTGCGCTATCATCAGCAAGAAGCTTGGAAAGAAGGTGATGGCTCTTGGTGCTCTTCAAAAGCCTCAGCCTGGACCTCCATGCATGAGCTTGCCTCATGGGGTGAGAATGATCAAATGGATCCAAATCTTGCAGCATTCATAAGATCCCTCTGTTCAATAATGGACACACACCTGTTTCAGTGAACATCTAAATGATTCAGAGAAGCTCTGCGAGAAAGTGCTCTCGTCATTATGAAACCAAAATTGAGCTCTTTGGCATCAACCCAGCCTGCTGTGTTTGGAGGAAGAGAAATGCTGAGTATGACCATTCTTACACTCTAGCATGGAGGTGGTTCCATTTCTCTGTTAAGAGTATAGACTAAGGAGCTTGGAAAGAAACACCTTGGCTGATTGTGACCTACACCCATTTTCACACCTTGGCTCATGTGATTAGGTAGAGGATCATTAGGGGGTCCATTGTTCCTCTCGGTGGGTACTCCCACAGGGTTTAAATCTGGGATTCTCCACCATTTGTCCCTAGAACCAAAGAAGCTTCTCGGATGAGAGGTGAAACGTCTTCAAGCAACTTAAAGAAGTCCAGACGGTTTACTTTCCAAGCTTCTTAGACTACGATGACCTGGATGACTGAGAACCTTCACAGACATCTTAAGAGTATAGGACAACTAATGGTACAGAATGTGTGCAAACCTGTTGGCCAATTACAAAACAAATATGTTTCCTAAGGAATGGAATAGGCAATGAGAAATTTCTCATAAGGATTTAAAATATTTGAACTACCAGTGTCTAATACTAGTAGGACATTTTTGTGCACACAACATTGTAACATATTTGAATAATATTAACACTTAAAAAATAAATCAGGAAATAGAAAGCAGATAAGGTCAGTGAAATTATATGCATTATTTTATGTTTTCAGCTCCGAGTAAACAATTCTTTTTTGAACCAGATGAGTACCAGATGTGTATCACAATTCTACAGTGGAATCAGTGTAGCTATCACTTCAAAGTCTCTTTGGGCTGGTTTCCGTCTTGCTTTGTGTTCTCAGCTTTTTGTTCAAACATAAAAACTAAAAGGGAGATTTTGTGTGTGTCCTCTTTGGGATAGGGATGTGTATTGGTCTGTGGAACTGTACCATATAAGTTTTAGATTAACTGGTAATTAACTGGTTACAACGTGTTTCGGGTCATTTTACAGAGTACCGAGAAATAATTGGGACCTCCAGTTTGTTGCGATTCCACGATTACAGAAATTGTAATCAACAGTTTACTACATTTTTCCCCCGATGCTCCATATTTTCTCACTTATGCAAACAAATGATAGAAAACAGTTGGTATAAAAGTACAGTTCATTTACATCTCTTGCTGGTGGCAATATTCTAATTCAAAGTCACTGCTCTGTTGTTGCACACCATACTTCATACCAGGTGATGCTAATGATTGATAATGGCCACCAAGCTGCTTCTGCCATCTCTCATTAGTGCAAAGAAATGGACAAAACAGTATCCTTCCGTGCTCCACTCTCATGGTGAAAATTATTTAGCACTGCCTACAATAAAATGCTTTACCACAAAAGGAAATCCACCATAGATTACCATTTGCAAGGACTTAAGCATCAGCAAGAGAACATCAAGCAGCAAGAACATCTGAAGATGAACGGTGTCCGAACTTCAAACTGGAATGACCGTGGCAGGAGCAAAACGAAACAAAGTAAGAAATTAATGCAATACACTAACATAATGGTGCGTGATATATAAACGAAACCTCATTAGTACATGTTTGCTAAGCTAACAAGTTTGTTCAGGTTTTGCTAATGCTAGCACATGAAAACTATAAGGTGAAGAAATTGGTGCACTAATATTATATGTTAATTATGACTGGGTTACACACTTGGTGGTCCAGTCGATGCATGCTTTGGTCTGTTTTTGTCACCCTTAGCATTGTACTGTGTGCACAAATACATTTCTGCTTACCAGTATTTTAGCTAACTAACTCCATCCTCAACTCCCAGATAAACTGAATGGCCAGAGGCGAACATTTGTTTTCTATAAATTTAGTGTGTTTGTGTGTGTGTTAGTGTGTTAATGCAAAGAAACTGCAGTAACACAGCTGTTGTTTGTTAATGTGTCATGATGTAATAATAACAAAATAACTTTTGTGTTTTTGAGATTCCGATCGGGTGAGATTTATACTCTCAATTTTCACTGACTTTGCTATGTGGCTCACAAAATATATCTTAATCTTATTAAATAAATCATCGTTATCTTCCAAGTCTGGGTCTGCTTTTGCACCGCAATCAACATCCCCCTTTTCATAGTCTGACCGTTCTCTCATGAGGCCGTTTCTGTCTGAAAAGGTCTTAAATGGTGAAAAAAGGAAAAGATAAAAGAAAAATGCACAGTTAAAGGAAAAATATATCAGGGGAACCTGCTGTTGCTGTTATCTTTGATGAGACACCAGATACAGATCATGGCCCCTTTGAAAAAAGATGACTCTGAAAGAATCCTAGCATATCCTGCTCACCGTTTTCTTGGATGTAAACCACTTCACAGTTCCATTGTCAGTTGTCAAAAACACTTTAACAGTGTGACATTCCCAATTGTCTTTGACAATACAACCTACATGCTGAAAGCATACTGGCAGTGTTGGGAAGTAACACATGTACTGGCATTACATATTTAAAATACAAAATATTAGTAACTGTATTCCATTACAGTTGCTGTTTAAAAAGGTGATAATTAGAATACTGTTACTTTGTTGAACTAAATGGATTACACAGTGGTCTTTTCCTGTTTCATATGTTAGGCTATGCCCTCTCTAATTTTGGTAATTTCATGCATTGCCGGAGACCCAAACAAAACACGCAATAAGAGGCTCTAATGTCCTGTTCATGTTGGTGGCGTCAGTTACACAATGGACCCGGAGCCAGCACAACAGAGCCAGCAGCGCATGAGCGGGAATGCATTTCTTACTTGGAAATTCCAACACCACTTCACATTTAAAGAAGAAAGGGATGGGCAAAATCTGGCCATTGAATGCAAACTCTATATACAACCAAGCTGCTCTCTCAGCATCAAAAGACTCCACCTCCAACTTAAAGAAACATCTGGAAGTAAGTATTTAAAAACTAACATTAGCCTACTGCAACTACCCTGTTTTAGTTGTGGTAGCTACCTGGGTTATGTGCCACTTCAGTATCTTCGATGCACTATTGCTGTGCACCGACTGCAGACGGTTAGACTTGATGGATAGCATTAACAACCTGTTAGCTGCAAATAATCATGTGCAGTTCTGAAAGCAGTCCATGAACTAACCTCGGCTAACGGCAGCTAACAATGTTAGCTCAGTGGCGAGTAACCTTCAGTAATAGTAATAAATCACACAGCAATAGTACATTCATATAGTTGTAAAAAGCATGATAATATATTATCCAAAGTATTCAGAATACGTTACTCTCATTGAGTAACTTAACGGAATATGTTACAAACTACATTTTGTGCCATGAATTCTGTAATCTGTAGTGGAATATATTTTAATAGTAACCTTCCCAACACTACATACAGTGGCTTGCAAAAGTATTCGGCCCCCTTGAACTTTTCCACATTTTGTCACATTACAGCCACAAACATGAATCAATAGCATTGGAATTCCTCGTGAAAGACCAACACAAAGTGGTGTACACGTGAGAAGTGGAACGAAAATCATACATGATTCCAAACATTTTTTACAAATAAATAACTGAAAAGTGGGGTGGGGTACTTGTTTCTACAGTCAGTTCATATAACCTGCATGGCACATCACTGAATTTGATTGGGAGCGCCTTCTGCAAACCCTTTGCTGAGCTTAATGCATTCATGATGTAATTGAGTAAGATATTATTCTTAGCAGGGGGCAAAAAAGAAGGTACCTGCGCTATAAAAACGCTATACAAATACAGGCCATTTACCATTTACCATTTACCTGTCTCATTCGGCAGACATCTGGAAGTCAGTGGTATTACTTGTAAGGTTTCTAATGAAGTGCTATTTCAAACACTTGAAGAAGTTATATAGAAGAATGTGGGCACTGTTGGTGTGAGTTTATGTCCATATCAGAAATTTTAATACATAAGAAAAGAAAATGCAGATCATACGTAAGCTGTCTACTTTTTTCCCTCCTGTTCGTCTATTTTGACAATTTAGATGGGACTTACTAAGAGTTAAAAACACAAAATCTCTCACAAATCTTTAGAACATACAACCACAAAACCAATCATTTCTCAGAATTCTGGAGGAACTGAATAATGTAACCAGTAGTGGAACGAATTACTTTCTCTGGTGAGTAATTAAGTAACCTACTGCATTAAGTTTCAGAAACTACTCGGTAATGTGTAATACATTACATTATTGGTTTTGAGTAACAACCATAACAGTGCTCTCATGTTAACAATACAACCATCTTATGGGCCAGATTGGACCCTTTAGTGGGCAAATTCTGACCCATGGACCATATATTTGACAAAAGCCTTCGCACAAACCAAGCTGTGGATGGATATTGTTTTCACAAGTATAAAAAAGGCCTGTGTTGTGGTACAAGGATGCCACAAGATAAATCTAAGTGTGAGAAATTTGTTTAAGCACAACCCTAAAGGATGATTATACATTATGTCTGAACTGAAACACGCACATATTCTCTGCTGTCACTTCTAACTGCAGAGGCTGTTTCCTTCCACAAACCTCCATTTTTTGAGGAGATAATTACACACCCCATCGCACAAGACAGACGAGGAATCAAAATAAACTCTCTCTTTTCTTCCCACTGTCGATCAGCAGAACTGAGCTACTGGCTGATGGCACAGCCGAGGTGACAGATTGTACAAAGGAAAGGAAAGGAAGCCAAAACAAGAGAGACACTGTAACGGATAGGCAGGAAGAGAGAGGGAGAAGAGGAGGGATGAGACACGGATAGAAGGAGAGATAAGATTGGAAATGACGAGGTGACATGTGAGTAAGCAGGCTACATGAGAAAGAGGGGGAGATGGAGGCGATAAAAGGAGAAAAAGGTTGATATGGCAGGTGGATGGGACAAGAAAGACATCTAAAAGAGAATAAGAAAAGAGACGAGAGAGCATGGGGTGATTGAGAAAAAGAAGAAATGGAAAACAAGCAGAAATAAATGAGGTGAAAAATGAAAAAGGTGAGGGAGAGAAAATGGGGGATGGGAATAAGGGAAAGACAAAGAAAGGATGCACAAGGAGAGAGAAGCAGGGAAAAACAGGAGCATATTTCATGTTTCTGACACACCTCATAACTCAGGTTGAGAATGCACCTGCACACCTGGCAGACAGAGATCAGAAACCAGGACAAAGAGTTTACATGTCAAAGTCTCTCGCTGGCAAGTTACTCAATCTGTTCTTCGTGTTACTGAAACTAAAATATGATGTTTCCAAGCACAAAAGCAGCATATTTAGAAAGATTAAAATATTTTGGAAAGAGGTCAGAGAGACATGTGAGAAGAACAGAACGTGTAAGAGTCGAGAATTTTAAACTACACTGAAAGCTATCGCGTGCTAGCTCGTTTTACTGTTTCAGTTCTGTGTGTGTTTTGCCGAAAATGCTCAGAAATGAATCAAAACAACAAGCAAAAAAAAAAGTGATTCTGAGAGGCATCTTACACGTGAGTCACATGTTTTAGAAAAAAATCTGCATTCTTTATCCAGAGTGCTTGGAATTGATGGCTCTATTGTGGTATAGCATCATTTTGCTCCCACTTCTTTCCTTGATCTGAGCGTTCACATTCTGATGGCTGCGGTAATTCATTGGTTTCATGAGATCAAATATTTTGTGAATGATGTGCTTTGACTACCACAATCACCAAAGCCGAACGCTTGAAAGTTCCATCACGTAGAATCATCTGTTTTTAAAATATATATGTATATACAATAATGAAGCCATACAACATTGTACTTTCATGGTCTTGGTAGTTGGAGTCAAAGCTAGTGACAGAATTGTGAATGGGCTCAACTTCAACTTATCAGAATGATACTTTGGGGAATTTTGACCCACTTTTCTTTACCTCATTTCAATCAGGTTGAGTGCTGGTCTTTGACTGAGTCACTGCAGCATATTTCTTTTCTTTTTCAGCCTTTCTTTTGCATATTTACTAGTATGGTTGGGGTCATTCTTCAGCTGCATGACTCAGTTTTGACTGTTGGACAATTAGCCTCAGGTTTAACTTTAGAATACTTTATTATTCAGAAGTGTTCATGAGGTTGACTCAATGACTGGGTGATGCCCAGATCCTATAGCTGCAAAACAAGCCCAAAGCATCACCCATCCATCACTGTGCTCGACAGCTGGTAAAATGTGTTTAAGCTGATATTGCTGTTTGGATTTAGCCAAACGTGGTGCTGTGCTGGGCAGTGTTGGGGAGCAACGGAATACATCCCCTTTCTAATTTTGGTAATTCCAGGCATTGCCGGAAACCCAAACAAAACACACAATAAGAGGCTCTGACTGGATATTTGACAGTGCAATGCAAACTCTGTTTGCCAGCAACCCAGCTGCTTTTAGCGTCAAAAGAAACATCTGGAAGTAAGTTCTTTTTTAAAAGCATATACAGCAACTACATTGTTTTAGTTGTGGTAGCTACCTGGGTTACGTCTCACTTCAGTATTTTTGATATTGCTGTGTGATTTATTACTATTACCGAAGGCTGCATTACAACCTGCTAGCTGCGAATAATCATGTGCAGTTCTGAAAGCAATACCAACTAGATTTTTACTAGAAAGAAATCATGTTACTGATACAGAAATAGTTTTCTATATGAGATCACTGCAAAAAGTGCAGCTTTACCTAATGTCCACCCTACTGTTACTCATTTTATATTAAGATTTAAAAATCTAGTTGGTATTGCTTTCAGAACTGCACATGATTATTTGCAGCTAACAGGTTGTTAATGCTATCCATCAAGTCTAATAGTCTGCAGTCCATGAACTAATCTCGGCTAACGTCAGCTAACATTGTTAGCTCGGTGGCGAGTAGCCTTCAGTAATAGTAATAAATCACACAGCAATAGTACATTCATGTAGTTATAAAAAGGATGACAATATATCAAGTAATCCAAAGTACTAAGAATACATTACTCATATTGAGTAACTTAACGGAAATATGTTACAAACTACATTTAGAGGAATGTATTCTGTAATCTTTAAAAGTAACCTTCCCAACACTGATTATGGACAAACATTTCCATTTTGGTCTTATCTCCCAGTGCATACTCGTAAAACTGTCAATGAATTGATTGCATGAATGTTTTATACACAAATTCATTATTTATCAATATTTTCACATCTGGATGTGTTCATCCTTTATGAACACACTTAGAACTCCCTATGATCATGCATATGAACAAAACATCTTCAAAACCAATATTACTACTACTGATTATTATTATTATTTTCTTTTAGTCATTATTTACACAAAATCCTCAGAACAACATTACATTGCAGGTTAAAAAAACTTTAACCTTAATTTAAACATATTCTAGTATTGTGTATCTCATTTTATCTTTAATCATCTTTCATCAAAAATGACTTCATATCACTGCTGGATGTCATCACTTACAGTCTAATTTCTTGGTATTATGTCACAGATGCTGGAGAATCTGTAGTTTTGTTTGTGTATGAGTGAGTTTCTCATCTGGGACTGACAGATCACATGCTCTTTGTCTGTCACGTGTTTACTTCTTTGATTTGTCACTTTTTATGTTTTTCTTATATCGACTTTGATTCCAGACTTTTTTGCAGGCAGGGAGCACGAGGCCGCTGATTTAGAATAAGTTTGATTTACTAACGAATGCATAGTGTTAAATATTTAAAAAAACATTTTTTCACATGACTCATGAAGCCAAATTTCCCTTTAAGCTACTACTATAAACACCTTAAGTTATTTGTTACTCTATTTTTGTCCACGCATACTTTCAAACTTTGAACTTTAAACATATTTGTGCCACCTTTAAAGCATGCTTAGCATTCACTGTTAACCTGAATGAAATAGAAGAGGAGTCAGACAAACACGGATGTGAAAATGCAAGAGTACAAATGAGAGCAAAACACACGCTGGAAATGCAGTGAAGCATGGAAGAAAATGAAAAAATGGGAGAAAGATAAGGGAAAATGACTGAAATGAAGAGAGCTAATTCAAGTATTGGAGAGCAAAGATGAAAAAAGGTTTCATCGCACTCTCATGGTCAGATGTGGTGGTGAAAATAGGGCTAGGTGAGTGAAGAAGACATAAGGTAAGGACAAATGACAGACTGCAAAGGAGGGATGGGTGGAGGACCCAAAGACAGCTATTGTCACCCCACCTGCCTGTGATGGTAGGATTTCCGGCACTAGTGGTGTTGTTTTCTTTCCTTTATGTGGTTTACAGCCCCCAGGATATGTGGAGGCATTGGGATATCTTTACACACTTCCTGTACTGCACAAAGCTGCCTACCGTTGCTCTGCAGATCACAAGATAATCCCAACAGAGACCAAGAAACAAGAGACCCTGGTGAGGCATCACGTCATACCCGACACTGCTTTAAACATGTCACATACAGAATAGCCTTAATCATAGCTGTTTTCATGTCTGTTTTCATGTCCACTGGTTGTTCTGCAGCGATTGCTTGTAAGAGTTATTAACTATGTGCTGAGGCAGGTGGACTGCTGTCAGCCAAGAGCAAGGCTCCAGACTAACCAAAATTAGTTGAAGACTAAGAAAATAGAGCTTGGTGTGATGAAGCTCCAGTTCTGCTGAGGCGTCAGAATATGTCACAATCTTGTGTCAGCAGTGTGATCCACTGACCCAGCCTGGCTGGTGTAACCAGTCCAGGATTCTGCTGGCAGTGTCACATTATGAGGACTGTTTTAAAGACAGCCAACCATAGTTCAGATCCTTCATTCTGATTACTGTTGCTGAACATGTGCTTTGCATACTATGTTGGTGGTACAACTTCTATCAGACAATCACTGCATCACAAAGCAAAAGTCAGCTTAAACTGCTTAAATGTGCTTATGAATAAAAGGATTGATTGAAGGCAGTGGCGTCCTTAATCACCTGATCTCTATCCTGGCTGGGACGTGGCAGCCAGGATGGAGATGATGATGAATTATTGTTTTAGTTTTTTTGTTTTTTGTTTCTTTTGTTGTACAATATACAATAATGATACAATTTTATTTAAACAGTCAATCTACAAAAAAATGCACAAATAATAGTGAAAAGTGATGCTTAATGGTTACATTTGCCACTAAAGCACAGACTTAGAGACGTCACCTACTAAATGGCAGAGAAGGATTAAGATCTCTGTCTAAACAAATAAATAAATCTGCGTAAATTCCCAGATGATTAAACATGCAACTATTTTGCTGGCAATAACTGAAATGAGTAAAGAAACTCAACAGTCTATTTATGCAAGATAATTCCTAATTTTATTGGGGGTGTTATATTGGTTGGGTCTGATTATTGGGGAGGGTGGTGGTGTCATAACCCCCCTAACCCCCCTGGAAATTACGCCCCTGGATACAACACAGTGAGGACAGGAGTTTTGAGAAGGTGGCAATATTGTACTTTGTTGCTGTTGCTGTCATATTCAGTGTAAATATTTCTTGGATCAAAGGATGGTGTGACGCAGTCTTTTTGTTTTAGAGAGCATGTAGATTGAGAAGCTCACTGATGAGTCTTTTATCAAACTAGCTTCTGCTGAAAAGTGTCTCAGATACGTATTTGTTTGCATTATTGTTGCAGATGTCATATTAATGAGATGAAAACGGTTTGTTAGGTTTGTGGCAGCTTAATAAAATATCATGGAATGGAATACTTGTTTGGATTTGGCACATCCTTCAAACCTCTAGGTTTCACTACCAGGAAACAAACCCAGAAAGGGATTGCACTGCTACAGCAAAAGTCTCTTGAATTGTGCAGGTCACTAGTTAGAAGCCATCAGCGTGATACTTTGTCTAATTTGATTCAATATAAGCAACAGCAGACTGGAATTACAGGGTGAAAATCCCGAAGACTTTCCAATCCAATAATATGTACCATAACACCCTCATCTGCTGGCAGGAAACCTGCCTCTTGGGCCTCTTCAGTCACCATGAGAGAGCATCACTTCACTGAATCTGTAGACATTTCTCAGCCTTCCTCTTTCTCAGCTGACTGACGCATTTGTGGAGCTGAATAATGACACTTGTTGGCTGCACAAAAGCAGCTGGTAGCTTCTGTTGCCAACGATGACAAGCAGAATCGCCTTACTCCGGCTGGAACAATGGAGGGCTGCGTTCATACGGTATTGTGTGTCAGTGTTATCTGTGGCTCGGCCATGTGAAGATTTGTTCCACCACAAGTAAGATTTTATTTCTTGAGAAGCCCCCATGCAACAAAGAAGTGGCTGAAATGCCTCCCTTTACTCCTGGAGGTCCAGAGGATGAACGCAAACAAAGCCCCCAGGATCACAGAGTCACAGCTGTTTGTGAAGTGCAGGTCTTATGAGGCTTAAAGACAAAATCCAACTTAAAACACGAGTCACCTATGTTGCTCCTGTGATCCACAAAGCGTAGCGGTGATCTTCCTGTCCCTGATCGGGGAATTTTGAGACACACGCAACCCCTTCAAAAAGCAGCAGTGTCTGTGGTGACAGACAGTGAGACAAATCTAGCACCTGCTCCACTAAAACAAACACCATGCTTGTACTCACGGTAATCCTACACTTCTGTGCTGTAGATGATTTTTTTTTCTTATTTGGACAGTTTGGTGGCCTCACAGCAAGAATGTCCTGGATGGATATTCTGTTGTTGGGAATCCTGATGGCATGCATACATTATTAATGTTATTAGCATTTGGTAGGTGTTTCTTCTTATGTTGATTAGGTTTGAATGAAACCCTTTTTGATGGCATGGCAACTGATTTTGTTTTCAAAAAATAATTAAAATAGTAAATATTGACTGAGTGTAATGCTTTATGCAGCCACTTGGGGGCAGCATAAAGAGTTGGACAGCACTTTGTGACATTAAAGCATTAATACCTTTTTTTTTTTTTTTTTTACCCTTTTTGGGTTTGTGTTTTTTTTAACGCTCCACTGGACTAGGCACTTACCAAGTGTTTGATCTGAACATCTTTCCCTTCCGTGGTTTATGAGTGATAATTGTGAAATTCACAAAAACTAGGCATAAAGATCAAGAGATGAAATAGCTGTGCAATAAAGCTTTCCTCTGATTTTGTGTAGGTTAAACTTGGAAAACTTTCAGTTTGGTCGTTCCCTTCATGCTTGTTTGCTCAGCTTTGGTACTAATTTTTTTTCAAAAGCTTTTTGCATCACCTCTCTTAGGTAAGGCCATCTAAAATGCAGCCTTAAACAACAGTACGCATAAAGGACTAAAATCATCTACATGACACCCCCTGTGCAACTGATGATGTGACAGAAGGACAGCCCTAAACCCTCACAGACTTCAGGAAAGTGCTCATCAAAGTCTGTAAGTCTATGATTGTGGACAGTGGAACACATAAATGACCAGTTACTGCCAGCAATCTTGGTTAACAAGACTGTATTCAAAGACTTTGGGTGCATTGCTCAGGCACAGATGTCTGCTATTCAATGCTAAACATCAGTACTAGTACAATATTAGGATTTCACCGATATAAACAAGAGACTTCTTTGGATGTATGTACACTCTGATAGAAGTCAGATAACTGCATTAAAAACAATTCAAAACATGGTGGAGAGGTGCAATCCCATGACTGAGATTAGTGGAGATGAATGGTGGCAGACAGCTGCAGCTACAACCAACTGTGTCAGGATCCATCTGTCTGCCAAAGCAGCCATCCTCTTAACTTGAAGCCTCACGTTGAAATGGGTATGTTTAAAAAAATTATATCTTGTAAGTGGAAAAATTGTAATTTTTCTATCTGACTGTAACATGCTGATGTCTGCTGTGAACTCTCGATTTGTAACAACTTTATAGTTGAGCGTCTGTGTGGATTGACTCACTTTTGTTTGCAGCTCCATGATCTGTTTTTGACACTTCTACACTGGCTTCATTTGTCAGTTCCAAAGGTTAACAACTTGGACTTAACGTAAGTCAGGACGAGAGATAAAGAAATACAAACAACATGTATACATCATGTTTTTCTTTTCTTGAGGTGTGACTGGCAAATCTTCTTCTGCAGTTCCTTAAACAGGTAGTGACAGAGGATAGACTCATGATGTTAACCTTATTGAATTGTATTTTCATATCCCATGTTATCACCTAACCTAGGTTAGTCTCTAACACAGTCTGATATTACTTGTAATTAAACTGAGCTCTATCTTTAACCACATCTTAACCCAAGAAAGAATTAGAAGAGCTCGGGAACAAAAGGTCCTCTCTTCTTAAGCTTTGAATGGCAAATTTATCTCCCTAACTAAAAAGGTACAAGAACACACACACATACAACAACTGCAGAGTATACTATAGCTGTCTACCACCAGCACTTCAGGAGTAAATCAATAACATCTACTGTGTCCTAGAACACACACACAGACACACACACACAATTCAAAACCCAGACCCCCCTCCCTGTGACCAAACAACAGGTGATCAGCTGCAAATGGGTGAAGTGAAGTAGGTAGGGGGAGGGGGGAACAAGACCATTCATCACCGGCTGCCACCGTCTCCCTTCTCTGCAAAGGAACACGCTGTAGCAGACATCTCCATTTAAAAGCACTTGATCAGCAGCTAAACAAACTCAGGCCCTCAGGTCAGGCAGCCGGGGCCACACAACTGGGTTTGAAGCTTGGTAGAAGTGCAGCGCAGCCTCCTATTAGGGCGAAGTTCAAAGGAGAAGCACACACACACACAGACACGTTCCCAGTCACTGGCGGCAGGGCAGGGTGGACTGAAGTGAGGTCAGCAGATCAAACAGTACCTGTGGGCTGTTAAGCAAATAGAGTCACCATGCGATCTTCAATAATCTACAATTTGTGGTTTGTTTTTGCACAAACTTCACATAGTTTATTTGTTTTGGGATTTATTATTCTTATATAATTATAAGATATATATGAGTATGCATGAACCAGAGCTTTAAGAAGACTCAAAATTTTAAATAAACTGGAATTGTTAGGAACATATACATCTATATACATCTATATATATTAGGGGTGCAACGATACACAAAATTCACGGTTTGGCTCGGTTCAATTACTTTGGTGACACGGTTTGATATTTTTTCGATACAAAAAAATGTTCATGCCTTTTTCATTTATCATTTATTAAAATTATAAATATATATTTTAACTCAAAAGTACAGTTTTTAAATTTAATGTTGCTGAAACAACAAAATAAAAAAATAAATCTATCTGATCGAGAAATCACTCATCTTTGGAAAACAGTTTATTACAGAGAAATGGCTCTTTCCAAAATAAAAGCTATACCATACGCTTCTTCTGGGCTATATTCAGCAGCATATTAAACATATCAGGTCCCCATAAGGAGAATCATGTGCTAACGGCCACTCAGGTAAAGTTTGTAGCATGCGTGCTTGTTGTTTTTGTCTGCTTCCACTTGTCTTTGCACTAGGATGATGTTGGCGTAAATGTGCAGTCATAGTCATTGTGTTCACACTAGTGCTGAGATCGCTAATCTCGTTAAAATGACATTAACGCCATAACGCGGCAAATCTCCGTTAACAAGTTACCGCCCGTGCTTGGGGCTGGACAGTGTCAACACGTTAACAAGCTAACTGCGCTAACGCACTAGTTCCCACAAACTGAGCATTGCGTGGCACATCCAACATACTGTTTTACTTTTGTCCATGACGTGCTTACCATCAGGGTCATGCTTCACATGAAAACCAAGATAGTTCCAAACGCCAGATCTGAATGAGGGTGGAGGAGGTTCAGTTTCAGGTAGCATTGAGGCAGTTGCCATGTTGCAACGAGCTTAGCTTCTATCTTGCTAGGTTGCGCTGCGCTCAGTGGATCTGCACTCGACAGTGCAGCCTAGGCGGAGTAGTCGAACGCAGATTCACTGAGGGCTCAACACAGACAGCATCGTCAGAAGAAAAGTTGATAAAAGAAATTAAAAATTTTGTATTGTTCGATACCTATGTGTACCGAACCGAAAGCACTGTATCGAACGGTTCAATATTGATATGAGTATCGTTGCACCCTTAATATGGACAACAGGACCCTAAGAGCCTTCATCAGGAACTCAATGGGGATGTGGCGTACAACACTAGAGGCCAACTCCAAGCCCATAGCACAAGTCACCATCAAGTGCGGGATCTACCAAGGAGATGCTCTGTCCCCACTGCTGTTCTGCATAGGCCTGAACCCCCTCAGTGAGATCATTAACAAGACTGGCTACGGATACCGACTATGGAACGGAGCAGTTGTCAGCCACCTCCTGTACATGGATGACATCAAGCTGTATGCCAAGAGTGAACGAGACATCGATTCACTGATCCACACTGCCAGGCTATACAGCAATGACATCGGAATGTCATTCGGGCTGGAGAAGTGTAGTCGGATGATAACAAAGAGAGGGAAGGTAGTCAGAACTGAGGGGATCAAACTACCAGAAGGCAACATTGCAGACATAGAGGACAGTTACAAGTACCTGGGGATCCCACAGGCGAATGGGAACCATGAAGAGGCAGCTAGGAAAGCTGCAACCACCAAGTACCTGCAGAGGATCAGGCAAGTCCTGAGGAATCATCTGAACGGTAAGAACAAGATCCGGGCCATCAACACCTACGCCCTGCCTGTGATCAGGTACCCAGCTGGTATAATAAGTTGGCCAAAGGAGGAGATAGAAGCCACTGACATCAAGACAAGAAAGCTCCTTACCATGCATGGAGGGTTTCACCCCAAGTCCAGCACCCTGAGGCTGTACACTAACCGGAAGGAAGGGGGCCGGGGACTGGTGAGTGTCAGCACCACAGTCCAGGATGAGACAACGAATATCCAAGAATACATCACGAAGATGGCCCCAACTGACCGAGTGCTCAGTGAATACCTCAGGCAGCAGAAACCCAAGAAAGAGGAGGGAGACGAGGAACCATCATGGAAGGACAGGCCCCTGCACCGTATGTACCACCGGCAGATAGAGGAGGTGGCTGATATCCAGAAATCCTACCAGCGGCTGGACAAAGCTGGACTGAAAGACAGAGGCACTAATCATGGCAGCACAAGAACAAGCTCTGAGTACAAGATCCATAGAGGCTGGGGTCTATCACACCAGGCAAGACCCCAGGTGCAGGCTGTGTAAAGATGCCCCAGAGACAATCCAGCACATAACAGCAGGGTGCAAGATGCTAGCAGGCAAGGCATACATGGAACGCCATAACCAAGTGGCCAGCATAGTGTACAGGAACATCTGTGCCGAGTATAACCTGGAAGTCCCGAGGTCAAAATGGGAGACGTCCCCAAGGGTGGTGGAGAATGACCGAGCTAAGATCCTGTGGGACTTCCAGATACAGACGGACAAAATGGTGGTGGCTAACCAACCGGACATAGTGATGGTAGACAAACAGAAGAAGACGGCCGTAGTGATCGATGTAGCGGTCCCGAATGACAGCAACATCAGAAAGAAGGAACACGAGAAGCTGGAGAAATACCAAGGGCTCAGAGAAGAGCTCGAGAGGATGTGGAGGGTGAAGGTGACGGTGGTCCCTGTGGTAATCGGAGCACTAGGTGCAGTGACTCCCAAGCTAGGCGAGTGGCTCCAGCAGATCCCAGGAACAACATCGGAGATCTCTGTCCAGAAGAGCGCAGTCCTGGGAACAGCTAAGATACTGTGCAGGACCCTCAAGCTCCCAGGCCTCTGGTAGAGGACCCGAGCTTGAAGGATAAACCGTGTTTTTTTATATATATGTATGTCATGAAATGAAAACATACAAGACATACAAGAACCTCAACAATGTGCTAAACCACAGCTTTTACATAATTCTTCAGTTGTTTTCTATTGATGAAATCAATAATATATTAGACATGGTTGCTAATCAACAGTAGAGATGGGCGGATTGATCCAAATATGACACCAACACTTGTATTGAATCGATACTATTGTGACGGGATCAATACTTTGTTTCTACCCTCTTCAGTATGTAGCCCCGGGAATTGTTTTAAATAACATTTTTTTTTGGAAATAAAACAAAAAGGTTCAGACATCTCTTTTTTATAGCTTTTAAGACATTTAAACAACAAAGGTTGGCCCAAAGTGCTTCAGAGACAGACACATTTACATTCCTGGTTTCCTAAAAGCTGAAAAAAGTTGTGTTTTATTGTGTTGAGTAATGATTAGATAAAGTTAAAAATGACAGTGATAACGTGGTCATGAAAATGCAAACTGATGATGATTCATATCATAAGTGATGACACACTGTTGTCCCCTACATAAGCTGCCTTTGGTATCGGAAGTACTGGCCCTGTGTGTACTTGGTATCAGACTGATACCAAATCTTGCGATATCGCACAGCCCTAATCAACAGAAAGTACCTGAAATGTCGTTGTACATTTAAAACTAAGGAAACTTATCACAGAGAGCTGGCAGTGTGATGAAACTATTTCAGATTTACACGTACACAACTGAAACTATATGTGTAATATATTGAATAAATGTTTTAATCAAATGATACTACTTAAAACGTAATAAAAGAATATGAACATATAAAAGATAATAAAGAATGACCTGATATAAGTGTTTTGTAAGCATGTATTGCAATTCCTTCCACAGCTCTAGCCAACCTCACACTGGATTGGCCAGACATATCGCTGGCCAAAGCTCTTGACCTTCAATTAATGGACTGAGCCACAACTCTTTAAAAGGCACAAACAAGGTGTATAAAAATAGTTATAACTGCATCTGGAATAAAAGGTTAATATGATAACAGTATGCATAAACATTTTAAGGCCATCTTAAAGCTATCTGTTACATTGTTAAGGCAATGATCATACTACAGATTATATTGTACTGATAAAATACTTTTGTTCAATCCCACAATAGGAAAGGACCATGTGAAGGGCAAACTGAGGACTTTATAGTCATTTCAATATCTGTATTGTGTGTGTGTGTGTGTGTATTCAAAGTTGATACATTAGGATCCAGATTGACTAACATACATATTGCTAGAGCGCAAAACACACTGGCAAGACTGAGAGGTGGGAACTCGGTTTTGCGACTGACCCTGAGTTTCTTTCTTTCTGCAAAATTATCAACGTTTATGACACCCAATTTACTGATAAGTATATACTGAAACTTTTGTAAATCGCCCATAAAATTAACCACACCTATGAGCGCTATTTGGGGGTTATTTTGCTATGTTTAGTAAATTAGTGTCACAGCTTTTCAGTTATCTTCAAAAGCACCTGCTGTATAAACATGATATTGTGGATATCTCGTGATGCTTTCAAATTTGATGTCTCCAAGGTGTTAAGTCTGAATTTCTCAGTTGTCCCTGGACAGCAGGACAACAGATTTGAAGGCTTACTTAAAACATAACATGAATACATGTAAGGCTCGCATCATGTATACATTTATGCTTTCACAGAAGGACACACGGTCTCTGGTAGCTTTAATCCTGAGTGCGCTGTTAGCAGGTTTGTTGAGTTGGTGAAATGTCTAATCAGGAGAAGGGCTGCAAATTAGCTTCCCTGGCATGATATGCAATGATGAAGACGACAAAAGAATGAGGCATTAGATGTACGAACAGAATAGTCTGTGGGAAACAAGAAAAAAAATAGATAATATATAAATTTGTACAGAGGATGTTATTAATGTTTTAAAGATACATCTGCATTATAAGTGTTTCGCCTCTATACATAACATCGCAGTTCTATTTTACACCTTGTAAATCAGTTGGGACCAACAAGCTGTGAACTGAGAGGTGAGACTGGCCGTCTGCGACTTGACATGTCAGCCAAAGGCCAACAACCTCTTGACCTCTGAGCTCCACATGAGGCGAGCCAAGTGCTGCCCACTTAACCTCAACGGCTTCCAAAGAAAGACATTCCCATGAAAATAAACTATACACGAAAAAGAAATTGTGCCCTATGTCGGGGCTTTTTAAAGATTTTATTAACATCCACCTGGGGGTGCTACAGACATTAGCTTAATGGCATTTCCAGCCTGGTGCAGCCATGCTGTGGTGAGCTGATCTCTCTAATTACTGTACAGTGAGGGGCGGGGGTGGTGGGGAATTGGTACGGGGGCAAATCTGCGTCCAGGCTCAATCTCATAAGTGCAGGCTGGAGCTGCAGCAGGCCTAATGTGTGTTTATGCTTGTTCACGAGAGGTTATGATTACCGGCGACAGTGGCGTCACGGAGGGAAACACAGTCAGCAGGTGCAGACAGGGCAGAGGGTGACCGACAAACACAAGTCTGGGAGATGTAACAAGCATCTAAATGTCCAGCTGTATCGTAAATGTTAAACCCTGCAGCTGCTAATAATGGGAACGGTGGATGCTGGTTTCGTTGCCCTGTTTAAACAAATTGCTCTGCAAGACTGCGGGACAGACTTTGTTTTCTACACTCAAAAGCAGAAGCAGCTTATTAGACCATTTAATCATAGCAGAACCAGTCGCAAATTGATGGATGCGCCTTCGAAATTGCTGTTATCGGTATTAACACTGTTCACCCCACCTTGAATCATCAGCCTTGCAGCAATTGCAATGTGCAGCGCTAGTTTGTTCCCGACATATTCCAGTGAGGATTACTGAAATTAAGCATTCTAGTAATTCGAGGTTAAGCATTTAGCGTGCAACACTTGTAACTTGAGAGAGTGAAATCAGGCTTATGGCAGGGGGGGCTATAACATCCACCGCACGTAGGCACATGCAGTGTCAGTCAGTAAGCCCACACTGCCCGTGGGCTACTTCAGCTGTGTGGCACACCTATGTAGCTGACGCCTAAAGCCTGGATTTACCAAACATCTAAGTCACAGAGTCAACAGACCTATTGCTCTGCTCAGTCTACGTTCTGATCCACCTTGTTTCACGTCCCAGTGGGCGGGGCTATGCCCAGAGATCTGTGAGGGCGTGAGTTTCCACGAGGAAAAAAAGCCTTTTTGTCCCTGAAGCATCAGCATGTCTGGAATGAAAAACGTGTTTTTAGTCTTACCTTCATGTATTATTGAGTATTTTATCTATGAAACATTCAGAGGATGCAACTCTTTTTATGTTTTTATGTAACGCTGACTTTGAATACAAGATGTTGTGTAGTCTGTTGTTGACACTGATAAACTAAGGTCATTCTCATAAATGAAAGGAAAAGGAAAGCTTTCAAGAAATAGCAGTTTCAAGGAATGTAGGAAACACTGGATAGCTGTGGATAGTGGAAACAACTAGAAGAATCCAAATTAAAGTGTGAGTGAGAAGAAATATTGCAACGCATGAAGTCCAACTTCAATCCATCAGCGATGATTCAGCGCCAACAAGCTTGAGGTGGTCTGTGTGCTGCTGTGCTAGCATCATGCTTTTACAATTACAATTAGCGTCATTCCTTTTAGCAGTGGTGTCAAAAATGAAATGAATGCAATGCTTTTGCAGTAGCTAACAGTCAAAAAACAACATAGAACTAAGAGGTGTGTTTGGAAACACTTCAAGGTCTCAGTTGAAGAAAAAAAAGTACAATTTTTATTAAAAGTTCAACAAGTGTGTGATGATTGTTGCCATAACTGAGCAGCCCTAACGTGTCCTAGATGTGAGAAAAGAGAAGAGTAGAAAATATCCCACCCCGACTCTTCCTAAGCTGCCTGCAGTTTATGTGCAAAAAAGGCCTTAAGTTAAAAACCTGCCTTGTTAAAAGTCTATTTAAAGATTCCAGAGATAAAAGATAGAGATCTTTATATAAAATCAAAGACCTGAAAGGATTCAACAACAAGTATTTTCAAAGGATAAAGGTATAACAAAGTATAGGTTTGGGGTTTTTTCAGTTTTGCACGCTCATGTTGACCATGAACTATATTCCTAAATGTGACAAGAAGCAAAATCAACAGGAGTTATTCTCTGCTAAAATCTACTTGTGTTGTTTTAAAGCAACAATCGCTTAGTTACCATAAAAAATAGTGCCTATAAATGCTTCCCATTCTTCACATTGTCGTTTTATAGGTGTTTTAAGTAAATGAAAAGCTTCTTCCAACTCTGCTCTCAGTTACGCACATGTCATTTGCTGACCTTATTACAGTTGCAGGCCTTGAGTGTCTTCAGTTACTCCCCCAAGTGTTGTGTAGAACTCTCTGTCTGTCTGTGTGTGTGTGTGTGTGTGTGTGTGTGTAGTGACCGCTTCATGTCATGTGCAAACACAAAACATGCTAACATGATTTAAAGCAGTGTAACATAACCTTTCCTCTACATCATCGTCCTCTCGCCAGGCGTCCCTCTGTAAACCTACATGATAACCCCCCACCACCACCATAGTCATATAGACGACCTCTACACCGTCTACAACCACGACTGCCTACATCACCACACCCCTCAACACACGCATACAACTTGCATTCCTCTGGATCCTTGATCTGCAGCATGGCCAGATCACATGTCTGGACATGTCCTCCGGTTACCTCCTTCACTGCAGCACAGCCCACTGAGCACTGAGCTGCGGTTACTACGATGCTGTCCACAGCATGTGAATATGCTCAGCTAACAGAACTCACTATGCGTTATATCAATATCTCTATTTTTGGTCAGTTTGGTAACTTTTATGAGTGTGATTTGTATTCATCATCTCCCTTTGACTTTGTGGATATTTTGCTGTCTGTATTCATTCAACACTGATGACTTCAATTTAGAATGTAAATAAAGTGTGGAACGGCATAAGTTCCTCTATGACTCTATCCAACACCAAAGTATCAAAAGAAATTGGGGAGAATGTTAACAATTCCAACAGGACTTGTAATCAGATGTTGAAACTGTATTTCAACATCTATTCAATAGGTTGGCACAGAATTTGGTATTCAGATGCCCTCTGGGATAAATTGCATTATTTTTGGTACGATTTCTTATAGTCATTGCACATCTGCTTGTGGAAACTTATCTTTTACTTGTTTGCTTGGAAATGACTTCAGTTTCTCACCATAAGAGGAAACAAACAGAGGTCATTGAAACATGTCTGTAAAAGTCATTCAGCCGCAGCGTGCCTTTCTGTGAAAATCGGATTCAGTTTTCACAGGAAAGAAGAAAGACGCAATAAAAATGATGAGAACGACAGCTAAACGTCTATGAACTGCAGGATCATAGACCCATCTTGCTAGTACCAGGTTGGACGGATGTTTGCCTGGTTTAGTTCCTCATGGCATAGATGATGTTTTAAAAAATGTTTAAAGAGGAAGGTAAATGTTATGACTTTATACTGTTTTACCAGTTCAGTTTTTATTCATCCACTTGAGTCTTGGAATCGAGGTAGGTATCGTGATTGTATATGAAGTCAACTGTAATTTGGTGCCTCCTTCTGTCCTCCCTTATGTTGAACTCACACATATATAGCCGGCATTAATCTCTTTATCTAACTCTAGATAAGCCACGCAAGTTAAAAGGAAATTTCACCATAGCTCTCCTTTAAGACTGTTGTGTTGTAACTGTAGTTGTGTTGTCATCACCACTGAGCAGGGAGGTTTTGCAATATAAGGGTGCACATTCCTGTCACATCTGGCTTGTAGTACTGAACAATGAACAAGCAGAGTACAATATCACGTAACGTGGAAAAGCCACGGCACAAGCAAACTCGCAAAGACAATAGAAAACACCACCACAGAGCTATTGACTGGGAAAGGGAAAATCTACAGCAAGCAATGAACCACACCGGATGCAGTACTGTAAATTCCCAACACTTTAAAATAGATATTTAAGTTTACAGGATTCATAGTTTTTCCCCTTTCGGTGGATGCCAGCATTGCATTTCTCTACAGTACAATAAAAGCACACAGCACATGCCAACCATTTGCCGTTAATCACTCAGGCTTTTAACGGCGCAATGAGTCGGAGAGGCCTTCAAGTGGGTGGGATGGAAATAGGTTTTTCTCCTCCAATAATTAGCTTATCAGACCATTTACACGGCTAAGAATCATTAGCAGCAGTTTAATGAGGTTGGCTAAAAATAGAGAAAGCACATAAAGGATCAGAGGACCCTGCTGGAGCCGGAACTTCACACTCCGAGTGTGTGCGAGCATAAATTCACAGCGTCAGTCTGTGCGTTTGTGCGCTTATGTTGTCTCTCAAGTGTGCTCTTTCAGGTTGTGTATGGCAGTATGTGCGCATAACTGCATGCGTGCATCTTTGTTTCTAATGCTGTTTATTGTTGCAACCTGCATTTGTGTTCTGTGTAACAACACACCAAAACCCAAAAATGTGTTCATGTGTCAGTCAGTGCTTTGATTATCTTACCCTGTCTTGTTAGTTATCAATCACAGATTTCTGACTTAACCCTTTAAGAACCCGCCAGAGCTTATATTATATGTTTACATGCTGTGGAGCCATTTTTGGGAGCATTTCAAGTTGCTATACATCAATACAACCATTACAGCCTAAATTTTAATAATATGTATGAATTAAGTGCATAGTGATTACATAAATTGCAAAAAAGTGCAATAAACTACAAAAAAATTGAAAATCGTTTTTGTTTTTTTAACATATATTTCTAGTTAGAGAAATTTAAGAGGCTTATCCCTCAAAACTGTAAATACAAAAAAGTTGCACAAAATAGTTTCCCACCACAGGAAATTTATTTTGAGTGTCTTCATAGTTTTATTTTTGAAATACACCAATTTTTATACACTGCAGGAAAAACGAAAATAAATATTATGATGCAAATTTGCAAAAAAGCAGCATATGCATCAAAATAAACTATTTCCAGCAGTGCAATATGAGTCCTAAGCATCCCAGAAACCACACAGAAAGTCACAAAGTCAAACATAACTTTTAAAAACACCAGTATAGGCTCATGAGGCCCAGACGGTAAAAAACTACATTTCCGCGAAAATGACGTCACTTTCGGTTTCGGCCAGGTCATGGCGGACATGCGATAGTTCGCTCTGACGTCTAATCCAATGTAGGAAGTGTTATGAACAGCTGATCGGATCGGCAAAGCGTGTTTCTGGAATATTATGTTTTTGTTGCTGCAAGTGCTTTTTATGCAGTTTTTGCAAAGCTATATGTGGAAGGAAACTGTGACCGAGGACAAGCTGATGGCATAAGATGTAAGTACAACTCCTCCGGTTTCATATGCAAAAAAAATTATTGCGCTAGCTTACGTGGTTGCAGAGCTACCGGGATTTAAAAATAGTTACGCAAAACAGAGCGTGCTGGTTAAAGGGTTAAATCTTATAAAATAGTTCAAAGCATAGTTTGAACAGTTAGGTACTGGTCGTTCAAAGAGGAGGAGCTGTATTTGTGGCTACTTTCAGCAGTGAATGCTGGTGAGTATTTGGGATTGCAATATGGTGTGTGTGTCTTTGATAATAAAATAATATATAACATGGTGCAAAATGTGGCTTATTAATATTTCTTATTATTAGTTTTGACAATGAAATGCAGAATGGAGCATGGGGATAATCAATCTTTAAGGTTTGGTGGCTAAAATTACCTATTTACTTCCTAAAGAGTTTCTGTTTAGAAAACCCTTTCATGCTGTTTGTGTCTTCCTTTTTTCCCTCGTATTCCTGTTCTATTTTTGCACTGCGCTTTCCACAAGAGTCATATGAATGTAAATATTTATTTGTGATAAACAGGATGACTTTAAAACAACTGACATACTTTTCCTCAGGAAAGAGCTTCTTTACACAGGGTTGTTTAAAACTTGTCCCACTTAAAGGTTGGGTCTAAATGAGTATAGAGTTTGCCACGCGGAAAGTTCTCAGGGGGTCTGCACAAACAGCTTGGAAACTGAAGAGGAAAACCACTTTCTGATATCTTAAAGCAAGCCCAAAACGATCACACTATTTTTGTGTTAGTTAAGGTTGCAGTCTATGTGAGGTTAATTTGGTAATGCATAATAACCTGCTAGAAGTAAGAAGTCTAGACATTTGAAGGAAACATGCAGCGACTGAATGTCCAAGCTGACACGCACGGAGAGCAAGAACTCATAAACTGTGTAAAATGAAACAGTGAGACACTCGACACCAGGATTTAAATGCTAACATTATTTGATCATGCAGCAGAGCGTTTACAGTCAGAGTCTGGCTTTGCCTGCCTTCAGTGAAGTGACGTGAGCAACTGTCTTGGCTGAGGGATCAAGTAAGATCCCCTTTCAAGTTTTGAGCACATAGAGAATGCGAGAGGGAGCCCGAGAATGTTATTCAACGCACTCAGCGATAGACAGAAGTGATTAAGTGGGGATATCTCCGCAGAGTCCAAAGCTTCTTCCATCTGCAGCTGATTAGTTGTTTCGTGGAATTATTGTCATTCCACGATGGCTGTCACAATCAAGGCTTCTTTCTAAATTTTGTGTCAGGCATTCTTAGCAATAAGATTGATGGTGTGCCAACAGCTGGCAGTGACTCTGTCCACAACTGTCTTTTAAAGACTCCACTTCTCTACTGGAGAATATTATCACCCTAGACACGCTTTTTGGGCATCTTTCATGTCTGGGCAGAGATCTTCATCAAGTTAAGACATTTTGCTGCCCACTCTTTGTCACTGAAATTCTCAGTGGCATGAAATTTAGTAATAGTGAGGAGACTGATGAAACACCAGAGCGTCTTTTGCATACTCCGTGATTGCTTTTTGTTCGTCCATGGTGACGTCAGACTAGTGACTAGAATCAAGAAATACTGGACTAGTTCTCACTGGTCCAATTACTGTAATGTAACTGACACTTAGTGGTGACTCTTAAAGCAGAGTCAGTGACTGCCCAATGAGAATTCATAAGAGAACGATAAATGGAATCAGATTCACTGAATTCTTATTCCCATACCTACATCAGACATGATTTCCCGTTCATGAAAGGTTCTCTTTCATGTTTTTAACATTTCTCACTTAACACTCACCCTGTCTTTAGATTTTATTCATTGACAATGTAAAGTTTGATATTCTGGCATTATTACATCCAGTTTGTATCTGTTATCAAACCTCTGAGAATATCATCTGTCAGGCTAACGGCAGCCCCACGTTCCTCTGAATGGGGGCCTAAGGATTCATGTCAACAGAACAAAAGAAGAAGAAAAAAGAGAATACACACACTTTAGTGCTTTGGGCACAAGGCATCTCAAAGTGGGTTTTCAGAAACCAGAACCACAGTCTATGTGGGGAAGTAAATGGAAATGATTACTGAGCGTAATTCAAACAAATGAGAAGTTGGCAAGAAGATTGAATGGTTGCATGTGGCTAGATCACAGTACAATAAGCAAAGAAAAGTAGGCATGATTGCTCAGAATATTTGATGCAATGCTCCAGATCCACTGACGTATTTACATCACATCACCTTTTTTGACATTGATGGTAACCCATGTGCTTTTTGTGCTGAGGTGTTTTTTCTGTTATCAAACTGTTCTCCCACTAGGAGCTCAGTCTGAGTGGAGTTTTTTTTCTCCTCCTCTTACCTCATGTTATGTATTTTCGTTGTTTTTTTCCCTATCAGCCTACCTTTCTGACATGTCTCCCCAATGTGATGTTTGTGTAAAGTTGGTCAGAAGGTTCCTTTGTAAGTGCGCATGCGCCATTAGCGTGCTGCCTGCTGTAACCCTAATTTCCTTCGGGATTAATAAAGTATTCTGATTCTGATCTCCAGTTTAAAAACTGTTACAAAGTCTTTTATACCACAAGTGCAGGTAAGTCATTTTACTCAAATCAGCTTCTGCTTATTGCATCTCTCTATATTCAAACCATATCATTACTTTCTCCCGAGTCCTAGTATTCAGCAGCTAAAACAACCTCGGCTTCCTTGTTTTGTCTCGAAAGATGTGTCAATTGTAATACGCACAGAAACAAGTTTCCTGGAGGAAGAGAAGGTGTCGAAGCTGTGTGTAAGCGATGGTGATGATTTAGCAGTGCTGCGTGCTGGTGTGGGTGAGCTGTTAGCTGGGAGAGGCCAGGATGGGAAGTCTGGGAAAGTCTTAATGACAGACTAGTGGCGAGACGAGACACAGAGCCATAACCATGAATCACATGGTAATTAATGACCAGGTTCCCATGGTCGGGGCTTGTTTGATGGTAAAACAAAAGCTATCTGCTGGACCACGCAAGCATTATTTACACACACATTAGACAGATTAAGATTGGAGGAGATAGGATGGGGGGGTTGAGGAGAGAAGGGGAGACGAGGTTAAAGGGAAACGTTTGTGTGGCGATTGTGATAAAAGGAAGGTAGGAACATGACCAGTAGGTAAAGTGGAGCCAAGATGGGCCAGAGCTAATGAGGGAGTGAGGGACCAGCTGGCTGCAGAGTGAAGGGCACGGCCAAAGGTCCTGCTAATGATAGCCTCAACCTCTCCAAACTACAGCAGGTCACACAGAGAGGCAACGCATTAGAGTCGCCTGCATGAAGATGTCTGAGAAACATACACTTAGACACTTACTCACCTTAGTCAGCTTCCCAGTAATGAGTCACAGGAAAGGAAGATGAGAGTGAGGTCAGAAAAATGATAAAAATGACAAGATAGGGAGATCACAACTCTGCGAAGTGCAACAATGGTAGGACTGTCCAGTGGTGCTCTACGACCCTCTGGTTCAAATTCAAACAGACCTGCACTAATAATAGCTTAAATTAAGTATATACAGTAAATCTTTTGGATGTTACATTAAAAAATTAATTAATTTAAAAAATGAAATTCAATCAATCTATCTATTTATAAGCACAGGTTGACCAAAGTACTGTACAAAGTAAAAAGTAAAAAAAGTTAAAAAAAAAAAAAAAAAAAGAGTAAAACAAACACACAGAAAGAGAACAACACAAAAACTCAGAAATCATTAAAAGCTACAGAGTAAAGATGTGTTTTCAGACTGGTTTTAAAGATGTCGAGTGTTGGAGAGATCCTAATTTGAAGAGGCAGACTGTTCCAAAGTTTAGGCGCAGCATTCGCAAAGGCCCGGTCTGCTCTGTGTTTTAGCCTGCTTCAGAAGCAACTTATCAGCTGATGTAAGAGTTTTATTTGGAGTATTTTTATTCAGAAGATCAGAGAGGTACGAGAGAGCTAATCCATTTAGAGACTTAAAAACAAGCAGTAAAATCTTAAAATCAATCAAGAACATACTGGAATGAGCCAAGACTGGGGAAATATGTTCGTGTTTATGTGTGCCTGTCCAGAGTCGGGCTGCAGTTGCTGCAGCATTCTGAACAAGCTGAAGATGAGAGAGCAGAGCCTGGCTGATACCAAAATAAAGACTATTACAGCCTGGATAAAATCAATGCATGAATCACTTTCTCAAAGTCAGCAGATGACAAAATGTTTTTAATTTTTGCAAGAAGCTGGAAGAATTGATTTGTTTCTCAAATGAAAAACTGCCATCAAAGAACACTCGCAGATTTTTTGCAACGGGAGTTCTGGACTTTTCCAGAGGGTCAAGGTCACCCCTAAGAGAAAAAAACGAGGGTCAGAAGAGGGTCCATATAGTACAATCTCGTTTTTTTGATTGTTTACATTCAAAAAATTTAATGCCAACCATGATTTGATGTCATCAAGGCAGTCTAGCAAAACTTTTAGAGAGTCTGTAGAATTCTTCTTAAGAGGAAATTAGATTTGAGAAACTTCGGCATAACAGTCAAATGAGATTCCATATTTTCTGAAAATAGAACTTAATGGGAGCATATAAAGGGAAAAAAGTACTGGGCCAATGATAGAGCCTTGAGGAACCCCACATGTAAGGGGGGTGGATGTGGGTGAAGAGCCACCGAACCTGACAGAAGTAAATCTCTCAGTTAAATAAAATCTAAACCATTCAAGTGCAGCTCCTTTAATACCCACACAGCTCTCCAGTCTTAACAGTAGAATTACAAGACATACTATATCAAATGCTGCACTCAGATCTAAAAGCACTAAAAGCACCTTAATCCAATTAAAATAAAAAAGCGGGGGGATTGGGCTCTGGTCAAACCAGAAGAAATTACGTTTATGAACAAATACCTGCAGGACTACCGACATTTAGACTCACATCTGCTGTAAGCAAAATTATAAATGCCAGCCATGGTAAGCAATATACTTACGACATATCAGTGTGGTTAGCTTCCATTCCAGTTTCTGTTTTATGTAACTGTTTTTATTTTATATATGTTGTTAATATTTTGATCTTTTGTATGTTATTAGGTTGAAACACATTATCCTTCTTTTTTTACTGTAATGCACAAGAGATGCTAATAACAATTATTTATTGTTACTGTAAAGGATGCTAACAGGACAGAAAGTCCTTTATTGTGAAGTGAACAAAGTAATTCTGTAAAACTGTCACTAGCTTTAATAATGCTATGAAGGTGCAGAGTATAACAGTCATTTTATCCCTGTTCACTTGCTACTTGTGAGCTGCAGTAAAATGTTCAGTTTTAATGACATCCATACGCTTTACTTATTCAAAGCTTTCACAAACATTCAGATTATTAGTTAAGTCTTCACTTTGCACTGTTTTGCGTGTTTCATGCTTGAATTTTGATGACAAAATATAACAACATGTCAGGTTTATACAAGCTTCAGCGCCTCAGCTCTTTTTTTTCCAGACTGGAATTCCATAGTCTTGTCTTGTATGGTCTTCCTGTGTCTCTCTTCCTGTGAAAAAGGTGTTCTTCCTCACCACACTCATCGAGTGCTTGCTCATGAGGGAATGGTCTGATTGTTGAGATTTTCCCTCCATTAGAAAAAATGCTTTGACACAACACTTGTTGTGAACTGGAACTGAATATAAATGCACCAAGTTAATTAAATGAATGGAAAGCTTTGAAGATTTGGGAGTTCACAGCGTGTCTGTGAGAAGTTGATTTGGTTAAGTTCTTAAAAGCACAGTTAAACAGTTTTATAAGGCCTTTATGGGGAAAAATAACTTTCTGCACAAAGCATGCTGACTGTCACTGAAATGTAAGTGATTTTGTAAAGGATTACGATTTGGCTGTTAACTGCACTATTGCATAGACAACAATAAGATGTGTAAATAAATCCAGATAAGTATGTGGTAAATGCATTTTCAAGCCAAAATGCAAGGTTATTTAATGCATTATAAAGCTTGTCAGCCATCATAAATGCCATTTATTTTGCTCTGATTTGATGTCGGCACCTTAAACGTGTTTGGAGTTTATAATATCTATAACAATTACTTATACAGCCTCTCGGTAACCCACAAATGTCAAACTCTCGTCTGTCTTACTCACCGCACTGAATACAAACACAGTCACCACCTCGCACAATAAAAGCCACTGTGCATAGTACATGAAAACACTTCCCAGTGTATAATGTAAAACAACCTCTTAATGACACAGCCCAATTAAAGGAGTCAGTTCAAAGAGAAGGAAGTGTATGCTGTAGTGACAGCAAGTGGGTGAGCTGTCAGCCACACAGAGGGCGGGGCCAGCTGGGCGTGAGCAGGAAGTCCTGACAGGCGTGAGAACGGGAAGATGAAAGGCCAGCTGAAGTTTGGCTCTTGGATGACTGCATACACACAAACACACACACACAGCATGCACAGATGAGACGTTCTCACGCTTTAGCAGCAATGCTAATCATACTGCTGCTAACTGTACCTGCTGAAGTGAGTGATACCACTTTACACAATATATGTTAATTTGAACATAAAACATGCTTACAATAATATGCACATAAAAGATCGCATACGCTTATTTTACCCTTGCATATAAACATCACACATAAGCACACAAAGAACCTGAGCTGAGCTGATGCAAAGGACATTTAAGAGGTTACACCTTGACTCTGGAATGGATAGTTGGATATATTGTATTTGCATGAGAGTTTCTTTGATGTTTCTTAAAGGGACCATCATCCAGGTGAATGCTCTTCACAATTCTTCACATCACTCTGAGTTTGGTTTGTTTTACAATGGAAAAAGTGCCCAGTCACAGTTGACTCACTGTGTCAGGTAGGGATACAACGATACCAATTTTTTCAAACCGATACGATACCGATACTTGGATCTGAGTACTTGCCGATACAGAGTACAAAAACCGATACTTCTACCACACACACACACACACACACACAAATACAATTAATTGGAAGACAGGTTTTATTATATTCCCTGCCGATAAAAAATAAAATCTTAATAAAAATGACCACAAAAAAATTTCAAGTGAAAAATAAGCACTTCTGTTATATTATTGCAGAGTCTCCACATTGTAATTTTACAAAATATCACTGAACTATTGGCACTGTCTCGAGCTTTCAGATTAATAAATAAACACTTTTGTTTGGAATAAAATAAATACAAATTAGGTTTGCGAATAAAATAAACTTTTCAATTATTGCAGAGTGTCCATATTGTAAACAAACAAACAAAATAACAAAAGTATTTGGCATTGACAAACAAACTCCTCATCAGTCCACTGTGCCGTTAAACCGAGGACTGACATCGCGCACACACTGCTTGTCTTTACCTCTTCAGACAGTTTTGGCACCATTATCTCCCTGATGTATGGGCGGTTGGGAATTCCATATCACAGCTCGAGTATGCTGAGAAGACAGTGCAATCCTATGTTTTCCACGACCGGCATTGGCTGGTCATCCAGAGCGATAAAATGAGTCAGAGCCTCTGTTATTTAAACTGCCCGTGGATTTTCTCTTGACATTTTTCATCGCTTTTCCAAAACCTGAGTTAAAGTTGGCTGTTCCGGTCCACACTGCTGACATTTTGTTTAGCCTAGCTACAGCAGCCTCCAGTTTCTCTTTTTTATCTGGAGCCGCCAGTGTCACTCGCCTAACCCTGTGCCTGTTTAGCGCGGGATGTCCCCCTAGTGGCCAATCTAAAAAACTACAACAGAAATGACAAGCCACCCTCTGATTAATGAAATAAGTTGGTATCAGTTCATGGTATCGGTTAACTTTTATGAGTATGAGTACACACACATTTTACAGTATCGGCCCCGATACCCGATACCGGTATCGGTGCATCCCTAGTGTCAGGTCCACTAAAAGCACCCCTTGGACTTAGAGGTTTGCATGATTTGTTGATTTCCTTCTAGTAAATCTTGAAGGAAAATCACATTCACATTCAGCCACAAGTCCTGCGATTAGTGCTTGAGGAGCGAAATGTCTGTACTGCAGTTCTAAGTCAGCACCAACTTAACTTCACCCACCCACGGCCCACAGCTGAGAGTGAGCTACAAAAGAGTGAGCTTCAACACTTGATGATATCTAAAAGGATTAGTGGGTGGAATTTTCCTTTAAGAGAAGTTTCCACCCACGGCGGCGCTCTTGTCACATCCCACAGCCTCACGCTGTTTCTCTCTGGTCCACACAATCAGCTGTAAGAGCCCGGACACTTCACACAACGGCGAGATGGAGCTATTTTGAGCCGGTGTCAGAGGGGAGATCTGTGGAAAATGTGTATCGTGTGTTAGGTGCGTGCATGTGCGTGCCACAGGGAGGATAATGTGCAGCATGCATGTGTGCGTGTGTGTGTGTCTGCATGTATGTATGAATGTATATGTGTTTCATGTGTGAGCCTCATTGCAAGGTCAGGTGTGATTATGTGTGCAGGTTGAAACAAAAAAAAAAAAAACGTTTCAACAACAACATTTCATTTTAATAACTGGCAATAGACACACAACTTTATATTAAATATACTGATTAATCTTTTTCACACTGAGTAAATTTCATTTTCTTTTATAGTGGTTTTTGATGATGAAAGTCTGATTTTATGGGATCTACGCTTTCCTGCTCTTTGAATGCTAGCATGTTTGCCTTGACTGGAAAACGCTACAGTTGTCGTTTTCCTTTCACTCCACCTTGTATCAAGTTGTAACCTCCACTGAAAAATTACGCCAATGCAGAGGTGCTAAAACTTGCAGTTCCTCGAATGGCCACTTGAGGCTGACTACAAAATTTAGTGAACCCCCATAAACTCCCATTTTAAAATGTTAAACTTTACAATGGGCCTTCTGAAGTTTGGAGACGTAAACAATCTGGTTTATCTCTCCAAAGCTAAACTTGTTTGTACCCATGTTTGGATTTTGTTCAAAACCTTAACTTTCCATTATTAAGAACATCACCAGTTTGATAGCAGGAGGATGCTAGCATGGCTGGTAGCAATCTACTAGATTTTAATTAAGTGCCAAATAGTGTTCATGACACTTTTTTTGTAATTATGTGACAGTGCATTGAACTGAACTGTTGCTGTGCTGCTATTTTGGAAAGTCAACTTCTAGTAATTCATTGGTTACTTGGGACTTATTAGTGAGCGTGCCAGCATAAGCCGATAGCTTAGCACTCCATCCTCTTGTCCACATATAGTTGTCCAAAACACTATGATAGAGGATTTGTATCGTCTGTTTTGCTTGTTTGCACAAGTTTTTGCAAGCCTGGTTGTCACAATGACTTGCCATGACATCATGATTCCCATATGAATATGACTGGCATGTTAATGTCTCTGGATATAATATGATATATAAGATATTGTAGCATCTCTTCGATAGAAGACAGAGACGATCGGTATTGCGGTTACCGGGTGTTTATTAAGAACAGTAACACGGGCTACTATGGGCCGTAGCCAACGCCAAAACAGTAGGGGAAAACACACTCTCCTGAATCAAAACAAACCCCAACTCGCGCTCCTTTTTCCCCGCACACACCCAAAACAATATTCTCTAACACCTGCCCCCCAAACACTCTCAGCCAACCACACACATGCTACCCTCCAGACTGTCTGCTATTGGTAGCTGATCTGATTGACAGGCCAAACGGCCTCTAGACTACTATAATTCCAGGACACTCAGTAAATCACCATGCTGCCGGTGTGGCGCAACTATGCCATAAGTAAGGTCAATTCTGAACACAAAACAGTGATAACACAACAACTTGTAACCCAGTCTGTTACAATATAATATAATCAAACTTCATGGTCCCAAACCAGGGAATTTGGGGCCAAATTGCCATGATTTTCCAATTTTTAAAGCAAATCCGACACTTTAAATAAAGCAAAAACATGAAAACTAAATGTTCACTGTTCATCTTTCGAGACAGATGTCAAATCTTTGTAAGCAGACTCCATGTTTGCATGATAAACTCAGAATTATTAAAACCTGAGGCATATCACTGAAAACTGCAAACTTTATGCCCTAAGTTAAAGTCAATTAAAGAAAATGTTGCAGCAGTAATCTTCATTAATCTGATTAATTCCATAGTGTGTCGTCCACAAAGTGTCTTCTTGGATACCAAAACTACAGCCAAACCTGCACTAAAAATGTCATGTTCAGTTATACTGCAGGAAACGGCAGTGGTCTTTGCATAGATCTTGTACTGTTTGCAGTTCATGGCTTGACCTGTTCCTGCTCCATTGTTGTACCCATATCTCTGCTGTCACAAAATAACATAGCAGCTTGTGAGTACTGAAAAGTTATTTATATCTAGAGAGTTCTATTTGCTAACTTCTCCGCATAAAATAAATAGAAAAACATACACGGACACATTGGTGTTAATAAAACCTCTCAGGAAGAGAAAAATTTCTGCAGATGTGAAGTTTATGATACAGTCTTGACAAGAATGACAAATAGCTGACACGTTAAGGCAGGTCAGCAAGTGTTAACATGCTCACCAAAGCGGCTAACCAGCTACTCAGCAGAAAGTCCAGCCAAGTGTTGCAAGGCCAAATCACCCCTGACTGTTGATGTTCCTTGCTATAATGAACTGCAGCCTGGAGACCTCGCAACCAGCAAGAAGGTAACAAGAGCAATGAACTGCAACCCATAATAACAAAGACGGTTGCCATGATGCTGCTAAATAGACTTATGTGCGTGCATTCGGATGTTAATTTACCTCTGTGTGTGTATCTCCACCTGTGTATGCGGCTGTTTTCAGGTGTTATTGAAAACTCTGTCGGTGTACCGGGAATAGCGTGCATTTGTGCATTACACAGTGTTTGACCCTGCACCATTTGCAGCCAAACAAGCAGTGAATTGCTCCCGTCATGCATTCAGTGAGGTGAAGGAGCAAACATACACAAACAGCTGGTCCCACATGTCCTAATAAGAAAGTGGCTGACTGGCAGAACATCCTCTTCACGCTGCAGCAGATTAGATTACACTTCTTCAAGGCTTCTGACTTTGCCTGGTATGGCCTGTCTGATTTTTTCTGTACTACCGCAACTGCAGTATAATGCTTACAGTTTATTAAAGAACAGTATTCTGAAATGCAAAGAATTCAAATTGCTGGTTTTTCGCAGGTTTCTCGCAAGTTAAGTAAAAAAAAAATTTACAGCGTTTTTTTCCAAAGTTGCAAAAGTATGACGTCACAACAATGTGATTGGTCACTTGCAATGTTGAACCTAGAACAACATTTATTATGATGATGTGGGAACAACACCAACAAGAAGATATCAGATCGTGTGGGAGATGACAGCTTGAGTTCACAGCAATGAAAGTGGATACCAACTGTCACATGAAAAGAATGCAATTGTTTTGGTCAATAAGGATCAGTTGAAAGTACTGAACTGAACCGTCTAAAAATGAAATTGATTTGTTTCTTGACAACGTAACTCTTCCAAAATTACTAGACAGTCAAGCAATGGCACTGGATTCGCCACTGACGCCAGGTGAACTCCAGGAAGCCCTGATAAGTATGCCCATTAATAAAGCTCCAGGTCCAGACGGCTTTCCTGCAGAATTCTACAAAGAATTCTGGACAATTTTGGCACCAGTATTCCATGGAATGTTGCAGGAAATCAAGAAAAATGGCAGACTACCACCAAATATGAATTCTGCTAACATTAGTCTCCTGCTAAAACCAGGAAAAGACCCTTTATTTCCCTCAAGTTATCGTCCAATATCCCTTATAAATGTAGACCTTAAAATAATCTGCAAAGCTCTCTCAAAGAGATTAGAGAAAATAACCCCCCTCTTAATTCATCCTGACCAAACTGGTTTCATAAAAGGTCGGCACTCCTCAACAAATACTCGTAGATTACTTAATTTAATAGACTACTCATACAATAAATACATTGAAACCATAATATTATCTCTAGATGCAGAAAAAGCATTTGACAGAGTTAACTGGAAATTTTTATTTGCAACTTTACACAAATTTGGTTTTGGAAACTCTTTCATAAATTGGATAAGAATATTATACAATTCCCCAACAGCTCGTATCAGAACAAATGACCAGACATCCTCCAGCTTTTGTCTCCTGAGGGGCACCAGACAGGGATGCCCACTTTCCCCTTCACTTTTTGCAATTTTTATCGAACCTCTAGCAGCAGCACTTAGACAGGCTACAACAATTAAGGGCATAAAATGTAATAACGTAGAACATAAAATCAGTCTCTATGCAGATGATGTGTTGCTTTTTCTGCAAAACTCACAAATCGACCTCTCTGAGGTAATTACTCTAATAAACTGGTTTTCAAGAGTTTCAGATTATTCAATTAACTGGCCAAAATCTACAGTTCTTCCCATTAACTGCTCCTTCCACAATTCATCTTCTGCCCCACTACAATCTGGAAATATTAAATATTTAGGTATTATTGTTTCTCCTAAGCTTTCAGACTTAATTAAATTAAACCACATCCCACTTCTAAAGAAAGTAGAAGGCGATCTGACTAGATGGAAATCTCTACCCATATCACTCATGGGAAGGGTCGCCACTATAAAAATGATGATCTTGCCAAAAATAAATTACTTATTTTTAATGATCCCTAACAAACCATCACAAGATTGGTTCAGATCTCTGGATTCACATATTTCTAAATTCCTTTGGAAAGATAAACCCCCGCGCATCAGCTTTTTTAAGCTGATGCGCGTTTTTACGCTACAAAGAACCAAGGATAGAGGAGGACTAGATCTGCCTAATTTTCACCAATACTTCTTAGCCAACAGGCTTCAGTTCATCTCAGAATGGTTAAAATGTACCCTCTTAGATGAGCCCTGGCTAGATGTTGAACAGGCACTATGCAATGATCTAGAGATTTCAGACCTACCATTTATTAGCTCAAACATCAAAAGACATGAATGCTTTAAAAGCATCAACATCAGCTTTTCTCTGACAGCATGGTGGGAGTTTCTAAAAATAACGGAGTCTTCATTAATCCCATGCAAACGTACACCTATCTGGAATAACCCTGACATATTACAAAACAAAAATATGATTAATTTCCCAGAATGGAGTTGTAAAGGAATTAAATACTTAGAACATATATTAGAGGGAACAGAATTTATTCCATTTGACAGACTAGTTACACAATATGGGATCAACAAGAAAAGATTTTTAGAATATCAACAAATTAAATCCATAGTAAAAAAGAAATTTAACCTCAGTCAAGTTGAATTACAAACACCACCAAGTGTGGTTCAATTTCTTACTCTTAAATCCCCCAAACTATTATCTAAAATATACAGAACACTTTCTAAAATAGATGAATCAATATCCCTTCCTATTGCAAAGTGGGAAGCAGATTTATCAGTCAGCTTAGACCAAAACGTCTGGTCTCAGATTTGCTTAAAAACCTTTAAATTTATTAAAAATCCCAATCTGCAATTAATACAATACAAAATACTGCATAGAGTGCACTATACAGGTCATCGAATGTTTAAGATGGGCTTTACATCCGCCAACAACTGCTCACACTGTCAAGGCAATACACCAGACAGTTACATCCATGCTCTTTGGTTCTGTCCACCAGTGCAGAAGTTTTGGCACGAGATATGTGAGGACTTATCAAAGTGTCTGAAATGTAAAATTCCAACCTCCCCTTTAGTATGCTTGTTGGGAAATTTGGATGATGTCACTACAGAAATTAATACAGTCCACATGGTTTTTATTGCCCTATGCATCGCCAAGAAAACGGTCCTCATGAACTGGAAAAATAAAAATAATCTTAATTCTAGCCAATACAGAAACTATCTAATAGATCACATTAGTCTCGATATAGCCTCTGCCACCACATTAGATCAATCCCTCTGGGCTCCTTTGATCGGCTCCATCACCTAGCGGGGGTGGGGGGTCGTGGTTTGGTCCCGCCTTGGCTATTGTGGTTGATGTGGAGGTTGGGATGGGCTTAGGGCACCTGGAGGACCCCTAGAGACGTTATCCCTGGAGGGCTTAACCCGGGGGTTGTGTTCATAACCTGGTTAGTGGCTCTGGTCGCTCTCAGAGGTTGTTCTCCTCGTGGCCGCGTGCAGCGGGGCTGGAGGATGGTCTGTGCTGGCGGACGTAGGTTACTGGCCTGGTGGCCTGGCTGCCCCTGAGTGGATCCGGGGCGGGCGTGGGGGTTTGGGGTTCGGGGGTGCTTCGCCTCCGTGCTGGGGCTCTGGCTGGGCCTTGGGGGCTTCGGTCCTCGTCGGTGTGTCGCCGAGGTTGTGGGCGGGTGGGTGCACGGGGGCTCAGCCCTGGCGCAGGGGGCCTCTTGTGCATCGGCCTAACCGGGGGGCTCTTGAACTGGCAGGGAGGTTGTTCCATCTTTGCAGGAGTCCACTCTGCAGGTGGGGGAGAGACATAGGAGAGGTGGAGAATAAACTTAACCTGGGTGTCTGTGTCTTGTGTAGTCTGGGAGATGATTGAATGTTGGGGTGGGTACAGTTTCCTCTGCGGTGGGGTGGAGTGGGCTGCCCCGGGTCCTGTGGGGCTTGGCGGTGTTGCTGCCGTAGGCCCCGGTCTGGATGGGCCTGGGCTCCCTTGCCTTGGTGGATACCAGAGGACGGGGGTGCATATTGGGGTCAGCGGGGGAGCTGGCCCTAGGGAGGGACACCCTCCCCTCCCTTCTTTTCCTCCCCATCCCCGGCTGCCTCCCTCTTCACGCTCCACCACACCCACCCACACAGGTAGGGCTTTGGGGTGCGGGTGTGTCACCAGGGTGCAGGGGAGACATTCCCCCCCCCTCTGTCCTCTTCTGGCCACCTGTGCCTCAATTTTATCTCACAACTTAGACATCCACATTACTTACACTCTCATAACACACACATATATATATATATATAGGGCCTTGAGGGTGGGCACGTTAACGGCGTCCAGTAGACGGTCTGTGTATTCAGACCTGCCTCTGGCGCCGGTGCCCACCTCTCAATTTTAAATCCATGTAGACATTGAGGGTTCTCGGGAGGGGCCGTGCTAACACCTGCTGCTCTCTGGCAGCAGCACCATGCTCTCCCTTGTTTTAAATACACTTTAGAGCAACACGCAGCAACACTACATTTGAGCGGGAGGAGGGAGGTATGGGGTCTTAACACACCCCTGTTCTCTGCTAGCCATCGGGGCGGGGGGGCTGGGAAGAGATGCTGGCTGTCCAATTGGCCTCCCTGCTGCTGCGGAGCCTGGGGCGGTCTGCTTGCCTCCACCCCGGAGGGAAGGGTAACATCTCTTGGGTCTGGGTGCCGTTTCCATCTCTGGGGGTGAGGATACCTGGACCCGGGGTATAGAGTATGTTTGGGGAGTGTGATTGTGTGTACATGTCCATTTACGTTTATTCCTGCGTTGGGTGAGTGCTGAGTGTTTGTATATGTGTGCATGAGGGTGGGAATGCATGTCTGTGTCTGTGTGTGCCTGTTTGTCTGTGTCTATATGTCAGGTCGGGTCTTAGACTTCACCTCTCTGGGAACTCCAAGGCCCTCCAAAGTGTGGAGGCCTATCTCCCCTCACCACACTCCCTGCCGGTGACTGATGCCCTCAGGGGTCGGTGCGTTGGTGGTTCTTGGTGTCCGGGGCTGGGCGCTCAGGTATGTACCAGCTCACTCCCGGTGACTACTTGGCGGGGCCTGGTGCCTGCTGCTCGGTCAGGCCTCTTCCGGGGCGCGGGGGGCCCTCGGGCCTCCGGCCTCTGTGCCTGCGGCTCGGTTCACTCTGGCACAGCTGGCTGCCGGCAGAGCCGGCGGGCACGCCGGTGCAGCCCCCTCTAGCTTCTGCCCGGTGGCTACTGGGTGACCCCTCATCTGGGGATCCTCAGCCCTTCCCATGAAGGTGGCACGGATGCCCCTCCGGTGGTCCTCCTTGGGCTCTTGCACTCTGGGGCCTCTGGATGTCTGGGGCCTGGATCTCCTCCATGCCTGCTTCATGCCCTGGGGGACGGGGCTATGGCTCTCTACATCCTCTAGCAGACCATTACATGGGGAAACCATTTGAATACAAGCGCGCCGATCCACACAGGTGTGCACATGGGTGTTCACTATTCGTAGACTTAAATCACACCTTTCTTGGCTGCTACTTCAAAGCACATTGTGCGCTGTCTGTCCTGCGTGCTGCACAACAACATTCAATATTTAGTATTTACTGCTGTTTACACTTAGCTAGATTAATGCGATGGTGTTGTGTATAGTATGTTGCATTGTTTTGGTTTTTTGTTTTGTTTTTTTTTGCTTGTTTTCTATTCTTTTTCTCTCAACAGGTGATCCCGGAGATATTTTTTCTTCCCCCCTTTCTCACTGTCCCTCTCCCCTTCTGTTTTTCTTTTCCTTCCTCTTTCTTTCTCCCTTTCCTATCCCTCACTCATGTCTGTCCCGTCTGTAACAACTGAAAATAAAATAAATAATAAAAACAAAGGTCGATCAAATGGACCAATACGGCAATGCCATGATGATCCATTTGGCAAAATAAATCCATTGGGTATCCTTGTTGGTCTTCAGACAACAATTCTGACGGCTAAAGAACCAAATGGGACAGGCGGAAAAAAAAAAGAAAAAAAAAAAGTACTGAACATAAGTCAGAGAGGAGTTTGAGTAATAAACTATGTGGCCATTACACAACAGTTAAGCAAAATAACAGGGCTGTGTTACCCAAAATGGTAATGAGCAAAGCATTACCACCGTGGTCTACCAGTCATAGAGCAGATTGCAGATGGAGACGTCATCATTGAACGCCTAGAGAAGGAGAAGGTGGACTGCATGAACAAGTCTGAAAAACAGAATTCCAGATTAGGAATGACCTTTAAAGAATTAGTAGCTGAGTGGCTCACTGGAGGCAGCAATGAAGAAGATCAGATCAGAGTGATGTTGACAGAATTGAGTTTGACAGTGTTAGAAAGCAGAAGCATTGAAGTGAATGGAACAGAAATAATATCCCAAATACCCAGGAATGCAAGGATATGTGAGAGCAAAGATCTTCCTTATTGAATTTATGCAAAAAGGTGTCAAGTGTCAGGCTCACTGTGTGTGTTTCTGTATCTGAAACCACTAAACTTCTCCAAGAAATGTTCTCCCGTACCATTTTTACAACAGTTGCCAAAAAGTTCAATCTGTTCATCTAAACGTTGCATTTTCAGTGGGAGAAACGTTTTGTTGCTCATCCAAGTGACTTCTTCAGTCTCAGCTGACTGCAGGTTTCCCCGACCTTATAAACAGCACATTTTCTTAATGAATGAAACTAGCACCACTGACGAACATTGACCTCACAGCCCATTGTTCGTCAGACTCAATCACGAGATTGTATTTACACTTCTGTGGTGAATATAACACTGAACAGTACTGGGTTCCAGCAAGTACCCAAGTGTAAGCTTAGGTAATTACCTCCATCATGCAGGTTATGTGATTGGTTCATTGGTTCATTGGACACTGGGCAAACGAATATGCATCCAGATATCTTTGTGGATCCAGGTGTTCAGTTCATGTGTTGTGTGGTAGGAGGTTTTGCTGTTTTGTGTATTTGAATGTTCTTGTTTTGATAACTGTAACTGTTTCAGATAAATGGATAACCAAACAGTTTAAAAGAATGCTTTTATAAAATCTTCTCAAATCAGGTTTTTTTTTCCTGCTTTATATAATTGGAAAGTATAAAAATAACATTTTTCTTAATCAGATCTGGCCATCTGCTACTCACAGCACAACATTAAGTAAAGTATGTAATTCCAGAAAGGACACATATGACGACAATATTCCAATAAGGACTTTTAAGACATTTGTTGTTACATCTCTGAGACAGGGAATGCAAAAACCAATTGTTGTACTTGGTGCACAGTTAAATTATATGTTTAGGACCTAAGGGCATCTACAGTAATCCTTTTTCTACATACTAAAATACAATTGTGTGTGGTTGTACAAAAAAACTACATAAGTCATTGTGAGCAATAATTCATTTGCCATTTAGACCAAGTATAGCTTTTACTTTCTGTATTACACTTTTTATATGTTTACACCTTTTTACATACTGGAGGATATCAAATACAAATACATTTTTTATTGTTATCATTTATATTTGCATCTTTTTATAAATGCTGCACATCATTTGTAAAGATAACTGAAGTTATATTAGATTTATAATCACTGTATCTGTGCTCGGCTGAAACTGAATATGTCAGAAAACACTAATGCACAGATCGTTATGTGAGCATGTGTTTTTCTTTTTGTTGCTGGTTGTTGTTGTTGCTTTTTTGTTAAACCGTGGCTGCAGACATATAATAACATATTAGCATCACAAGTATACAAGCGGGGAGCATTTAATACTCAAATGTTGTTGTTTTTTTAAATCACTCATTTAATATTGTTTTGCCCTGAGCATTTGAAGGTAACCCGCTCTAAACAGATATTGATGACGCCTTGAAGCAAGATACTGATCCCGCAGTGGCTGCTAGCAGCTGCCAGGTGTGAGTGGGTGTAATTGCATCTACATACCAAAGATGCTTTCTGTGATTCACCTGAAACTTTGGCTGTTAACTCTTTTAAGTCAGTTAGACAGGCGCCAAAATTATAATCAAAACTGATATTCTTATGAACTCTAAAGGGTTCATAAGAGCTATTTTTGCTCGGTTAATAGGGTCAAAATATCATTTTGGCCAGGAGCTATAATAAATAAGCAGCCACTGAATAAGTGACTATAATAAATAAGCAGCCACTAACACGTCATTTAGTTTGACGTGGCCTTATTTGGGCAAAGTTATCAGCTAGCAAGAACAATTACCAAACTGATTTCACAAAGTCTAAGTTTGCTATGCCTCGATACATGTATTTAGGACAATATACAGACTAATAAAAAGCTATAATTTCAGTTGCAAAAAACCTAAAGTATAAATGTCTTGGACATTCAGTAGTGAATAACAGGTAAACACTAACACCACAGATATAGTAAGTCAAATTAGGCTAGCATACAGCTATCAGCTACACCAACAGGAAAGTATTTATATAATCCAAACTATTTTCTTCTTTCCAACAGTTGTGCATGTTATATTGTTACATTTTGATTTTCTTAGGATTTTTTTAATCGCTATTTTCATCATTCATCATTTTTCATCATCATCATCAGCTGATAAGTTCTCTGATTGGAGTCATAGAGATCATTTGTGCAGAAGAAGAGTCACATGACCTGTAAAAGGCCCCTTTTTATGAGAGCACACAAACTTTGAAGCAGAAGGCCCTGCTTAAAAGAGAAAGTTGACAACCGCTGTCGTGATACCTGAGGTTTTAGGGTGTTCATGGTATACACCTCAGCAGCATACAAACACACAAACAAACACACACACATACAGTAGGCTGACCTTCTTTACATTTGATGAAGCTGTTACATTCTGATTTGGCAAAGCAAACTTGTTTCATTCAATCCTGACTGAAAGGAAGGAGAAACACTTAAATCAAGAATATTAATTAACATAATTAGCTTTCAAATGTCAAAGCTTTGAACTGACTGAAATTAGTATCATCAATTACCCGGTGTCTTCATGACAGATTCACAAAAGATTTCAAACATCAAAGGTTCTCATCAAAGATAACAGGAAAGTATTCAAGTTATGGAAGTTAAGAGCAAGGAATCATTTCTATATGAACAGTACTTCACCCTTTAACAGTCACAGTCTTGTTTGAAACTACGTACTTTGGCAGAGCAGAAATATGTTGGCCCTGTTACCCTGCTGCTGATTACCACCCAGGCCTGGAGGACAGTGGTCGTATGTTGTGTCTCTTGTGGCTGACTTTTTTGGGGGGATGGAGCTCAGACGTTTGCTGATGTGCTGTTGACAGTGTGTTCAGGATAGAAGCAGCTGGGAATGCAAAGCCAGCGCTCCTATGTGTCTTGCTAATCAGGCCTGTCCTCTTGTTGTTACCAGCAGCAACCACCTTCTGTCCCCTAGCCTAGTAAATGCGCTGTGGAAATCACTTGAGTTTGTCAGCATTTAAGTGAAATTAATTTCATTCATTGAACAGATCTTCTTGTGGTGTGTTCTGTGTTCTAATAGCTGCATTAACAGTTTAAATTAGACTTGGCAGTAGATGATAGGAACCATTGCATTTGATTGCAAGAACCTGGTTGCTAGTTTTTCTCTTAATTCCTGTGGAAACAGTAAAAATTATTATGTGCTGTTTTTTATAGGGCTGTCCTGTGAAAACTTTCCTTTTTCAGTGTTTATCTGCTGGGCAAATATTAGAATATTCACTAGATAATGTTTCACAAGCTCCAATAGAAACAATACTGTGTCCAGCTGTTTGTTGTTCCAGAATATTGCCAAGATCCAAACATCCAAAACCACAGATTCAGCACAGCTGTACTTGTGATTGTGTCCTCTGGTGGAGATCTTTCATGGTAATTAGTTTGGCTTACACAAGACCTTTGCTAACGTACGGTGGTACAGTGATCATTTCACCCAAAAGACACACCACAAAGCAGGTGAGTAAACAGTGCTCAACCTCTCCAAAGCACCTTAAGTGCAAAGATTTTTTGTTTTGTATTAATCCACCATCAAACATCTTGGTGCTTGGAGACCAAACTAAACACGCAGAGGAGTGGAACGAGAGAAGAGCGCGCATACACACACACACACACAGATCCATTTGTCTTCATTAATGCATTACATAGTTTAAAGGATTATTTAACTTGGCAGATTGATTTTTGCCTTTATAGAAATGGCCTGTAGCAGTGGCTGCAGAGGTTTTGGAAACAGCAATGACAATAAATATGTACTGGATGCAGCTGTGCAGAAAAAAAATGTAATGCGAACAAAAACATTAAATATCTTAAATAAAGAATGCCTGCATGATAACGTGAATTTAAATTCTTATCTTGCATTTGTGTGATACGGTAGTCGCTGTGTCAGACTAGATGTTTTATGAGCGATGTGTTCTGATGCAAAAGCAACTACAGACTCAGAAAGACGGTTTACCTAGTTTATTTACAGCACTCAGGGGAATGGATGAGTGCAGTGATAAAGAAGATGGTGAGTGTTGACTGGCGGGGGTTAGTTGCTAGTAGCTCCTGGAAGGGAGGTGGGCTGACTGAGCTGAGTGGGCTGCAACTGAGAAAGCTGTAGGTAGTGGAATAGCAAGCCAACTGGGACTGACTGGGCTGCCTGAAAGCAGGAATGGATGGATGATGAGTACATGAGGTTTTTGCCCAAGGAAAACAAGCAGTTTGGGTTGATTAGTGAAGAATGGTCAATGACACAAAGAAAACAGAGTTAGTCCAAAATATACAGCTGCTCAGACGATTGACAGATGTGATCAATCAGGTAACCAGTAGGAGGGAATCAAGGGTCACAATACACCAAACAAACCAAACACAGGGAGACAAACAAGGGAACCAAACCGATAAGGAAAACACCAGGGATTAGAAGAAGGCACTAAATGAACCACAACAAGGTGTCTATAAAGCATCTCTCCATGAAATGACAAAGGGACATATTCTAAATATATACAAAGACACAGCCCACGGGTCACAGTTGTCGGCACTATCTGTTGCAGACAATTAAAGGCAACATCACCAGCACAGTACTGCCTGAAAATAGCCTCATAAAGTAAACTTCCATAGAAATCTCTGTTCTTTGGAATACTTCTGAAAGAGATCTGTGCATGTGGGAAACAATGTAATATATAAATATATAAATCACATCCAGAACAATAGCACATGTATCATACCCACAACTCGAGTTAACACACTCGGAGGTTGCCCACGTGTGGACATGAAACTGTGACTGAATAGAAAATAGAACGAGGGACTGGGAGGAACCTCCTTCTGATGTGTACTTCCTGGTTTATATAAGGGTCCTCCATGTCCCATAAATCTATTAATACATCGCCACCAATATGAATGTAGTGGAGCCTTCAAATGTGCCATTCTTACTCCAATGCAACATAAGACAGACTGCGGTGCACGTACACACACGAGGGCTTTGTGCAGTTGTTTATCAGCAGGAACCTGGGTCTACATGAGGGAGGAAATGTTACTGGTTCCCACCATAACTCAGCATTCGCCTAATCAGTAATGGTAGCTTGATGAATGGAAGGCTATGGTCAACACAGGCCTTTGTCGCAAGCCGTAAACAATGAGTCAGACTGGTATATCTGACAATTATAACCACCCTTCAAGGACTTCTTAACATATCCAAATGTGGTCTTAACCCCCACCTCCCTCCCCTCTGCACACACGCCCTCCCCCTCCTCCTTGATTTAGCGCCAGTCATGTGGTTTTGTGAAATGACAGGCTCCACGTTCTCACACACAGTAAATCTGATACACACGCTACAGTATATCACTGTCGGCATTTACACTGTTTGACCTCCACCGATTTGCTTGCAAATGTCAGAATATAGAAGGAAGCGAAGCAAAAACCTACAAGGCAGCAGTTTTGCGAATGATAACGTCCATGTTCTCACGCTTTGAAAGTCAAATATCTGACAGTCTTGTCAGATGACCTCTACACCGTCAAACCTTACAGTCTGGGGTCAGAGCAGATCAAGTTTTTATGCAGCTAATTCTCAGTGGCAGAGGCAGTAGTCCACACACCAAGATCTAAAGAAAAGATGTTGAGCTGAATGATCGACAAGCAGTAGCTATCTCTTGATCCAACTCTTCAGTTGAAACAGGCTGGCAATTACACTTTTATGTTTTACTCCTGACTCAATAGCAATGTGGTAAACATGGCTGTATTTACAAATTCTTGTAAAATTTAAATTCAAACAAATTCTTCTCTCACCCCAACCGGTCGCAGCAGATGGCCGCCTCTCCCTGAGCCAGGTTCTGCCGGAGGTTTCTTCCTGTTAAAAGGGAGTTTTTCCTTCCCACTGTCGCCAAAGTGCTTGCTCATAGGGGGTCATATGATTGTTGGGTTTTTCTCTGTATCTATGAAGCGCCTTGAGGCGACTTTTGTTGTGATTTGGCGCTATATAAATAAAATTGAATTGAATTTAAATTCTAGCTAGCATTAGGAAGAAGAAACGGGGTTTTTTGTGCATGATACTGGTAGGGATGGGAATCGAAAACTCGCACTTGTAGGAAACTGGTTCCCAGTATTCAAATTCCTTGAAATTGTTAGCATAGCCTGCTTATTGGTTCTTGTACTTACATTACAATCAGCAGATTTCAGTTTGTGCATCAGAAAAGGAAAATAGGTGCATTGTCTAAAACCTGGATATGGACATTACTTTTATTTTTATTCACAAATTACAACGTTAAAGTGGAAACTGCATCCAGGATAGAAACAGCTGTGCTAATGCTAACATAGTCAAGAACCCAGAGTGATAATAAAGCTGAGTGAATGCTGATCTCGGACCAGCAGCCGTGTTTCCTAAATGCTTTTGTGAGTTCATGGGCTCAGTTAGTCATTTTTGGTCATACTGAATAAAAATGTAAGGTTTTTTTTGTAAGTCCCATCATACAGTGTTTCAAAATGAAGGATTACCATGAAACCACATGCTCATCGAATAATGACTGGACAAGTCATTAGACAGAAAGCAGTCAGAAACCAGTGGGTGACGTCGTGTTAGGCATGCGTCTTTTTTACCGTCTATGATAAAAGTTGAGTCTTCCAACATTCAAAAGCATTAAAAAACCTGGTTTTGGCCTCTATGAATATGCTCCCTTTATACTGCACAGTGGTCCAAGACATGTAACTGTAAATTGGCCATAGGTGTGAATGGCACGGTAAATAGTTGTCTTTTGCTTTGTGTCAGCCCTGTGACAGATTGGCTACCTGTCCACGCTGTACCCTTCCTTCATGACAGCTGAGATAGGCTCCAGCTTATCCAGATTCCTCTGGTTATTATGCAAACTCTCAAGTGATCTGTTTAGCTCAGCTTTGCTCCTCGTCAGCTCATTCCAGGGGTTTATTGGTTCTTGCTTGTCGAGGAAGTAGCATTACATGCCCGAACACAATATTAAGCCTGTTTCTGACAGTAAAAAAGCCCTCGGGGTGATTTTGCAAAATGGATGCTTGCTTTCCTTCTCCTCCCCACACAAAAACAATTAAAATGTTTCACCGCTGCTTATGCTTAAGGTCTAAAGCAATAATTATCTGTGATAATTAGTTATGAGGCACATTTCAAATCACATGTATAAACAACAGACCTTTGACTTCAGCTCGATAATCAACCCACACAGATTTTGAACGGCATTAAATGATAAGCTTTAAACCAAAGTCTTGCTTTACCTTTTTAAGCTCTCATTAGGTACAGCCAGAAATACTCTGGCTAAATTCCACTTTTAATGCAAAGTAACAAAGGTCAAATCATTATTTTATTAGTATCAAAAATCATCATGTGGTATTCAATTCAATTCAGTTTTATTTATACAGTGCCAAATCACAACAACAGTCACCTCAAGGCGCTTTATATCGTATAATATATACAGAGAAAAACCCAACAATCATATGGCCTCCTATGAGCAAGCACTTTGGCAACAGTGGGAAGGAAAAACTCCCTTTTAACAGCAAAAAACCGGGAACCAGGTTTAGGGAGGGGGTGGCCATCGGAAACGGTGACGAGGTCTAAACCTTTTGACAGCAGTGGAGATATAGACATAATTTTTACTTTCACTGGATTAAAGGACAAGATCACAATGATAACATGTAAATTGGACATTGGAGAATAGGACAGAAACAACCGCTAACACAACTTTATCTGTACAGGCAACATGCTAACGCAAAGCTAGCCAGGTACCCTGAATGACGATAAAGTTGAATGTATGCTGACCCCCACCCAGCAGCCAGAGCCTGAACATCAACAGGTAATAAAGGCATTTCTACCTGTTCGTGTTTCTACAGCAGAATCTGTGTGGAAATCACTTTGAAGTCCTTTCAGCTTTGCTTGGTATCAAATAGCACAACAAATTACTTTCTCTATGTTAAGTTATGCAGCGGTCCCAACCCCCGGGTCACGGGGGGCAAGAGTTGAGGCTCAGGTGTGAAATTTATGGGTTTTTTCAGGGTTTTTATTGTTATTTTTGTTGTGACTGTTTGTTTTTATCATTAACTCAGTTTCCCTGGGTCTTTTACCGTGTGTTTTGAATACATCTTCTGGTTTGTTTTTTTTACCAGTACTGGTTTTACTTTGTTGTGTTTATCCGCAACTTCTTAAAGGTCGGTCTGTGAAAATATTGTCGGAAATAAACCGGTCTGTGGCGCAAAAAAGGTAATGTACTGCCTTACTTTTAGGGAAAATATTAAAGTACTTTTAATATAAGCAGCAGAAAGAAACTGACATGTTTCAGCCCGTGGCCCTCTTTTTGCTGCCATGCAACATTAAAAGTATTAGCATCACCATGGTGCTGTTCACAGGAGAACATTGGTCTCATTGTTGAGTTTCTCTCTTTCAGCTGCGGTCCTCTTTTAAGCTTGAGGTGACTGCTATTGTGAGTGAAATGTAATTATATCTGTAAGTGTGAGTGCTGATGTTCTGATGAGTTTTTAGTGGGTCAGCACGTACTAGATTATTTAAGTTGTATTGAGTTACAGAGACCTGTTGTTGTTTTTTGAAATATAAGATATTGGAGTGTTGCCAACAAGCACATCTGACATTTAACATAAAGCTGTCATCTCTGTGGTTTAACACTGGTCTAAGTATTCTTCTGATGCTTCCATGTTATTTCCATGGACTCCCATAAGGGGAGGGCGATAATGGAAGGTTACAAGCAAAGTACTGAATTGCAAAATGTGCGCTTGGGTGTAATTTTCTCACTCAGATAGGAAATGGTAAAGTCATTTTCCAAATTGGTACTAAAGTCCATGAGCCTTAAACATTACTTACTATAAGTGCCGTACTTAAAGCAAAATAATTTTCCTGGAAGGGTGGAGACAATAATATAGTCTGACTCCTTTATGGATTTGGAGATTTTACCTTCTTTTCTGTGTCATCATTTCTTCCAAATTGATTTTTATTTAGTTGATTCTGAAGAATAGACTTGATACCTGATATATCTATATAAAGCGTGATTATTACCACCCGAACAATCAAAAATTCAAGTAAAACAACTAATGCGCAAAATAAAATGTTAGGCTAGACTTTACTGAGGACTTAAAGGAGCAAAGAGGACATAGATGGTAGTTACTGTATTAGCTTCAGATAGTAATGAGGGTGCTTTGCTTTGGTCTTCTCATAACTGTTTGGTGCCAGAGAGCATCGATAATAAGAGGGAGGAAAGGGCGTGTGTGAGTGTGAGAGGTGTGTAAACGTGTGTTAGTGTCTGACTGCAAGGCAAGAGCTGGTGAAGTTGGTACATGTGTTGGGCTTCATCTCTACATGTTGTTTAGACACAAAGTGTAAACAGAGATTTTGGATGTCATAGTGTCAATAACCAGTCATCACCCTGTCGCTCCCAAAGCCCGTCTGGACCTGTTGAATGATTCTGGCAAGTTTTAAGAGTACATTAAAAAAAACAGATAAACAAAAGTATTCCAAAAATGATTTTCTGTAAGTTTGTCTGCATGGGGCATTGTTGTTGGAATAATAATGACTTTCCTTTGGAATAAAAACTAACCATCAGCTGGAATTTCAACATCACACACGAGTTTCCCACCTATGTGTGCCAGGTAGAGTTTGGGGCTGCCAATTAGGAACCTGCATCATCCTTAGAACATAGCAGTCTTCAAAACACTGCCTTCAATAATCTACATTACTAAAGTCGTCATTTACTCATTAGTACGTTTTTATGTTGATATCTCATGTCTTAATTCAGATATGCCTTAATAGCCATTTTGAACAGCTTTTATTTAGTCATCCATTTTTTGGGAGAGTTGATTCCTAATCAAGTGCAAGCACACCTTTGACCTTTTCGTCCTCTCTGTCATAAGCTATGTGCATGTGTGTGTCTGTGTCCTGTGTGTGGCTGTAGGGCTGCTAGCTGCCTCCGCCCCTTGCAAACATGCTTAGAAAAAGAGGCCTCCTTTTTGGACTTTGAATAAAGGCTTTTTTTTTTTTTCTTTTTTCTTAATTCCTACCTGAGTGTTCAAGCTGTCACATGTTCTCCATAGTAAAATAAAAGGTGAAGGAGCTTTTTCATTATGAGGTTAAAACCTTCACTGTCTCCTTACTACTGCTGCAGTGGTCTGCCTGCTTGTCTAACCCGTCTATATGTTGTATGTTCTAGCTCTGTGCTAGATCTTGGAGAAGATCGCCAGGTCAGCATGCATCTTTGCTTTGAACAACTCAGCATTTTCAACATAATTCTGTCCACTCGCACACTTGATACTGACAATACTGACTTCATCACCTCATTTTTTTAATGTAATTTTATGTTTTTAATTAAACACATTAGTAATTTTTGGCATAAGGTTCTTTTTCTTTTGTCAAAGCATCTCAACTGGGTAATGATAAAACATACAGTACCAGTTAAAAGTACACACCCACTAATTGCAGATATAGTGTAGAAGTTTCTGGTATAACCTCACTTCCTTCCAAGGTGCATGGAGAAGAGCAGACGTCTTAAGAGGTCTGTAGTATGAAGAAAAAACTGCTTGACTGGCACATTTTTGCCTGCAGCCCTCATCGGGGTCATCTTTGATGACCTTGATTACCCTGGGTGAAGAGTACAGTGAACTCTGAAGGCAAGTGTTGCTGAAGGCAAGCGTCAACCTCTTGTCATAACCACTTGAAGAAAAAACTGCTTGACTGGCACATTTTTGAGAGATTCACTGATTCAAAAGTTTTTCACTATTTTTTTAAACATTGTCTGTATAAAACTAAGTTGACATGAAAATTATGAATGTTTACCTGATGGTGTCTGCATATCCAGCCCGTTCTCACTCCCGAGGCGTAACATGCCGACGTTTTGTCATGTCCTGCAGCGTTCCTGAGGAACGCGAAAGGACATGACCTTCGGCGTTCTTATGGTGCAATGACGCTCCCGCGGTAATAGACGTTCCAGCCCTGTATTCCAGCCCTAAACCTAACCTTTTTCCTGAGCTTAACCAGGACTTTAATGATGTTAAATAGCGTGTTTCTAAGCGATTTGAAGAAAAAGAGCGAACATGTGTAGATTGAGTCCATACGGTTCTCATATTTCCTAATTTTTCCGAGTTCGTTATTTAGGAATGTGGTGGGTAGCCGAAAACGTAATATGTTGACGATTTGTCACCTAGCGTAAAATGTTACGCTTTGGGAGTGAGAACGTGTTGGCATATCTGGTTCTCACTGTGAGGATGGAAGTGGAGGTGTGATGGAGCTTTGCTGGTGAGACTCAGCCTGCAGTGACACACCAGTTCACATGGTTTAGTAGGCCCACCATTTTTATTTTTCGGGACTATAAGTCAAAACACACATCCATGCAGAGTAAGGACTGTTTGACCATGAAGCCGTGTGATGCAGTTCTGCATCAGATGACCTGGCCTCTGCAGTCACTTGGCCTAAATTCAACAGGAATGGTTTGGAAGGAGTTGGCCGCAGTTTGTTGATAAGGCAGCCAACAAGTGCTCGGTATATGTGGGAACTCATAAAGCATTCCAGGTGACGACCTCGTGAAGCTGGTTGAGAGAATGCCAATATTTTGCAAAGCTGTCATCAAGGCAAGCAGAGGCTTACTTTGAGGAATCTAAAATAAGCAACATATTTTGGGTTGTTTACACTTTTTTTTGCTTTTACTGACTTTGTAACTCAATATGTGTCATTTCATAGTTCCTACGTGCTCGGTACTGGGTTACAGCGCTGAAGGAAAAAAAGGTCAAAATAAGGAAAACCCCTTGAATCTGTAGAAGTATTTTATTTTTGTTCAACGTCCCCTAATCATAGAAAAGATTCAGACAATTTCCAATATTTCTGTGGCATTTCATTTTGACCCTCCACCTCACTGCCCCGCTGTAAATAATTTTATATCTGTCCTCCCCCGTCCAATTTTCTCTTTCAGGACTAAAAGAACAAAAACAGAAGCTCTGCATTAATCTATGTGCTACAACTTTCTGCAACACCTACTGGCCTTACAGTCACAGTGCAGGATCGGTTGGGTGGTGCATAGGCCTTGCTGTCTTAACTGTACACACCCGGCAAGGTGTGGATAAAAAGCGTGCCTGCAGAGGCATGCATGGTCACCGCTCTTTTGCAGCTGGGAAGTATCATGTCCACATGGCTTCTTAATCTGTTGCATGTTCTCCATTATATCTTGCCCTTAAGTTATTGGTTGAAATAATACCACTGTCTTTGAAAACTGTGGTGTTCGGTCCCCATTTGATGTGCACACAAAAAAGCTCTAGTGGATAGTCAACGTTGAAGCAAAGCAGCCATTAACTTTAAATCTAAACTTTTACTATTTACAGGCTGCTAAACACTCACACACTTATCATGACTAAATTTCTCCAGTTCACCTTGAGATTACACTGTTTACACACGGTTCAGTACTTCTGTAATACATTACCTAACTCCTTACTCCAGGCCGACACTTAAGCTAACTTGAATGTAATTCCTAAAAATTAAAACTGTTAAACAGCCTTTTGAAAAAAATTGATGGCTGAACAAAGTTTACTTATATGCAACAGTTTCCAAACTCTGAAATACTGTGTGTGCTATTTATTTATCCCACAGTTAAAATCATTTTTACTTTATCTTTCTCCACCTTTAGTCATCACAAAGCCAGAAGTACAAAGAGAGACATCACCACGTGTGCAGTAATAAGCAGATCTGCTATATAATATGGATGCAGATGGCAAAAGAACAACATCAGCATGAACACTTACACTTTTGCTAACACACAGACATGTACACTAATGAGCCAAAGCAGCCAAACATGCTGTTGGCTCTTCATGCACTGCCAAATAAGCTCCAACCTGCCAAGTCCTGGATGTTACAAGACCTCTAAATGTGCATTTTTACATTGCTATCAGATCCTTTTAGTGGTGTAAGCTGTGAGTTAGAGCCACCAAATATTAGACTTTTAGTCACTAATCAGTGTTTCGAGGCATTCACTGCTACTGACAGAGACACTCTGACTCAGATGTTTGGCTGGATGACAAAATCACCACGATTTACGTGCCTGGCCATTTCACTCGCATCTAAGCTGTTTAATATATCCCTGAACTCAACACACACTGTTATTATGAGATAATAAATGTTACTGAGGTCATCTGTGAGTGGTTATATTTTTGGCTCACGCTGTGCACAGGTTTTCTAAAATGACACACAGTCCTACTAAAACACTCGTGTCTAGCTTCCACTTTCTCTCGCTCTGTGCTCGCTCCCCATCTTGACTGGATTAAAAACTGACAGACAGTTTGAACAAATGATGCAGTACGTGGTTTTCAAGCATGCCACTCAGCAAATCATCAGAAACTGAGAGGTGATGATTACTAACCAAACCACCGGAAAAAGCAAACACACTGTGCTCCATTTTATGTTCAAGGAAGTGCCCATTCATTTTTTTGAGCCAAACCAGAGAGAGCATGCAAGAACAAGCGCGTTAGAGCCCAGTACAGAGAAGCCAAGGCAGAGCGAGGCCTGTGAATCCCAAAGGAACAAAGGTGGGAACTTTTTCTCTAAACCGCACGTCGGACTGACTTTATCCTCGGAAACAATTCACTTCCTCTGGGAACTTCTGCTCAGTACTGAATGACAAGAAGACAGAGACAATGGTGGCAGTGAAAGTGTGGCATTTAACATTTCAGCTGCAATATATCACCACCAAACTTGAGTGTGATTAAAGTATAAGGAAGTGTGATTAAACAACAAAACCCTTTCTGCTCCACACCACAAATCTTTTATCCCTGGGTCAGAGCTTCTGGGAACTCTGCTCGATTGCTTAACAGTCAGAAAGAGGGTGATGTCTTGGAAATAAAAAAAGACCTGCAATAAAATAACTTTTTCTAGTTCTCCCACTAGTTCAAGTTCAAGTTCAAGTTTTATTTGTCATATGCAAGTTAGCACAGGGTCAACATTGCAATGAAATGTGTTTGACGAGCAGCAGTCACTCAGCAGCATGATACAGTACAGAAAATATAGTAAAATATAATAAAATAAAATATAAAAATATAAAAATAGTAAGGAGCTAAATATTAGAGAGACATGGTAAAAGAGAAAAGATGACTAAATATATATGTATCTATAAATATAAATATATGTACACTAGTGATTAAATAAGAAAATCTTGAAAAGAAATATGACGGGAGGGCAGATGGGATATTGCACAGGAATGAGCAGCAGAAAATTACAGTATTGCACTTTAAATATAAATATCAATGACAATAAAGTGAAGTGACCAGTGCAGATTAAACAGAGTACTTGTGAAGCTGCAGGGTAGCTTCTGAGTGCTGTGTTGTGTGTGTTTAAGTGTTGTGGTTGAGGTGTCGTACGGCTTGGTGGTAAAAACTGTTTTTAAGTCTTGTAGTCCGAGCAGACAGACTCCTGTAACGTCTGCCAGATGGTAACAGGGAGAACAGCTGATGTGCTGGGTGGCTGTGGTCCTTGATGATGCTGTGTGCTTTACGGAGGCATCGCTGGAGGTAAATGTCCTGAATGGCAGGAAGCCTCGTGCCAGTGATGTGCTCTGCTGCCTTCACCACCCTCTGTAGTGCTTTACGGCTGCTGGCAGAGCAGCTTCCGTACCAAACTGTGATGCAGCTCGTCAGCAAGCTCTCAATTGCACACCTGTAAAAATTTGAGGTGATGTTGGCGTTCATGCTAAACTTCCTCAGCCTCCTCAGGAAGTAAAGCAGCTGGCGAGCTTTCCTGATAGCAGTGTCTGTGTGAAGGGTCCAGGAGAAGTCCTCGGTGATGTTGACTCCAAGGAACTTGAAGCTGCTGACCCTTTCGACCTTGACACCGTTGATGTGGATGGGCTGGTGTTCTCTGACTGGTCGTTTCCGGTAGTCCACTATCATCTCTCTAGTTTTGCTGATGTTGAGAGTCAGGTTATTTTCCAGGCACCACTCGTACAGTGCCATCACCTCCTCTCTATAGGCCGTCTCATCATTGCCTGTGATGAGGCCTATGATGGTTGTGTCATCAGCAAACTTGATGATGGTGTTGGACTCGTGTTTAGCAACACAGTCGTGTGTGAACAGGGAATATAGGAGGGGGCTAAGCACACAACCCTGTGGCGTACCTGTGTTTAAGATGAGTGATGAGGAGGTGTGCTTACCAACTCTCACCATCTGGGGCCTGTTTGTGAGGAAGTTTAGAATCCATCTGCAGATTGGTGTTCCCAGCCCAAGGTCGACGAGCTTCGTGGCAAGTTTCGAGGGGATGATGGTGTTAAATGCCGAGCTGTAGTCGATGAAGAGCATCCTTGCATATGTATTCCCTTTTTCCAGGTGAGTGAGGGTGGTGTGCGTTGCCAGGGCGATGGCATCCTCTGTGGCTCTGTTTGTCCGATAGGCAAACTGAAGAGGGTCCAGTGTGTCAGGGAGGGAGGAGCAGATGTGACCTTTGACCAGCCGCTCCAGGCACTTCATGATGACGGATGTCAGTGCAACAGGACGGTAGTCATTCAGACAGGAGACCACTGATTTTTTGGGAACGGGAATGATGGTGGATGCTTTGAGGGCCGTGGGGACCACTGACTGCCTCAGGGAGAGGTTGAAGATGTTGGTGAACACCTCTGCCAGCTCGTCTGCACACACTCTGAGAAGCCGGCCTGGGATGCCGTCTGGTCCTGGAGCTTTGTGAGGATTGACCTTTTTAAAGGTCCATCTCACAGCTTCTGTTCTCAGAGTTAAAGTTGCAGCCTCACTGTCCTCCTGAGGGTAGAGGATCTGCTCTCTGTTGTCTGCATCAAAACGAGCATAGAAGTTGTTGAGCTCGTCTGCGAGAGATGCAGTGGGCTGAACACTGACTGTGTTGACCTTCTTGTAGTCAGTGATGCAGCGCAGTCCATTCCACAGTCGCCTGGTGTCAAAGCTGTGGTAGCTGGACTCCATTTTGTCCCTGTAGTCCTTTCTGGCCTTTTTTATGGACTTTCGGAGGTCATACCTGGCTGCTTTATAAGCATCAGCATCCCCGGAGTTAAAGGCAGAGGTCCGCACTTTTAGCTTGGCGCAAACGTCTTTATTTACCCAGGGTTTCTGATTTGGATATATGCGGACAGTGGTTTTTGTGATGATATCATCCATGCACTTTCCAATATATCCAATGACAGAGTCTGTGAGTTCATTGATGTTGCCATCAGCTGCATCCACAAATATCTGCCAGTCAGTTGTCTCAAAGCAGTCCTGCAGGACCTCCTTAGCCTCACTGTCCCATTTGTAAATAACCCTGGAAGCTGGTTTTTCCTGTTTCAGTCTTTGTCTGTATGCAGGCAGCAGCAGTATGGAACAATGGTCTGCCTTACCAAAAGCTGGGCGGGGGAGGGGTTTGTAGCACTCTTTGAATGGAGTGTAACAGTGGTCCAATGTTTGATCACCTCTTGTGGGGAAGGAGATGTGCTGATAGTATTTGGGGAGAACCTTCTTCATGTTGGCTCTGTTGAAGTCTCCCAGCACAATAAAGGCAGCTTCTGGATTATTGTTCTCAAGTCCAGTAATGATGTCATACAGTTCGTCCATAGCCGTAGTTTTATCAGCATGTGGAGGAATGTAAACAGCTGAGAGGAGAACTGAGCTGAACTCCCTCGGGAGGTAAAAAGGCCTGACTTTAATGGTCAGTAGTTCGAGGCTCTGAGAGCAGTAAGTTTTTAAGATACACACATCTCTAGCCCACAAGGAGTTAACCATAAAGCACACCCCTCCTCCCCTTTTCTTGCCTGAGTCCTTCGTTCGGTCTCCCCGGTAAACAGTGAATCCATCCGGCGTGATGGCGCAGTCGGGGACGCTGGGCTCCAGCCATGTCTCTGTGAAGGCCAGAACGCAGCAGTTCCTGATGTCTTGTTGGTGTTTAATCCGTGCACGCAGCTCGTCAAGTTTGTTGTCCAGAGACTGGAGATTCGCAAGCAGGATGCTGGGGAGAGGTGGCTTGCTGTTTCTCTGTCGCGTTCGGCACAAAACTCCGGCACGTTTCCCCCTCTTTGTTTTCCCTCGACGTCGCGCGAGTAAACAAAGGATCCCAGGCACCAGAGCGTCCACGGAGTCGAAACCCGCTGTAAAGTCCGAACTGGCTGACGAACGTAGCTCCAAAAGCGTTTGTTTGTCATACCGAGTGTATGATCGCGCTGTGCGCACAGAAATTGAAAGCAGAACAAAATAAATAATAACATTTTTGCTGAGATGACTGGGAGCTCTCGTCGGTGCAGCCATCTTACGGCGCAACCGGAAGTCCGGTAGCACTAGCATTGTTGGTAAAGTTAAAAAGGCTCATGATTAGGTGAGGTTTACTGTTTGTCTGTCTTTCAATAAAAGTAATACCGGATAATGTGCAGAAAAGATAAGATATCAACAACATTTATAACGGAGCAGATAAAAGCATGTATGACACAGGCTGTTATCCTCTACCATATATTCACTTGTTTTAGTGTGAAATACACCAGCCTAGGACAGCTGATTGTGATTAATATCAGGACCTGTGTTTCACGTTTTTGTGATTGCTGATTTCATGATGGAGCAGAAGCAGCACTGAATCGCAGAATCTGTGAGGATCTCCATCAAGTGGTCCACGATCACCCAACTTTCACAAGAGCAGAGAGAGTTGGGTCACTTTAAGCTGCATACACACTGGAAGCGATTTGTGGTGATGTGGCTACCACAGAAAGTGAATGATGTTTGGCAGTTTCAAGGAGGCGAAAGTGAAGCGGGCAGGTCCTACAACAAACCATCTGAAAGAGTACTTCTGGAACAAATCAGCTGTCTTGATTGACAGGGGTCTTGATTCCGGCTTTGGCTGTATTTGTCCACTCTATGGAAACCTACGGTGGCCCCTAGAGACAAAGCACGTACAAACTCCAAAACACTTGCAAACTCCAAAACACTTGCAAACTCCAAAACACATGCAAACTCCAAAACACTTGCAAACTCCAAAACACATGCAAACTCCAAAACACTTGCAAACTCCAAAACACATGCAAATTCCAGACACAACGGAAGTAGCTCCAGGACGCTAGGGGCAGTGTTGAGCTTTTGTTACCTAGTAACTACACAAGCCAGGATGTACCAATGACCGGATTTGGGGTCTGCAGCCTTAAAGGCCGCATTTTAAGGCCGATTACGTCACAGCGACACGACGAAGGCTGTCCCAATTCAAAGGCTGCTCGAAATGCGGCCCTCAAATGCGTCCTTAATTTCCCTGAATTTTAAGGATGGGTTGGTGTAGCCTTCATGGCCCAACATATCCCAGATTTCATAGCGCGGCTGTGGTGTGGATAATTTTGCCGAAAAAAACGGCGGAAGCGGAGCCGCTGAAGAGTAAACTTTCAGAAGTAAGTACTGAATATTATGTCACTTATTTATGCGCAAATGTTTTTTTATAATGAAGAACATTAAAACATTACTGTTGGCCACATGTCAGGAAAGTTATGTGACATTAGCGATGTTTGTACTAACTTGGTTTTAAAGCCTTTACTCCAAAATATACGCCGTTCAATAGTTGACTTTAATCTTACAGAGAATGTGATGATTTTATGGATAATTAAAGTCAGTCATATATCCACAAACACAACAGGCTGAAAGTCAGTGATGCTGCTCGGTTTGCAGTCCTGAATATCACGGCACAAGCAGGATTCACTGCACTGTTAATGTTAGCTATGTTATATTGCTGCCTCTGTTCGGTGGTGTCAAGCCAAACGGACTTTAACGTGTGTTTGAACGAGCTGACGGTTCACTCGTTAAGCTGAAAGAAAGGTGCTTTAATCACAGGAGTCACACATGTGTCCACTGTACCATCTGGGAACTCTTCTTGTTTCGTAATAACACAGTCCTCCTTCTTTTGTGCTGTTTTGTAGCAGTGTATACACCTGAGGCTGTCACCTGTCTGTCTGTCCTGCACTCTCTCTCTTTTTCTTTCTCTCTGATTGTGTAATAAAAGTATGAACATGTATTTATAAGTTACACTTGTGTTTGAATCCTGCAGCTTATCACGCATTTGATTTCCATGTGTGACAACTGCAAGTGTCCAGAGTGAGGACAGACTGAGGGACTCACTGCTGCACATCATCTGTGAGGCTTTGCACCCCTGATGATCCACCAGGACTCAGCAGTGTGTGAGGAAGAGGAGGAGGAAGAGCCAGCAGCAGCTGACAGATGGAGAGAATAGACAGACTGTTCCCTGTTTGTGAAGGACTGCTAGGAAAGTTTAACATAACTAATTGTCTGTCCTGAATCAGTCTTATTAGATAATGTTCAAATAATTTTATCATTCCAGTGTTTGCAGTGTGGGAGAAAGTACTCAGGGCCTTCAAGTTACACACTATGAAAGGAAGAAACAAGTTTAATATTCAGAAACCTAAAGTGTGTATCAGCAGCTGAATGGACCTAAAAATAAATGTTTGTTTCAGTTCTATGAAGCTTTGAGTATTTTGGATTAGTAGCACTGCTGTGTTTGTTGCATCATATCGCTGTAATTGTTTATATGCTTTATATATTCTGAGGTAAGTTGATCTATAGTGTTACATCATATTCTATAAGGATGTTATGTGTTTGTGTACTTTCTGCCCAGTTTCACCCATTTAGCAGAAGTCAGCCTGTTTAAGGCTCTGATATCTATTCTGTATGACTTAAAGCAGTTATGACATGGTCTGATTTTCTCACCCAATAAAGGAATATTCAATGTATCAGTCTACTCTTCATTCTATCAGAAACAGTTATCACAGCTCATATAATTTCTTTTTACACACGTATGTAAGCAATGAGCCAAATTTAGTAATGCCAACATACTGGAGGAACAACATTTGTCTCTTATATATGATACACCTATATATGCACTGTCAAAGATACTTGTCTTTGAGTGAAGATTTAAGGTGATAAGACCTATAAAAAACTGCAACTTGAATCTGTACTGAGGCTCAGTATTTGACACAGAGTTCATGTTCACTGCTGTAATAGCTAATAATGATTAATATAATAACTATAATATTGGCCATATTATATTTACATTACCAAAGTGATATGACTTTAGTCTCATGAACAACATTAGCTAATTGTTATTTACTAACTAATCTTAAATGACTGTTCAGTACAGAAATGAAGCCCAAAAATCATGTCCTGTGGTCTCAACCTCAGATACTTATCAAATCACACAAAGCTCTTGTAGAAACAAACAAACAAATGAACAAAATATGTTTTCCTTCATTTCTGTCAAACAAAGTTGTATGACACTTTTCGAGCGGTTAGTATCATGGTTGCTAGGCAACCTGGGAAGCGCGACAGAGACTAGACCGTCCCATACAGACAAACTTGCCGTTTATTTTGCAAATCGAGCTCAACACTGCCCCTAGCGTCCTGGAGCACTTCCGTTGTGTTTTGGAATTTGCATGTGCTTTGGGGTTTGCATGTGTTTTGGAGTTTGCATGTGTTTTGGAGTTTGCAAGTGTTTTGGAGTTTGCAAGTGTTTTGGAGTTTGCAGGTGTTTTGGAGTTTGCAAGTGTTTTGGAGTTTGCATGTGTTTTGGAGTTTGCAAGTGTTTTGGAGTTTGCATGTGTTTTGGAGTTTGCAAGTGTTTTGGAGTTTGCAAGTGTTTTGGAGTTTGCAAGTGTTTTGGAGTTTGTACGTGCTTTGTCTCTAGGGGCCACCGTAGAAACCATCCTATAGAGGAATGAATGTGTGTTCTAAATATTAGCTTCGGCAACTCAGAAAGGAGAGACACCAGCATGTCAACAGGGGCTCAAACCAGCAACAGCTGCACTAAACCCACCCAAGTTGCTTATCTGCTGTTTTTAACTGTCCACCCTAACAAAGTATGATAGTACAATTTATCTTAACCATAAGGTCTTGGCTGCTTGGATTGTCTACATTTAAGTTTTATGATCCAAACTACAAACACCTTGACAATGCAAAATATAAAATGGCCATTCTGAGTTTGTGAAACAAATGTAGTTGCACATAATCCACTTCAATTAAATTTGGTGTGCCCCAGAGCTCTGTCCAGGGACCTCTCCACTTTATTATTTATCTCCTATCTCTCTGTAATATTTTCAGGGCATGTCACGTTCAATTTCAGTTAAGCAGATGACAGCCAGCTCTATTTCTCTTCTAGTTTAAATAAAATTAAAGTTTGATTTTCTAACAATTGTCTTAAACTTAATGGCAATAAACTGAGTTTATTCTTGTTGGCACCAGATCTTCCCCATTTAAATCACATAGGTTTTTGTAATCTGTTGATAACTCTGTCTTCCCTTCCCGGCAAAAAGAGCGGCAAAAATTAAAAACAACAACAACAACAACAGAACAGACTAAAATAAAATAGAATAAAAGCCAGCAATAAAAATGTATTGTTATTCTTTTTCTTATTATTAATGTTTCTGAATCTGTCTTTGACATATCAAAGACAGGTAGTACAAAACAGTCCACTTCCAGTGTTTTCTCACACTACTGTAGGCATTACCTTTGGTTTAGGCAAGGATTCTGCCAAGAGCCTGCAGAATGTAGGACATGTCAACCACTTGCTCACTGTTGATTCTCAAGACAAACAGGGACATTTTTCAAATCTTAGGAAAGACCTTTTATTTTATTTTATTGTTGTTATCCCGTGACATTCTTTTATATCACAACATCTTGAAGGGAAAATCTGTTTTTTCCCCCCCACATCTCTCCAATACTCTAGGTGTCTATATAATTCCTGTATAACATTCATCACGGAAAAAAGATTTTTAGTAAGCCTTTTAGGAATGATATACAGGACTTTGTGACCTCAAATTCTTTTCATACAGTTGAAACTCACGTCAAGGCAATTATAAGGTCAAGCCATTTAAAGAACTGTTCTTTTCTTCTCCTTACAGGAAGTTGCAAATGAAACCTTAAGATAAGGGTGTGCCACCAGTAGCATCTCATTTCCTTTAAAGACAGAGAGAAGAAGTCAAATCACCCACTCATGCAGGTTCTCTTGTTGAGTCACTCAAAAAGCGCATGGGCCCCAAGGCTATGTGTAAAAGATGTTTATTCAGTGCCAAAGTATTTCACCCAGCGGTGAAACACTCTCAGCCTCAGTGCTGTTTGCCCAGACAAGCACAAGTAGGCACAGTGCAGGCGGCGTGTTTAGGCAGGGATGAGGGTTTAGCTCACTGACAGTAATGTTCAAAGTGGGAACAAAGACACACACCTCAGACTATTAATCATTCATGACTCTGTTACACTAAGTTGTCCTGCTCTTTCATTAAGGATCAAGGACCAAATAAAAAAGTGGGTTTGATTTGAGTCAGTCCTAGAATACATTGGATGCTGCGGTTTGTGTTGGCCAGTTTTCATGAGCGTAATCGACAGATTAATGCAGTCTCCATTCAAATATGAAAATATGCTGCATCTCCCACGCATGCCTCAACTGTTGACACTGAGGTCTACAGATGCTGACAGAAAATATGCGAGTGGTAAATTTCCAAACTTCTTCATGGCCCAGTGGCAACAGTTTTCTCTCCTAGATTTACACGTACTTTTCATTTTCTTGGTGTGGAGGCAAAAATCACAACTTTGGTTTATTTACTTTTCATCACCTGAGTCCTCCGGCCTGACGTAAACTACAAGACCCTTGGCCCCATTAGCTTTTTTAAGTGAAAAGTGTTGCGTGTTGTCATGGATACGATAATAAACATGCCCTACCTGCACCTTTGAGCTTTGGCGATTCAGTGGAGAAGTCTGGTAAATGCATATATATTGGGCATCTGATGAATATACACTCAAAAAAGTCAACTAAGGCAGTTGTTTGATTTATTCAATATACATTTGTCTATTTAACATGAACATATTGAGTTTAGGTTTTTAAATCATTATCAGTTGTTGGTTTAACATAAAATAACAAAAAGTTTAATGAACTAGATTTGCATTCTTCAGTTCAATTAAATGTAATTATTTTAAATCAACAACTCTAAAACCGATGCCTAGTGCGCATGCTCAAACTTCCCAGAAGTGAAGAGGCGGGAACGCGGAGAAAGTTATATGTGTTCAGTGAACTGCCGTTTCTCTCTGCGGGATCTTCCACAATACAGGTAAGTAATAAATAACTGAAACTATCTTAGTCAAACAAAGTTGTTCCGTCCGTTAATTGTTTAACAATGTTTTTAATTCCAAATGTGTAATTTGTCATTAGACAGCGGGAGTGGAGCAAATACAGTGAAAATCGGGTATTAGACGGTGCCAATCGGTACCGTCTAATACCTGATTTCTAATCCGCTCCGGCTATATTTATATTATTATTAGCATTTCCATTTCATTCTTTTTTTTGTTACCCGTTTTTGCAGTTAGTCTTATAGTGTTTTTAGCGGTTATTAATGTGTTTAATTCAATATTTAACACGTTTGAAATTCAATTTCAAAGTAAATGAAGTTAGCTAAAGTTGTATGGTTGTCTCATTGAACTTTTACCTAGCTCTGTTAGCATTCACTTTGGTTTTAAATGACGGTTATTGCAAGACATGGTCTTTCTTCACTTTTTTTTTTATTATCATTTGCATTTCTTCTTTCATTCTCTCTCCTTTTTTTTAAGCATTCGGCCTCTTGCAGTAATGCAAGTTAAACTAGCATGCGCGAGTTGCTAAATATTAGCTGTGTCCAAATTCAGGGACTGCATCCTTTGAATTGACTTAAACGCTAGTGCATGGGGAAAAGAGCATAAACACGAGGTCAGAGGAAAAGGCAATGGCGGATAGTTATGAAAATTGCCTGTCGGACCTTTACCGCAACTACCAGCATCTTTATTGCATAGTGTGAAACACTGCTATTACATTTGGCAACAGATTGGATATTTATCTGTGAATTTTATATTGCAAGAGGTATTTATATGTATTTGTATTTTTTTATACATTTGCAACAAAGTAAAAAAAAATCCACTGTGGAGTTTTTATAAATTTTTTTGTCTGTTTTCTTTACCATAGTAACACCACAAAGAAAGTTGACCCCTTTTCTGATTGTTTGTGCCTCCTCTTTAATACATGGTAAGTTTTTACCATCATATTTTTATGATAGTTTTATGATTTAATCAAAGTAAAAAAAAAGGTGGTCAATAAAACCATCCTTAAAACTGCTTCTCTTTTTTTCTTTCAGTGACTTGTATGTGGCAGTGCAAGCGTTGTTCCATCAGGGAGAGTAGTAGGTAAAAAAAATTGAAACACTGTACAGGGCTCGCAAAATCGCTAGCCCGACATCCCGGGGCTAGCGATTTTTCCAGTCGGGCCACCAAAATCTATCTCTGCCCTGCCCGTCGGGCTGTCATAGGAAGGAAAAATATATGTCAATGCTTTTGCATTCTTTCGGAAATGTAGCTGGGTAATTATGTCATTGGCATCGGTGAGCCACTGTCAATATGTGACATATTGAAATCGCGTTTGAATTTGCGCTTGTTTTTTGCTTTCACTTTGCAATCGCGTGAACTGTGTATAGAGAGCGACAGCACTGATTGGTGAGTGATGATAATTTGCGCACCAATTCCTCTGACATAGTCTTATCAATTGTTAGCTTACTATGCAAACATGACAAGTGAAATCTCCCGCAGCAAGCTTAAACATGTGAGAGGTTGATCGCACAGAGAATCGCTGAGCGTTATGTGAGTGTGTGTGTAAAAGCAGCAGGATATATATTTTAGTTCTGCTGAGCCAAATAAGACAGGTCAGGGTGCAGAAGTGACAGCCAAAGAAAATCTTACCACAAAACGGAAAAATTATTACAAATCAGACTATAAGGCAAAAAGAAAGTGCAGCTTAATGGTTTCATGGACAAAAGAATTTCTGTGGCTGCAATATGACAAGCTATATAACCAGGGGTGCACATAAGTGGTCCGCAGGTGCGCATTCACTGTCAAAATAAAAAACGCGCACAAGATAAGAAGTTGCAACGCGTGTTTGCGTACATAAGATTTTCTGGAGGAGGACAGACATTTGTTTAGAACTCTTAAAGATGTCGAAGAAGCTCCTTTAAGCAATTACTTTGTTGTTCCTCCACCTCCAAAGAAATGTCAGGAGTCCAAACCACAAAAGAAGCGCGTATTCTCAGAAAAGTGGTTGCAGGAGGTGAGCTGGCTTCAAACAAATGATGAACGCACAGAGATGTGGTGCAGAATGTGCTGTGAAAATCCCACTCTAGCGGACAAAAACAGTGCCTTTTATATGGACGCAAATGCGCGTTGCAACTTCTTATCTGGTGCGCGTCTTTTATTTTGACAGCGAATGCGCACATGCGGACCACGTATGTGCACCCGTGTAAATAACATAATGTTCTGCCGGTTGTGTTGTTGGTTTTCCCTCGATTTCTGAGTCGACAAGCGCCTTTGTTACTGGGACCAGTACATTTAAGAAAGGCCCCCATTAGAAATGCATTATTGCTCAGTCTGCAATATCTTTCCCAGAACAAACACCAATTGCAAATAACATACTAAAAATAAACCTGAAAAATCTGTTTAGACCAGCGTACTATGTGGCACAATTTAGCAGTCTTTGCAAACTTCAAAAAGCAAATGGCCTAGATCTTGGTTCCATTTGCCTCTTACCTGTGACTTCAGTGGAAATTTTAAATTCAGGATCTGACACAGACTGATTCATGTTCTACACAGACAGCACTGATGTCTGCATGGTCTTCTAAAAGCAGCTTTAGTCAGCTTAGATGTGAAGTTAGTGAAATATACAGTTGAGTTTTTAATCAATGTATTTATTTTCTATTGCAGATTGACAAGGAGTTTCTGCGAATCACCAGAAAGCCTCTGCTATCTACTTTCTTTGCCGAGCTTGACCAATACGCGCCACGCTTAATGGAAATCTTTCTGAGCAAAGGAGGGACACCTGGAAAGAAAATAAGAGGTCTCATGCTTGCCATCTCCAAGGTTTGTATTAGGATTGAGTAGATTTTGTCATAGGCAGCAAAAATAACTTTTATTTGGAGATGAAGTTGTCAATTTTGTTTCGGCTTAACAAATGGAGAGTTGGGAGTTCGCCTTGTAATCGGAAGGTTGCCGGTTCGAGCCCCGGCTTGGACAGTCTCGGCCGTTGTGTCCTTGGGCAAGACACTTCACCCATTGCCTACTGGTGGTGGTCAGAGGGCCCGGTGGCGCCAGTGTCCGGTAGCCTCGCCTCTGTCAGTGCGCCCCAGGGCGGCTGTGGCTACAATGTAGCTTGCCATCACCAGTGTGTGAATGTGTGTGTGAATGGGTGGATGACTGGATATGTAAAGCGCTTTGGGGTCCTTAGGGACTAGTAAGGCGCTATATAAATGCAGGCCATTTACCATTTTATTTACCATACAAATTGTGACGTTGCCTCAAATGCAAATCGTTAAAATTAAAATTTTGAGATTAGCAACAAGACACCTGGTATTGGGGAAAGGATGTCTTGAATACCAAACAGTATTAAGCGTTGCAATAAAGAATTTATGGAATTTGGTATTGGAAGGAAAGAAATTTATGCATACCGTAGTTAAACTTGATACACAAACATACAATGCATTTAACATGCATCAAGACAATATTGCTTTTGAATCTGCACTTGGATTAAAACAAGTCCTGTTGTTTTTTCATTGCTATGGTCATCAGTATTTGTAAATAGAAATGTCTATGAACTTTGAGCTGTTTAGTACTAACACTTCTATACCTGTTTTATTTTAGCAGCTGAGTTAGCCTTTTCTCGAGTCCTGTCCCCCTAAGTTACTCTTGCTATGTCCGACAAACAAATGGTTTCCTCTGCGCACCAATGGGTACCCAAATGTGCGAGCAGACATGCTTCATAATGTTTGGTACATTTACCTGGGAGTGGGGCCATCCACACTGTTTAATCCATTCACGTTGTTTTTGACTTTGTGAATGGAAAGAACACAACTCCTCCAGACACAATCTCTCGGGGTATCGGTGGGCACACTGCTTCTCCATCTTGCTTGAGGTTAATGTTTGTCAGACACAGTAATGGTTGCTATAATGTGTAATTGGACAATGGCCCTTTTGGGGGAGGGGCTGGTGAGAGGTCAATTATGCCACCTCTTTTGACATGAGAGGTGTATTTTATAATTTATGTATTGGAGTAATTACTAACAACTACTTTAGTGGTGTAATTTTCTGTTTATTACTTTGACTACTTGGATTTTATGAACAGCATAGAAACAGTTGTTTAAACAATCTCTTAAATTTTACTTTGTTGTCTTATATTTGTTCATGTAGGATACGGACAGCGAGGCAAAAAGCTGCATGGAGCAAACTGTGATGGGGGTGTACGTCATCCAGAAGGAGGGTGCTGAACCTGAAGATGACCCAGAGGACGTTGGTGTCCTGATTGAGGGTGTGGAGGCTAACACTGATTTGGGTAACATTGCACAAGCATGGGCTCTGTTGTTTGGACTCGTATACTGTTTGAACCTGAGCTACCCACCAGAACTTAAATGCACCTTTGAAGTCCTCCAGAAGATACTTTTAAATCTTGATGGACAAAAGCTCTCTTCAAAGGCACAGTTTCTGAAAAACAAGCTTATGGGGTGAGAGCACTTGAAAATGATTGATAGGTCTTGAATGGTTCATTGGTGCAATGGTGATTTCCAATATATAATGTTAATATTTGAGTTGTTTATATTTTTTTCTATTATTTAAAATTTTTTTTAAAGTTTTTGGATTCTCTCTGTTGGGCAATTCACCTTTTATACAGCACTGCAGATGATTTTTGTTTGTCCTTATATAGATGGCTCAAAATGGATCAGAAGTACTGACAGAAGTACTGTTCTGTTAATTATTTTTCATTTAATTTTGACTTTGTAGTATAGGTACTAATTGACACATACCATAATGCTGTCATGTGTTGAATGAAGAAAAAAAAAAAGAGGGGGGCGCTAAAGCACTCCAATGGAGTGCTTTAGTGCCCCCCTCTTTTTTTTGTTTTCTTCTCCTTTGTAGAACAAAGTTACCATTTTACAGAAACTGCATTGAGGGGTTTTCCCAAAGAAATGTTCATTGTTGTTTTTAGCTGCACTGTTACTATGTTGTGTCAAGGGCCTGTAAAGTTTAAGACCACTGCCACCTGTTAAGTTCACTGTATTATTGTGTCCATTTTGCTTGCTAGCATGTTTTAATAAACACAGCAAAACTATATTGGTAGCTGTGGAGGACTGCAACAAAAATTAAAAAATAAATACAGAAATATAAAAATTGGTCAAACTAATAATTATTACAATGAGATACACCAAACAAATATAGATTTTCATTTCAAATAATTAATTGCATTTGAAAAAAAATGTCATCTGTCATTTAATTTGATGTTAAGCCTTCTGTTTCTATTTTCGTTTTACTTCCTAATTTTTTTTTAATTCCTATATTTTTTTTATTATTATTATTATTTTTTACCTATGGATTTTTTGTTGTTGTTGTATTGCCCCCAAATTATTTCTAATTTTTTTTTTTTTTTTTTCCCAAATTCACACAATAGTAATTCTATTTTGTCACATGTTTTAACTTGCCAAGTGGGAGATGTATTTTTATCTTTTAGTTTAATTTTTTAAAATACAGTTGAAATATTTAGCAAATTTTGCATCTGTTTTTAGTTGTGGAAGCTTTGGTTCCAACATATTACCAATGTAAATAAGTATTCTAACGTTATACCTTTTGAAGTGGCATAATGCTTGCAGGTGTACAAAAATGGTAAGCTTTTATATTGTCCACTAAATCCAGTTAATAAAGTTAATGTTATCATTATCTGATTGTGACTTTTTTTTGTAAACTAGTGGGTTTCTAAATGTGTAACAAATGTAAACAAATCTAATTGAAATAATTCGATTGAAATGAGTGAAATCATCAACCCCCATATTGGTTTATTAAGCAAGACTTGCAGTAGTTGCCTTGATTAACAAAGTAGTTGTTGAAACAACAAGATTTAATTGTGTTTTCCTAAACTTTTTAACGTGTGTAGAATGAATTAAAACAAATTTCACTCTACATACTTAAATAAATCACTTCAAATCAATGTAAGTATACTATGTTGATCCAACGTAATCTGATTACATTAAACCGCCAAATGCTAAATGTGTTGGTTTGACATGATTGAAAATGGTTTATTGTACTTGGTTAAATCGTGTGCAAATTGGGTGCCATGATTAAATTGTGTTCATCCAACAACACATTTTTTTGAGTGTATATTCATACAATATACATTTTCATTGTGCTTTTTTTTTTGCTTCTAATTGGGGAAATTAGGGAAAAACTGACTCCTACTCTCTAAGCACATCGAGTCTTGTTCCTTTCATCTCTGAACCGTCACAAAAACCAAACCTTTGCTGTCATTAGTACCCAGTTTTCTGCTTGAATATTGTGACACACTTTTCTCAGTCTTCCCTAACCCATCTTTAGTTAGTCCAAAATACAGCAGCTTGACTGCTAAGAAAAACTAATTAGTACTTGCACATCACTCCTATTCTTGCTTCCTTTTGCTGGCTTCCAGCGAAATTCAGAATTCATATTAAAATGTTATTAATCACGTATAAACCCTATCTGCCCAGGCATAGCAGATCTGCTGAGTCTGTATTCCAACAATTGGCCTTTCTGGTTATAAGGTCAGACATTTTAAATGTACTAAATTATCTGCCAAGAAACTTTGTATTATTTTTAACACACATTTGAATTTTGACTGTCACGTCTCTGAGCTATCCAGTCTTGTTTCCTTCATCTGAGAACCAGTGCAAGAATCAAACCTTTACCATCAGCCAATAATCTGGAACTATTAGTCCACACTTTTCTTTTTTTTCGGTTGTAGTTCACATCAGATGTATGTAAGGAAGTGCATGCCGAATGATTTCAAGACTATATCTGCTGTCTGTTGGGACATGTTGACCTAATCTTTTTTATTACAGTGGTTTAATCTAAATATTTTGCAACTGTGTGTTTTAAAAAGTTCTGTACAAACAAAGTTATTTGTATGAAGATTATTTTGTACACAGCGTCTGTGTTTGTCTTTCAGATCTGTTTTTAGTGAATCATCCTCAAAGCACTCCTCTTTTCGGAGCTATAATGGTATATTTTAGTTGATATCCCTTATACCTGATGACCAACGTGATCTTTTCCTCAAGCAAGAACACCACTAGTTAATTTGAATGTTTAACTATTTAAAAGCCATAAAAGAACAACTGAACATGGATATCAGAGCAGAATTTCATAATTCCTCCAGACTGGGAATCCTGATGACTCCATCTATACTGCATAAAAGTTTGCTTTAGATGAACAGTACATCTGAGTGAATTTTTAAAAAACTATGGTATATGCGCTTCTGCTAACTCTTATCTGAGCTCATATGGAAAAGTGGAGGTCATGTCCTTGACTCCTAAAACAGCCAAATCAACACATAAATCAAATGAGATCAGAGAGAAAATTGACTCTTCCCAAGGAGCTATTAACTAATACAGATTTAAATCCCTTATAAATGCACAGCTAATAGTTCAAAGCTGCACAACAGTTTATGAGAAAATAAATCTTTGCAGTGCCTTCCGGCATGAAGGTGGATGGTTGTCTTTCTATTCATTCCCATATGGAAAAGAAATAGAAAAAACTTATAAAAGACTTGCATCAGATGTGGCCTACTTCATATAGTGAATCATATAAGGCTTATATGATTTACTCATGAAAGTGGCCACTTTCTCATTACTTTCATATATTGTTTTAAAAATTATCCAAAACATACAAGTTTCATTCATATAATTTTTCAAGGGATCTTATATCTGTTTTCACTCTTGTATGCTTTTCATACAAGTTTCACACAAGACAGAAACAAACTTTATAAGATTTATTTATATCTTTTCCATATGGGTTAGCTCTATAAATGACAGGTGAATTATGCAACTTATACTGAAACTTCTCCCAGTGGCTGCTGAAATAAGCTTGTTTATCTCACATACACTAAAGCTTGAATCTGCACTTCTATATGAGTCTGCCCTTTTGAATTTTGACCCATAGAAATGTGATATAGCATATTATATATTTTGCAGCTATTTGGTTAGGTTAATCTACAAGAACATCTTTGGAAAGCTCAGGATTTGCATTGCGCAGAATAATGGATTCATACTTGGGGTGGCTGTAGCTCAGGTGGCAGAGCAGGTCAGCCACTAACCAGAAGGTCGGTGGTTCGATCCCAGGCTGCTCCAGAGTGCATGCCAAATATCCTTGGGCAAGATGCTAACCCTGCGTTGCTCTCTGATGCATCCATCGGAGTGTGAATGTGTATGAATGGTAGATTACTTAGCACTTAGGTCAGAAAAAAGTGCTTGTGTGAATGGGTGTGATTGGGTGAATGAATTAGTTGTATAAAGCGCTTTGAGTGCTCAGACAGAGTAGAAAAGCGCTATATAAGAACAAGTCCATTTACCATACTGTTAAGGCCGTTAAACAATAATGGGGTTAAGGCTAAAATGGGTTAGCAGCTTCTCATTCAAAGTTTTGTAGCACCAATCGCTCCACCCCAAGCTCCTCCCTGTACACGTTTGAGATTCCAGGAAAACACCATCAAATAGAAAAATATAGCAAAGACACACAGACACAAAAGACGTTAAGTAAAACACAACCGAAGTAGAAAAAGTACAGTATTACCATGCAATTCGAAAACACATTACCTTAAATCTTTTTCTTCCTCACAACACCAGCAAATGCTCCTCTTCTTCAAAGCTTTTTTCAGTGCACTCCCTCAAATGTTTTTCTTTCCGCAGCTCTCGCAGCTGTTTTGTCAAGTTATTGTCTCACCAAAAATGATTTTCGATTATTTATTTATCTTTGCTTTTTGTTTTTTTACTTTCAACATACTTTTTGCTGTGATCGCTAGACTACGACGGCGTATTAGGGCCACATTCAGAACAAAATGTTTGTTTTTAGGAGATTACAGTTTTTGTTTCCAGCCAGACACCTGTCACGGCTCCTTTAACATCTGCAAAGCGCCTTGTGTAGATGAGTCAGTGAAAAAAATTAATCTTATCGTTCCTTATGATACAACATACATCCTTTTTTATTGCACAAGCGTGTAACCATCAATATTGTTTCATATGTCCATTGCCAGTTTATTTTGCACAAATCCGACCAACTCTTTCAAGTTTATGTGTTTTTTTTTCCTTTTGACCACCTGATCACCAACATCCATCAACGTCTTTGGTACTTACCATCGCAATGTGTTGATACACATACAATGATACAATGTCCTAAAAGCAAAATCATTTCCTTTCAACCAAAACCAATTCTGAAGTACAATTTCACTGACTCAACTACACAAGGCCTTTTGTAGTTCACTTCATTATCAAAATATTATTTCGACTTTATTCTCAGAATGATCAATTATACATATTTTTTTCTAAATGTAGCCCTAAGATACCTTCGTACTAGAGGGACAATGAAAGCAGCTATCATTCCTAATGAACCTTCTCGTGCAGGTTTAGGTTAAGGTTAGCGAAAGAATCCCTAAGATGGAAAAAAAAAAATAGGATGTGGCCTTTCCAAACACTGAAATGTTGTCCAGTATGTTTCATTTTTGCTAACTGGTTGTAAGTAAAAATAAATAAGAAGTACTATAGTTTAGAAAGGTAGGAAACTCATGATGTAACGGGGAGCCTGAATCTAAAAGTGAATGCAGGTGTTGTGGTATAAGGCGACAAAGTGTTCAGCTGCCTGTCCAGTAAGTGATGCAGAGTGTAGTCAGGAGCCATTTACTATCCACAGCCATTCACTACAGCCCCAAAGATCATTTAGATGATCATTTGGATGCTCTTTGTGTAAGGTGAGGAGGAATCTTAACGGTAAGTTGTTTAAAACTAGATTTAAAGTACAACAGCAATGATGAATTACCTCAGTGAGTTCAATATTCAAGCCACAGAATCATTTGTTTGCAGTTACATGGGATTGCACAAGATTTCTTATCACTCATCAATTGTTTTGTTTTGTTTTTTCAACTTACTAGACATTCCGATTAGCATTTCCTTATTATGTAAACAGATAAGCTAGCCAACTTAGTGCAATGAGGTTTGGCTGTGCAGTTCCCACTTTGAGTTTCTGTTGGCAGGCTTCATTGCTGACTAGCTTCAAAATTTTTTATTTATATTTCTGTTAGATTTCTATATGTTTGTTTTTTTTTTAAGTTGCAGTGATTAAGACTGTTGCAGGGAGAGCTACACGTAGACGATCGCAGACTTTGTGTTTTGCTGGCAAAATGTGTACGGCAAACAAAAGTTTCTGTCTCTTATAAAAGAATGTTTTCCTCGCGTTGTTTCAGGGGATCAACAGAGAATTACACTGAATTCTGAGGTTTATGTTGGCAGTCCACCAGCCTGTGCGAAGATAATCATTAGATCAAGACAGAGAATCCACCATAAAACACGAAAGTATGCCTCCCACGCACTGGATCATCTCCTCGTATTTGACTTGTTGATGTTCCGGTCTGAGACCCTTTGTGAAGAGAGAATAATTGGTGAACGGGAGGAGCAGTTTTAGAGATGAAAAGCTCTTGTTATCACGTTTAAAAACTGAAGCATGACTTATAAGGTTTGGTCTCGTTAACCTCGAAGAAAGGTGATTATAAGGTTTTGGTGAATTTCTTGTGAAAGTTTGTCATGGTTTCACCAGAACAGCAAACCCCAAATTATTGTTTTTGGGATAGTAAGGAAAGGAATTTTTTTTTTTATGGTTCCCATAAAGTCTGCCAAACTGTGCTTATGTCATGATAATGTACCAGTCTGTTAAGGCAAGACTGTTGGGTAATTAAAAGATAAATAAATAAGGACTTGTCAGAGCAATGGCTGGATTATCATCAAAGAAAATGGCTTCTTGTGATACATTTATTACTGAAAATAACATAACAAAAACATTTTTTAAAGTGATAACAGGATTGTGGCCTCTTGTGTTAATCCAGTCCCTACTTGCCCTTATTTGGAAACAAACATTTAACAGTGAGTTCTATAAAACAGCGGTCTCCAACCTTTTTTGCGCCACGGACCGGTTTATGCCCGACAATACTTTCACGGACCGGCTTTTAAGGTGTCGCAGATAAATACAACAAAATAAAACTAGTACCAGTACCAAAAAAAATAAAGTTTATTCATAACACACGTGAAAAGACCAAGGAAAACCGAGTAAACGATAAAAACGATAACAAAATAACGCTGAAAACCGATAAAAACCCTGAAAACTATACATTTCACACCTGAGCCTCAACTCTCACGGACCGGTCCGAGGCCTGGGGGTTGGGGACCGCTGCTATAAAATGTTAATTTTACAGAACTAGTAAATTCTCTTATTCAATGGAAATTAAGTATCGGAATTTCAGGAGTGGGACCACGGCTCCAAACACATTCCTTCTGGTTCTCATATATCTTCCCCCAGTTCCACAACTGTTTATTGTAGTTTACGTGCCCTCCCCTCCCTCCCCTTTTCAATTCTTTAATTTCTTCACTTCTATTTAGTACATGGCGATCTGCCAGGCCCGGGAGCTGCCGCCAGTCCACTTTGAGGCTTTCCCCAAACCGTAGCTCAATTCATGTCCAAGCCATTCACCTTTACCACTAAAATGCTGTCTAACCTAAGATGAGGATGTGGGCCCAGCTAGTAAATGTACCATTGAATAGGGAATTGTAAAAGGATGGAGTGCTAAATTATCAGCTAATGCTAAAAAGCTTGGTGTGGAAGCTGCAACTATAAACTGTGCAGATGCAGCAGAAAAAAAACACATATCTATTAATTTGCTCAATTGCAGGCAATAAATTTAAACAGGACTTTAAACTTCTTAGGTCTGGACCATGCAGCAGGCCATAATAATGCTCAGGTGCTCATATACAGTGGCTTGCAAAAGTATTCGGCCCGCTTGAACTTTCAGTTATTTATTTGTAAAAAATGTTTGGAATCATGTATGATTTTCATTCTACTTCTCACGTGTACACCACTTTGTATTGGTTTTTCGCGTGGAATTCCAATAAAATTGATTCATGTTTGTGGCTGTAATGTGACAAAATGTGGGAAAGTTCAGTGTTACTGAGCACTCAGCGTGCTTTCAACTACAAGCCTCATTTACGCAATTTACACACACATTCATACAGCACTTTTTCATTCTGCGCCTAAGCACCCTAACAATGACTCACAACATTTATTTATGCAAGGCTGCCTGTTATAGCATGTGCAGTTTCCCCAAAAAAGAAGCCTAATTGTCATCATATGAGGCTTGAACTGCTCTAAGAAAAGGCTTTAAATGGATGGTCTGAGATATGTCGCATATATCCCAACTGCAATGATATCTGGGGAAAATTCCACTCTTTGTATTTATGTATGCAGATAGTTTATACATTTAGCCTCAAGAAAAGATCTGTGCCAATAAAGTTTCCTTTTTCTTTTTTACTGCCGTCGTAATAATTAGACAGCAAGACACCTACATGCTGAACAAAACTGGGGAAACCACACAATTAGATTACGGTTTCTGCTTGTAGTTTTGTTCTTTAGGCTTGAGTTTACTCAGTGATAAAGTATTCCTTTTTTGATGCCAGCTCATAAATCCCAAAATACGATTGTCCTCAAACGCAACATGGAGTGACATGTTAACATGCTAACAACCACGTTTGCTTCTTACATCTCGTAAGTTGTCACGCCGATGTTATCTGGACCTGCATTGTGCAACGTCCATGTTCCCCTTTCGGGACATGTGTCGGATGATCGGATGACTTGTGTCTAGTCAGCGTGTGAGTCAGGTCAGACTTTCAATATGATGGGTTTTTGAACATCACAACCATAGCTAAACCTGTTGTGATTACTTTGTTCTGAGACACACACACACCAACACACACACATACACATGCAAACACTTGCATATACAAAAAGAACAGCTGCTGCAGACCTCAACCCCAGCCAGTGTCTTAACGGCATGAATAATCAGGCATGGTATGTCTTCTACACACATACTCTTTGTTTCTGCTTTGTGCCAGACTGGTATTCATGTCACTGTGGGGCTTTTAGCTTTACATTTGTAAAATTCTCACACAAACAAATGACCAAGAAAGTTTAAACAAAATAATAGAAAGCGACAATGTGATTTTTTGAAAAATTGTCTGCTTAATTTTTAACCATTTATTTTTGAGTCACTGTTCAAAGTGCGATGAGTCTGTTTAGAGCAGGTCTTCAGGTAGTCCCTATTAAAATGTTTGGGTAGTTCAGTTTAACCTACAGGAGTTTCTCAGGCCTCAACAGGAAATAAAACCACGAAAATTGAAAACAGACTAATGACTTTTCCTGGCGTCATCACAGCAGACATGAGCCACTGCGAAAATCAGTCAATCAACCAATAAATTACAAATGTCACACACTCTCATGAGCTGAAAACTACGTCAGGAGCCTGACATGAGAAAGAGTGATGTGCCCATGATAAACAAAACACAAACGTAGGTTTTATGTATAATCATTTGTCATATATTACTCATACAATCAGTTAATTATATTTCATGGCAACTAAACAAATATGAATATCAATAAGTAAACAGGTGTTAGAGTGTTGGATAAAAGGTGTTTTTCATCAAAAGTGGAGCTGTGCATAGGTGTGCAGACTTTCTCCTGGCAGTTGTTCCAAATAAGCCATACTCATCTTTTTCTAATGCTTCTGTCATGAACTTTAACATTTTACACGGAGAGGCGGAGGTGTAATTCTTGACTTTAGTTTTGCAATTTCTCTGACCATTGCAAGGTCTGACCTTGGAGTGAATTTGCTGCAATGTTCACTCCTGGGAAGACTGTGGCATTATGTTAACACACATTTGAATACTCTAGACCAGCAAGCTGTCAAAACAATTCTGGTTTTATGGAAGTGCTCAAGCTTGCTGATGATTATTTCAATAAGTGTCACCTGAAAACTGAAATACTGGAAATATTACAGAAAATACATGTAAACCAAAATAAAATCTGTTGCAGTTGTACTGTTTTTCCCTCTTCACACTGCACAGAAGAGGAACCGGCAGCAAGGTTCAACACTTTTCTTCCATCAACACTCTGAAGACCATTACTCTTTGTCCACAGGTTTAATGATGTAGAAAGTGTGAAACTGAAACAAACATAACACAATTACAATTATAGTATATTCTTTAAATCTTACATATACACTGTACCTACAAGTCTACAATAATCTAAATCAACATAGCGTAGCACTTTAGCTGCAAGAATAAGCATAGCCGCGCTCTAAACATGTGGCTTCAACAACGTAAGTAACACATTTACACATTAAACTTCCCTCATGTCACAAAATACAAGAACAGAACTACAGATAAGTATCAAATAAACAATATACATACAGACGATGCTCCAAAAGACGAAGGATTGAGGGCAGATGCATGTGGATTCATGGCAGTCTCCTTGGCCATGTGCAAACTTCACTAAACCTTACTTACTTCCTGCTTCCAGTGATGTCACCAGGTATCAGAACTATTAAAGGGACAGCTGCACTAACACTATCAGCACACTCCCCGCCTGGCATGATCGAATGCCACTACTAACATACAATACAGAACAGTTATACATGGTTATATATGTATATACATATAGAGTAACAGTTCAGTCTTTGTCTGGATGTAACAGAAGAATGAGCTCCGACACAGGTCTCAAAAATACTTTTGACCCGTCTGGCCTGGATACCTTCACCTGTGCTGTGCGGACCTTATTGTCCTGGCAAGGGAAGACTTGGATGATTACTCCAAGGGGCCATTCATTTCTCGAGCTGCTGATCTCTGAGAAGTACAATGCTCCCAGGCTCCAGATTGGGTTGACTGTCCTGCCACTTTCTTCTCGACTGCAGTGAAGAAAGATACTGTTGTCTCCATTTGCTCCAGAAAGTGTGAGCCAGATGCTGCCCCTGACGCCATTGTTGTTTACATATGTATTTGACATTGGAGTCTTCAGGTGGAGCTGATGGAGTACCCATCTTCTGAGTTAAGCGACTGGCTGGGGTGAGTAGAACTGGGTCCCTTGGATCAGTAGATACTGGTATGAGAGGCCTGGCATTGATAATTGCCACCACTTCTGCCATCAGCATAGTAAGGACCTCATGCGTCAAGTTTGATGTCTCAGTTGCAGGAACATTGAATCGAGGATTCTTTTGGCTATTCCTATCATCCTCTCCCATGCGCCACCCATGTGAGACGCATGTGGAGGGTTAAAGACCCATGCACAGCCTTTTCCTGCCAGGTACTTCTCAACAGACGTGGAGTCAATATTGGATGGAATCTTTAGTTCAGCTGAAGCACCCACAAAGTTTGTGCCTCTGTCCGAACGTATTTGTTTCACAGGACCTCAAATAGCTAGAAACCTCCAGAGGGCATTAATGAAGCATGAGGTGTCCAGAGATTCTATGACCTCTATGTGGATTGCTCTAACGGCCATACAAGTGAATATAACTGCTCATCTCTTACTATGAGTGAGACCACCTCTTTTACGCCGTGCAACAACACTCCACGGGCCAAACATGTCCAGTCCAACGTAGGTAAATGGGGGTTCCATAGAGAGGCGATCAGATGGCAGGTCAGCCATCTTTTGCTGTTCAGGGAGGCCGTGGAGATTTCGACATGTGACACAATGGTGGATGACAGTGCTCACCAATCTCTTCGTACCTATTATCCAGTAGCCTGCTGCACGGATGACACCCTCTGTGAAGTGGCGTCCATGGTGCAGGTCATGGAAATGTCTGACCAGCAATGTTGCAATATGGTGCTTACAAGGAATGATCTTAGGGTTCTTAACTTCATGAGGAACCTCTCCATGCCTTATCCGACCACCAACTCTGAGGACATTGTGTGCGTCAATGAAGGGGTCCAGGGTCCTAAGAGGACTCCCTTGAGGGATCACCTTATTCTTCATAAGACAGGTCAACTCTTCAGCATATGCCTCTTCCTGCACAGTTTGAATAATGATGTGCTCTGATAAACTGAGTTGATCAGGTGTACCTGCTTTCTGACAGAAATGCCACCCCTTGCATCGCACGGTCCCTTTGACCTTACGTGTGTGAAAGCTGTTCCAAATGTGAAGGAGATTAGCAATGATACATTTCAAAGCTTACCAGGAAGAAAATTTGGAGAAACGGTGGGACCCAAGTAGTGTGAGAGAAACCTGTGTTTGCAAAGTAGAGATTTGTGGGTGGATCTCAGCGTCCATGTTTGCATCCACAAGGTCAAAGGAGTCTGGTTCTAGAGAATCTTGCATAGGCTCAGTCAGAAAAGGAGGTCCAGTGAGCCAAGAAGTATCTGAGAGAAAGGCAGCCGGTATAGACCTAGTCGCACAGTCTGCTGGATTTTCCCCTGTAGACACATACTTCCACTGCTTAGGATGAGAGGACCTTCTGATGCGCACAATACGATTGCTGACATACACATAAAAGCGTCTTGTCTTGTTATTTATGTATCCGAGCACTACTTTATTATCAGTGTAGAAAGTGATAGCATCGATGTGCATGTCAAGCTCTGATGATATGAAATCTGCTAACTCTACGGCCAGTAGAGCTGCACAAAGCTCAAGTCTGGGGATTGTGTGTCCAGGTCTGGGTGCCAGCTTCGCCTTACCCATAACAAAGCCAGTATGAGTATTCCCTGCTTCGTCCACCACCCTGAGATAGGCAACTGCTGCAATAGCCATTGTTGACGCATCAGAAAAGACAAACAGTTCTCTCGTCTTTGTTGTTGAAAGAAAAGCTTTGGTATAGGGTCTTGGAATCTTCACGCAACATAAGTCTTTCAGTGAATCCCGCCAAGACTTCCATTGTTCTTGCATCCCTTCAGGGAGCTGAGAATCCCAGTCACATCTTTGTTGTGTGAGCTCTCTTAGAATGTGCTTCCCTTGAATGGTCACAGGAGCCACCCATACACGCTATTTACCACTGATAGGATGCCTCGGCGTGTGAAAGGCTTCTCTTCTTTGTTGACTTTAAAAACGAACGTGTCGGACTCCAAGTTCCAATTTAGTCCCAAGCTGCGCTGTACAGGTAGAATATCTGAGCTCAGATCCAAATCCTTCAAGTCATTTGCGCGATCTTTAGGTGGGGAAGCCTCCATGACCTCTTTGCTGTTAGAGGCGATTTTGTGGCGCCTCGGGTTGGAGTTTGCCAGAACATCCTGTTTTCTTCAACAGACAGACAGCGCTTTTTACACTTGAAAAAGATTTAAGTGCATCATCGACATAAAAGTCAAGGCAAACGAACTGTTTCACCTCAGGGTCATGATGTGGTTCTCCATCCATCGCAGACTGCCTGAGGCAGTAAATGGCAACTGCTGGGCTAGGGCTATTACACATGTACAGTCATGCGGTACTCAATGACATCTTGTGTAGGACTGTTGTCTCTGAACCAGAAGAACTGTAGGAAGTTACGAGCTCACAAGAAAGGAATGAAACATCTGCTTGATGTCTGCAGTTACTGCAATGGCATCCTTGCGAAACCTCATCAGAACTCCCAGGAGTAGGTTGTTGAGGTCAGGTCCTTTCAAGAGAACATCATTCAGAGACACTCCCTCATGCTGTGCACTTGGGTCAAAAACGACACGGATGTCGGCAGGCTTCTTTAGGTGGTACACTCTGAAAATGGGTAAATACCATCGTTCCTGGTTTGGATTGAGAGGAGGAGCAACTTCAGCATGACCATTTTCGAATATTTTCCCCATGAATGAGAAGAAATGTTGGGACATCTTAGGTTTCCTTGCTAAGTTGCGTTAGAGGGAGCTGAAGCGGTTAAGAGCTTGCTGTCTGTTGCCAGGGAGGTGTTGTCTTGGCTGCCTAAATGGCAAAGGAGCTACCCAGCTATTACTGGCATCCTTCTTGAGCTCTCGTTTCATTATTGCCATGAAGGCAAGATCTTCAAAAGATGGTGCTGGTTGATTATCCTCTCGGGTAAGCTGGAACACTGTGCAGCCTAGCCCAGCATCTTTTTACATCATAGGCACACTTTGAATGTTTGGGACTGTATCTCTCTTTAACCTGGAGAACACTTGGACATGGTTCAAAAATAGTAGGACGAGACTGTTCAAGAGCATTGGTGAAGTACGTGTTCACACTGCGTGGCTTATGAACACGTCCCAAACAGACATTGCCCACAATCACCCATCCCAAGTCAAGTTTCTGCGCATAGGGGGCATTGGGGGGGGGGGGGGGGGGGGGGGGGGGCATTGATGTATTTGTGAACCTTATGAAGTCTAATGACATCACATCCAAGTAAGAGCATAATGGGAACATTAAGGTCAAACTCTGGAATAAGGTGAGCAACTGGTTTCAGATGATCATGATAAACAGTAGCACTTGGTATTGGAATCTCTGCTCTGTTGTCTGGTATCTCATTACACTCCAACAGGCTTGGTAGTAGCTGAACTGTTTTACAATCCATTGACTCTATACAAAAGCCTGAAGCTATCCTCCCCATGTTCTCAGTCATCCCAGAGCATGTCTTCAGTGTGTAAGATGCAGTAAGGCCTTGCAAATCAAACTTCTCAAAGAAATCTGAGTGAGCCAAAGATCTATTACTCTGCTCATCTTAATAACATAGGCCTTTATGGCCTTTTTACGTTCTCCTTTGGGATAGACTCTGGCCAGGCAGATCTTGGAGCAGTTCTTCACAGTGTGGTCCTCTCCACAGATCTCGGTACACTGAGCAGTAACTTCTGAAGTTTGTGTGGGTTCTGGCTCCCCGCCATGCTCCAAAGGCATGCTTATGTTCTTAACCCACAGTGCCTGACCGGTATGTAGAGCAGATGAGTGTCTATCACTGTCACATTCAGTGCACTTAATGATACTTTGGCATTCCCTCGTGGTGTGTGTTGAGGAGTTGCAACACTTAAAACAGATGCCATTCTCCCTGAGAAAGTTCATTCTCTTCCTCGGTGTTTTTCTCTAAATCGAAAAACACTGCCACCACACACTCTTTATTAATTTGAGCCCTCCTAATTTAATGCTCTAAACACAATACTGGATCCATAGTACTTCACCCCCTTCTAAATCCACTTTGATATTGAGATAGAACCCCTCTGCTTTCTACATAATACATTAATCTCTCATTAATCATACTCTCCATAACTTTACAAATATGTAATGTTAAAGCTATCGGTCTATAATTACCTGGCTTGGTACCATCCCTCCCTGGCTTACATATAGGCACAACCACAGCCTCTTTCCAACTTTGTGGCAGCTTCCCACCCTCCCAAACCCTATTATACAACCCCACTAACTTCTCTTTGGCTGACTCGCTCAGATGATCCAACATAATAAAGCACACCTGATCTTTCCCTGGCTGTGTCAACTTATATTTCCGGAGCACTCGATGTAACTCTGATTTATTAAAAGGTATATTCTAAAAGATCATCCGTATCCTCCACCATATCCAACAAAGCTCTATTCTCCATAATTGTCCTGTCCTTCCCTCTACGCCCTTCGTCACTAACATTCCCTGTGCCATGGATTTCAACGAACGATTTTGCCAACATGTTAGCCTTTTCTTCATCCTTCACTGCTGTTACCTCGTCGTCCTTCAAGATTGGATAACCATAATCCCTTTTTAAACCATTCATCCTCCTAATCATTGCCCATACACTATGAATTTTCGTCTCCCTCCCCACTGAATTACAAAAACCCCTCCAGAAGTCCCTCTTTGCACTTTTAATCGTTCTTCCTACCTTGGCTTGCAACTGCTTAAATTCAACAAGATTCTGATAGCAAAGATTACCCTTCAATTTCTTAAAAGCCTTATTACGACATTTAATCACCTTATCACACTCCGTTGTCCACCATGGCACAATCTTCCTTTTCCCACTACCCCCTTTTCTCTTGATTACCCTGCTTGCCGCCACTAATATGGCTTTACAAATTGAGTCATTTAAATCGTCCACCCCTACATTCATATCAACCTTTTGAAATTCCTGTTCACTAAGTACCTTAAAGACATCCCAATTAGCCTCACTAAAATACCATCTCTTCACTCCCCCGGTAACCTGTCTCTCAATGCTCAGCCTCACCACAATCTTTATAGGATAATGATCACTCCCTATTGTTGTAAGTTTCATTACCTCCCATTAACATAAGCTTGCCAATGAATCAGACACCAACGTTAGATCAATAGACGATTCAATTCCTGTTCTAACATCAACCCTAGTACCACTCCCATCATTCAAACACACATAATTCTTCAAATCCAACAACTCCTCAATCCATAAAGAACTGTGAGCATTAAAGTCCCTACACCAAATCACTTTCCCCCTTAAGTAAGTATCCAGTTCCGCCACTTCCATTAGCTTGCCACCTGGATTATAAAAAATTACCACTCTAATGCTCCCAGTCCCCCCCCCCCCAAATTTCCAATACTATATACTCTAACTGCTTACCAATAGCTACCACTCTATATTGAACCCCTCGTTTCACAAAAGTTACACAACCTCCCCCATTACCCTCCTTCCTATCCCTCCGAACCCCATCATATCCTTTGATAACAAAATCCAAATTAGGCTTCAGCCATGACTCCTGTACACAGATTATATTTGGTTTCTCTTTGCATTTTTCAACAAATCCTTTAAACTCTTGACCATTAGCAATCAAACTTCTAGCATTCCACTGTAAAACAATCAAAATGTCCTCTCCCCTGATCCTTCCGCTCTCCCTTCCCCTGCAAGTCTTTTATTTATGTTCTCCCAGGATATGTCTTTAAAAACCTCTCTGCCCCTTCACTATTATTTTGATTTTCTCTGTCTTATGCTTCACTTGATCTGAACAGTTTATGACATACGCAATGAACAAAATCAACTTCTCCATTGTCAAACCTGGGTAAGTCCCATGCACACTAACAGCTTCCGGGGTTAACCCTGTCTGATCTTTTCCTGGACCATCTCCACCCCTCTGAACCCTCCTGACTGCCTCAGCATAACTTATGTTGTGAGTAACCTTGACCTGCTCAACCTCCACGGCCTTCTTCCTTACCTCACAGCCCCCAAAACTCACCCTATGCTGCCCCCCACAGTTACTGCATTTGTCCAGAACATTATCTCCACACTCCTCAAATCTGTGCTCACCCCCAAACTTGGGACACTTCTGCTTCCCCTTACAGACTACAGCAATGTGTCCATATCTCTGGCATTTATAGCACCTAAGGGGCGGTGGCACGAATACTCTCACAGGAAAGCTCATGCACTCTATTTTAACCCTGTCCGGCAACACAGTACCTTCAAATTGCAACAAAACTGACAAACTACTAACCCTTTCCCCATTAACAGCTTGTAACAGTCGCTTTACTCTGCTGACCTCGCCCCTCTGAATACACCACTTTAATTTCTCTAAATCCTCTTCTACTGGGATACCAGAAATCTCCCCTCTGGTCACTTTACTGTCTCCCAACACCCGTTTCTCTTGTACTATCTTTTTGCAGATACTTTCAGTACTCAACACCTTGTTTTTCTGTTCTTCTGACTTGACCACTACCAGCAAATTTCCATCCCTTAGAACCTTAGCTAGAAGAACCTCTCCAAACTTCTTTTTCAATTCCCTGGAAACCGCTATTGGGCTCAACTGCATTCCCTCATCCTCCCTCCTGAATCTCAAAATTATCCTAAATTCCTCCCTTACCGTCTTCTTCCTTATGACCCTGGACCTGTCCTCCGAGCTGTTCTCTTCCAAACTCCTTTTACTTGTCTGCGACCCAACCAAACCCGCGTCCTCTCTCCTGCTTTTCCCTCTTCCTGATCTTCCCCCTCCAGCCACCGGGGTCCAGTCACCAAAATCCATATCAACATCCTCATCCACCAGAGACGCCATTCCAGCCAGGCACATACCAGTTTATGCCAACTGCCACTATCCGTGATCCTAATCCGTAGTCCAAAGTCCAAAAACTAATCGATTCACTCAATCCGTATGTAACGTCCACCTTCAAATTTCTCGCCACCTCATGGCAGTCTCCTTGGCCATGTGCAAACTTCACTAAACCTTACTATTTCCTGCTTCCTGTGATGTCTTCTTCTTCTGTATAGGGTTTATTGGCGGTTGGCAAACAGCAAAATGGTGCATTACTGCCATCAACTGGTGTGGAGTGTTTCCTGTGATGTCACCAGGTATCAGAACTATTAAAGGGACAGCTGCACTAACACTATCAGCACAGCAGTATAAGAAACTGGCACATTTGATACTCACTCTCATCCATCACTCCATACATGCTGGTAAAGAACAATACAGACGTGGCAGGTTTGAAGGCCTGCACACTGATTGCTAAGTGAAGATTTTCAATTCACAACAACCGTCGCCTGAAGGTGCTTTATATTACAAGGTAGACCCTGCAATGTGCATACAGAGAAAAACCCAAAAATCATATGACCCCTTATGAGCAAGCACTTTGGTGACAGTGGGAAGGAAAAACTCCCTTTTAACAGGCAGAATCAGGCTCAGGGAGGGGCAGCCACATGCCGCGACCAGTTGGAGTAAGAGGATGAAAACAGGATAAAAGACATGCTATGGAAGAGAGCCAGGGATGAATAACAAGTATGATTCATTGCAAAGAGGTCTATTAACACATAGTGATTGAGAAAGGTGACAGAAGAGGAAATACTCAGTGCATCATGGGAATCCCCCAGCAGCCTACACCTATTGCAGCATAACTAAAGGAGGATCCAGGGTGAGCTGATCCAGCCCTAACTATAGGCTTTGCATAAAGGAAAGTTTTAGGGCTAATATTAAAAGTAGAGATAGTGTCTGTCTCCTGAATCCGAACTGGAATCTGGTTCCATAGAAGAGGGGCCTGAAAACTGAAGGCTCTGCCTCCCATTCTACTTTTAAATACTCTAGGAACAACAAGTAGGCCTGCAGAGCGAGAGTGAAGTGCTCTAATAGGGTGATATGGTACTACAAGGTCATTAAGATAAGATGGGTCTTGATTATTTAACAGGTACTTCATTGATTTTAATTAAATTAAATTAAATTTTATTTATATAGCACCAAATCACAACAATAGTCGCCTCAAGGCGCTTTATATTGTACAGTAGATCATACAATAATACATACAGAGGAAAACCCAACAATTATATGACCCCATGAGCAGTGGCGGACCGGGGGGTGGCTTACTGGGCTTAAGCCCGGGATGTTTTTTCAGAAGCCCAGGGTCTTTTGGAGTGTAATTTTTTCATAGCTAGATGTGTGGCTGACAACTGTATAAAACAAAAACTACACACAATATTCGAAGCACATAGTGCACACCGTGGGAATTTACGACTGTGTGTAAATCCCCCCTAATATTGGTATGATCCGAGCTCAGGCACTAAGCGACTGAGCGAGGGGGCGGGGGGAGCTGCTGCCTGCGAGTGCGCTGTTGGAGAAGCGCAGCGAGGCAGACAGAGGAGAACTGAAGTTCAACCAGGTACCAAAGCAAATCATTCGTACTGTACAAATAATGTAAATATGACGGTGTATCACGAAAGATTGATGTCAAACTGATCACTTAACCCATATTACGTTACTTATTCTTCAAGCAAATCAACAAATGGTGAAATGAAAAGCCGAACAACAACAATGCTGTTTCTTTAGAGAGTCTTAGCTTATGTGTGTTTATTTCATATTTTCAGTTGTTACCCTCCAAGGCTAAATAAATCGGTTTCAGTAATGTACTGATATACAAGAATGGACATAAGGGGCTTCTTTCAAAGAAAAAACTCAAGTAAATGTTATTTTATATATTATGCTTTTGTATGTTGTTCAGTATATTTGTTTTGACCACGCCACAGTGCCAAATGCTCAACACCATGACTGCAGACTCTTCACTGTTCTTGATGAACTTTGTGTTTTTGATGGGTGGTGTAGTCATTTATATAGAGGAAGTACACACATACTGGGAGGCGGGTGCTGGATATGAGTCTCCCCAGCCTCACCTGCTGCTTCCCGTCTGTCAGAAAGTTGTTTTTCCACTGACAGATGGAGGTTGGAACAGTGATCTTGGCGAGTTTGGAGTGGACTTAATAAAGTTACTCAACTGAAGTCAGCATACTGTCCCTTTCATATGTCTGAGCAGTCAAGGTGTTGTAGAGCTGCTTGGCCCAGCAAACTGCAGAGGTTCTAGCATGGATGTTCTGCAGGTAGGCAAACACCAGTCTCTCAAAGGATTTAATGACTACACATGTCAGGTCTGTAGACATTTAACCCAGTGATAGAATGTTTTTTTGGGGGGGGGGCTGGGATGATTATGGAGTGCCTTTTTACTGATATTTTGGTATTGTGGGACTGGGGTTAGCCCTGGAACCACGGGCAACTTTTAGGATTTTTGTCAGTTGTCAATGCTATAACCTTTCTCAATTGCAGTGGGTTTTTTTTTTTTTTTGGTTAATACCCCACTATATAACTGAACGTTGCATATTTTGATCTTTCTTGAGTGAATTATAAATGTTTTAAATACTAGAAAAAGGAACAACCTCCAGAACTCTCCAAACACAAAAACACACACTGGTACAAAGCCTGTAGTACACCCCTCTAAATCAGCTGCTGGGCTTTTCTGCTGTTGAGGAATGTAACTGGAGATAACAAATAAGCTCAGAGGGGTCAAAGTTTAATATATTAAATGACGTAAAAAGGAAAAGACAGATGATGACACTTGATGCTGAGGCTCAGCGTCCAGCTGTTACGACAGTCGGCATCAGGGAAGGTATGCAGCCATCACGGCTTGTAATGTTTTCACTCCTCACCACATGGATCTGGTAGCTATTTCCTGTCTGACAAGATTCACACATGGGGCAATTAAAAAAAAAAAAAGTTTAGTCTGTTGGACAGGTCATTCATACAAAAACTTTAAAATACTGACCCTAGCCCACATCTACAACCCAAGTTAAAATCTAAATAAGTATATGAACAGTAAATATAAAGACAGTCTTCATCTCACAAGTTTTTAGACAACACATTCTCACTCCCAAAGCGTAACATTTTATGCTAGGAGACAAATCGTCAGTATAGTACACTTTAGGCCACCCAACACGTCCCTATATTACAAGTTTGGGAAAAATGAGGAAACACGAGAACCATTTGGAATGAATCTACACATGTACATTTATTTTACTTACATTGCTTTGGAAAATACTAACTAACACGATTAAGGTGTTGGTTAACATTACAGATGAGGTTATGGTTAGGGCTGAAAGACACAGCTGGAACGTGTGTTACCATGGGAGCATCATTCTATTTGATTTTATGCACAGTCTGGCGCATAGCATAGGAGCGCAGACGGTCACCTTTCACGTTCCCATGGAACGCCTCGGGACGTGACAAATAGTCGGTATATTACGCCTCGAGAGTGAGAACAGGCTGTTTTAGAGCAATGCAACTTCAGTTCAATTTTATTTATATAGCACCAAGTCACAACAGCCGTCACCTCGTGGTGCTTTTTATTGTAAATTAAAGATCCTACAATAATACGGAGCAAACCTGAACAATAGAATGCCCCCTGTGAGCCAGCACTTCGAACCAATGAGAGGGAAAAACTCCCTTTTAACAGGAAGAAACCTCTATCAGAACCAGCCTCAGGGAGGGGCGGCCATCTTCTCCATCCAACTGGGAATGAGGGGAGGGCAGACAGAACAAAAACAAGAAGATTTTTTTGTGATATTTTAAATGTGTTGTAAAGAGCCTGAAGTTGATTATTTGATTTACGAGCCAGAATTTGCTCTGCGGAAATTCAGCTCCAATTTTAACAGAATGCTGCCTCTGAAAACAGGGGTTTTATCGTAACAGGAGACTAATTACGGCTGGTGATCTTCAACACAAAAATCAAGTTACGTTTCACCCAGTATTTAGGCTTCACCTGGATCTCTAAAGTGATCACCAAAGTAACTATGTATTTATTTTGTATTTAATATTTCTGAATATTTGCACTAATGCTATGCACTAGATGTGAAGTAATGTGAGGGGGGTTAATATAAGTATTCTTTGGTTAGGTGCTTTTGTTTTGAGTAAAGACATCCATACCCAGAGAGCTCTTGCACATAGAGCACCGATCTGTATCTAGACAAAGCTGGCATTAAAAAGAATCCATTGTAATATAAGTTAGCTTGCTGGTGACAGATGTGTTCTTTCCATCAACTTTAAAAGAAGTGCCTTTCACAGCATGACTAACTGATAACTTAGTCCTCCATATTAATAGCTGTCTAGTATGGTTCTTATATTAGATGGCTAACATGAGAAGCATACCCATTTAAAACATAACAGTCACGAGCTGTCATTTTCAACCACATCCAAACATCTTTGGAGAATTCAGTCATCGACATCTTTGAAGTATTGAATGATGAATTCCTGAAAATGGATCAGGCTTTGAAATAAAAGCTCTCCTTCTCCACGAGTGGAATCAGTTTTCCCTGTTGCTGACGTTTCTATGAAAAGTTGAGTAAACCATCCTGGCACTGATCATCGCAGATGCAGCATGTGTGTAGGAATCATAAGCAGGTGTGTGCTTGCCTCATAGAGGTCCTGCATAGCTTGTGTTCAGCTGCATGTAGACCGTTAGCTGCCCATCACAAGGTGCTCAACTGGTTTTCTTAGTTGAGTAGTTGATGAAACACTGTATACATTTTTAAAGAGGTAAAGATTTGAACAGCATCCAGATCACAGACCTGTTGGCCTGTGAAACAGAAACTTGGAAATTGTGCATATGACTGTAAATGACTCATCCAGTGCAAACCAAATCTACCTGTGGGTGAAAGTAAAGTAACCTGATCCTGAACCTCCATCCTTAGAGCAATCCAACAACCTCACTGTTGATGTGAAAATCCAGACATGATATTTTCTCATTTGAGCGTTGCAGTCTTTTCATTTTTGTTTTGCATTTTGCATTTTTTATTTGGTTTTATGTGTTTTGAACACTTTGTATGCACAACCTGTATTTAAATTAGAGATGGCACGATACCACTTTTTTATGTCCGATACCGATACCGATATCATAAATTTGGATATCTGCCGATACCGATATAAATCCGATATAGTGTGTTTTTTAATCAATAAAACGTTTTTTTTAATATCTTGCTGCATTTTGTATAAGTTCATACTCAAGTTTAAATAAATAACAACACTAAAGCTATTCTGTTATACCTGTATGTAAAAAATACACTGCGCCCAAAATATTTTATAGTTCAGCAACACTGATCAATCTAATAACCTTAAACCTGCTCCATCCTCCCTATTCTGGTATTTTAAAGAGTACTTAGCAGAAATATCAAGCAACCTAACTAATAGGGTTGCAAACTCCCAGCAAAAAAAAAAAAATAGGGAACCACCCTCCACCTCATGATGCTTAATCGATGTAATCAAATTTAATTTGATGCAGGGGGAAAATGCACAGAAATAAATTATTTTTCAAGAATAATTAAATAGATTCAACATCTTTCTTCAACAGAATTGCAGACTGCACAGATGGTATCTTCCCAAAGGAAAAAGTACTAGCTTACTAGGGTATATTAGACTTAACAGTTACTATATACAGTAATGGACTTCTATACATTTTACATCAGATTAAAACTTTGGGTGTAAGAGTCAGATAATTATTTATTAAAAGCTAGACATTTTAAATGAGAATAAGAAAGAAAAGTATGTCTTTGTGCCCCCTTTTCCCTGTTCATGCCCTATCGGCCCCCCTGGCTAAACTTTGCTAGATCCGCCCCTGCACAGTTACCAGCAGTCAGCTATGTAGAAAAGGATCCTGGTGTAGAAAGTATTAATAAATAAATTCTAACAACAGCTTATCAAGCTTAAACGTGCTGCTGTTGTTCAGCCGCTGGTTTCCTCTTTCTGGTGAGAAGTGGGCCAAAAACTAAGAAGAGAGACGGACTCGCGACAGAAAAGCCGATCAGCTGATCATTGATCAGTAGCAGCAGGAGAGAGAGAGAGAGAGGCAGTCGCGCCATAAGCTTTACAAACATTCAGAGATGAACTTACACACTTGCTTTACTTCTCTCTGGGAAAACTTCCTCGGAGATGAAATGCTGGTTTGCTAGCAAGGCTACAAATACACACAGCCGCTCTATCACGTGATGCACACTGCTGCGAAGTGCTACGGTTATGAGACAAGTTACGCCATGTAGCAAGTTTTGTGAGGTGCTTTTTTGATATTTAATGGATCGGATTACATTTTTTATTTCTCGCCGATATCCGATCCAGTAATTTGGGTCAGTATCGGACCGATACCGATACGTAATATCGGATCGGTCCATCTCTAAATTAAATAGGAGTAAATACAGTTTTTAACTTGATTGGATCCCAGTTTCCTAACTTTATTAAGTTTCACCCAAAACTGACTAGTAAACACTGATCAGGCGTAACATTATGACCTTTGTGTTGGTCCCTCTTTTGCTGCCAAAACAGCCCTGACCCTTGATTTTTTTCCATAGTGCATCCTGGTTTCTGGTGATCCCCAGTTAAGTAATGCACACTCACCAAGCCATGCAGGTGATGTGAAAGAAAGCACGATTTACCAGACCAGCCCACCTTTTTCCATTTCCAATGTACATTGTGTGAGTGGGGTGTTAAAGTGTCTTGTTCTGACGCCTTTCCATCAGAACCTGCATTTTTCAGCAATTAGAGCTACAGTAGCTTGTCTGCTGGATCAGACCACGCAGGTCAGCTGTCGCTCCCCCATGAGTCTTGGCTGCCCATGACTCTGTTGCTGGTTCACCACTGATAGATACTGACCACTGCAGTACAGGAACAACCCAAAAGAGCTGCAGTTCTAGAGATGCTCTGACTGAGTCGTCTAGCCACATCAGACTCATCCAAATCCAATCCCGAAGCCCAACCTTCAACCAATAACTCAACATTCCAACATAATATGAAATGATGCGCTTGACTTTGAAATCAATCAGCTAAAATACCAAATTTTTCAGTGAGCATTTACTCAGTTACAATAATGAAGTAAAGCGAAGCAGCTTTGAGACACCAGTGCTCTAACCCGTCTGTTTTCTAGTTTTCCAGTATGTTAGTTATTCCGATCCATCTGCTGGAACTCTGCTGGACTTCCATAAGGAGCATCTGGGACTCTTTGTTTCAGACTTTGGTTGAAAGCAGAGTTGAGTCTTTGAAGCACAGGCCAAAGCACCAACCTGCCTACACTGGCCAGCCCGAGGTGTAGGACGGCTGCAGGGAGGTGGGGATCACAGAGGAAGTACAGAAATAGGCTTTGATTTACATACACTTCTGTGTTGCCCATATTCTGTGACACACACCTCCAAACTCTGAAAAGAGGGATGTTTAGGTTCCACATGTTTCCGTGTAGAAGCAGTAAGGTATAATGATTTATGTCACATGGATCATTTTACAGGAGGCATTAAAATTCCATTGCAGTTAGAAGATGCATCAAAGTAATTTATGAGGCAAGCAGCAAGGAACAGCATCGAAACGCAGAGGTAAATTTAAAGAAGGTGCATCTCACCTGTCTCCACACAGACGGAAAGTTTAAACAGTAGTGCTGTGAAACATTCTATTTAACCTCAAGCCCATGGACAGTTTCATTTTTGCATTCACTTTGTATAAAGCTCAGAAATAAAGTGACTGAAATCCTATTCACACAGGAGTTGTATTACTTGAGAACCTGGAATAATTTTTTAACAGTGGGTCCTAAAGAATACATCCACAAGTTCTGTCAACTAACTCACTTAAACTTAATCAAACAGCACCTTTTTATTTTTTATTTTTTTATTTCAAACATTTCAAACATGAGCCTTCACAATCATTACAAAATATTATTCCATTATTTGTTTGAAAAGGAGTAGGCAGAAGTATTTACTTATTCAATCCTTCAAAGGAGGATTAACAGCTCTGCAATCAGATCACCCTCTCATTTGGTTTTATGAGCAGCACTGAGGCAGCCTCCAAAATCAGAGGTGCATCTGTGCTGATCTGTCAGGTTATTACACAACAGAAACTCCTTCACTTGGCCCTCAGCCTCAAACAAGTGGCAGTGTAACATCACGTTGTCAGATGGTACAAACAGTGTGTTGGTAAAACTCCAAACCAGCTGGATGCAAGTCTTTCCACTGTGAGCATGCATAAGCTGATGCACAGACCTGCAGCAGACTTAAGCTTACCTTTAAGCCATTCAGCCAACTTCCTGCTAAGCAAATGTGTGCAACTAATAATCTTTGTCATGCACGCTACAGCCTTCTTTACTTCGACTCTGGTAAGTTGGAAAATTCTCCAAAGGCACTCGTGTGTCAACACATAATCATGAATGAGTGCTACCCGCACTTTTTTTTTCTTTTTGCTCACTGATCAAAGTTGCCATATACTCAGGAACTGAGTTGGTAAATTGTTCCAGCACAGTGAGCTCACACAATACAGTGAAATCATGCACATCAGAAACTGAACAACTCATATTCAAACTTGAGATAACTTTATGCATTGACTTTGCTGTTCTACTTTTTCCCAGGACCTAAATGGTTTTATCAGAAAACTTGGTGTACGCTGTTTACATTGAAACAATGTGTCTGACTGGAAGACAACACAGCCCTCGCATCACCTTCAGCTAAAAGCTCATGTGGAAATCAGTGTTATTGTTAGTGAGGGTGTGTGAGTGGATGACTACACAATTCACAAAGTGATGGAAATGTTAAATAGCACAGAACAAAGACATGCATTGAAGAAGAACTCCCAAAGGTAGACTGAAGGGTGGGTTTCATATATGAAACACTGGGCCCAGGTGTCTCCAGCTGACCTGATCATCGGTCCTACCATCTGCTGTAGCATAAACATAGAACACAGACGAGCACGGCATCATGACAGAAACACAAGAAAGAATAGCAGCAAAATTTTTAAAAAAAACCCTGTAAAGTCTAACCCATGATATAGAGGTCTCGATAACTCACAAAAATTAAAGTATAAACTAAATTACACTCAAATCTGTAAATTAATTCAAGTCAATTCAATCTTATTTATATAGCACTAAATGACAACAACAGTCGCCTCAAAGTGCTTTATATTGTAAGGTAGACCCTACAATAACTCATAGAGAGAAAAACCCAACAATCATATGACCCCCTATGAGCAAGCACTTTGGCAACAGTGGGAAGGAAAAACTCCCTTTTAACAGGAAGAAACCTCCAGCAGAACCAGGCTCAGGGAGGGGCGGGGCCATCTGCCGTGACCGGTTGGGGTGAGAGAAGGAAGACAGGATAAAAGACATGCTGTGGAAGAGAGACAGAGATTAATAACAAGTATGATGAGGTCAATTAGCATATAGGGAGTGAGAAAGGTGACTGAAGAAGAAACACTCAATGCATCATCATCCCCCAGCAGCCTACACCTATTGCAGCATAACTAAGGGAGGATTCAGGGTCACCTGATCTATATGCTTTAGCAAAAAGGAAAGTTTGAAGCCTGATGTCATACTTGGGAACTTCAGCTAAATGGTTTGGTAAGCATAGTGAATATGTTTGTGGTTCTACGAATTAAGTCCAACTTAACTTTTTCAGTGAAGGTTCAATTCAATTCAATTTTATTTATATAGCGCCAAATCACAACAAAAGTCGCCTCAAGGCGCTTCATAGATACAGAGAAAAACCCAACAATCATATGACCCCCTATGAGCAAGCACTTTGGCGACAGTGGGAAGGAAAAACTCCCTTTTAACAGGAAGAAACCTCCGGCAGAACCAGGCTCAGGGAGGGGCGGGGCCATCTGCCGTGACCGGTTGGGGTGAGAGAAGGAAGACAGGATAAAAGATATGCTGTGGAAGAGAGACAGAGGTTAATAACAGGTATGATTCAATACAGAGAGGTCTGTTAACACATAGTGAGTGAGAAAGGTGACTGGAAAGGAAAAACTCAATGCATCATGGGAATCCCCCGGCAGCCTACGTCTATTGCAGCATAACTAAGGGAGGATTCAGGGTCACCTGGTCCAGCCCTAACTATATGCTTTAGCAAAAAGGAAAGTTTTAGGGCTAATATTAAAAGTAGATATAGTGTCTGTCTCCTAAATCCAAACTGGAAGCTGGTTCCACAGAAGGAGGGCCTGAAAACTGAAGGCTCTGCCTCCCATTCTACTTATAAATACTCTAGGAACAACAAGTAGGCCTGTAGAGCGAGAGCGAAGTGCTCTAATAGGGTGATATGGTACTACAAGGTCATTAAGATAAGATGGGGCCTGATTATTTAAGACCTTGTATGTGAGGAGCAGGATTTTGAATTCAATTCTGGATTTAACAGGAAGCCAATGAAGGGAAGCCAAAACAGGAGAAATATGCTCTCTCTTTCTAGTCCCTGTCAGGACTCTTGCTGCAGCATTTTGGATTAGCTGAAGGCTTTTCAGCGAGTTTTTTGGACATCCTGATAATAATGAATTGCAGTAGTCCAGCCTGGAAGTAATAAATGCATGAACTAGTTTTTCAGCGTCACTCTGAGACAGGCTATTTCTAATTTTAGAGATGTTGCGCAAGTGGAAGAACGCAGTCTTACATATTTGTTTAATATGTGCGTTGAAGGACATGTCCTGGTCAAAGGACATGTCCTGGTCAAAGGACAGAGTTAGTGTCCACCAGGTTGTGGACACTAACTCTGTCTCATAGAGACAGGCATAGATAGACTTCTCAGTACCTTTTAATAATGTGTGCTTGCTAGCTTGCTAACTTTAAGATGCTATAAGGTTTAAGTTTTAACATTTCTGCTTTTAGAAGAATCTGGTGTCTTCTGGTCCACTCGGTTTTGGTTTGCCTGTATCTATTTTGAGAAGTGGCCTGGAAACTGAGGGATGAAGTGGCCCATTAACCTCCGCCTGGACTTCTGTAGGCCTCTTCACAGCAGCCATTAGCGTCACTGCTGTCGTCTCAGGTCAGCTACTCTGAAGAGCAGCAAACATCTCTTTTCAAGAAAATTCACCCATCCCAACCTTTGTCTCGCCATCCATCCATGCAGGAGTGCTGAAAAGATGAGTTGAGAAGTCAGCAAAAATGAGTCCTTGAGTAGCTCCCCAAAATCCACTCAAGTCTTTGGTTTCACTTGCAGGGTGGAAAAAACGCAGGTCCTTTTTGTGCTGGACATCAAAGCCAAAGGCCCTGAAATGAGATTTATATGCTCCTCTGTCAAATTGATCCTTTTTTATACATGGCTTTCTTCTACTTTGACAGCTGTTCTAAAATAAAATATCAATAAATAGTAAAAACCCACCTCATATCCAGTGAATTAGTACTTGTACAAGATTCCAGATGAAACAAATTTGATGTTTGTTCAGTTTCTTACCTGAAGACTATAGAGCAGGTCAAGCAAATTCTATCTCGGTAGTGACCCATTTATAACATACCTGAGGAAATCCCAACACATACAAGGGTCCTGCAAACTGATCACAGATGATACCACATTTGTACCTGAGAGGTCTCAGAACCACTGAGAATGATCTGAAATGTTGTGGTTTTACATTATAAGACCATTATAAAATTGGCATATCCTCATTTAGAGTTCCTACATTCACAACATCATTGGTTATGATCATGTTCTATGTATCAGATCATTTAACTGCAAATTGAAATGCCATCAAGCCAGTGTGCACTGACGAAATGGTAATTCAGTAATTTGGTCTATTTACTTTCAAAACAGCAAGCTGTAATGAAGCAATTTGTGGGAAAAGAGAGAAATGCACTGTAGTACATTGTCTACTGAGTGAGGAAGGATGCAAAATCTTTCAAAACTTAGGGAAATTCCTGAGTTTGTTTTGCACAGATGGACACCAGAGGGATGCAGGAAGCATCTCACATGGTAATCATCAGAAACCTTATGGTTAATAACAGTCTTGTATCCAAAAGGATTGGGGAATGAATGTCAGTAGGAAAAGAAACATTTACTGCAGAACCTATAGGTAATCTGGTAACTAGTTTATATTGTGTGCAACTCTGTAATACACATGGATGAAGAAATAAAAGCTGGAAAAAGTCCAATGCCATGTTCTAGACTCTAAGTTGAGGCCAGGAGTTCTCCTGCTGGGTGCCCTGCAATCTATCTGTCTCTGGTAAATTACGCAAAAAGCATAAACCTTTGAACTCACGCCCATAAATCTTTGAAACTCAACCCAGAGTTTTCAAAAGACTTCATCGAGCCAAAGATTATAAAACTTGCCAATAACCTCACAATTAATCTGTCAATTGAAACATGTGCGCATTGAAAAAACAGAAACAGTCATATATATGTTTTTCAGCTAAATTATTCATCTGGCAGCAGCTAAAGGTCCGTTGTCTCTCTAGCGAACCATCTTTCTCTGCACCATGAAAAGGCAGATCGTAACACGTTTGACATAAGATGCAAAGTCAAAATCCCGGGGCTTTCTAATGATTAGCTTCAGCTAAAAGAAGGGAAAGAGAAAGAGTGCGAGAGAGATAGTTTGTTATTCCACCAGTCAACTCCACAACTAGCATCTGCTGTAGCCTTGACAGACAGGTAGCGTAGAAAGGAAAGACCTTCAGCCCATGGAGCTGAAGGCAAAGACAAATCGTCCAATCCGATCCTTTCCATCACTGAGGATGGGCACTAACAAGAAATTGAAGGGTTTAATGTTACAGAGGTATCATTTTGCACAAATCTAATAAAAGTTTGAGTATGGTAAGGTAAGAGCTTAAAGTGAAAGTGATTGACACATCATAGAAAATCTGTTCTTAAATGTGCCAAAAAGCAAAATTATAAAAGCGATAGTGAGTGAGGCATTTCATTTTAGGGACGTTTAGATGTGATGCATGTCAGAGAACAGGAAATAATTTTAATAGAGGATAAGATGAAAAGATAAAGGTGCTGTACCAGCTGTTTGGCGAGGGAGGAGTGGCTAGCAGGTCCAGCGGGGGAGTGTGGAAGTCAACCAGACATAGGCTAGAGGCTAGTCACATAGGTAGAATACTTGGCCTTTTTGGGGGCATTAACAATAAGAAGACCATACAAGCCATACATGTCCTGGGGTCAGGTAGATGCCTGTGCCAGCCCGTTACAAAGTTAAGGCCTTTCTGATGAAGAGGTGAGAAGAAAGCAGCATGCTCGTCTGTTATGGCAACGAGAGCGGTCTCCCCTACTACCATAATAGTGGAAAAAACACCCCTCTAGCGGTGCTGTGCCATAATAACAGTTGTTGCAATGCATCAAAGACTATAAAGGTTTTAAAGACTCCCAGAGAGTGTCTCCCTGAAGTGAAACTCACAAAATACATCATGCAGTGAAATCCACGAGGATTACAACAATATGTTGATCAATAATTACTGGAAACAAAATAGGCTGAAGTGTCATAATAATTAAATATATAAAAGGCACAGAGATGCAGGAATAGCTAAATTAATAAACAGTTACATTAAATTACATTACATTAAAAAGAATGAATGCACTGGCCAGCTCAGCAACAACAAAAGGCCTGAAATCTGTCAATTTGTACGACAGCATATGGACAGAACCAAGAAAAAACAAAGACTAGTCAGCAGGTGTGTCTCACAGCTGAACCCAGGTATTGCTTGTTGTAAGAGTGGCTGGTTGTCACTCTAAAACGGACTATGTGAATGGGAAAGGGCTCAAACAGCTTGATAAGGCGCTCCAGCTTGGTCCAATCACTTGTGAGACATGCGTTCATGTCTGGCTCACTAGCTGTTTTAGTCCAGTGTCAGCAGTCGTCTCAGCAAATTAAAAGTGCTGTTCCAGCACGTGCAACATGCTGGGTTCAGAGCTTTACCACATCTTTTGATCATTTGTGTAACAGCTCCTCTGCTTTAGTTATGAATGGATCAGATAACCCTTTAGTATGACCTGGATTGTTGAGAACAGACTACACCACATTTTTCTAATTATCTTCTGGTAGCTCAGGTTCATAGAAAGCAAAAAGAAAAAACAGGATGTTATTAATAAATTAATTAATCAAGGAGCAGCAAAATATAGTTATAAAAACAGGCTGACAGACCCATAAAAAAAAGCTTTTAATTCTGTTTTGATCCAGGCATCTGTTCCAGTCCTCTTTCATGAGTGTTTTTTTTTAGTTTCTACTTTTCCATATACATCTTAGCCCCTTTAATACCAAGCAGATCCACATGTTTTTTATTTTGGTTCAAGTGGAGTGCTAAACATCTTGAGCGCAGCTGACTGAAACAGTGCACATCCCACTCTCAATAAACATATTGAACTACAATTCCTCCTCCCCCTTTGCGCCTGTGAGTTATCAGGTAACCAACGGAAACACTGCCTTCATGTTTTCCTTTGCCTTTCCATAGTTTAGCTTCTTTTGCTGCAGGGTGTGCTCTCTTACATTCTTCAGGTTAGCTGGGTTTTCTGAGATGGACGTTCCCACTTTGGGATTTTGTCATCTCAGAATATTCCAAATATTCTGTTTACATCCATTACAAGGCACTTACTCTCATCTTAAACAAAGTCATATTCAGTGTATTCCCAATGTTGTATGTTGATGGAAAAAGCTAGATTTTTATTATTTTATAAACCAGTTTTATTCCTGGTCTTTGCGTTTATCCCTAATCAAATTAATATATATGTGGAAATATACAAGCAAGAGCAGCACGGTTGTGCAGTGGTTAGCTTTACAGCAGAGCAGTACTGTGAAGTCCTAAACAGTGTTGATCAACCTACTTAGTTACTAATTACTGATTACCTCTCCATGAAAGTAATCCCATTACTTACTGATTACATAATTTTAAAAGTAATTATTTACTTTATTACTAAAAACATAATACACAAGCTGAACATGTAATAAAGCACTAGACCTTGTAGCTCAGTTTCATTTTTTATGCATAATCCATCATATAACATTTAATAAAATAAAAAAGTCTCTTTTTAAAACTTGTTTTATTAGTTTTAATCTTTTAACTTTATGCACATTGCATCAAGCAAAAATTAAATTACATGCAACAGTCTTTGACTTGAAGAAAGTTGTTTAACATTTAAACCCATTTCTTTGCGTATTATAGCACATAAAATAAAATAATTTTTTGTGTTTACACTCACTCTTTTAAATAGATGCAAGTAAAACACAGTAAAAAAATAAACAAAATCAAAGATTCGGCAGCACTAAGGCCTGTTGCTCTTAAATCTATTTTCACCTGTTTAGCAGGAGTGGGGCCGGTGGAGGTTTTTGTCACTTTCTACGGAATCAAACTCAAAATAATGTCAGTACTTCCCCGCTTTAAACGCTGCACGGTCGTAGTGTTCTCCACACTCCATATTATCCATTGTTGATCTGCACACCTCTGTTGTTGCCACGGGCATCGCACGCTCATACGTCATTGTCATGAGACACTCTCACAAACAAAATCACGGTTTAGTAACGTAGTACCGTAGTAACGTAGTAACGCAGCGTGCTTATGGGAAAGTAACAGTAATCTAATTACTTTTTTGCAATAGTAATCCCTTACTTTACTCGTTACTTGAAAAAAGTAATCGGATCTCTGGTCCTACAGACCTTGTAGTACCATATTACCCCAATAGAGCACTATGCTCTCTGACAGGTGGCTTACTTGTAGTAGATAGTAAGATATCAAAGTAGGATATTGTAGTAGTAGTAGGTACTGCTACAGTACTACTGTTTCCCTCCTCTTACTCCCAACCTCCTGAGCCCGGTCCTGCTGGAATTTTCTTCCTGTTAAAAAGAGGTTTTTCCTTCCCACTGTCACCAAAGCACTTTGGGTCATATGATGGTTGGGGTTTTCTCTGTTTGCATTATTGTGGGGTCGTTATCTTATTTTTTTCACTTTTACTTGAGTGAAGATGTTGGCACAGCACTGCAACTTTTACTGGAGTATTTATTAACACAAGTATCTGTACCTCTACAGTTACGTTATGTATACTTTTGCCACCTCTGAAAAAGGCAAACATGACCCAGGTTACCAGATATGTACAGTGCTTGTGAAGGACTTTGAGACGTAGGTCCTTAAGCTAAATGTGTTTGACAGTTCAACTGTAATTTCCGCACAGGAGGAAGAACGTAAAAGCAGCACAACAAATTTGTGCCAACTCGTGTCAAAAGATTGCATGCTATAGCCTTAAATAGAGTATCAGATGACAGACTCTAGCTAGTGATGACAAAGTCAAAGATGCAGAAAGAGTCTAAAGCAGCAGAAAGTCTATGAGCCTCAGCATGAGTTCAGGGGGGAGCTGTTAGGGCAGATTTTGATACAGGGTTCAGTTTTCTGAAAGGGAGCCACACTGCACTCACAGTTGACGTGCTCACTCATAATGAGAGTTGATTCGGGACTTAATCATGCATTAAGCCTTTTTGTTGCACCTCCGGCCAACTGATGACACAGTGATCCGACCATCACGCTGTCTCAACCCAACTGCCCCGGGGCCCGACCTCACAGCGTGCAAATGCCATGACGTAAGGTCCGCCTCACCCTGTGTCATGTCACTTTGTGTTTTTCTGGGTGTGTGTTTGTTACAGAGCCGTAAAGGCCTAAAGAAAGGGTGCTGAAAGGTCACAAAGTCAGATTTCTACACATGTCAGCTTCCAAATCCTGTACGTAGAAAAATGCTATTGCTTATAAAAACCCCAAAAAAACTACTGTAATCTGTAATCAAATTTGAAATGAAACTACTGTTTCATTTCAAATTTGAATAAAACAAAATAATCATTGAAAAAACAGGCTGTGTAAAATATAATGATTTGCAAACCTTGTAAAACAATATTTTATTCACTATATGACATAGAAAACACGTTATATTTGAACTGAATAAATCTACCATTAAAAAAAAATTACCTCCTTTTGAACTTGATAGCAGTAACACATCTCAAGAAAAAGGTAGGGGGCTGCAAAAAGCTGGAAAACTAAGTAATATTAAAATGAAACAGATGGAGGGAGGATTTTACAACTAACTGGCAACAGATTAGTACCATGATTGGGTAGAAAAAGAGCATCTTAGAGAGGCAGAGTTTCTCAGACGTAAAGATGAGCAGAGGCAAACACTGTGTAACAATTTCAGAATAATGTCCATCAAAGTAAAACTATATATTTTATCATCTACAGTACATAATATTATCAAGATATTCTGGAAATCTGCAGAAAACTGGGACTCAGAAATCATTGCCCATGAACACAGTCTGCCGTCCACACATAAAACTTTGTCATCCATAGAAATAGCCATATGTGAACATGATGATCCAGAAATACCACCATCCTCCCTGGACCAAAGCTTATTTAAGATGGACTGAGGTAAAGTAGAAAACTCTTCTGTGATCCAAAAGCAAATCCAAGTGTAAAATTCTGGATTCATCTGCAAAAATAAGTAGACGGCTGCCTCCATGGACTATGAAATTGTCAGCCTGAACATTAGGAAAGGCACCATCAATGCTCAAAGGTATATTTTAAATGCATATTTCAGTGAGACAATGCTAAATTTCATATTATTCATATTCGTATTACAATAAAATGATTTGCTGAAAGATCTCGTATGCAGGTAGGGCAGATCCAGAGACTCTTCCCAGACTCTTCTAAACATTGAAAGAAAGAAAAAACCCAAAGACTGCTTATTAGCTCCACTCAGACAAAAAATGGACAGCATTCCATGTGGGAAGTGAGGAGACCACTTCCCACATGGAATGCTGTCCATTTTTTGTCTGGACATGGACTATTGTTAAAAGAAGATCAGATGCCACACAGTAGTGAACATGGTCTTGTCCCAGATATTGCTGCCATTAACTTGAAAATAATCTAACATTTTTCTAGAAATGGTACAGTTTCTCAGTTTCAAGATTTTGTATTTTTTTGTCTTTAGGAGATTGTGTTCTGTTTTGTTTTGTTTTATTTTATTTTTTATTTGTTTTTGTTTTTTTCCGTGTCCCAACTTCAGAAATGTGTATAGGATATACTCAGACATAATGCAGCATGGACTATTTATTATTTATTTATTTATATAACTATTACATACATATATTGTCTATTTTATACATGTATTTTTGATTGCTTTGTATTACTTGTACAGAATAAACAAATGTACGTCGGTGTATTCTATCCAGATAACATCTCACAACAGGGCCACAGCCTCTCTGAGACTATAAAGTTCTCAGACCATTGTAGATACATCATATATCGATGGTTTACACCAAAAACACTTCAAATATATTATACCCAAAATGCAATTTTTTGATATTTATGAGAAAGCAAATAAAACATCCGCAATATCAATGTTTGCTTGTGTTACTTTGCAGCATGTCAGACAGTGAATTAGCCGAGTTTGACCTGATGCTGATGCTCAAAGCACTGATAATATCTTTCTGAACAAAATGCAAATGTTGGCTTTAGATCATGACCTTTGACACTGGTGTAACACTGACTTGCTTGTAGGTTTTAACAGAGCTTCAATGTTTTTTTCAGTCATGACCTTTCTTCAAACTTGGCATCAATATTGATCCTAATGACACATGTAAAGCTTTAAATGTGTCATTAGGATACTTCTAGTTGGTTCTACCTGCAGTAGTGTGTACAGGACCACACGGACATAACACATGCTCAGAAAAACATGGAAAGCAGAAAACTGTGTTCCTATACGATGTTGTATACGCGAGAAACGTCATTGTTGCATTTCCTTCACTTCTATAGGTCCAATAAAGGTTATCTTATTCATGTATTCTAATGGCATGCTTTATGTTGGTGTCTGTACATGCATGAAACCGCACTGTATGCTTTACGGCTGTTAACCATAGTTGAACTTTTGCTTTCACCTTGAGGCACCTTTTTGTTGCTTTATAAAAATCACCGACCCATGCGATCTACTTTGTACACTTTATACTTTGCGGCACGCACATCTATGTAAGCATAAAGATAATGTGTTTTACAGCAACATAATAAGATCCACTTTTCCCTTCCTGTGAAGGAGACTCCTCAGCTTTCTTCATGTGTGAGCACTGCAATTCTAACATGAAACAGATCCAGTTCATTTGTTAGGATGAATAGGTGGATGATATTGGGAGTTACGGCGTTCCTTTCTGAGTTGAGGCTTGTCTATGAAATGTGTAGCCTTGGGTGGTGTTCATGTAAGCCAGGCGTGCCGCTTCAGACTCTTCAGATTTCAAAAGGCGATGAAATGACTCCGCCGCTTTGACTGAATACCTAATTTATTAGTTTTCCTTAACTGCGTACTTACACAAATGTTTTGAGCCTACTGATTTAATGCTTTGATTTAAAAAAAATAGTCACCGAGATAAGATGCTATTTATTTATAAATGTTTCCTGTAAGAAACGTTTATCAATGCAGTCAGACAAAAAGCTATGTGGTTAAAAAAAAAAGTGTAGATCCATTTTTGCCAGTATTTGAGCTCCTGCCACTTTTCAGATGAATTAAGAGCCTTCTCATTTTGCAGCAAACTGCCTCAACTAATTTACTTCTATTTTATTTTAAGCCAAATTACACCTGTTTTCACCAATGTGTATGTGCATTTGATACACTGAAACATATTTCAATATACTCGTTATGTGCAGTGATTTATTGTTTCTTTTTAAAGTGCAGCCTGTTAATATACAAGCTCAGAAGCAGTCATGATGTCATCTGTGGCACATAAGGATGTCTTATCTGTGCTGCCTTATAGCAAAGCATTTAAAGAAGTTCAATAACGATTGGAAAGCACTGTTGTCTCACAACAGGAAGGTTCTTGATTTGAACCATGCGCTGCAACTCCACACAAGAGCCAGACTTTCTTCTTCCTCTGGTGCTTTTTCACTCATTTTTAGCCCAGTCCTTATACCTGACCCATTTTAAGACGAATGTTTGGGTTTTTTTGTTAAGCTACTTAACACTAACCTATGACTCATTCAGATATCAAAAGGCACCTAACAACCAGTGTTGTGTTTATACATAAAACACAACTAAGAAAAGAGTTCATTTGAAATTGTATTTTTAGGCACTTTGTCAGTAGCAGTTAGTGGATTAATTCAAATGTCAGTGTTTCTTTTAGTTGAAATAAATGTCTATTTGTACAGGAGAGGTCAGCGAGTGTCTACATCAGTCTGTAAAACACAGTGGACGGAGCTGAGCTTGAAGCTGCAGTTCAGCCAGTGGTGTCGAGGAGTTCAGACCTCAACATTACTGAAGCAGTGTGTGATCATCTTGACAGAGAATGGAACAAAAGGCAGCCAACATCCAAAGAAAACCTACAGAATGTACTTCACAAAGCAAGACTCCTGTAGTCTGTCTAAAGAAATTACAAGAAAGCTGCCGAAGAGAGATCAGTCTGTGTTGAAGACTAAAGGTGGTCATATAAAGTGTTTACTTTCAAGGTTGTTAAGCTCCCATATAAACTCTATTTTTGCCTTATTTTTGCCTAAACTCCCAGGGTGTATCCTACCTCTCACCACGGACGGAATGGATGAATGGTGGATATTTCAAAATAAGAAAGTACAGAATGCTTCTGTAACATAAAAATGTGACTTGCTGTGACTTTTAAATCCATTTATTTTCTTTTACTGTTGCACTTTTTTCCTGCAAAACTGTAGACAGAGAACTTTACAAATAAAACGTGATCTTTAAATTTTAGTTTCTTATTTTTTGAGTCATTGCCTGGATAAAAGTTCCACCTTTACTCCCTTTCTTGTACAATAACTGTAGTATGATTGAGGAAACTATAGTATGCATCATTTTACTTTCACACCATGAACATTTTTGAAAGAGTGGAGTGTTGAAATTTGGCACTTTTCAATTTGTGGTACTTTTTCTATCATTTTGAGCACTATATAAAGGTACATAAAAATCTCTACAATAAAACTGAAATACACACTAACAAGCAAAACAAAAACACATAAAAAGCAAACGTCACACAATACAGCGAAATATAAAGGGACATTTCTTCATGACATCTTTAATCATATTAAAGTTGGTTTATGCAGAGGTGGTAGTGGTATATTTGTTACTTATGTAGAGTTTGTTAATCCAAACACTCCAGTACTGATTCAGTTTGTTTACTGAAGTAAAAGTAAAAAAGGGAAATTGACATTTATACCTGCTATTTTATATGCAAAGCTAACTGATCCTTTTGATATATTAATATAACTAGAAAGTGCATTTTCTGAAGAAACTGCAGTGTGAATGCTTGAATCTGAATGTATGCACTGAAATGAATTAATTGATGAAATTAAGTTAAAAATGTTGAATGAGACTAAAAAAATGAATTTTTCACCTGAAAACAAAAGTTCTGAACTGCTAGAAGCTGACGTTTACACAAAGGAAGAATTTGGAAAATAGCTGAACATTAGAAAAAGATGAGTCTTGACAAAAGAAAATTTAGAGTCAGAAAACCTCTGAATTAATATTAAAAGTTTATATTCTTCTAATCACTTAAAGAGTGGAATTATGTATTATAAATCTCCAATTCATAAAAAAAGAACTTATTAAAAATAAATGTAAAAACAAATTTGTTGAAACGAACTTAAAAGATGAACAAACATTCTGGAGAAAATACAAACTTTAATATACAGCATAATGTTTTTCAGACATATTGTGTATATTATGTTTAATAGTATTATATACATCAATTTGTTTTGTATGTCATAAAAAATAACATAAAAATCTTAAGTCATATTTTACAGCTCCTTTCTGAAAAGGACTAGTAGAATAAATCAAAATAACTAAATTAAATAACTAAATAAAAATATTAAGCAACATATGAAATACATGAAAATTCAACTTTTAAAACCACAATCCTGAACCTTTAAATTGTGTTGGTTTCTTAGAACATGGCTGAACAGCTGTTTCTATCAGTCTACTTAATCTACTGATCTGTCTACACATCTTTTTATTACTCATTCTTTTTTGTGTTTTAATGTAAACAGAGTCCACGCAGTGGTAAAAGAGAACTGTATAGAGATTTTTGAGTAAATTCAAATGAAAGCCTAAGGTGGTGACACAGTTTAACACATACAAATAATCAAATAAACACATTAGTCCTTTTTGTGAACATGGATAAATAAGTATCATTAGTTTACAGCATTGTTCAGCCATGCCACTAAATGCTTTTTTACACAGTGTTTTAACCTGGGCTCAGACACAAAGTCCCAAATTTAGTTATCTCAGTAAGTCCCTGCCTTTGAGTTGTGTTTATGACTAATTATTATACACAAGGCTTTATCCATCTGAACTCTAAGGACACAAATATGAAAAAACCTATACTTACCAGCTGATACCCCACACTACACACTAGGTGTGCCATGTGACCTGAAACTTTGGTAAAAACTCATCATAATCATTCTGTTAACACTGTTTGTTTTTTTTTTAAACACTGTTTGTTTTGCTGTTCAGCAGTTTAAAATGTTTTAGATTGGATTACATGGAATGAATTTGAGTTCTCTTGGGGGTTTTTGTGTGTGTTTTGTTCTTAGCAGATTTTTTTCTCCATACTGTTGAATTCCAGTTACCACATTTCTGGTCATATGACATCCTGAGTGCCCACTTGAAAAAATCCCCACAGTTAATTCAACATTAAAACAAATAAAAATATGTTAAATAAATAAATAAAGGTTTGCTCTGTGTTGAAATAGTAAATAAGCATACATTCTGCAGAGCTCTAATAATGAAAACAATCCTTTAGCCTGTTGATCAGAGAGAGGCAGTCATTATGTCCATTTAAAACCTGTAATCAAAGAGCACAACGTTTCTGTGAAACTATAAAGTCCCAGATGATCCTCATCATGTCCAGTGACTTCAGAGTGGATCCTCCCTGTCATCCGGCCAGTGTTTGATGTGTGGCAAGCAGCACAGAAGCAGGATAGCTGAGGCCTTGAAAGAAGAGCAGAAAACAGGAACATATGTAGTTGTAAATGTAAATATCAGTGATACTTGTCTTGTCATAGGGAATAAAATAATGAAAATGTTAACTTACACACTCATTTAGGGAGGCTCTTGACACTGCACAGAGGAGGCACAGTCAGTCTGACAATGATGGTGATCTCCAGGGATGTTTTCCTGCAGCAACATTCCTGCCAACTGGCCATATGATCCAGAATAGTTGGTTTGTAATGAACAGAAAGGTGTATATGTTAGGTAGTGTGCACTTAGAGCTGGTCTTAAGAAACAAACACATCCTGTAATAAACTGAATACCTGTAGTAGTGCTGCTGCAAATATGAAGCCCTCCTATCATGTGTGGTTTCAAAGAAGGTGTTTTGGAGGCTCAGTCACAGAAACTGTGCAGTCTGTTCAGTCCTGAGTGTCTCAGCTCTGAAGGGATGGATCACAGAGGGAAACACCTGAGTACAGACATTACAATACACTCTAACACTCCTAAGGTCAGGTGAAAACACAATTTAAACACGTTACAAAAAATTAATACATGTTTTCATGGAAATTATGTCATTAACCCTTTTTGATGCGAGTAAATCTCACCGACTGCTTGTGGGACGAGCTAGAAGGAGGACTTATCACAGAATGTCTCCTGTGCTCCAGATGTGAAGTCTCACACTCTGGTCGTACGGCAATGAAGATGGTGATGATGAAGCCTCTCTGATCTGTGGCATTACAGTTTCTGGCTGCTATGTGCTTCACACTGTTGGCTTTTACGCTTTTAAGCTTGAAGAAGACACAGGAGGACTGTGTCTCTCTTAAAAAAAACAAAAAAAACAAAAACCTAACAACCTCCCACCGAACCCCCCCCCCCCCCCCCCGCCCCCACTCAACTCCCACCTACCCACTCAACTCCCCAGCCTCACAAGATCCAATGTCTATACAAATGTAGGGTATCAGCTGGTAACAGAAAGCAAGTGTCACATATGTAGTACATATGTGACACTGCTGAAACACTTCTGGCCAGAAGTGTGCATTTATCATCCCAGATCCAGACCCACCCTGATAAATGCACTGTCTGAAACATGATAAAAGCTCATAAAAATGTATGTTTCATCGTAAGATTTGTCCAAAAATATAATCGTATACTTTTGAAAAAGTTTAAAGACTTTAAACTTTTTCAAAAGTTTAAAGTCAACTAAAATCAATAACATTTTTGTAAATAGTATTTTAAAATAAAGGCACACATAAAGTGGCTTAACTGTCATTATTGCTGTAATTAGGTATTTTAAACCTTTAGTCTGTGTTGTTCTCCCAGAAACAACGAAGAAGCTGTTGAACATATATGCGTTGTTTGGGCAATCCTCTGGTCCACCCTCCCTCCCTCCCAGCCACAGTGAGACTGGGGCAGCCTGGCAGGATTTTGAAGCCTGGCTGCAGAGAGGATATGCCTACACTGTTCGTTTTAAACTGGTATATTTGATTTTTCTGACATTCATAGATTACTGTAGGTGATTTTTAGATTTTCTGTAATAAATAAAATTGTCATCTTTTACTGATATCATTACTTAATTCATTTAATTGTATTTTATGTAAACAATTCAAACATTATACTGCAATGCAGGGCGTTTTTTCTTAAGCCAACTTTTAAATATCGCTCTACTTTCTTATGTCATTCAAAAATATAGAAATTACTTACTGTATTCAAAGATCTAGATCATGAATCATCACAGGACAATACACAGTATACAGGGTCATGGTAACTATGGTAGGTCTTCATGACTCCAGAATGGAGACATCGCTCTGGCTGAGAAATGAAAATTAGGTCAAGCAGTGTGTTCTTCTCTGTGGTAGGGGCAGTGATGACCTGTGCGTATCCCCTAGACTCAAACAGCTCCAGGATTGGTTTGTTTGCACTGGATAAAACATTCTCATTAAAATCACCACAAACTATGATGGGATGACAGTCCATGATCTCCAATGAGTCTAATAGGCTTACCAGGTTTTTCAGGAATGGCCTCAGAGTGTAGTCTGGAGGTCTGTACACAACTGCAATCAGTGCACTGACTGGTGCTTCAACCTTTAAAGCCAGAAATTCAAGGTCAGTTACATTATGGATGTACTGTTTTTCATGCACTTGAATGTCACTTTTCACATAAACAGCAACTCCACCACCACTTCTGTTTGCCATCTGGGGAAAGTTTGTGTAGGACAGGTGTCTGTTGCGTTTAAACAAATTGTAATTTTCCAAGTGGAGACTCTCTGCGACAAAAGAGCCCCGCAGGTGTGTTTCTGTTAGGCACAAAACATCTGCTAGACACAATTCATGGTGACTCTTGATGTCATTAATGTGAGCTGGCAGTCCCTCTGTATTATGATGAACAATGGTGAAAACGTCTGACCTGCTCAGTGTTTGTCTCACGTGTAGAAGAGGCATCATGTCATCAAGGTTGGCTTGTCTCATGTTCTCAAGCGCTGCAGTGATTTTTGGGTTGGTGAATATTTTTTTCTCCTCCATATCAAGAAGATACAGTCCACTGAGAGACGTCACTCTACTGACAGCTACGTAGGCCATGCCGGGCTCAAAAATGCTCTTAAGAGAGACAACAGCTGATGTAGTTGTCATACCCTGTACCTTATGTATTGTACATGCAAAGGCCAGCTTCACTGGGAACTGTCTTCGTACCACTCCTTTCTGCTTCAGATTCTCCTCTGCTCTCTCAATGTACACCATGTCGTCTGCTGGTGTGCGGTTATTCTTTCCAGATGTCTCATTATCCATTTTAAGTCCAAGCTTGATGATGTGTTGGTCGTTTTCAGAGTAAACTACTCTAAGTAGTATTCCAAAAGCTCCATTAACCAAACCATTGTGTATGTCAATGTTTCTGGTGAGCATGACACGAGCTCCTTCTGCAACTTTCAGTGTGTCGGGTAACTCGTTTTTACCTCCTTTCAATGGTCTGTCTTGAAGTGCCATTCTGCCAGTTCTAGGATCTTTTCTATAATCATCTGCATGGATGTCAATGACATGAGTATGGAGCAGAGCCAGTGTTGAAGAGTTGTGTGCATCCACTTCTTTATTAGTTGCAAAAATGTGCAACGCATCAGTCGGACAAAGGGCTGGTTCAGTTATGGCCTGTGACAACAAATCTCTATCTGCTTCGCAAAGCTCATCCAACTTTCCTTTCACACGAATTCTGTTCAGCATCTCAGCAAAGACAACATCATCTTTCTGACGCATAATCTCAGTCAGAGTGATCATTTGAAAATGCTCCCGCCACAGGTCGATCTCGGACGGGTCGTGCACACAGAGAGGTTTAGACTGTCGCACTGGGGGTAGCTGATAGAAGTCTCCAACAGCAATGACTGACATGCCTCCAAAGGGTCTCCGAGTCCCTTTGATCTGTTTGAGTCTTGCATCTACGTAGGCAAAGAGATGTCTTGACACCATAGACACTTCGTCAATGATGATTATTTCAGCATTCAAAAGTTCTGATCTGACTTCATCCAGCTGATTGCCAAGTCCCTGAATGGGAGGTTTTAAGCTTCTAGGGAGCTTGAGTAGAGAATGCAGTGTTGTTCCAGAAATGTTAAATGCTGCAGTCCCAGTGAAAGCAGTTAACAGGACAGTGGGTTTTGATATGTCAACGTCGTCTGCATATCTGGGCACTTTGCTCAGTATCTTAGATGCTTCTGAGTAGATGCATTTGATAAGATGTGATTTTCCTGTTCCAGCACCACCATTAATATAAAAGAAAAACTGCTCTGGATTTAGAGCACAGACTCTTTTAATGCACCAGTCTCTAACTGCATAAAATATGCAGGCTTGCTTCTTATTCAGATTCTGAAACATCTGACGTAACAATGTAGGATCAATAGCAGGGGGTTCCCTGATGGCTCTGACTTCTGTTGAAGCATCAGCCTGACGGCTGTAGTCGGGCACATCTTCCTGTTCATTTTCATTGTCTCGCTCTCTTTCTTGTTCAACAAGTGGCAACCTTACGAGATCTGATTCAGGTGCCAGATTACACCATTCGTCAGTCACACCTCTGTTCTGCTCATATTCCTCAACAGCGCTCTCGATCTCCTCACTGTTTTTCTCATATTTTTCTCTGTTTCTTTTGACAATGTGTTGCACGTACTCAAGACGGTCAGTACCTGGTAGCTGTACACAGCCAGCACCATAGAAAGCCTGATAGGTTGGCAACGATGGTGTTTTCAGTTCATGGTCTGAACGATGAGGAAGGTAAAGTTTAAGCAGTCTTCCGTAATATTGCTCTGGATGTTTTTCTTGTGAACAGCGGTGAAATCTGATGATAGCAGGCTTATCGTTTTTGCGCCTTTGCACAAATCCTATCTCATTGAGAAGGGGCAAAACATCTTTACCTTTTGTCTGTTGGCCATAGACAATCCTGCAAGTAGCAGCAAAGTCTGCCATGCACATCTCCTCATACTCTGGTGTTTCAGGTCTGGCTTTGTATTTGTCATTCAAAGATGTCATCCAAACATTGGAAGACTCAGGTGTTGTGTTGTCCAGAACTGACAGGGGACGACTCATTTTCACAGGATTATCATCAGTTGGTATGAAGATTACAGCACGTGAACATTGCTTCATGTGAAGACCACATGCACGAGCAACACACTCCTGTGCACTGATCTCTCGTTTCTTTGAATATGCCTGCATGACGGCTCTCATTTCATCGCACTCATTTACACTGTCCTTATGGGAGTTCTCAATGACAGTTTTCAGGTACTCAGATAGCCCGCCCTCTTTTTTTGATATATATTTCATTAAATAATTTGCAGCGCCGAAAGCATCTAAAACAAAGCTTATGTCGATATTACTGTTCCAGGCTTCAAGCAGATGTGGATTATAGCCATTTATCCAAGAGTCTTTTGGATCACGCTTTAGTATGATCGTACTCCTTGTGTTCATTTTATTCAGGTATCTCTCATATTCTGCATGTGTCAACTTGCATCTTGCCAAGAGCTGCTCTAAACTCATGGAAGCAGTTTCAGGCTCATTCAGCAGCTGGTTCAGTGGTCTGAGCTTGTTCTTTGCTGTTTCTACTTCCAGTGCATCATCCTCACTGGGTCTTGTGATCATTGTCTCATTGCAGGGTGGTTTAGGAAAACCAAAACGGCACCCGGAGCTTAAACTCCTAAAGCACGTCTTTGTGTGGTTCTTACTGTGTTTTTGCACTTCTGTTACTTTCTTGTACAGTTCAGGTTGTTTATGAGGATCAGGCAGCTGAGCTGTGATGTATTTGTTTATAAAATCCACAACAGTTTGCTCATCATCCTCCTCAAACACAGGAGCACCTTCTACCCACAGGAGACAGTGTATGTGTGGGCTTCCTCTGTGCTGAAACTCAACTCTGTAAAAGTAGTCAATAACTTTGCCAAGTGGCTGTGCAGGAGATAAGAGTAAATCTCTGAATAATGCTTCAACTCTCTTGTCAAACATGCGCATTGTTGTGACAGGATTGCTTCTCAGGATGTCACACTTTGCTGACCAGTCGAGTCCTTCAAAATTCACTTGTTCACCTTGCTGCCTTGTTATTGCCTCAATCACTTCAGGCCAGCGCATTTCAGCGGCTGAAAATGTGCAGAAGAACGTGGGAGTTCCCAACTGTCTGATCATGGCAAAAAGATCTCTTGTTGTTTTCTCCCAATAGGCTGGGGTTCCTCTCAGAGGCTGCATGAATCTCACTGCATCTTTATTTCGCACCAGTTTCTCCACCTCATGTTTATCTTGTAACATGCCTGAGGTTATTTTTCTCCCATCTCTGGTCAGAGGCTTTGCCTTCCTTAACTGTATTGTCATGCTGGAAGTAGCCAAGTGTATTTCAGTCACAAACTGTGCAAAGAACAAATAGTTTGTGTCTTTGGCAAAACGATCATCAATGCAGAAAAGTCTTGATTTGAAATACCCACTGGGGGATACTTTGATCAGCCTTCTTTCATCAAGTGTGTTTTGGCCTGTAGGAAACTGCACAGGGAAGGCCATGGCCTCCAGTTTAGGTGTTTTGAAAAAACTTATTGGATTGTTTCTCTCTGCAGGAGCAACAGAGTAGATTCCTTCACTGAAACATAATATCTCCTCAGCCACATCAGGGGGCTGCAAACAGGACTCGAGTGCAAAACCACCATTAGTCAGTCCATCTGCTTGCTCTGAATCATCTCTCATCTGTTCATGTGATTGTTCACCATCACAGGGTAACATGTCAATGTCCTGTTCATTTTTATTTTGTGCTTCACTCAGTGCATTTTTCTCACAGCTGTCAATTTCCATTAAATCAGCCTCATCATAATCATCCTCATTCATGTTTTCATCATCATCATCCTCCTCATCTTCATCAGGAAGTGTTGGATCACACAGCTCAGGATCATCTCTGATGCTCACATCCTTATACTGTGGATGAATCTGCTTGAGTTTATGCAGTGCTTGCACAAGTTTAGACCAGCTTACAGTCTGAAACAGCTGATGACCTTTGTAAGACAAGCGTCTCTTCAGTTTTACTCTCATCACCTGAGAATTAATTCTCAATCGAGGTAGTGCTTCAACAGTTTCCTGTACCTCTGATGGGACACAGACCACATTCCCTCTAATTGCTCTCTGTCTGCCTTTGGGAAGAGGAATAATCTTGGCAAATGGTATGCACTTGGCTATGAGATGTCTCTCCAGTATGTTGAGATCAGACAGTTCTGGTGGAATATCAGCAAGATCCAGTTTATTGGCAACAGCAAGTACTGACATGGATCCATTTTTAAGATGATTGTGGCAGGTGTGACAAATCCACTCTTTCTTTCTCTCATCAGGCACATTGCACTCCTCATTTCTGCAGTTTTCATCACAAACATGAACAAACCTTCCTGTCAAACATGTTGCAACCACATGTGGGTTTTTCACATAATATGACCTTCTGCAGGGTCGTACTTGGTTTGGAAATGAAGCCTTGAAACAGACAGTACATGGGTATGATGGTCCAGCTTTGATTTGTGATTTGAACACAGATATGGCCTCGTTGATCACACTGTTGTCACTCTCTTGGGTTTGTCTGTTCACCCATCTGTATTTCCTTTTTATTTTCATTGCACATCTCATGTTGTGCATAATTCTGAATGCAAGATTACTTTGATACCTGTCTCGCATTAGTTGTTTCATTAGTTGTTTGTGTCTTACTCTGAATGCATTGTCACGTACATAACGCTGAGTCATTCGAGATCTTTGTCTCTCTCTGAATTCTGGGCTCTCTTGATACCTTTTAGTGATATAGCTTTTTTGTTTCTTTCTAAATTCAGCATTCTCACAGTAACGTCTTTTGATATATTGTTGTTGTTTCTGTCTGAATTCAGCATTCTCACAGTAAAGTCTTTTTATATAGTCTCGTCGTTTTTGTCTGAATTCATCATTCTCACAGTAAAGCCTTTTTTTATATTGTTGTTGTTTCCGTCTAACTTCAGGATTGTCTTTATATGCCTTGCTTGTGCAAGATTTTTTCTTTTCTTTGTAATCTTTATTTGAAGCATACGTTTGTCGTTCTTTCATTTTTTGGTTTTCATATCTCTGTTTTCTCTGTTTTTCTGATGCCATTAATCTTCTTTTCATTTTTTGTCTTCGTTGTTTATTAACTTTGGTCATTTTGTCGATTTTTTTTAAAGCAGTACAGGAAAGATCACAGGCTACTGCATTATTGACTGCAGAAGAGTTTAACTGGCTGCATGAAATGTCATTCTCTGGTAGGAAAATACATTCACTGGATGGTACTGATTCAGTTTGTGTACTGTGAAATGGTTTGACAGATGATGTGTTTCTCCTTGGAGTAGAGGAGTTTGCTTCATCAATAGTTGTATCAGAGTGAGTAGGTGCCACAGCAGTGGCAGCTGTTGATCTGCAGACTGTGTCGGTGATAGTATCCCTCAGGTTGACTGTGTGCACACTGTAAAACTGCACAGGCTTCAGTTCATAGGTACAATAGGGTGATATCTCCATCCCTTCATAAGAATCTTGGAGCCTCTTAATCATGTCACTGAGGAGTGTGAATTTCAGCATCACTGCTGTACCACAATTACGTGACCATAGTGGTAGAGGAAGACCACTGGGTGTTCTTGGGTGTGGGTCAAAAAAACCATATTTGCCTGATGTGGATCTGAACACTGCGATACACAATCCACTCATAATTAATAAGGCATACTGCACATCTGACAACAGGCAGCTCAGTCCTGCTTCTAAGCTGAGAAAGGTATCTACTGCCTCCTCTGGAGGTTCTTCATGTGTCCCATACCGGGAAGGCTGTGTCATGTCGACATGATACATAGACCTGCGTGCATCAACTTTGTCTGGCAGCTCATCGGTTGCCAAATGAATATTTTTAGGAAATCTTTTCTTGGCCTCTTTGTACATCACATCACCTTTATCCAAGACCAGATTAAGATCAGCTGTAGTCATGTTTTCATTCTCATGAAGGAAAGCAAGAAATGTGAGAGAGTTACATGTGCACTGCTTGTTTCTGGAGTCTCCATATTTAGGATGTGCCTGGCTGTGAGATGCACAGACATGTGTTACAGAGGGCTGGTTTTCAAGGTTCACTCTTTCTGCATGAGATGGTCCTGCCACATCACTGTGACAGCCTCTTTTCACAATATCAGCATAACCCACCTGTGGGGCACTTGACACCTCATATTGTTCATTAAATTCATGCTGCAGTCCACTCTTTACAGCATCAGCATAGGATACCTGTTGTACACTTGCAGGAACATGTTGACCTGCCTGTTTGACACTGTCAGCATTGGTCTTTGTAGACACACTGTCTTCTGCAGAGCACTGAGGAAAATCACACTCAGTTTGTTCACATATTGGTACACTGTGAAACTCATGGAACTTCTTCCAGCGTTGCTTTGCAGCTTGTGACTTTTTCTGCTTCCTTGGCATTTTTACACAAGTGTTTCTCTTAGTCTTTAGAAAATATGTTTATAAAATAAGAGTGGCACACACCAGGAGATGTTGTCTTTGTCTTTATATTTTAGTTTTTATTTCTCAGAAACCGTTGTCTTTGTTTGACAGTTTGTTCTTCAGTCGAGAGAATATTATGCACTCTCTTTATTGGCTTGGCACAACTTAGCAGCAAGCACAAAGTGAAAAACTGGTAGAGAGAAAATTTAGAAGAGAGAACAGACAGAGCAGGAGAGACACGGCTGGGAAATCACAATCAAACCGTGAATTAGAGTTTTCTTTGTTTGTTCAGTTTGTTCTCAGGTAGAGGCAATATATGCACTCTTTATTGCTTTAATGGCTTGGCGTTTTTCAGCAGCAAGCCAAGAGTGAAAAACAGGTAGAGAGACAATTTAGAAGAGAGAACAGACAGAGCAGGAGAGACACGGCTTGAAAATCAAACCGCAGAGTTTTCTTTGTTTGTTCAGTTTGTTCTTAGGTTGAGGCAAAATATGCACTCTTTGTTGCTTTATTGGCTTGGCGTTTTTCAGCAGCAAGCCAAGAGTGAAAAACAGGTAGAGAGAAAATTTAGCAGAGAGAACAGACAGAGCAGGAGAGACGGCTTTAAATCAAACCGCAATAAGATTCTTGGTTTGGCAAAATTCCTCACAAACCACAGGGTGAAATACAGATGGAAAGAAGGCAGAGACAACAGGTGGAGCAGGACAGAGGATAGAGGGGATGGGGGGTTGGGATGTGAGAGAGAAGACTGGAGATCTGGTCCTTGTTCTTCTTCTGCACACTGTGAACAAAAAAGAAGAAAAAAATAATAATTTTATTAAAATTATATCACATGGTAATTGTATGAATTAATTGTGACTACTGAAAAAGGACAAAACAAATATTCAAGCTAAACTGTTGTCGGCTGCCATATGCAAAAAGTTGCATAATTGGTCACTTTTTAAAAGAATAAATATTTATTTAAATTCAGCAATAATATTTTTAAATACAAATATGATTGAGCGAATCATTAACTAATCACATTTAGTGTGACTACAAAAATGTACGAAAAAAATCATTTTAGCCCAATTGTTATGCTGCACTTATGTGTATTTATTATAAAATTGTGTTTAAAAGGTCTAGTTTGAACAAAAGTTTGAACCCATCACTCTACAGCTTATATTAGTGAGATTATTTTTTTATTTTGGTCTACTTCTCTTACAATATGTGCACACCTACCAGGCAAAGCACAGATGTCAGTCGGGTTCCTGAAAGTGTAAGACGAGAAATAATATGTTAGTTGTCTGTACAGTGTTATCAGACTAACAGAAATACAAATCCCACACGACATGATACACTGAACTTATAGTCAGTAGGGTAATTATAGAGTAATATAGCACACCAGCTGACACAGCAGCCATTTTATAATTAAAACTACTTAACTGAAGTATTTCCACTTATGTAAGGCTACTGTTAGACTGTTACTAGCCTTAGCATTGCTGCATTCCTGCTAGCGTTAGCACTTCAGTTAGTGTTAGCACTGTAGCTAGCGTTAGCATTGCAGCTAGCGTTAGCATTGCAGCTAGAGCTAGAGCACTCTTACTGTTAAAACTGAGCCATAATGGCAATAATAAAGCTCATGTGTTACTTTTGTCTCACTAACCGCAAATAAATATCACAGGAATATTCTTTTTGTCAGTTAACAACTGCTAAGGCTAGGGTTAGCACTATAGCTAGCGTTATCATTGTTGCTAGCATTAGCATTGTTGCTAGCATTAGCATTGACGCTAGCATTAGCACTGCTGCTAACAGCAAAATTCATAAACCTGTGATAGTGAATGTTATTCTTTTTTTGCTTTCTTTATTCGTTGAACTCTGTTGAACTTTAGCAAGACTTGATATGTGAGTTTAAATGTCAAACATGTATTTTTATGATCATAAAAATAAAACAGTGCAGTACTGAGTATACTGTACTTACCACAGCAGAGAGCAAAGCGGAATGATGACAGCTGGTGCAGTGATTGGTTAAAGACCGATGAGGCGTTCAGGTGGTGCTTGGAAATTTGACCATCAGTTTGAACAGCAATATTGAGCATATACTCTACATATACTCTGTCATAGAGAGACAGAGTAAAAAAAAAAAATACACAAGACTCATCAGCATAAATATTGATACTTTTTGCCTGAGTATAAGGGAATGAGTGACATACAGAGAAAGAGGGCAACTGGCATTAAACAAGCAAATAAAAAGTATGTCATCTTGAACTGTTTTGTTTTAAAACTACTTTGAGTGTATTCGTGGGGAGATAAACTATACAGACTAAAAACAGAGACATTAAATAAGATTAGATTATTTAAAATGTGGGAAAATCCACTACAGACAGGTAGATGCTGTGAGCTTTAATTATCCAGTCAGAAAAGATTATTTTAAAGTCATCAACTGACTCCAACTGCACAGATCTGAAAAAACCTGTGTGCAGAGGACAAGTCCACCAATACACAATTAGCTTGAATTTAAAAGGCCAATGAGAATGCACTATTCGGTTGACCTATACTAACTACTGACATACTATTAATCTGTGGCAAAACCCTGTCAAATTTGACTTATTGACTTGTTGACTTAATCTAACTCAAACTGCTTAGTTGTAACAGAAATTTTTAAGATGAATCTTGGCAGAGTGAGAGAGAGCTCGTTAAGCAGGCAGGTGTGAGCCTGGTTGCTATAGTGACTGCACCCAATGGCTCCCTACACACGGAAACAGACATGCACCTCACTTTTGATGCTTAAAATGAACAGAAAAGTCAGGCCGAAACAAATTGTTCCTAAATGAAAAGTACAAGTCGTATTGACAAAATTCTTTCATCGTAAGTGGCAGCAATGCCTAGTCTACTGAATTCTCAGTTTTCATGCCTGTGGAGTTTATTACATTGACGTGGTGACAGTGTAAAGACACCATGCTCTTCTGATTTTCAAACAAACCTTCTGAGCCATTTTAACATTAGAGTCTATGGAAGAGTTGGAGGGAGGAGGTTGTGCATTGGTGACATTGGTGACTGCACCCAATGGCTCCCTACACACACAGACAGACATGCGCCTCACTTTTGATGCTTAAAATGAACAGAAAAGTCAGGCCAAAACAAATCCTTCCCAAATGAAAAGTACAGGTCGTATTGACAAAATTCACCGTGAGCGCCAGCAATGTCCAGTCTACCAAATTCTCAGTTTTCATGCCGGTGGAGTTTATTATATTGACGTGGTGACAGTGTAAAGACAGCCTGTACTTCTGGTTTTCAAACGAACTTTTTGAGCCATTTTAACATTAGAGTCTATGGAAGAGTTGGAGGGAGGAGGCTGTGCATTGGTGACATTTATGAAAGAACCATAACACCCATTACTATAATAAACACATTGGATGAAAGAGGACAGCGATGGCTACGTTTTGAGGGTAAAATCAGACCAGTAGAGCAAACGCTGCGGACACAGCAGCAGTTTTAAAAAAGATTTTAAGATTAATTTTTTCGCTCCTCTCACTCTAGCAGGTCAGCTGTCTCACTCTAGCGGCAACATTCCGTCCCATACACACCCATTATAAACTCTGAAACGGCTGAAAAAACAACATGAAATTTAAACTGGAACTGAAGAAAAAGTATAATAGATATTGAAAAGATAAATACAAGTTGAATAGTTGAATGTCTTGTCTTCGTTTTAAAGTTTGAATGGTTGCTCTATGTCAATGTATGTGGAAGTAGTAAGAGTTTAAAAATGAGTAAGTTGGATGAGGATTTGAAGGGTCTCCCCATTGAAATACATGGGAAATTTTTGTTGAAAAAAGTTGAATAAAATTAAAAATATAAATGTTAAAAATGAGAAAAATAGAAGCACACCTTTCCAAAAGAAGAGGAATCTGATGGTGTTTGAATGGTTTTTCTAAGTTGAGCGGTTTTGAAGGAGATAGTCGGCGAAAAACGTACGGAATAGGAAATAATAATAATAAAGATTACAACAACAATACTGTGAATGCTTTTACAAGCATTCACACTAATTATAAAATAATACATATAATAATACAGTACATGGGAATGCAAACATTATCTTTTTAAATTGGCTCCACACCTAAATAGAAAGAACGAGTGCAATAAGATATTAAAGTGGTGTTAACAGGTTCAAACATATGGTCAGTTATAGTGGCTCAGTCTGGGGAAAAACAAGCTCCTGTAGATTTTCTTTGTGTACATATCAGTGCTGCTGCTGCTCTGAAGTTTACTCCTTTTTGTGGATTTACACAATTGAATTGTGACGTGAAGATTCAAGCACATGTTTAACAAGCTGTCATCTACACTGACAATCAATCTCTGCTGCTCGTCATGTAACCCAACGTTGACCATGAACACCACAGCTGCTGTGCACCAGTCCAACACAACCTTTGAATATCCTTTGTTTGGTTTGCAGGACATTTCACAATATACTCCCTTTATGCTCACTGAAAACACGCTGTTTGGATCATTCTGACTCATTTTAACCCTTGATAAAAGTAAGTGAAAGTAAAATGTTAGCAGAAACATTCTCCAGTGAAGTGCAGATACTTGAAAATTCTTGTACTATATTACTTCTCATCTCTGGTAGTATTACAGCTCCCATTCAAGGATGTAAGTACGTCTTACTGTGAAGATGTTGCCATGCATTACTTACATGAATACTGTAAGTAGAGTACAGTGTGGATTGAATTATGAGCAAAAGTATGCGAGTGTGAGCTCATAGTAAGTCAGTTCTCTGCTCTCCAGATTCATACCCACAGGACATAGGCATTAATGTCAACTATTCAGATGAGAGGCCCAACCCACATCTTACCCTCATAAATCATTGATTCCTCACTCTGCACACACTTACACTCACATAAACACACACATAAGACCTTCGCTCTTCTCTGGAAGTGCTCATTGTTTTGAGTCCTCCTCCACACTTTGATGTGAAGGGGTCAAGCGGAGGCTCCCTCCTTGACTCCAGGGAGAGCCAAAGAGCAGAATAATCAGCATCAGGAACATCTGGAAGCGCATGTTAAGCAGGGCTTACTTGGCAGGCAGTTGGTATTGGCACCGGCAAACCTTCCTACTGGGGGCCTTTCATCTCCGTTTGAACATGTGGATTCGGCCCTAACCCTGGGAGGAGTCAGAGGGCTCACCGCCAACAGTGAGGCCAAGGTGTGGCCAGCACCGACGAGGAATCCTGCTGTCTTCAGGATCAGTCTGATCCTTACCCGTTTCCACGCTCCTCTTACATCTATGTAATGGACTGTCAAACCCTGAGCCTCAGTCTGCTTCAGACTTAGTTTGGTGTGTAAGAATTCAATTACACTGACCAAGCCCGGCTACAGCCTTATTCTGTGATTACACAAAGAAGCAAGAGAGGAAGTACTGAAAAAGAAGCTTAAAGACTTTAGACGTAAACATAGTGGAACAAATCCTGAAGATGTAAAGGGCAACAAATGAAGTGCTCAAAGCAATTTGAGTGACTAATTTTAATAATTTGTAATCTAGACTAATATTTAGTGACTCGACAAGCTACAGCAGTATCCAAGTTTGGTTTTATAATACCTGTAAACCATGCAAGGCAATAAAATAAGGACTGAGGGCTCAAATCAATTGAGGTTGAATTCAAAATTAGGCTTTGGTAAGTAGTTCTGGAAAATGCATGGCAATAGGATTACATAATAGGCTTCAATTTAAACTGAGAAAAGACCAAAACGATGTCGACATGTTGGTGAAATGGTGGGGACAAACTCTGTACCCTTGGTTCAGGTTCAGAAACCTTGCTGAAAACATTTGGATCAAAGAGATAAGACATTACATTACAATGAAGTAATTTAGGTGAGGCTGTTGAAAGCAGTTTGTTTTTATGCGGGTGTATCATTCAACTAGTTCAATGCTACAAAAGATTTTAATTCTTTTAAAAAATGTTAATCCTTTAAAAATTCAACAACATAAATTCTGTCTGAAGCAACGAATTCCGCATAATCATGGTATGGGGATAGAAACCTGGGCTAATTCACTTGAAAAAAATCCTCAAACCAAAACCAAACACTTTTTGAAAAGAGAACACACTGTAACACCTCCAGCTGTTGTTGTTGTTTATTATTTATATTCTAAGCAGCTTTCAGACATTAATTGGATACCAGCGCTTGCTGGGACCTGGTCCAGGAATAGAGATTGTGGCAGTTATTTGTCAGTGCTTGGGTGTGAGAGCGCGTGAAAGCTCGCTGCTGGTGGTCAGGCAGAAACAGGTGTGTGCAGAGAGAGGTTTCAGTTTGTGTGGGAAGCAGGAGGAGGCCGGGAAAAGTCACTGAGCCTCTCAGCTTCATTATATCTGGGTCATTGTGTTTAAAAGCTAAGCGGCGCCAGACCAGCAGGTCAGGGAATAGCTCGGATTTTACTGTGAAACCCTGACGAAGTAGACACTGCCCGGTTACCCGTTGGAGAGTCACTCTGCCGTGCACACTTGTAGCTTTTTAGTGAAATATCAGTAACCATCAGTAACAATCATCTCCACAGGTTTTTAAAAAAAACAAGTTATGCAGTTATAGCTGGGATGTTAGTTATACTGACACATTTTGGCACTGCCACCAAAGAAAACTTAAAACGTTCTTCTTTCTTTTGTTATATTAGATCAGTGTGTGTTATACTACCAATACTTTTTTCTTTAAGTAAAACATCAGTGCATAAAATAAGCTTTCTAAAAATATTTTTGACCTTCAATAAAGGTAAGGTAGTAATTTTGAGTTTTGAAAATGTGCTTGCTATAAAATGAATGTATGCAAGTAATTAAGTAAATGTTATTTGACCAGATGTAAATCAATTTTATGTTTTACATTGTACGTATGTCACAAAATGGCATGGAAATTTTTTCATCTAATCAAATTACTTTAAATCAGTGCTTTGGGCATAAGCTTTTTTTTCTGTGTGGAATGTAAATAAAAGTAGAATGTAATATTTCACAAATAATTTATTGTACTTAAAGTACATAACAACATATGCTGAAACTAAGACATTGATAGTTTTATAAAAAAAAAATAATTAAAAAATAAACTAACACTGTTTTTTATGGAGTTTGTTTTGTTTAAAATACAACCGATTTGAAAATATCTTTGGTACTGTTATGTCTATTATTATGTCTATTATTATATTATCTTACACACTCGATCACTTTGTTAGGTATTCCAGTTCAACTGCTCATCAACTTAAATACCTAATCAGCTAATCAGATGGCAGCAACTCATTGTGTTTTCACATGTAAACAGGGCATCAGAATGGGCAATTAAAGTGATTTAAGTGGCTTTGTTGGTGCCAGACGAGCTAGTCTGAGTATCTGAGAAATTTATGATGACCAAATGTTTTGTTGATGCTACAGGTGAGAGGAGAATAGGAAGACTGCTTTGAGCTGACTAAGATGTACAGAAGAGCATCTCTGAACGTGCGATAAGTCAAACCTTAAGGCAGCAGCAGAAGACCACACTGGGTGTCACTCGTGTAAGTTAAGAATAGATTTTTGGGCATCTTAGTACCATCTGAGCGTCATTTAAACACAAGACCACCTACCTGAGCATTGCTGTAGACCACGTGATCATAAAGGCATGACCAATATTTATGACCATCTGTTTATCACCACAGTTTACCCTGTGGTTAAAGAAGGCTGGAAGAGTGTTCCTGCACCCTGAGTTAATGAATAATTAGATCTGACAAGCAGGTTAATGCATATTACTGTTGAGTGGGTTCATTTTTCATTTGCTACATCCTAGCTAGTGATGATATGTGATGTATTTTTGGTGAAGATGGAAATCTAACTAACTTTCACCAAACACACAATTTCTACATAATGCATCTACTAGCAATTGTACGGTTGTTGTATTTTCCAGGGATGGATTAAAAAATTGCAGCATTTTCAAAGGTAAGAACAGCTCAGAAGTTACAGTCTATAATATTAAATGTTTGATGTTGAGAAAAACTTTCTTTGCTTGGAACTATTTGGAATTATTTGACTTCTGACACTTTCACTTATTTCTGATATCACAATGATGCCAGGTAAGTCTTCCTGAAAAACTGAGGCACAGTCACAGGCGTGTATAAAAGGTGAACAATGGATGCAAGTTGATTTACTAGAAAAAGCCTCAGATGACTCAAACATCCACCTAAGTTTTTCCTAAACTGAAGGAAAAAAAGACTAGAAAAAAAAGCATAATCATCAAGCTAATATTGCAGAAAGTGAAAGTAAAAAATAACATTTCTTTTGATTTGTGTGCAGCATCCAGACTGACCAGACTTTTTGAACCGCTTCAAACTGTCAAACTACGCACCCATGCACCCTTAACAGCATCCAGGAAACCAACTGGCCGACCTGCAACACAGTTTATCAATCATTACACATTGCGCGCATCATTCTTTTCAGCCGCTTATCTGCCACATTGAGTCATCCTTCTAGGTACAGAGGATAATAAATTTTCAGTTAAGCATAAAGCAACGTCTTGATGTTATCACCATAGAAACAATTTTGAGTTGGTAGTTTAAATTATCCAGGAGGACAAGCATCAAATGGTCCGTGAATCCACGACACATCTCCCATCAGTTAGAGTTCTTCAAGCATGACAGGGACCAACTTGGAAGAGTTGGTTAGTTAGCCATCCTGGTAGCAACAACTTAAATAGCCATGTTGTAATGTTAAAAAGAATGGAAAAGGAGGTTAATTATGTTTACTTGCACTTTGTATGTAGGTACATATTTCTAAACAGTACTCTATATATGAGACATGCTTCTATTGTTCAATGTGTTGGAAAAATTCATATTTTTTAAACTTACTAAATAGACTGTCAAGCCTACTGTACCCAGTCTTGGATTGTATGTAAGCAATTTGTGTTTCCCTTAAACATCACTAAAACAATATAATTTTATTTTTTATTTTGTCAAAAACTGATGGAAAGCAACTTTGGATCTTTGATTTTCTTAATACTTAAATGTCTGCTTGCCTGTTGGCCTTTGTCTTATTGTAAAATGTGTTATTGCACAAAAGGAAGCTTGTGGATTTTGACATATTTGGAATGCTGTACAGTGCAGCGAGGAATGCCCAGACCTCTACATTGGAGAGACCAAACAGCCACTTCATAAACGCATGGCACAACATAGAAGAGCCACCTCGGCAGGACAAGACTCAGCGGTTCATCTGCATCTAAAGGACAAAGGTCACTGCTTTGAGGATGCCAATGTTCACATTTTGGACAGAGAAGACAGATGGTTTGAAAGAGCAGTGAAAGAAGCCATCTATTTCTCCCACCCCAACCGGTCGCAGCAGATGGCCGCCCCTCCCTGAGCCTGGTTCTGCCGGAGGTTTCTTCCTGTTAAAAGGGAGTTTTTCCTTCCCACTGTCGCCAAAGTGCTTGCTCATAGGGGGTCATATGATTGTTGGGCTTCTCTCTGTATCTACTGTACAATATAAAGCGCCTTGAGGCGACTTTTGTTGTGATTTGGCACTATATAAATAAAATTGAATTGAATTGAATTGAATCTATGCCCACTGTGAGCGACCATCTTTGAACAGAGGCGGTGGTTTACGACACCAACTGTCTGCCATCTATAATCCATTTCTGAGATCCCTTCCCAGACCCCTTAATGCCCACTCACATCCTGGGCCATCTGACCTCAGGAAATCTGATGATAGGGTGGGGCTAGGTTTCACAATGAGCTCACCCGAAACCTTGGCTGACCTACACCCGTTTTCACACCTTGGCTCGTGTGATTAGGTTGAGGATCATTAGGGGGTCCATTGTCCCCTTTGGGGGGGACCCTCTCATAGGGCTTAAATCTGGGACTCTCCACCGTTTGACCCTAGAACTGAAGAAGCTTCTTGGATGAGAGGTGAAAACAACTTAAAGAAGTCCAGACGCTTTTCTTTCCAAGCTCCTTAGTCGACATATTTGGAGCTGTTCATGTTTTCCCTCTTAACTTTTTGCGTTCATATGTGCTTAAAAAGCTGAGCTAAAAACAAAACACATCACAAGTAGATGTTCTTGACTTCCTTGTAGACAGTTATTTGGCTCTTTTACACCCCTGGAGGGACATAAGGCACTTCCACTTGTATCTTTTCTGAGATCATTTGAGATCCATGAGGAATCCATTGTGGAAGGTGTTGATATTGTTCATTAGGAAGGACATTGCTGTTATAAAGTGAGACCTTAGTTCTTAAGCTTTATTGCTCTGACTTTCGGGCTGGAGTTACAAATGCTCTGCGTGGCTTCCCAAGCCTTGGACTTTATCACCAGATGGAATTTGCTGATGCCAATAAATTACTGATTCCCAACGTGGACAATGTGATTTTAACAGGCCTCTTAGGTAAATCTTAGGTCGAGTTTGTCTGAGGATTATGGTATTTAATGGCAGCTCCTGTAATGGTAAATGGCCTGTATTTGTATAGCGCTTTTACTAGTCCTGCCTAGGGACCCCAAAGCGCTTTACACACCCAGTCATCCACCCATTCACACACTAGTGGAGGCAAGCTACAGTTGTAGCCACAGCTGCCCTGGGGCAGACTGACAGAAGCGAGGCTGCCAATGTCGTGCCATCGGCCCTTCTGGCCAACACCAGTAGGCGGTAGGTGAAGTGTCTTGCCCAAGGACACAACGACCGAGACTGTCCGAGCCGGGGCTCGAACCGGCAACCTTCCGATTACAAGGCAAACTCCCAACTTATGAGCCATGGTCGCCCCACAAAATGGTTCAATAATTATACCAATCATCTCTTTTCTCATGCAGCTGGGCTCTCACTGTGATATTCAGCTCTGATACAAGCAGTTTAATTCTGTTTACATGCTACATTGTGGGACGACACCAGTTGCTAATGCTATCGCTTGTTCCTGCTGTTTGTACCGTGCCGTTATTTTTCATTCTCCCATTGTGCTCCACTCCAAGCAGGTCAGCAAATGTGCGCTGAACGTGCATGTGACCTGAAAGCTATGCCATCCAGGATTCCAGACACATTTCCCATTCTTCCCAAAACAACTGATGGGTTAATGAACACATAGCATAGCACATAACGTCCCACCAAGCATTAAGGATATCCAACACAGCTGCTGGAAGGCTTTCATGCAGAGCGGGCTACTGTTAATCATTTCCCACCATGTCATTAAAGGGGCAGATGTAGTCATGCAAAGGACTTATCTCATTGGCTTGGCGCTAAATGAAGCGGGAGCGGGATGCTGGGCGATTGTCTCCATGACCAGCCCGTTCTCACTCCCGAGGCGTAGCATGCCGACGTTTTGTCACGTCCCGCGGCGTTCCTGAGGAACGCAAAAGGAGACCTTCTGCGTTCTTATGGTACGCAGCGGGTTATGGCTGAAATCCAGTGCAATGACGCTCCCGCGGTAATAGACATTCCAGCCCTGTATTCCAGCCCTAAACCTAACCTTATCCCTAGCCCTAACCATAACCTTTTTCCTGATCTTAACCAGGACTTTAATGATGTTAAATAGCGTGTTTCTAAGCGATTTGAAGAAAAAGAGCGAGCATGTGTAGATTGAGTCCATACGGTTCTCATATTTCCTAATTTTTCCGTCATTTAGGAACGTGGTGGGTAGCCGAAAACGTAATATGTTGACTATTTGTCACCTAGCGTAAAATGTTACGCTTTGGGAGTGAGAACGTGTTGCCATGGCTAAAGAAAAGTTTTGGGTGTCAAGCTACATACAAAAATAAGATAGGATAGAAAATATTGCAGGAAAAAATGTGTACTTTTTTCTTCTTCTTCTTCTTTTTTAGAAATGTAGAAAGTAAAAAAGGTAAAACAACTCACATTGTGAACTCCTGAAATTTAAACCTATTTTGTAACCCTTTACAAATGAAACATAAGCAAAAATTCAGTTTATGGGACAAACTTCAATTAGGAGAGTTTAACCACACTCCCTGTAAACATTTTGCAAAGCTAATATTGACCCAATACAGCAGTTCTGTGTGACCTAAAGTGGACAGACTTTTAGTTTGAAAAGGAAGGAAGTGTCAGCTTGACACTCCTTGATTACAGCGCCTTTTCTCAAAACTAGTGAAAACTAGGTTAGCACCAAAAACATGCGGTAGGTTTAAATTTAGGTCTGCAAATAAAAAACTGCAAACTGTAAAATACAATTGCTGAATGAAAATTGAAGTTCCAGTGACAATTTGAGTCAAGGAGGGAAATAAGTTCTAGAATGGAAAGTGACATTCTAAAATACAAAAAAATGTTCTAATTTGGAAAAAGGTTAAAAAAAAAAGTAATTGTGTGGGATTTAAAATCGAATGAATATAACTTTACTGGAAAGTGACGCTCGAGAATTGAGGTTGGAGTTTTTAAGTAGGAAGTAAAATTCTAGAATACAAATGTAAAATGTTCCCTTTCAAAGTGCTGATTTGAACTAAATGGAACTTGGAATTTTATAATGAATACATAGAAACACTTTACAACTTTAGGATGAATTCAAATGTCCAGAATGAACAAGTTACAGAATGGAAGGTGAATGAAAGCTTCAAGAGTACCTTAGTGAAAGGTCCAGTTATAAGGGCATTTGCAGTAGCCAATGACAGCTTTTTAACAAATGACAACACAAAACAGACTTTGGTATAAAATACTTTAATAAATAATAGTATTGTTCTAAGAACAAACAAAAAAAATTCCACTAACAAACCAAGACTTTTACCAAATATTGTACAAAATAATTACAATGTTCTGCACATTCAGCCCATGTGGGGCTAACAGAAAGTAAAAATTTACTGAGAGAAAAATTATTTGGGTTTCCTATGAATGCATCTGCATTAACAAAAAATATTGAAAAAAAAATTATCATATTCATCTGCAAACAGTGACGATAACTGACCCCCAACCCCCTCCTGCAACTGCTGTGGAGGTAACACTAAACATTTCTCTTCCTGTGTGTTCTTAGTGCAGAAACAGACTGGACAACATCCACAACAGTCAAACAACATCAACAGTAATACAACTTGTTCCCTTCATTAGACCAGAGTAGATACACACAGGGAGAGGCGGTACATTAGGATACAGACACATCTATTGCAAGCAGGTTCCCATTCACACAACACACTGTCTGTGATGAGGTTTCAGTGTCTTGCTAAACAGCACTTCCCCTGGGTGGATGATTACCGTGGAGTTGTTTGTAGCTAACACCATGCTGCTCTGTGCAGCATCTCTGCTGTCAGCAGTCTGTAGAACTATAACTTTGTAACTCACATACTAAGAGGCTAAAGTGAGACTGGCAGCGGGGCTTTTAAGTTGTTTGGACCCTGCGTCCTCTAGATACTGAAAATAGAAATCAGATGCATCAGTGCTGATTAAAGATTCACCAAAGTTTTCCTTTTTGCCATTTGGTGTCCAATAATCTCGTAAGCAGCATGTGGCAGAGCACCTCAGAACCGTCAGTCAAAAACTTTCTTAACTTGAAATTATATTTCCATTCTGCCAGACATGAACAGAAACCCCCCAAAATGAACCGCAAAAACTGTTATCTGAATCATTTATGGCACACAGCGCTTCGCCTTTGCTTTTGACAAGACAAATATCAAAATTCTTCAATTTGCTTGCCTGCTGTGATGCCAGAATGATGATTGTCAAATGTCAGTACATGCATTTCTGTAGGGAGTATGACATTAATGAATTAAGAAGTGCTTTCGGGAACAGCTTTACTCATTTTGAGTGATGATACTGAGGAAAACCTGAACAAAGAAACCTAGATCTGGATCTACTCAGATTGCTTCAAATGTAAAAGAACAATGTGGATTAGAAGGTAGAGATCAGCAGTTATGAGTGAGTCATTAAGTGATAAATGACAATGGTGTGTTACAGCAAGTCCAATGTGGAGAAAATGAAAGAAAATACATAATTTAGCAAAAACCCAACAGAAAACTGAGCAAATACATAAATTAGAACCTATCTGGATACAAAATGATACTTAGCCCCGAACACTGTGATAATGAAATTCAGGGACCGACATTTAAAAAAATCAAATGGACTCCCCCCCCCCCAAAAAAAGAAAAAACACTAAGAATTGAATTTGTAGAATTAAAAATATCAAAAATAATAAAAGGTGACTATTGCAAATGCTCATAAAATTTCACTCTGGAGGTCTCCAGTGAGATGAAAATGACTGTTAATGATGGAGTTCCTGTAGCTGTAGCACTGATGACCCAGCTGATCCTCACAGCCTGTTCCAATGATTGGCAGGTCTGGGATCAGCTTAACAAATAATTCTAAACATAAAGACAAACAATCAACACTTAATTTCTCTTTAAACAAGTTTTCATGACTCAGTGGGACCACGGGCACTGAGAAATCTGTCTAAAACCTGTCGTAGTGTCAACAGACACTGATAAACGGAATGACATAATTAAAAAAAGAAAGAAAGAAACAACCACAAAACAATCTTATTCTTTAGAATAACTATGATACAAAGCATCACTTAAGTTATTAAACTCAAATATACACAGCCATTTTTTTATATTTACATATGTACAATGCAAAGAAGAAAACAGCATTTACTGCGATCGAGTTGTTGTTAGGACTTCTTTCCCTTTTTGTGTGTTTAAAATCTGCGTACAGTCTACAAGAGGAAGGAAAGAAGTAAAAATAGGAGCTGAAGGCACTTTTCTACTAAAGCAATATGCTGAAAAATAATCATGCAGACTTGCAGGAAGTAGTGCCAATTATTTTCAAATGATATATAAACCTTTAAGATGTTTATGACTGTAAACAAACAAACAAAAAAAATAAATCATGCCAGGCATTATACAGTGGTTACTTTGTGCCAACTTTCAAAGAACTTAAATATATATATATAAAACTTGTTTTTAGTATTTTTTTTCTTTAAATAAAAACACATGATTTGAAGACAGTGTAGAAAAGGCCCACAGGTGTGGGCTAAGGCAGACAGGAAACAAATGCACCACGCCACGCAGTAGAAACGGCGTTAACAGCTGCCAGCCAATGACGTTCAGTTAAATCTCCAAAGTTTCAAAGAAACAAACGTGAGCGTTAGTTTTTTTCTAGTGAAGCAAAAAAAGAGAAAGAAATGTGTGTAAACAGAAAATCTAGAAATGTGAAAAGAAAATTCGTGATTTCAACAGTGTAACAATCCAGAAATCCCGAAGCCGTGATGTTTAATTTTCATGCCTCTTTTTTTTTTTTCTTTTTTAATAGTAACATCTGTGCTCCAGAAGAAGAATTTAAATAAGGCGAGGCAAATAAAAAATATAAAATTAAAGCATCTGTAATCTTCACTTTTGGTGCTTTTAAGAGTTGAAAAGTCAGTGACATTGAAGACATCGCAGTTTCTTCCTTTTACTCAGACGGTCCCTCCTCTTCCTGTGTGGGGTTCACACGTAGTGATCTTTAATGTCCTCGCTGAGTTTGGCGGCATTCAGGTTTTTACACCGGTTGTCTTTGGGGCTGTACGCTGTCCGGTGCGGCACCTTCAGCGGACCGCTGCGCGTTGTACAAATCATCCCTCCCTTACCCATCATCCCCCTGTCCTGTGTTATGGTGCACTTCTGAGGCGGACACTTGTCTCCCATGCCCAACGCCCTTTCCTCGTCTTCCGCCTGATCCCCCTCGTGCTCCCCGTCCTCCTCACCCTCGGCCCCATCGCACGTCCTGTCAGAGGGGCCCATCAGTTTCTTGCATTCGTACTGAACGTCTTTGTCGCGGTTATCCTTGAGAGCGTTGCTTCGCAGCGGCTCCAGCTGGTTGTTGACTGTTGTTTCCTCAGATCGGGCCGCTCTCTCGCGCTCTTTCTTCCTCTTGCGGGTCCACCAAATGCAAACAACGATGCAGAAGATCCAGAGAACGCTGAAGACCACACACAAAACTGGGACCAGGTAACCTGAAGAGGAATGTTTAATGGGATATTAGGAGATCATTGCATTTAAAGATGTTACAAAGATATATCATACCATCGGCAAAATTAAGAAAAAAGCATGTACCTATTGTTTTGTACAGAATATAATAACTAAATTTGACTAAATTTGACTAAATTTGGAACCGCTTGAGTTTTTTCTTGCAGATCAGAGGCCAGAGGGTGATTGCATAGACTTTTGTAACATCAGTGTGATTCGTGATTGCGCAACACAATTTTAAGTGATAAATTGAACAAAAATGCTGGCTGTAGCAAATATGACAAAAATACGGTAGACTAATTCTCACAGAGGAACCGATGTGTAACTCACCAACAGTAGGGCACTCCACCACCACCTTCACTTTGACCTCAACCACTGCCAGAATGATGGTGCTGTTCTGGCGTTTGGACAGCGCACTGGTGATAGCGCTGGCCACCTTCTGGATCTGTCCACAGTCGCCGTCTTTCGATCCTCCATCCTGCTCAAAAGACTACAAAGAGGAAGAACAGGAACCATAAGATTTATTTCTCTTTTGAATTCAAAATAACTTGTTTCGCCGTTTAGATTTGAATATGTGGTGGGTATAGCTCGGGCCTGGAGTAGAGAAAGTTTAGGGTTTAAATAGCTGATTGCAGGAATTAATGGTTTCATTCAATTATGGTCCTGGAAGGCACTTGCTTTTGTATAATCCTGGATTACATGAGAACATCTCATTGCATTGATTTTTGGTTAAAATCCCATCATTTCTGTGCCTCTTCTGAAAGGTTCATCGTGTCACGTTTAGTTTTCTACTGCCAGAAAGTCTGATTCTCACAAACCAAACCAAGGAGATAAGCAAAACCAGAACCATTATGACAAGAATAACAGAGAGAGTTCCAATCAAATCGTGATCCCTGCACACACTAAAATATGTAATGCACATCTTCTTAAACATCTGACAGTTGCTTTCATTACAGGGGACACAAATACTCCCTCAAACCTTTCAGTGCTCTTTGAATAGAGCTTTTCAGCGATGTAAAGAAAAGCTGATTTGTAGGTAAAAGGAAAAAAAATTTGCAAAACACAGATTCCCTCAGTGCAGCGGAGAAAGAAAAGAAGTCCCATTCGCCAAATGGTCAAAGTCTCGCTCGAGGCCATGTAAGAAGACAAAAAGGAAGAAGAAGAAAAAACACATTCATCCGTCAGAATAAAAGAGATTCTCCTCCCAACATCTGGCAGGCTGTGAACCCACCCCCCCGCTGAGGGTGGAGTTAATTGCCTAATAAGGTGCTGATGGTGAGAACAGAGAGGTGGAGTTGGGGATGCAGGGCTGTTGTTGGGGGATTAGCTGTGTGCTGTGTAGTTCAATTAGGACAAACAATAGAAAAGAGGCCAGCTGTGCTCCCTGCTCGCCTGGGGACAAACACTCCTTTTTTCTTCTCCCGAGGAAATCAGCAGCTCATTCACACACCCAACTTCCAGACTGACTGACAGATCACATTGCAGAGATATTGAAGGATTTATTTATTTTACCATATTTTGTTCCATTTTTGAGAGTAAATGTATCTAACACACTTGACAGCAACATGTGCTCAATTCTAGAACAATCACTGTTCTAGTGTTTAAGTTCCTCTTGTGCCAGAAAGCGGCTATCCTGAAGCAGGAGCTAAAACATCCCAACGCTGGAGTTCTAAGAACTTAGTCGTAATTTTGGGCATGTAGACAGGGCTCCCTCCAAGAGCTGTAACAAAAATCACTCCACATCCTCTTACACTATTTCTACCTAGCGGGAAAGGTGATCCTCAGCAAAAAAAAGCTCAAACAGGAGGAAATAATGAATTTTTTTTTTGCAATTATTTGGGACTATCTTGAGCAGCGGATGAAAACACATTTAGTGTTTAGTTCATTAGTGTTGGTTTGTGTTTGTCCAACCCCAGCTGGTCACGACAGACGACTGCCCCCTCTGGAGTCCGGTTCTGCTAAAGGTTTCTTCCTGTTAAAAGGGCGTTTTTCCTTCCTACTGTCACCAAGTGTTCGCTCAAAGGGGGTTGTTTGATTGTTGCAGTTTTCTCTGGGGTTATTTAGGGTCTTTACCTTACAATACAAAGTGCCTTGTTGTTATATATATATGTATACCATATATATATATATATATATATATATATATATATATGGTATATAAATAAAACTCAACTAAATCGAATGCATGGCTACAAAGACAGAGGAAATTCCACCAGCGCAGAGAAACATTAGCAGTCCTCCAAAAAGCCAAAAGCATTGAGCCAAACGTTCGTGATGCTATCAGCAGACAGAACGCTGACAGGTAGAAACGTTGGCTTGGACAGTAATGGGAACAACAGTGGAATTCCCCATGAAGAGAAAGAAGCACAAAAAATCGTTAAAATTAAAAACGGTTTCTAACACTCCACTACAAAAAATTTCTTATGTATGATGACTGTTTTTTCCATGCCAAGCGCTAAAGCAAAGGACCAACACAGCATGAACATAAACAAGTGTTTCCCACCTTACTAGTTTTTCCATATCTGTATATAAATTCAACACTGCCACACCTACAACAAGCGGACATCAGTCTGCAACGTTCTGTGCAGCACCCATGGACAACTCTGTGATGAGCATGCCCGATGAAACAAATCGAAGTAAACACTTTCAAATATTTGGCCACAACTTCTTGAACATCCCTCAGTTTTCCTTAAAAACATTTGAAGAGGCTACAACATGTTCGAGGGGACACAAACCAAGGCAAACACTCGCCCCCACATGCATTCTGAAAGACAGGCATCGCACTTCTTTCTCCGCTCAGGTTAAAGCCTGCGCTCAGATCATAAAGATTTCACTCGCACGTGAAACTGAGCGGTGACATATCGCTGCAACACAAGTCCGCAACAAGTGGGAGTGAAGCTTTTTTATTTTTTTTCCTCCTTCTTTTTATGAAAGCCTTGTTGAGGAGTTTGGGTGGATGTCAGGCTCACCACTCCTTTTCCTGTATCTGTCGCTCAAAACAGGCCTGCAAACATCAGAGGAACAAAAACTAATCCCCTCCATTAAGAGCTTAGATGTGACTGATTCCCTCAAGTCTGGGTGGCCGAGAGTGAGAAATACAGAAACTAAAACAAAGAGGGGGGAAACAATAAAGGAGGGCGAATAAAAGCAAGCAAGGGAGACAGATGGGATCAGACAGATTGTGCAGATATTAAAGGAGAAGATAAAGAAGACGGGGAAGGAAGAGGAAGATGCAGAGGAAGAAGAAGAATTACGCAGAAGGAGAGCAAGATCGGCAAGTTCCCAAAAGTAAAGCTAAATTTTAACCAGATGTTGTTAAAAGCATCAAATACTCTCTCTGTTTTCTAAAACAAGGACGAAATAAACCAAAAATAGAAGAAAGATCTGATTTTAATGTCCTCTACTGGAAACAATTTGCAGTGTGGGATTATGTGCGATTTAATAAAGTGGAAGAAGAAAAAAAAGAGACAAGTGAGGAGGAGAGACTGGGAGTTCGTGTAAGCAGGATCAGAGATCAGAGAGGCATCTCCACAGAATCATGGTAGTGGGTGGATGCAGCAGCCATAATGGGGGATGAATTATTTGCATAAAGATACATATTTCAAACTGAAGCTTCTCGGATGAGCGGTGAAACATCTTCAAGCAACTTAAAGAAGTCGCTTTTCTTTCCAAGCTCCTTAGACTATGATGACCTGTACGACTGTCTTGGGATCATCCTAAAACTTCTCACCAATGCTCTTTGCTTTTTCAAATATAAAGGCACAAGTCAGTCTTATATTGTGGGACAAGTGCACACAAGTGCATGTGTGTGTGTGTGTGTAATAATTACCAAAGCGACCTCCACGGCATCACTGGTGGAGTAGGACTGGTCACAGAGGATGAGCAATGCCCGCTCCTCACCAAGCGTCCGAGTCACGGGGAGATACCTCAGCTCCGAGCAGATGTTCTCCACTGTGGTTCCCTGCGGCACACGGACAACACGGGTGAACAAATTCCTCTCATTCCTTTTAAGTCTTTCTTACATGGATTCAATCCGAAAGCATTCCCCGGCAGGGGGAAAACCTTGCCTCATCAGCACTTTGTCAGAGGAGCAGATTTGTTCCCATTCAGACATGCCCGACAGGCACCCAGACAGATGGTGAAGTGATGTGACCATTAAGAATAGAGCATTCGTGTAAAAGTCATACTATCTTTATTCGTATGTTTTCACATGTTCTGGAAGATTTCCAAATCTAACTACAAAAACCTCTGAACATCACTGTCTGAATCAAGCAGTTATGGGATAAGACACACTATCAAACATCAGACTGTCAGCAGAGGAAATAAAAACATGCATCGGGGCAACAGAACAGACAGTCTGCTCTCTTGCGTGTGTGGATTCAAAGAAACGGGACATTTAAAATAACTGTTTATGATCTTCTTCCCATCCTGTATTGTTAGCATTTGATAATTCCTGCCATTATCAAATGTCAACAATTCCCGGCGGGAGGACGATCATTTCCAGTGTTCTGTTATGACATGCACATCACCAGGCTTGAAAGATAGTGTTTGATGGTTGGGCAAATGCTTCAGCCTGAGCTCAAACTTTTCCCCTCCACCTGCTAAGACTCGAAGTTTTTTGGTCAGTACAGAGCTGATCCAGCACCTGTCCCTTTGTAAAAGTGTCCTCTATATTAAAAGCCATGTGTTAATATTAATAAAGTCTTGAAATGTTTGGAGAATACATTAAGAATCACGTTTATGTGAACCGTGACTGCAATGTAAAACCACAGATTTTTATTCAGTGCCACTAAAGCATAAGACATAAAAGGCTTTTGTAGCTGGACCCACAGACCAAGCTTAAAAAAATTCAGAAGACAACGATTCAAGTTCCTACTTCTGTATGATTTACTCACCTGTGGCACTTTGTCCTTTTTAAAGATGAGTGTGATGTGAGCACAGTTGTTATCCAGATAGCCGCTGTTGGGTTCGCACTGGGTGTGCAGAGGTGTGGGGGGGTCTGGCGTTGAGCACACCCCCCACTGATGACAGGGTGGCGAGAAGCAGGTGAGGAACTGGTGCTCCACACACTCGTGACCTCCAGGGGCAGGACGGAAGGTTTGCTTCGGGAGGCGGAAGAGCCTTCGGGAGGATGCAGAGCTTACGGCCACATCTCACCTAGAGGAATTCAGCGTTCAGAGAGAGGGTCCACACCAAACGCTCAGTTAGCTAATACCGAGCTAGCTTAGCTTTAGCAATTACGATTCATTCTCGTATTCCTAACCTTGGAACAGTGAACATTCCCGTTGACACACTGGCATGTGTTACATTCCTCCTCCCAGCGGCTGCCGTGAGGAAACTGTAGGTCAGTGTGACGGCATGGCTTCCCAAGTCCGATGACTGGAGAGAAGAAAGAATTAAAGCAACAATTGAAGTTGTCAAATGTAATCTTAAATGTAAGTTATAATCCTTATGCTGCTGGAGTTCACTGGAGTCACATGAAAGCCACAGAGCTGCCCTAGGTAGACATATTATTCTCTCTCCTTTTCTTGTGTCATATACAGTACCTACTATCAGAGTAGTGAATGCTTACATGAAAAATGGTGGAAGTTCAAAATAATGATGTCAGTGTATGCCGATGTAGTCCTGCTCACTCCATTTCAGATACTTTTTCTATTTTTAGCTCTGCTTGATGTCATAGACAGAGGATATTGCAAATATGGTCCCTCCTGCTTTTAAGACCTTGTGTTTACTGGGGACAGCCAATCAGAAGAAAGGGAACTTAAATAGAGGGCCAAGGGATCGACGTATAGGCTTCAGACCCAAAGGGCACACAAAGGGTGCTAAATAAAGACAAACGTTTGTGAAAAATGAACAAACAGCTACTCTGATAAAAGGTCCAAGCAAAGAAATATTGGAAATGAGCATAATAGGTCTTCTTTAATAAAATGATTCAAATCTGATTGTTGACAAAAATCTGGTTCACGTCTAATCGTCATCTTATGAACCTCTATAAACAGCTATTTATTGCACTTACAGTCATGGCAGCGAGGTCCAGCATGTCCTGGAGGACAGAGACAGCGGTAGCCATTGATCTCGTCCATGCAGGTTGAACCTTCAGCACAAGGAGACGACTGACACTCATCAATGTCTGAAAGAGAAAACCGCAGGCAGCGTGCAGAGCATTATTAAACGTCTAATGCCCATCATAAACCAGTCTAGACAAGTCCCGGTGACTCACTGTAACAACTGTGAGTGCTTTATTTAAAAAGCAAGCATTGTAGGCATTGTTAGAAAAAACGTTTCAGATTATAGCGCACAGAAAGTTGAAAACTACAACCTAAAAACATTAAGAACTAAAAAATATTTTTAAGTACAGAGATTTCTTTCAGTGTTGCATTTCTCTTTTGAGTGTTTCTTTTAAAAAAAAACGTCTCAATGACCGATGTACCGGTTTGGTTTTAAACTCTTTAAAAGAATAACGCTTTGGTTCAGCGGGGGCTTTTTCTGAAGAGCTCTCTCCCAGAAGGGCCACGGGAGAGCGCACAGACCTGTCTGACAAACTTCAGCTCTGACCTCGCTCGGTGCAGAGGGGAGAGGTTAAGACGGTCTTCCTGAAAGGCTTCCTAATCTGTCGCCCTGAAACAATCGGCTCACGCTCCCTCGCTGCGGCCTTTCACCCCTGAACCCCCGCCCATCTGACCCCAGCCTCATGCCCCCCTTCCAGTTCCCAGGGACTCACTGATGCGGCAGTCCGGTCCAGCGAATCCTGGAGCGCACTCGCAGCGAAACCAGTTCACACCATCCACGCAGATGCCGCCGTTGTAGCTACAAAGAAGACAGAACCAAACAAGTCAATCAAAAGTGGATTTAACCTAGAAACAAATATTCAGTTTTTGATGTTAACAAAAGCTCTCTGAATTTTTTTTGCACTTGGTAAGTAAATATTCTAATTTGACCCGTATAACCCCGCCCACACACACAAAAAGGTGTAAGAAAATGTACGCATAGGTGGAAAATGGGTGAACGGGTAGATATGTGTAGCTTAGTAGTCCTGATTTATCCCACGCTCTGCTCTGTGGGTCTGCAGAGCCTCTGAGGCGCAGCAGGATGAAGCTGATCCCAGATCAATGTCCAGGCTTCATATGTAAATCTGCCCAGGCCACATACTGAGCCCCCCAAACACCCCTCAACACCTTCACTCCTTACAATGTTTCCCAGGTCGAGGTCGGTGAATGGTCAGAGGGGTGACACTTCACACTCTCCTGCACTTGTCCCCCTCCTCATCCACCGCCTTCTCCAAAAAACCAAAACCACCACTAATCCACCTGTCAGTCATTGAAGGGGAGGGCAAGGGGGAGGGAAGGCTTTTGTCCAGGGTAGCCTCTCTGATGTAGAGAATCCCAAGAGCTCAACAGTTTGTGTACTCCTCATTTTTTCAATAAATTGCAAAAAACAAAAAAATTATAAAATGTGTTGTTTTGTGTAACCAACCAGCCAACAACCTCAAACTCATTAACAAAAACACATCACATACAAATTTCCTTAGATACTGATATATTCTGGCACCAATACATTTTTGAAAATCATTAGAGGGCAAAATATTTCCATATCTTACCAGGGATGAGGATTGCAGTCATCAACATCTGCAAGAGGAAAGACATAATTAACTTTAAAACTTGAAACCTGTCATAATCCATAGGTGAGAATGAGTGAGTTGTATAAATGTATAACAAGCATATGTAACTGATTTTATCCTGATGCTATAACAGTATATAGATATACGTTTTTTTAAACACACAGTATCTGCATGTATCCTGGTTAGTAAGAGAATATAAGAAATACCCAAAACTTTGCATACTCTGTGAACATGTGGGTCCTTCCCAGCCGTCTTTGCATATACAAGTGTAGGCGTCTCCCCCTCCAACACATGTCCCTCCATTTTCGCAAGGACCTGAATCACAGGTGCTGTTCTTGGCTAAAAAAACAAATAATTTTTTTATAAATCATGAATGTAACTCTGTGTTTTTGCAGTGAAACAAAAGTGAGGCTGGTGTCTCACCCGTGTTGCAGGTGCTGCCACCCCAGCCTGAGTGACAGCTGCACAGGAAGGAGTCTCCGTGGTCATAACACGTTCCCCCGTTACTGCAGGTAGTGGAGTCGCACTGGCTCTCGCCTACACCGAGATGGCATGGGGAAAAGATTTTAAGCTTTTGACGCAATGCAAGGTGTTTATTTAATGAGTTGGCTCGCATGTTGAACTTACGTGAGTGGCAGGTCTTTCCTTTCCAGTTGTCTACACAGTTGCAGTAGAAGTCATTAAGCAGATCGACACATTGGCCTCCATTCTGACAGGGGTTCCTGCTGCACTCGTTTACGTCTGGAAAAGAGTGAGACAGCAACTCAGTGCACTCGTTTTAGCTACTGATTACCGTCCTAACGTAATCGGATAACGTATGATAATAGTTTGGTTCAACTCTTCAGCAAAAACTCAAGCTTCTCTAGTCCCAGGCATAGTCTTAGCAGCGATTATAGTATTTTGCACTCAAAACTGTCAATGTTTATTTCACCAATAAATTACTTCTGTCTAAACCTAACTCATTTCCTTTCAAATATAATATAGACTGTCATCTGCAAATGCGTGCACTGTCTGTAAGCACATAGCCACAAAATAGATTTTGAGTCTGTCAGCTGGCTTGATTGTTACATTTTACACCTGTATTTATCTCAAATCTTCTAGTCCTCTGCGAGATCCTCAAACTGCTCGTCATTCCTCTTGTGTCTCCCATGGCTGTGACTCATAATCTGCATGACTAAGCCAGGCTCTCCTTTACAGCTTGTACTGTTGAGCTACACCAACACTGAGAAAAATCCACTCCTCTGCCACACACCTACACGCACTCACCAACATCACAGAGGCTGCCCTCCCAGCCGTCTGGGCAGAAACACTTAAAGGAGTTGATCTCATCGATGCAAGTGCCTCCGTTCTTGCACGGAGATGATGCACAGTCATTAATGTCTGCAGGCAAAGAGAGAAGAGGTCTTTTGATACCCCGTTACTTTTCAAGCAAAGATCAAAACTGTTGATTTTTGTCTTTTACATTTTGTTTATTGAGATTCTTTCTTCCTTCTGCTGTAGACCAAACTAAGAAGACCAAACTAAGTCATGATTGCTGAAGTGAGAGTTTGAATTACCGTAAGAATTATGTGGTTCCCAGTGATGGTAACTGATGATAAATATAGTCAGTGTGTGTGTGTGTGTGTGTGTGGGTGGGTCAGCTAACAATGACTCACTCTCATGGCAGTAGGTGCCAGTGAATCCCGGATCACAGGAGCAGCTGAAGTTCCCGGCCGGCAGGCTGATGCAGCGGCCACGCGGTCCACACACATTGGATGAGATGTTCCACACCCTCTTTTTAGTGTCGTTAGTTGTGACGGCAACAGTGCAACTATCAATCACTTGGGGTAACGAAATGAAAAACGGATGATCAGCAAGGGGAGCGCCTTGGAATTATTTGTCACAATTTTCTGACGAGTACATTTTTTAAAAATGTGAAGATGCTGGGTTACCTTCACATTGGTTGGTCTTGCAGTGGTCCTTGAGCTCTGAACAGGTTTTGCCCTCATAGTCATCCGGACAGCTGCAGTAGAAGTCACCGGTCAGGCTGTGGCACTGAGCCTTGTTCTGACATGGGTTTGGGCTACAGGGGTTGTTCTGCAACTTCAGGAAGAAAAACAGAAAATGCATTTGTGAAACAAAACTACAGCAAAAACAACAAACTTTCTTCTGCATATTATATAAGTTGGATTTAGTCCTTACCTCACACGTTGTTCCAGTGAAGCCCTGTGGGCATTCACACATGAAGCCGTGCAGCAGGGTGTGGCAGCGCCCGCCGTTCTTACATGGACTGCTGCTGCACCAGTTCCTCGGAACCTCGCAGTGCCGACCCCCAAAACCTGGCTGGCAGACACACTGGTAGCCTCTGGCCAACTCCTGGTATAAAGGTAAGAAGTCATCAAAGTGTCTGCTGACACATTTTATTTATAGAGGATAATTAAACTGTCACTTTTGTCCAGATATGCTCAAACTTTCACCATGACAACTGCTGTGACATTTGGAAAGGGTAAGTTTCACATCACAAATAGTGACGGATTTCAGTTTATAAGGAAAAACCTGTTTTTCACTAAGAAACAGCTCAACACCTTCTTTAGCTAATACATGCAAAACTAACCAGGAGGCTGACACAGCTTACTTGACTAACTTGATCAATGCCATACATGACATTTTCTTTAATCCTTGATTTATCTGAAACAGGCTTCTAATCCAAACCCAAGTCCATATTTGAAGTTTTGTTTTTTATTTGTGTAACAAAACACAAAAACTCATTCAGTCATTGAAGGTTGACAACCTTTCAAAGTCATAATAGCCTTAAGCTTATTCTTTTATGTTTTGACAGGTACTTGGATGATTGACAAGAAGCATGTTACTTCTCCGTTGCTGTCATCACATCATAAATAAAATCAATAAAGACCTCATTATGTTTGAACTAAGTCTCACCTTGCAGGTCCCTCCGTTCTGACACTGTCCGTGACAGCTGTTCATGTCTGTTGAATAATCAATCACAAGAAAAACGTCAGATCTGAAACCGACTTTGACAAAATGGGCAGAACAGTGTTCAGTATTGTAACGTGCAGTTGCTACAGGAAAGTGGTCGATGAAACCAAAGCAAAGTTTTCCATGCCTGGAAGAATTGCAGATTCAGAGGTGCAGATGAGCTGTGAGAATGTGCAACGGAATTTAACTTGCAGAGGGAAAAAAGCTAACCCTAAAGAGTTTAGGCAATTTAAGAAAAAAGTTTGATAGTTTGGGAAAATATTGTAGTTTTAGAAGAGTGAGCCAGTGTGTAGCAGGTACAAAGCCATAAGGGAGGTATATAAGAGACAGAATACAGCTAAAGCCAAGCTTCTCTTCCACCGCCATCTGCAAATCTCTGGATTTCTCAGTAGATGTTTTTCTTTTTGTGCTTTCTAAGAAGATAAACTCTTCTTGACTTTTATGTGTACAATGTAAAATATACTATATACATATGAATTATTAAGGACTATACTGGACAGCAGCTCATTTTGTTGCTAGCACACCTGTGTCACCAAAGCATAAGGAAATTCTAGTCAAAATGTTTTGGTCACATAATATGAACATGTACTTTCTACTGTTGGAAGAAGTATTATTTTAAGGTGAAGTTTTGATTGTTTTGCCAGTATTTTTTAAATTTACCACTGAGCTTAGAGATTGGACTGTTTCCGAAATTAAAGCTCAAAGATAAATTTATTATTTAATATATCTTTAATAAACATGATTAATTAAATCAACTTGCCAAAGAAAAAAAAATAATTTGGTGGCATTTTTTTTTTTTTTGCTAAAAATATGCAAAAACAGGTTAAAACTCACATGCTTTTAAGGCCCCATGTGACTTTTTGTGCAGATATTTTTTTCTTTATTTCGGGAAAAGAAATAACTGCAGTAAATACTATGTTCAGATATAAAAAGATGTTACCTATTACATTGGAATTTACTAGAATTTTGCTAGCAATTTTGATATCGATAGATATTAATAGCATATTGCTATGCTGTCAGTGCTTCTAATAAGCATCTAGAAAGACCATTTTTCCTGAAAAATTGGTTATTATTTTTGAAATAGGAATTACATGGTGTCGATTTTCATGAGAAACCGTCTATCAACAAACACTGATTTACTGCTACAGTGGAAAAGAAGCTGGCTGGACAGAGGCCCCTGTTTCACCTCCGTTTTCTACAGGTAGCTGGAAAGAGGCTAAAGACTAATAATCTGCTGGACTGATACTAACTGATGTCACAGTTCTGGCCCACCCATCCATGAAAGCAGGCACAGTGATATCCACCAATCAAGTTTTTGCAAGCGTAAGCATTGAGGCACGGCTTCCCCGCGCACTCATTTACATCTGAAAAATGGAGATGAGAGACACAGAGAAAATGAATTAAAGCCAAGAACCTGCTCAGAAAGCCCGTCACCAAGCACAGCCTCCTGTCACACAGCCCACTGAAATGAAGGCCAAAGATCGAAGGTCTTTCGCAAACTTCCCTTTTAGCGACAACTTATCTGAATCTGTTTTTTTTTCTTTTTTCATTTCATTTACGGGCTTTAAACGCAGACTTCAGGAACAAAAAATGCTCCACGGTAACTCAAAGTGCTGCGAATTATCCTGCAATACTTGACTCATGGTAACTCTTTCCAACACCTTGATTTATGGTTGTCATCCGCACTGGGCATATGCTGTTTGTAGACCTGTTTGGAGCTGTCTCCAAAACCAATTTTGGTGCTTTGATGGTTATTGGAAACACTTCAGTAGCACCCTACCACAGCACAAGTTTAATTTAATTCCTGTATTGCTCACAGCTTTCTGCACTTATTATATATATATATATATATATATATATATATATATATATATATGACACATCAAGTTACTTTTTGCACAGTGTGCAGTCATTTGCACAACCCACTGTCATTGTTGTCATCTGTTGTCTTGTGTCTGTATCGTTCTGTTCTGTCTGGTGTTGCACCGTCTTTGTTTTGTGTTTTTGCCATTTTTGCACACTTGCACTTTACGGAGTCCTGTGTTGATTGTCTGTTATATGTCCCATGTAGCACTATGGTCTTGGAGGAACGTTGTCTCGTTTCACTGTGAACTGTACCACGGTTGGAATCACAATAAAGCCACTTGATTTATTTAAATAAATGAACACTGAAATAAATGTAATGTGTACTAGGTAATATTTAATCAGACCACTTTAAATGATCCCAAACACTCTGGGTTGTTTTCAAACATGAAATTGCCAGCACATTTACAGCGTAAAGTTCATGTCTGGATGGGTGTTTACTTTTCCACTGGTTTCCATTGCCTCCCCCTACTCCTGCCATTTTGTCCTCATCCCCACCCCTAGGGGTTAATGTCTCTCTTTTGCATTCCCTGAGGGCCAACCTGCGGCATTCCAAGTGGTCAGTTTCAGAGGCAGCGCTCGCCGCTCCCACCGTGCCGCCTTGCCCACTATAAACCAACACACAGTGCATTAATACTACTCCCAGGAGGTAAGCGGCACCTGTTAGCCTGCTGAAACTAAACACCCCAAACCCCTTCCCAAAACCCGAGCCTCCTCCCGATCTAAAGCGCCCGTTCACTTCATCTCCCTCTCCCACAGGTACCACCCTGCTCCCTGAAAGGGGAAGCACTCTGAGAATAACAGGACTCGTAACACAAGCCGCTGCATTTCGGTTGCTCCCTGTTGTTGTTTACAGGTTATAAAGTGTTTCCTGGCTGAAGCCGGAGGGTGTGAGGGCTCCGCTATGCTGGGGCGTTGCCTCACCGTAGCGCATATACTCCACTGTTACGGCCAGTCTGGAGCCAAAGATAACCCCCCAGTGGAGTAGATTTGGTCCCAAGGCTAGCAGTTGCCAGGCGGGGTGTTATTTTTAGCTTTACTCAAATCACCTGACTCAAATTGCAGACGATGCTCGGAGAGCGTCTCCGCTGGGCATGCGCATGCACAGACAGACATGAAATTAGTGGGCCTCTTGCAGTTATACTGCTGGTTAAACGATGTGGCAGGATAAACAAACAACTAGATATGCTGTAACTCTGCGCGCAAGTGTGGATGCATGGAATTCACCATAGGTGCCACACACATTGGCTTCACCACATATCATCTAGCATGCAGTGGTTTTTCAAATTAGGATTTTAAAATTAAAATTATATAATATTATGAAGCTTCTACCTGAAAGACTCCTAATTTAATTTTAAAAACACATCAATTTATGATGTTGAGCAGTCAAAAAAAAAAAAAAAAAAGAGCTGCTCAAATGAGTGTATGATTCTCTTTCTTTAGACCACATCATTCATTAGATGGAGACAGACAGACATACCTATCTGGCAGGTCTTGCCTGTCCACTGTGGAGGACAGAGGCATTCGAAGCCGTTCTCCATGTCGATGCACGTCCCGCCCTGAGCACAGGGGCTGGAGGCACACTCATCAGTGTCTGAAATATAAGACGTATGTTAAAGCTACTATCACAGCCACAGTACTTAGTGTAGTACAGAAAACTATAGTTATATGCATCCATCTACCTATCTAAATACCTAGACAGTTTAGCACCTCTCACCTTTAGCACAGGTTGGCCCAGTCCAGCCAGCAGGACAGTGACACTCAAACCCCGTAGGGACTTCGTGGCACGTCCCTCCGTTGGCACAAGGGTTAGACACACAGGCATGCTCCGCTAAAAAGAAAGTCAAATGTCTAATTAGCTTTTTATGTTTCTTTGGAGCTTTGTCCCAAATGTACTGTGGCCCAAAGCAAAGGTCTTTGAACCTAAACTTTTGGTGCGTTGTATTTAGACACTGACCGATTTCGCAGTTCTTGCCAGAGTAGCCATCCGGACAGGCGCAGTGGTATTCGTCTGGTTCCGTGTTCATACACGTTCCTCCATTCTTACAGGGCCGGTTGGTCCCACAGTAGTTCAGATCTGCACAGAGACAGAACAGTAAAGTGTGTGTGTGAAGTGATATTTCTGGGAGAAGCTATCTGATAGAAAACTAGCAGCAAAATTGTTACGTACGAAAGCCTCCCTGACCAAAAAATAATAATTAAATACTTTGAGGTGTCATTATTCTGCATCTCTGTGCTCTTTAACTTCCAAAACACATCAGCCACCATCACTTTTTTCCTACAAAATGATGAATTTATTCCATTTCTATCTCACTACTCTGCATCCTGACTAGTCTCACCATGAGGCCAAGATGAATCCAACAACAAAGGATCACAGTCCTACAGGAGCAACAGGTTTTCTTTATTTCCAAGACGTTGGACAACTGAAATGGTACCTATTATGTCTGCTCACATTGTTGTCACAGTTATATTTTCTTTGATCACTACAACCCAAAGACATTTTTTATTTCAATTCAATTCAATTCAATTTTATTTATATAGCGCCAAATCACAACAAAAGTCGCCTCAAGGCGCTTCATAGATACAGAGAAAAACCCAACAATCATATGACCCCCTATGAGCAAGCACTTTGGCGACAGTGGGAAGGAAAAACTCCCTTTTAACAGGAAGAAACCTCCGGCAGAACCAGGCTCAGGGAGGGGCGGACATCTGCTGCGACCGGTTGAGGTGAGAGAAGTTACTGACTAATTTTTAACATCACAGCTTAAATAAGCCCCGAGCATCTATTTAAGCAGTCGCTCCCTCTGCAAGCCACTTGTCAACCCACCTCCAACCCAGCTCCTCCATTTCACGCTATTCATGTTGTTTCTGACTTAATTAATTCCATTCAGGTTATATGCTGCCGCCCTCCCCACAAAACAGAGGTATACTGCCACATGTCAATTAGTGCACACAGAATAAGAATCCCGTGTTGACTAGCATGGTCCCGTCAGAGCTAGCGTCTGTAATAAATAACCGTAAGGATTGCTTGTCTTGGAAATTCTGGCTATGTTAAAGATGGATATCTTAGATCTTAGAAAACATATTTAACTTCTGACCTTTATCACATAGCAGACCTCCCCAGTTCTTCTCACAGTTGCACTGCCAGGGCTGCTTGCAGGTACCATGAACACAGCCTGGGTATGGCAAGCACTCCTCACACAACGGACCCTGCCAGCCGTAGTTACACCTGCAACGCAGAGAAGAGAAATGTCCTTATTTTTATTACCAAATACTTTTGCTGTTGATACAGACAGCACACCTGGGCGGCTGTTTTTGCCTCCTTGCTTCTTTCTTTTCCTCAATCAGGAGCAATATAAACCCGAGAACTGGGTACAGACAGTTAAGCTCCTGAGGACTGAAATACTTGTGCCATTACTAATAAATAAAAAGCACACAGAGAAGAGGGAGAACAGTGGGTGAGTGTATTTATTAGCAAAATAAGTGCCTCTTATTTCACACGCACAAAAAGAATGTGTTCTTAATAGCACAACCAGCTCGAGGGAGCATCAGGCACACAGACACGCTTAAAAATGCGAGGGGAAAGGGTGGGGGGTGGGAGGATTTAGCCTTGAGAAAGAGTGATAGTTACGTATTGATAACAATAAAGTCATTTAATACTTCTGCGATGTCGGGAAACACAGAGGAGCACTTGATGTCATGCCATCGTGCCAGTGGGACGTGGCTGGTGAACACGAGGGATGCTGCCGGGTGCCAAAAAAAGGGCAAATTATGGAGTTCAGAGAGGGAAGAATTCTGCATACATGAAGGGTCAGCAAGTGCAAACATCACTGTACTTGACTCAGCCACACGTTACCACTGTGACACTGCAGCTGAACGCCACAGCAGGACAAAGCATCTTCATCGAGGTGAGTGACATGTTTGCTGCCACTCCTAATCTTAGAACATGCAGGGCCAGGGGACATTCCTGAGTGTGTTGTGGGTGTGGGTCTGCAAATATCCCGTCATGCTTACTTTCTTGTGCACATTCATTCACATTTCCTACAAAGTTTCAGGTCAATTATTTAAAACTAGCTTATGTCTGACTGCTGCAGCACTTATATATGAAATGTGACTTCACTGCTAATATAAAAGTCCAAAAGTCACGCGAAATAATGTCTCATCAGAAGTCTTCAAATTGTTCATTTTGCCAACATATTTGTCCAAAACTCCCAAGTATTACGTATTAGCAAAAAAACCTGCACTTTTATTAGAGTTAAAGCCTTCGTTGGTGTATAATACTACTTATATCATCAGAGGCAATACTGTAATCTACAAAATACTGTCGATAAAAGAGAAAAATGACCTTCTAAGAGGTCATTTTGTTTGTTTTGTGCATTTCTTCACACAGACGTCATGCACGCCGTGTCTGCTCTCTGCCCTCTTCCTGTGCCGTGAGCGTGGCTTGAGGGCAAACTTGGAACTGGTGTTTTTTTGTTTTTTTTGTGGAACGAGGCTTAGTCGTCTCGAAGCAGAGGCCGGCACAGGGTTAGCTAATCTGTTGGTATATGGCAGCGCTCTGTTATTCCAAGGCCAGCGGTAACCTTGCCCCACCTGTCCTGTCATTTCTCCGTTGGGGCTATTTTGGGGCCACCCAAAACCCACCTCCCCACCCAACAAGCCCTCCTCTCCTTCGACTCTCACGAACACTTCAAAATGGAAGCCGACCAAAAGACCAAAAGGCAGCGAAATGTAGCCTGCTGTGATGTGCTGTAGTACTCTGGGACAATGACAGACGGGACAGCACTCAAAAAAGAAAAATGTGACTGGGCCCTGGCGTCCAGGAAAACTATCAGAAACCAAAAGAATAAAGCCTATTTGACCAAGGATCAAATTTATTATGGTAGCTAATTTCAAATTTTGCTCTAACGGTCTTTAAACTCAATTCATGCAAAATGCTAACAACATATTTTCTGTAGCTGGTGACCTTGAAATTCCTGTGTGGGGTATCAGGCAAACAGAGTCACACTTAAAACAAAGAAAGAAATGGAGCAGTGACCAAGTTCTGATTACATCAAAACATGCACAGACAGTTTGGTCTCATGCACAACTTGCAAGTTGAAATGTTTTTAACTGTATGCATGACTGCAATGTTCATCTGATCTCGCTCTGTATTTGCAATTCACTTATGCATATGTGTGTGTTTGCGTGTCTGGGAGACAGTGCTGTGTATTGTTTACTACTGTATGCAGTGTTGTCCGGCTCTGCGGTTGGCAGTAGTGCCCTGCACACTGTCAGCGGTGGCAGAGCGGACAGCCTGTCTGGCTGCAGTGTGGGAGAGCAGGGAAATGGTTTCGGGCAGCCACAGGCCAAGGGTGGCATTACCCACAAGCACCGTCACTGGGCTGCTGCTGTCCCATCAATGGAGGGGGCCGTGGGGGCCAAGCCAGGGCCTAAAATATCCCTCCTTTACCACAAAACCCCACGCCCCGCCGCTGCCCCTCAGACAAACCACACCCTGAAGACGGGACGGTGGGCCGAGGTAGAGGGGGCTGTGTGTGTGCGAGTGTCTGTGTGTGGGACCGCTGAATTATTTACAGGCAAGTCTCGCGCCCAAATCCAGCAGACGGACTTAGCCTGCTGTTGCCTAGCTACATGTTTAGTAGTGTCACATGAGGGAGCGTAGGTTGTGAATGCGCTGTGTGTAAGAAACAAGATACCAAACACACATTTTTAGTTTCCTTCTGCCAGGCTGAGATGCTTTTTTTCCCCAGTTTCTTTCTCTTTTCTCTTCCCTCAAAATTTCCCAGACATTAACCCAGCAACTACTTCTTCTTCTTCTTCTGTTTTTTTTCTCCTCTCAGAAATATAAAATGTTTTAACCACTATGAGTCGGGTTTTCTCTGTTCTATCATGGGGACAAAAGAATCGGGGTTTAATACTTCTTCTGACATCACATTCGCTCTAACTTGTTCGGTATGCGTTCGCCCTGACACGGTTTTCTATTTGAATCATATTAATACAAGCCCGTTTGCTTTGCGAGATCGCATTACGTGTGATTTTTATGGAGCTTTCAATCAATTTGCACCTGACACCACAGGCTGAGCCACACCGTAACGTTTGACAGGCACATATTTGCGGCTTAGGTGGCTGTCTTCTGAATAAATGGATCCTCCGTGTACGTTATTAGATTTACGTGTTTTGTAAACGGTGAAATTAGATTTTTAATTAAAGGGCTTGTATCATCCACAATTTTCATTGCATCAAAATAAAGTGGAAGTGGCTGGATCCATTTAACACTTTTCCACTGACTCCATTGAAAGGGGGCTAATGATGTTTTACCTCAAGTAATGAAGGCAGTGTATACGCAAGTGATCCCCATGAACCAAAAGGTCATGAGAAGACTTCAGACTGCTCTAAATGTGAGGTTTTATACAGTTTTTTTTTCTCTTGGACCTGTATGATGTCAAAGACAGGGGATACCCTTAGTAGGTTAGTCTCACAGGAGCCCCACTCACCTGCTATTATCCAGTAAGAAGGTTGGCTTAAAGAGAAGGCATAGTTAGCTAAAATACCTTGTTTTAGAAGGTGGATTAACTTAAATTAAAGATCGATTAAGGCTAAAGTACGAAGTTGGTGTGATAGACAAGAGACTGTTTGTTTCTCTTCCGAATAAATTGTGACATAGCTCAGCATTTCAACCTTAACATTGATATATAATACAAATAAATCCTTCTAATGCAATTCATTTCATAATTTATTTCACATCAGTTTTTCTGTGCTCAAGAGTGTCACGTTTATTGTCAGGTGTGTCTGTTTTCGTTTTATTCTCACACAGTTAGGCTTACACTTTTGTTATGTGTTCGTATAAATGTGAACTATCCCCCGACTCTCTCTTTCTCTTTTGCTTCTTGTCTTTCTCAGCGCTGCGCGTATGTGCGCTCCTGATGGCGACGAAGCTCCAAATCACATGTTGAGGCACATTCCAGGGTGTTGCTTTCTCTTGCAGTCCTCTGGCCATTTTCAATGAGAAATGTCAGCCTCGTCAAACCTAATCAAACCTGCCACAGTGTAAAACCCTAACCTCCCTCCCTCCCTTCTGTCAACGCTGCTCTTCTGATGTTTCCAAATACTTGGCACTATGTGTGTGTGTGTGTTTGTGTGTGTGTGTGTAGTTTGGCTTTTTAAAGCTTGTGTTCCACTCTGTCTAAATGTACAGTTCAGTTCCAAATGTAATCAAATCTAAATATCTCTCTGCTGCCATCTCTGCTCTTCACGTAACTGTAAACGCTTCATCAGCCTTTTTTAAATGCTTGTTGCTTTAAGCAACAACACTGTAGCCAGTCTAGAAGTACTGGTCTAATACTTTTCACGAACACACGGGAGCCATGAAATACAATTTTTTTGGAGCAGTAGCATCTCTGATTTGTTGTATTTGGTATCTCATAGAACGTTCATCCAATGAATTATCAAGGCTGAATTACTCAGGTAAAGTACAGCCAATCACTAGCTGCCAATCGCTAGACAACAGTGTGTTCTTCAACTGGTTTAAAAATGTTTTCTGAGAGTTGTTGGTAGTTGGAGAACATGAAATTGGTCACAAATATATATATATATATATACAACCTCCTTGTGATTGGTTTGGTCAGTAGCAGGTTGTCACGTAAACCGTACATGAAAAATGGTCTCCTCAAGGTAAGAATTCAACCCACAACTTTTTTAACTTGTGGTCAGCCAAATCTTTTACTTTGAAGATGATCATTGTTCACTTCCTTTTTTTATGAGGTATGCAGACAAATTGACATCTTTCAAGAAACTGACGTGTGACTGCGTCTATTAGTGACCAGCAATCTGCCCACAAGAACCACTCAGAGAATACATTTTTTTCTCCTAGTGACTCAAGATTGTCAGGGGGTCGATGACATGTCTCTTAGCCTGTGTCAACCAAAGCATAATGAAGGTTATTTGTAGTGAGGTAAGTTCTCTTGGTTTTGACACGTAAAATGTCATTTAAGTAATTGGTATTTCTTATTTCATGTACTTTGAGTTGTTTGTATAAATTGACTTCATTACCTTATTATATATTTATATTCGAGGTACTCACAGACTATGTATTGACCTATAATTTGAGTTACCATTAGCAACCAGTGACACTGCCCTCAATGCCCTCTGTCTTTATCCCTGCTTGCTGTCTGTAGCTTTGTGCGTGGAATCCACACTTCCTAACATAAGAGTGCCAGCCATAACAAGATCCAGGATAGGAAGAGGTGATGTGGGCTCCAGACACTGGAAGAGGGTGGTGGAGGGAAGGGACTGCATGAGGTACGGTGCCTCTCTGTTGCTGGAGAAGGATGAGGAAGGAAACATGGAAGAAAAAACAAAAAAACCCCAGGCTGCTTTCTCTCTTTCTGTGTGCGGGCAAGAGCAGGCCAGCTTTAGAACAGGAAGCAGAACAATAGCTTCTGGATCAGAGTGGAGCTGAGGGATGGAGGTGGAGGAACGGGGGGCAATGCATCAGACTGGGATGGGGGAGTTAAGAGTGATGCGGGGTTAGGCTGCTTATTAACAACCCCCTCACCCACTCACCACTCTGTTGTGTCAGGACTGTTATTCTCATTAAGTCCCTATGTGTTGGAGGTGGAGGTGATGGTGATGGGGTTTCCATCCAAACAAGAACATATTTTCCATCACTTGACAACAATGCTGTAAGAGAAACAAAGAGGTGCATAAAAAAAAACTAGAGGTGACTTACTTGCATTCTCCTGGCACATTACAAATCCCGTGGATGGGGCTGCAGCCTTGTTTGCAGATGGCTTTTGAGAAGGAAAAGAGAAAACGACATGTATGGATTTGTCCAAAAATTGTGAAAAACTCTTGTATTTAAAAGCATAATAAAGCTAACATAAAGCATTTGAATTCTTTTGAGCTTTCAGTCATTAAAATGTCCTTCCCTAGCCCTCCTTGCTCGTGAAAATGCAGAGAAACTTTGCTGTTGTGACAATAGATGGATGAACTGTCAAGAGAGTTGAAGGTGCCTTCAGCAATGGTAGGAATTTCCAGACATTCTTCACATTCTTGCGAAGTGACATTTGACACGAATTTCCGTGAACTTCTGAATTTCATCCAAAAAGGGCAATAAGGAAGGAAAAACTGAGGATCCACGTGATCACAGTAAGCTTGGATGAGGAGTGTTTATTTGAATCTGGCTGCTTTTGGCTTTCCAAAAGTGGTAAGTAATTAAAAAAAAACCATTTAAAAACAAAAAAACAAAATAACCAACAAGAAAAGTGGAAAAGGATGCCAATGAGAATTTTTTTGAAAGAAGGAAGTTATAATTTAAGGGGTTTTTGTAACTTCAAAACAATGAAGGTACATACTACAAGAAAAGGCTTTTGTGATTCTGTTCATGGAGTGAAACTATGGAACAGTCTGAATATGGAATTAAAGCAATGTCCAAACATAAAACTGTTCAAAAAGAGTTATAAAGATATGATCTTCTCGAACTATAAAGAAAAGGAAAATATTTAAATTAAGGGAATGTCTCTATTTAAAAAAAAAAAAAAAGATATTATAGTATATAGTATATCAGAAATCTGTTCACTGTTTTTATTACAAATTATATCAGTAAGCTGACTAAATATTAACTGATAATTTATGGCAAAGGGGTGGGATTAAATAAGTGTTTACTTCTTGCCACTCCCTTTCAACATGTAAATTAATAATTTTTTTTGTATGTAATTTGTATTTTTTTTCTTTCTTATTTTCTTTTCTAAATGTACTTGTATATTGTTCACATGTTGAAATAAATTACCAATCAATCAATCAATGAGAGCTTCTGAATGACAGTTTTGATTCATTTTGATTCATTGCACATTTACCAGTACTCCCCCATAAAAAGTGCTGCAATTTCACTATGAAATAGTGAGAAATAGATACATTATTAACTGGTTATGACACTGAAGATTTAAGGTTTAGATTGCATTATTTACTTAATTATTAGTTAAGGATTAATTATTTTTATTCTCTTATTAACATTATTACATGGTAGATTGTGTTGCTGTTTGCACTTTGACTGATATATTTTTTCCTACCTTTGTTGCAGTCAGGCCCTGTCCAGCCCTCCATACATTCTTGGTTTCCAGTTTGGTCGCACACATAATGGCCGAAGTAGTCATTGCGTGGACGGCATACTTTATTGCATTTGGTGCCATAGTAGTTTTCATCACAGCGCACACGGATGGTGTAGCCAATACTAGCAATCAAAGTTTTATATTCCACCACTTGTTTCTCCTCTCCAGGGTTAATCATTCCTCTGTGGATGCTGCGCACTATCAGTAGCTCATCATCTGGACAAAGCAAAAACAGATGACACAGAAACAGATGTTAAAAAAATGCTATGACAAATTATGCTTGTTATTTACTCAGTGGACGATTTTTCCTTTTAACTAAAAAAAACCCTGCAGCTCATGGAAACAACGTCAGTCGATTTTCACAGGGTTATCTCTCCCAGCTTTTTAGGTCAATATAGCTGGTTGCCAACTGCAAAGCAATGGAAGATTCACAATACTGAATGATGAATTCTTGAGGCCCCAGTGCAGAGCCCTGTGGTACTCCGTGACTAACTTTCCTGTCGCTAAACTGACTAAAATCAAGTGGCGTCATTAGTGCTGTTTGTATGTTAAAATGTGCACTAATTCCTGACAGATTATCTTTGTTACAGTCACAACTTGTACTGTGAAAAAATCCAAAGCCTGTCAACTGGTGATGCAGTTCAAATTTTGCCTCACATGGTATACGTGGACAGACTTCCTTTCCCAGTCTAGGAAAAGTTGAAGTAGTGATTCATTTTCACGTATACAGAAAAAGAACAAAAAACACAGAAATGCTCAAAAGATCTGATGTTTGGGGTCATTTAGAATGCAAAGTCTGAAAAACAAAACTTCTGAGTGGCACTGCGTAGAACAGTGCTGATGCCAGTTATGAGATTTAACCGTACTGAACTTGCTGTTTTGATGAGACAATCCAAAAGGCTTTCAAGATTGCCTGTCGCTAATACACATCAGAGAGAAGGTGTAACCTCTGGTCAAGCTTCACTCTGTTCTATCAAGAATGTGGTAAAAGAAAAAATAAAAGTTGAGGAAAAAGAGTGAAAGAATCGGAAAATTAAGCAAGCACAAGCGAGGTCTGCGAGGGCTTGATAACCGAAATGCTTTTTCAGTTTTCCTGCTTGGTGAAATGCTTTTCAGGCCCCCTCCTCTCCTGCCACCCACTTTCAGGATATCCAGCTCGACTTCATCGGAGCCAGGCCGGAAATAATAAGAGACGGGGAACAGGCAAGGAAGGGCGACATAGGAAAGGCCCTTTAGCTCGTTCTCAAGGAACAGAAGCACCACGACCCAGCAGACTTCTCTGCATTCTCTTGTTTTTAGAGGGTGACAAGGTGGAGATGGACTGAAAGACTCGTTTTTCTCTCCTGGGTCATAAGCTAAATGCTGACAATGCTATTAATGATATGTTTCCATTATAACTTGGGTTGCCTTTAGTTTAGCAAAACTTTTCCTTCCAAAATGCAAATTATCTATGCAAAAAAACAAAAAGCCCCAGAGATAGGACTACACCTTAACGTTTGATTCAGATTTTCATTCAGTAAGTAAGCATTGAGTTTTCCTTTTTGGAATAGGGATGCGGTCGGCTTTTTTTATACATGTTTCGAGATCTATATAGTCATCTAAGCTGTCTCAGCTCAAGTGTCAGACACTCTTTAAACTCACGCTCAGTTCAAGTTGTAATGAGTCATGGGTAGATCTGAGCTAAGAAACCCAGGAGACTGGCCATAGTCACATGAAATGTCAGTCGCAGGGTTAGTCCCACCCTGTCTATTTTAGCCTATATGTGACATTATTTACAAAAAGGAACAGTGTGTTGCAATAAATAAGCTCCGAGACTAAAGACTGAGACCATAAACTCATCAGGGGAGTGTTTACTCAGGTCACACATCGAGTGAGCAGTGGGGTAATTTTCTCATAGTTTTAACTTACAATCAGAGGCAGCAAAGGTGACACCCCCTGCTGGCCTTTAAAAGTAATGCACATTTAAAGCATTCCCATACTGACTTTAGATTACAGCAGGAAGGCATGTCCACCTTTACTTTACTAGATTTAGCCACTTTTCACACCCCTTTAGTCATGGCAGAAGAATAAGACTGTGAAGTTATCTTTATAAAATAACTTTTTAAAAATATTTATGGTCAATAGTTATGGTAATATAATACCTTAAATATATTTGTGAACAACATTTACCCTACAATAGCACAACTTCCTAAGTTAGACAGTGTAGAAAAATGACTGAAAAGCTAAAAGACCTAGAATCCATTTTCACACTGTCCTGATTTACTGAGGCTCACTGTGAGTTAACACACTGCCACAGATTTCAGTCCCACACCCACCACCTGAAACACCCAGGCACTCACTCACTGCTGTTCATCTCCAGCAATTAGATATAAAAATATAGACCAATCATGAGCTCCCTCTGTAGTAGAGGAGACACACTAAGAGGGGCCGTTGTTACTAGGGAGAGCAGGCGAGGGAAGGCCATTTAAAAACCAGCTTATATAAACAACGAGGGGCTTCAGATCCGAGCAGCTGATCATGTCAAGAGCAGCACGATTGTCTTTGCTTTCAAAGAGAGGAATTCATTTTAAAAATGTAGAGTGATGGCTTTGTCCAACAGTTTCAGTTGTCAGGCAATGTGCGACACAGTTCATGGGACAGGAGAGCTTTAAGAGGGGCTGGGGGTCTTTGAACTTTGACCTCTTTCTCTACCTGACATCTAGCATTTTGCAGAAGTTTTTTGTTTGAGTCTGCAAAATCTACACCTGTTTCCTCACAATTTCTCCAAACCAATTGTCTGAATAAGACACGGGGTTGTGACTACAGCTGAGCTGATAACAAAAATCAGAATCAGAAAAGTTCTGCAACATCGGTCCCAACTTTTCTTTCTTGTTTAAAGACACCAACAAACAGAACACCGAGAATGAATGCCGGCAGAGTGACGTGACTCTTACATTCTCCAGTGAAACCATGAGCTAACTGGTTGGCAAGGAGTTACTTTGCTTTGTGAACCATCTTCCTCCAGGTGTACCACCTAACGTTTACAGCCATTTGTCATCTCCCTACCTTCTTAAGGCAACTGTAATAAACCTGTTTTTTTCCCATAAATATTAATGGAGCAGTCCTCTCATCTGAGGATTTGTTGTGACCTGCTTGGCACTACAGACAGATCTGAGTTAAATGACAAATAAAAGGGCAAAAAATGCACTAAATCAACTCCTTTCTTTGATTGCCAAAACTTTATCATAAATTATTCGATGACAGTTAATAGTTTGGCACAACTCAGCAAAAGACTCACTGATATTTCCCATCAGTGAAGATGCAAATCATCCATTTTTGAAAGTTGAAATCAGGCCTCTGCAGGTTTCCATTACATTCGAGATTTAAAGGGGAACCTCAAAAAACCACCGTCATCTCCATTCCAGACGTGCAGCTGGCTGATGTATTTTTAATACTTTTAGGACCAAAGCTGAGCTTATCTCTACAGAATGCTACCAGTGTTTTAGCATCATTCATACTACCATCCAATCAGTCTGACATGCATAATTCATAATTCTTCCCCAATACACCAACAATGCACCAGCTCTGATGCTCAATAACATCTCAGCCCTCTTTTCCCAAGGCTTTTCTGTTTTGCTCTGAAACAGGCGGGGGGGCTTCCTGAAACATAAACAACCTTTGCGAGGCCTTCTTTTTCCTGAGGCCTCTGCAACCTGCAGCCCAGGCCTGTTCATGCATACACTGAAACGCAAGTGAGGAAACTCCCCTCGTATGCTCTCAGAATATTTACCAGAAGTTCAGAGGAAAAATCGACACATCGAGACTAGGGCTGCCACGATTAGTCGACTAGTCACGATTAGTCGACTAGTCACGATTAGTCGACTAGTCACGATTAGTCGACTATTAAAATTGTCAATGACTAATTTAATAGTTGATGCATTGTTTGAAGCTTTGTAAGATCACAAAAGACGCAGGAATAAGTAGTAGGATTTAAGAGTGTAATAACGGACTGAAACAGAAGATGGCAGCACTACATGTACAAGGATGCCAGCTGCCGTTAAACCCCGAAGAAGAAGAAACTGTGTCCAAGAATTCATAGCGCAGCCCAGCTCAGTTTCCAACAATGGCGGCCGCTAGTTAGTTTTAATATTACTCTTATTATTCTTTCTGGGTCACAAAATAAACGTTTAGCATATTTTCAGGCGAGAATGTAGCTGTGTAAACCTCAAATATCTGCTCAGTTTATCAAGACACCACATATTTTCAAAAGCACTCTGACGTTTTCGGAGACGTCTGTTACCCACTAGCTCGATAGCTAGCCGGGGGCAAAGCTCACTAGAGCCGTGAGAACACTGGACTCCCGGCAAATCGTTTTCAAACCCACTGCTGTCTTTCACTACTCAGGTTAAACATGATATATAAGTCACTTAGATAACTTAAAAATGTTATTGTTTGGCTTTTTTTCAGTATTTTATTTGTTCCTGAGTAAATCGGTTTGGCTGAGGTTAAAGTTATAGTTTTTACACAGTTGAATAAACGTCAAGCAGACAACTGATTATCAGAAGTGTGAGATGCTCGAGAATATACTCCGGTGTCCTGTTATATTTTAGATAGCAAGGAGTTTATTAAACTCCACCGAGACAATCTGCTAATTTCAATAAAATTTAATAAACTATCATCTTGTCTTTATTTTTAGTTAGCACATACCTTAAACACTTAAAGCTGTAAGCTAATGATAGTTATATAAGAGCAGATGCTGCTGGTGCAATAAGCTGTATGTTTTACGTCCAATGGATGCATAATCTGAGTAGTCGACTAATTGCAAAAATAATCTGTGACTAGTCGACTATCAAAATAATCGTTTGTGGCAGCCCTAATCGAGACACGTCACACTTTAATGTTGCTGTTTAAGTGCTGAGCTGCTGATAAAGTGTTAGATATTTTGGGAAAAGAGCAATGCTTCTCTAATTACTCTGAATTAAACAAAGGTAAGCCATGTTAATTATCCCATGACGGTGAGTCATGACAGCGGACTTATCATCGAAGACTCTGTACGAAAGCAACCAGGGTTTGTGGTTTGAATTTGGATTTTTTTTTCTGATCATCAGTCTAAAAATAATCAATTCATAATGATATAAATAGCAGAAAATAATAAAGTAATTGACTATGCTTGCTGTTTAATAAACTGTAAAATAAAAGTAATAAAAAAATGTATAATGATAAAAGCTTTTGTAAGATTTTAGACCATTTACAAAAATTCCACAGACCAAATCTGAAAAAGAACCAGTAGATTAATTAATCAAACCACTGTTTATTACACAATGGCCACTACAGACTGAAGTCTGGCCACCTCTCTGGCCAACCCGCATGACTAGGGCTGCCTGTGGCTCAGGAGGTTGTCCACTCATTGGAAGGGCGACCTCAGTCCCTGTACTTAAACTTAGCAGTTTGTTGAGGCTGGAAATGAAGAGGGACAGCCTAAATCATGCTCAGATTTCACCACCCCAGCAGATCCCTAACCATACTCCAAGGACGATGCAACTGCTTTACACATGAAAAAAAAAATACAGTACAGGGTTTGGGTTGGAAGATATTCAAAGCATATATCTTCCAACCCAAGATATATGCTTTCTGGGCCCCTGGGCAAAGCTCAACTTGATTGGGACATCCCTACGTAGATTCCTATTCTTGTGCACGCCTGGGCACATGAGAACTTTCTCCTTCTCTATAATTATGCTACACTATCACTAATGTTTGCTCCACCTCCACCTGCTCCACTCGCACACACACACACAGCAGGATGCTGCAGGTTCGGGCCTGCTCTCTGACGTGCGTCGCGAAAATGTAGGAAATCCCAAAACGGAGGAAGAAAAGACAAACGAAAGTAGGCAGATACACCGAGAAGTCAACACTTAATCCCCAAACAGCTTTAGAAAGACACTTGTGGTGGCTTCTCATTATATCATTAAATATCTATTTTTAGTTTGTCCAGTTTGACCTATAATTAAGCCCAAAACTGTAAGCTTTGTCTCTTGACAGGACCCTCGACTGCTGACAGACTAACTGACAGATTCAGGACTGAAACCTGTGATCATGCAATGAGACTCAGACCAACTCTGCAAGACAAGACACGGCGGTCGACACATCAGCACCTCCTGCCTGCCTGTCACTACCTTAGAATACACGCCTCCCCTCCCGGGATAAGTAAAGCACCCCCCTCCTGCCGCTGCACCATCACATCTAGTAAGCTAAAAAGTACTCGAATCACGGTCCACGCTGAGCCATAGCAGCCTGTCACAGTGATAACAAAGTGGCGTGCGGTAGCCAGACAGCTGTCAGGATGCTAATTAGGAGGTAGCGAAATGTGGGGGTGGGGGTCTGCAATTAATGGCTTAACAAGGCAATGCTCTCACAGACTTAATATAGAGGAGAGGCATAAACAACCTGGGTGACCCCGAGAAGGGTGGAGTAACACAGTTTGTGTGTACGTGTGTGGTTGATCATAGCAGTCATCTTCATTTATTAATGTGAAAAGGTCATTTTACCTTCAAAATTAGATGCAAACAAAGCCAAAGCTGTTTGGGGATCCTCACATTATGGACGAGCACCTCCACTCTTTTAAAGCTATGCATCCATATCCATATGTGAGTATTGCATCCCATTAAGTTTACATCTTCTCTGGCCCGAGGTTTGCTCACTTTCTTCCTTTTCTGCGTTCATGTCTGATCTGCACTTACTGGCTCACCGACCTGCTAAGTGTTTACTGTCATTACTGTCTGCACGTCTATTCGTGTCTCATCTGATGGCTGTGTGACCTGATTCGTCTTGAGCTTTTTTTCCTCCCCACTATCACTAAGTGTTTGTTTGTTTGGTTAACATTGTAAAATCTTGGCTTAACTATGGGAAAACCTATAAATGCTTCCATCATGAGTTAACACAAAGTTAATGTATTGAGTAAGGAGCTGTTCCTGTGGCATAAAAACATCACGTATGTAGCTAACAAAATACAGTCTGCATACGGGCATAAGGCTGACAACACCCAGAAAATAGGGAAAGGAGTGGTGTTACTCAGGCCTCCCTACAGCTACACTCCTGATCTCATATAAATAAAATTGGACTGAATTTCAGCTAAATGGTTCACTCAAGGAGTTTTCTCCTCACCGCGTCTTCAAAAATGAAGCTAAAGCCACTGAATCAAGAGTTCTCAAGATTTAATAATGAACTTCAAATTTAGAGTGACACATCATCTTTAATTGTTCTAATGCATCTGTTTGTGTGATGGTGGTTTATGTTAGGAACAGCCATTTTTTTGTAAGGTTTATAAGCATTTTATTGCATTTTTTCTCTATTTCTTGACACCAGCTGTGAATATTAAGAAGTTTTTATAGCTAGAACAAGAAGCTGAAAAATGAGAAGAAAAGCTCCCTTGTGGATGGATGAAATGTACAGCAGCTCCCCAGAGCCGTCATCGGCCCACATGACACACCTTGAGAACCCTGGCGCTAAATGAACCGGGTCCTGAATCAACTCGGGGAAAATAAAGCCAACAACGCTAACGAAGCGTTGTCTCCTAACGTAGATTGCATCCTTCAATTAACCTTCCTCACTATGGTGCTGGAAAACAAAGCCAAACAGAACTGAGACCAGAAGTGTGTTAACAGGATACAGCTGTATACCAAAGAAATCTGGTGCTGGCAGGCAGGCTGGTTAGAAGCTTCTAGAGCTGCCACAAACGATTATTTTGATAATCGACTAGTCATCGATTATTTTTGCGATTAGTCGACTAATCAGATCATGAATCCATTGGACGTAAAACGTACAGCTTATTGCACTAGCAGCATCTGCTCTTATATAACTATCATTAGCTTACAGCTTTAAGTGTTTAAGGTATGTGCTAACTAAAAATAAAGACAAGATGATAGTTTATTAAATTTTAATGAAATTTGCAGATTGTTTCGGTGAAGTTTAATAAACTGCTCCTTGCTATCTAAAATATAACAGGACACCGGAGTATATTCTCCAGCATCTCACACTTCTGATAATCAGCTATCTGCTTGACATTTATTCATTTGTGTAAAAACTATAACTTTAGCCTCAGCCAAACCGATTTACTCAGAAACAAATAAAATACAAAAAAAAAGCCAAACAATAACATTTTTAAGTTATCTAAGTTACTTATATATGTTTAACCTGAGTAGCGAAAGACGGCGGTGGGTTTGAAAACGATTTGCCGGGAGTCCGGTGTTCTCACGGCTCTAGTGAGCCTAGCACCCAGCTAGGAAAACGTCGCAGCGCTTTTGAAAATATGTGGTGTCTTGATAAACTGAGCAAATATCTGAGGTTTACACAGCTACATTCTCGCCTGAAAATATGTTAAACGTTTATTTTGTGACCCAGAAAGAATAATAAGAGTAATATTAAAACTAACTAGCTGTCGCCATTGTTGGAAACTGAGCACAGCCGCGCTGGGCTGCGCTATGAATTCTGGGACGCAGCTTCTTCTTCTTCGGAGTTTAACGGCAGCTGGCATCCTTGTACATGCAGTGCTGCCATCTTCTGTTTCAGTCCGTTATTACACTCTTAAATCCTACTACTTATTCCTGCGTCTTTTGTGATCTTACAAAGCTTCAAACGACGCGACGACTATTGAATCAGTCGTCGACGATTTTGATAGTCGACTAATTGTGGCAGGCCTAGAAGCTTCACTTTCCAGTTCACACTGTCTGTGCTGATGTTTTGACAATGTTGACTGGGTTGATCATAAATGAACTGTGCATTTATGCATTTATGCCCCTTGAACCATCCAAACAAAAAGAAGTCAGCTGATAATAATTTATTTTCTTTATTATTTAAAGATTTAAAAAAGCCTAAATCCATTGCTTTCTTAGCAGGTGAGGATCAGTGTCACTCTCTCATCGTTGCTAAGATAGATGGAAACGATGGAAAGAACACTGAAAGGTGGACCTTACCATTGCTGTGTGTGCCGTTGTCCCTGTCCCACGCCTCCACTATCACAGTGAACGCTCGCTGAAACACAGAGAGGAGGAGAGACAGAGGTCATCACGGGGTGCACTAATACGGAAACATCACAATCAACTTTTCTGCTCAAACTCGTGCCCAGTTCATGATGTGGACATGGCACACGACAGTGAGTTTACACAGAAACCCAGATACAAACAGACATGGAAGACTGCTTTCAGAAACTGGCACACACACACATATTTGGCACAGAAGGTGAGAAGCGGTGGGAAAATTAGTTTTGTTCCCACACTGCTGTCACTGATTACCTTCTGTGTAACCAGGGCTAGTTAAAAAGGGCAGCAACCTGATCATTCAAAAAAGAAAGCATTCGCCTGGAAATTAGCAACACACAGTTTCCATATGATCCTTTCAAGTTCAGTCAGATAGACATCCTCCTAATTACATTTTTCCGGATTCTTTGGAAGGTCACCACCCCCAGAGCTGGCAGGTTTTTGATGACTTGCCAAAAAGGCGGTTAAATGGACTATATTGATCTACAATGGGGAAATATAATTCTCTTGCCTTCTCCACTGAAATCCCCCACGGGAAACTGTGTCCCAACTTGTTTTAAATGTCTAGGAATGCATACACCGATCAGGCATAACATTATGAGTACTGACAGGTGAAGTGAATAACACTTATCATCATGGCACCTATAGTGGTTGATGTGTTAGAAGTGGGAAAAACGGGCAAGCCAAGGGATTTCCGTCTGACGAGGCCCAAATTCCAAAGGCTAGATGATTGTTCCAAAACTGTAGCTCTTGTGGTGCGTTCCTGGTCCGCAGTGGTTAGTATTTTTCACATGTGGTCCAAAGAAGGAACAGTGGTGACCAAGAGTCTTTGATGCATGTGGTCTAAGTATAATCTAAGTATTGAGCTACTTAGATTATACACCCCCGCTAGAGTACTAAGATCATCTTCCCAGTCACTTTTGGTAAAGCCGAGATCCCAGCTGAAGACTAGAGGTGACCGAGCGTTTGCCTTGGATCTATGGAGTAACCTCCCATCACTATGCGCGAGTCTGATTCCATTCAATCCTTCAAATTGCGCCTTTTTAGCCTTGCCTTTTCTACCAGTTAATGATTGTTTGTTAGTTAGTTGAATGCTTATTTCTATCTTCGGTCTATTCTGAACTACTTTTAATCATTTTTAAAATTCCTGACTGTTTTATCCTTTACATATATTGTTCTTTTATGCTTTTATATGCATTTCCTTTACTTTTGTGTTCTTAATGCCATTTAACATGCTACCATGTTGGTACTTCGCCATAGCCTTTATCCTCCCTGTTACCTCATCTTACTCTCTTGTATGTTAAGCACTTTGGTACACCACTGGTTTTTAAATGTGCTATATAAAGAAAGTTTGTTGTTGTTGTAACAGATGAGCTGCTGTAGCAGTTAATACTGGTTCTGATAGAAAGGTGTCAGAATACACAGTTTGTTGTACATGGGGCTGCAAAGCTGCAGACCAGTCAGGATGCCCATGCTGACCCTTGTCCACCATGTAGACCACAGAGCAATGGAAGAAGGTGGACTGGTTACTTTGACACATACAACCTCCCTCAGCACATCCTGTACATCCTTTAATGGGAACTGTATTCCCTGATGGCTGTGGTCTCTTTCAGCAGGATAATGCGTCCAAAGCAAAGATGGTTCAGGAATGGTTTCAGGGGCACAACAATGAGTTTGAGGTGCTGACTTGGCCTCCAAGTTTCCCAGATCTCAGTCAAATTGAGCATCTGTGGGATGTGCTGAACAAACAGGTCCAATCCGTGGAGGCCCCACCTCACAACTTAGAGGACTTAAAGGATCTGTTGGTAACATCTTGCTGCCAGATACCACAGCACACCTTAAGGAGTCTAGTGGAGTCCATGTCCAATGGGTCACGGGTGTTTTGGCAGCAAAAGGGGGACCAACACAGTATTAGGCAGGCGGTCATAATGTTATGTCTGATGGATGCATACTACTCTATTACTCTAACTGTTGTTTGGGTTTGCATGTTCAGGATGGTTACTATGCCTTTCTTTGGATTGTCTGTCATCCACAGAAATGAGGATTAAATTTGGATTTCTGTGTTAAATAATACCAGATACAGTAAATGTCACAATCTGCTGAGCGCTAAACTGCAGGTTTATGTGTATAATGCGTGTGAAAGCCCAGCATGCCTGCACACTATGCCCTACTTTCCTGAAGAGATGGACTCCACTGTCCCACAGCAACAAACTCAAACTGTGGATTGTTTCAGGTGCAGGGCTATTTTCCCCCCCTCTCCCTTTTTTTTCACGGGCATCAGCAAACAAACCGAGATGGAGCTCGCTGTCTGTCATCTGCATGGGGCCAAGCAAGCAGCTGTGAGTTCCCATGACCCAAGTCTGACTCAGAGTGACTGAAGGCTGCAGGGAAGATTACAAGGGAGGTTACAAAGTGGCGCTAGGAGAGATTAAAGACGAAGCGCAAAAGACATGGGGTGAGGTAGAGCGCTCAGGTGCTCGGTGGTGCTTTAAACGTAATTGCGTGGTGTGAAGCTCTTTGGGTGGGTAGCTGAGAAAAGTCGCGGGTGAGACAAAAATACAAGTCAGATATTGCTCTTAGCGCTTGTTAGCACGTGTTTTTTTTTATTTGTTTTTATTTTAGGGCGTGTTCATAACATGCAGGTTGGCGCCACGTCGAAAACAAGTCCAGAATGGAATGCTTCATGGCAAATAGAGTGTGACTAAATGATTAATGACGTACTTGAAAACAAATCAAAAATTCATGTTCAGTTTTGTGGTTAAGTTGTTTTATGCTCAACTAGTACACTAAACGAGTGTCACTGTTTCTTTAGTCTTATGGAGCTCTATTCAAGTAACGTCTGTCGACTAATTAAAGGGAAGAAACAAAAAAATGGCAGTGAATTGGCATTATATGATTTTTTTGATTATTCTAGAAATGAAATGTGACTATATATTTTTAAAAAATTACGCTTCCCCCCCCCCCCCCTTTTTTTTCTTCACCCATTACATTTTTGAAGTAATCACCCCAGCACCAGGTAGACATTTTTATCTTTTTACTCTACACATCACGAACTCATTAACGTAAAAACTGTTGTATCTGATGTTAAAATCCTGGGCACATGAAAGGTAAAGCTCCTGTCTTTACCTCCCATCTCTTTACCTCTCATCTTAATTCAATGAATGCGCCTACTTTACCAATCCTAAATCTGAAAGTTGGAGCGATCTCAGGCATGCCTGCCAAATTAGTAACGCGATCAAATGTGGGAAAGTGGAAATGACATTAAACAAAGAGGTTTCGTAACCGCAAGGTGTCTACGTAATGTCACAGAACTTCCAGAGGGAGCCAGAGGCATTCACAGGAGCATTTTCTTACAGGCTCTTTACACTCCCTCTGTGAGTGTAGGCATGTGTTACAGCATCTCCACTAGGGACAGAAAGATGCTACAGTTTTCCCAACTTTTACTTTGTAATGCAGCTATTACTACAATCGTTTGGAAGAGGATGAGCTATTCTACCCTGCGAGATAAAGACTGCAGCAGTAATATAAGCAGTCACAGTGTGAATGGATGAATGAGACATGTTGTATAGAGAGTCTATATGGTAACCATCGCCTCTCTGGGCTCCAATATTAGAAAACAAGAAGGATTGTAAAAGAGGTAAAGTCTTCAACACCAGCGCAAATTTATTTTAACAAGATTAAATGTTGAGAAAAGATATTCAGCCATCGGTTTTTTAATGCTGAAGTGTTTGCTAGCACATAATCTTATAATTGCTCAGAGTTGATCCAGTACTAATAATCCCCAAACTATGGCATCATTCTGAGGACAATCTGAGCACAGTGTCCAGATCATACCAGCTTCTTCTTCTTCGGTTCTTTAGATGACACAGTAGTGATTTATGAGCACGTGAGAAGCCATAATTCAACTCTGAGTGAACACAAGTGGACATTATCATAATCAATTTTCCCCTTGTAATCAATTTTAAATGTCACAGCCACTGACTTCCTGACAGATGGGGCTTTCTCCGAACCTCACAGCACCTTGACATGAGTGCATGTGTGTTTCTGTATAAGAGTGTCTGTCATAGACTAAAGCAGGAGGCTATGTGTGTCACCGAAGGCCAGGAGCTTGAAGATCAAAGTGTCACGTCCCTGCAGTCTGCAGCGAGACAACCTTATCTGTGTGTGTTTGTGTCTGTGCGTGTGTGTGTGTGTGTGAGAGAGAGACATGAGGCTTGGGAGGGGAGGAAGGGAGTGTAAGGGTGCGTTGGGAGACACTTGACACCTCCTAACCAATTTACAGGAGTCAGAGGGATTTGAGTTTTCATTAGGCGAGGAGAAACCAGCCCACTCCTCACCGCCTTCACCTGTTCAATGAATAAATTACTGCCTCACCACGGCAGGAACAGCCGCCAGCGACACACAACTCTGCTGAGAATAAACTGTACAGTCTGGAGCTGCTCGACACGCTGCAAATTATGTGTATCATACGCACTAACAAGCTTTCTTCCATTGAACTGCAGCCACTAGAAAACTTGGAGTTCTCGCTTGGATAATCGAAGTCACCCTGATTTTACTTTTCCATTCCCAGAAGGGAATTCCAACTTTTTATAAAACTGATTCAGGGAGTAAACTGAAAAAAATATGCAGTCTACAACAGCGCAGTCTCAATCTGAGTCTTTTGGAGAACCCTCTGAACGCACTCGGCAGTGTGTGTAATATTGTTGGAACAAATTAAACTGCACTACAAGCCATAAGAGAAGCTATTGTGCAGATGAAGTGGTGCCAGTACTATAAAACTAAGGCCAGAAGATCACTCACTGTTAAGAACTCCTAATACTACTAGAGTAGGTTTGCATTATTCACAGCAATAATCAAATAAGCTGTATTTTTCTCACTGCGTATGTCTGAAACAAGATGTTTTAGCTCCCTTCTCCTTTTTTTAAGCCAACTTTTTCTGATTGGCAGCTACTTGAAAACTAAATACTGCAAAAGGTGGGTGTGTCGACAAAATCTCTGATCACCATAATAGGGCGTTCCCCTCTCACTGACATCATAAAGAGCCGGGAGCAGAAAAAACTATCAAAAACAGAACATTTGGGGCAGGATGAAACCTGTAAGGTGAGGTAAATCCATAAAACTTATACATGTGCACAAATTGGTTCGTTTGCTGTATTGGTTTGCCCCTCCCTGAGCCTGGTTCGTCCAGAGGTCTCTTCCTGTTAAAAGGGAGTTTTTCCTTCCCACAGTCGCCAAGTGCTCGTTTGCTGTATTGGTTTCTGTGCTTTATGTCAGGTTCTGAGTGTAACTTCATATAGTTAGAGTATATAGAGTATATTTGAGCTTACATAAATGCAGCATAATTAAAAATGAATGTTACCACCTTGTTTTGTCTCCCTCCCCTCATGCCCCTCCCTGAGCCTGGTTCGTCCAGAGGTCTCTTCCTGTTAAAAGGGAGTTTTTCCTCCACAGTCGCCAAGTGCTCGCTCAAAGGGAGCCACCTGATTGATGGGGTTTCTCTGTATCATTACCTGTAAAGTCCCATGAGGTGACTGTTGTAGTGATTTGGCACTACATAAATAAAATATAATAGAACAACTGAACTGAAGGATGCATTCTTATTCAGTAATACCTCGGGGGATTCGTTTGGAGGCAGCAAACTGAACAGCTGAAACTAACAATTACAACTAACGACCATTTTGCTCCAGTGGGCACCTCTAACAATCATTTAATTTACTTCCACTTTAATTTTGGAAATCCTTATAAAGGATTAGAAAAAGAAAGAAAGAAGAAAGAATATCACAGCACAAACCCTTCAGAAGAACTCAGCAGCTAAAAACAAATGTCAAAAGCCTCCATGTGTGAACAGTCAAATAAATTAAAAGCAGAGTGCAGTAATGTAAAAGTAATACCACAAGGATGTTGCATAAAAGATGTGCAATTTTTGAAAAACTTCCACAGTCACAGGTGGAGCATAATGACGAGGAATGTTCTTTTAACTGAAACTCACAACAGCCAGGAATCGTTCACGGCAAAAGGAGTAAAAAAAAATCCAGAGACCCAATTAACAACTTTTCCAGAGTTGTGATCTGAGGAAGAAGAAAAAAAATAAAAGCAGCAGCAACACCTGTCACGTCACACCTGTTAGTCTATTGACATGAATAAAACATGTTGCTCCCAGCAGAGAGGGGCTCGGATGGTTAATTTAGCACGTTATTAACAGAACGAGCCCAGCACCCCTCCACCCACTACCACCTCTTCTCTCTAAGGAGGCCTCAATGTGCCAACCCTCCCCGAGGAGGCCTCGTTCAGACAGCAAATCTAATCAAAGCTAATCTAATCAGGTCTTTATACTGGAGCTGCAGAATGGTGAAATGACCCAATTCACTTTTCCCACACCAAACGCGTGAAAAGCTATTTCTGTCGCTCCAGGTCACGCCGCCTCCTCCGGCAACAGAGAGGAATTCTGTGAATTTGCCTTTCATACTGAATCAATAGCACGTATGTCTGAGGGAGAAAATACCACCTTAAATCCATTAGTTAGTCCTGAGTGATATAACTAAGAAAGAAATGTGACTTTCTCTAATGATGCCTCTACAGTAAGGTTATACGATGCTTCTCCAAATTTCCACTGAACGCTGAAAGTCAGAGCATGTACAGAGATAAAAATATGAGTTTTATTACCACCTCATCAAACCGTCAGAAGGTGCCGCCGGCTGCACTTACTCAGCCACTGTGCATGTACATCTGTGTATCACAACCACAAGTGGGGGACTCTGTTTTCTCATGTTTTACTGCATTATCTCGGAGTACTAGCACAATCGCTCGTCTCTTAAATTGTGATCTTGGAGGAGCACTATAGGTTTCTGTGCATCCGAGTCTGGATGCAGTCTGCAGAGTGAGTATGAGTGAAATTTCAATTGTGCAGATTCTCCAAACTTTGCACTGATTTATTGTAAGGAGTGTGTCTGTGATTAGCTCAAATGCTTGGCCGATGCTACTGATTTGATTTGTAAACACAGTGAAGTGCTGGAAAAGACCAGAGCGAGAGAGCCAAATTCAGACCAACCATGACCGTAAAAGTCCACAGTGGCTCACTGAACAAATCCACTGGGTTTACTTATTTTTTTTATTTATTACAACCCACTGATTTCCGAAGTGAGCTGAAGCGATGTTTCACAGTGGAACTGAAATATAAGTGTGTAGGTACTGTGGTGGGTTCCTTGGGTAATGTGCAGTTCTAGATGTGTAAGTGGCAGCAGGCTATTTACAGAGGAAAGCTAAGCTAACACGTCGAAGACAAACAAGCACAGCTTGAGAAAAGTTGAATTTTATACAAATATTGGAATATCAGATACAGAGAGAAAAGAAATGGCACACATGTATCCATACAGCGTGAAGAAAAGCTGGAAAGATGAGTTTACTTTGCTGATGGACAGACGATTTGTTAATTATATGATGACTCCTTAATCACATTTAATGATGCCAAATGTTTGTATGGTCTAGCTTCTCCAACACGAGGTCTCGCAGCTTGTTGTTAGGTGACGAATCTGAAACAAAGGCTGAAATCTCAACACAAACGTCCACCATACAGAATCATAATTCACGATGTCCAGTGGCGATGTGCAGCAGTTAATACCCAGTTAAACGATGCTAGTCTGGTGAAAGATATAATGTTCAAAGATTGTTCAGGAAACTGAACTGGAACTGCATACAAGTCATCCAAAGACATAGACCAAAAAAATCCAGGTGTGCACAAAAACAGCCAGTGATGCAGTCAAGAACAATGTTTATTATCGTAACTTTGTTGTCTGCAATATCTCTCAAAACTATGTCAGAACAACTGAACTGATTCTAATGTAAAAACTGCAAATAAACAATACACTATTTCTCCTTAAATCATACTCACAGCAAACCTCTTGGCTATGAGGGGAAAACTCCCGACTCAGCACAGGCACACACACCTGGGGCTGCGACCCGGCCAGTTAGCCAGCCAATTTCAACTGACCTGATATCCGCATGGTGTTTATGACCCAACTGTGATCAAGCAGCCTGTGGCAAGAACAATAATTTTTTCAGTTCTTTTTACTTTCTTTATCAGCCCTCTAAAGATAAGCTGACGTATGATATAAATCCTAGCTTTGTCTGAGTTATTCCCTTTCTGTTTACACAAGACACGCAACTGGAAAACAGTATCTTACTGTTGAGATACCTGCAACTCGTTTTTTCATGTTCTGACATTTACATACTAAACCACAAACTGCTTTAACAAAGAATTCACTGATCTTTCTTCATTTCCTTTAATCTCCACCTGCAGTTTGTAAGTTGGAAATTGCCGAGACTTACAGTAATACCTCTGATACGTACAGTAGGATTATTAATAATGAGGACTAGAAGTGAAAGAAGTGATAATGAGCAGTATGAAGATGCCACCCTGACTTCATCCCAGAGTCCAAAGACACATTTGCTGAATATATATTTATGAACAGCATATTCAGCACTTCCAGAGGCTCTAAGATCCACTGCTGACAATTTGCCCAACACAGCTGTCCTCCTAGATCTCTGTTTCGCCTTCCCTCCACTTGTCTTGTTAACTCAATATCCGGGGACAATAGCTGAGGTATAAAGTCATTGTTCCTGCTGAAAGGTGCGGTGACAAAGAGGTTAAAGCAGGCCTCATTTCCACAGCTCCACTGGGAAAGCGATATTCACGCCGTGGGAAAATCCTGACCGACTCCTTCAATAGTGGCCCACCTTAGCACAGATGTGACAAATAAACGGTCCACCTGCCCTTTGCTGCAAACACAAATAATGTTTTTTAACATGTGGACAAGGTGGGGGCAGTTAGGTAATGTCAGGTCTAAATGCTGTTTTAAATGAACTTCTTCAATGGTAGATAAACTTTGAGTGGTATGAGAGCACGTTGGGTTCAGAGTTGTACATTTATGCCAAAATGGGATTAATTTTTAGTGCATTTAAAAAGAACTAAACTCTCAAAGAGAAGTTTTAAAGTGTTCTAATGGGCATCTATAGTTTCAAGATTTCTCAAGCAAACTACACTGATGATGACAAGCTTGTGGAGCTGCTAAAAGCTTCATCTCATCAATAAAAAGTGACAAGAAACAAGAGAAGCAAATAAAAAATACCTCAAAAGTCAAAGAAGGATGGAAAAGAAGGTAGAATAAATAGGGCCCTTAATCCATCATTTCTCACATTTCTCACTCACATGCTGATGCTCGCTCGTGCTTCATTATGTGGCCAACTGGCTGAAACTTTGGTGTAACCTTCTAACGTCCAGCTACATCTGATAAAGTACAATAGGAGTAGAAATGTCACATTTCTTTACAACGTCATTTTTAAGTTGCCTTACAATGTAAGACAAAGACATCACAGGCACTTTTTATAGATTCGATCTGGGACTTTAAGTTAAACAAGACACATTTAAATGTCTGTTAATCTTATAAGCATACCGGGTTAATAACATTTGCTTTGTTTGATCAGCTTTAAATGACTAATATCAGACATGACAACCTTACACTTTGATCCTTTACATGGAAAAAGAGAAAGGTAGATTAAGTTTAGTTGCATTATAGCGCTTCAGAGAGTATTTCACGGGTTTCTCCATGAAGGGGAGGTTGGGCAATAGAGATTATTGGCAGAGATTTGGGTCCCACATGAGTTGAGAAACCCTGCTGAACCTTCACCCAATCCCTCTGGAGAGGCCAGTTACAAAAGGCTGCACAGTATCCAAGTTTCAGGGGGATACAGAGGACGAAGACTTGTAGTAAGATGTGTAAAGGCCCATTTCTATGAGTTTCTCTCCAGTTTTATTACTTCAGCCAAATGACGAGTAAGGGTAAGGTCAGGGTTTGTTCACGCTGTATATCTTTGCAGTGGTTTACTGGAACTCTAGTGTGTTTATTCCTTTCGCTCTCTCCTTATTTTTCCACAAAAAGAATGACAGTCGTGTCAGGAAGTCTAACTCTTACTTCATGTGCTCTTTACTGGAGTAAACTCTAAAACAGAAGATCTACCAACAAGTGTGTCGCTCTAGTGTAAGTATAAACTACAAAATCCTGCAAAGAACTAAAAAAAAATCCTTATAAGATGAGGATTAAGATTTGATTATGCTTGTTGAATTGCTGACCTTGTGCATGAAAGAATTCCAAAACTTCTCTCCGTGTCATTTTAGTTCATCAGCTGGTTCACAGCGTGAACCTAAATGAGCCAAATGCAAAAATAAAAATAATGCAATGCAATGATCTTTGCCCAGTCTGTTTTTGGACAAAGAAAAAGCAAACCTCAGGTGAACGCTGAACCCTGAAAACAAAACAAACTAACCAAAGCCAAAAACCTTTTAACTAACAAAATATGTAGTTGGAGGGTGTTCTCCTGGTAGGTACCCTGTGAGCGAAAGAGGGAGATGGATAAAATAAACATGGGATTGATGGGAGATTTTGGGAGGTAAATAAATAGTGGAACAAAGGAAGGTTTGGCCATCGCACAAAATCGCTTTCTCTCCATCCCGCCGTATGTCCTCTTCATCCCATCATAATGTCTCTCCCTGTACCCACATCTAACTGCGCTCTATTAGCCCTGTCAGCAAAACTGGAGAGTCGAGTGGGAAATTAAGCTGCTCTGTGTGTATATGCCTCTAACATGTTGTTTTTATCACCCCTGCTCACCTCAGTGTTCATAATCCATATACTACTTCATGTCTGCCTCACCAAAACACACACGTTATGAATTTAACACAGTTAGAATGCTGGAAAGTCACTTATATGACCGTGTGACCGAGCACCAAATCACAACATCAGTCACCTCAATGCATCAAGGCACTTTATATTGTAAGCTATACTAATGCAGACAAAACCTCAACAATCAAACAACCCCCTATGAGCAAGCACATGGTGACAGTGGGAAGAAAAAACTGCATTTTAACAGGAAGAAAATCTCTGGCAGAACCAGGCTAAGAGAGGGAGTGGCCATCTGCTGCAACCGGTCAAGGATGAAGGGAGAAAGAAAAGACAGACGACACTGTAATGCAATAGTATTAAGCTGCTGTGTTATTTATGATGTGAAATGTCAATTACAAACCATGTGAAGCATTCTGTGTAGTTGTATCATGACTCAATTCTATTCACGTTTTGCTTTAGAAAGCAGCAAGCTAAAAAAAAATTGTATTTACTTTAAAAAGTTTGAATTAATGATGTAAACCCATTGATATCACCACAGCCTAATAAGTGCAGTGACACAAATCTGCCCCCGCAGACACACAAGTCACACATAAAATCAAATCCATCCACAGCATGCGCATCAATCAGCTGACCAGGCAGAGCAGCTAACAACACATTTCCATGCCTCTGACCAGAAACAGGTCATCTGACATCAAACCAGCGTGGGAAAGATGAGCAGATCCACTGTGAGTGCAGTTAACGTCACGTAACAGAGCCTCACCATGATCACGCTGCAGGCTTTTAGGCTTATTAAACACAAACTAAGAGAAGCAGCAGGCTGGAGACCACAGACTATCATTTCTATTTTGTGAGCGGCTGCGTTTTCTGAAATCTGCATCCATGACTAAAAGCTTGTTTTCTAAAACTGCTTACTAGCACTCTGGTGGAGACAGCCAATAAAGCTGGTTCAAACTGTTGCATGCAAGTAACTAATTATGCAGGATGTTGTTCAAAAGCATTTTAATCCAGGAAATGAGCAACCAGTCGTAACTCTAAATACTTCATCTTTTTTGTAGTTCCTGTGTAGTTTCAAAACACTCTCGCCACCAAAAACCAGTCATTTACATCAGCCTGCGCCAAACTAAACAACTGCATAATCCTTACATTCAACATAGATAGGGATGCAACGATACCAATTTTTTCAAACCGATACGATACCGATACTTGGATCTGAGTACTTGCCGATACAGAGTACAAAAAACGATACTTCTACAACACACACACACACACACACAAATGCAATGAATTGGAAGACAGGTTTTATCATATTCCCTGCCGATAAAAAATAAAATCTTAATAAAAATGACCACAAAAAAATTTCAAGTGAAAAATAAGCACTTCTGTTAAATTATTGCAGAGTCTCCACATTGTAATTTTACAAAATATCACTGAACTATTGGCACTGTCTCGAGCTTTCAGAATAATAAATAAACACTTCTGTTTGGAATAAAATAAATACAAATTAGGTTTGCGAATAAATTAAACTTTTAAATTATTGCAGAGTGTCCATATTGTAAACAAACAAACAAAATAATTATTATAAAATAAATAATAAATAAAATAATAATTGGCCCCCTAGTGGCCAATCTAAAAAACTACAACAGAAATGACATGCCACCCTCTGATTAATGAAACAAGTTGGTATCGGTTCATGGTATCGGTTAACTTTTACGAGTATGAGTAAACTCACATTTTACAGTATCGGCCCCGATAACCGATACCAGTATCGGTATCGGTGCATCCCTAAACATAGATGTACCTCCCATATTCTTTAAAAATTATATACGTATGATGATGATCACTCAGAAATACAATCAAACTTTATTTAAAAAGCAGACACTAGCTTTCTAAATTCCTTCTCAGTCCTGTAAACTGTGTTAACGTGAAATGCAAGGAGAATACTTCAGTAAGCTGACACCAGAATTCTGGCTATGTGACCACACTGCCCACCTGTAACACCAGGTAGTCAGCTTCATGTGCTTTTGCATCATGTGTCTTTTCATTCAGCTTCCCTAACCAGACCAACCCTACACCTCTGTCCCTTTGGGCTTCACATCCTCCTAACCTCTACCCAAACCTAATCAACCATAAAAGTATCAGCAAACAGGAAAGAGCTCCCTGATGGAAGAGACAGAGACTGCGCCAAGGACGCACTCGGCAAATGAGCCAAACGAGCCTACCGCTGGCAGTGGCAGCATCGAGGACACAACCGAGGAAGGCAGCAACTCGCTGTCATCCAACATTACACTTTGTGATTGCTCACTGATACTCCTCCGAGAGACGTGATCTTACACGCCGCGTGCTGTAATCATAGCCTGCTTTCCTAATGCAATTCCCTAAAACATTTATCCGAGGAGGAGGGGGAGCAGGAGGTCTCTGAACAACAGCTGTTCCACCTCTGTCCCTTAGCTCCACCAGGCTGAGGGAGGGGAGGGGGTATTCTGGCAAAAGATGGGGCAGGCGGGGGGGGGGGGGGGGGGGGGGGGAAGCGGGCTATGAAACTGAAGGAGTACTCACCCTAGATCCCTGATTTACTCACAGAGGGGTGAGAGAAGGACAGCAGCTCTAAAAATACCCCCATAAGGAGAGAGGGAGAAGAAGATGTAGGGCTGGAGGAAGGTTTGGGTACGAGTGGAGCGGCAGAGAAGGAATGAGAGAAGAAGTAAGTGTTTGTTTTTGCTTCAGTCACTATAAAAAAAACAACTAAAAGAAAGCAACATCTTAAAAGATCCTAAAAATACACCTCCCTTGTGGCAAAACCTCAGAATTTTGAAAGGGGGCCCATTCTTCCCTTCTACCTCCCTTTGCCCCATCATCACTCCTTCCTTCATTCTATTGACCAATCCCTCCCCCCCCTCTCTTCTCTAATGAAAGAACATGTCATTGAAGGCCCCAAAAGCCAGAGGGGTTAAAATGAAGGAGAAATGATTGGCAAAGGAAGAGAGGGCAGAACAATGTCCTTTTTTTGCAGCTAATTTATGTCAGGACCAGTGGCCCAGATACAGAGGTCAGCCAATGGAGTCTACTATAGCAGCACCACAGGCTACAGGCCACGGCCTCATGCATGTCTTCATCCTTTTGACAACAAATTTTACGCGCGTTCGACACATATTTGGGATCTTAAACAGAGTTTTCCTCGAAAATAAAACTAATCCCAGGTGAGAAAAGGCTACATAACTACATTAATATGTTTTAGAAATAGAGTTTTCATCACTTTGCAAAAACTGACTGAAGAAGGCAGGACAGTAGCTCCATGAAATTGAAGCTGCAAAAAGGTTTACCAATATCAATACCAACCCTGGTATTGGTATCGGATCAATACTTTGTTTCTCTCCTCTGAGTTCACTATTGTGTTACCATACCTCAAACATGCACTATAAAGAATGTCTGAACCCTTTTGTGTTGACTGTCATGTCTATTTTATTCATAGCATTTTGCTATAATCATTTAGTTTATTCTCCTCACCGGTTGAGTCATTTCCATCACTTCTAAGTGTCCAACAAGATTTGGGAAACAAGGCCAAAGTTTACACAGTAATCATTCAGGTGTTCCTGATCTGGAGGTTTGAGATGACTGAAGTTGTGGTGCACGTGCTGTAACTGTCTTTAACCAGGAATCTGAATATTTATAACTTTCAAGCTGAAAGGAACAGTTGCTTAGAGTCTGTATTATCTGTGATATCACAGATCTCTCTTTTTCTTTTTAGCTGCTTTTCTCTCCTGATTATTATTTTAAATGATGTCTGTCTGTGGATTTTACAGTGTTGCCGGGTAGAAAGACGACACTCAAATACATCATTTTTGATTCCAGGCATCTTTTCTTTCTTTTTTTTCAATTATCTTACATTACATGATTAATCAATTACTCCCAAATAATCAACATGATGACACTGTAGATATGAAACCAGCTCACTCAACACTGTTAACTTTATGGAGCACTGCTTTAAAATGTGAAATGCTATTTATTTCTAACTTTTTGTTTTACAAGCCTTCAACTGCTGCGACTTTGACATCCTCATCAGAAGAAGCTGCTGAATGCTGATACCCTCCTTCTTTATGCTGCTCTCTCTCTCTCACACACACACACACACAAACACACCTCTATCTGCTGTCTGTCAGATAGCAGAAAACAGCAACCCCACACATGACGAGTGAAACAATGACCCAATAATGGGTAGAGCGTGAACCTGAGAGGCGGCGAGGTAAAGGCATCCCCCAGCCCCGATTGACCGGAGGATGTTCACTTGTTTGAGTAGAAGGTGACACTGATATCCACCGCCTGTGTCACACACAACTTAGTGGTAACCGAATCTGCCTGCAAGGCCCCAACTTACTACTTCCATCTTCCCCTCTGCTGACAGCTGACCATGGGGAGTGATGAATGGGAAGGTCTTGCTGCCAACCCAAGCACACAAAGAACCCGATATGTACATTTTGACATGAACAGATGCATGGGGACTCATCCCCCCCCCCCCCCCCCGTCATTCCTGAAAGTAATTTCATGTTTTTATTTTTTCTTGCAAAATATTATTTCTGCCAAACACCCACCACATGATCCTAAAAGTTCAAAGCTATCTATTAACGTAAATCTTTTAAAAATCAAAAAGATTAGGTACACCGTTGTACACTGTAATCTGCTGACAGATGAAACGGATACCGATGACCGTTTGGTTACAATGAAATGTTCTGCTGGAAATTCTTGGGTCTTGCTAATTCGTGTGGATGCCACCCACCGAAAAAGCAGCTCCCGGCAGTGCACCCGGCCACACCTCAAAAACTCAGAACAACCAAAGAAAGTTCAAATCAAACACAGTCTACAGATCCCATTTCCCACTGGAATAAGTCTGATGCACACCTGGGAACCCAGAGAAGTCCTCTGCCACAGGACATCCCAGCCCCCTATCACGCCCCTCTATCATCATTTATCCATGACTTCATGGGTCAGACCTGAGATGTTTTTAACAAAATAAAAAAAATGTTATAAAGTGGGGGGGGGGGGGGTTTTGAGTAAAGGAATCTACCAGTGTTTCCACTAAGACATCAACCGTTTTTGTGCATTTTTTTTGAGTGTTTGTTTATTAATTTTTCTAACTGAGCTAAATCATAAAATAGTTAGGAATTGGAATGTAAATAAATGTTTGCTCAGTCATTAAAAGATTTATCACTTTCCCTTCCTTGGCTAATTGATTACTGGACTAATCACCTCCATTAATATCCTGTGATTAATCCCTGCCTTCATGCTCTGATGATCAACTTTAACCTTGATCCTCTTCTCCAGATTGTCTCACAGTGACTGATGACTCTTGTTTGGACAGCTCACTCAGCTGATTTGTGGGAACAAAACCTGTAAACTCCACCAAAACATCATTTCAAACAGTAAACCTCCCTGATGCAGATCTGTGGGTGTAACAGCAGTTTTTTTTTTAACAAAGCTCTGATTGCCAGCTCTGATCCACTTTCCCACGCTGTGCCTCCAAATAAGGAGCAGGGGCAGGTTTTGATTGGCTCTCCATTCTGTTTGGATTAGATAATAAGTTACCTGCCACTTCTTAATCAGCACTAAAAATCCTTACATAACCCCCACCCCCCGTTCCTTTCATTTAAACACACAAGCCACACATAGAACTGAGACACCACTCCACCACTATGCGTAAAAGTCTTGCGTCCTGCGCTCACCAGGTGGTTTTGGCTTTATCAGAAGCACGCGGACATTTCCTGCAAAGTTCCCAGAGAACTGCGTGATCTACCCCGTGACTTGACTGAATCACTGATGATGTGAAGAGTCCAAAAGTTGCCAAAACTTCGGATAGAATGAGTGGCAAGCAGAGATTCAGACAAGGAGCGACTTGTTGCAGAGAACTGTGCCAAACTGATGCGCGCTGCACTTTGCGTGATCCGGGGTTTAGCCTCAATACGTGACAACATCCAATTTTACATTTATATTTTATTTTTTGCAAATAAAATGACATATTAGTAAACTTGTGTCCACCTGCGCGTCCTAATTGGCCATTTCAACGAACATAATTGGGTCAAAGTGTTTTACGCGTTCTTTTAAGAGAAATCGGAATGTTACAGCGAAAAAAAACAAAACAAAACAAAAATTTAAAAAGCGCAATTATCACATCAAATGGCAAATTTCCATCAAGCAAGGTCCACTTACCGGCCACGCGAACTGGAAGGGAATCTTGATCTTCCCGACGTCGTTGTTCCGGTTCTGTCCCGTTTTCTGTCCGCCTTTGAACTGAAAAGTATTCCCACCGATAACCTGTGTAGTTTCCGTGCCGTAGGTGCACGGTCCATTAGTCGTGACCTCCGTTTGGTATTCCTTTAAGCACACTCTTAAGTAGGTGTCACACTCGTCCTCGCCGCAGTGGCCTTCCGCCGCGCTCTTCTCGTCGTCGCAACAATCGCCGTTGTTTAGCAGACCTTTGGGGTTTTCCACCGAAATCAACTGCAGCTCGAAGTAACCGGTGGCCCGAGACACCTGAGGAGAACAAGGCGGTGTGAAAAAAATGCCTAAGATGGTAGCAGCATCTCTCTGTAACAGGTAATTAAAATAATAATAATAGTAATTTAAACCTTACATTTAGTCAGTTTATTGTTTCTATCAGTGATTAATGCAGGTATACAAAGTGTTGCATGACCCTCGGTTAAATAACCATCGCCACCCTTACGAGAAATGTCACTGATTCAGTGAAAGCTCTCCACAAAACTGCACGCGGACATTCCAGGTGGAAACAAGCGGGTGTGGGGAGAAAACACGACCTGGGCTCATGTGTTTGCAGCGCACAGTCACTCTGCACAGACGCTACTGTACATTTTTGGCAAGGTTCGGCTTCGGGACCTAGCACTCCCAGTTTAGCTCACTCTGTAGATCAGTCTGCAGTCCTGCTTTACAAACACATCCACCTTGAAAACCCATCCAGTCTGAGTTAAAAGTCAAAATCACCTAAAGTGAAAAGACAAGCAAACCATTAAAAGATTTAGAGGCGCTTGCTGCTGATAACAGCAGTAGAGGGATTCTCTGTGCAGGTGAGGGTGCACTGCTAACATGTGAAGACACTTAACGATCTTTTTTTTTCTTAGAGTAACCAAACTTTCAAGAGCGGGCGCGCATTAACGCACTCGGTGCGGATAGCAGTCATTCGGCGCCTGGATGAGAACAAATTTGCGGATGTCTGCTGTTACACGCGCAATTATGACACAGCAGAGAATTTTGGCAAATCTAATTTGTCCCCCGAAATTCCAGAACACGTGATTCAGGAGGCAATTCAATTAAGAATGGAATTTATTCCGAGCCCCCCACAAGAAACCCCCCCAAAAACAAGCAACCACACACACAAAAAAAAACCCAACAACAGAATTATTAATAATAATCAGAACTTCAGAGCAACAAAATCATAATTTGCATCGGAGCTGAAAGACATAAAGTTCTCACCTCAGCCCGCAGCGTCAGGAGAAGACACACTAAGAGGAAGAAGCGCTGCAGTTTCCCCAGATTAGTCCACATGTCTCCGGCTGCTCGGTGTTGGTTACCATTAGGGAAAAGCGAAAATATGGATGTCTCAATGAGTCAAAAAATAATAATGAATGAGACAAAAAAGCAGAATCCTCTTCCTCCCTCTATCCAATACATGCACGGCTGCTGCTCCTCCCCGGGATGCCCGCGGCTCTGGAGGAGGAAAAGCGCACTGGTGCTGCTGTTTGGTCCACGGACTCACAACAAGACGCACAAACTCCAATTCCCTCCGCCGCTCGACGCACTGAGCAGCAGGGACTAGAAGCAGCGTGCGTCTCTCTGCCCAAAGCCGGAGCTCTCTTTGACGGCCAGCCCAGTGAACCAATCGCATCCCCCTTAGCGTGGAACGTCGTTGTAGAGAGCCAATGAAGAGAGGGGCGGGAAAAAGGGAGGACAGCTGATAGATTTATTATTGACGTTTTCTCACACTTTACCTCGAATTGGGCATTTTTAAGGCTCTTAGCAAAAAATCAAATCAAATCAAACAAAATTCAAACAAAAGTTTCTCTGTATGTTTCTCTATATGAAATTGTCACGATAAAAATGTGACAGAAAAAATGTACAAAGAAACTTTTGCTTTTATTCTTATAATTCACATGCTGTAAACGATAGTCATAAATAATCAGCGAGGACATGCAGAGCGCAGTTCATGCTGTTTGCGCCACGAGCTGCTCCTCACTGACTTGCAGCCTGAGGAAACAGGGCTGTTAGCGCCCTCTACTGACTCCCGAGGCTGATGCTCTGTAAATTTAAGTTGTTACACCTTTGTTGTCTTATATTTTCTGACGTGCTGCATGAGTGCCTACACTAAATGACTCCTGCCAATGCAGTCAATGCATGTTAGGCTAAAAGCAAATCCTTAAGCAGCATAAAGAGTTTAATGTGTAAGAGGAAAGAGGATCCCACCTACTGTTTGTGTCATTTGCTGCATCCACAGTTTCACACTGTCCCATCTCATATTTTTTTTAAACTAATTCTAGAGAAATGTCTGCATTGTTATCTTGGTGCTCCATATCTCCATTATCTGTGCACACTGTATGCTGAGAATATTAAAACCGTCAATTTTTTGCACATCATTGGTCCCTATTGTTTACCTAGTTTTCCATTTGGGGTTCCTTTTATGTTTCTGTTTATATATATACATATATACACATATTAGGGATGCAACGATACCAATTTTTTCAAACCGATACGATACCGATACTTGGATACAGATACTGAGTACAAAAAACGATACTTCTACCACACACACACACACACAAATGCAATGAATTGGAAGACAGGTTTTATTTTATTCTCTGCCGATTAAAAATAAAATCGTAATAAAAATGACCACAAAAAAAATTTCAAGTGAAAAATAAGCACTTCTGTTAAATTATTGCGGAGTCTCCACAATGTAATTTTACAAAATATCACTGAACTATTGGCACTGTCTCGAGCTTTCAGAATAATAAATAAACACTTCTGTTTGGAATAAAATAAATACAAATTAGGTTTGAGAATAAAATAAACTTTTAAATTATTGCAGAGTGTCCAATTTCATATCCTGGCTCGAGTGTTGTTATGTTTTCCACGACCGGCATTGGCTGGTCATCCAGAGCGATAAAATGAGTCAGAGCCTCTGTTATTTTAACTGCCCGTGGATTTTCTCTTGACATTTTTCATCGCTTTTCCAAAACCTGAGTTAAAGTTGGCTGTTCCACACTGCTGACATTTTGTTTAGCCTAGCTACAGCAGCCTCCAGTTTCTCTTTTTTATCTGGAGCCGCCAGTCTCACTCGCCTAACCCTGTGCCTGTTTAGCGTGGAATGTCCCCCTAGTGGCCAATCTAAAAAACTACAACAGAAATGACAAGCCACCCTCTGACTAATGAAATAAGTTAGTATTGGTTAATGGTATCATTAACTTTTACGAGTATGAGTACACACACATTTTACAGTATCGGCCCCGATACCCGATACCAGTATTGGTATCGGTGCATCCCTAATATATATATATATATATATATATATATATATATATATATATTTAAATGGCATAAAGTTCTAGAGATGAATCCATACAAGACTGTCTTGAAAACTTTTCAATCACAATTTCAGTTCAGTTTTATTCATACAGCACCAATTCACAATGCCAGTTGCCTTCAGGCGCTATATAATTTAAGGTATATAGTATATAGGGTATATAGGGTAAAGACCCTGCAATAATACAGAGAAAACCCCAATCACCAGACGACCTCCTAAGAGCAAGCACTTGGTGACAGTGGGAAGGAAAAACTCCCTTTTAACAGCAAGAAACCTCCGTCAGATCCAGGCTCAGGGAGGGGCAGCCATCTGCTGTAACAAAAACACAAACAAACAACCACAAACAATAAAAGATGACATGCATTAAAAACACAAATAGAAACAGAAAACACAAAGATTCCAGTTTATATAAAGGGAGTAAATGCCTGGTAACCGCAGTCTACAACAGCAACAGGCCTGAGAATTTACACATCAGGCTGAGCTCTTTCATACACCTGAAAGGGTGGAGAATCACTGGGGGCCATACACACATGACTGGATTGCTGATTATGTAATATATTTGGAAATCGCACCATGTTGCTCAATCAAAATGATGGCACTTTCTCTGGAACTGACAGAAATTTCGAAATCTGGAAAAACCATAAAAGACACCTGCAAGCCTCTCAGCACAATGGTGCTCTGTACAGCCAGAGCCTGGAGCCTCTTCTTAAATCGACTTATTTTGATAGCTTGGACTAATGGGGGAATATACCTCCATGCTTTCAAACAATATCACAGTCCCAAACAATGTCTTCTGTCTGCCAGACCAGAAGAACACAAAGTGAAATGAAATGTTGATGAAAGATGAGGGCGGTGAATGGACCCGTAAAGCCCTCAGTGTTCAACAAGACAAGTGTTACCTCATTTTGTACCAACAACCAAACAACATAAAGGAATATTTCAGTAGTAACTACTATGAATTTATCTCAAAACCTTTAGACTTCAAAAATAAAATGTTTATCTTTATGGAAAACATTATCTGTCCCTGAGACTTATATTTATTGCTGCTTCTCAGCTGTCTAAACCTTCAATAGACATCCATCCATCTTCTCGCCTCCAAATGCAGATTTTTTTTTTTCTTTTGTCAGTAATTCTAAGCAAAAGCACGTCATATATGTAGTTTTAGAAATGGTTTTATAGGACATTTCAGAAAATAGGACCAAACAACCATTGGGGATATTGTCAAGTTAGTGGATTTGTTGTTTGCTGACAATTTGTTAGATATAGCTATATTTCCATCTGCACCTAGTGATCCAAAGAATGGCCAGTATTACCATTGCTTCTGTAAACTAAGGCAAGTGGGTTTTTTTTAAAGTAATTATTTAAATTGGTTTAGAGGAATTGTTCATTATTGATTTTCTTCTTACCCCATGAATTGTTCTTTTCTGAGAAATATAAGGTCAATTTTGGCATGTCAGGTGATTTCCTGTCTGGAAGGCTTCATTTAACAATTTCAGGTCTTTGGGCATGTGCAAAAACCTTGTTAATCTGTTACTTCCAGCATGCCGAGAAGATTTCCTGCTGCTTACGTAATTGACCCAGTGGGTTTCATTCGGACAAACAGTGTGAATCTGCATTGTCTCAGACAGAAGTCTGTGGTAGAGTGTAATAAGACAGCTGTTTCTCCTCACACAGATCTTCCTGCTTCAGACTGAGCTCATGCAGATAGTAAATCAGTCCTGAAGGCTGGTCAGTCAGTTGCAGGATAGAGTCCAACAGGTGGCCACTGACACTCTGCAGCAGATGTTTCCTCCCAGGGAGGCAGGTGCAAACACACACACACACATACACACACACATGCACGACATTTGTGCAAACTTGTGCATGTATGACTCATTGATATGCCCGCGCACATATAGAGATGTCTTTTGTTCATCTCTTTACAACATCAGCGGCAATGAGGAAATTCCTAGGAAACATTTAAAATGCAGTTTCAAGGCTGATTAGTTACTGACATTACAATTGGACATTTATTCAGTGTCATATTGCAACAATGTATTGTACTTGCATCTGGATAGCCATTTTCTAGTCTTACTAACCACTGGAAGTTCTTTATACTACAAGTATTCTGGACACTTCAAACACCAATTTCTAAGCACTAATTAAAATAACAGGAAGAAACCTGTGCAGACACAGGGAGAACATAGAAATTCCTGGAAACTATTCAACAGTGAGTGTGGTGCAATGGATATAGTTGTATGACATGTTAGTATTTCCATTTTCTGTATTTGTTTCATCTCCCTCCATCAGTTTTAATAACTGCTCAGTATTGAAATGCTAGGTGTCAAAGAAGGTCTCAAAAGTTCAGTAACATGTAGCAAGAACACAAGATAAAAAAGTATGAAGCTCAGAATTAAAAAATTCAAATTAAACTTTAAAGCGTTAACAATAAAAGCAAATGAAACCACTGATACTGACACTAGACGTGTCGAGGGTTACCTACGCAACCAGAACCACTACCAACAAAGCAATCCAAGCAAATCATTAGATACAGACACGAAGACTGGGCTTTAACCTCAAACACATTTCTGGTTTCAGGTGTTGCCAACTGATATTCAGTCCAAGTCTTCCAGCTGAAAGCCAAGCCATCGTTAGACAATAGATGGTGGTTTAGAGATTGCATTTCGGTAATCCATGGGACTGTTTACCTGGATGCCACCCAGGCTGGATTGATCATGACTGGTCAATACAGTTCTGACAATAAGAGAATGCAAAGACAAACAAAACATCTAATGCCAAAACTGTTCTCCTGTGCAAAATGTAAATGGACTGGTTCTTGTATAGCAAACTTGCCTCATTGCTTTGTGTCTAACATTCACACGCATTCATACTCCGATGCATTGGGGAGCAACATGGGGTTGGCATGCACACTGCTCTGCTCTACCACCTCACGTCACAGCCAGCTCTGTATTCTCAGTTTTCTGTTCTTACTCTTCTATTACTATTTTTTTTTTATTCTTACCTGATAGAAGAAGAAGAAGGCACTTGTTCTTATCTTCTCCTGCTTTAGCCACTGTCCTTCAAGCTTTAATGTGTTGTACATTCACAGACGATCAAAACCATAAATAATGACTAGATGATCACTGGCTCCAAGTTATGTGAGATATTTGAGCATTTCCTTTCTCATTTGTGTTGCAGGTCATTGAAGGACTCTTCCTGGCGAGCTATGTGTTCTGGTGTGGTGTAGACCAGATGTTTCTGGTACCTCTGTTGCTGTTTGAAAGGCAGCATGCTTTAGGTGAGCTCTCAGATAGGGGTGGCTACGTTTTACCAAACTCTGAATACTTCCACACACAGCTTGTTACATTTTTTTGTAAAACAATTGTGTGTCTCATTTAAAAAATCCTTTGATTTATGCTTTTAACTTAGTTTTAAAATTCTTTTTGATTGTCCGATTCATAAAACATGCCGTACATTCATAGCTTTGCTAAAAACATTTTTAGCTTAGTAATCATTGACAAAAAAAATTCTTTTTTACTTTTATGATTTTCTTGAGCAAAAAAATACAATTCCCTTACCTGGAAGTCATTTTCAGTGCCTTCTATTAATGGAAAAACAGGTTTGGGTTCTACATTCTTGAAAATGTATTATGATAGGGTCTATCTTACAATATAAAGTGCCTTGAGGCAACTGGCGCTTGGCTCTATATAAATAAAATTGAATTGAATTGAACTGAACTGAACTGAAAATCTGCTACATTTATTTGGCGAGTCCTGTTGCATTGTTTATACAGCTCATGCAGAGCTCACCACAGGCTTGCCACAATGCAAAACCCTATACAATGAGAAGGATTACGTGTTACAGCACCTCAAGTCCAGATCGATTAGAGATAAGATCACATGTCAGCAGTTTATAAAACTGATCTTAAGCTTGTTTTATAAATGAGATTACTGATCAGCATCACTCTGTGATTTTATTTATTATCTTAGCTTACTACAATTTTATATTGACAACAGGGCGAGTTGGACTAGATTAACTGTACATTTTTGAAAACATATCTTAAATTTCAAAATTCTAAATTTTGAACACGACTGGCAGCCAAAGGTGGTCAAACTATATATTTTTAAAACACATACGAATATGAAGCGACTAAAGATGACACAACTGATATGCGTATGCTCTTTTTGTCTACCTTTAATGGAAAGGTGCCAGTTTAAGTTACAATATTTAAAAAGCTGATTCAGTTTTTGTATTTAGGAGTCACATGTTTGAAGGGAAAGAAATTCAGCTGGAGATAAAGACTCGTCTCACATTGCTGGGGCCTCTAATGCGAAACAAAGACTAAACATGAGCCCTGCTGAAATCTGTACAAACCTATCTGATATGTCCTGTTGTGTAGATATGACTCTGCTTTAACAAGCACCGTACCAAATCAAACAATATTCAGAGATTCAACTCTTGGGGACAAAAAATGTTTAAAATAGTTTGGATGGATGGATGTAAAATGTAAATTAAAAAAAAAAAAAACGAATGAAAAATGAGGTTATTATGAATTTAATGGCATCAACATGTTTTAAAAAAGTTGAAACAGGCTCATGTTTACCACTGTGTAGCATCCCCTCTTCTTTTAATAACAATCCATAAATATCTGGGAGCTGAAAAGACCACAAGCTGGATTTTTGGGAGAGGAATGTTGTCTTATTGTTGTCTGATACAGGATTCTCGTGTTGTTCTGAGTTCTGAGTCTTCTCTGTTTTGTTTTTTCAAACATGTAGGTACCTCAGCATTGATGGTGCCCTTCCAGATGTGCAAGATGCCATAGATGCACCCTAGGTCATGCAGACTTTAGGACTGAATCCAGAGGACATTGTGTCCGTTTGTCCATAAACAATTTCACATTTCGATTTGTCTGGCCACAGAACAGTTTCCGCCGTTTCCTCAGTCCATTTTAAACAAGCCTTACATTTGTGTTTCTGGATAATCTTTACACACAGCTTCTTCACTGTACAGCAACTGTTCACAAACAATGATTTTGTGAAAGGTTCCTGAGCTCGTGCAGTGATTTCCATGAAAGAATCATGTCTGTTTTTAATGCAGTGCTGTGATGACATATAAAGGCCAAAGATTCTGGGCATTAAATGTTGATTTTTGACCTCTCTCCCTTGTGAACAGAGATTACAAACATTGACAAACATTTTTCTGAAATTGCTCCACAGCTTGTTGACAGTTCTCTGCAGACCGGTGAAGCTCTCCCCGCTTTATTTCTGAGAAACTCTGCTTCTGTAAAATGATCTCTTTATAACCAACCATGTTACTGATCTGATACCTGACTTAGACTTAGATCCTCCCACGCCGATCGGCGCCAAGAGAACGCCATCGAACTCGGTCTATCGCTGCAGTTGTTGCTTCATCCCATGACAGTTTGACTGAACGTAAATCTTCAAGGAAAGTCCTCCTCCATGTTATTTTAGGTCTTCCTCGCCGTCTCTTTCCATTCTTCGGGTTCCACAGAACCACGAGACGGGCAGGTCTCGGGTCCGGTAGCCAAAGGATGTGACCGGCAAATCTGAACCGACGCTTGGTGACTTGGACATGGAGCGGCTCTACTCCCGCACGGCGATATACTTCTTCATTGGTAACGCGATCCCGATATGTGATCTTGAGCAGCCGTTGAAGACAACGTTGTTGGAAGATGTCAAGATGGCGGTTGATCTTTGCAGTTCACCTAACTAGTGGCAAAACGGTTCTCCGGTAGTTTCCTTTAAAAATGACCTTAAGATCCCTTTAAGCTTTAAAAGAAAAGGTTAGCTTCTGAGTTTTATGTGTTGTTTATGTCATGTCAGCTATTATATAATAATAGCTGACATAATGCACTATTTTGCACTATTTTACAAGTTTAGATCTGCAGGTGTGTCTCTGATTCTCACACATTCCTTCACATTAATCACACCTAGTGATTAAAGTAATCATTCCTCTGATTACTGTATTTTGCGATCTGAGTGGACATGAAGTACTATTATCCCTCTGTCATTGTTAGAAGCCCTGAGTCAGCTCTGCAGGTGAGTGTGGTGCAGCATGTACCTACGTGCAAAGGAGTCAGTGATTTTAACTCCTTTTCATTTTGTGCTGCTTCATTTAGAGGTTCACATCATCTTCTGTCCTAATATATACATACATACCATGCGGTTTAACAAGTCTACCACTTTTAGGTAGACTTGTTAAACTGCTCATTAATGCAAACATTCGATCAACCAATCAGAAGACAGCAGCTCAGTGCATTAGGCCCAAGTTCAAAGTAAGTATCAGAATGGGGGAGAGAGGTGAGAAAATACCTCTGAATGTGGCATGATTGTTGGTGCCATATGGGCTGATCTCTAGTGTTTATAGAGAATGGTCTTAAAAGGAGAAAACATCCAGTGAGGGCATTCCTGTGGATGAAAATACCTTGTTGATCTCAGAGGTCGGACAAGAATGGCCTGACTGCTTCAACCTGCTTCAACTGGGCGACCGTGGCTCAGGGGGTTGGGAAGCGTATCTGTAACCAGAAAGTCACCAGTTCGATTCGGTTCAGTTCCCCGGGCTCTCTGTCCTGGTCGTTGTGTCCTTGGGCAAGACACTTTACCCTACCACCTACTGGTGTTGGCCAGAGGGGCCGATGGCGCGATATGGCAGCCTCGCTTTAGTCTGTCTGCCCCAGGGCAGCTGTGGCTAGCTTGAATGAATAATGGCATTGTAAAGCGCTTTGGGTGCCTTGAAAAACACTATATAAATCCAATCCATTATTAACCTGATAGGAAGGTGACAATAACTCACATAACCAGTCATTATAACCCAGGCATACAGAATAACACATCAAACCATAAAGGATGTGGGATAAACCAGGAGAAGACCACACTGGGTACCAATCCTGTAAACTAAGAACAGGAAAGTGAGGCTACAATTTAAAATGAGAGAGAATTTGGCACATGTAACCAAAATCTCTTATAAATGTACCAACACAGTATTAGCAAGGACTAGGGATGGGTACCGGTATCCGGTGCCATGATGGCACCGGTTCTGACATAAACGGTAGTAACCAGACCGAAAAGCAGCGCACATTTCGGTGCTTTTTTTCCTGAGCTGTGATACACTTTCTTCTTCCTTACATTTGTATTGGCGGTTGGCAAACAACTGAAAGGTGCATTACCGCCACCAACTGGTATGGAATGATACACTTTAGATTGTAGCCAATCATTTTAAGTTTCCGAGAATAGTAGGCGGGTCCAGGTACGTACGTTCTTTTAGAGCAGAGCTACAAATTAAAAATGTCCAAGGCGAAGCGGTCAAAAGTCTGGCTGTACTTCACAGCAAAAGATGCAAACTCAGCAGCTGCAACAAGTGCTTTAAGCTGATACTGTGATACTGTCAAAGGAGGTAACACCTCAAATCTGATGAAACACCTGGCGACGCATAGTGGTTTTTTTTAAAGCCGAGAAATGCGCCGTATTTGATAGCTTGCTGCGAGACCTCACACCGAGTGCATCTACTGCTTGTGGGTTGCCTGTTATCGGACCCGGAATTAGCAACATCCCCCAAAAACCCGAAGAGGAGAGTCCTGGCCCCTAGCCCTGCCAGTGTAGCAGAAATGATGAGGATGATGATGCAGCAGCAGCCGTTCTTCTCTGCGTGAGTAGCTTAATGTTGTTCGTGTGTAATTTACGTTGAGTAGGCTAACCACGTTATTACATTAATGCATGTAAGGTGAACAGCAAACACCATCATAGCTACATGCAGCTGTCTTCTTGTTTGATGGCAGATACTCCCTTCACCCTGGCCAAAAAGGCTAAAATGACCAAAGAAAAAGTGGGAAACAGTTAAACATGAGAGGTTTTTGGACAAAGTTTGTGTTTTTTCCATTGTTTAAGCACTGCTTCCAGCCAAGAATGATACCATATATGCCCCATAGCTGCAGAAAAGGCTAACATTGTTATCTTTTTACAAAAAACCAGCTGAACATGAGAGGTTTTTGGACCACTTTTGTGTTTTCCATTCTTTAAGCACCGGTTTGAGCACCGTTTAAGCACCGGCACCGTTTCAAAAGTACCAGTTTGGCACCGGTATCGGATAAAACCTAAACGATACCCATCCCTAGCAAGGACTATGTAATAAAGTGTCTGGTAAGTGTATATACTGTTGATTTGATAAATGAATACTAAACATAATATGTACCAACAAAATGGTTTTAATGTAATTGTGAATAAATGGGACCCACAGAGTTTACTGTTCCCAAAAACATCACATTACATCCATTGTGGTAGTTATATGATGGGTTTTTGTGTGTGTTTTCTCCAAAACTTATAATTTTTTGTGGAAATATTCAAAGTTCTGGACATTTCTTATCATATCATCACAAATACTCATCAAACTGAAAGAGCAAATGTTGGAAGACGTCTTGTTCTCAAGAAAAAAACAAAACACAATCTAATCTGGAGCCTGATATCATTCTGGATCGAGGGTCTCAGTTCATGCATGGTGTAGATGGAATTTTGAGCCGTGGTATGCAGTTACTCCCTGCAGCCTTTTAAACAGCTGCTGGGAGTAATTGCTTTTTAGCAGAACCTCTTCCTACTATCCCCACTATCCCTAGTCACTTCCACGTAACCAGTTACTGTCTACTGCTTTAGATGGACCACGGATTAAAGATAAAAGCAAAGTAATCTGTGCTGATTATGTTTTTCAGTATTCACAATATTCACACTAACATGCAAATGTTTAGCTCAGTGGGTGAGCTATTTCCTATACGCAGAGAGGAGTGGCCTGGGTTCGAGTCCTACACTCCATCCTTTACTCTGAGCATCATGGGGTAGGTGGGGTGACTGTAGCTCATGAGGTAGAGCAGGACATCTACTATTTGGAAGGTGCGTGGTTTTATTGGAAGAGATACTAACCCAGAGTTGCTCTCCAATGCATCCATTGGAGTGTAAATGTGTGTAAAACTTTGATGTTGTATAAAGTGTTTTGAGTGCTCAGCTAGAGTAGAAAAGCTAACCAGTCCATTTACCATCTATCTTCACTGCTCCATTATCAAATAAAGGCAAAAAATGCCCAAACAATAACTACTTACTAGTATAACTAATACGTCTAATATTGTTTTGTTTTTGTTTTTTTACAGCAAAAGGACTCCTTGTTCAAACCTTTTGATCAGCCGGGACCTTTCAATGTGGAGCTGTTCTCCTTGTGCCTGTGTAGGTTTCTTCTTGGCACTAAAGTCCAAAGATACGCAAGTTAGGTTAGCTGGTGATTCCAAATAGGCCGTGGGCATGGAAGTAAGAATTTCTGATTGTCTGCCTTTCTGTAGTCACCTAATGCCACCTGGGATAAGAGCCACTATGCTGCAATCATATGAGTAGTTTAGAAAATGGGTGGATGGAGGGACACAATTGGAAGAGCTGGGATCAATAAGGAGGAGGGAAAATATGTGTGGAGTTACGAGCACTACCAGTGACACAAAGAAAAAGAGAGAATAAAAAAGTCAGCAGAAACTATCATGAAAGCTATCAGCCTCCTGGTTTCAGATGGCTAATGCTAACATGGTGCCTACCTAGATAAAAGAGCACTGAGAAGGCAATTACTTTTACTGAAAGAAAGCAGGCCTGCTCGAAACCACATCCCAACCACAAGCAGCAGAGTTTATCTAAATGTGTCTGATAAGGTGATGGTGTCAAGGCACGTGCTATTGGAACTTAGCGCAAAGGCAAAAACAATACGAAGAGACGACTGTGAGAAGCTGTTTTGTAAGATATACATGCACCCTTTAGTCTGCCCTTTCAGTCTCACAGCCACTCAATTTCTACTAGTGCTAGCCAAGCTGACAAACTGTATTGTAACAAGTATCATCAACGATGCTCACGTCATCTTCTAGAGTTACTCACTCTTTATTGCAACGTTACGCACGGCCCCGTTTGTTGTTCTACGTAACCAAAAGTACCAAAGTGCTGCTGGTACTACTGCAACAGTGCACAGTGTCAACAACAGCTGGACTGGTGGTAGCAAGTGCACACGCTCCAAACAGGTCAGCTGAGGTACAGATAAACTAAATCACACTAACGGTTGTGTATGCAGGTAGACAATTGTACGATACTATATCTTATCAAAGCAGCTCAAAGGCGAGCTTCTGACTCAGTACACAGAAGTCAAGGTGAGAGAGCGACGTGAGTCACTTGTTGACTTTAGAGTAGCAACAGGTCTAGAAATGGGGCTGAGAACTATGACATAAATGAATGTGTCTGTGAAGGTTCTCAGTCATCCAGGTCATCGTAGTCAAAGGAGTTTGCAAAGAAAAGCGTCTGGACTTCTTTAACTTAAAGAAGTCCAGACGTTTTTCTTTGCAAACTCCTTTGACGACATAAATGAATGTTTCAGTGAAAAAAAATAAAGGCTTTTTTTTAAACTTGTGAGCACAAGAGAAGAACGCACAGACCTCCCTTTGCCAAGCAAATCTCACTTCTTCATTAATTTGTTATGTTGCGAAACGTCAGCTGGCACAAGTCTCAGAAACATACAATGTGCATTCAACAAGCTCTGCTGATGAATGACTCACACCAGTGAATTTTTCTTTTTCTTTCCCAATCTGTCTTTTCAATCCTCATATATATTTTCTTCTTCTGTGTCTTTGCGAGCCTTCCATTTCACGTTCTTCTTCTTCTCTCTTCTTTTTTTAATACGACCGCCAGGCTACTGTTTTTCAGGGACCGTGTTGAAAATCAAAGACTAATGTGTTTTGCAGGAAGGACTATACCCAGAAAACACAATCGCTTTCACCTTCACCCGCAGCCTCAGCACACAATGTCGAATACAACTGCACACAAACAGGCCGAGGGCTGAGAGAGCTGCCATGGAAACGTTTACAAGTCCCATCCTGAAGAATGCAAACAGAACTGAGTGGAGCTCTTATCTGACAAAAGAGTAAACTTTAGACAGTCTTGTTGCTGCTTGCCTGTGCTGTGTTTCGACTACAATACGGCACACTGGAGGATCATTTTCTCCGACTGGAGGACTGATGCAGGTTTTTTCAATCCTCATAACCCAGCAACATATAAAAAATGCATTTGTGTTTACAGGCGGCTTGTGAGATGGGGAATTTCACTCACACACTCAGCGCCTTGTTTAAAGGCTTGTGAACTTCGCGATGATTATTGTTTAGGGAGTTCTGCGTGTAACTGATTCACCCTCAAGTTCCCAGCAGGGATTCTAATTTGTGATGCTTATTCCCAAAGCAGCGACTATCCCCGTGACAGATTGCCGCTGTCATCGCAGGGACGGGCTGAACCTCAAAGGGTCAAATAGAAGTTGTGAGATGTTTGGAGAGACAGAGTTCATATGTCACCAGTTCCCAGGTTATGCAAGGGAAGTTATCAGGCAGCATGAGAAGAGCATGTCATACTTAGATGTGGATCCAGTCCAGCTGATTGTTGTCAGCCTTGATGGGAAAACACAACATAAACACATGAAGGGTGTTTGTACTGCCTCTGTGTTTCTCTGTGTGTGTGTGTGTGTGTGTGTGTGTGTGTATGTGTGTGTGTGTGTGTGTGTGTGTGTGTGTGTGTGTGTGTGTGTGTGTGTGTGTGTGTGTGTGTGTGTGTGTGTGTGTGTGCGCTGATGCAGATCTCAGCAAACCTGAGTTACCTGACGAAAACCATTGAACCCACATTTCACGTCTGAAAACAAACAATTAAACCAATTACAGTCGGCTTCAGGTGACAGTGCAAAAATGTTCTGTATGTGTTCATCAGCACATGTTGATCCTTGGAAGTTTGAGGTTCCCACAGGAAAGATGACACTGTAAACAGGAGGCAAACATACCAAGAGGGTTGTTGAGAAAAACTGACAAATAAATATTTGGTAAACAAAAGAAATAAAAATAAATTATAACCGCTTCATCATCTGACATTGACTATATTCAATGTCAGATAAGATTCTGAGATGTTTAGCAGGTGCATTGTGGTACTTTTATTGAGCTTACATGGTTTATCTAGGTGTTTCACACAGTAGTGCAGCGGCTTTGCCTCATGGAAAAAAGTCACCCTGATCAGCTGGGTACTTTCTTTATATCTTGGGCCTCTTGTGACTCCAGTTGATCAACTCTTCATATTAAATCCATTTTTGTTGGCCATCAGTAAAGCCCTAGTTTCAGAGGTTAAAGTCGGCTGGAACAATTACCATTCTGGTACCATCAGTTAATGAGTTATTAAATCTGATTCAATTTTATTCCATTCAATTTTACTTATATAGCGTCACGTCTTCTTAAGACATCTCTGGACAAGCACTTGACTCCCTTTTTACAGGAAGAAACCTCCGGAAGAAGGAGGATCAGGGAGTGGCAGCCACCTGCCTTGACTGGTAAACCTTTAGGTGCCACAAGAGGCCGGCTCCACAAACTCCAGTGTTCAAATGTTTACCTTTACAGAATTTAAAAACAACTTACAGCCTAGTATAGAAAACTGTTTCAGCCCTTTCATAACTACTCTGAGTATTTGATATATAGTTACATTACATATTACGTTGCAGGTGTGGCCACATTGACAGATGTCTCTGTCATCTGTCATCTGCTAGGCCTCGCCCACTACTTCAAGCCACTTGAGCCTTTTGGAGCATTTTTAGCCAGTTATGTGACAAATATTATATCTGTGCATTAAAGACGGTCCAAAAACATTTTGTTTCAGTACTGCTGAGTGAAATTCAGACGTTTCATTACTCTGTACTGTTTGTGAATGGAGCTTGCTAATCAAGATAATTGAAATTAGCTAAGACGCATTCATTAGCATTAAATGAGCACGCCATCCTTTAATCCATAAAGTAAATTTTCATCCTTTAAGTAACTTTCATTAATGACCCTGCCTCAACAAAGTAAATCCACTCTTTCTTTTTATTCCTGTCATGCTATGGACATGCAGATGTCCATAAAGTTGCTTTGCCATGCTTATCTTCACCATCTAGCTAGTGTTACAAAAAAGTGTCAATGAACACATTTTTTGTTTATTTTGTGTAGCAGGGACACATATCAAGCTAACTTTGCACAATCCATTTTGATTCTGAAAACAGAAGATTTTATACATGAAGATGTTTTAGTGCTCGTTTGCATCTGACTGAAGGTACACACAGAAGCTAGCTGCACCCAGGCAACTAAAATTTGGCTTGAACTCAGTTAAAAATAAAACTTGTGGCATTGCAATGATTAGAAGATAATGTTCTTAATTGTTAAGTTTTGCCAAAGTCCTTCTAGAGCAGTTATTAAAAAATGATATTAAATTAAGTTTAATTTCATTGGTCACGGTTACACAAAAACTCCATCGAATCGACAGTCCACTCTGATTTAAAGAGAGGAAAAAAAGCATTTCCTAATATTTCATCTAAACCTTTTTCCCCAAAGCTAATACTCTCACCATATCTGCTTATGTGGAAATCGCCTACAAACATCATTTCAGTATTGCTCGAGTGCCATGACTCCTGCTTCTTATGTCTCCAGTTGCATCTTTTATTACACAAAAAATGTTTTAGTGGCAAGTCAAAAAAGCACAGAACAACAGCAATAATCACAATATTAAACTATAATTTCACTTAGCAGACAGGTGTTAAATGTGAGTGTGAATGATTGTCTGTGTCTCTGTGTGAGCCCTGCATCCATGGTGTACCCCGTCTCTCAACCTTTGATAGCTTGGACAGGCTCCAGCCCCCCGATGACCCTGATAAAGACAAGCAGAAGAGAATGGATGGATGGCTGGATAGATAGAAAGAAATAAAATGTGTGCATTGGCGCAGTAATGTTTGGACAAACTCTGAAACAGCACCGCTTGCATGCTCATTTTCAGCATTACTGTAACCTAAATCTGCTATATTTTCATAAAAGTCGTGGCCTAAATATTAAAATGACACTTGGAGGTTTGTAAGACAGGGTCAAAAAAGCAGAAACACCCTTTGACCTTTGTTCCTTCTCTCACCTCAGTGCTTTAAGGACTCACACCTTCAGAGGAAAAACTGTTTGATCACCTGACAGCTTGCTGACAGCCCACTCTCCACCAACGGTGATGTCAAGCCTACAAATGCACTTATCGCTCCCTTACAAGTGAACTGTTGGAACAAGCATTCCAAATAGAGCAGTGGGCATCACGTCGTCCTTCTCCGGATACATTCCTCGTACGCATGAAACTAGGAAGATGAGTCACTTTTTGGGCTGAGTGGGCTGATTCACAACTTCCAGTTTTGCATTACTCTAACTGCTTACTCTGGTAGGAGAGTGTTTGAAAATGTGACTTCACTTTGATCTGTTTGATATTCACTGAGACACACAGAAATTAACTTATATGGTTTGGCATACTTCAACCTTTCCCACCTTTTCCCTTCCTTAAGAAACAATATAATCAGTGGGATTGTTTATAGATTCAGCTTTCACAGGTTCAACACTGGCTTCTTTCCTTGAGCTAAATGCGCTTTTTTTATGCTTTTAATTTTAGGTTAGTGTCAAGTGGCTTAACAGTCAAAAAATACTCAGGTACAACATCTGTACTGAAAATGTCCAAAACAAACTAAAAAAGCCTCGAGAATTATTGAGGTAGACCACTTTAAAAATTACAAGAAAGTCTGGCTCAAGTATCATATGCCTTTTAAACCAAAGAACTCTTAGCCTGATCAACAATAGGCTAGAAAGAGGTGGAAGTTTTTAGTCTTTGCCCTCTGTTTGCTGCTGCATGATGATAAAAGGAGTTGATCGTCACAGCTCCAGTGACATCAGACACACATTTTGGATTATAGCAGCTGCACCTGCTCCCACATTGATCTCAGCTCAGAGGAACTGCGTCTGACCACCAGAAAACCACCTGCTTATCTCCCACCTGTCCTGTCTGTGTAGGTGTGTGCTTGTGTGCGACAGGAGCCAGAGACAGGCATGTGCTGATGGGAGTCATGGTCTTGTGTTTGCTTGAAGGTATGTTGGAGGATGTGTGAACATTTTTATGCATGTTAGAGGAGGACTGTATGTGCAAATGAGTGTCTTCTGGGGTGTGTTTGCGGTCAATTCAAGATTAAATATTTGTGGTTTTCAGGAGAGCTATCAGAGTTCTGCAGAAGGATGCTGTTCCCTGGAAAAAAACATAAAAAAACCCACAAAGACACATGCCTTGGAGCACACGGAGATTCCTGCATCCGTACTCTGTTGGATTCTGATTTCAAACTTTAATATCTCAAACCACACCAGTAAAAAACATACGGCTATAAATTCTGACGTCTATTGAACCACAGATGTGACGAGCAACTCCTGTAATGCTGTCAGAAATGTAATTGAACCAGAGGTATGAAAGCGCAAACTGAGGCAGTGTCAAGTTTATGAGATGATGATCTTTGCATACCTTCTGGATAACATAAGCAGCATGTGCAAACAAACCAATGGCAACAAAAAAAAGAGGACTATAAGTATAAGCAATGTAGTTTCCATCAAACGGTAGCTGAGCTCATTCAAAAAAGTAGAACCACAGCTCCTTGGTTCTTGTGATGATAAGACAGATGGTCCACTTAGTGGAATTTTGTAACCATTAAAAGTGATTGTTGAACAGTCGAATAGCTTCAGAAACTTAATCACCCTAACAGCGTGGGTTTTTCCTGACTAAGAACAGTCCTTTGGAGGACCCTCAACAGGATGTTCATTTAGGGAAATGGATGTGTGAATGAGTTTTAATTTAGTTCTAGCTAAACTCTCTGCAGAGGTGCAGGAAAACACAGCTACTTAAAGTAGCTGTGTTTGAAAAACAACCATTAGAGCAGAGAACTATTCACAGCTTTGAGGCAAGCAACTGAGACTAGGATAAAAGACTTCCTTGCAAGGCTTGCTGCCACAGACCTTGACTCAGATAAGCTGGATGAAAGTTTATATACATCAACTCAAAGGAAATAAATTCGATATTATGCAACTTTTTCTTCACTTTAAGACACAAAGTACATTCAATTCCATTTTTTATACAGTGCCAATTCAGTGGCCTCAAGGCACTTTACCTTGTAAGGTAAAGTCCATAAAATGTTAGAAAGAAACCCCAAGAATCATATAAGCTCTTGGTGACAGTGGGAAGGAAAAACTACCTTTTAATAAGAATATTAAAAAAAAACATGCATCATGGGGCCTATAAATCGGTCTTTATAAGATTGTCATTAATGGGATCTTTTCTTTCATTATGTTTTATATAGTCCAGCCACTATAGGTTTTAAACTGGTGGTCTCTCTCCTTGCTGCATGCTGGTAGAGCACTAAAGCACTGACCTCAACACTAAAATCTCTCAGAACTGCAAAACAGGTCTCTGTCATCTTACACAGCAGTATATGGGTCCCAGTTCCCACACCCAGCTCCATGTAAACATCTCATTAGACTCTGAAGGGTGGAAAGACCTCAGCCATAAAAGAAAAGAACAAACCAGGAGTACCGTACCCTCCCCACAGACAGTGTCAATTAGACCCCTGTTTAAGAATGGGTGACTGGAGGTGCTGCAGGTTCTGTGAAGCTACACAAATTTATACCTTTCAAAGATCAAGAAGCTTCCTGAACTGCAAACGGTTATCTCAGTATGAGAAAATCTTACTTGCTTAACAAATGGAAAGAGTTTGTGACTTGATATAGCTGATGACTGTGCTATATCATTGTTTCTTACTGCTTAGTAAACATGTCTTTTTCTTAACAGAATATCAGTATTTAGATGTATGACTACAACTTATATGTTCAAACCAAAAGAACAATCTAATTTCAAAAAAGCCAAGAAAACATACAAAAAAGAAAAAGTATTGCTGCTATAAATAGGTTTGCCAGGACACACACAATTCATGTTAAACCAGCAAACTCCAGCTACTCTAAAAGCCAGTGTATCTGTCTCTTTATTAAGGAAATTTTTTTTTTATATGTTTTTTTTTTTTTTTTACAATTATCCTGAAATAAGACTCAAGGACTCAATGTGTGCTAAACATCTTTGCCATATTGCAAGGTATCTTAATTCACGCTGCGCATCCAAATCTGTGTTAACATTAGGAGAGTGAATAACCGAGGAACCCACTGCACTCATACTGCCACAGCTTCACTTAAATCAGTAGTGGAAAATTCCTGTGCTTTCATGACAGTTTGCCCAATATTTGATGTTTTGTCCTGTGAGTAGAGATTCAGTTGGCAATAGAATAAAGTTGTGGAGGTCAGCATGAATGATAGGATTCATATTTTTGCATCCAAGATGTCACTGTGTATCTGTGTCACAAGTACATTAAAGCTACACCAAGAAAAGTCTGGTGAGGAAGGAGCATAAGACAGAGGGTAATTCAATGGTCAGTGGTAACTTTATTTATCAGTAGCATCAACAAATGTGCAATTGTGATGGCAACAATGCTTAAGGTTTAATATTATTAAGCATGACAATAGCAGCAGGTATACCCTATGTCTCTTCGTCTTCACTGCAGGCACTTTATACCTAGAATATGAGGGAAGCAGCCGAAAATCTCTAAAGAGAGGATAGTCTGAACATAACCTGACAGAGGTTGCCTTCCTCAGCACCTGCCTGTTGTAAAAGTGAGTTGTCCTTGAAATCTTAGCAGCCACTTTACCAAGTCTGGTCTTATTTATCAAAGACAGATCACCGGACCAAGCAATGACACAAAAGATTAGAACAGATTCAACTGGGATGGACTTCTACGTTGGAGTAATAATGGAAGGGCAACTTAGAGCCAGATTGATTAAATAGGCCACAAAAAGCATGAGAGCGCAATCCCCAAAGCATGAGTGTGTGGTTAGTTTTACAGGTGATGTGTTGTGCTGTTTTCTTACCGCAGTTCATTTCAATATCAAGAGCAAAAATGACGACATGTTTGAAATATCATGTGTTTAATTTCAGCACAATAAGTGTGTCACAAACGATAGAATATCAGTTGGAGCATCACGCCATTAATGTTCCTGTTGTTAAGTTTTTCCTCCAGCGGCTCCTGTTAGATGGCACGTGTATCACTCTGTATCGCACCCATATCTGAGGTGTCTGCATGTTATCTACACACGGCCTTTGTTTTTTTCATCTGATGGCTGTGTGCTGCGACAGTAGATAGTGGTAGAAAAAACCCACTTTCTCTATATGTTATTCACTCAGCGCTATGCAGGATGAGTGTGAAAGAACACATTACATTCGCTGATGAAAAGATGTAGCTCAGCTTTGAGTAACCTCGCAGGTTAAAGAGTCTTTCAGGAGAGGTTTTAGTGTTTTTGTGATTTTGTAAACTCACATATACAGACATTCTTCCAACAGCACATTGATAGATGGAGGCTAGTGGATAGGATTGTTAGTTTTGGTGTTTTTTTTTTCTTTTCAATTACACTTTCATCAACTGTATTCCAATCAAATCTAATTACTGCTTACTGTGCTTTGTTTTAAAAGGTAAGACTTTCATAGTAAGAGTGTTCAACTGTGACTGTTCAAACTGTCCACAGACAGGAGATTTTTTACTATGTAGACATAAATCAAAAAAACTGACATTTAAAGTCCTAATGCAACACTATCTGCAATCTGCATCGCATGTCGAGTTACTGCACTTCCCATCTGAACTGCCTGCTGTCATGCAACAGCAGAAGCACCAACATGCCTAATAAAGGCAGGTTTCCTGACCTGAAGAATGCTATTTGGTCTAAACATGTTAGTCTTTTTTTTCCCTTCCACTTAGGGCTTGCACTGGTCTATATTTTGCTTTGAATACTTTTTTTTTCTTTTTTACTTTGCACAACATCCTTAGTGGGAGGTAAGCTGGGATGCGGGAGAGGCTTCACTCTCACCGCCATCACCATAGCCCCAACCAGGAGCAACAAGTGTGTGCATGACTGCATATTTGTGGAGGTGGGCATATTTGCCTTAGCTCACGCGAATATTTCTGGTTAAGTACAGAGGGTGATACCCCACACTGGCTCAATTTACAGGAAACAAGAAGAAAGGCTCTTTTATAACACCAGAAGAAGGCATTAATCCTTTCTCATCATTGGATAGACAGTATTGGCCGCATTATCTTCGAGGGGAACACTTTCCTTTTTCTTTCTTTTCTCAGCAGAAATAAGAGGGGTTAAGAAACGTGGCGCCCTGCTGCCTGATGGGGAGTTCAGTGAGTGCCAACTTCAGTTCATTCAGTTCCCCTGAGATGTTGTTTTAGAAATGAGCCAATGCTCATATCTAAATTATGATTCATTACATTGACTGTCGGCTCAGGCTGCATTCAAGTGACAGCACAGACGAAAAAATACATATTGTTTGAGAGCAACGCTGCTGTATACGTCTGCATTTACAGTCTAGTGCTAAATGAGTAAGGTGTCCTTTCAAGGCGAAACACACCATTGTTCCACTAACAATCCACAATCTGACGCAGGAAGTGATACACAGGACACAAATACAATGACCAGCGCGGCTGCGAGTTGGCGACAACAGAACGGCGGCTCCACAGCACAGTGGGAAAATGTCGCTGTGTGCTCTCCTGAGCCCTTAAGTGAGCAAATACGATATAGATGTAGAAATAAGCGAGCACTCCGACTCATTTACTGCACGTCAACCTCGCAGCTCTTACTGTCATAAAAGTAAAGATAAAAAGTTATGCACACACACATAATTTGTATTTTGAATTGTGGCTTGTCATGCAACAACTACAAGTGCAACAACAGTGCAGCTAATTAGAGAAGTCTTCTTACAATAATTCAGTGCCAAAAATGATTTAAGGCTCCACTGATAAACATCTTAGGTACAGGGAAAAAAAACCTAGAACACGACAAGCTTTGGAGCTGATCCCAGCACGGACCACTTCTCCTCAAAACATTTCCTCACTGTACAACCTTCCTCACAAACTCATTCCATGTCTTCACAGCTTTTTATTTCTTTTTATGGTATTTTATTGTTATTTATAAGGAGAGGAGGAAGAATTGGTTCATAGTTCAGGAACTTCTGAATACTCTATTATTTTAATGCAATCTGGTAAAATTGTAAGGATATTTTAAGGCTTTAAGATCGTTTCTATAGATACAAACATTATCATTTAAGAAGTGCATATTATTATACAAGAAGTCCCCCCCCCCTGTCAATATGGCAACCAAATACATCTACCTCAGAGCTAATCTCTGGATTCCACGTTTAATCCTGTTAAACTGAAATTACCTGCTATTCAGCCACATTTCACCACATACATAAAGTAGTTTTTTATTGATTAGGACTCAAGTATTCAGTATTTAAACATAAAATTTATACATGCGGGGGTTCATGATCAGATCATGATGATGATTTCCAACTGTGGGGAGTATTATTTTAGTATTTTTGAGTCAGGAGAATTGTTGCTCAAGACTGTCACAGGGTTTCAACTTTTTACACTCGTTTATTATCAAGTGTTTTCTGTGTGTTTTCAGTGAACTTAGCGCTTATATTTTTTCATTTTTGTTTGAGATTTTCATTTAATTTTGCACTGTAGTGTCTTCACTACAGACACTACAGTGCTGTCTTCTGTTGTTTCCCTATATAGCATTTAATTTCTAGTACTGCTTTTGGAGTTTGTTTAGTCTTCTCAGTGTGTCTGTTAGAGCAGCCATGTTTAGTATTCATTTTTACACTAATGGTCATTTGTTCATTGTTCCTTTTTTATTCTGTTAACTAGTTTCCCCTCATGTCTTGTTTTGAGTTATGCTTCCTCATCCGTCCTTCCCCTTAATCTTCGTCATAGTTCTGCCAGTTACTCTATTTGGATTTTGTTTGCTTCTGTTTTGGATTTGCTTCTTGGTTTTTTGCTAGATGGCCTTTCATTGCCGTCAGACTGCATTTGTAGCCTTCTCTTCACTATCCATACAAACTGCACTTTGTGATACTCTGATATGTTGTTACACATCACATCAGTGTCTTGTGAAATCTCCAAGTAAGTGCAAAAAACCCCCCAAAACATTTATGCGAATGCATAGCAGTTTGTCGTATTAGCTAGCTACATAGCAAGTATGGATAAATAGTGGAGTAATCAGAGGTGGCAAGAGTAGACACACTGTTCACTATAAAAGTATTAGTATTAGTATTAAAGTGGATTTGTGTGAGTAAATCTAATCAGAATCATCAGCTTAAATTTACATTGTTGTGCTATCTTTTATATTTATATTGTTGTGCTAACAATGACCATGAACACCACAGCTGCTCTGCACCAGTCATTTTCTTCATGCAACTTTTCAGTAACACAGGATTAGTATACTTCAATTTATTTTTTACATGTTGCAGAATATAAAACATACATTTAGCAACGCACCATTTATAGATCCTATATCTTGGGAAATAAATAAATTAAAAAAACCCTCTAAACTACCAGTTCTCAATCCCATCTAATTTTATTTATAGACCACAGAAAACACAAGTCTGACAAAATGTCATTGAGCTGTCCTTACCTTTCACAATAAAACCTCTTCTTCCTCCCCCATCCTGTAATAAACTGATAAACTGCATCATTTCTGTGTTCGCTGATATTTATTGAGCTGTTAGAATTTTTGAATTTGAAATTTTATGTGATTTTAGAACATTACCTATACTTGCAACTTCAAACACAATAATGAAGTATTTATACCTCCTACTTCTACACACTGATTACAAGGGAGTTCTAACATTGTTTCCCTGTCCCTTTTGAAGAATATTAACCAAGCTAATGTTTAGAATACCCTATTACAGTCGTTCCCAAAGTATGGGCTGAATATGCTGCATGTGTACTTTTTCAGTTTGAAATTATGTCCAGTTACATAAATTCATTCATTTATATGAACGGTTAATTAAATCCGGTAATAGAAGGTGGTTAGTTTGTGATATTCTCATTACCATCACCTAAATTTACTGCTCTAATATTGACGTTTCTGTCCCAGTGGCAGGTGGGTCGCTTTGCATATGACTGTGTAGTATTAGCAATTATGTTCATGTTTTTTGAATAATCTCTTCATGGAAAAACATCACTTTCTTTGTTTTGATTTTTATTACAGTGAGGATTTAGGATTGGACTCCATGGGATTTTTATGGCTTTTAAGTGGGCCTCTCTTGACTATGGGAACGGCTGCACTATCAGAATACCTTTGCTAGTAATTATAGGACAACCTATAGTTAGGGAGTCCTAGCTGTTTTTTAGTATTAAATAAAATCCTGCATAAAACTGTACAAATAGTAGCATTTGGACTTTATGGATCAAATAGATGAGAACAATCTGGAGTCTGAGAACTAGTGTACTCTAATGTAGTGAGGCGTAGGAGAGCATGGAATGAAGTTACACACCAATTTATAACTTATGTCTTATTTTGGTACTTTACGTTATTGTGAAGAAAAACATACTTTTACTTTTTTACATACATTTTACTCCTTTCCGTTTAGCCCTCCAAGTCAAAGTAATAAATAGGTGGATGGTTGGACGATCAGAGGGCAGTGGCAGATATGGCTTTGAGGCTTTGGAGTCAAACCAAGCATCACTGGGTTAAAAACATGAGCCCAGCCGAGAGCACTCAAACTGACCTTCCTTTTCTGTTCCTCTCTTACCACACACCCTCTGTTCTCTGTTTACTGTCAACACAGATAAGAAGCCTTTTGCAATCGTGATTTTGTTTATTTGTCTTTTTTCCTTTGTGTCTTTTCTCCTTTGGATCTCCAGTGTAGAAGCAGCACTTTTTGTTGGCACTTTGTCAGAGGATTTTTTTTGATCTAATCACTGTGAAACGTAATGCCACAGGTACTCTCATAGCGGTGTGCTTTTCTCAAAATACACTTAAGGGGAGGGCACATGCTCTTGAGATGGACAAACTCAAATATCTTTGTTCCTACAGGGAGCACTGCTACTCCTATGTCTTTGGAGAAATCCAAACTATCTGTCAAATTTGCAATTTCAATATGAGCTTTTTGCTTAATTTCTTTTCAAGGAAGTGCAGGTTCTTGTTAATAATACTTCCCAAGCACAGAGCTGACATGACCTTGACACCACTGATTACGCTGAAACAAAAAAGAAAAGAGTGAGGAAGGCAATCTGATAGGAATGCCACTGGAATTCCCCGGAATCACCCCCTTCCCCTCCTTCCACTTTCCCCAATCGCTGTTCCCAAATCCATAAGGAGTTTTAACATGCAGTACAATAGACAAGGAGAGCTATTCTGCGACCATAATGCAAGGAAATGTTAGCTCACTGCAAAAAATGTCTGGACTACAGAGGCCCCCAGTCCTGGAAACAATCGGCGAGGAAGCCGAGGCAGGTGCCCACCTCCTGTGAAAATATCCTACCGCGACATGAAGAGGGAAGGGCTGGGCGTGTCTCTGTTGACAACAGCAGCAGCAGCAGAGCAATTAAACTATAAAATCATAACTGCTCTGCACCACAAATCACTGTAGTGAATACCACAAAACACAGGCACTCACATGAAAAAACATAATGCATGCATGCACAAGAATACTGTTTACACTTAGAGCAGGAATGCAGTCCCTGTTATCGTGGTCTAGGTCTCAGATACTTGCTGTCCAACACGTGCAGCATATGCAATGCGTGTATGACGTTTTTATTTAGATTGCTCTGACCAAATCAAAACTAATACATAGATCGTGCAAAAGACCAGAATTGGTTAAAATACCTCAACAGGGCAACACAAAGTTCAGACAGTAAAACTGATTAAAGTTCATTTGAAAAGAATACAAGCAGTAAAATTATGCAAGTGCAAATCTGACAGATTCCTGGCAGTTAACAGCTCTTTACAGTCTGTGTAGTAAAATAATAACATTTCTTCCTGTCATCAAAATTGATTTCAAAATAGGCATTAAATCTAATATTAAAAGAAAAAAAATAGAAATCTCCAAAAGTACAGCAGTAGTTTGGGATCATTTGGATGTGTTGTCACATGTATCTGTTAATAAGTGTCCATCTTAGTTTCTTTCTTTGTCTTAAACAACGAACATGGAACTTGCAAAGGAGACGAAAAACAAAGAAATATTCCAACCTCCTCTTGTATAGTATGAAGTGTGGGGCGCAGATGCCAAAATTTCATAACAGCATACTTTTCATGGTGCTGGGTCATTGACCCAGCGTTTTGGGTTTTATATGATTATTTTCGTCTGTTCTAGTTTATTCTGATTTTGGTATCCTGTGTCCTCCCCTTGTGCCCGGTTTATGTCCCTGAGTTTGCGTTTTGGATTTCCTGTTTTATTCTGAAGGTCTGTGTCTGTGGTCATTGTGTTCAGCTTGTATCCTCCAGTCATTATGTGTATTAGAATCAGCTGTGTCTCCCACCTGTATGTCATTTCCTGGTCTCCTTGTGTGTGTGTGTGTGTCGGTCTGCGTTTGTTGTCGGCTCGTCTGTGTTCCATGGTGTCCTGTTCGTTAGTCTGCGTCTCGCTGCCTTTCACCCCGCTTCATGATGGTTTCAAGTTTGCTCTTTAGTTTTTCCCAGTTTAGATTCCCTTCAGTAATTTCTCTTGCTCCGTTGCCTGTTTTTGCCACTGCCACTTGGTAAATAAACATCACACTTCATCAGTCTGCTGCCTGCATTTTGGGTCCTTTTCCTCCAACACCACGCAGCTCGCCGCGGCAGCCGTGACAATACTGTTATATTTTATGCTCAGATGTGATGGCTAAAACAACCTACATCCTCACTGCCATGGTGTGCATGTCAAAAACACCACCTAGTAAAAACCCTCCTCTCCTCTCAGTCCTTTCCTTACCTGATGCACTCTAGGAATCAAGACAGTCTTCAGCATGTTGTACAGAGACTGACTTCCAGGTCACAGGCAGGAAGATGTAGAAGAGAAAAGGAGGAAGAACAAATGATCATGCTGCCTGTTGTGTAAGCGTTTAATAATTACAGTAAAACATCTGTAAGGTAAAATCCCAGAGGGAAATTGAGTTGTCATAGCAGCAAATATACAACAAACAACAATCACTCATATAAAACGAGTGTAGAAACAGAGTTATGATAGATATTAAGATAAATAGATAAATATAGAGATATAGGTTTAAATATGAATATACATATAAATATACAAGGACAAAAATGTGTGCAAATACGTCGTGGTGTACAAAACGGACAGGGTGCATTGAGGTGTGATTAATTCTGTGTGGATCTGACCCAAGTGGATGAATTAAGGAGTCTGATAGCAGTGGGAAGAAACAAACTCCTGTAATGTTCCCTCAGACAGGGAGGTTGAAGGAACCTGTTGCTGAAACTGCTCTTCAGATTGTCCAGTGTGTTATGGAGGGGGTGGGAGTCATTGCCTATGACTGCCAGCAGTCTTGCCAGCAGTCAGGAGGGAACTCAGATCCCTTGGGAAAGGGCATCTGGGATAAAGGGGTAAGCGATTATCTGAAAAAAGCAGTGTGTTTTGACACCAAATTCTCACTCATTCCTTCTTTAGTTCAATTATATTCTATTCATAACGCACCAAATCAAAACAGTCACCACTTTATATTGTTAGGTAAAGACTCAAACATTTGGGTAAATTTGAAGAAACTGAAGAAATTCTCATTAAGTCATTCCAAAGATGTTACTTTCACGCAAATGGGACATACAAGTGAGTAATAATGGGTTCACTACATGAAATGCTTGCAGTATAGAGAGAGAGGGGAAAATATATATATATATATATATATATATATATATATATATATATATATATATATATATATATATATATATATATAGATAGATATAAATATATATGCGCAGTGGTAAAAAGTTAAATGTGCCAAATTGTGTGTAAATGATTCTCAAATGGCACTTTTATAGTCCCCTAAAACTCCAACCGCACTTCAAAGTGCAACATACACCCATTACACTTACTCTGTGAAACATAATGCGTGATGACGATCTAGGCTCCAAACATTTTGCGTAGCTCGATAGATTACACAGACATTAGAGGCACAAAGTACAGTATTTTCTTTTTTGTGTCCTGGCTTTTTCTTGACATAATGAATGGCTCAGCGTCCCATGAGAGACGGCTGCGATCAAAACGCTGCGGCCTCCCAGAGGTCGTCCTTTAATGTCTTTGTGCACACGCGGATCTGATACCCTCCCTCCTTTAAATTAGATCCCGCTACATCCATTAGTCACAGAAGCCTCTTAATATGTCTCTTCAGAGGGAGGGGACCGCCATATATAAAGTGTATACCACCCTATTGTGACTCTGAATCCCTATTAGGTTGTAATAATAGGAGTCTGGTCTGGGCACAAAATATTGAAGACCTGAATAACTGTTTCTTCTCACACATCTTTAATATGATAATATGAGTATGGTTGATCTTTTAAGCATGTTTCGAGCAGCACTTTGACATGAATATGTACAGAAAAAGTAGCATAAAGACAGCAAAACAGATCATGAGACAAATGTTAAACATGATCCATGTTTTAACAGGCCTCTCTGCATTGAATCATTATTTGTTATTAATCTCTGGCTCTCTTCCACAGCATGTCTTTTGTCCTGTCTTCCTTCTCTCACCCTAACCAGTTGCAGCAGATGGCCCCGCCCTCCCTGAGCCTGGTTCTGCTGGAGGTTTCTTCCTGTTAAAAGGGAGTTTTTCCTTCCCACTGTCACCAAAGTGCTCATAGGGAGTCATAGGATTGTTGGGTTTTCTCTGTATGCATTATTGTAGGGTCTACCTTACAATATAAAGCACCTTGAGGTGACTGTTGTTGTGATTTGCCACTATATAAATACAATTGAATTGAATTGAATCCATGGTAATAACCAGCCCCGTCTCCTCACAAGGGTCTGGTTAATGCTGTTTTGCCAAAGCAGCTGTCATGGTTCATTTACACACTTGGTGTCCTTTGGCAGTGGAGCTTAACACATCAGGTTTTGGCATCAGTGACATGGATCTATGTTTTTTCTTTCCCTGAAGGACTGTTATCTCTCAGCAGGTATCATCGCAGTGGCTGGTGCGTTAAGGGATTTACATCAGAGAACACCTTGAGCATAAAAGCTGGTGGATGCATCGGTTTTATAGTTTTATACCACAGGAAAAAGAACGTATTGCAAAAGCACTGATCAGATTTTGGTTGATTACACTGGCCCTCAGTTAGCACGAGTGCAGCTAACTTTAAAATAACCCTGAGAAAGCAAACAGCAGTAGCCAGAGTTTAGTTGCTGTGTTGATTCCCCAAAGAGGCTTGACAACAGTGAGTGAAATTATTGTTTAACACCTGTGCGCTGGTTGCTCTGAAGTCACACATGATCTGCTCATGTTTATATGCATAAAACATTGAACAGTTAATTAATTGAAATGCAGGAAGGAGCGAAGAAATCGATTGTCAACCTAGTACATTTTATTTATGGACGTATTATCATTATGCTGTTCTTGGATCAAATATTACATATTAACAGCCTTGTGTAGTTACCTTTTATTATAAAGTGTATGGCCATCTATAAAGTAGGCCTGGAGGTAAAGTATAGAGCCACGCTTTAGATTTATCATATTACTACACAGTATGCTAAACACTAGGTCCAAACGTGAGACAACTGGGTCCACATTTTGTCAGAACAAAGCCACGATAAGCTCATCTTGGCTAAACTAAATGGGTTTCTCATCCTAAGGAACCTGTTTAGTTCCATCTTTTATCATTTTTATCATATCACTCCGGATTTCCCATTTACCTCATAAGCAGCTGGATTCTCAGTCACATACACAGTGGTTCTCTAACTTTTTCTGGCAAGCCGCACTTGATAAACAGCATGATAAACATTCCCACCCAACACCAGTTTTATCAATAAATAACATCACAATAGCATTGGCAAACCTCTTTAATGCCCACCCCACAGTTTGAGAACGCCTGGGTTAAGGACAGTGTTGGGAAGGTTACTTTTAAAATGTATTCCATTACAGAATACAGAATACATGCCCCAAAATGTATTCTGTAACGTATTCCGTTACGTTACTCAATGAGAGTAACGTATTCTGAATACTTTGGATTACTTAATATATTATCATGCTGTTTACAACTACATGAATGTACTATTGCTGTGATTTATTACTGTTACTGAAGGTCCGCGGCTCCGAACCGTAGTAAAGGGACCTCTGACTAATACGGTGGGTTCGTGTCGGGCTCGTAGCCGAAAACTAGCTTTACTTTGTTGTCTGGGTCAACTTTGCTAGCGAGAGACAGAGAGAGGCGTTGAAAGGCTGCTCCAACAGAACTTATTGTTTCGGAGGAAAACACGAACACGGTGTACAGTCGAGTCTTAATAGCTTACTTACAACTGGGCTCGTCAGGCTCTCTTCTTGGCTGCAGTGGTTATTATTATATTTACATGCTTCCAGCTCCCGTTTCTGCTCGATGACAGCTCGTACTTTTCATTTTTCTCCCTCCCTCGCTCACAGACACATAACGGGTATGGCAGTCCATTCTCCCTGCAGCACGGACTACACTGCCTATGATGCTACATTCTTTAGAGCTATACCTGTAGCATTCTGCCTATTAGCTTAGCACAACAACAACAACAAGGCCTCTCTCACCCAGGAAACACGCAGAGAGAGAGCGTCACCCTGTAACCATGGCAACCGTAACGCTGCCGCCTGGAACAACAGAACGTAGCTGTCAAACAAAACCCAAACAGTCCTGACCCGCCACAATATGAAACAGGGAAGTACCGCCATGTAATCCATTTATTTCAACAAAGTAACTGTATTCTAAATACCACCTTTTTAAACAGTAACTGTAACGGAATACAGTTACTCATATTTTGTATTTTAAATACGTAACGGCGGTACATGTATTCCGTTACTCCCCAACACTGGTTAAGGAATACAGTATGTGCTTCATTACAGTTGGTTTGGATAAATCTCTGTCATAACTATTAGCCTATAAGTTCACAGCTACTAGAGTGTATTAGCTGCGATGAGCAACAGATGATTGACCCCACATGACATCATGCTAACTACTAGCTACAATGACTGCTGGCTATCTTCCAAATCTCTTCGGCTGTCTTCTCTGTTGTGCAGTCTGCAGAGCGGATTTGTTGAAGTTAGCGTGCATTAGACAGTGGCAAATGGTTCAAGCAACTGCCTAGCATTAAAATAGTTTTGAATCTACTTCTGCTTTTTCAAAAAGTATCCAAGATTGACTTCCTTAGTGATTCAGTTGCAGGTCCTAGATTATTTCCCCAGTATTGTTACTCTCTCTTTCGTTCACTCCTTTTCAAACAAGAGCCCCACGAAAAAGATGAAAGACTCACTTCTGCTCACAAAAAGAAAGAAATCTCACAGCTGAAGGTCAAAAAGCCAAACACCGTGTGACTACATATGTTCATGGGTGTGTATATGTGTTTATCACTGGCCAGGATCTCAGGAGGGAGCAGTGGCATTGTTAATACACGGTCATTTTGTGTTGCACTGAGTGACAGGCGAACTGGAAATGTACGTTCCTGGCTTTCTTAGGAAAGTGCCAGTGGGCTGCGCTCGGGGGAGTTTAACTTAAGGAAATTACACTTTCTCCTGCAAGATCTCAATCTGGCCGAGTGCACTGCCAGCCACAACAATGCATGTTGAAAATGGGAGGGGGCATCATTATCCTCCCATCGGCCGGCCCGGTTCCGAGCCGACGGAGTGGTCCGGCTGGTGTGCCTGATAAGCACTTGCCATGAGGCTGTGACAAGGAGAAGGGAGCTCAGCGGTACAAACTGTTCTGGTTAACACCCCGAGTGAGCCTGCGTAATGTCATCAAAATTGTCTAGAGATGTAATGACCAACAGTTGTGTGTGCAGTGTTTTGGGGAGGCAGAGGAGATTTGAAATATATCCAGTATAACCAGGAAGATAACAGGAGGGAAGAGATAAGAAAGGCAGGAGGAGAAGATGAGCTATTCCTATTACAACAGACACAAATACTTCAACATGCCACAGAAATTACACATTTAAACCTATTAAAGATTCAATGTCTTTGTTTTCACTCTAAAACCAAATAAAGGCTCTATATTTTTTACCCCCACCTGGAAATTGCCATACAGGGAAAAAGGCAACTGTGACGTGGAACATGGTTTACTTTTCTCTGTCAGGACTGCACTGCAAAGGTAACAGACAACAGATGCAAATTCTTCACGATGTCAAAGACTGTACACGGTGAAAGAAGAAACTGCACTGCTCATCTGAATCAAGGATCCTGATGCCAAAGATGAGGCTGACACATTAGGAATATTTCTAGGATTTTCTTTTCTTTTTTTTTTGAGAATTTATTTCTCTTCTGCTTGGTAAATTTTTATGCAATCGTTTTTAGCCTGAAACTGTTTTGTGGTTTAATGAAAAATGTGGAAGAGATCCAGATCTTTTCCCCACCCAGTGTCATCTCTACTGTCATGGAACGGAAAGTCAACGTTGGTTTCTGATTGGATTGTTAATTGCCTGTAGAGTGTTTTGATGGAAACAGTACTGGAAACTACTTTTTTGATGAGCTGTCATCAGGTAGAAGCAGAACACAGCAAAAGTTTGTTGTCTGCAAGAATTTTCACGCATTATATGTGAATATATCTTCCAGGTGTGAAAAGTAAAGATGATGCTGAGACGGCACAAAAACTGCAATCTTAATGCAGGTTTCATAACCAGCAGAGTGAGTCTTGTGTGGTGATTGTGTGTTTAACTGTATGGGCTTTACTCACTCTTCTCAGGTCATACTGAACAATATATCAATTCTGTTGTTCTCACTATTAGTCATTCTTACAGTTCAAAAGGAGGATTTTCCATGATATACTCATTGGCTATCAACTTGTGACTGACAAGTGAGCATATGGCTTCATATCCTGATCAACCGCTTGCTCATCACATCTGGTTTCAAAAAGCCCAGATGGTGACAGCAAATAGGAATTCAAAAACCAGTGGATGACATCACGGCGGCTATGTTCATATTTTATGCAGCTCATTTGGAACAGGGTTAAAACCAGTGTCATGAAAGCATGGCAGAATGAACCATTTGTGTTGGGGGTCCATCTGACAACATCTGAACATGAGTTATGAAAAGCTTTAAAGTAAAAATGAATAGACAGTGTTAAAAAACAAGTGATAGCTTTAAAGAACACAATTATTAAAACTCTATTTGCAAGGATCATCTGTCTTAAATGGTAAACAGTACTTGTGTAGCACTTTACTAGTCCCTAAGGACCCCAAAGAGCTTTACACACCCAGTCATCCACCCATTCACACACCGGTGATAGCAAGCTACATTGTAGCCACAGCCGCCCTGGGGCGCACTGACAGAGGCGAGGCTGCCGGACACTGGCGCCACCGGGCCCTCTGACCACCACCAGTAGGCAACGGGTGAAGTGTCTTGCCCAAGGACACAACGACCGAGACTGTCCAAGTCGGGGCTCGAACCAGCAACCTTCCAATTACAAGGCGAACTCCCAACTCTTGAGCCACAATCGCCCCATTGATGGGAGTGTCACACTAAGTGTGTGGAGGGATTGCTATTATGTCAAACAAAATGAAGCCAATGTGGAAATACTGTGCAGTTCATCAAATAGCAACTTGAGGCTAGTTCCAGAAATTGAGACACTCCCATGTTAACTTTACAACATTAAAAAGGATGTTTACGGCCTAGTAGGCAACGGGTGAAGTGTTTTGCCCAAGGACACAACGACCGAGACTGTCCGGGCCGGAGCTCGAACCGGCAACTTTCCGATTACAAGGCGAGTGCAAAGTGCAAATCTTTTGCATCAAAAAAAACACATGAAACGGGAAGATTGCCTCTTGTTGATCTTAAAATCACTTATACAACTGGGTTCCATTAGCATCTGGATGCAGCCTGTGTCAGGGTGGTAGTAGAAGTATTAGACAGCCATGCAGCACCGCTATTACCATCCCAAATCCTAATTACAGAGGCCAACAGTGGGACACAGAGACAAGGAGACAGGCATGAACATGAACGTCTCCAACAGTTGGGCCCCATGATAGACACACATGCACATTTAACTGGGCCTGAGTCACTGCAGTTACTCAGCCACCCTGTCAGTTACTTTATGGTTTATTTGAGCCCTTGGAATTGCTACAAGGGTGCGGTTCACCACATTAGAGAATACAATGAGCAGCGAAACGTTCAATCACAGGAAAATATTGTTTCACTTCATTCAGCTTACCTTCCTGTGAGTGACAGCTTGCCTCACAGACTGTAAATTCCCACCCATCTGGTACCCTGCTTCAACACTTCGAGAAGAATTATCTTCAGCTGCTCGGAAAATCACATCACTCGCAGTCAGTTCAGTCTCTGTGCAAAGCAGGGATAAAATACACGTTCTGAGTTTGTCACACGACAGAAAAGTGCGTTTCCAGTCACAGCTGCATTTTGATATTAACTGCCAAAACAGAAAACAAAGTAATCTAAGATTTTCTTAACTGAACAATGCAGGTTCAGGGAAGAACTCACAACATCTCTAGTACAGCCAGTTTATAAGCCAATTTTAAAAATAGGTTAGTTATTTTAATGTTTAATGCAGTAATTCCTCCTTAGAAACATATGGATACACAACTCCTGTAGACCAGTTTGACAGCTGTACTCACAACTGCACAGCTTTCGTTCTTGTTTTGACGAACAGATACTTCTGACAGTGCACCTAAGGCATCTGGAGGTAGCATAGCAACACATCTGTACAAGAGATTTTTGCCACTTCACTCTACTCCACTAGGTATTCCTCGCCTCTATCGCTTCCATCAATAGTCCAGTAAACGATCTTGTAGCTTCTGGTTCAGATTCAGCTCAATTTTCAAGTAGACCCAATCTGTCCCTCCATGTTAGCATTAGCAGATGCTAACATGTCAGGTTTGTGCCTTTAGTGTTTTTTACTTTGCTTGCATTTATTTGCACTGGTCATTAGTCATGGCTTGATCAGATTTTCGACACATTTAATGTGTCACATTCCCAGAAGTTCCACCTTTCGGGAACGGACTGGCACTGATGTTGACATTTTTGTGCAATGCTATATCGAATGGACCCAAAAGTACTTTTATGCAGAAACAGAAAGTGTAAAAGAAGATGAAGAAAAAGAAAATATGGATGTAGATCCTTACCTGTATTTGGCCCAGTGCATACTATGAAAAGCTCCAGTTTGATGTTCCAGTTACTTATTCATTGTTAAACTCACAGAAAATTCATTCAGAGCAATTTTGAAGAATTTGAATGATTAATTATTTAGAACTGGAATTAATGATAATAATAACAAAGGAATATGTTTACAAAGTCGTTATTTCTTTCATGATTTACAATCTCTGGGTTTAAGACCAAATATGATTCAAATATTTACAATAACAGTAAATCACGAGAAACAAAAATTATGGGATAAACGGATAAACCAGGCAGGGAAAGATAAACAAACCTGGAGAGTCAAAGTAATAACTAATAAACTAGCAATAAATGGAATGTGTCTCTGTGTGTACTTATGCTTTACGTGTCTCACATGAGCCGTAGAGACCGGACACAGACCATCGGCTTCTGACAGGCATTTCAAACCCCTCCTGCCCTCTCCACCGTGTGGCCTCGCCGATAATGGGAACCTGATCGGCGGCAGCACAGAGCGGGTGGTGGTGGAGGTGGTGTTGAGGGGGGGGGGTTATGTGGTCCGTCTTTTGTGAGAAACTCTTCAAAGCACTGGCCCTCCTATTTGTCCAGTGGAGCTCTTTGTAACGGTATCCTCCACTGTCATTTTGCCCCTTTTATTTTTAGGCAGAGCTATTATTGCTCCCATACCCCTCACATACCCCTGGGCTTTGTGTGCAGGGACAGGGTCAGGTTTTAACTTTTTCCCCCCCATGTTCGACTGTCTTCCCCCCCCTCCTCCGCATGTTGTTCGTAAAGAGTAATGGATAGCAGCGGCCAGCGAGTGCTCTTCTAATTCCAGGTCTCACTGGAAACACGGCAGCATCTGCTTGGTGCACGGCTCGACTCGTTATTAGACCAAAGTCATGAGATCTCCGTTTGACTGCCCCTGACCGATGGTGAAAATAGCATCCTTTCAAAGTCACCTGGCATCTGGTTTAACAGAAAAATCAGAGTTAAAAAATAATAAAAAATTAAAAAGCTGGTTTATAAAGTACAAAGTTTTCAGTTGCACTTTCCAGACTAGACTTAAGAACGACCCCCACACCCCGTGTTAGACTGGCCCCCACCTTACTCATTATTAAAGTATTCCTTGAAACTAATTTTTATTCCTTGGCTTTCAACCCAAAGTCAGAGCTTTGATATTTAGGCTGTTGTATTACCACTTTTATATTTCTTTAGATATACTTATTGATGTGTGTGTGTGTATCATGTATCTGCTATTTAACTGTGTAGCCTTTTGTTTTAATTGCAGCGCTTTGGTCAGCTCTGTCATTTAAATGTGGCTTATAATTAAATTAGGATTGGATGTTCTTGTAATAATTATTTACAAATAGAAATCCATTTAGTTTCCACACCACCAAATTAAGTTTTTCCCTAAAAGAAGATCCACATTAAAAGGTTATTTTATTATTATTTGGTTTACAGTAATACATTAGATGCAAAAAAAACCCAAGTTCTGCCCTTGTTTTTAGGGACATAACACATTTTTAAGAGCTCCAATCTCATATTTAAGCAAAATAAATGTAAATTCCTGTCTTTAGGTGACAGACTTATTTACACGAAGATTAAATAACTTAAAGCATATTTTAAAAACTTTGTAGTTTAGTTTAGGTTTAGATTTTGCATTTGAAAATGATTCTGTGTATTTCATAGTCACTCTTGAAGTCTGGTCTAAGTGCAACAGAAGGGAAACAGGTGGGACATTTATAGTAAAGGGATGACAGTGTTTTCTGGGACACGGTGACAGATGCTGCATAATAGACAGAGGCCTTCAGTCCCTGCCTGCTGCCTGTTTGTCTGTTTGCCAGCCCGTTTGTGACCCTGAGGTGTAGCAGTGCGTGCCGCCCCCTTCCTAACGTCACCCTGTTCCCCTGTAATATCTGACATGAGTAAATGAATAATAGATCAGAGGCTTTAGCTGTGCTGTAACTTTACCCGATACTCCAGGACAGGAGGCAGGCCAGAGGCTTCAGCCAACAGAGGACACGTGACCACAGCAGAATAGCCATTCAGTGTGACCGTTGATGAGTAAAAGCTGTATTATTACCACCGCTCAAACACCATGTGGTTGATATAAATGCTTAACTGGCTGCTGGCTACAAGTGCCTCAGTGTGCGCTCAGCTGCCCTGGGGCACACAGCTGTGCAGAGTGATTGATCTGTGTTATCTACAGACTGTTCAGAGTCTTCATCTATGGCTTTAGACTGCATGTGAGGTCACTGTGCCATGTAAACTGTGTTTTAATTAATTACTGTGAACTTTCTGTAATGGTACTGTGCAAAATGATGGGCATAACCACAAGGACTTAATTAAATGCATTCAAAATTTTAAAGTCTCAGCAGTAGTTTTTGGACCACTGCATGTCGGTGTATTTGCTGGACTATCAGTGCTAATGTTAGCAAGCGTGGTTAGCAAGCTGCACTTATGAACTGTACAGGTGCAAAGCAGAGACAAACACATCTGCTAATTAGTGTTCGGTAACACGACTAGGATTTCATTTCTTGGTCCACTTGAGCAACCAGGCCTAGCAAGTAAGCTGTGACACGTAGCTAGTGACTACAGCTGCCAGCGTTGGCACACCTGCCAATCAGATATGGCTTACCCTTAACTTCAAGAGTTCCTAAAATCCAAATTCTAATAAATTCTAATAAGTGCATGAATTAAAAATAAACCCACCCATATACAGTTGTAATAAAAGGGGAAACATTTCATAGGGTCCAAAATAATTTTCTGTACAAGGCTGCAAACATGCTTTTTGAAGCTGTTAAACTGGGATTCTGTAGATATGGATAGAAGTCAGCCCCATGTGGCTACTTCAGGAACTGCAGATTCCATTTTAATTTATTTTTCAACCCTAAAGCGGTCACTAGCCTTAAATTTACTTTTGTCTGTCTTTTTTTTTCTGCATCAGTCAACCAGCGAAACTATAGCTGTTTTGCGTACTAAGGCTGGGAACTAATATGGGATTTTGAGAGTTAGCATCATTGTCAAATTACCTGCGAACAACCAGAAATGTAATGCAAACATTTATTCAAAAATAATACCATTGAACAATCACTCTGCTATTTAGATAGTTGGCTATAGTGACTTTTCATAAACTGTCTATATATGTCGATACTGCTAATAATGGGTGATCATCGTGACAACTTGTTTATCTGTTGTGTCTCAACAAGACATATAGTCTGCAGATTCGGCATGCAGATAAACACCTAGAGGTGCAATCAATTTCAGTTGTTTCTTGATCAAGGATGAATGTTTCATCAAGACTCGCATCAATATCCCCCCAATAGCACAAATCACTGTGTAATGGTGTGTTTTAAACTTTTTATGCTCAAAGCTTGTAAAATCAAGCTAAAACTGAGGGTTCATACACAGTATAAAAACTTCAGTAAGGATCTGAGCTGTCACTGTGAAAGAATCATTCAAAAAACAAAAAATATCAGTTCAAACTCTAGAAAAAGTATTTCTCATGCTAACCAAGCAGGAGAACTGAGAAGTATCATCAATAAATTCAAAGAGAGCCACACAGTACAGAAGAAGCCCTGCAGAAGTAGGATGTGAAAGATTTCAAACACTCTGTGATGAAAACTAAAGCCCCCAGAACAGCTGCCAAGACATGAGTAAGTGACTTAACCAAGTCGGGAATTGTAATCCCAAAGTAGACAAACACTAGAACCCTGCACAGGGATGACTGTGAGGTTAAAGACCAAGAAAAACTCCACTTCTGCAGAAGAGAAACCTTCAAGTCAGACTGAAATATGCTAAGGATGACCTGGAGAAAGATTATGCACACTTGAAGCACGTCCTTTGGTCAGATGAGACTCAACTAGAGCGCTTTGCTACAGAGATGCCGCTTATGTTTAGAGAAAGAAGGGAGAGGCGAACCCAAAGAACAGCATCCCCACAGTGAAACACGGTGGTGGGAGTATTATGCAATGTGTCTGAAAATGGGAATTTCATCAAGGTGGAAGGAATCATACAGGAAGCAGAATATGTGAAAATTTTGAAAGAAAGCCTCAAACAGTAGCACAAAAACCGTGTGGGTCTTTACTTTGTCTTCCAACATAACAACGACCCAAAATATACATCACTCCTGTTGAAGAACTACGGAGCCCCGCAGGGGACATGGGAGAAAAGAAAATTAAGACGGACTTTTGCGAGATCTCGCAAAAGTCCCTCTTAATTTTTGTTTTGCAAAAGTTTTGCGAGATCTCGCAAAAGTTTTAGCCGCATTCTTCGGAGGCCGCCAGCTCGAAGCCGACCGGGAGGTCAAGGCACGATGTGCCGGGAAAGCCGTGTTCCACCCGGCTGTAGTAGGTCTCGACCTCAGATGTCAGATCTCCGAAAACATCGGAGCACTTTTGCAAATAAGTGATGTCTTGTAAAACGAGCAGGTATCTGACATTTACACAACTACATTCACGCCTCAAAATATCTTAAAAGTGTATTTTGTGACCCAGAAAGAGTAATATTACAACTAAGTAGCTGCCGCCATTGTTGGAATTCAACTTTTGCGAGATCTCGCAAAAGTTTTGCGAGATCCCGAGTTTGTTTTGCGAGATCTCGCAAAAGTCTGTCTTAATTTTTTTTTCTTCTCCCATGTCCCCTGCGGGGCTCCGTAAAGAACACAAGACTAAAGTGAATGTTATTGACTGGCCTAGACAAGAAAAAAAGCATAAAGCCCTGATTTGAATCCCACTAAAAATCCCACTGGGGTGAACAGTCCACACCAGAAGACCATCCAAATCCGGAGGAGGTTGAGAGATTTGCCAAAGAAGAATGGGCCTGGACTGCTCAGGAGACATGGTGTTAAAATGTCTTGCTTTGTTTAACAGAACTTCAGAAATACTTTAAAAAGATGATGCAATTTTCCTATAGGAGCTGATACTTCTGTCCTCATCTATATGTATGAGGTTTACCTTTGATGGAAAAATACGCACATCTATTTGGAATGAAAGCAAAGAAACACAAAGAAACGGACATGATTCAGTTTAAAAGGATCTCAACTGTAAGACGGGAAGCAAACATCTTGAAGCTAGAAGGCATTACACTATTAGGGATGAAACAACAGAAGCAATTTCAATGTGCCAGGATGAATGGAAAACAATGCAATGAGTCAGCCAGCAGCTGCTTGAAAAACTTCACTTTTCACTTTGGGCAGAAAAATATCAACTCAGTTCCTGCTTTTCTTTCACTTTAAGAAAATAAGCTTAGGAAATACGAAATCCTTAAGCACTCAGTAGATATCTGCTAGAACTGCAACTAATCTGATTTGCTTTTATTTGATCGGATTTTAAGCAGAAACCAAACTTTCTCACTCCACTAAAACTAAGCAGAAAAGTAAGTTCATGTGAACAGTTAGCTGTGATGCTCATTCGTGTTGGAGGTGTAATGTAGTTTAACACAAGACGACATCGCTGATGAATAACTGCAATTAGACCAACAACCCCCAAACTATCTTCATATATTTTTGGCCAGATCATCTACCTAAATATTGCAAATTACAATCTTTTTTCCCAATTAGGAGATGTATTCATAAACCTGCTTCATATATTGTCCCTTCATTTGCAAAGCGTGGGAGAAAAATATAGATTTTTAAAGGGGACATGAAACGCTACACATATAAAGGGAGGGGTTGGAGCTGTCTGTTGGAGCTCAACCAGAGCCCAATCCTAATTTAATACTCACTGATAGTTCATTGCAACCAGAGCCCACTTTATAGCCAATAATAGCAGACCTACATCTAATATGAGAGCTGAGATCACTGCACTGAGATTCTAACTGGAGGAGGATCAGCAAGTGCAAAAAATAATTCACTACAAAATGATAGCTGTAAATCACAAAGCTGCCAACTGCAAAATGCATGATTGGCTTCGCCTGCAGTTAAAGTGCTGCAGAGAAAATGCAGAAAACGCTCTTCTTGAGCTGAACATGAACAACTGGAAGAGGCTCACAGAAACAGACCTGAGTTCAAGCTCCTGTGGAAGACGGCAACACACCGCTGTGGAGCTGAGTGTGGAAGCTTCAAAACAAACTACAGATGCTCCACACACAGACTCTCATAGAGCTGAAACAACTAGAGAAGCTGAGTTGGAGATCTAATGTAAGAAGCAGCATGAGGACATCGAACAACTCCATGAGCAGCTCCTCAAAATGAAAATCAATCTAGAAGCGGAAGTGGCAAAACGCAAAGAACAAAAACACAGTTCTCTGTGAGTTCAAAACCAAACTCTGCACCAGTGAGGCCCTTTGTCAAAAAAGGATTTGGGGGCGCAAAACTTAAAACAAGAACTGGAAAAGACTGAAGCTTCCTACCTGGAAATCGTAGAGAAGAAAAACCGGGAGAACACAAGCATCAAAAACAAACTCCAGCTAACCGAAGAAGAGAAGATCGTACTGCAGCAGAGAGCAATCTATGTAAGAGACAAACCAGATAGTTCTCAGACCCAAAATGAAACAATACAACAGTCAAGTCAAGAAAAAGAGTCCAACATTATCAAACCAGATAATTCTCAGGCCCAAAAAAGACACTCCAGGGAAATCTGCAAGAAAAACATGAACGTTAACAGAGGCCCAAAATGAAAACATGACAGAAGAAAAGCCCTAAAAGAAAAAGATGCACACCTGGGTGCTTAGACTATTCACTTAACTGACTTCACCTCTGTCTCCTATAAAAGTTATATACAACTAAGTATTATTAGTAAATAATTGAAAACCAGAGAGTTACTCCTAGTGCCTAAACATCTATTGTTCCTTTAATATTTAGTCATATATACGTTTATCCTCGCCCCCCAACCGCTCACGGCAGAGGCCGCATTCACTGAGCCTGGTTCTACCAGAAGTTTATTCCATTTTAAAGGGAGTTTTTCCTCCCCACTGTTGCCAAGTGTTTGCTCAGAGGAAACTGTTGGATTTTGTTCTTTAATTCAATGAAATTCAATACATTTGTATGTAAATATGTTTGAATTGAACTGAATTAAAGATGGTTTTTAGGAGATGGAGTTAGTCACTGAGTGAATATGTGTCGTATTATAACATCTTACCCATAAAAAATGACCGTCAAATTAAAATAAAATAACTGAAATAACCAAAACATCTAACGTGTAAACAATTTTTTTCTGATTTAAAAAGTATTTAAAAAGCCAAACTACAACAACTTATCAGCTGTAAATGATTTCCATTGTATAGAATCTGTATAACACTATAACTTGCTCAAAGGTACATGGAACTATTAACAGTTAAGTCTTTTGTTGATTGAAATTCTACAGTTTTATCTGTACTAGGTGTGCTACAAAAAGGAGACTGAGAACATTTTATATTTCAGATCATTAAACAAATTGGAATATTAGAAAAAGGTAACACGAGTAAACACAAAATGCAGTTTCTAAATGACAGTGTTTATTGTTTAGAGGAAAAAAAAAATTGAAACCTACATTAAATATACTGTAACTATGTTTGTTATGATTAAGATCGGAAATCTCATCAGCACGTCTGCAGGGAAGGTAGGTCAAGGTGTGCTAAGAGGAGACTGTAACGTGGAGATTTTTCGTGTTCGGTAAGAAACTGTTATGTTTGTGTTGTGATACGCATGTAGCAACCTGTGATGTTGTAAACTTTTTGTTTGTGTTGAGAAAAGAGAATATTTTATAGCATAAAATAGAGCTGATTACATCCTGAGAACATCTGCTTTGCCAGCTGATTGCACTGCTCGTACACCCGGCCTGGTGAGGAAAGTGTTGGACTCCAGCTGCTAAAGAGACAGACAATGAAAGTGGACAGCATGTCCTCGATTTCTTAACATTAAACTCATCGTTACAGCCTGGGGCAGCATAAAAGAAATCCCAATCAACTGCTTTTTAGTTTTAGTGTCCTTATTTTCCTCTGAGTAACTGATTTGGTCGCTTGTTAGCATAAACTAGTGTAAGTCTATTAGCCGCAACCAACAAATCAACCACATGACATCACGGTCTGTACTGACAAAAGATGGCGCTAAACATGTTTTTAAAACTTTTAAAAGCACTTACTTCTTATATCCAGCTTCACAGACAAAGTTACATCAATGTCAGTTTAAGCCCGGCTTAATGTTGTAAATTAGCCGTTAAAGTGTAGCGTTTCATGTCCCCTTTAAATAACAAAGGCAGTTTGAGACCTCCACAGCTGAGACTGGTTTGCAGTGTAAACTGAACCATCCTGTAACTGTACCATTGTATTTCTTTCTTAGCACCTTATATTAACTGCTTTGTAAAATATTTAGGCAAATACATATTGAGAAAAATCAATGTGCACTAGCTAAAACAAGCTAACGTAGGCTAAAAATGGTTTTAATGAACAACATACGGTAATGTAATTTAATAGTGATTTTTTTTTAAATTATTGAATATTGGACTTTGAGAAGATAAAAGGTAAATGTAGGCAAAAATTCAAGGTGACACAAGGAGCTTTTTCAGAAGCTGCACTCTGGGGAGAAACATTAGCTGGCGTTGAGTTGAATAACAAAAGTCAATAACAGCAGAGCCCAATCAACACAGTTCATCTGATTCACACACTGACCAGAGAATAATGCAGTACGCTTGGATACTCATGCAACAAATGCATGCCGGGGACACACACAAACACACGCCTCCCTCTCCGGAGAGGATCGGGTTTCCTTCTGTGTCCAGTAGCTTATTAAACATTAAGCTCAGCAGCTTCCCTACAGAAGGGGGAAAAAGGCCTCCCCCACCTCCCTCGAACTAACCTTCCCTCTCTCATTACAGCTGTTGAGGTATGAAACAACAGGAGCATGGCCACAACAATAGAGCCAGAGGCCAAGAGCCAGTCTTTAGGTTGACTCTAGCATTCGCCCAGCGACAGCAGGTAGGCCTGAGTGGGTGACAATAACTGCTTCGACACAATAACGGAAATTCAGCTTTTCATGTGGTAACAAATGGTCTGAGGTGAATATTATACTGGACACTTGCTCATTATCAACAATGCTCTCGTGCCTCTGCATAGATACAAAGATCAGTAACAGGTGGATATTCAAAATGTAACTAAATTACACTGTTAACCAGTTTTGTCTAACCTCTTTAACCCCAACTGTCAGACAGAAATCAAATAATGAAAGAAGATGCGATTCCAAGAACCGGCAGCTTCACTCGGGGGTCATTTTGGGAAAGGAATGAATATAAAGTCAATTGTGGGAAATTGTTAAAGAAACTAAGCATGTAAGAGAAATGTTTCTTATCCTCAGTGGATTACTGTCCTCACTCTGAGCAGAGGGGATTTCTCAGCTTCCCAGGTGTTGTGCGGACACTCCCTCAAGTGTGTATGATAGTTTGGTAGTTTGACATGTGACACCTGACAACAGGAAAGCCGTGTGTGTGATAGAGAGAGTGGACTCACACAGGCTTAAGCAGAAGTCAAACAGTAATGAGTTACATGTGACCTGAAAAACCTTTATTTAAACAACATTGCCCCCTGCTGGAAGCACCACAAATAAAACTGCATACTAATTCTATTATGGTTACTTTTAAATAAGAAACGAAAAATAATACAATTTTCATCTCGTCTAGTTTTAAAAAATATATATTTTCAATTAATTTTAGTAGGAGTCAGGGTAAAGTTAGGAATGCAGTTCATATAAAGATGAGGTCATGGTGGATGAACCTATTTAACACACAACTTTCACCTGTTGGTGTTTGTGTCACATTTAAAAAACTACAGTGGCCCTGAGAGGTCAAATAGAAAAATGCCCCAAAAGCTCACAAAACACAACAGAAGTATTTTTGTTGGATACATGTATCTACAGTATTACAGGAATTATGTGATTAAAACAAGCTTGCACCTTTTTCTCCCTCACAACACCGATGAGTCCTCCATTTCTTTAAGCGTATCAAAGTGCGATCCTTTACATATTTTGGTTCCTGTCATAAACCGCAGTTGTTCCAACACATTAATGTCTCTCCAGAAACATTTCTGTTGTATTTTGTGAGATTTTGTTTTTTCTCCTTCAGTTTTGTGTGCTTTTGCAGCGTTTTCCTATTTGCTTGGTGTTTTCTACAGCTGTGCTGTGCTTGACGTTTCACGGCCACTCCAGAAAACAGCCACAAGCATGAGTTTAGGTGAGCTTTTTTCATTAAAATCAGCCCTTCCTCTCTCCTTTTCCCTATTTGCTCTGTCTTTTAATCAAGTGTAATAACTACTCATGTCTAACACATGTGAAAAGTGCAATAAATCCAGTTGGATTGTGACAGGAAAGTGACATAAAAGGGTTTAATATTTAATAAAAACAAAGATTAACAGATTAATTTTAGTGCTATGTTTTTTTTCTTTTATTGCCAGAAACAAACAAGCCACAAATTTAATACCTACAGCGATTTTAAGGGAAATAAAAGACATTCTAAGAACTTACCCTCCTTGACATTTTCTCCACTTTCAAACATAAAGAGTATCGAGAATGTTATGTTACTCATTGGAAGAGGAGGGAATGTAGAAATCAGTGTATTAAAGCTGCCTATCAGAACCTTTACCTCCAATGTCTTGACCGTCATGTGACTCTGATCTTCCTCCTCACAGCATCTACTTCCAAGAAACTTCTTCCTCTCCCTTCTGCAACTTCTGACAAGCTATCAAAGACTCCCGGGATTTCTTCGATTTCCTGTCTTTTCACAGAAGCGTTCCCTCAGTTAGGACAGGTATTGATAATGCATTAGCAGTATGCAGACAGAGTGGCAGACCTGTCAGTGATTTAATTAGCAGCCATATTGAATTAGTCTGACTGAAGGGGAGAAATGACCCCATAAAGGGTCTCCCCATCGCATCCTCTGGAATCTAGAGCTGCATTATCGACAGGGCAACAACCGTCCACCTGTCTTTGCAATTACTGCGTAGAAACTTGATCAGTGTTTAATATTTAAAAGTATCCACAAATGGAAATGACTCACAACCAGAGATGGGCAGTAACGCGCTACTGTAATCCGATTACTTTTTTCAAGTAACGAGTAAAGTAAGGGATTACTATTGCAAAAACGGTAATTAGATTACTGTTACTTTCCCGTAGGAACGCTGCGTTACTGCGTCACTAAAACCATGATTTTTTTGCGAGAATGTCTCATGACAGTGACGTAAGCGAGTGCGACGTTGGTGAAAACAGCTGTGTGCAGATCAACAATGGATCATATATGAGTGGGGGAGAGAGTATGAGCGTGCAGCGTTTAAAGCGTGGAAGTACTGACCTTACTTTGAGTTTGATTCCATAAAAAGTGACAAAAACATTAGTGTCCGTTGTGCGTGGGAAGAAAACTTCTTTTTACAGCGAAAGAAACCCCCTAAACTTCCGAGCAAGCACCGAGTAGCTACGACGTAATGGGAAACTCGCAGAGAAACTCGCGGATTCTTCCACTGACCGCTGCGGCACACCTGCACCAGGGTAAACCTCCGCCTACCTTACTCCTGCTATACAGGTGAAAACAGAGCAAAAGGACCACTGAGTCTTTGACTTTATTTATTTTCTGCTGTGTTTTACTTGCATCTATTTGAAAGAGTGAATGTAAACACAAAAAAATATATTTTTTATGTGCTGGAATGTGCAGAAAATAGGTTTAAATGTTAAACAAATTTCTTTCAGTCAGAGAATGGGGCATATAATAAAACTTTTGCTTGATGCATAAAGTTAAAAGATTAAAACTAATAAAACAAGTTTTAAAAAGAGACTTTTCCATTTGATTACATTTTGTATGATGGATGATGTAGAAAAAGTAGAATTGGGCTGAAAGATCTATCACTTTATCACCTATTCAGGTTGTAAATCGTGTTTTTAAAAAGTAACTAAGTAATTAATTACTTTTGAAAATAAGTAATCAGTAGGGTAATGGGATTACTTTTGGGGGGAAGTAATCAGTAATTAGTTACTGATTACTTTTTCAAGTAACTTGACCAACACTGCTCACAACATTCGTTCATAGTAGCAGTTCAGAGTATCTGCATGGTCCGCATACAGGCTGACATCTAGTGGAGTTTAGATTGTCTACAATACGTAGTAGTACATGTAAACTTTTCCAGACCAAGACGTTTTGTGCCCCAACAAACTGCAACATGTTTTGCTGTATTTACTGTTCTTTTACCTTTGCTGAAAAAACATACTGCCACGTATTGTGTTGCTTATAAAGAAAACAGGTCAAGGTTTAGATTGATGTTACCTCCTCACCCCATCTAAATGGCTCCAGCGTCAACTTAGACACCACTTAATTTCAAGCATATTGATCTAAGCTAACACCACACACATATACACACCTAAAAATGACCATAACGAGCCATATAAATCATGTATGAGGAGGAAAATGCTCTATCAGAGGTGCCTAAGTGGCCCTGATATTTATACACCGAGAAGGGAGGAGGGAGAGAGGGGTGGCTGATGAATTGATGGAGCAAGAGAAGGGAGCACTTCAAGAAAGAAAGGGAAAAAAAAGAGTAATAAAAACTAAAACTTGTAATTTGTAAGGGCAAAGCTGCATAAAGAAAAACGGTTTAGGAGTAAGAAAGAAAAAAGGGCCATCCAGAAAACAAAGATAAAAGTGTGAGAGGAAGAGATAGATGGAAAGCATACGACTGACTCCTTGGGTTCAATTTAAGCAAAGAAACATGAATATTTAGTTCTCAGTGACGAATATGCAGTGTTGTCCTTTCACCACTGGATGGCACTGTATGATTATCATTGTGCCTTTAGGTTTGTCCTCGTTTCACCTCACAAAAAACACAGTTGAACATTCATCAGTAGTGGATTAGATTTCAGTTTTGTTGATATCACACAATAAAGGTTTTCTGTTGATCAGTTAATTAAAGCAAAAAACGCTTAAAAAGTAACAATTAACTTTGACTTGAGTGTACATGCCAATGGTTCTGGACTGATTGTATAACAAAAGGAACAAAACTCTGATAATCTGTTTCTGTTGAATGTTTCAGCGATAAGATATGTATTAAAATGACTTTTCTCAAAGTCAAAAGGCTCATTAACATAAATTTCTGCGTTGTGATCAGAAACCTCCTGCATCATCATGTAAAAGGACAACTTTTACATTATTTTATTCATTCTGGGATCTACAGATAGATGAAAAAGCCCTTTTAGGCAAACGTTTCATTCAGCTGACTTGACACCTGCTGCAGGTTCTTCTGCTGCCACTGATTTTACTGCCGATACTGCTGCTGTTGCTTTATCCTCTTACTATTACTTTCTTTATGGCCCTTAGCAAGTTTTCACAAAACCAATCAACTGCTTAAATTAGCAGATCCGGGTGGTTCGCTTTAGCTCTTTGAAAGTAAAATGTGATTATTCAGGACTGAAGCAATAATAAATCCTTAAACATCCTACTTCCTTTACTTCCAAGATTTCAAAAAAAGGGTCTATATTTGGTTTATTAACATAATGATTGAATCAGTTTTAGGTGGCAGTACCAGGTCAGCATTAACTGTGTTTTAATGTATTCATTTTCACAATGAATTCACTATTAAGCTGCAAAACTTGAACACACTGTTCCCATTTTATGTGAAGGCTTTGTGAAAATCTGAAACATGTAAAGATAAGATAAGAAGCCTGCTGCTTGACAAACAAGTGCTTCCGGTGTGCATTCATCAGTGCTTTCTTTTTAAACATTTAAGATAACAAAGCCTGCTGTCATAAATAAAAATGTGACTTCATAGATAAATGTGTCACTATCAATATCCTGTGTGTTTCGGTGGACCTAATATTTCATTTAATAAAAGCTCTGTGGGCGTCTTTTAACCCTGAAACAGAGATTACAGTTAACATTAATATTCTGTTCTTTTGCCTCTGAAATTTGAAAACAACGTACCCTGTGGAGTGGGCTGTTTGTCACTGCTTGGTAATTATGAGACCACTGTGCTTTCATTTACACATAAAAATATTAAAACTGAGAAATCAGCATTTCCATGGTAACAAAACACAAAATGTGTTAATAGTTGGACCCAAAGTGATCTTTTAATTACAGACCAACATTATCCTTAAATAATATCAGTGCAGAATTGACTCGTGGCCTGTCGGAGGGCACTCAGTCAGAAACATCCTCATAATGAGGAAATAAGCGATTCTTGTCTCCATTGTTGTCGCCTCAAAGAGGTGAGATTGATTCTTGCTTCGTTTTACGGGATACAAAAAAACCCTTAATGTATCCTTTCACACTCCTTCCTCCCTCCTCCTCCATCTTCAACAGAGCACCTCACTCCTCACTCTCATGTTCCAGGTTAACTCAATTACACCGAATAATCGGCTCCTCCCTGGCCACTCACTGCCCAGGCTATTTCCCTAATATAAAGAAAAAGGAATCTCATTGTGCAAGAGTGTAGCCTGTTATGTTTCCGGTGAACTGAAGATTTACAGCTCGAGGACTGAGAGCCACTTCAAAAGCTGTTTTAAAGTGGAGGTCCACTTTTGCCTATTGCCCCGTGTGTACTGTAACTTTAAGTGGAAATTCCTCAAAATGACTACTTGAGGCTGGGACCAAAAGTGAGTCAGTAAACTTCCATGTTGAAAACACCCAAGTTCACAACAAAATAAACATGTTCACAAAGTGGCACAAAAGACAGTTTTGTAATATTTAAATGTACCTATTCTTTTTATCAGTTGCACAAAGTGTGACTTTTTTTTAGACAAGATCTTTTTAAATTGTAAAAGTACACAACTGCATTTTAATACAACAATCTGTTATCTCGTGAAGCTTGTTCTGTGGTTAAAGCGCACAAAGACCAGGTATAACATTTTAAGCACTGATGGGTGAAGTGAATTACACTGATTATCTCTTCAGCAGTGTTGGTCAAGTTACTTGAAAAAAGTAATCAGTAACGAATTACTGATTACTTCCCCCCAAAAGTAATCCAGTTACTTTACTGATTACGTATTTTCAAAAGTAATTAATTACTTAGTTACTTTTTAAAAAACACAATTTACAACCTGAATAGGTGATAAAGTGATAGATCTTTCAGCCCAATTCTACTTTTTCTGCATAATCCATCATACAAAATGTAATCAAATGGAAAAGTCTCTTTTTAAAACTTGTTTTATTAGTTTTAATCTTTTAACTTTATGCATCAAGCAAAATTTTTTATTATATGCCCCATTCTCTGACTGGAAGAAATTAGTTTAATATTTAAACCTATTTTCTGCACATTCCAGCACATAAAATAATTTTTTTTGTGTGTTTACACTCAGTCTTTCAAATAGATGCAAGTAAAACACAGCAGAAAATAAATAAAGTCAAAGACTAGCGGTCCTGTTGCTCTATTTTCACCTGTAAAGCAGGAGTTGGGTAGGCGGAGGTTTACCCTGGTGCAGGTGTGCTGCAGCGGTCAGTGGAAGAATCCGCGAGTTTCTCTGTGAGTTTCCCATTACGTCGTAGCTACTCGGTGCTTGCTTGGAAGTTTAGGGGGGTTTTTCACTGTAAAAAGAAGTTTTCTTCCCACGCACAACGGACACAAATGTTTTTGTCACTTTTTATGGAATCAAACTCAAAGTAAGGTCAGTACTTCCACGCTTTAAACGCTGCACGCTCACATTCTCTCTCTGCACTCGATATATTGTCCGTTGTTGATCTGCACACAGCTGTTGTCACGAACATTGCACTTGCTTACGTCACTGTCATGAGACATTCTCGCAAAAAATCACGTTTTTAGTTACGCAGTAACGCAGCGTTCCTACGGGAAAGTAACGGTAATCTAATTACCGTTTTTGCAATAGTAATCCCTTACTTTACTCGTTACTTGAAAAAAGTAATCGGATTACAGTAATGCGTTACTGCCCATCTCTGCTCTTCAGCATGGCACCTGTTAGTGGGTGGGATATATCAGAGAGCAAGGGAACATTTAGTCCTCAGAATTGATGTTAGACGCAGGAAAAGTGGGTGTGAGAAATAGAGGTGTAAGGATTTGAGGGAAGATGAGGGCCAAATTATGATGGCGACTGGGTCAGAGCATCTCCAAAACTGTGGGGTGCTCCTGGCCTTTGTTTAGTATCTATCAAAAGTAGCCCAAGGAAGGAGCAGTGCTGAACGAATGACAGGGTCTATGGGCACCAAGGCTCATTGATTCACGTGGGGAGTGAAGGCTGATCCAACAGAAGAGCTAATGCAGCTCAAATTGGCCTGGTCTAATGAATCAGCGTTCTTTTACATAATGTAGATAACTGGCTGCATGTGTGTTGTGTACCTGGGGAACACCTGGCATCATGATGCACTATGAGAAGTGCATCCTGGTGCCAGGTAGCTTGATCGGTGTATGAAGCAGGTGAGCTGGTGGAGGCAGTGTGACTCTTTGGGCAATGTTCTACTGGGAAACCCTGGGTCCTGCCATCCATGTGGATGCTACTTTATGACCTATTTAATTCAATTCAATTCAATTTTATTTATATAGCGCCAAATCACAACAAAAGTCGCCTCAAGGCGCTTCATAGATACAGAGAAAAACCCAACAATCATATGACCCCCTATGAGCAAGCACTTTGGCGACAGTGGGAAGGAAAAACTCCCTTTTAACAGGAAGAAACCTCCGGCAGAACCAGGCTCAGGGAGGGGCGGCCATCTGCTGCGACCGGTTGGGGTGAGAGAAGGAAGACAGGATAAAGACATGCTGTGGAAGAGAGACAGAGGTTAATAACAGATATAATTCAATGCAGAGAGGTCTATTAACACAAGTGTTGTTGCAGACCATGTGGCAGGGTAATGTGACTGCCACAAAGCAAAAATGGTTCAGGAATGGTTCCAGGAGCACAAAAACGAGTTTGAGGTGTTGATTTGCCCTCCAAAATTCCCTAGATCTCAGTCCAGTCTAGACAGACAATACTGATCCATGGAGGCCACAACTTACAAGATTTAAAGGATCTGTCGCTAACATCTTGGTTTGGTGCCAGATACCACAGCACACCACAAAGGTCTAGTGTAGTCCATGCCTCGAAGTTTCAGGGCTGTTTCAGAAGCAAAAGGGGACAACACAATATTAGGCAGGTAGTCATAATGTTATACCTGACTGATGTAAGTAAATCTGTGCTCTAGTTTTCATCTGATACCTTTTTTTTTAATGGAACCGACTAATTAGGAAGCACTCCATCCGGTTGTCTTGATGTGGTCGCTCCTGGACGAAAACACTGTGGTCATGAAGCTAAAGTTGAAGAAATGTTGGTTCTTACTTCCAGGCGACACCTGCTTGATTTGTCATAGATTATCCACTGTGTGCTCTTCCTGACAGAACCCTCACTTTAATCCAGCACTAGGCGTACATTAGCTTGTAACCATCACAGGATCAGTTTGTGTGTCTACTAAGAATCAAACCAGGAGTCTTTCACGTGTAAAGCACACACATTAGCCACCAAACTGCCACACAAGGCAGGTTAAAGCAATCTGATACAACATCTATGTGTTCATGGTTCTAACATTGGCAGCTCTCTGATGCAGCAGCACAGCGAAGTTTACTGAAACATTCTTTCAGCAGCAATCATCTGAACAGTTTCTTTGTTTCTGTGAGGGAAATTCCATCAGATTGAAAGAAAGAAAACAGCAAACTAACCATTTTAGCACTCACCTAGCACTCTCTAAAATTGGCTGAGCATAATGAGAGAGCAGAATGTCCTCTCTTATGTTGTTAGCATAATCTGCCCACGACACCGCAAGACTATCTCTGCTTCCTCCTCCGCCTCCCCAGTAATGCTGGAGAGCGCTGTGAAGTGGATGAAAGATGAAATATTCATCTTCCTGAATTTATGATCGAGAACAGTGGATGGGGGCGGATGGGTAATGTTGGTAAGAGTGAAAAAGAGGAAGATGAAAGGTGTCTAAAGAACTGAGAAACATTAGACCAAGATGTCATGTGAAGTGAGGAGTGAAAGTAAACAGAGAAAAGCACAAAGTTCTCCTTTACATTCTTACTGCCAAACTCTTCATTTCAAATCTCAAGTGTAACAAATGACAGAAACTACCAAGTAAAACAGATCAAACTTTTCTTTCTTTTAAAACAAACATTTTTCAAGAATGTCCTTGAACGAAAAAGGACCTTTTTCACAGTAAATTTTTGTTTCTACACATAATGATACCAGAAATGGTGAGGAAATGTGAATACAAATAAGACTAAAGAAGAGACAGAACCTTTAAACTTAAATTTTTGAACACTTGTGACCTGTCCAGGGTGTGCCCTCCCTCTCGCCCTGGGGTAACTAGGATAGGCTCTGTGCGCCCCACAACCCTGATAAAGATAAGGATCGTGTCCAAATTCATGGGCTGCATCCTCCTGAGGACCCGGCTTTCGTGGTCTACGTGGGCCGGGTCCTCAGACGGTCGGGTAGGCCAGAAGTAAACGGCTGGGGAAATTGGACGGTCTAGCCTTCTGATTAGCGTCACCGCTATCTCGGTGGAGTTGAATAAACTCGGCCGTCTGCTCCTTGCTGTCTAAAATATAACAGGACACTGGTGTAAATTCTCGACTGTCTCACACTTTGTTTAATCAGTTTTCTGTTTGGCGTTTATTCAGCTGTGTGAAAATCCCGGAGGAACCCACCCGATGGATTAATAAAGTTTTATTTTATCTAATCTAATAACTTTAATCTCAGCCAAACCGATTTACTCACGAACAAACAAAACACTGAAAAAAGCCCAACAATAACATTTTTAGGTTGTCTAAGTGACTTATATATTACGTTTAACCTGAGTAGCGAAACTCGGCGGTGATCTGAAAATGATGTGCCGGGAGTTGTGCCGTTCTCGGCCGCATCAGTGACCCTCGAGCTCCCGGCTTGCTATCGAGCTGGTGGGTAGCAGATGCTCCGAAAACGTCGAAGCACTTTTGCAAATATGCGATATCTTGATAAACCGAGCAGATATTTGATGTTTACACAGCTACTTTCTCGCCTGAAAATATGTTAAAAGTTTATTTTGTGACCCAGAAAGATTAGTAAGAGTAATTTTAAAACTTAGTAGCGGCCGCCATTATTGGAAACTGGAGTTTGGCTGGGCCGCACTATGAATTCTGGGAAATTGTAGGCCACAAAGGACACACCCGACCCATCCTTCAAATTCGGGGAAAAGGAGGACGCATTTGTCGGCTGCATTCGGAGGAGTCTACGAATTTGGACAGCCTTCGGCGCGTTGCTGTGACGTAATCGGTCTACAAATGCGGCCTCAGGAGGATGCAGCCCATGAATTTGGACACGACCAATGAGGAGAGAATGGATGGATGGACTAAAGTCTTAGCATTAGTGTCATCTCCACTTTGGCTTTTGAAGTCAGAAGTGACCACATTTGAAAAAATAGGAGTCTTAACTTGTCAGTCTGTATAGACACAGTAGAGGTGGGTGGATTGATCCAAATATCCATGGTATCCATACCAGTGCTGATATTGATATGGGATCGATGCTAGCAGGATAGGATTGGTAATTTGTTTCTATCCTCTAACTTGTGTCACTTTTTTTAATGAAAAAAATATACCTCAAGCATAGACTATGAGAAATGTATAGCCTATATCACATTTAAACAGAAGTTGACACCAGTGTTGTGGAGACAGGCACATTTACATTCCAGGTCTCCAAAAAATTGCTTTGAGTACTCAGAACAGAGAAGCGCTATATAAGAACGAATCCGTTTAGCATTTACTCACTAAAAGTGGAGCATAGACTTCTTAAACTGACTGTTCAAGAAGTTCAAGTAACTACTCAGAAAGCTGTATTATTGTTAAACAGAAACAACAACAAAACACATGCTTTTTTGAAGGTACAGTTCAGCTATTTAAACTAGCAGAAAGCCAGCAGCTCCAACTGCCTGTGTCGACACCCACGTGATACTCGTTTAAAAGCCCCTGGGCCATGAGAGCAAAAGGTGTCATCATTTTCGTTTGTTGTGCTGTGCTTTGTCCTGCAGGTGCTGATAAGAGGCTAATTAACTGTGTGAGCTACACCTGGCGCTGTGTGCTCGGCTATAAAAGCTCTATCATCTCTGCAGCCTCTGGTGCTGCAAGGGGAGGATCGCTTACGGGGCATCCTGAGTATCTTTTCTTTTGTACTTGTAATATACTTCTGCCTATCAAAACAATCTTTTACACTCCTGACCTGTTGATAAATACGTCTTCTGGTAAGTTACTTGTGTTATCACGGGGCTCTGTGAGGACTGACTCACTTTTGGAGTCACCCTCAAGGAGGAACTGCAGTTTCTGGCATCTCAATATTGCCCCAGAAGTTGTCACTTTGCACAAACCCAAACCATTTTTTTTAAAAGCAGAGGAAAAACACCATCCTGAACTAAACTGTCCCAATAAAACAACCCCCCAAGACATGACAGTAAGGTCTTGATTGCTTATGAATTACAAAAAGAAAATCTGAAACAGCATCTGCTGGAGTACAGATCATTTAAATTACCTGCATATTCATAGAAGTTACTCGTCATTTGTCAGGGTTAGACTGTGGCAGCACAAATTCATGCTTTTAAAAAAACTGCGAGCTGAGCTGTTTCACATTTAGCGACCTTTTTAGAAAAAGAGAGGGATTCTGATGCTGATAAAGCATCGAGTTCATACTGTAACCCTGTGGACGGCAGGCAGGGGCGGAGTTCTGCTCATGAGGCAAAGGGGAAGACAAAGGAGAGACAGAGAACAGCACCTGATCCCCATTAATCGCGCCCGCAGTGTAGATTTCTCTTGGTTTGTGTCAGCAGGAGCAGCAGAGTGGAAAGAAAGGACACAGCGAGGGAGTGTTTGAGTCCAAGTCATGACATAAAGAGTATTACACTGACCAGAGTTAACAAAGGAACACCGAATGGGTGCTCTGTCTCACCGAGAGGTTCTAAAAATAACCTGGTAAAATCACTGTTTGATGACTGAGTTACACTTTAACAGTTTATCATCATCTCAAATAGTGGCTAACTTAAATTTAAGGCATTCACATTAACTTTGTCTGTATAAAAGTAGAGAAAAGTTGGTCCAAAAAAGTCCAAATTGTAAAATATATTTAAGTAAAAGGAGTTTTCCTTGTTGCTATTAAATTATTTTTGGTATTCTGATTAACTTGCTGTATGTTCACACCAAGAACAGACAGATTGTAGGAAATAAATCCTTGAGTCTCTGCATTACGCTGTGCTGCAAAAAGGGGGTAAAGGTTAGAAGGAGCTGGTTCTGCCACACTTTTACATATCTATGCATGTGTGATGTATTTATTCCAAAGTATACCTATGAACTGATTCAGGAGTTGCTCATTACAGCCGCTCATAGATTCACAGCATCTATATGGGATCCATCCAGAACAGCCAAAGTCATGTACTGCTGACCACTGAGCAGATGCACTGTAGCAGCAGGAGGCTAAGCACCTTGCTCAAGGGCACCTTGGTTCTGCTGAAATCAACCTTCATATCCAGTGAACTATCAGACCAATTAAAATCTAATTTCCTCAGACTTGTTTGGGTGGAACACACAAAAGTTGGAGTTTGGGAAAACAAAAGGTTTTGATTTTGGATTCCTTAACTGTTATCTGTGACCTTGTCCTACCACTGCAGTGCAGTAACACCAAAAACAACACCTGAAGAAATGAACTGCAACATCAAATATGTTGTAAAAGATATAATAGATAAAAGATTAAAGTCTTGGGATTCAAGTTTTTGATCAGTATTCCAGAAAGCTGGCACACGACCTCTCTCGCTTCATAAAAAAATCAAAAAGAAAAGGTTTAGAGGCTGACAGGAGAAAAGCACTATTTCATGGTTTTGAAAGTTATGTTCATACTTTGTTTTAATTAGGGTATCAAGTGTATAATTAAAACTGATAAAAGGATGGGAAGCTAATGTGTGTTGTGAGCTTCTTCTTTTCTTTTTCTTTTTTTAAACACTTTATGTGACTAATGGCATAATTACAATAAATGGAATTTTTACCATATCCTATTTTATTTGGAATGTCAATGCAATTAAATTTACTTACAAAAACTTAATGGTAGATACTAGAATAGGGAGGTAATGTGAGGTTTTTACAGGAAATAAAGACATAATTATACTGTAAAGAATTTTAAGTGGCATGTAAGTAATTTACAGTAATGTGTAAATCATTTTACATACTGCATGAGTAATTCTAAATAATTTCACAACTTCACAAATTTGTAAGTAAATTTAAGTAGTAAGTAATAAGTGTGTAATTTCTTGGTAATTTATAAGAAGGGATTTAGAAATTAAGTAATTTTAAGTAGTGTGTAAATAATTTGAAGTACTACACAATTTCTTGATAATTTTTCTTGAAAAACCAACAATATTTCCCCATTTTACATTGTAAATACACTGTACTTTTTGGGGCATTGGCCAAATGATGGACTGGATAAATCTTGCCTAAAACATGACTTAGTATTAAAAGTATTAGTATTAAAGTATAATTCTTTCTTTGTTTCCTGTAAAAACTGATGTGGTACTCCCTTCTAGTGTATGTACATAAACTATTGGTAGGTAAATATAATTAAATTGTAATTTCAAATAAAATATGTTGAAATTCTATTTAATTACAGGGGAATTATGACTTGAGTCGCAGGCCATATTATACTGTTACCTTTTTAACAGTTTTTATAGATGGATTAAAAAGATTATTAGATTCTGGTTTTGTATTTCTGAGATGGTCTTTGTTATCTGGATTGCAGCCTGCAGCATTAGGCTGAGGATGGTAGGATGCATATTGCATACATATAGATACAGCCTCAGTTTTAAGAACACACATGCTTATTCCTTTATGAAGATGAAGGATACAGAAGACTTTCATGTTCAAAAACTACAGCAAAAGGCAAACTGGAGTGGGTCTTTGATTCCTCGAGTAGCTGATGGAGAAAAGGCAGAAAACAATACATACACTTCAACCATAGTAAAGAAAGCAAAGTGTTTAAAGTTCATTTTTATATGCAAGAGATGTAAAATAAAACTGCTAAAGAAGACATTTACCCTTGTAAATGCAGTCGGATAACATATTGTTTCGATCATTTATTAAAATTTTAGTACAACACAAAGTGATATTCAGAAACCTCCTCCTGTCAGATGAATGAGAATAATAAATGTAAATTATATTATAATGCAGATGGTGCCCTCTGTGGGTCCCTCCCTCTGCCTCAACCCCCTCATGCTCCCACGCGCCTTGCCTTCTGGGTCACCACTACAACACGGGTCACCAGCAATTGATTTGCTCCGCGTCCCTACCACACGGATCATCCATTCAGCACTTCACGCGTTGAAGGCTGACGTCTGGCAAAAATCAATTCATCAGCAACAAAAAAAAAAGACCATTTGCTGCGACTCGCACACACTTCTAGGTTTGTAGTAGAGCGCTGTTGTCTCGCTGCATGGGAGCCTGCTTTAAAGCTATTGCTAGGCTATAAGCTCACTTACACATCAACCATCAGGCTGTCAGAGACAATCATGAAAGACAGCAGTGGATGAAGGCTGGCGCGGCTACGTGGCTGGAAGGCGGGGGGTGTTTTGACAGATACAGCTGATGTCCTGAAAATGACACCATTCATCTAAAAGCTCAACACAGTGACGCTGCACTTGGGAATTTTCTGGTGCGATTAAGGGCTCTATCCCTTGTTTAATAGAATAATTACCTCAGTGTGTGTACTTATTAATATTACATCCTTTTAAGCTTAATAATGCAATGAACCGTGAAAGTAATTGACATCTTATATTGTCCTAATTAAATGAATGCAATAAATCCGTCCCCTTGGTACACCAAGTGTTTAAATCCCTATTGTTGAACCACTGTAAACAGATGCAGAATATGCATCATAGTCATACACTGTGTAAATTAAATTAATCAAGGGTCAAAGGATTGTATTAGAAAGACTGATTTTATTGTAATTTCAGTGTTACATGGAAAGGTCAAATCAAAAAGATCAAATTAAGCAGAAATGAAGCCAAATTGAAACTTGAAAAGAGCAACTCAATACTTATTTGTATAGGCTTGCTTTACACTATTATTTCTATTATATATATGATATTATTTTTTGTATTTTAATACTTGTACTGAAATTTAATGTTTGAAGCACACTGAGATGCTTATCTAGAAAGGCACTTATATGAATACATTTGACTTACTTATGACTTATCTTACACTCAAATCTCAGCAACAGCCAAATCAAAGAGTGACTGTTGGTCTGCTCCTTCTTCTTCAATGGTATATCCCAGCTCCTGCAATCAAATATCAATGATACTAATACTCTGTCGACAGAAAATTATGTGTAGATAATTTCGAAACAGGCTTTTTTTCTCCAAAAAAACTAAAATTAAATGTGTAGGAGTAAAATAACTCAATAAAATATAGACAAACATAATCTAAATAAATAAGAAAAGCAAATTTGAGCCAATCTACCGGCCTGAGTGGCATCTTCCATTTGTATCAGCGAAAGGCCAGTGGCACTTTCAAGGTCTTCCAGTTATAACACTGCTCAACATAGACAGACACTCATCTGATCTTTGCTTTCAGATCAGTGTCACTCCGAATCACTACCAAACATTCTTCACCGGTGCAAAATCCTCTTTTTGGCATTAAAAAACAACTGTCAGGATTTACTAAAAAGACGAATTATACGACTGAAAGGCGTGGAGTATTCCTTATTGCACATGTGTATGTGTTTACCTTCTGGAGTGCAAAATTTTAAGAGGTCTAAAAATGATTTGCTAAGATGCAACACAGACTTACTGTAAATTGCGCTAATTTAAAATAAGAAAAGCTGTTAGTTTGCATCTGATGTTGCTGCGATATGTTCTGCCAGGAGCATTCATGTACTGGGAATGCCAGCAGGAGATGTTGTTAGGATTAGGGATGGGTATCGTTTAGGTTTTATCCGATACCGGTGCCAAACCGGTACTTTTGAAACGGTGCCGGTGCTTAAACGGTGCTCAAACCGGTGCTTAAAGAATGGAAAACACAAAATTGGTCCAAAAACGTCTCATGTTCAGCTGTTTTTTTGTAAAAAGATAACAATGTTAGCCTTTTCTGCAGCTATAGGGCATATATGGTATCACTCTTGGCTGGAAGCAGTGCTTAAACAATGGAAAAAACACAAACTTTGTCCAAAATCCTCTCATGTTTAGCTGTTTTCCACTTTTTCTTTGGTCATTTTAGCCTTTTTGGCCAGGGTGAAGGGAGTATCTGCCATCAAACAAGAAGACAGCCGCATGTAACTATGATGGTGTTTGCTAGTTCACCTTACATGCATTAATGTAATAACGTGGTTAGCCTACTCAACGTAATTACACACGAACAACATTAAGCTACTGATGCAGAGAAGAACAGCTGCTGCTGCATCATCATCCGTCATCATTTCTGCTACACTGGCAGGGCTAGGGGCCAGGACTCTCCTCTTCGGGTTTTTGGGGGATGTTGCTAACTCCAGGTCCGATAACAGGCAACCCACAAGCAGTAGATGTGCACGGTGTGAGGTCTCGCAACAAGCTATCAAATACGGCGCATTTCTCGGCTTTAAAAAAGAACGCTATGCGGCGCCAGGTGTTTCATCAGATTTGAGGTGTTACCTCCTTTGACAGTATCACAGTATCAGCTTAAAGCACTTGTTGCAGGCTGCTGAGTTTGCATATTTTGCTGAGAAGTACAGCCAGACTTTTGACCGCTTCGCCTTGGGCATTTTTAATCTGTAGCTTTGCTCTAAAAGAACGTACGTACCTGGACCCGCCTACTATCCTCGGAACGTAAAATGATTGGCTAGAATCTAAAGCGTATCATTCCATACCAGTTGGTGGCGCTAATGCACCTTTCAGTTGTTTGCCAACCGCCAATACAAATGTAAGGAAGAAGAAAGTGTATCACAGCTCAGGAAAAAAAGCACCGAAATAAAGCACCGAAATGTGCGCTGCTTTTCGGTCTGGTTACTACCGTTTATGTCAGAACCGGTGCCATCATGGCACCGGATACCGGTACCCATCCCTAGTTAGGATAAGCATGTTAATTTGACATGGACAGACTGCACAAAGCTGTAAGTTTTGTAAGCAGTAAGCCAATGCATTTGCAGTGTTTAACACAATGACAACTCTGGAAGTCTTTTTGTTTCTCAGCACAACCTTTGCTCTCTAGTATTATAACTGTTACATACTATACTTGTCTACATATACATACTGACACTCCTTCCTCACTTTCCTTCTCCTTCCATTCCCCATCTTCCCATTTTTCCTAAATGATCCTTTCTCTTCCTTCATCTCTTCCAACCTCACCCCGTTCTCGCTCCCATTCACCCTGTATCTTTCATCCTCCTTCCCTCACAATTGAAATGAAGATTATTCTTCATCATCACAAATCAATAAAAATCAGTAAATATTTCTGCATGTGTCTGCCTCTATGATTGTATACATTGTGGTTGTTGGATGCTGTGTTACGATTTGAAAAGGACTAAGGCTCTCGAGACTGTTATTGGCGTTTGTTACAAGAATAAATTTACAGGATAAAATTTGTTAGGTGCTTTAAATGTAATATATCCTTAATGAGTCATGTGTGTGAGTGGAATAAATTTCATCTTCCTCATTATTCAGAGATCGTGCAGTCTCAAAATGTGGTCATTTGTTTTACGTGCATTCACAAAAACATTGCTTATTAGCACAAATTATTTCTTTTATTTAGTAGTCATGAAATAAGTAGCCTCTAACTGTCTTTGTAGGCTCTGGTTTTGTAACACTTACATTGTTATTTACAGTTTACATCAACTTACAGTTTGTATCAACTTGAAATTACAACCTGTTTCCTTAACTTGCTATTTTTATTTAAGTCGAAGCATGCAAGTTATTTTCACTTATTCTGCGTTGTATGTAACTTATTATTTGGGTTGATCTGAATGTTAACTTAAATTAACAAGTCTATACTTAAGTAAACCAGGTGTTACCAGCTGACATAACAGAGTTTAGTTGTCACAGCAAGTTTTTTTTCAGTGTGACTAAGTTTAGAAAGTCCAAATTAAAAGCCTGATCTAAAATGATACCCAGATTCTACACCAATGATTTGATAATGTTGGGAGGGGCCGATGTAAGGACTGACCTCTTTAGAGTAGCTATCAGGGCCCAGCATGAGAAATTTGATTTTATATTTAACAGGCTTTGCAATCTCGTCCTGCACAGCAAACAGACATATCCACTTTGTTTGCTGCCACTGGCACACATCCAGGAATTCATAGTTAGCTTCATAATTTCAGTTTTCCCTTGTTTTTACTGTTGGTTTTACTTCCTGTCATTCCTCCTATTTTCCTGATTGTCTGCCTGTGTGCTAACCCACTTTTTTCCAATGCTAGCTTCTTACGTTCTGTTTCCAAAGTAAAAGCTCACTCTTTGTTGAACATGCAGCCTCCACTGTTCTGGCCATAGGACCTCCATACTGCATCCTAACATATCTGGAATAAGTTACAATGACACACAATGACACACTATACCATTAACCAATAAGTAGTAATTAATTCTGGATCTTTTATTTTCAGTAATGTTTTTGTTGTTGTTGTTGTTGCTGCATATGAATTCCCAGCCCATCCGCACACAGAATATGTTGTTCTTAAAGTATTTCTTCATGCCATGCACATCCACATGTGCTCACACACACACGTTTCCACAAAGACATATCTAATATTCATACAGCTGTCAATTCAGATTTGAGATAAACAATGAAGCTCTTATCAAAGATGTGTTTCTCTACTTCAAGCTGATTAAGTTTGCAGTGGTTAGGGGGGAGTAGGGCCAGTGGGTTAAATGGGGCAAACACAAAAGAATTCCTACTTCTGTTCCTTTGATGCCAATGTGCTCATTTCAACAAACCCGGGGCAAATGAGCATCTGTGCCCTTGGAGAAGACAAAAGGGCAAACTGTCGACCCAGTGGGGACTTATCTGAACATGCTTGTTACCCCAAAACCTTTTTAAAAAAGAGACCTGGGATAAAACAGACAGAGGAAGGATTAATGAGGTTTAAGAGCTAAAGCAGGTTCAGAAGGGAGAAGAAAAAGGGATAAAGCCTATGACTTGAGTAACATTAATCAATTAAAAAAAAACATGTTAATGATAGACGAATGCGAACTTTTGTGCCAAACGTATATAAATATCACTGTCGTGTTCTCTCTCTCTTCCTATCTACATGCAGTGTTGGGGAGTAACGGAATACATGTACCGCCGTTACATATTTAAAATACAAAATATGAGTAACTGTATTCCGTTACAGTTACCGTTTAAAAAGGTGGTATTTAGAATACAGTTACTTTGTTGAAATAAATGGATTACACGGCGGTACTTCCCTGTTTCATATTGTGGCGGGTCAGGACTGTTTGGGTTTTGTTTGACAGCTACGTTCTGTTGTTCCAGGTGGAAGCGTTACGGTTGCCATGGTTACAGGGTGACGCTCTCTCTCTGCGTGTTTCCTGGGTGAGAGCTGGAAGCATGTAAATATAATAATAACCACTGCAGCCAAGAAGAGAGCCTGACGAGCCCAGTTGTAAGTAAGCTATTAAGACTCGACTGTACACCGTGTTCGTGTTTTCCTCCAAAAACAATAAGTTCCGTTGGAGCAGCCTTTCAACGCCTCTCTCTGTCTCTCGCTAGCAAAGTTGACCCAGACAACAAAGTAAAGCTGTTTTTCGGCTACGAGCCGACACAGAACCCACCGTATTAGCCAGAGGTCCCTTTACTACGGTTCGGAGCCGCGGACCTTCAGTAACAGTAATAAATCACAGCAATAGTACATTCATGTAGTTGTAAACAGCATGATAATATATTAAGTAATCCAAAGTATTCAGAATACGTTACTCTCATTGAGTAACGTAACGGAATACGTTACAGAATACATTTTGGGGCATGTATTCTGTATTCTGTAATGGAATACATTTTAAAAGTAACCTTCCCAACACTGTCTACATGCATATATATATATATACAGTCCCAATCAAAAGTTTAAGGCCACTTGAAAAATGGCAAAAAAATATATTTTGCATGGTTGGATCTTAACAAGGTTCTGTTAGGATGCCTGGGTCGTTGACCCAGGGGTTTTGAGTTTATTATATTATTTATAATTTCTAGTCTTTGGGTTTTCATTAGAGTCATGTCTTACGGTTTGTCTCTGTGTAATCCTTAGTTGCTGTCTCCCCTGTCTGCTATATCCCCGTGTCCAGTCGGTGTCTGTGTCTGTCCTGGTCCCACATTTCTGTTCCCTCTGTTGTAGTGCCTGCATGTGAGTCTGTGTCTTTTGTTCAGTCTGTGTTATGTGTTTCCTGTTTTACTTTGAAGGTTTCTGTCTTATCTCAGTGTGTTCAGTTTACGCTTCCTTGTCTCGTCAGTTCTGATTTGCCCCAGCTGTGTTTCCCTCCTGTTGTCCATTCCCTGATTGCTCCCTCTATGTATTTAAGCCCTGTGTTTCAGTTTGTCATTGTCGCGATCTACCGTTTATTTAGCTGTGTGTTTTTTCAGTCTGTTCGTGTAAGTTTAGTTTTGGTTACTCAGTTTTGTTGTTTTTTTTTAGTTTAACATTAAAGTTGTATTTAAGTTCACCTTTGGTTTCCTGAGTCTGCATTTTGGGTCCTTCATGTCACCACCCCGGCGTGCACACAGCCTCCACATAACAGGTTCCAAGTAGAGCTTCAACGTGCAACAAGAAGAAATGGGAGTGAAACGAAACATTTTACTGAGCATGCAATTTATTGAAAACAACACTTAAACTGTAACAGGCTGTTTTACAGCTGATCAAAACTTTAGGACAACATGCCTTTAAAAGGCCAGATCCGTGCAAAAATGTGGATTCATTGTCATTTTCTGTCAGGTTTTTCTGTCACACTGTCATGACGTTCTGATGGCAACAGACTGAGTGGGGATTTTCTTTTTAAATCCTAGCAAATCAGGCTTCATACTGTAGTAGGATGCCACAACAGGTCTGGCGATCTCATCTATACATTGTTGGTGATGGCTTCAGTAATGGTCATGGTGGAGTTAACTTGGCATATTCAGCTAGCTTTCTAGTTCCTCTACTTTTTCAGCCACACCAAAAGCTTCAAGGCCGCTATTTTCTTTCCCCCTACATTTCTAAATTTCATGGTACAGCTGCTCATACAAGACAACAACTTTTCAAGAATTCTGTCACCAAAAATCCCGCTGCCTTGGATCTGTAACTGCAAATGTTTCTGTCTGTCCTCAAGTTACGGCATACTTTCTCTGTGACAATGGTGACAGTTGCTTCTCCTTCCTCCATCTAGAGAAATTGCACCACATTCATGTTTAGATGCACCATAAATTCTCGCATACAGGAGGAGCACAGGGAATTCTGGAATACAGACAGTTGTTGAAAACAGACAAAACAAAAAAACAATAAAATAAGACAGAGGAGCAACGTGTGAAGCAGTTCTTCAGTACGGGCAAACCAGAAACGCAAATAGATGAGGGCAAGGAAAGAAAAAAACATCACCCCAGTTCTTTAACACCCTGTTGAAAGACTATAAAATGCACACCCTGATTAACATCCAGACACACACATGCCAACGCACACGACAGCCAACACTGGAGGGTGCGAGACACAACAGCTGTCCTTTTTTGAGAGGAACCACAATGGAGAAGCTCTGCGGGGTGGGGGAGACGGCACCTGCCTCTGTGAGCACCCTCCCCTCTCCATCCTCACCCATAGGACACGACTGAGAGATGAAGGCAAGAGGCAGTAAGGGTGAAGGCGTGCGTGCCTCCAGTCGGGAGTTGTCTATTCACCCCATTCAGCTGCCTCATCTGCATACTGTTTGACTTGCTGCTTCTAATTTGGGTGCCTTCCCCTTTGAAGGCAGATGTATGTAAACAATGTCTCTTTTCATCTCAACGAGGATTGGAAGATGACGGATTCTAGGTCATTAACCCCCGGAGGACTGACAGCTAACAAAGGCAAACCTGCCGGGGGGCATAATCACCCACAACAGTTGAGACTGACTGTCCAAAGTCTGTTGAATAATTCAGGGAAGTGTTCAGCCAGCAAATGAACACAGCTAGTGAGAGCCTTGACTGATCAGTGAAAACTTGAGGCCTTTCTAAACATATAGAGGTTTATTTCTTTATCAATATTAATAAATATGTACTTAGAGGAGAATGAAGGTTCTCATACCATAATGATCTTAAGGCATATGTTCTCTCATGTGATGTGATAGAACCAATGATCAGCCTTCAGTCATATGCAAGAGTTCAGACACAAATCTTGCCTTAAAAATATATAAGAGTCCTGAAAACTGGGAATAGAGATCCACCAATTCCCCAAATAATTTCAGCAAAATCAACTCGCTTTTCAAGTTTTAGCAGGTGTTTATTAGGGGTGGGGGAAAAAATCGATACTGTGTAGAATCGTGATATTTTGTTTGCTAATAATGTATCGATACAGGGACAGCAGAAATCAATATTTTGTTACAAAAAGGTTTTTGTGCTCTGACTTCAGAGCATGTTGATCCTTTTTCTGAGCAAGAATCCTGACATTCCTTCACTGTCCAACTTTTTTTTGGCAGCAATAAACATGACAGTTTACTTATTTTAATTTAAGACGTGTTTTATTTTAATTAAGTTTAAAACTTCTTTATTTAATGTAAAATTATATTTTGTTTTAATTTACTTTCAAATTCTTCAGTTGCTGAAGGGGCTGCATAGTTTTCATAAACTGCATAGTTCAGAATAGCTATAATTGTACCAGATGGTTGCGTTCAGTTAAGTTGGACTAGACTGTAATACAAACCGTTCAGTTTGTCAACAATAAAACTGAAATGAGAGAAAGACTGAGTGTGAGACTTTGTTATTAGATAAAATGAATATTGATAAAGTTTACCTTTATGTACAGAATCTGAATATCACAAAATATTTTTAAAAATTGCAATAATATTGTATTGTGCGTTAAGTATTGTGATAATATCGTATCGTGGGATGTATGGTGATTTCCACCTCTAGTGTTTATATATAACCTTGTTCTTCTAGCATTAATTTCAGCTCAAATACTGACTAAAAACCTTGAAACACAGGCCCTCAAAAACATTTTAAAACAAATTTCAGGTCATTCTGTGAGCAGTTCCCTTATTGGACTTGAAGCGATGTCCTTTAACCATGACTGAGGAACCACAGCTGCTCTACGTACATTTGAGTGCAGCCTTTTACTTCACGTGCACATGTTACTTACAAAGTATAACCACAGTTAATACTCTTAGCAACCCATGAAATAACTGGTCCTTGGTTACTGTGAAATGTGACACTGTGATGAGATTAATTAATGCAAAGATAGAAATCACAACACAGCTGTTTATGAATTAATGACATCTATGTGTTCATCTATTATTCATTAACCATAACCACCTAACCCACCTAGAGTTTCAGAAACAAACCCTTTAATATTAAGTGTTTACGTCCCTCCTCAAAAATAACATTGTTACTAATGACCAGTGTTGGTCAAGTTACTTGAAAAAAGTAATCAGTAACTAATTACTGATTACTTCCCCCAAAAAGTAATCTAGTTACTTTACTGATTACTTATTTTCAAAAGTAATTAATTACTTAGTTACTTAGTTACTTTTTAAAAACACGATTTACAACCTGAATAGGTGATAAAGTGATAGATCTTTCAGGCCAATTCTACTTTTTCTGCATAATCCATCATACAAAATGTAATCAAATGGAAAAGTCTCTTTTTAAAACTTGTTTTATTAGTTTTAATCTTTTAACTTTATGCATCAAGCAAAAATTTAATTATATGCAACATTCTCTGACTGGAAGAAATTTGTTTAACATTTTGTTAAACCTATTTTCTGCACATTCCAGCACATAAAATAAGAAAGGTTTTTGTGTGTTTACACTCAGTCTTTCAAATAGATGCAAGTGAAACACAGCAGAAAATAAATAAAATCAAAGACTAGCGGTCCTGTTGCTCTATTTTCACCTGTAAAGCAGGAGCGGGTTAGGCGGAGGTTTACCCTGGTGCAGGTGTGCTGCAGCGGTCAGTGGAAGAATCCGCGAGTTTCTCTGTGAGTTTCCCATTACGTCATAGCGCACTCAGTGCTTGCTCGGAAGTTTAGGGGTTTTTTCGCTGTAAAAAGAAGTTTTCTTCCCACGCATGACGGACACTAATGTTTTTGTCACTTTTTACAGAATCAAACTTAAAGTAAGGTCAGTACTTCCACGCTTTAAACGCTGCACGCTCATACTCTCTCCTGCACTCGATATATGATCCATTGTTGATCTGCACACAGCTGTTGTCACGAACGTCGCACTCGCTTACGTCACTGTCATTAGACATTCTCGCAAAAAAATCACGGTTTTAGTAACGCAGTAACGCAGCGTTCCTACGGGAAAGTAACGGTAATCTAATTACCGTTTTTGCAATAGTAATCCCTTACTTTACTCGTTACTTGAAAAAAGTAATCGGATTACAGTAGCGCGTTACTGCCCATCTCTGGTTGTGAGTCATTTCCATTTGTGGATACTTTTAAATATTAAACACTGATCAAGTTTCTACGCAGTAATTGCAAAGACAGGTGGACGGTTGTTGCCCTGTCGATAATGGGCAACAACCGATGGGCAGTAATCGGTTGTTGCCCATTACTGCCCATTACTGCCCATTACTGCCGATGGGCAGTAATGGGCAGTAACGCGTTACAAGTAACGCGTTACTGCCCATCTCTGCTAATGACACTTCCATGCTCAAGGTTACCATTTTTTCTTTCATTCTGTATTTTATAGTTTGGTTTTGTTTGTTTTTATTCATTGGATCAGAATCTAACACCACTGGTCAAGATGCTATCTTGTGTGTATATCAGAAAGATTACAAATACCAAATACTACCAGGCCTATTTGCAGAGAAACCTAAGAGAGAGGTAGAGCATGGGCAAAGGAAGAAAGGAAAAGAAGGTCTGACTTGTTTAAAAAATGGAGATACATAGAGTAGGGTTGTTGCTGATTTACATTATTGTCTTAATGATCTGTGCCCTCCAAGTGGCCTTTTGGTTGTAATATACATACAGGATTTTATGCAGCTGTAATCACAGTGTGCATTAAAGAAATATACGATGTAATAATTACTGTTCAAAATTTAGTAAAGTAAAAGTAGCGTAGTAACTAAACTAAACTAATCAAACTGTTATGTCATTGCTTTTGTTGCATGTGGTTACAATGTGTTTTCACTCTTGGATAAATTTGCAAGAATTTCAAAGCCAGCCTGTTTTACTTTGTCATCACAGGGTATGTAGTATTTTGTGTGTGTAGTATTTTGAAGTAAGAAGTGACTTTAAACATTTGTGAATAAGATTGTAACATGAAAAAATGTGGAACAAATGAAGCACTGTACATGCTGTCTGTATCTACGGTAAAATAGAAGAACGTAATTGTTCTTTTATCCAGCACATGTTTGCTTTCTGTTAGAATTACTGTATTTCCTGACATAGGAAGTTTGGAAAAAGTGTTTTTCACATTTCAATTTTCAAACTAGTCCCTCACAAACCTACTTTCACCCAGTTCAGTTTGTTAGGATCTGGTTTTTAATTTGCTGTCGGCTCAGTGTTAGAACTTAAAAACTAGCAGATCGTGTTTGTGTCCCTAATAGAAATTTGAAAGTGTGTGGGACTGTAACTTAAAGTTTAAGACTTCCCGGGTAGTTATATGACAAAGCATTCTTGCATCATGATTTGGAATAGCAAAAATAAACAAGTAGCATAATAAATTACTTTCTTCAGGGAGTAAATAAGAAACATAATGCAAGCAGTAAAATACAATGATAAAAACCCAAGAATAATAAAAAAAACTTGATAAAAACAAGAACACTATCAGCATCTAGAATATTCACATATTGTTTTTATGACAGTGTCTCCTTTATAAACATTCATGGTAAATTACAGCTGACCTAACAGGAAATACCGAAGTGCAATGATTGTTTTTTCAACTTTTCCAGACAATAAAACATTAATGACTGTGAACCACGGTATGTACAGTATGTTGTTTTAGGGGGAGATTATTAGCCTTGCCACAACATGAGAATTTTAGTCCACTAATGAGTACATCACTACATAACACACTCGTACCTATCCCACATCAGCACTTGAGTTGACCCTAGTTGTTGCCCCGCAGCAATGTTGAGTATATTCACAGGTAACATGTGCAAGTGGGTATTTCTTATGTAGTATTTATGACTACTCTGCTATGTGAGATGAATACCTTCACACATGTGAGAGATGGGAGACAGGAGCCTATATGTTTCATTGCAACAAGAATCCCTGCAGTCAGAATTGGTTAATGTTTTTATGTTAATGGAAGTAATGAAAGCTTTAACAAAAATGCCTGTTATTTATGTAGCACAGGTCTTGGTGCTACTATAAGTTGGACATGAATCTCTGGGCTGGACTTTGTCACACATTGTATGGACAGAATTTCCAGGCGTAGCCCGATGGTGGAAGGTTTCCACTTTGGTTGCCTCAGAACAGAGCTGGAAAGTAACTCTGTTCTCTGTAACCTTTGTTATTGTACTCAATTAAAATTTTCAGGTGTCTAAACTTTAATTGAGTAGTTATTTTTCTAGCACTTTTTACAGTTTTACCCTCTATATTCTACTTCTTAAATTTTCAAAACATACTCGTTACTTCTGGTTTAATGCCTTTGAGGAGTTATTATCTGGGGTGGCTGTAGCTCAGGTGGCAGAGCGGATCAGCCACTAACCAGAAGGTCGGTGGTTCAATCCCAGGCTGCTCCAGTCTGCATGCCAAATATCCTTGGGCAAGATACTAACCCCATGTTGCTCTCCGATGCATCCATCGGAGTGTGAATGTGTATGAATGTTAGCTACTTAGCACTTAAGTTTAGAAGTGCTGGTGTGATTGGGTGAATGAATTAGCTGTATAAAGCGCTTTGAGTGCTCGGACAGAGTAGAAAAGCGCTATATAAGAACCAGTCCATTTACCTTTTTTTTTTTTTATCTCACATTACAAACATCAAACTGATTTGAGCCTAATCAGTAAGACATAAAAGGCAATCCTGTTCATTTATTTATTACAAGGAGACACCACATTAAAAGAGAGGTGAAAACCATGTGCCATAGTCAGGGTTTAAAGTGTTCTTGGCACAACACCAGAACGACTGCACATGTCCAAAAGTTGGGATGCTTCAGGATCTAGCTAGCCCTACAGAAGACGAGGCGAGTAATTTGAAATGCAGCATTTCTGTCATTAAACATCAGCAAACACACAAATTGTTTGTGTGCAGTTTGTTGCACGGTGTGTTGCAAGCTAAAGGTTCAGCTGCTGTAGTTCACAGGGAGAAGAAAGAAAGAGGGCTAACTTCACTCAGTGATGGAGGAAGATGAAGGAACAACAGAGGAAGAACAGAGGTTCGATTTAAAGGTAAGGACTGCTCAGTAGTGCTTGATAAACTCAAAATATAAGCTTACATGTAAGTCTTCATGTTTTTAAATCAGATATTGGGTCTGTACATGTGACATTATGCTTTTTTTCATATTGTTAAACATGCTGCAAAACAAATTGACGTTGACTAACTGCATTATTGAACGGTTGCATCAAAATCCTCTGCAGGTTAATGCAGGCTAAACAGGTTAGTTTGCTGAGCTGTGATGGGTTGAAAGTAAAGAGTAGTGTGGGACTGGTGCAGAGTGGCTGTGGTGCTCATGGTCAGAGTAAGGTTACATCAGGTGTAGCAGAGATTAATGGGATGTTTAGCTGATGATGCTTCACTGAATTTCACCTTTATACCAACTTTATACCATCTAGTATAAAGACAGCATTTACTGTCAGTGTAGAGCCAGGACAACTTATGAAACATCATGTTACATCTTAATGAATTCAGATGTGTAAATCTATAAAGAGCAGTAAACCCCAGAGCATCTGATCACAGCATGTAGAAAATCTACTGGAGCTCTCAATAGAAATTGTTTTGACTTAATTTTCTTTTGCCCATGTTAAGCCATTACTACAAATATTAGGGTTCCCCCATCCGGTGAATCCCATTTTAACCCCCGACTGTACACATTTTCCTATCTAGAGGCAATTTAACTCTCTAGAATGTAGACAACAGAAAATAGAGTTTTTCTCCTTCTTTTTCTCTACTAATGTTTTACTTAAATTAGACCAAAGTAAAGTTGTATGGTAAAGTTTGTGCATGGTTCATACTTGATATGGATGCTTTAAAGCAGGGGTCCCCAATCCCAGTCCACGAGAGCCGGTGTCCCTGCAGGTTTTAGATCTCACCCTGGGTCAACACACCTGAATCACATGATTAGTTCATTACCAGGCCTCTGGAGAACTTCAATGCTGTGTCCCAATTCGGGGTATGCACGCTTGAAGTACGCATTTTAAGTGCGGTTACGTCACCGCCACGCGACGACGGCTGTCCCAATTTGAAGTGTACTTCAAATGCATACTCCAAATGCGCCGTCGATTTCCCCAAATATCAAGCGTGGTCCGGTGCACGCTTCTTGGTCCCATATATCCCACAATTCATAGCGCAGCGGTGGGTGTGGATAATTTTGCCACAAAATACGGCAGAAGGGAGCGGCCAAGAGTGAACTGTCAAAAGTATTCAATTCAATTCAATTCAATTTTATTTATATAGCGCCAAATCACAACAAATGTCGCCTCAAGGCGCTTCATGATACAGAGAAAAACCCAACAATCATATGACCCCCTATGAGCAAGCACTTTGGCAACAGTGGGAAGGAAAAACTCCCTTTTAACAGGAAGAAACCTCCGGCAGAACCAGGCTCAGGGAGGGGCGGAGCCATCTGCTGCGACCGGTTGGGGTGAGAGAAGGAAGACAGGATAAAAGACATGCTGTGGAAGAGAGACAGAGATTAATAACAGATATGATTCAATGCAGAGAGGTCTGTTAATACATAGAGAGTGAGAAAGGTGACTGGAAAGGAAAAACTCAATGCATCATGGGAATCCCCCGGCAGCCTACGTCTATTGCAGCATAACTAAGGGAGGATTCAGGGTCACCTGGTCCAGCCCTAACTATATGCTTTAGCAAAAAGGAAAGTTTGAAGCCTAATCTTAAAAGTAGAGATAGTAAGTACTGAATATGACGTCACTTATTCATGTGCGAATGTTTAATAACGAAGAACATTAAAACATTACTGTTGGCCACATGTCGGCAAAGTTATGTGACATTAGTGATGTTTGTACTTACAGTGTTAACTTGGTTTTAAAGCCTCTACTTCTAAATATACATATAGTCGACCTTAATCTTACAGAGAATCTGATGATTTTATGGATAATTAAAGTCAGTCATATATCCACAAACACAACAAGCTGACAGTCAGTGATATAGATTATATATATATATATATATATATATATATATATATATATATATATATATATATATATATATATATATATATATATATATCATAATAATCTGACAATACAATAATATTGGCCATATTATATTTACATTACCATAGTGAGATGACTTTAGTCTCGTGAACAACAATAACTAATTATTATTTACTATCTAATCTTAAATGACTGTTCAGTACAGAAATGAAGCCCTTGAATCATGTTTTACAGTCCTGTGGTCTCAGCCTCAGATACTCAACTAATCAAAGTGATGTCATGACAAAAATGAATGACCAACAAAACAATTTTCTCCTTCATTTCTGTCAAACAAAGCTGTATGTAGCGTGTCTCGCGGTTAGTATCATGGTTGCTAGGCAACCTGAACAGCGCGACGAAGCATATACCGTCCCATTTCACAAGCCTCTCACTTCCGCACTTCTCGTACTTATAGTACGCTCCGTACGTAGTACGCGTAGTGTGCGTACTTCAAGCGTGCATACCCCGAATTGGGACACAGCACAAGACATGTTGAGAATGTATGCAATTAAATCAGCTGTGATGTATCAAGGACACATCTAAAACCTGCAGGGACACCGGCCCTCATGGACTGGGATTGGGGACCCCTGCTTTAAAGTATCCTCAAAAACAAAGCTTTTCAGGTGGTTACAAAAATATCAGCAATTTCATTTCCTGTCCATTTTCTGTTATGCAAATGTTTTTTGGTGCTGTTGCTAAATAAATTTTTTTAGGTATTTGATCCCTTTACTACTTTGTTCCCGTTTCTCTCCCATAGGTTGCGCTAAAGAGCACTGCATGCCAGTGCTATTGACAGTGAACTGTCAAATTTAGATTTTTGCCCGAGACAAACATGTATACAACCCATATTTACAACTGCTTACCCAAGTTCAACTAATCAACTGACCAATGAGATTGTTGAGACACAAGTTTGGATGCACTGACCCAAACAGGAAGCTGAAGAAGCAGAAAGTCTTCACTCCTTAATGGGGTGGTCTTTGGAGTGTGTATGTTGTTTGTGCGTGCAGTTCATCTGGGTTAGTTGGTTGGGTGTGTGCAGGGGTCATGGGGCAATACAAACACACATTTACCACCGTGTATAAACAGACATCTGCAGCCTGAAGTCTGCCTTCTGCTCTGTGTGTGACTGTGTCCTTGCATGTGAACACACGCATGTATGAAAGCGTGTTTGGGCATGTTTGTATGCGTGCTTATGTTACACTTGTACACTTGATAATATACATCTGTTTTCACTGTCACATTATTGAGTTATAGCAAAAGAAAATCACCCAGTTTAAAGGTTTGGGTTGATGAGTTAGTTTAAACATGCATATATGTGAACACACTGCAAACCCATAATAGCCTATGGACATGATACAGTATGGATTTTCAAAAACTTTAAAAGGATGATGCATCACTCCCAAGGACCTTACCTCAAAACCTATTTTCTGCTTCCCTACAGCAGCAGCAGTTCTAGCTATGTCAGCAACACCAGCTAACATCAGCCAAAGGGAAGCTCCAAGCACAACAAACTCTACAGTGGGCCAAAATGAAAAAATGTTGTGGCTTTGGATATTTTCATATTCATATATTTTCACATTGTATTGTTAACAGTTGAGTAGGTGATAAATTCAGGAAACAAGCTGTGCACCACAATCCCAGTGGCACACGCTGTACTCACAGGGGTATCCCAGATCCACTCAACGTGTCTACATATGTCTGAATCTTCTGTTGCCTTAGAGAAGGATCTACTGAGCCTGTGCTGACAGGTCAGATTTAGGACTGAATACTGACTCTCTGAACCCGAAGAGACTGCCTGCCACAACTTTGAAGAATCAGTCAGACAAACTTTAGTTGTGCAGAAAGTTCAGTACAAAGAGTGCGCTGTGCAACACACAGGAACATTAACACACAAACGATCGGGTTTGATCAAGCGTCAAAGCTGCCAAGCACCTGCTCTTCTCATGAAGCACACAGACCGGGGGAATTCCACTGACTGCTGTGATCCATGACTGATTTCAGGGGTTAAACCCATGAGTGACAAAGAGGTTAAAGAGGCTTTCTGTGCTTTGATGCGATGCAGAGACAGATTGCAAAGGTTATCAAACCTGTAGAGTTCAAACACCACAGAAGAAGGAAGTTGGAATGTGCAGTTTTAGAAATCCTCTTGTGGTTTTAAACTTACACCTGCTTATTTTTTAACTTAACTTCCTTATTTGTCTTCTCAGGATGCAGCTTTTAAAACATCACAGTCAGTAAAAGATCAGCTTCTGATGTCTCACTGCATAGAGACATCAGAAGCTGTGCAGTTGAAGAGGTGAGGAATTACGTACATTTTCAGGAATAAGAAAAACATGCATCAGGAGGTTCCGATTAATCTGGACTAATATGTAAAACGATTATGCAAATCTTTTTGAAAACACTTTCAGTAAAACAGCATGCTTTACCTGGTAAATCCAGGGATTTATTTAGAAAGGTAAATTTCTTCTTTTTACCGGCAACTGAAGAGGTTTATTACAAGAACCTGAAAGCTGTAGCAACCACTCTCATCAACCATGACAAAGACATAATCAAATATAGTGAGCAGAGTGGATGATGCCTGGAAATGAATAACAAAATGAAAACGGGACTTTAATTATCAAAAAACTCCTGGAAAACATTTGTGGGCCAAACTCCATTTTTACCACAACTGAGTCATGAACTTTTCTGCAAACAGGCTCCACACAGTTTGAATGATGTCTTATGTGCAGTTGCATATATAGCCATCCTGAAAACACACCATATGCGACTGAGCAAAGTTCCCCAAGCTCTTCCAGTGTACACATCTCCTGTTCCCTTCGGCCCCAAAACTTTGAGGTACTTTGAGGGCAAATTTCTCTGAGGCATCACAATCAGCCTGGAGGAGAGAGCTGGGGAGGCGATGAATAAAAAATACGGTGGGAGTAGTAAAGCACTTTGTATTTTAAGCACTTGACTGGCTCTTTTCAGCCTAGGCAGGTAAGGAATTCAGAGAGTTGCTCCAGGGCATTTTTTCGGGGGTGGAGAGTAAAGAAAGCTGCTGATGGACACAAAAGAACTAGAAGTAATAGATCATTTTTATAATGAATTTACAGATTCCATCCTTGTTTTAGCATGATCAGATATGTCTGGGGTTTAGGTACCAGTGCATATTTGTGATGTGCTCCCACTAATCGCGATTTCTATGTACAATGCACAGCATGATTGTCCCCTAACTCCTCTGTGCTCCTTCTGGGTTTACTCCATTGTTCTGTCTTTCTTTCATTCCTAACTCAAAGTCCCTGGCACGTGCTCTCATGCACAATCATTTTTATATATTTTCAGCTTAATCATTAAGTGGACTCCCTATCCTCTTGCATGCCATATAGAATTATGTCCTAAAATCCAGAAATTTTGGAAAGATGTCATCAAATGTCTATCTGAAGTGTTTAAGGTAAAAAATCCATTTAAAATGTAAACTCTGTGTACTTGGAATATACCCAAGAGAATTTAAGCAACTGGAAAAACAAACTAAATTACTGGTCCATGGGCTACTTCAAGCCAGAAGAGCCATTGCACTATGTTGGAGGAGTATGGATGCTGCCTCTATGAGACTCTGGAAGAAGGAAATTGCAGACTCTCGGCCTGGAAAGACTACCATATATTGCCAAGGGCAAACAATGGGACTTTGTGAATATGTGGAAGCCATATATGGATATTTTAGGGAGTGGAGGTGAAGGACGTTTATAAGAAAGAAGGAAAAGAAGAAAGGAAGGAGGGGAGAATCTTGTTTAATTCCTTGTATTTTTGTAATGCTGTGTGAACTATGCTCAATTCTACATTTGAATATGATGTATGCAGGTTTGATGTATGGATGGGTGTGTGAATGTGAGGGTGTTCAAATATTTGTTTGTATTGTACAACAGAAAATTTCAATAAAAATATATGGAAAAAAGGGAAAAAATAAGTGGACTCCATGTCCTCTTGCATGCCATATAGAATTATTGATTGACTTAACACAGTGATTTTTCTTTTTGTTGAGCTTAAAGAAGTAGTGTCGAACAGTAGGAGGTAAACTCAACAAACTCTCAAGAGTAGGAAGTTTTTCCATTACCAGTTAAGTTTGAGATGTCTTAGAAATTGTCAGTACAGACAGAACAAGCTTTCTAACATAATCTTCCCATTACTGTCATCTTTAATCTCTTTTTGTTCCACAAGTACATGAAGTCTGGATGCTGTTACTAATCCATGACGGTTAAAACAATTTCATCTCCGACCTGGTCCAGGTTTATGCTACACAATAAAACATTTCCCCAGGTTGACGTCAACGCTCTCTGATTTTATTAAAAGTGCGAAAAAGTGTGGAAAAACACAGAAATGAACGCGTTTTCAATATCGCTCAGCCTTTTCCAATTCCACTTTAGGTCGACATGCATTATTAAGAGCTGCATCTCTGTGAAACTACCTGCGCTGTGTCGAATGAATAAATTGTGATGGCAAATAGGATGTGAGTGAGAACTGGGTCAGAACGACTCGGTACAATATGACTCAGCATTATCGCACATCTCTCCATTTCCTTACTCCCCCGCCACCACCACCACCACCGCTAAGCTCCTAGTGCCATACAAACACACTCAGTCCATTAAAACTTCCAAAGCTTCCATTTCCTACATTTAGATGCTCAGCGTGTAGCAGCCTCGCTCTCACCCTGCTGCAGCATGCAAACTGATCTGCTGTGAGGAGGGAGGAAAAAAGCTACAGTCGATATTCATTTTCAATAAATCAAACTTTTCTTTGTTCCTACATTTCTCTCCTACTCAGGCATAAAATTACATTCTCTTCGCTAACATGCTGTCACCATTTCAAGCCTCTTTACAGGTTTATAAGTGCCTTTATTTTCAGCGCAGCGAGATGGGATTCCTTGCAGTGTTAATGCAAAACTGAATGCTACCCAGGGAGGCAACAGCCACACAGGACTTTGCTCTTTTTAGATCGGTTTCGATGGTTTGGATGTAGTGGACGCACTTCCCACATTCGCATTTTGGACTTTTCTAGAGGCCCCTGATTGCTCTCCAGTTCTAAACGGTGCCACGCACTCAGTCACTGTCAACAGCCTCAGTTTCACAAGCGGAGCTGCTTCACAGCAGCAGGCAAAAATAGACCTCGAAGTGGCTGCTATCGGGGTGAAGTCTTTGACGAGATAATAAATGTCTGCTGGAGGAGATGATAAATGTCTCAGTGCTTTCTCCGTTCCCCCCAAGAGGACATCATGTGCCCACATCCTGTCATTTCAGGAGAGGCTCCAAGCTCATTCGCTTTGAGAGAGAGAGAGAGCAGAGCAATCACTATTTTTATTGTCTGAGCAAAAAAAACAGGCAACCCTTCCATGATGGCTTGTTCTGACTGAACTGCTTGCTGACTGTGTGCTAGATGTAAGGGGCAGCATGACCTCTACAGGTCACATTAAGTCTTTCCAAAATGCATCAGTAAGAGCTCTTATGTAATAAAAAATGATGGCTCCCATTTCAACCACTTATCCACACATGTACACTATCAATCGCAGCGATAGCCTTTGGGCAAGTGTATAATATATGCTGCTTAAAAACAAGTCATTGTGACAACAACAAAACTTTACTCTTATTACATTTGCTCCCGTTATTATTACAGGTGCAGTTACAATGGCTCATAAAGCAGTTTTGTGGCATCATATTTAGACTGCAGGGCTTGTTCAGAAATGGTCAGAGCTTTAAGGTGTGGACTTGGCATCAAAGTCCCTCATTAGTCAGATGGACTTTTAAGGCTCTGCTGCTAATGTCTTGTTTGTTGATAACAAACAACACCTTCAAAAATCCTGTGGAGCCTCTGAGTCACCAAATCAGCACAAGACAAGACACACTGACTCATAATTGGACAGATACTATATTATGAATAATGTGGCTGGAAGTTAAACTTTGTGCATGTCAAAAGTACTCAAGTATTGACTTGTAACACTGTAATGCTTGTAGATCACCATGTGCAATTAATCTGGCAACAGTATCATTTCCTTGTTTATTCCGTCAATTCATGTCTTGTGCTTGGAGACACCTAATAGAAACATTATGTAATGTATGTAATGCTTTTAAATTAGGACTTGGTAACGTTATTACTGCCCAGTGTTGTCATTACTCAAAAAAGGGTAATGTGTTACATATTACTCTTTACTTTTCTTTAACCCTTTCGTGCATAGTGGTAACTACATTGGACAGCTATTCAAAGGCTGTTTTCTTGTATTTGTGTCAGTGTTGATGGTATACTTGCACATAAACCACTCCATACCCGCCACCCACTGGTCGTTTAATGTTACAATCCGGTCGTTAAGTGATGACGTGACAAATCCTACTTCCGGGCCTAAAGTAGTCTGCGTTTAATATGGCTTTTGTGTTGTTAACATGTTTAATGTTTTGTATTTTCTTCTATTTAATCTCAAAAAGCTCCTAAAACAGTCAGTGATCACTGTTGACCTCCCTCGGCTTTTATTACCGCTAATCATTCATTTAAGCTCAGTTTTTAAAACCTTAGGATGTAACTACAGCCCAGCCCATGCAGCAGTATATGAATGACTAACCTCGTATTGTGGATGGATTATCTCAGTTGTTCTCCTGGTTGAAGTTTGGTCCTTTTACAGCATCCTGCCATGCGATTACGTTTGTTCCTGATCACCGAGAACACTCATGTTAACTTTTATCGAGTGGAAAAAAAGTTAGCTTGTTTATATTATGCTAACATAGCTGTGTCCCTAGCGGTCACGTAGCACATCATTATATACCAGCTAGCCAAACTTCAGTAACCCTACAAACGTCACTGCTGTTTAGTTTTCTGTCTTCATTTATGTTGGAAGTGATAACAGAGCTGTACGTTTTAATTTGTTTCCAAAACCCCGCAGTCAGGACATGCTATATTGTATTTAGATAGAAGCTAGCGAGCTAACTTCCTGCTAACTTCTAACTCCGTTAAATGTCATAAATTCCGTTTTCATGTATGCCTGGATGTTAAACTCAATTGTTACACCTGGTAGAGCAGAACGCTGATCATTTTATTAAAGATGAAAGACTTTAGACAGTTTTTCAACTCTCAGTAATGCCATAGTGATCGTTTGATATATGGACCTGCAGCGGAGTTTAGGCCCAGACACGGCTAGTGACGTCAGACTTAACGACCGGATAGATGTACGACGTGTTTCACTGTAATTATTGTTATTTAAACCTGTCATGCATGAATTGTGACAACCTCTTTAGTATTTTATTCATCTTTTATACCTAAAGATAAAGATATTTAAGTATAGTTCATGCATGAAAGGGTTAAAGTAATGCAAAATGTTGCTTAATTACTCGCCTGGGAAAGTAATTTGTTACACTACTCATTACATTACTTTCTCGTTACTCTGTAAAATGGCGTAAAACATAGGTTGTCAATGCAATAGATGCATTGAGTTTTTCCTTTCCAGTCACCTTTCTCACTCACTATGTATTAACAGACCTCTCTGTGTTGAATCATATCTGTTATTAACCTCTGTCTCTCTTCCACAGCATGTCTTTTATCCTGTCTTCCTTCTCTCACCCCAACCGGTCGCAGCAGATGGCCCCGCCCCTCCCTGAGCCTGGTTCTGCCGGAGGTTTCTTCCTGTTAAAAGGGAGTTTTTCCTTCCCACTGTCGCCAAAGTGCTTGCTCATAGGGGGTCATATGATTGTTGGGTTTTTCTCTGTATCTATGAAGCGCCTTGAGGCGACTTTTGTTGTGATGTGGCGCTATATAAATAAAATTGAATTGAATTGAATTGAATAGTTACCAGTTAACAATATTACCCCGAGGCTACAGTTCCGCACATCAACACAAATGCCTGTCCTAATGAGGACACACATACAATCTTTCTTTTAGTTTTTCTAAGCAGAAAACGGACAATCCAAAGCAAAGTTGGAAACCAGCCCAAAGCGATCGCCACACTGATTAGACACATGAACTGGTAGAAATGAAGGATAGAAGCCTGACTGCTCATCACTGCCTTTGTTACTTGTTAAAGTTCAGGTTCTGGCTGCTGATCTGGGGTCAGCGTGCACTCAGCTTTAAAATCAGACTTTCCACTTTTGACTAGCTTCTAACCTTCACACACAATCACCAAAACTCGGGGTGTAGTATCTTGCCCATGCAGATTGGAGACTGGAGACTGGAGCCTTCCGATTAGAAGATGACCTGCTCTATCTCCTAAGCTACAGCCACCCTGTTAGCATGGGTTCATCACTATGGGGGTATTTATAGCACACACCCTTGTCTGTTCTTATAATGTTTCAACTCCTTATCTATAAGACTGAGGTGTGCAAATGTTCTCTGACCTTCTGCTCTGACCACAATGAGGTGGTCAGACAAGTTAGAGGAGTTCTCAAATCCTTGTCTGAACACTTGCCTCTGTCTGTACGTGCCAGTATTTCAGCACTGACTGTGAGAGTGTGCGCATAGATTCAGGAATGCAAAGAACAAGCATGTGGTCACAATAATCAGATCTTTTTGTTTTTTTTCCTCCCTTTTTTTTAAAAAGAAGGTCTGGCTTTGCATAGCATCCTTTTGTTGGTTTCTAATAATGCCTGCAATCTGGACAACAAAATAAAAGGAGGAGCAGGGGTAGGGATGGCATGGGGGGTTGGGGGTGCGTGATTTTGTTTTGGGGAGGAAGACGGAGGCGGACGTGGCACTGACTATGAATCGCTTTAATTGCTTTTCTTGGCTGAGTGGGAGTAACTGATTGACTTCTGTGGTATGAAGAGGACAGACTTGCTGCCACAAGACTGTGCATTCATGCACGTGTGCACATGTGTGCAACTGATTCCAGTGCTTCTGCAATATTTGGAGATTAGCTTTTGTCTCCTTGCATTTACAGCATATGCATGTAGGGCTGCATGAACATCAGGGTGTGTATTTGTGTGTGTTTATGTGATTGTAGGAAGTCTGTCAGCTGTGTGTGTGTGTTTGTCAGAAGCATCTGCTAAGGCACGGGCCAGATGGAGTGTGTATGAGGATTTGGTGTGGAGGCACGGGCTCAATTCTTCTGCCTCCTCCTTCTATTCTGCCTTCTGCTCTGTTGCTCCAATAAAGAGGAGGCCCAGCCGGGGGCCCGACAGATGTGTCAGTTTAACATTGGAGGCCCCTGAAGGAGACAAAAGGAGGCAGGAGACAGCAAAGTGACCGTGCAACTGCCCTGACTGACCTCTGAATTTAGCTATAGATAAACATGCTTCATATGTAGACAGGGATCTGCAACAATGACTTGAATTTACATAACTGAAACACCCCACTAATTCACTTGTTGCTCCTTTTGAACCAAGCAGAGTGGTGCAGAATGTCATCCCAGTGGAAATGAAGAGGTTCCGTGTGTTAAAGGTTCAAACCTTAATGTGAATATACCAAATTACATATTGCGAAATACATTAATATTTAACACAACTGCTATTTTGGTTAATTGAGCTTTAAAGCCCTCAGCCCCGTTAATCATTCTAAAAAAGAACAATGCATAATTTTAATCTAAATTGTTGTGCAGATCCATTTTTCAAACTGTGAAATCTAATATAATACTTTACCCCTGTATCATATAGCATATCTTTTGCATAATTACTCTTCAAAAATGTATGGAAATACCAGCTGATAAGAAATCTGAGAGAAAGAAGTTGATGGTTGTTGGTTCAAAACAAGGGTCAAAACAAAGAGGTCTATAACAGCATGTAAACTAGATTTAATCTACATGCAACAGCCTTAATCGTGCACTAATCATGTCAGGTTAAGATGACAATGATATTAAATATGACATTCCAAACAGTGTGTAGTTTCTTTGCACAAGACAAGTCAGCTCATATTTAGCTAGCATCTGTACTAGTATTTGCTAGAGTTCAGGACTCACATAGCAGCTATGATACAAAAAGATTAGAGAGCATAAAAAAATTAAATAACTAATAAAACGCCAGGTTACTGTCAAGGGTGATGTAAGCTAAGTCGAGCAGCAAACATCATGGCTTTCCTGAGACTAAAGCAAGAATGGAATTGCAATCTCTGAGATTTTAATATAAAGTTTTTAAATTTCTATAAATGTTGGATCAATATTTACTCAGGGTTTGTCACAAGTCTGTGGCGGCAAACTGAGCCAAATGCAGACACTCAAGGCAGGGACAGGGATCAAGATTTTAAAAAAAGCTGGAGTTCAAAACCACAGAACAAGAATCTAAAACCAAACACTGTTCAGGAGGTTGGTAGAAAGACTACGGGCAGAAACGATGCACTCCAGGGGGCCCCACAAGCAACATAGTTCAGGGGCCGACATCCTGGAAAGCGGCGGCGACCCAGGCAAAGCAGATCCAGAGGCCAAGCAGGATGTGCGGACGCACTGACCTCTGGTGGAGATGGAGCTGGACCAGGTGACAGCACGGCAGCCTCTGGCGGTCGAGCTGGTGGTTGAGTTGGTGGCGGCATTGAAGCCGGAGGTGGTGGAGCTGCAGGCAACAGCGTGGAGGCAGGGGATGGATAGACGGACTCACCAGAGCACCCAGCGGAGACAGGCAGCGGCATGGGAGCCACAAACGGCTGGGTGGACTCTCCTGAGCCTCCAGAAACACTGACAGACAGAGGAAGGAAGGAACCAAGGAACAGAAAATGCAGCTTTAGGAAGCTGGAAAATGTGCAGTTCAGTTTCTTTAGGATCCAGTTTGGGTTCAACAAAAACCTCAGGGTCCTCAGTTTTAATCTTCAGAGTAAAGTTCTCAGTCAAGGAGAAATGGTCTCCAAATGTCCTGCTGTGAGGTTATCAGTCGTGATTTTTGATCCGAGAGGAGCACAAGGAAAGCATTCATTTTCACTCACTGTGGTAGACAAACCGTAACCCGAGGCTTGGAAAGCTGGTGTCGGAAGGTCCGTGTCTTCTGAGAGGAGGGAGGCAGCAGACCGGGCTGCTAATCCCCTGGCAGGTCCAGGAGGTCGGCAGCCAAGGCTGGAGGGTGAAGGTGGAGTGTGGTGAGGAGGAAATCCTACACCAAGGGGTGTAGCGACAGTAGAGCTTGGAATGACAAGTTGTGACTAAGAATCTTAGCACAAAAAACGAAAACAGCTAACATTACTATGTTTGTGGGTTAGTTGCTAGTCTCAAATCTTCTACTCCTGCGTGTATATATACAGTGGACATCTCTGAATTTTGTTTGTAAAGATATGAAGTGGAACGTCCAATTTTCCCCGATCCTTGCAGTTATAAGCAGATCTATTATGCGGAAAGCTTTGCTCAGGAACTAAATGCCTTAATTACATTTTCATTAGTTTGTGTTTAATTTAATATGATTAACCTTTTAAAAATGTATAATGTCTCATATGGAGGGAAATGTATTTATCGTTGTCTTGTTTGGTTCTTGATGATTGTAAATGGATGTGATTCCCTACTCTAGCTGTAAACTCTTTTGTTGATTGCAATCATAGAACAAATCCCATTTTAGCCACTGGGGACACACATTATATCAGCATCACATAGATGCTCTCATTATGACTATAATTTTCAGGGTTTATTACGTTTTATATTTCAGTGCTTATTACCTTTTGAGTCTCGGCTGGCCGATCTACTCGTCTATTATCTGCTGTTGTGATGACTGCATTTTCCTTCAGGGATCAATAAAATAAAACATATCTGATTTTATATTATTTTGCTTCACAGGAGGAGGAACCCCAATACCAAAGAGTTTACAGCTAACAAGCCGTCTCATGATGCTTTTCAACGCTATGACTCCAAAAAACAAATCTACTGTTGATTTATTCCTCTGTGAAGTGCATATTTCTACTTGTTTGTGAATTCCACCATATTATACTCCCCAGTATTTTACAAGACATACAAATGTAATGAAACATCTGCTTTTGCACGTGCTGTGTGTTCTTTCATTAAGTCAGATTTAACAATTAATGTTTTGACGGATTGCATCCATGATCCCTTTCATGTCCCCTGCACACGTGTGCAGAAGTTATTTTTCAGATATAAAAATGCAAGTTAGTGCGCAGCTATGCAGCAAGTTACAATCGCTCCTAGTGAAGGTGAGAGTGAATGAAGAAGCATTTTTCTTATAACCAGTGGCACAAAATCCCTATTTTACCTCCTTGTTCTGCATATTAACCTCCAAATGAAACTTGTACCCATGTATGCAGTTACACAACCAGTCAACAACCATTTAGCAAAAAAAAAATATTGTTGCAGGCGGTCCACTGCCATAAACTTGCCAAGCACAAAAAACCTGGATTAAGTATGTTTGACTTAGTATAGAAATGTGTGACAAAAGGACCCGAGGCACACAGCGTTGTTAGTCCAGTGATTTTTTATTTTCAATTGGGGCAGCTTCACAGCAATCCTCATCGGCTCTCTCTTTAGGTCACGGCATCTTACTGAAATAGGGAAGGCAAGACCAGGTGATGTAGAACAGCTGTGCGGGTCAGCCTCCTCTGACACCACACCCTGAACCCACCACTCCACCCCTCCCCTGCAACTGTGCCACAAAATGTCTTGTTATGAATTAAGGGCTCGGTTTTGGTGGGATAGAAGCTCATTATTAAAGAGCCTGAAAATAACTGCAAATCTAAAGGACTTGGTTCTATATTAGTGTCAGTTGTAATTTGTTTACTCACTTTTTAAGGCCCCCCAAACAATAATACCCAATCATAATGTCTTAAAATGTATTCATTCATTTATGAATTATTCACCTATAATCACTGTTTAGCTGCAAAATTCAGTGTCAGTGACAGCGAACCTCCGGAAACAAACTGGGCTTAAAAAATATAAAACTGTTCAATTCTGGGGATCAGAGTTGTTTCAGGATTGTGAAGGAGTAAAGTATTAGATGTTACTAGTTACTTTTCTTAGAAGTAATGCAGTATGTTATTTAATTACCTACCAGAGTAAGTAATTCATTACACTTTGTGTAGCATTGATTTTACATTACTCAATTATCAGTTAACAGCATAAACTTTAGGCTACAGTCCCACATGCAAACACAAACCCATATCAGAATGAGGACACAAGATCTTTCTTTTAGTGTGTAAGTGTTTTGAACACAAAACCAGCAACACAAAGAAAAGTTTAAAACTTCAGAGAGACTTCAAAGTGATCGCCATAGTGATTCTACTGTAGAATCATTTTACAGGTAGAAATGGAGGCTACAGTGCTACACGTTTGCCTTTATTACCTGCTAAAGATCATGCTGTTCCCCTTCATCGTCAACCTTCATCATCACTCTGACTTTGGCTAGCTTTGTGTTAGCATGTTGTCTGTGTAGATGCTTGTAAAACGCCTATGTTGTTTTTGGACTATAAGGCAGCTGTTTCTGCTGCATGCAGTTTGCACTTCCACCATGCTCCTGTCCTTTCATACAATAAAAACAACGTGCAAATCTCCACTCCTCAAATTGTAGTCCACTCCACCCTCATGCACAAAAAAACTAACATTAGCTGATTGTAGCACAACTGCGCAGGAAGAAAAGGGCATCTCTTTAGCCTTTATGCAGTAGTGATGTGCGGATCGATACTGAAATATCGATTCCTCCGATACCAGTCATTTATGTTCTAGAATCAATTCTCACATTAAAATATTGATATTTTAATAATTTAGGGTAAATTTGTAGTTTATCATTAACAGGAATACAGTGGAAAGAACCTATTTCATTCGGATTGTCTACATTAGAAGGAACTACTTCCTCTTCCGCCTTTCATAGTCATGTGCGAAATACGGCTGTATAAATGTGTCGCAGCCCCTTGGCGTGCGTTCCCACAACAATGGCTGAGCGTAATTGGAGTTATGTGCGGACGTATTTTACATCCACAAACAGCCGAGACGTGGTTTGTGATACATGTGGCAAGAAAGTGAGGTGTTGTGGCAACACCACAAATTTGTCAAACACCTCAGAGTAAATCATATCACAGAATATGACGAGCGTAAAGTTAAGGCGAACTGAAGAGGAGGAGTGGACAGGGACAGGTGCTGCTAGGGCGAGACAGACGTCTCTCATGGAGTCCTTTAGTGCTGCAGGTAGGCAAGATGTTCAAATAGCGCACAACTTCAGGTTTTTTATTTCTATTTGATGAATTCTGCATTATTACGTGATAAGAACAAGTAGTCTGATGTCCTGTAATCATTATGACGCTATAATTTTGTACAAAGTATCGGTATCGGATCAGTATCATCGATACCACCCTGAATTTTACTTGGTATTGGATCGGCAAGGAAATCAGTGGTATCGCACATCACTATTATGCAGATCTCTAGAGAACAACATAACTGTAACTGTAATGTGATTACTGAAGTACACTAGAGTAAAGCCTTACATTAGTAAAGCATTACTGCAAAATGTAACTTCATTACAGTAACGTGTCACGCCTTACACCCATCACTGAGGCGGACCCTTGGTTATGTTTCCTCCCAGAAGCTCGTTTGCTGTGACATCTTTTACTAAAGTTGATCCATGACCCAATTGCCTCAGCTGCAATTTTTAGCTGCTACGCACAAACAGAAACATCAAACTGTAAAATGTATTTCACTGATAATTTGATCAATCTGATGTGCTGCCGACACCAAATTCAACAAGCATTTTCAAGCAATTCCATCTTGGAATAGAATGTGCATACTGAAACGTGGACAGAAAGCTGATTTGATTAGACGAGCATGTGCGACCCACCAACATCACCACTGCAACATGATACGGTTTCAAATACCCAACCCACAGCGGCAGCTCTGGTGAATGTTAGAGAGAATTAGCTCCCAGTGATTTAGCCTGAGAGCATCTGTTTGTAGATGGGAGGTTGACCTGTGTGTGTGTGTGTAGTCTAATTACATGTACTGCTGTGTATGTGACATTTTGCATGCATGGCCGTGTGTGGGGGACTCGTGCTGTGCTTACTGTAACCTTTGTTTACCATAAGCACAGGAGACAGATGCTGTAGGCTGTGACTCTGATGTGGGATGTTCTGTTTAGCTTCACTGAGTGGGGGACACAATAGGACACTGAGGACATCCCTTTCAATTAAACTGAAAACTTTAACTGCTATGTGTGTGTGCGTGTGTCCTTTTGTCCTTCAGTGGTTCTGGGAAGCAGTTTATGATTTGTATCTTTGAAGAAATAACATTTATGTTTGTTTTAGTTCTCGTAATCAAGGTCATTTTGGCTGCTGTGTTGGTCGCTTGTTTGCATACACATGGAAACATGGCAGCACAGCTAGTGAGTTGCTGGAGAAGGCTTAATTTTGATAGTCAGCAATTGTATTTATTCACATTATAAAGCTGTACATCACTGAAAACTGTATTTTTAAGCACCAGGTATTGATTATAAATGATGACAGTAATTCACAGTTTAAGCACTCTGTAACGAGACATTGACTACAGTGGTCCTGAAGTGCAAAACATGTCAACATTTCAGAAAGCTTTAAAAACAGAAGACATCTTACTTTATGATTTAAATGTCTTCTTCCATCTTTTCAAAGTTGGTTTAAAACTAATACCAGAGCACTGCTGAAAACAGCGACGACATCAGGAGGGATATACTAAGAAGCATAAAAAGCATCTTTGACATAAATAAAAATCCAAGTGTGAGCTAATGTGTATCGTAATGCTAGTTTTCAATGCTCTCGGTTAAAGCAGACTTTTTGCTGCAGGTTCTGTGGGTGCTTACACAAATGGGCGCTTGATTCTTCATTTGATTCCTTTTTCATATCAAATTGACCAATTCAGTGCAAAATGCCACACTGCTGCTGTTTCAAATAAAAAAGAAGGAAAAAGAAAACAAGAGCGACAAGTGCCAAGCTGCAGAACATCGGTAATCTTGTGAACTCATGAACTAATGTATTTATTTTACCATTTGGTGTGTTGCAGTTTGTTTCTAAAGTCACAGCTGCACATTTGAGATCTGAATCTTTAAACTGGATACATTTGAACATTAAACTTTACTCATTGTGCTTTGCTATGACATTGCCCCATGAAAATCATTATAGTTTGTTTTCAAATCAAAGTGAAATAAATTTTACTGACTGGATATTTCTTGTGACTGTGGAGTCCATCTGGCATTTGCCATAGAATACCAGAATTTCCAGGAGAACATTGTGCTGCCTTTAACATCATACACTCTGAGTTGGGAGTCAGTGATGGTCTGCAGAGGCATATCCACGGAGAGATGCATGGGTTGCTACAGGCTAGACAACCCTGCCTGCCATTAGGTATCTGGATCTAATCCTTGGACCCTGGTGCAGTGGGTCTTGGGTTCCTCCTGGTGCACAGCAATACCCAGTGTCATGTGGCAAGAGTATGCAGGCAGTTCCTGGAGGATGAAGGAATTGATACCACTGATTGGCCCCATGCTCACCTGACCTCATGTATAACCAGTAGAAACCCCCTGGGTCATTGTTTCAATTTGATTTTTGGGGCGGTTTTTGAATTCAACTCTCTGTACATTGATAATTTTCATTTCCATCAAATGACGTGGCATCCTTTCTTTCTTAATATATCACCAAGTCCATATCAGTATAGATATAGATAGTATAGATGGTATAGATATCACACATGATTTTTTTTTCTTATTAAGCTCTTAAGTGTTTTCAAAAGTTTCCTTTCATTTTCTATCAGTGTAAATATCTGTAAATTCCAGTGACAATGCAGAGTTTTGTGCTGCTGCAACAAAGACATGGCTTCATTCTTCTTCTATTAGTAGGAAAATGGTAAATGGCCTCTATTTATATAGCCCTAAGGACCCCAAAGCACTTTAATTCAATTCAATTTTATTTATATAGCGCCAAATCACAACAAATGTTGCCTCAAGGCGCTTCATACCTTTACATATCCAGTCATCCACCCATTCACACACTGGTGATGGCAAGCTACATTGTAGCCACAGCCACCCTGGGGCGCACTGACAGAGGCGAGGCTGCCGGACACTGGCGCCACCAGGCCCTCTGACCACTACCAGTAGGCAATGGGTGAAGTGTCTTGCCCAAGGACACAACGACCGAGACTGTCCAAGCCGGGGCTCGAACCGGCAACCTTCCAATTACAAGGCGAACTCCCAACTCTTGAGCCACGATCGCCCCATTATAGCCGCATAGATTTATTTCTAAGTAGTTTGAGAAGTGGTGAGAGGGAGCTGAGTGTAAAAGCGAAGCTCTCAATTCACTGGGGGTGGCTGTAGCTCAGGTGGTAGAGCAGGTCATCTACTGATCGGAAGGTTGGTGGTTCGATTCCTGGCTTCCCCTAATCTGCATGCCAAATATCCTTGGGCAAGATACTAACCCCAAATTGCTCTCCGATGCATCCATCGCAGTATGAATGTGTGTGAATGTTATCTAGAAAGCATTTCTTCTAGGTGCTTCTAGAAAGCACCTAGAGAAATGTGCTTGTGCGAATGGGTGTGAATGGGTGAATGCACAAGTTGTGTAAAGCGCTTTGAGTGCTCAGAAGAGTAGAAAAGCGCTATATAAGAACCAGTCCATTTACCATTTACCGGTCGATCTACGTCCCTACCCTCACCTATGGCCACGAGCTGTGGGTAGTGACCGAAAGAACGAGATCGCGGATACAAGCGGCAGAAATGAGCTTCCTCCGAAGGGTGGCTGGCCTCTCCCTTAGAGATAGGGTGAGAAGTTCGGCCATCTGGGAGGGGCTCAGAGTAGAGCCGCTGCTGCTCCACATCGAAAGGAGCCAGCTGAGGTGGTTCGGGCTTCTGACAAGGATGCCTCCTGGGCGCCTCCTAGGTGAGGTGTTCCGGGCATGTCCCACCGGGAGGAGGCCCCGGGGCAGACCCAGGACACGCTGGAGAGATTATATCTCTCGGCTGGCCTGGGAACGCCTTGGTGTTCCCCCGGATAAGCTGGAGGAGGTGGCTGGGGAGAGGGAGGTCTGGGCCTCTCTGCTTAGGCTGCTGCCCCCGCGACCCGGCCTCGGATAAAGTGGATGAAGACGGATGGATGGATAGTTTGAGAAGACCACAATGCTAAAATGAATTAAAATTAAGTCTGAGTGAAACCTCGTCTTTTAAGGGTCTGACTCAAATGTGGTGACATACACCAAACATGGAAGGTTTGATGTTATTTTAGCGACTTGTATTTCTTTCTTTGGTTTCAAAATAAACAGTGCAATGACAGTTTTCTGCCAATCACAATACAGTACTGAGTAAACGCAGCATTTGCGAGAACTATAATCTCCCTAATTTTTAGTTGGAAAGCATTGCTATATATCTTGTGGTAGCATCTATAATCACATCCACTCTCGAAGGAGTTTTGCTTTGCCGCTCTCTGATGTGTCCTGACCATTAAAAGCTCTGTTTATTCTTGCGGATGGGAAGCAGAGTAGGGCCCAAAGTCCTCTGTGTGCCATTCTGTGCGTGTTAGTGCTTTTACAAGTCCCAGTCGCTTGTCATTTGCTGACATCTTAGCGCTCTTCTCTGCTGTGAGCCTAATCACAGAGCTGCTCGGGTAATTATCTTGCAAGCAAGGATAGAGACCAGCTAGCACAGGCAGAATATTTTCCATTCATTCCCCTCTGATGACTGTGTCTTCAAACATCTTTTAACTCTTTTTCATTTTCTCCTCTCGCTCCACTGATGAGGCAGCTACTGAAGTGATTGTGTCATGTCTGAAGGGTGACGAGGTTGTGTAGGTGCATGTGTGTGTAACCCAGATGGAAACACCTTTGTGGTCGGGCCGCACCGTGAGTCAACATGAGATAAGGTGGAGATGTTTTAGAGAGAGTTGTCACTCTGACAGGAAAATAAACACAGACTGACTCGTTTGCACTCTGAGCCCATCTGCACACACACACACACACACACACAAAGGTGCAGATATACAGTCATACACTCCCTCATCCATACTTATGACACAAACAAGGACTGACTTGCTGTTACTCCATTTTTATCAGCCTCACGTACACGCACAAACACTCAAAAGCTAGGATAGACTGAAGGCTGTAAAATGAGGTTTAAAGTGATTCAGCCTAATTTTTCTCCCGTTTGACTTTTTTTCTGTCTCAAATCAAGGTCAATCAACACGAATCCAAGTCAACTTCAGAAAATATCATTATTTAAAACTTTCCTCTGTTTTTTATGTGGCATTCACTTTTCTAGAGCTTCAGTTAAGCACTTTTGAGGCAAGCAGAAAATTACCAGTGACTCTGGCTCATTACAAGGAATTTAAGAATTATCTGATATCCAGATTTGCTTAAGCAGATGAATTTTTGCAGCAGTTTTCACCTGTCACTTTGGCTCCAAGAAGCTTTATTGTACTTCAAAATTGTCCAAAATGTTTCTGTTTCATAGAGCTTAATGTTTTTAAGTCTCAACACACAGTGAAGCTGTTACTAATTGAATTAGGAGGTAGAAGTATCTGTTTGGTTTAAGTTTTAACAAACGTTGCCATGTCAAAGTTAGAAAAGAATTCCAGTCAAGTCTCAAATCATTTCAGGACAACTCAAGAAATTGTGCAAGTAAGAGATGTTCGAGACAGTGCGCAAGTAAACAAAAGAACCAACAAGTAAAGCTTGAAGGTTTTCTGTTCCACAAAGACAAGTTTTATTCTTGTTCAATGAACTAAAAAAAACTGTGGTAGTTCTAGAAGTCTAACAAACTAACCTAGGAGCAAAAGTGCATTTCAAGATAAATGCCCCAGGAAACGGATTTCTCCAAAGCATTACGGTAGGCCAAAAACTCCACAGGGAACCTTTTACAGAGATGAATCATGTTTCAAGTCTGATTAAATCAAAGCTACTTTCAGAAAAATACTTCAAAGCATCCGAGATTAGTCCAAGTTAAATCATGAGTATTTCATAAGCAATTTTTAAAGCACTTAGGACAAAGTAAAGGCTGAAACTAAAGTTAACTGAGGCAAGTAAATTAGCATTAGCAAAGGTGTCAAAGTAAGTGAATCACGAACTTGTGAGTCAAATTAAGTTGGTATAAGAAAAGGTTTCTGTAGATAATCTATACAAGTCCATGTTAAGTTTAAGTTGTTTCAAGAAAATTACTGTTTGAATTTAAGTCACAAATGAACAAATCTGAGTTGATTGTGAAGGAAAAGAGGATCATAGTGTTTAGGAGTCAGTTCTCAAGTCAAAGTTCAATCACTTATTCTACAGGGTGGGCCATTTATATGGATACACCCTAATAACATGGGGATGGTTGGTGATATTAAAGTCCTGTTTGTGGCACATTAGTATACGTGAGGGGGCAAACTCCTCAAGATGGGTGGTGACCATGGTGGCCATTTAGAAGTCGGCCATCTTGGATACAACTTTTGTTTTTTCAATAGGAAGAGGGTCATGTGACACATCAAACTTATTGGTAATGTCACAAGAAAAACAATGGTGTGCTTGGTTTCAACATAACTTTATTCTTTCATGAGTTATTTACAAGTTTCTCTTTGTTCACAGCCATTGACATGTCGAAGAGGTTAACACGTGAGGAGCGGATCGAAATTGTGTTGATATCTGGTGAACGCAGTAACCGGGTAATTGTAGCAGATTTCAATGCAAGACACCCTACGAGACCACTCATCTCCCATGCTACAGTTAGCAAACTGCTTGCTAAGTTTCGTGAAACTGGTTCAGTGTTGGATTTGCCAAAATGTGGACGCAAGAAAACTGTCACTAATGAAGAAACATCAGTGGCTGTCCTAGCTTCATTCAGCAAGAGCCCACAGCGTAGCACTCGCCGCATGTCACTGGAGAGTGGCATTAGTCGAACATCCCTTCGGCGGATATTAGCTACTCACAAATGGCACCCTTACAAACTCCAGCTACTGCAGCATCTCAACGAGGATGACCCAGATCGGCGCACAGAATTTGCAGAATGGGCAAAACAAAAATTGGAACAGGACCCTCAGTTCACGCAGAAGATTTTCTTCAGTGATGAGGCAAACTTGTATGTGAATGGTGAAGTTAACAAACAAAACCACCGCTATTGGTCTGACACTAACTGTTGGAACAACAAAAGTGATGGTTTGGTGTGGTATGTGGGGTACAACGATAGTGGGTCCATTCTTCATCAATGGAAACCTCAAGGCCACTGGATATTTGAAATTGCTACATGATGATGTGTTTCCCTCTTTATGCACTGAAGCTGGCACGTTCCCTGAGTTTTTCCAGCAAGATGGTGCACCACCACATTATGGATGCCAGGTCCGAGCATTCCTAGATGAACAGTTTCCTGGAAAGTGGATTGGTCATCGTGGACCAGTTGAATGGCCCCCAAGGTCTCCCGATCTGACCCCCTTAGACTTTTATCTTTGGTGTCATCTGAAGGCAATTGTCTATGGTGTGAAGATACGAGATGTGCAGCACCTGAAACTACAGATACTGGATGCCTGTGCTGGCATTTCTCCTGCAGTGTTGCTATCAGTGTGTGAAGAGTGGGAGAAGAGGGTTTCATTGACAATCCAACACAATGGGCAGCACATTGAACACATTTTATAAGTGGTCAGAAACTTGTAAATAACTCATGAAAGAATAAAGTTACGTTGAACCCAAGCACACCATTGTTTTTCTTGTGACATTACCAATAAGTTTGATGTGTCACATGGCCCTCTTCCTATTGAAAAAACAAAAGCTGTATCCAAGATGGACGACTTCTAAATGGCCACCATGGTCACCACCCATCTTGAGGAGTTTGCCCCCTCACATATACTAATGTGCCACAAACAGGACTTTAACACCATCAACCATTCCCATTTTATTACGGTGTATCCATATAAATGGCCCACCCTGTACAAGGCCTTCAAGACAGATTCAGGACAAAGAACTCAGAAACAGTTGCCAACAGTTAATAACTTGTCAGTTATTAATAATGGCAATAAAAAAATGAATTGTAACACAGCATTTGAGCATTTTCCTAAATTAAGACTTAGGCAGGCATGCCTAATATAAGCCAAGGTCCATTATCCAGCTGAAAGAGACCACAGCCTTCAGGGAATACCGTTTATATGAAAGGGTGTACATGGTCTGCAACAATACTTAGGTAGGTGGTACATGTCGTATGGAGGAAAAAAGGTGTGGGTTAGATAACAATAACGACTGTTTTAAATATTCTAATTCGGATTCATAACAATAGATATAAGCAGACAGAGTTGGAAGTATCTGGACAATTTGAACATACATATCAATTTGATTTTTGGAGCCAGTCTCAAGTGGGCATGAAAGGAACTGCAGTTTTAATTATGGATACAGAGAAAATGAAGCTTTCTAACATGTTAAACACTATAAAAATGCAAATTTGAAAAGAGTTTTGGTACCTAAACACTAGACAGCAAAAGAAAATAAAACTATATTTCATACTAGAGCTATAACTCTTTTAAACTGGAAACTCTCTAACAATGCTAACAGTTAGAGCACCCTCATTATGAGGCAAAGCTTTGAGGTGGAGAATCTATACGAACGTCATTACTTTTCAAATTACTCGAGTTTCTCAAGTAATCATTTCAGACCAATTTCTCATCTTTGCGTATCTGCACCTGTTGTGCTTTCTAATACTTTCCATGTTTCCAAGCTTATATGAGACTAGAAAGGTTTCATATAATTTAGCATCGCTGCTCCAATGCAGCAGTTTGAGACTGAGACACAGAGCAGACGGGAGCTCTGATTGCGTTATTGTTTGCTCTTCTTTAACCACACCTTACTTCCCACTTTCCATTGCTGGAGTACAGGTGAGCTCAGATTGACTCTACAGCCATGTCCTGCTTCTACTGCACATTCACAACAGCTGCAGGCTTCATATATGCACACTTGATATGACAAAAGAAATAATTTGATCTGACCACAACCTGCAAAATCACCATTGGTGCAATAAAGACTCCCAACATGGAACCAGGAAGATTTACCTGGATTAGGAGTGAGCTGTAATAGTATTAATATTTTTTACAGTAGCAAATGCTGTAGACAAAAACTGCATAAGGTCGCTACTACTATTGATTTTCCACAGAATATTTTGGATTTACTCAATTTCTTTTTATTGGTAGAGAACAGTTTTGCATGTCAAACAATAGCTACCATTAAAAACAATATGCATGTGACCAAAAGCAACAAGCTCATTGCTAACAAGTGCATGAAAATTAGGTATTTTAATTTCAAATTAGGTGCAGGTTGTCATGCTTGAGCAGCAACTGTAAGCCAAAAATATTTAACCAAATGCCTCCAAAGTGAAAGCAGGATTAAAACAAATAGAATGAACAGAGCATTTTTAAAAGTAGGGGGTATATGGAAGGAGCAAATGTTTCCCAGTAGAACATTGTCCAAAGCATCATGCTGCTTCTGCCAGCTTACCTTCTTCCCATATTTCATCCTGGTGCCAGGTGTTCCCCAGGGAAGTAATGCACATGCAGCCATCTACGTGTTACTCATCACACCAGGACACCTTCTTCCATTGCTCTTTGGTCCAGTTTTGATGCTCAGTGTTGGTGCAGCATTGGCACCCTGACCTTTATATCAGAACCAGCATTAACTTTTTCTTACATTATGTTACATCTTCCTGAGTTCAACACTTAATCGGATACATATTTATAGTCAATGTAGGAGACGTCCAGTAAAAGAAAAAGAAAAAAAAACAACTGTTTTTCTAGTGCTCAAAGTTTAAGACAAGTGCTAATTCATACTTTTCTTTCTCTAGCATTTCTTTTTGTACAGGTTCTAGCTGACTTCATGCTCCTTTTAAGAAAAGACCTACATTTCCCTTAACTGCCTGAAATGAGGCCAGAAAACAAAGTACACAGTTACTTTCTGCTCTTTATTCTGGATGCCAAAGATGATTACTGTTTCATCTTAATGTAGTTGCAACATAAATTGGAGGAGACGCCTGCCCAACCCAGTCGTCTGCAAATTATGTTAATACACAATTAATTTGCAAGAGCTGGAGGAAGAGTAGTGTGATTCTGTGATGATTATTTTTCTCAGTATAGCTACAGAAAGAAAGTGTTTTTGATGTGTTTGATAATTGCATTTTTTTAAAAATTGTATTAAAAAAAAGTTTTACAGAACCCAAAGCAGAAGGTCAAAGCGAAAGAAATAGGTTGGTACTGTTGAGTTAAATCACTAAACCACAATATGACCTCTGTCATGTGCTTTTTCACATGCTGCATTTTTTTTTCACATCCTTGCCAAACTTTATCCTCCAATGACCATTCTTGTTTAATTAAATCATCATCAGCTGTTCGAACATAACCCAAACTCAGTAAGACTGTTGACCGGCACACAGCTCCTTGTAACACTCAAGTAGCTCGTCTGTAAAGCAGTAAACAAAAAGCACAGCAATCCTCCCTCCTCATAATTGACTTACTGTATATGAGCCTTCTGCTGCTGCAGTCTGAAAAACAACAGTGATTAGGGAAGGCTTCTTTCAAAAAGAGACAAGCACAGTTTTATACCTGAAACGATGAGTGGTGAAACTGCGTGGCTTTATTAGCCAAATATAACAAATTCACACAGCAGACGTAATTGATTTAAAGTGCTGCCAAATTAGCATTGATATAAGTCAGAGACTTGTGTTGCATTTGCTCAACACTTGCCATTGAATGTTTTTCGGTCACGCTCTCTTACCAGCAGACCACCCAGCCTCTGCAACCTCCCACAACTAATGGAGCAATCAGAATCTTGGCTGAAATCCTCTAAAGTGAAACGATGGTGCATGTGAGAGGCACGAAATTCCCACAACAAATCTAATTCACTCAAATTTTCTTTAATTGGATAATAAAGACGATATTTCTTGCTGTGTGGGGAAATACCCTTTCAAATCCTGTCTCGATTATCAAGTCCCACAGGAGGCTGCAGAAGGTCTGAGGTTCAAGGTGGCTCTGGCAAGGGAAGGAGGGCATCTCTAGTTTGATAAGATTATACAGCTCCTTTTGTGTAAATGCTGCATGTGTATCCCTTAAATCTCATGTTTAAACCCATTTTAATGACTCACGTTTAATCCCGCTCACTTATAGACTGGTTTATTGTTTCCTACAGATTTATGTGTCTTTCAGATGTATGTTGATTTATATATCCTGATTATGTTGGTTATACTTGTTTTCTCTTGTCTGATAAACCACTTGTTTAACCCCCTTTAATGAAAAGAATTAATGAGGTATGTTGTGCTTTCTTCCTTTTTTTCAGTTCAGTGGTTAAAAGAGACCAAAGGATTTACAGTGTGTTTGAACTACATGTCTGTCAGTCGGGCAGAGTTCAAAACTCGTACCACATTTTTCCAGTTTTGAGGGTGCCTGAGTCAACCACTATCTTTGTGTGACCCGTGGTAGGTCCCTATTTAAAATAGGACAGAGCCGTAGGCGCACAGTCAGTTAAAAAGAATTTAATTTTTAATACAAAATAAAAGTAACAGTGTAACAGCGGCACCTAAAAACAATTAAAAAACTTTACCTTATTAAAACCAATAAAACTGTATGATTGCCCGTGAGACAGGACAAGCGCTGCGGGGAACCGTTTAAGAACAAATCAACATAGTACACTGGTTAAAAAGGGACGGCAACTCACACATCACCCCAAATAGGCAAAACTCTATAGAGAAAGGCAAATCTTCAGTGCCGTCTTCACTCAGGCCCACCGCTGGGCATGCAAAAGCGGTGAGACAAAAAAGGATTTGTTTTCCCTGCAGCGCCTTCACCGTCTGCGACAATATATATGTATAAAAAGGGGTTAAAATACTAAAAGAACCAATCTCTATGGTGCCTACTGATACAGAAAAATAAAACAAGAAACAACTAAAATCGACAGCCGCAGCAGTCAAAATTATACCAGTATAAAACAAATTAAAACACACTGATGTGTCGGGTCCTGTGCCCGCAGCCAGAAATCCACTGGGCAAAGCAGCAGCTCGGTACTCTGTAAATAAAAGGCAGGAGATGGCTTACACTGGACAGTAAAACACAGGAATATTCCTCAACTGTATTGTTTTCGTTACCTGTCCACAAGTTCACGTCACACCCTAATAAATGTGGGTCAGTGGCAGTGAAGTCCACTACACTGTTCTGACTGGAACGCAATGTTTCCCACCTACAAGGGTGCAAATAACTGTAAACCTCGGCCACAACAACCAAAGCTCAAGTGGTACATTGTTGTGTAACCTACCGTTCTGACAGAGTTTAGGGGGACCAGTATCAAGCTTTCATGGAAAGAAGTTAAAAACACCAACTTGGACCAAACACTGGCAGCTTCAGGTTTGCTGAGGTATACCTAATTGCCCACACCTGAGCTTATGAAAGGAGCAAAGACCAGCTCCGCCCACCAGGGGCGGTTCCCAGACTAAGGTCTCACCTGTCACATTTGATTTGCTGAAATTCAGAAAGAAATCAGGCGTTTTACTCCAATTCTATTTGCAAATCTTGTTAACAGAGATGGGCAGTAATGCGTGCCCGTGCAGTATTAGTAATGCGTTCATCAGTATTAGTAGTGCAGCATTAGTAATGCGTTACTTGTAACGCATTACTGTAATCTGATTACTTTTTTCAAGTAACGAGTAAAGTAAGGGATTACTATTGCAAAAACGGTAATTAGATTACTGTTACTTTCCCGTAGGAACGCTGCGTTACTGCGTTACTAAAACCGTGATTTTTTTGCGAGAATGTGTCATGACAGTGTGTGCAGATCAACAACGGACAATATATCGAGTGCAGAGAGAGTATGAGTGTGCAGCGTTTAAAGCGTGGAAGTACTGACCTTATTTTGAGTTTGATTCCATAAAAAGTGACAAAAACATTAGCGTCCGTTGTGCGTGGGAAGAAAACTTCTTTTTACAGCGAAAAAACCCCTAAACTTCCAAACAAGCACCGAGTACGCTACGACGGGAAACTCACAGAGAAACTCGCGGATTCTTCCACTGACCGCTGCGGCACACCTGCACCAGGGTAAACCTCCGCCTACCCAACTCCTGCTTTACAGGTGAAAATAGAGCAAAAGGACCACTAGTCTTTGATTTTATTTATTTTCTGCTGTGTTTTACTTGCATCTATTTGAAAGAGTGAGTGTAAACACACAAAAAATATATTTTATGTGCTGGAATGTGCAGAAAATAGGTTTAAATATTAAACAAATTTCCTCCAGTCAGAGAATGTTGCAGATAATTAAATTTTTGCTTGATGCATAAAGTTAAAAGATTAAAACTAATAAAACAAGTTTTAAAAAGAGACTTTTCCATTTGATTACATTTTGTATGATGGATTATGCAGAAAAAGTAGAATTGGGCTGAAAGATCTATCGCTTTATCACCTATTCAGGTTGTAAATCGTGTTTTTAAAAAGTAACTAAGTAACTAAGTAATTAATTACTTTTGAAAATAAGTAATCAGTAAAATAACTGGATTACTTTTTTGGGGAAGTAATCAGTAATTAGTTACTGATTACTTTTTCCAAGTAACTTGACCAACACTGCTTGTTAATAATGCTTATCTTATCTAATATAATTGACACATTTATTGACTGATTGCATAAAACCAACAGAAATAAGAAACCCATCTCAAGGCTATATTCACAAAAAAAAAAAAAAAACAACCAAAGTGAAATCTAAGTGGGTGAAAGTCTGAGGTTTCCATTTCAGAGGATGATTAAAAGAATATCTGTCCGATGCAGCGGAGCTCTACCAGCTCAGGTGCTTGGATGTGCTTTTATAACCCCTAAATAAAAGAATGTGCAGAGGAGCACAGCACAGCGAAAAGTGATTTATGTTGGCGGAGGTGCAGAGAACAGGTAGCAAACCACTACCATGTATTTTGGAGTTGCCTGGTCATTTTTGCCAACTGGGGAAGGGGGGGGGCATAACAAGGTCAATACAGCCTGTACTTGAAAGTGAGATGGACTTTCTACACCCATAAATGGTTTAAAAGTGGACTAAATCGACTGAGTCGACTAAATTGGCCAATTAAATAATATTCAAAACATGAAGAAAATTACTTTTTTTTCATTTATGGGCTAGTTACTTTACAAAAACTTGAGAAAAATGCATTAAACTCCCTGTTTTTTATTATTACTTCTTTTATCTACACTGATACTCTGAGTGCATCTATGACCAGCTGTTTCTGTGTCTAAGTTTATTCCATCTGTGAAAAATACAGCTAAACAAAAAGATTTTAAAAAAATGCTTATAATAATGTCAACAGTTTGTTATAATATCAAATAAATGGTTATAAAACAAAATTACAATGAAAAGCTCAATTAGTCCCGAAGTCAAAATTAATCTTTTATCAAAATTGCACAGCTGCTTAACCAACAGCTGTCGAGATATTAAACAGCCTTATGGCGATGCAGTCACAGGATCACTCACACATGCTGACAGGGTGATTTTGGCAGCAAGCAAGTACAACCACGCGGAGATCCTTAATGCAGTTAGCAAATTAGCCGTTGTAGGCAGCTAATTTCTCTGTTTACTTTCAGACAGGCTAAATACAATCATTTAAAGTGATTTCCCCAAAATCAGACATGTTTCCTCTAATAAAAGCCGTCTGATAGAACTTGTTTGCTTCTACGAGAGAGATGGAAAAGAGAAAAGTTAGTGCGATGCATAGATCAGCAATACAGCAACACCGATCTGTCTGCATGTAGCAGATATATTTAGCATTTCAGTTTGACTCAGACTGAGATATTTTAACCAGTGAAGATGGTCCTCAGATTATAAGTCTAAAACTCAAATTGTTTTTTTTATATTTGAGAATTAACCAAATAGAATCCATAGAGTGCAGACAGTAATCTTGGTCTGCTTAATCTGGTAGGTCAAATTAAAATGCAGTGGTTAACTCATAAGTTAATTCGAAGCCCTGTTTTGCTCAGTCCATTGCAGGTGGAAACTGCCCCCGTGGAAAGCCAACATGCTGTTGGTCCCAGCTGACTTCCATTATACAGGCCAGTTTCATTATTTCTTCAGTTAACCAGAAACAAACAAATACACTTCAGCAGACATGGCAACATTTCTGAAAATGAACTCATCTTTTTTAGGCAAAAATAGGAAAAATATTAGATACAAACCATTTTTTAAATTATTGGGGAAAAAATGGCAGATTTTTTTTAACACTGCATCCATAAACCAATCAGATATTATAGTGTAGATTTAGGACAGTGAAGAATCCTTCACATGCAAAGCTAAATAGAACAATATATTTTTTAAAAAGAAAGGTTCAAATATATCTAATAATGCAGAAAAAATAAAGAGGAGAAAACCAGTAAACCTTACAGTGCGTGACCCCTGGCAGTGGCTCATTTTGCCAGGCTGGTAAGCCAGACTATGTGCATAGCATGTGTTCCTAGGGTCTCTTTTAATGAGATAGTCATGGCCTAGTTAACATCAGGCCCAGGCAGGTCTGATTCCTTAATGAACTCCAGGGACGAGTGCTTGTGAATCCCTCAGCGAGCAGGCCAACGCGCATCCCTCCCCCCAGTTGCAAATTAGAGATGATCATTCAGCCACTTTTTACAAGGTGAGTGATTGGCTTTCATCTGCAGGATTACACTATGCCAGAGACCCGGCAGGCAAACACCTCCAAGTAGCTAATAAGCAGATGTGTGAAGAAAAAAAAATGACATTGTGCCGTAACCACATCTGAAGTCAGAAATAACAGAGCAGGGAAAACGATATTTCTTTTTATGACTCACTGCAGGCAGCCTGTCAAAACGTTCAGTTGGCAGATCTCACGTCAGCCAAAACCACAGAAGTGATCTTTGAACACTTGAAATCGCCTCATCCCAAGAATCCCTTTTTCATCCCTTTTTTGTACTTGGCTTTTTTTCATCTATACTGGAAACACCCCCTCCTGAAGAAATTTTAAAAAGTTGCAGTCAAAGAGGACGAAATAACTACAACATACATATTTTAATTATTTGAAAAAATGGTGAGGGGTGGGGGTTAGCTAGCTACAGAAAGAGCAGTAATTTAAAGGTTATATGAACATACCAGACAGTTAAGCGCAGCGGAATAGCAACACAGGTTTCAAGGATAACTTTAGTTCCTTTTGGTTGTCTTTTTTTGGTCCTTCTTTACTTTACATTTCCTTTGCTCACAGATCAGCAGCTACATGCTTGAAGTTCAGTTTAAGTGCAACAGTTGTTGTAGCAGCCCGAACAGACTCGAGCTGGGGTTGTAGCAGGACACTGCTTGGAATTGGATCAGAGCTCTGTTGTTCTAGCACTGTCTAGAGCAGGGGTGTGAAACTCAAATACACAGTGGGCCAAAATTCAAAACTGGAACAAAGTCGCGGGCTAACGTTAATATTTATTGAAAGATATTTATTCCTCCAAGTATAAGAATGAATCTTTTCTTATGGACTCGAACACGTTTTGCTGAAAAACTGAATATGGAACAAGCAAAGCTTAATACTAAACAATATATATATTAGCTGTATAATACCAGTAGGTCAGCTCTAATAGTAATTTGGTATGGCTTCGCGGGCCAGAGTTTGACACCTATGGTCTAGAGCAAAGGTGGGGAATTCCAGGCCTCAAGGACTGGTGTCCTGCAGTTTTTAGATTTCAGCCTGGGTCAAAACACCTGAATCAAATGATTTTTTCATTACCAGGCCTCTGGAGAACTTCAAGACATGTCGAGGAGGTAATTTAGTCATTTAAATCAGCTGTGTTGGAATAATGACACATCTAAAACCTACAGGACACTGGCCCTTGAGGCCTGGAGTTCCACCACCCCTGGTCTAGCCTCAGTATCTCATCTGTACAGGCTGGAACCATATGCTGGGACTACAGTATGCGGTGGCTCAGCATGCTGCTGCACTTTGCCCACCTGGCATTACACCTTGATTTGGACAGCTCAATGGGCAGTGTGGGCATCACTGCATGGATGATGTTTTGGTTTGTATTCAGATTTCACACACTGACTTCATGTGACTGCTCTTGGGAACCTTGATGCAACAGCAGGATGATGAAGACTGTGAAACCTCTCACAGAGGAATTCATAAAATCAAAGCACTTGCATGCAATTTGTCATCTGTCTGTAACTAAGCCTACAAGCCCCTGCAAACTTATACACTTCAGCACTCATTTATAAGGAACAAAGTCCAGTACCGCATAATTTAACTCAAGTCAAATTTAGCAAAGTTCAATATGTAGAATTAAACCAGAATTTCAGTTTTGAATTATGTCTAACTCTGTAACTAAAGAAAATGAGTGGGATTCATTTTCCTCTTCTCCTGTCACGGTCCTGGGTTGGTGACCCAGTGTTTTTGTTTTTGTACTTTTACTTTTGATTGTATTACAAAGTATGACTGTTTGTTTTGGTTTCTGTCCTAGTATTTCAGCTTCCTAGTTTTGGTAGTACTTCCTGATTTATTGTTTTTAGGTTTTGTTATTTGGCTTCCCCGTGTTTATTCTGTGCTCCCTCTTCTCTGCGTTCCTTCTGTCTGTCCATGGTGTTATTTTGTCTGCTCATGAGTCTGCGTCTGTTTAGTTCCGTGCCTCGTCCATCTGTCGTGTACTTCCTGTTGCTTCCTTTGTAGGTCTGTGCCTTATGTCTGTGCGTTCAGCTTTGTGCTCTCTCTGTCTCGTCAGTGTAATCAGCGTCAGCCGAGTTGTTTCCTCTTAGCTCTGTTCACCTCTTGTATTTAGTGTCTGCGTCTTCCCCTGCTCATGGTCGCATCGTACCCTCACTTCCACTGTGTGTTCTGTTTGCCAACCTGTTTAGTTAGTTTTCTGTTCAGTTTCTTCCCAGCAATAAAACAGAGTATTTTGAGTTACTTCTGCCTCCGTGAGTCCTGCATTTTTGGTCCCCTCTTCCTGCCTGCCTGCACACAGCCACAACATCTCCTGGATCGCAATCTGTTTTTAGTGCGTATATTATTGAATTGACCAAGTTGCATGGTCAGAGGGAGAATAGAAGCTTTATATCTAACCAAAGCACAATCATTTCCTAAACGCACGATCAGTCTTTATCTGGTCGTTAAGTGATGACGTGACAAATCCTACTTCCGGGCCTAAAGTAGTCTGCGTTTAATATGGCTTTTGTGTTGTTAACATGTTTAATGTTTTTTGTATTTTCTTCTATTTAATCTCAAAAAGCTCCTAAAACAGTCAGTGATCACTGTTGACCTCCCTCGGCTTTTATTACCGCTAATCATTCATTTAAGCTCAGTTTTTAAAACCTTAGGATGTAACTACAGCCCAGCCCATGCAGCAGTATATGAATGACTAACCTCGTATTGTGGATGGATTATCTCAGTTGTTCTCCTGGCTGAAGTTTGGTCCTTTTACAGCATCCTGCCATGCGATTACATTTGTTCCTGACCACCGAGAACACTCACGTTAACTTTTATCGAGTGGAAAAAAAGTTAGCTTGTTTATATTATGCTAACATAGCTGTGTTGCTAGCGGTCACGTAGCACATCATTAAATACCAGCTAGCCAAACTTCAGTAACCCTACAAACGTCACTGCTGTTTAGTTTTCTGTCTTCATTTATGTTGGAAGTGATAACAGAGCTGTACGTTTTAATTTGTTTCCAAAACCCCGCAGTCAGGACATGCTATATTGTATTTAGATAGAAGCTAGCGAGCTAACTTCCTGCTAACTTCTAACTCCGTTAAATGTCATCAATTCCGTTTTCATGGATGCCTGGATGTTAAACTCAATTGTTACACCTGGTAGAGCAGAACGCTGATCATTTTATTAAAGATGAAAGACTTTAGACAGTTTTTCAACTCTCAGTAATGCCATAGTGATCGTTTGATATATGGACCTGCAGCGGAGTTTAGGCCCAGACACGGCTAGTGACGTCAGACTTAACGACCGGATAGCTGCCACTAGAAAACTATGGAAAAGCAAATTAAATTCATTTTCAAATACAGTTCTACAAATACTTTTAATCTAAGAATTTTTTTCAGCTGCTATAATAAAAAACAAATTATGAGATGATACTAAGTCATGAATACAAGACAAGTTCTTATTTCCCCCCCCCCCCCCCCCCCCCCCCCTTTGGTTAACACACTGTGCTCTATCATGTGCCTAATTCTGACTGCGAGCACGCAAATAAGATGTGGCATCTGAGTACTCTCAACAATATTTTGTTCAAATGTTCCTTCAGCAAGTCGCCTAGGCCGTGCTGATTTGAATCACCGCTGAAGAGAGGAGAGCCTTTTATCTTTCGGATTATTTGCCTTCCACAGACGTCACAAAAAGTTTGAACAGTGTAAGTTTGGGGGGGATAAAAGGGAGGAGGATAATGCTTTGGCCTCTTCCTCCCAGATTGCTCTCCCCTTTGAACAGCAGCAGAATCGCTTTAATCACCAAGTACAAAGGCTACTCACAGAACCACACTCTGTTTAATTATTGCTGACACATTACAAGACAGTTACACGTTCTGGTACTGACAGTGCGCGACACAACTGAATACTCCCCACAAGTGTAGACGGGTACACGGATAGTCCAGGAAACATTATCAAAACTAATTTAATATGGAAACATATTGGAAACAAGCAGCTGACACGCTTTTGGTGCTCAACAAATCGAATCAAATATGAGAGTTTATACCTGCCGGAATAGGCGATTTCATACAGTTGCATTCCATTGCTTCCCAATATTCAAATCCACTTACCTAGTTCAGCTTGACAGTCTTGTCTTTACATAAGGAAAGAGTGAGGTTTCTCCATTTTCATGATGTCTGTGCAGAAGTGGAAAATGAACAGCTGAAACAACAGTTGATTCAAGATGGAAATGACTGTAGTAGAACACATAAACCATGCTCTGCTTATCAGATTTTCAAGTTAATTAAGTGAAATTCTCTGGTTTCACAACAGGAGATGGAGATATTTTCATGACTAGCTTAAAATTAGAAATGTGTTATGCCTTGTCAGATTCTGCCACTAAAGTGTTTTAGTTGATGTTTTTTAGAACAGCTCAACTGTATGTATATGCAGTCCAGATGACTCTATGGGCAGTGATACACTTTTTCTTCTGCAGGCTCTCTGCTTCAGCAAATTCAATTTTAAGTGTAATTGCATAATATATTAAAGTGCCAAGTGTCGGCTTTAATATGAGTAGGTGGAGGTTAATTTAGAAACAAATGTCTGCGCCATAACACCTAATGCCAAGAGTTTAGAGGTCCAAGAGTAATTGGACTGGAAAAGTCAAACACAGTCATCATATTTAAGGGGGTTGTAGAAAAAATCTTTTCCACAAAGATATCAGCAGACTGTTTGGATCATCCTTTACCTCGGTCACCTGCAGTGGTTATTTCCGGCGTGTGCACTTCATGGAAAGTAAAGCAGGCAGCAGTGTTAAAACTGCTGCAGAAGTGTAACTTAACGACGGTTCCCAGGAATTTGTAACCGGCGTGGAAAACTTCAAGGAACTGTCAGATATTGATGTGGAAATTGAATTTTTAGTACTTTTATAAGCCTGACAAGTCTGGCTGCTCAACCCCAACCACTATGCCTGACTTGTAGTGCTTGTAGTGCATTTTAATGTTGCGAGCTACAAAAATGTTAATGAGGATAGCAGAAAGCCACCACTACTCCGGTGCAAACAGTTAATGCTGACTGTTGTTGTCCTTGTTCACAGTACCATGCCCCGAAAGTGGCATCAGGATAGTGTGCTTCGGTGTTGTTATGGCATGTCATGCACCAAAGAATGCTTGTAACTTCACGCGTACATAATGGCCAGGCTGAATGGGCGAGTGTGCGAGCAGGTTTGTCTCTATAGTTATTGAAGTAGTACAGATTCCCAAATGGCCAAGTTGGAGATTGCTGCAAAAGAGTTGTTCTGCCAAATGTTCTGCCAAAAAGTTAGGAAAAAAAACTCCACTTGTTTGCTGTTTCAGCTTCTTCTATTCATATTCCAGCAGTGAATATTAGATTTTTTGAGTTGCAACAGTTTTCTCTTAGGAGTAGACTTAAGCCGAGTCAGGCATGCCTCAAGCATGAGTGTAAGTGGTTAGTGGACTGTGTTTACGCCAAAGTTCACACAGGCAGTAGCCAACATATCAAGTCTCCTTTTCATCTCTGTATCGCTGTCTGTATGTTTGAGATTACTAACCTTCAGAATGATCAGATGTTGACATCTGAAGTTTCCATCAAGTTTCCATCATTCATCACTTCAAAAACTCCACTGGAATCTTTGCATCTGCATCTGCATTTTTGTAAACTGAAGCCTGACCTTTTTGTTTTGTGCACTCCCAGCAGTTTGCATCATCTAAGGTTCTTGAGGGCATCCCTGACCTGTTAAGAGTGCTTTCATCACCACACAAGTACTTCTGTACTCCTCCATGAGACCCATGCTTCTTACTGTATTCAAGACTTACAAGGTCTTGAATAATCAAGACCCATCTTATCTTAGAGACCTCATAGTACCATATTACTCCAATAGGGATCTATTGGAGTGATATGGTACTATGAGGTCTTACTTATGAGCTCAGACTGTGGGCTTACTAGGATATTTAAAAGAAGAATGGGAGGTAAAGCCTTCAGCTTTCAGGCTCCTCTTCTGTGGAACTCCATTTTTGTTAAAACCTATCTGGTCTTTAAGTCTAACATCATTAGCCATGTCTGGGCAAAACTCTGTTGCAGGTCTCTAAGTCAAACGATCACTGCAGCATTACTGAGAGTTGAAAAACTGTCTAAATTCTTTCATCTGTAATAAAATGATTAGTGTGGCTGCTTAGTTTAACATCCAGACATCCATGAAAACAGAAATTATGAAATTTAACAGAGGTAGAAGTTAGCAGGAAGTTAGCTCGCTAGCTTCCATCTAAATATAATATACCATGTTCAGACTGAGGGATTTCTGAAACAAATTAAAACGTACAGCTCTGCTATGACTTCTGACATAAATGAAGACAGGAAAGTAAACAGCAGTGACGTTTGTAGGGTTAATGAAGTTTGGCTAGCTGGTATATAATGATGTGCTACGTGATCGCTAGCGACACAGCTATGTTAGCATAACATAAACAGTGAAGCTGGAGGACAAAAGCTAATGAACGGAGGACTTTTTTCCACTTGATAAAAGTTAACGGTTGGGGAAAATGCAATCACATGGCAGGATGCTGTAAACGGACCAAACTTAAGTCAGGAGAACAACTGAGATAATCCATCCATACGAGGTTAGTCATTAATATACTGCAGCATGGGCTGAGCTATAGTTACATGTAAGGTTTTAAAAACTGAGCTTTAAAATGAATAGCGGTAATAAAAACTGAGAGAGGCTGACAGTGATGACTGACTGTTTTTAGGGGCTTGTTGAGATTAAATAGAAGAAGATACAACGCATTAAAACATATTAAAAACAGCCTAGTTAAACGCAGAGTAGTTTGGACCCGGAAGCAGGATCATGACATCATCACTTAAAGGCCGGACAGTTAGGGCTGGATCAGGTGACCCTGCATCCTCCCTTAGTTATGTTGCAAGAGGTCTAGACAGCTGTGGAGCTTTCCATGATGCACTTTGTGTTTCTTCACCACTCACCTTTTTTCTCTCTTAGCAATTAATAATCTCTGGCTCTCTTCCTCAAAGTGACTCTTGTTGTGTCTCCCTCCACTCGCCTTTAACCAGTTGTGGCAGATGGCCGCCCCTTCCATGAACCTGGTGCTGAGAGTTTTTCCCTCCCACTGTCACCAAGTGCTTGCTCACAGGGGTTTACCATAGTACTGGCTGTGAAAAAAATATTGTGACAAATCCACAAACACATCTCCTCTTTATGGAAACGTATATGATAAGAAGCTTAGGTTTCCTTTGAGTGATTGTTCTGAAAGGTGCCCTTTTTTCCTGTTCCCTGATGTCAGTTGGAGAACTCGTGCTATTTTGAGCTTTGTTGAAGTCAAACTTTTTTGGACACTTTTTAGTTTTCTTTCTTCTTTTTTTTTCAACAAGGGATGTCCGTCTCCATTAAAGCAATTCCCCTTCTGTGATAGTGATGTGGGAATTGAACAGGACAGTCGACAGTCTACGCTCTGTCGCTTCATCCCAGGGTTTCTGTTTGGCTCCCCACCATCTGAGCAGTGTGTGTGTCTGTGTCTGTCTATGTCTGAATTTGTGTGTATGCAGTCATCCTGAGTCTCATTGGGCAACGCCAACATAAAGTGAGGATACATTTAAAGGGTCAGACAGGACTGTGGGTGGAGGAGAGGACAGCCGTGTGCCAACTCTCTGCATGCTGTCAGTACCCATCTAGGTCTAAGACACACACACAATAAAAACCTCAAAGCACCGTCCAAACACAAACATGCAATAAATACCACACCTTCCAAAGACACACACTCATTTCTACGTCACATATATAAACATCACAGAAAACACACTCATCACAAAAGACACACACACACCCTCTTCAAGCATAAGACACACATGAGCCGTGACAGTGGTGTCGACTCTTTCTTTATCGCCGAAAACGTGACTCAGCTTGTGTGTTTGTTTGTCCACATCGGCACAGTGTCCTGTTTCAGTGCATATCAAGGATTATATGCTTCGATTGTGTTTTGTTTTGTTTTTTTATTGAAAGAAGGTTCATCATGAGACAAAAGAAGTCATGTCTCTTATTATTAAACTGGCCCATTAAACATTTTCTTGTACAATATAATATTTCAAACTTTCAACTAATTTCATATTTTTCAAATTATTTTGCAGAGAAAATTCAAAATGCAAAAAGTCCCACTTTCATAAAAAAAATCATACTTTCTTTAATCTACAGGTAAGTTTTCAGAATATGCATTAATCTCACTTTCAACAAGACAAGTGATGAGTGAATGGGTCTTTTGTGGGAGTATCCTGTCAAAGCTAAGAATCACCCTCCAATACTGAAATAATTCAGCTAATATGTAAGTGGCAAAAATTGCAATTCCTTGGTAAAATTAACAGCATTAAAAAAGCATATTTACAGTTGTGTTTTGTGAGGTTTTGTGTTTCAGTGTTCATTCTAGAGTACAGTAGTGGTGCTTTTTGATTTAATTGGCAGTTTTCATGAAAACTTGAAACAAAGACTTCTTGGACCGTCTTCGAGTACAGTTACCAGCAGCAAGCCATTTTATGTCACATCATTTCAATTTCAAATGCTTATAAAGCAAAAACAAAGACGTTCAACAAAAGCTGACACGGGAAGGAGTAGAAACCTGCCTGTCAGTGAAAGAAGTCATGTCCCTAATAATAACTTAACCTAAGACACAATTAAAATAGTTGAGTTGGGAAACGCTGCTTGAAGCATCTCAGTCAGATAAACATCTTTAAACATCTTTAAACATTTGTATTTAAACATTTACCCATTTCAAACATGTTTGATACTTTTAATACAGAGAAGTTTAGAATTCAGCACCTAAACAGCAAGAATCTGGTGGAGACCCAAAACGAGGCTAAAATAAATATTCAGATTACCTGAAATCAAAGATTTTCACAGAATTTTGATTTTGAAAGCAATTTTTTTGGCACCTGGAACAAATATTAATTTACTATAATAAATATATTTCTAACCAAAGACAATGTTATGCTTGTCTGCAAATATCACATTTTTACATATTAATTTGCCCTGATATGGATTATCTCATTGTCTGTAGGCTTTTTGGTGGGATTTAGGGGGGTTGTGAGATTGAGATACTGATAGTCTAAGTTCATAGGGTCATCTGTTGTTTGGTTTTTAACATTATTCCTGGCATTATGAGCTTTTAGTTATGTTTATATTTCAGTACTGTTTGTGTCCAAGACCTTGTTACAACTCTGTGTATATATAATGCGTGTTTCTTTGTCTCATCGTCTGTTAACCCTTCTATTATGTTTGGACCATATCTGCCTTTTAAATATGGACTTTCTGTTTTTTTCTTTTTCTTTTTTTTAGATAAGACAATGTAAAATTATATAATTATACAATTTACCCGTAGCAGCAGAACAGAATATTTCATAATGCAATGGTTGGGTGTTGATAGCATCAGGTTTTGTGTATTGCACATTGAGATATGTGCAGACCCCACTGTGTGTGTCTGTGTGGTCTGTTTTTATCAGACAAAATAAAAGCTCACCTTTTGTTCACTCAGTCTGCCTCCTGTGCGTCTGCATGTGGGTCTTTATTCCACACTTTTCCTTTACTTCGTTACATATTAAGATTTATTATGCCAGTATAACTGATGAAAATGTATTACTTAGCACTTAACGTGTTGTATTTTGGTCACAAATGTAAAACAACAACTGTAAAAATAATAATAATAATAATAATAATAACACCTAAAAGAAAAAGGACATATCCGAGAATATCTTCCAAGTTACAGTCACGGTATTTTGTGTGTAAGTCAGGTTTAGAGGTAAATGAAGGTAAATAAAGAAAATGCTGTTAATGTGCCTTCTTCCAGTTTACACTGTCAAGTGGAGGCGAAAATAAATATAAGAGAAAGCACAAAATAGTAACTAAGTGCTGCTATTACTCTGTCTTTAACAACAAAATTCAGAGCAGCTACATTTTCATCTCCTGCTCTATTTACTAAGATGAGACGGGGGATTTACCTTTTATTTTGTTTGTGTACAGAGATTTACTGAGCTAATATATTGGCCACAGGAGTGCTCAGTGCAATAAAAGAAGAATGCAAATACAGCACCTCCACAGTCATGTCTTTTAACCACATGCTGTTATTCAGCAGAGATGGGGCATACAAATATTTAATAAGAAATTTAGAAAGACACAATCCCATAAGAATCTGTGCTCATGTGTTTTATTTTTGTGTGCTGTAAATAATAAGTGAATAATAATTATTGTCTCTTAATCATGGCACCTGTTAGTGGGTGGGATATATTAGGGAGCAGATAAAGAGCCCATTTTGGCCAAAATTGGCATGCTTAGGGATTTCACCGAGTTTGACAAGGGTCAAACTGTGATGGCTGGACAACTGGGACAGAGTATCTTCAAAACTCCAGCTCTTGTGTGGTGTTTAGACTGGGAGACTGTACTGCAGACTGGGAACATCCCATTCCTTTGGGCAATGTTCTGCTGGGAAACCTTGGGTCCTGCCATCCATGTTGATGCTGTTTTGACAGATACTGCCTACCCAAGCATTGCTGCAGATCATGAACACCCTTTCCTGCCATGCCTGTGGCCTCTTTCAGCAGGATAACGCACCCTGTCAGAAAGCAAAAGTGGTTCAGGAATGGTTTGAAGAACACAACATCCAGTTTGAGGTGTTGACTTGGCTTCCAAATTCCCCAGATCTCAATCCAATCAAGCTTCTGTGGGATCTGCTGGACAAACAAGTCCAATCCACGGAGGCCACCTCAAAACTTACAGGACTTGTTGTTAACATCTTGGTGCAGATACCAAAGCACGCCTTCAGGGATCTAGTGGAGTCCATGCCTCGATGTGTCGGGGCACACGTGGCAGCAAAAAGACGAACAATACAATATTAGTCTGTGGCCATAATGTTATGCCTGACTGGAGTACAGTCCATATGATTCTTTGCTGCACTCTAAGCTACAAAGTATTTTCTGTGACATTTTATGAAGAATGAAAACGTGAAACAACAAACTACTATGTTCAGGAAACAGAAACATGTTTCCCCTCCTGTTGCCAGTGATTCACAGGTTAAAGAGAGAAACTAAATGATGCACAGATAGCGGTTTGTGTATTCTGTTACTTCTGTTCTGATTACCAAACATGATGAGTTTTTTGCTAGTTTACCGGAACAAAGTTGGATATTTTTGTCTACTGCAGCTGCACAGACTTACTAAGGGTCCATTGCATTCCACTCATTTTCATTTCACTCGTTTTCTTCCATGTTTTTAGTCCACACATCAGTCATAAAGTAAAGTGACATGTTCATCTGTCTCTGGTAGCAATGAACCTACAGAGAATTCTATACTGAATTTGTAGATTCTCTCGGCTTTACAGAGTAATGAGTTCATTGTTTAATGATCCAGATACAATTTCATTCATTCTCACTGCTCTCATACTGCCACTGACTCACAGCAGCCAGATGCTTTTAGAATAATGCTCTCAAGAGCCACTATACTGCACCTTATTATGGTTACTGCTCAGCAGCAGCATAGTTAGAGGTGAACATGTTAATATAGTGGAGATTGCTAAAGAAGCGGATAAAAAATGAATCAGTACTGGACCTACGGAGGTTTATCAGATTCCTCAAGTGAACACAGACAGGACAGCATCAGGTCAATAAAAAAAGATTGAGTGGAGAAGTGCATTTAAGTTGCTGTATACTATACAGAGAAATAACAATTGGCAAAATAAGTCGAAAAAATTTCATTGTAATTTTTGTTAATCAGATTATGCTGATACCTCTGTTAGTTCAGCGTTTGGATAGATGATCAGACAGGTAGTCAACATTTTACCATTTGGATTTTATCAGATCTAAAAAAAAATGTTTAGTGATTCACTTTGTTGGAACAACTTCATTATATTATTTAACTTAAGTTACACACCACATCTTAATAAGTGAAGCTACAGTTCAACTTCAACTACAATTCAAATATCCTTTATAAAACATATAAGACCTGCAGTGATTTATATGATGGCTGTGTTGTAGAACCCAACATCTATGTGCATACATTTAAAGCCAAAAGGTGAGCGGAGCAGCAGCAAGACCCCCACACAGAACAAAGCACAGCTAGCATTCAGAAATAGCATGAATAGCATTTAATAGAGGAGCTGGGCTGGAGGTGGGTGACAATGCAGCTTGTAGAAGCATCAATAACTCTACGCAGGCTAAAGCCACATAGTTATCAGCCAAACCATCAGCTGATGTGGAGTTACTGAAGTCAGCTGATCTGCCTAGATTGCTAGTTTGCTGAGATTGAGTCCCTGACCTCCCTGAATTAATCATATGCCCAAAATAAACAATACATTTATATTAAAAGAATGGGTTAACTCTTAAACTAGTCCATAGTGGGTTAGTTTAGGCCCAGAATATTCTCCTGGTTGTATTTGTTTAACAAGGTCTAAGTATAGTTAGAGTTCTGTAATAGTGTAATGATGTGTTTTTGCACTGTGGTGTTAACGCTGTACTTCAATAAACAACATAAATATTTAAGTACTCTTGTCAGGAAATTTTTACACAGATTTGCCATGAGCACATTTGCCAAAAAATAGGACAAAGTAAACAAAAATAAACAACAATTTTCATAATTGTCAGTTTAATCATTTCAAAATTTCTACAAAACCAACATTTTCAATGATTGGGCCAAATTTAGTGTGAACAATAATACCCACATACACACACACACAGTCACAAAGACTCACACGCACACACACACACCAGGCTGTGAAGGCATGTTTATGAATGATGGATTGCCTGGTGGAGGCAGAGGAGAGGAAACGCTGAATATTCATAATTCCTTTTGAAGCGGACCTCCTCCGGCTACATCAGACATCAGTCATACGGTGAAGGTCAGAGTAAAGCTGACTCACGATAAAATGACCACGTCCACATCACCCCACCCACTCACACACATACACAACCCTCAATCCCCATCAGTCCACAGTATCCCCCCTGCCTCAGTACGCTTGTCCGCTCAGCATGTGACGCATACCATCTGTAGTCAGACAGCGGCAAGCCGGCACACACACGGAGATGATATAGAACGCATGCGCACGCACACACACACACACACATATACATCCGACATGTGCAATGTAAGCCCACAAGACTGGAATCATGCTTTAATACACATGCCAGGAAACATTCCATATACATGCAAGCATAAGAAAGCAAATACACACAAACATACACAAAATGACTTGCAGACACACAAACACATACACAGGAAGTCAAATCTACATCCACACAAACACACGCATATGTCAAATCTCAACTGCCGCTTCATCACTCAGACTCATCTCTCGGTCAGGATTGGTTGATTCGGTTTGGCAAGTCATGTACCGTGAACCGTGATTGGCCGGCTCACGGGAGCATGCTAATCTTGACACATATTGAACCAGCTGGTAGATCCTCTGAATACCAACAAGGTGTGAGGTAGAGGAAGGACATGGAAAGCCTGTGTATTCATATTAAATTTAAATGACTTTTGTCTTGCCTTGGTTTCTTGGCTGGTTGATCATATTTATTCAGCAATTTAATACTTCTGCATCTTCTACACTTCTCACAGACAGAATATGTGTATATCAGTGGATGTTTTTTTTCTACATATACAGTTTCTTGTTGAAAATTAAAACGATTTTTAACTCAAGTGGACTCCCTGTTTTAAGAAATTTATTACCCACCGGCTAAATTAGGAAGGAAAAGTCAATAAAATCTATATTCATACTGTCCTGCTGCCAGGTTTCTGGGAACTGGAGTGTCCTGCTGAAATGTCACAGGAGATGGGTTTTTTTCGAGGAGCCTGTCAAGTGTTTGTTGAAAATTGGCTGCCTCCCCTGAAAAAGATGGAAAATAGAAAACTGTAATTTTGCTGCACTCTCCCTATCCTCTGAATTCTGTGCGACCCAGACTCAGCAGAAACGCTGCAATCACAGGAAGCGATTACAGGGCAAATCAGGGCATCAGTCATAATCCTGCTTGCCACTGTGCAAGTGCATAGTGTTTTGTCATAGAGACCAGACACCTTTTGAACATATTGTGCTCGATAACCTGTCAAAGATGTTTTAAACGGCTGCTGCAGTCACCTTCACTCACCTTCTTGTTTTAACCGTCTCCCCTCCCATCACACACGCAAACATACACAACAAAAAGTCAACTAGATGATTAAACCTTGCTGCCATCGCTACTCGTCAACAGAAAGAAGTGGTTACACTGGTTATTCACTTTTTACTGAGTTCATATTTTATATACAGTGGTTAAAAGAAACGGGTGTCAAACATAAGGCCTGAGGGCCAGAATCGGTCCAGGGCTAATTCTAATCCGGTCCACTACACGTCATTGGAAAATGTGAAGCAGGGAATCCATTTTGGACTTTTAAATGTACTTCAAAATATTTGCAGGTTGTCCTACTAATAAAGACTTCTATTCAATTCAATTCAATTCAATTCAATTTTATTTATATAGCGCCAAATCACAACAAAAGTCGCCTCAAGGCGCTTCATAGATACAGAGAAAAGCCCAACAATCATATGACCCCCTATGAGCAAGCACTTTGGCGACAGTGGGAAGGAAAAACTCCCTTTTAACAGGAAGAAACCTCCGGTAGAACCAGGCTCAGGGAGGGGCGGGGCCATCTGCTGCAACCGGTTGGGGTGAGAGAAGGAAGACAGGATACAGATACTGCCGCAGATATTCATACTACAGTAATGAAGTCATAGATACAGATTTAAATGACAGAAAAGTTGCTGTTGCTGTTGTGTTGTTTTTCAATGTTTTCATGCTTCTTTACTTCCTGTCTCTGTGTTCATTTCTCGGGTGCCCCAGACAATCATCCTGTAACCACTTATTGATTGCTTTTACCTGCCTCTTGTTCCTCCAACTACCTGCGTGTTTATATATAAATGCAAAACCAAATTGTGGACAGCCATGTGGATTTTATTCTGCCCATACTAACACTAGTAGCATTAGGAATGCTGTCCAAATGAACACTGTTAAGTACTCTGTGCGCAATACTGCATAAAGCATGAAGTGCCACATATTTCCATGACATTTAAAATACAGCTTGAATGCTGAACAACGTGAGTTTCAAACAGTTGTTAAATATATTTGCAATAGCTATACAATGTTTAACCACCATCCACTAGGTAGCAGATTAAGATTTTGAGTGTTTTTTTAAATTTACTTTTTTTAAACTTTTTTCTTTAATTTTGAATTAAAGAATATTTACCATTGGTAAATTGGTATGGTACATTTACCAATTTACTATAATGTTATGGTGTCACAAAAACAGATCCAGTGTATGTCAGTCACAGGTCTTTAATGAATGAGCTGTCATGGTCTGCAGTGGGTGGCTGGAATTTCCATAAGGCTCCTGAACCTACCTGGGATCCGCCCCTGGGCAGGGCCAACTCCTCCAGCTCCTGCACACCTGGAGCCTATTGCAGGCATCAAGCCAGAGGGATTTAAGCCACACGTTGATGTTCATTCACTGCCAGTTCGTCATCAACACATTTGCTGTTTTCACCTTGGCTCACGCTCCACCTCCGGACTCAGGATACCAAGCAATCATTTTGAAAATCCCTCTGTGCCTCACCTGCCTGCCCTCCTGCCATCACACTCCATCTGAAGCCCCGGATCTCAGGTCAGCCTTTCTACGCCACTCAGCCCCCCCTGGATTCTCTTACCCCCCTCTCAACACTCCATGTCCCCTACTGCAAGTAAGAATTGCTACCCTTACAACTTGCCACTTCAGAGCTGCCTCCACTACCTCCCTAACTCCACTGTCTTCTCTCTTCAGTGTGACTGCTCCCTGCTCAGCTCCACTCTGCATCCCGTTCCCTCGCCCTAGCCACGTTTCCCAGGCCACGCCTCGTCAAACTCCACGTCTTATTGTTTTTTTTGTCTTTGCTACGTTCTTTGCACTACGCCTAATAAATTGTCACATCATCTGCTGTCTCAGCTCTGGGTTTCTGCACCTGAGTCCTTTTCAGTACAGGCCACTCGGCCCCCGTGACATGAGCAGCATGCGGCTTCATAATCAGATCCACCACTTACTCATCGCATCTGGTTTCATAACAGCAAGGTGGCTGAAAATAGATAAAGCTTCATAACAAGATTTCACAAACGAATAGGCAGCAACATGGTGGCTATGTTCATCTTTTATATTGTCAGTAGTATCACCAACACTAATATGACAGATCGTGGAAGTGTAGCCAAAATATCTTTATCATCGCCCGTTATTTGGCCACGGTACAGGTCCTCAAGAGTAGCTGAGACACACACACACACACACAGATTTTCTTAAGCAGCTTCATTCACCACCTGTTCACAGCACCACGCACTGATTAGCTTTATGTTACATGACAGCTTGTCAAGATGAATGACAACACACACAGCACATAGAAAGTGGACCAACTAAGAAAGACTGACATATTTTACACTTTTCTTTTCTTTCTGTTCTTGGAGTTTTTTTAATAAGCAGTGATTAATGTAGCTAAACAATAGCAATTAAATATATACACACCAATTAATTTTCACTCGTTGCTTCAATTTTGATTTGAAATGTAACCAATATGTTGACTAAGTAGTAAAACGTAAAAAACATGGGGCAGAGAGTACAGGTTTGCAATGTTTTTACCCCTTTAAAATGTAAAAGGCAAAGTTAACTCTGTGTGTGTGTCCTGTGTGCATATGTGTGTTAGAGAGACAGTAAGCCACATTAATACGACAGCACCTAACTCAGCACACCTGTTTTCCTCCAACAAATTCAATTTGACGCTTCCTCAGCAGAGCATGATGTTCTCGGGCGCGCTCGGCGGTGCCATCTGTGACAGAGCGTGGCACGTTTTCTTCGGCTCTGCCATTCCCACAACTTGTCTTCTGAGGCCTTAGATGTACTGCAGGCTCGGTCAAACATGCAGCAAGGAAAAGGGAGAGCTGAGGAGATGTCAGCGGATCTAATTTGACTTAGGGACACGTTTCCTCCTGTGGGGAAAAAACAGAAACCAGCCTGCCAGTCTGTCAGTCGCCCTGTAGCTCCGCTCGAACGCCTCTGAAGTGATGCAGTGCATCTGCAGAATATTAGAAAGTCCTCTTTGCAAACTGGGCCGCAACCTCTCAGTTTCACCAAATAGACTATTATACTGATTGAACTGAATATCAGCCCAGCCAGTATTTTTGTACTGTTAGCGTTATGGAAGTTGACAACAGACTAAGACCTTTAAAAACCAACTAGTAAATCTGGCATTGTACAGTGTGGTTTTCATTTATTCAGCTGTACAATTATGTTGCCTGTAATTAAGTCTAAATGCTCAATTACCCCAGTGGCTTGGATCATGGTGCTTTTAAAAAGCTTCCAACCAAACTCCCTGAAGTACATAAATCAGCTCAAGTGGACAGTTTAGTTTTCCCCTGATGAAATGTTTAATAAAAAATCTAAATAGGGTGTATTCTTTAATCAAGCTAGCAGTTTATGCTATTAGCATGCTAGTATACAAATGACACTTTTAGTTAGTGACCGCTTGTTTTCTTTTTCTTTTCTTCTTTTTCTTTTTGCCTGTCCCGTTTGGTTCTATTGCCATCAGAATTGTTGTCTAAAGTCAAAGAAAGATGCCCAATGGATTTACTTTACCACATGGACCATCCCAGCCTTGACGTATTGGTCTGTTTGATTCACCTTTGCTTTTATTGTTTATTTTATTTTCATTTGCTGAACACGGGACAGACTTAACTGGGGAAAAGAAAAGGGAGAAAGAAAGAGGGAAAGAAAAAGAGCGGGTTTTCTTGAACGTAGAACAAAACAGTATTTTTCGTCTTTTATCTTTTACCTGTGAGTAACACAGATAGCAAATTGACAGCAAATAAGTTGCTAAGTATGGAGGGGTTTGGGGACATTTTAGCGCTCAGGCTAGTTTTTGTTGCCCATTTCAACATTTATTTATGGCTAAACTCTAACAAATAGATTTTTTCTACTTTTTTTTGTTTATTTTACAACAGTGAGCTCATTGAACAAGTTCTGAATTATGTGTTAATATTAATATTAAGAACCCCTTAATAAATATATGCAAAATACATCCATACACACTATTATGCATACATAATAGTATGTATGCATAATAGTGTGCATAATACTATATGCCGTGACAACCATAATTGCTCCAAGGTCAAAGGGACAACTTGTCCTCAACTGCCATGTGTGCTAAAGTTAGCTAAATCTCAAAGTTAGTTCAATATAAAACTGGAGTTATTATTTTTGAAATAAAAAAAGAAAGAGAACAACATGAAAGTTTTAAAAACTTTTTATTCTAAGTGCAAAAGGTAATTGATTTGTGCTTACCTAATCATACTATGATTTTGACCACACGTGGATATAAAATTGACTATAAAGTGTTTAGTCAAGTTTGATTTTAAATATTAAAGTCAACTCTCAGTATGTCCTCCTGAGAGCCAGCCTATTGGTTTATGCTCTCTGTACTGGACTTTTGTTTTTGGTCTGTGTCTTTGACTTATTTAAGCTACCCGTCCATCCTGTCTTCCTTCTCTCTCCCCAACCGGTCGCTGCAGATGGCCCCGCCCCTCCCTGAGCCTGGTTCTGCCGGAGGTTTCTTCCTGTTAAAAGATTTTTTTTCTGCCCACTGCCGACAAAGTGCTTGCTCATAGGGGGGCATATGATTGTTGGGTTTTTCTCTGTATGTATTATTGTAGGGTCTACTTTACAATATAAAGGCGACTGTTGTTGTGATTTGGCGCTGTGCAAATAAAACTGAATTGAATTGAATTTAATCAAATCACATGATAGGGTTGGGCAAGGTTTCACAATGGGTCCACCTGAAACCTTGGCTGATTGTGACCTATACCCGTTTTCACACCTTGGCTTGTGTGATTAGGTAGAAGAGCAATAGGGGGTCGATGACACTCCCATCGTTCTTATGTTTCAGGTACATGGGCCAGACGTGGCCGTCAAAAAGGCCAGGTGGGTCTGGTACCAGGTAGTTTCTTGAGCACCTCCACTTTTTGCATTCTTCATATGGGATGGAAATAAAGTAGTGTTGGTTCAGCACGTCGATCAAAGGTTCGTAGGTGTAAAGCAAGAAGCCTTCCTTAAATCTGGGACTCTCCACCAGTTGCTCTTAGAACTGAAGCTTCTGAGATGAGAGGTGAAACGTCTTCAAGGAAACGAAGTCCAGACGCTTTTCTTTCCAAGCTCCTTAGACTACGATGACCTGGGAACCTTCACAGGCATGCCCTAATAAGTCCTGATGTACTAAATAGATGAGATCCTGAGCTTTCCATTGGTATCTCTTGAGTTTCTGTGGCCTCTTTTAGCTCCAAATAGGCACAAAATCACCAAAAAAGTACAGTTGAAAGATTATTTTTTCCTCCCTTCTCAGGAGGATATGCACAACCCAGCAGGTTTACCATAAAATCCATAAAGTGCACAGATTTCTTATTAAAACACCAAAAGACAGGTTGTAGTTGGTCACTGTTGAGCCCTGGTCCATGGCAGATTAACTCGGTGACTTTTTAAACAAACAGTCAACTACATTACACGCTGTAAAACGTGTGTTTATCATTTGTTCATGAGCATTTTGTTAGGAAACAAAATTCTGAGGTTTTTTCGGGATCAGTCACTGTTTTGAGGTCTTAATTGTTTCAAATGTTTCAAATTGCATTGTGAAACTTTTTAAATCATAAAACGACCCGAAAGGATATTATATTAGACTGGCAAATAGAGAGACAAAGTAACAATCGCCTTTGTTATGCTGTTACGAGAATTATGTTTTCAAAGAGTTTGCAAATTACCCTCTTAGCTGTAAAATGGAGCTTCTATTATCTCCATTTAGTGTTTTGTATGCTCCATTTCAGACAAAGAGAAGGAGGGAACGGAGATTGAGAGAGAGCGAGAGGGAGGGAGGAGACAGAAAAGGAGAGATTAAACGGACCATTAGACCAAAATGACTCCTGTGAAGAGGGATCAGAAAACAAACAGGGCTTTAGAGAACTGCTGGCAGCGTAAGCAGAAGCAATTACCATCATTATTATTGTGATCATGTTTACAGTGATTATTTTCTGCCTGCTTACTGCCTCACCGTGATACGGCACGATTGATGAGGGAGGGATGTGCGGTAAATTTGGGGCAACACTTGGAGATCCACTCAGAGCCGAAACGGGACACATCACACTGGAAGCCTCTGGTTAGAGAGCGCGGAGGAACAATGATGTTAAAGAGCGAAGAGTGAATTGTTTCCACTTTGATTAGTTGAAACGTTTATTGCTTTGTTGTTCAAATTTGCCCATCTGTAATAGTTACTACTTATGTGACGCTAGTAGGTAGCACTTGGTGGGTGTTTGAGGTTTAATCTATCCTCATTTAGGTCATCTTATTATAAAACTCTGTCTCAGCCTCACCAGAAAAGGAAATTAGTGCTACAACCTTGGAAAATAGCACTGAGTGAAGAGTGTGTGAATAACCGCTACGCTACAGCCCAATGTTAACTGATGTAGTGTCAACTTATTTCTGTTTGTATATATAAGTACATAGAAACTGCACAGAAGAGATGCTGGATCCTTTTTGCTCTGTTTTTAATCTGTTGTGAAGTAGCACAGCATGTAGGTGAACTGCTGTGTGGCGAACAAACGAGGCAGAACACGTTAGCATCTTGAAACAAACTGTTGTTGTTCAAGGCCAATTTTGATTTTTTTTATTAGCCTTTTAAAAAATGAATCTCCATTCAATCAGTTCCTACCACAGCAAACAGGAGGTCTGCGCTTTTTATTTTGCCTTCAAGGAGACAGACTATTGTCAGAATTTTCTTTTAAATTTTAAGCTTTTTCATGAATTTTCAGTCCAGTCCTTGTGCCTGAGCATTTCTGTATGAACGTTTTTGTTTGTTAAGAGAAAACTGAATGAATCAAGTTGACCGACTCAAGGGATAAACCAATGTTGTGTTTACACAAAAAAGAGAACTTTAGGCACTTTGCAGCCCGTTACAAAATATTCTGTTCCTATTTCTTTAGTTGAATCTACAAAAAACACAGTTTGACTGATTTTTTTACTAACAAGGCGATTCCAAAACAGTTACTAGCAAGTAACATCTCAGCATGGTGTGCAGTCTGAATCAAAGAAATGAAATAAATAGAGAAAAATAAGAAGTAGTAGGCCTAAAAAAAAATAAAGACTTGACACAAGATCTGACAGATGCATCCAGGCCTTCAGTTGATCCATCTACTGTTTGCTGAAGCCTCATCAGACATGGACTCAGTGCGAGTAAGGCTGCAAGAAGTCATTGTTAAGGAAGGTAGACAGGAAGAAAACACAAATTACCCCAAAATTGATTGAAAACTCCTTAGGCTGCGATGACCTGACTGAGAACCTTCACAGATAGATTGAAAACCAGTGGCATCAGGTCTTATTTCAAATTTTAAAATTTGAAATTTCTGGTTCAAGTCATCATCAGTGCAAATAGAGGAGGTTGGCAGAGAGTCTGTAAAACATGTTAGGTCCTCTGTCATAATGTGCGCAACATTTCAGCTAGTGGTGTTGGTGATCATGTCAAAACTGACTGAATTATGAACGCAGAAACAAAGAACACAGAAACGTGTTGTCAGATTTTCATCCACCATGCTGCACATCTGGAAAGCAGATAGAAAGCTGATAGATAGTTTGATTTCTTTCAGCATGACAGTGATCCCACACACACTGCCAGGGCAGTAAAAGCATACCTAGTAAAAGCACACATGCACAGGCCTGCCCAGAGCCCAGACAAAATAACAGGACAAAAAACAGCCAACATGCAAAGAAGAAATACTAAATGTCCTTCAAGTAACCTGGAGAATTAGTCCTAAAGACTACATCTGCCTGAACACAACACAGTCTAAACTAAAAAGAGTTCAGCCTGTGTTGAAGAATAAAAGTGGCCATGCAGAATATTAACTTTCAAGCTCATTAGAATACACACTGTGTTTTTGTCTTATATTTTCAAGTATTTTGTATGTTTGCACACAATCACCTCACCTATTTTGAATTTTTCTTGCAAAGCATAAAGAAAAGATGTGTGGCTTAAGCCTTTTGCACACTGTTGTGCAATCAGTCAGTTGCAATTTTTTGCAGTTTTACAGTGCAATGGGATTGTAATGGCATATATAGTCATCAGGCTTATGAATAAAGTAATCTTGAGAGTTTTCTGTTTGCAGGGTGGAGCAGTGGTACAATGCTTAGTGCTACTTGACCCCACCGGCCAGCGGGAGTCCTTTCTGTGTAGAGTTTGCGTGTTCTCCTGGTGTCTGCCTCCGGTTTCCTCCCACAGCTAAAAGATGTGTTGGCTGTATTATGTGGCGTTTCCAAATTGGTCATAGGTCTATCTTTCTTTGTTAGTCTTGTGATAGACTGGCGACTTGCCCAGGGTGTACCCCGCCTTTCACCACATGACAGCTGGGATAGGCTCCGCTCCCCTACTCCCACCACACCAACACTAAATGGGACAAGTGATTGAGAAGATGGATGGAGTTTTCTATTTGTTTTGCCTGAATATATATTTGATTGCTGGTCTTGATGTAAAGTCTTGTCTGCTGCATCTAAAAAAAAGGAAAAAAATGTTTTTATTATGGCAGGACTGCCAGTTAGATTAAACGCATTCACTGATTCATCATTAATAAACATATGCTCATAAATGCACAGTGGAAAAAAGGAACGCTCATTAAAAAAAGGGTATATAAATATTTATATTTGCAGTAAATAATTTTGCAACTACATACATCCACATGCATAATGTGAATATGAGTAAAAATGAGTAATATAAGACATAATATGAGATAAATCATACACAGCAAAAGAGAATAAGCAACTGCGTGCACTTTAATAAATAGAGAACAGCGACAAGCACACAAAGCTGTTCAAAGGACATGTTTGCATTTAATTTCAGAGATTTCACACTTTAAAGCAGACTTGAATCATTTTATTCAAAGATTTGACATTTCATTCGTCATTCCCCGGCTGTTAAAAGTGCAGCTCTGCCCCTCAGCTATCTGCTGATGATGACCTCATCAGCCAAAGGTGAAAAATATTTCCACAGCAGGCAATTAGCTCCTTAATGAGAGTGAACCGCTGAGCTGCGTTAGCTGTAGCCATGGTGACCGCAGCCATACTGCATCAGCGGCAGAAGTGGCGGCGGGTCCAACCGCACACACATGTCAAAGATGGATCTGCATTGCCTTGCCATGGTGATGTTGACAAATGAGCGTCTTTAACTGGACGGCCTATTAGCCTGCCTGCATTGTCCACCACTGAATACAAGCCTCCAGCTGATTTCAACTGATTTGTCTGACGTATGGTGGGAGGCTGAAGTACGTCCAGTCTGGTTTTATTTTTTTCTCTGCTCTGAATGACTTAATTAACCTTTTTTGTACAAAGTGATAATAGCAGCTCGGGGACCTTCTGCTGCCTCTCCTCTCATCTCCAATTTCCTCTTATTCCTCGATTTTAACATTCACTCTGTTGCTATCTGCTGCTCTCCTTCTCCATCTCCTCCCCTTCTCTCTTTTTTTTCCATCTTCACCACTCCATCCCCCCACCCCATTTCCCTTAGTGGTCTTTCTCTGTACAGCCTGATTGCTCATAATCACTCACAGTCTGTTTCTGTGACTAATAGGCCTATTAGAGTGGGATCGAGGCCGTATGGTCGCCAGGCAGCCGCAGTCACGGTTTCCAGTATTCGCTTCCTCCCCTCCACACATGCTTCTGTGTCTCGTTTGTGTGATTCAAAAGAGAATTTGTGGCTCAGTAAGTTGAGTGTAACATTAACAGGCCAGGATTCACGGTTTGACTGATGCAGTGGACCCAGTGACCCAAATAGTAGGTGCACCTTTAGTTGTGTGTTGATGGGATAAAGACTGCACAACCGAGTGCAAACACAATAAAAGAACTTCCTTATTTTTAACATGCAGGGCATGAAAGTGAGAAAATACCAAACAATAAATTCTACTTGCCATTGCACTGAATTGCCTTAACTGAATATTGAGTTCTTTCAGTCTATTATTTCTGATAGTGTAATTGGAAATCAGTTTCCAGTGCTAATATCTGTAGAATATCCCCCACAGGACAGGTTTTACTTAATGCTTTTATTTTGAAAAGCATGCGTACACTATGATGGACTGGATGTCTGCTACATGGGTAAATTTTGTCATGCAGCATTAATATTTATTGTCTTGTGTTTCAGGAGATAAACACAGTGGCAAGCATGTGAACTAAATTATGCTCCAAGACCTGTTGGAGTGATGTTGGGACACATGGACATCTGGAGAAAATTCCGCATGAATATTCTACACAGATGGAAAAGTATAGTAAACAACAGCAAAAAACATGTTGAATTTTTTTGTGCATGGCCCAGGAAACACATTAGTGTGTGTCTCAATAGTTTTACTTCAGCAGTTTGTTTAAATGTCTTTTCCAAAACAGCAACGATTCAGGTCAAGAAAGCCAAACCACAGAAAAACATTTTCCCAGGACTGGTGTCAAAGAACTTACTGTCATTGGGCTGATTGGAACACAGTTAACACTGGAGATGCATATTTTCAGGCTGCTTTGCAACCCGCCCATCTCCTCATGTTGTGCTGTATTTGATTTAATCTCTGTCAGTGATGCATGCTCTCTTTAATTAAATGGAAAATGGAAAACAACGTTTATTTGACTCGAATGGTTTTGACTGAGTCCTCCTTTTAAACTCCAAACAGCACCAGTTCTAATAAGTAAAATGCATTGCAAATGAACATCTTCTATCTTTTCGTGTTCTTCCAGACTGACTGATATCATAGTTATGTTGAGGCCATAAAATGTGTTATATGAGAATATTGTGATGTTTTTTGCATGACGACATGATAAGAATCTAATGCGCCTTAAACCTTTGAGCAAGAATGTGTAAGCCTGTATAAATATAGACTTATGAGGTAACAGAGGAAATATGGTGTGATATAGTGACATTGGTCATAAAAAATAGATTAGAATTTAACATGTGCAAGAGCTGCTGTGCAGATGTTCTGTGTCTCCATTGGACAGATAAGTACAACTCATGGTAAAATGCCAGCTTGTTTGCAAGAGAGAGAGAGAGAGAGGGTGTGTGTGTGTGTGTGTGTGTGTGTGTGTGTGTGTGTGTGTGTGTGTGTGTGTGTTTGTCTGGCGGCAGGGGTCTGAGCATCTCGGCCGCCTAAACACTTCTCCACACATCACATCAGCACACTAAGCTCTTACATAACCATCGCCTGGGGGAGCTTCGCCTCCATGACCGAGACCAGAGGAGAGGAGAGGCAGAGAATTAAAGGGTGGAACAAGATATACAAATGAGCAAGTAAAGAGAAAGTGACAGAAAGAAATGGAGAGGGAAGAGAGGATGAGAAAAGAAAAAGGACTGACAGATCAGAGAAAGAAAAAACAAACTAGACCAAAAGAGTAAAGGAAAAATAATCGGAAGAAGTATTTGAGTAGTTATGGGCAAAAGAGAAAAAATAACAGCAGAGAGCAGGGGAGTCCAAAGAGCAGGGATGACAGTTCAGAAGGTCGGACATCCACAAGGCAAAGCAGAGGGCCAGTTCAGGAGGTCAACCCAAATGCGGGGCAGAGCAGAGGGACAATTCAGAGGGTCAACCTGTGAGCAAAGCCGGGTGAAGGGAGTTCTCCAGAGGTCACAGTTGTGGCCAACAGTTGACGTTAAACTTAGCAATTAGATAGCAATTGACAAAGGTGGTGAGGATTTGCCAGGGGCTGGGTAGGAGGCCAGCAGTGAAGGAGATGGGACACCTCTGAAAGCCGGCAGGTAGCCAGCAATGGGAAAGGAGGTGGGACCCCTCCGGACGCTGGCAAGGGGCCAACAGTGAAGAACCTTGGGAGGCTGGGCAGAAAATTGAGCAGAAGTTATAAGGAAAGGACATGTAAATGGAGAGTCCTCTTCACACACTAAGGTTAATTATGGAGTTCCACAGGGTTCAGTGCTAGGACCAATTCTGTTTACATTATACATGCTTCCCTTAGGCAGTATCATCAGAAGGCATAGCATACATTTTCACTGCTATGCAGATGACGCCCAACTTTATCTATCCATGAACACATACCAATTAGTTAAACTGCAGGAATGTCTTGAAAACATAAAGACCTGGATGAACTCTAATTTTCTGCTTCTAAATTCAGATAAAACTGAGGTTATTTTATTCAGTCCTGAAAATCTTAGAAATATGGTATCTAACCATATTCTTACTCTGGATAGCGTTACCTTGGCCTTCAGTAACACTGTGAGGAACCTTGAAGTCCTTTGTGACCAGGATATGTCCTTTAATGCACATATTAAACAAATATGTACTGCAAATATGACTGCTTTCTTCCAATTGTGCAATATCTCTGAAATGAACAATATCCTGTCTCAGAGTGACGCTTAAAAACTAGTTCATGCATTACTTATAGGCTAGACTACAGTAATTCATTATTATCAGGAAGTCCTAAAAAAAACCTGAAAAACCTTCAGTTAATGCTGCAGCAAGAGTACTGACAGGGGCTAGAAAGAGAGAGCATATTTCTCCTATATTGGCTTCCCTTCATTGGCTCCAATCCTGCTCCTCACATACATGTCCTAAATAATCAGGCCCCATCTTATCTTAATGACCTCATAGTACCATATCACCCCATTTGAGCACTTTGCTCTCGCACTGCAGTCTTATTTCCCAGTTTAGATTAGGGAGACAGACACAAACTCTACTTTTAAGATTAGGCTTAAAACTTTTCTTTTTGCTAAAGCATATAGTTAGGGCTGGATCAGGTGACCCTGAATCCTCCCTTAGTTATGCTGCAATAGATGTAGGCTGCTGGCGGATTCCCATGATGCATTGAGTTTTTCTTCTTTAGTCACCTTTCTCACTCATTATGTGTTAACAGACCTCTCTGCATTGAATCATACTTGTTATTCATCTCTGGCTCTCTTCTTTTGTCCTGTCTTCCTTCTCTCACCCCAACCGGTCACAGCAGATGGCTCCGCCCCTCCCTGAACCTGGTTCTGCCGGAGGTTTCTTCCTCTTAAAAGCAAGTTTTTCCTTCCCACTGTCACCAAAGTGCTTGCTCATAGGGGGTCATATTGTTGGGTTTTTCTCTGTATGTGTTATTGTAGGGTCTACCTTACAATATAAAGCACCTTGAGGCAACTGTTGTTGTGATTTGGCATTGTACAATTGAATTGAATTGACAAGAACAACGACAAGGACAGGAACTTCTATAGACAGAAGGATTGGCTCAGGGAAAACAGAATCTAATGTGGAGCTTGACTAGAACAGTATGAAACATATCAGGCCAGACAGCACTATCACATAGACAGATGACATTGAGGCTGGACCTCAGACTGGGTGTGGATCCTGGTCGATTGAGCAAAAAAACCAGGGAGACCAGTTCATCCAACATGATGAAGATCTGAGGCTGAGGATTTAATGCTGGCTGCTGGGAATCTTTTTTCTTTGCAGCTGGAAAGCAGGTGTGGAGCCAGGATGTTACCGTGAAGAGGAGTGGGGTGGCTGCTGCTGCTGCAGTGGTAAAGGATGTAAAGAATTATCATGTGGAATACACACATGAAATGTTTGGAAACTGACAGGTAACAAAACACAGCTGAAACTAATTAAGACAAACCAACAGTGAGGCATAAAACAGAAATGACTAACAAAACAAAACAGGAAGTGACTCAGCAGGAAATCACATACAGAAACAAGATACACAACGCAAGAAAAACTAAACATAAGAATTAAATATTATTAAACCCCGAAAACACAAAGCCCAAGTCCTCAAACATGAATGTTCCACAAAGTTTGCTAAACAAAAAAAGAAGCTAATCAAGAAAGCATAAACTAAAACTTGAGAAGAAAAAAGAAAAAGGCCTTGATAGAAGGAAACTTTAAAACCAAAGTACATATATTTTGGCTTTGTGCATGAGCTATTGGCTATTTATAGTAACTGCTTCCATTGCCTATTGTCGTAGCAAAAAATCTTTATGTAAAAATCATAAAAAACGAAGTAAGTTACAATTTTACCAACTGGGAGATTATTTTTCAACATGTTGAACTGCAATCCTTAACCAGTGTCCTTAAATGTGACTAGCTGGGAGTGAGATGTGTGTGACTCGGTTCCCTCCCTGCAAGTTGTGTGGGATTCTCCTTTACAGGAAATTTTGGCTATGGCTGTAATTAACAGGGTTTTATTGTAGCCTATAAATGGAATTCTTAGAAGAGAGGCCTGGTCAGCGTGGTGGGCCAGTTTCAAATGCCCTTCCTTTATACTTACTCATACTGTGAGTTGTGGGAGTATAGATAGAAATATCTTCAGACCCTCTGTACCTCCAGCAAGGCTTCTCGAAATCATGAGTCAGTAACAGAAAATGTTCGTCTGGATCTATATTAGGCCTTTTTTCCAATGCAGACCTTAAAAGGCTGTCTTGGGGCGGGGGGCTGTATATTTTTGCCTAAACTGTTTCTTTGGGATTTTATTCAGGGCAGTTTTCAGTGTAGAATAAACAGACTGTAGGGAGTGGCAAGATTTCAAAACCAACAACAACAAGAAAGATAAAGAACGGAAGGCTGCTGAACTCACCATCAGCTGTGTAAAATTCACTATATAGGTGGATGTAACAAACAACAAAGTAGCAACCATCTTGGTTCTTTCCTTTGTGGGTGTGGGGTTTTTTGCTCTCACTGATCCACAGTGATACAACCTGCATTAATGTGGCTCTATTCCACAGAGTGTCTTTTGTCCTGCTTCCCTCCTCTCGCCCACACCATCATGTCAGATCACAGTCCCTCCCTGAGCCTGGTTCTGCTGGAAGTTGCTTCGTGTTAAAAGGGAGTTTTTCCTTCCCACTGTCACCAAAGGTCTTTACCTTACAATCTAAACACTTTGAGGTGACTGTTGTTGTGATTTGGTTGTGAAATGGCAAATGGCCTCTATTTATATAGCGTTTTACTAGTCCCTAAGGACCCCAAAGCGCTTTACATTCACCCATTCACACACTGGTGACGGCAGCTACATTGTAGCCACAGCCACCCTGGGGCGCACTGACAGAGGCGAGGCTGCCGGACACTGGCGCCACCAGGCCCTCTGACCACCACCAGTAGGCAATGGGTGAAGTGTCTTGCCCAAGGACACAACGACAGAAACTGTCCAAGCCGGGGCTCAAACCGACAACCTTCCGATTACAAGGCGAACTCCCAACTCTTGAGCCACGATCGCCATGAAAGTAAGATTGAATCAAACTTTTATGGCGTGTTACATTCTGGTTGTAACTGTAACTATTATGGCCTTTGTGAGTCATTTAGATTCTACAAAGAAAGGAATGCTGATCCAAGAAGGAGACCCTTCTCGTCCCAAGTTCCTACAGAAGCAAAGCAGCAATCATGATATATGAATTTAACCTATGGTAGAATCATTAGAGAAAGCTGATTCTCCCCCCCACCCCCCATCTAACACGGTGCAATTTTTTCTCCTGTTATGTTAAGAAACATTTTTAAAGTAATCCTGGATCCATTCACACACTTCCCAAACATACAAACAGAATTTGCCAAACTCTATTAACAAGTTCTTAGATAGTCTGCAGAGCAGTGAACTAGCAGGACCAAAAGCACAGTTTGCTTGTCGGAAGTGATATCATCACATGGACAAAACGTCCCAGGCAATATCTGATCTCACATCACAATATTGAAAATCTATTATCATATTTGCCAGCAGTAGTAAACAGAATTCTGCACATGAGCTCATTATATCTTCTGAGATCAAACGCAAAGTTCACTCCTTTTCTTTGAGGAGTTCCCCCTGATACATTTGTCACATCACCTCCTGCAGAGCTGTCAACAGTCAGTACAGGTGGAGGCGGTAGACAGGCAGATTCACAGAATAAACCCAACAGCCCAAACCTCTTAATTGCGGAATAATTTATGGAGTGTTTATAAAAAGAAGCCGTAGTCTGTTATCAACGGGAGTCCCTGGTAATGAGGCCAGACAGGAGTGTGAGCAGATGGGAGGATTCTCGCATGATGACTGTGTGTGTGATGCAAACTCACTAATGACACACTGTAAAGACAGTGTGACGTGTGCCTCAGTCATTGTTTCTGTGAGAGAGTGTGAAATCATCACTTATGCAGGCGAGTGTGACATCTGCAGAACAGAAGAAAAAAAAGAAGCAGACAGTGAGTTTACAATTAAACTTCAACAAATTTGCATCACTTAAAAACACACGTGTCACACATAAAGCAACGATGGCCCCTGGGCACAGACATGTATACGGGCCCCAGTTCTTCTTTTGCCCCTTTCTAGCTCGTGTAGCCATTTTCACACATGCAGAGCAGTTCTGAATGTTTCTACCCAAAGCCTGAAGGACGTGCGTGTGAGTGTTCAATGCAGTCAGGTCAGATGATAAGTTTTATTTAACCTGTGAGCTGAAGACTACCTCCTGCCGAGTGCTACATGTGAGGAAGGAAAGACTTTCTGGAGTTCATGTGTGAAAACAGCTTTTGTTGTTATTCTGAATCCTTTTACAGTCAGAGTCATTTTCACTTTTTTGAACTGTAATTTTTTTGGTTTTTGTGGATTTTTTCTTGTGTGTCCACTATACTCATTGTATATCACTGTATTATAAATGTGTGGCCGACTGAAGTCCTCATTGTGGTCATTTTAAAATTGCTTGTGGGGAATTTTGGTGAATCTCTTTAACATTTCATTTTGCATTTTTTTCTTCCGATTAACTCTCCAGCAAGAATCATAACTTCAGCCCCTAGGCCCATGTACACATACATCAGTAATTCACCCATTTCTCTCTCTCTCACACACACACACACACACACAAAGAAAAACAAGGGGAGAATAAGAGCCCGATCTTCAAAGGAAACAGTTCAGGTGGAGGAGATGAAGCAACTCAAGGGACTGGCCGGGTGACCAGCGTATGAGAAGACATGGCGGTTTGGTAGGAGGCCACTGATGGCAGGGACTCCCAAGAACACAAAGGGCAAAGACATCAGTGAAGAATTTCAGGGGACAGCTGGAAGGCCAGTGATTGAGTCGCTCTGGTGGCCAAGGTGGTGGCTGATGAAGGAGGTGACAGGGCACCTCCTTCACCTCCTTTTTCCTGGGGAGAAAAGGAGGTTTTTATTGGGAGAAAAACCAATAAAACCTCTGTGCTCAAAACCCAGGACCATGACAGCTGCTTTATAACTGTATATGAAAGATGGACATAGCCCCTGTGATTTGGATTTCTGGACTCCATATTTTTATTGAGTTTTTTTATTTTATTTACTTTATTTTTATTTTCACCATTCCCATCGTTTGTGCGTGTGTGCCAAAAGCAGCCTTGGTTAAATCTTAGTTAAATGGTCCTGCAGACCATAGTAGAGAAACTACAGCTCAAAGAGTATGTGGGTGCAGTATTTTACTAGTGACCAAAGCAATCACAGGGAGTTTTCCGGTACAGCACCCTCTTTGCTACCAGTTTTAACCTAACGACGGCCAAGCGTCTCCAGCAAAAACACACTAACCAGTCAGGGACTAAATATTTTTCCTGAGTGAATGAAGGATACCAGGTGGTTGCCGACCGATCTCTAGGCTTGTGTGACTAAGGCCTACCCAAGCTTACCAGCATTAGTGGGTTGCCCAGCACTCAATTCTCTCACCTAAATATGATGACCTTTGGCATCAAAAATCTGAAGTGGTAATGGCCAAAACGTTGAGGCTTCAAAATTTCTTCTTCTTTTGGCTGTTCCCTTAAGAGGTCACCACATTGGATCATCTGCCACAAGCAGCTGTCCTTTGCTGTCTGGCAATTTCTTCAGCTCCACAACACTATTCCCAATACTTTCAGATTACCACATGGTAGAGTTTCCAACTGGCACCCACCATGTTGGCTAACACCATTGGACGATTGTTTTTAGCCTGGGTCCAGCCGATCCCCTATGGAAATCTTATTCTTGATGATTGTGTTAGGAGCAGTGTTGGTCTAGTTACTTGAAAAAAGTAATTAGTAACTGATTACTGATTACTTCTCCAAAAAAGTAATCCTGTTACTTTACTGATGACTTATTTTCAAAAGTAATTAGTTACTTAGTTACTGAGTTACTTTTTAAAAAACATGATACGCAACCTGAATAGGTAACAAAACAACAGACCTTTCAGCTAAAATTGTATTTTTTTTTTCTGCAGAATCCATCATATAAAATTAAATCAAATGAAAAAGTCTATTTTTAAAATTTGCTTTATTAGCTTTAATCTTCTAACTTTATGCACATTGCATCTAGCAAAAAATAAATTATATGGAACAGTCTTTCACTTGAAGAAATTCTACATTTAAACCTATTTTCTTAATATTCCAGCATATAAAATAAAATAATGTTTTGTGTTTACACTCACTCTTTCAAACAGATGCAAGTAAAACACCACAAAAAATAAATAAAATCAAAGACTCAGCGTCACTGAGTCCTGTCGCTCTTAAATCTATTTTCACCTGTTTAGCAGAAGTGGAGCAGGTGGAGGTTTGCCTGGTGCTGTAGCGGTCATGTCAGTGGGAGGGATGAGGAGATTTCTCTGTGAATTTCACATTCACTTACTGGGTACTTGCTCATAAGTTTAGAGGGGTTTTCGCCGTAAAAAGAAGTTTTCTTCACACGCAGTGTACAGTCGACGCTAATGTTTTTGTCACTTTTTACGAAATCAAACTCAAAGTAAGGTCAGTACTTTAAACGCTGCACGGTCGTAAACTCTCACGCACTCCATATTATCCATTGTTGATCTGCACATGTCTGTTACCGCCAACGTTGCACGCGCTTACGTCATTGTCATGAGACATTCTCACAAACAAAATCACAGTTTAGTAACGCAGCGTGCCCTTGAAACCCTTGAAAAAAGTAATCAGATTACAGTAGCACATTACTTGTAACACGTTACTGCCCGTCTCTGGTCAGGAGTACACTGGCTTGTGGCCCCTCAGTGGTTGGGTTGTTGAGGCTTCAAATTCTGTTCCAAAAATTAAAATCAACGTGGCTATCTATAGCTTTTATATGCAATCTTTCATGGACATTCATATTTATTTTTTAAAAATTACTGACTTATGAGGACTTTGATTTAAAAAACAGATAACCTCACAATGTGAGTGTGTAAACCACAAACCACCAGTGTTGGGGAGTAACGGAATACATGTACCGCCGTTACGTATTTAAAATACAAAATATGAGTAACTGTATTCCGTTACAGTTACCGTTTAAAAAGGTGGTATTTAGAATACAGTTACTTTGTTGAAATAAATGGATTACACAGCGGTACTTCCCTGTTTCATATTGTGGCGGGTCAGGCCTGTTTGGGTTTTGTTTGACAGCTACGTTCTGTTGTTCCAGGTGGCAGCGTTATGGTTGCCATGGTTACAGGGTGATGCACTCTCTCTGCGCGTTTCCTGGGTGAGAGAGCGTCTTTTAGTTGTTGTTGTTGTGCTAAGCTAATAGGCAGAATGCTACAGGTATAGCTCTAAAGAATGTAGCATCATAGGCAGTGTAGTCCGTGCTGCAGGGAGAATGGACTGCCATACCCGTTATGTGTCTGTGAGCGAGGGAGGGAGAAAAAGGAAAAGTAAGAGCTGTCATCGAGCAAAAACGGGAGCTGGAAGCATGTAAATATAATAATAACCACTGCAGCCAAGAAGAGTGCCTGACGAGCCCAGTTGTAAGTAAGCTATTAAGACTCGACTGTACACTGTGTTCGTGTTTTCCTCCAAAAACAATAAGTTCTGTTGGAGCAGCCTTTCAACGCCTCTCTCTGTCTCTTGCTAGCAAAGTTGACCCAGACAACAAAGTAAAGCTAGTTTTCAGCTACGAGCCCGACACAGAACCCACCGTATTAGCCAGAGGTCCCTTTACTACGGTTCGGAGCCGCGGACCTTCAGTAACAGTAATAAATCACAGCAATAGTACATTCACGTAGTTGTAAACAGCATGATAATATATTAAGTAATCCAAAGTATTCAGAATACGTTACTCTCATTAGGTAACGTAACGGAATACGTTACAGAATACATTTTGGGGCATGTAATCTGTATTCTGTAATGGAATACATTTTAAAAGTAACCTTCCCAACACTGCAAACCACGCATACACATTAACACAGCTGTTCCTCCGTCTGTACTGTGAGAAATCATACGTGTATTTATGTGCAACTCTGAGGTTTTGCAAACAAGCCTGAAGAACAAAGACTAAAAAATGGATATAAAACTAAAAAAAAAACTCTCTTCACAGAGCCAGTGCACACTCTCACACCCTCACGCACATTTTGTCTACCAGACATATACACACACTAACCAATTCCCTCAATCGGGGAAACACAACTCACAGTGGCACTTGGAGCTAAGTGGTAATTAGCTCTAGAAGGCTCTGACCTGGACCCACAGCATGGACTGTTTTTTTTAAAAGTGTAATTCAAAGGAGATGTGTGGCTGATTGCCCAGGCATTGAGGGGAAACCTGAGGCAATAAGACAGAACTTGGAGGAAAAGGAGGAGGAAGCAGAAGAGACATAATTTCTCTGCCACCACATCAAACTGTCAGGAATGTCAGGAACATGGTTTTTGTTTCTTTCAAGTGTTATTTTTATTTGTATTATGTGCAATTTGTTAAATGACGTGAACAACACCATGATGGCCAAATAAACATGTCACTCAAAATCATTTCTTTAAGGATCTGGAACACTTTTATTCAAAGAAATGGTTATTGTGTGGGTTTATTGTGAAAGCAGAAATTAAACTGTGCTAAGTGTCATTCCGTTGGCAGCTGTTGTTAAGGGACGTGGAGGTATCTGAAATGAATGCAATCTCACTACAAATCAGAGCGTAACAGAGTCACTGAATACATTTTAAAACTTGAAAGAGAAAACAGTTTATTGTAATGTTCCCATATATTCTCAAGAACCAGACGTTTTGATCTTAGTTTGTCCGTTTATTTGGTAACACAGGCAAACGAGCCGTTAACGCCGGGGAGAGCGCTCACGTACAACACCTCACTTCAGCCCCGCACAGTCACACAACAACAAGGACCCCCCTCCCGGTTCAGGTTGCCGGTTCAAGCCCGGCTTGGACAGTCTCGGTCGTTGTGTCCTTGGGCAAGACACTTCACCCGTTGCCTACTGGTGGTGGTCAGAGGGCCCGGTGGCGCCAGTGTCTGGCAGCCTTGCCTCTGTCAGTGCGCCCCAGGGTGGCTGTGGCTACAATGTAGCTTGCCATCACCAGTGTGTGAATGGGTGGATGACTGGATATGTAAAGCGCTTTGGGGTCCTGAGGGACTAGTAAAGCGCTATATAAATACAGGCCATTTACCAACACCCTTTTTTCTGCAGCACAACCAAACATGTATCTTAAAGAAATAACAACAGTGTGCAGAGATAGCCAGTCTGTCACTGTAAAATAACCTTTAACCATCGTTACAGTATTTTTCTTTGGGGTCAGTTATCAATTAAATATGCAAGGTATGTATTTCAAAAGCGTTGTATTTCTTTGAGGAACTTTTGAGATGATGACAGCAGCTTAATGGATCACACAAGCCTCTTCAAATCTGATAATGACATCTCTGCATGATGTGACAATGTTTCAGGGAGTAAACGGGGATCTGCCCCCAGCAGCAGGACTCAACCTGCGAGTATGCTTCCCTGTGTGTTTGAAGGATCAAAAACTCTTTACAGGCACTCTTCCTTTACCGCCATGAATCTCAAACTTGGTTTCATCTGTTTTTTGAACATCCACTTTGAAATGCTGGTCTACCCGAGCCCACCCCGAGTGTTTGGTCTTGTTTTTCCCTCTTGAGAATTGGCTTAAAGACGAAACTCATCATCTGAAGCCATTATGGCTTCACTTTTGTTAAGTGAAGTATTATTACTTTATTTAGCAACTTCTTTCAATGCAGCTAGTTCATCCATCTATTCTCTCCCACTTGTCCAATTCAGGGCCCTGGATAGGTCTCCAGTCTCTCACAGGGCTAACACAAAGACAGACAACTCTTCACAATCACATTCACACCTGTGGCCAATTTAAAATCATCAGTTAACCTAAACAAACTAACTGTATCCTTTTGGCCAGAGTACTGGGAAAGAACCCACTCAGACATGGGAAGAACATGCAAACTGCACACAACAAGGCCCCAGCCTGGTGGACTTGAACCCACGACCTTCCCGCTATGAAGAAACAGTGCTAACCAGTACACTTTAGATACCAACATACTAGCCATGATTTGATGTAGAGAACATGCCTCTTTGGTCAGTGTTCACTATGATTAGGCTGTAATACAGTACTGTTAGTGGAGATGCAGCAGTATTTCTATTGGGTGGAAGTGGCTACAAGGTAGGGTTTTTTTTAGCATGTATCTGATCACATTCCCCTGAGTTTCATGTGAATGCTTCTTCAGTGGAAAGAAATCCGACCTATTGCACAATGGATGAACCATGGTCAATGTTAATAATCTGTTTCAACTTGATTGCTGACATAGAAAAACTGCAGGAGCTGAAAATCGATATAAAACCTGAAAGCAAAGAGAAATTGTCTGATCTAAATCCAATTGAGAACCTTTGGGGATGGATGGCAGGGGAAGTTTACAAAAATGGACAACAGTTCCAGACAGTAGACGCCCTTCGTCTACACGACTTGGTGAAATGTTCCCATTCCCCTCATGGAAATGCATGCATCAAGCATGCCGCAGCGATTTTTTGAAGTGATCAACAATAACAGCGGAGCTACTCATTACTGAGTTCATGTTTGGAACTTTGATCTGTGGTTTGGGGCGGTTTACGGGGTTTTTTGGAGGTGTAGTCTTAAACTTTTGATCCGCTGTAAAATAGCCCGTTTCAAGTGTTGTTTTCAATAAATTGCACGCTTAAAAAAGTTTTGTCTCACTCCCATTTCTTCTTGTTGCATGTTGAAGCTCTTGTTAAGATTCCAACCATGCAAAATATGATTTATTGCTATTTTTCAAGTGGTCTTAAACTTTTGATTGGGACTATTTACTGTATTTACTGTATTAGACAGTAAATAAGAAAAAACAAACCTCCAACCCAGGCAGAGAATGGCTGTTTTGGTTTAATTATTGGTCATTTGTTTTAAGCCCTTTGATTTCAGATTCACTTAACAAATTGTGTAAATCTTCAAACATATATGGACCTAAATGTATTAAGTAAAGTTATCCAAGTGTGGATAATAAGTGATACATAAGAGGAAATAAGAATTCTTCTAAATGACAACAAATATTACAAGTCTGAATATGAAGAAATGTATTGCTGTCATATTCACTGTGGATTCTTTTTAGAAATTTATTCATCATTCATTTACAGTTTTGCATTTTTCCTGCTTTCTTTGACCGGCATAATTTTGACTCACGGTAATTTTAGTAGGATGTAGTTTACTGTAAAGTAGAGCTGGGCGATAGAACGATAACGATATGTATTGCGAAATAACTTTTTCTCGATAAAAAATGAAACTATTGCGATAGGCCTCATCTCTCTCTCTCTTCCTCTTTTATAAAATAAATGAATAGCCAATACAAATTAAGCAGCACAGAGCCAAACCAATCACAGCCGCAGCGTCACGTCACGTAACTTGTTACGTACAGCTCAAGTGCCAAGCCGCACATGTGTATTTGTTTGGGAAGCAGCCAGCCAAAGTGCGGCCGGGTAAAGGAGGAAATGAGTGTGCCAACTAGAGAAAAATCAACCGAGAGCTTGGGTGACCAGGTTACCGAAGAGAACACAGATGACGGTTCCAATGCCGGAGAGATTGTCGAAAGGAAAGGCCAGAGAAGTTCCGTAGTGTGGAGGTATTTCGGCTATTTGAAGTCTGACAAAAAACAGAGTAACGCGCACTGTAAATTGTGCCGAAAGCATGTTCCCACAAAGTCTGGAAATACAACAAACCTTTTTTATCACCTGAAGCAGTGCCACCCACTAGAGCACGCTCAGTCTCTGACTGAAAGTGCTAATTCGTCGTCGAAAACAACCAGGGGAAGCCCTGCGAAGCAGCAACAGTCAATTGAGTCGGCTTTCTCCAGGGTCTTACCATATGACAAAAAAGCTAAGAGACATAGCAACATAACGAATGCCATAGCTTACTGTCTTGCTAAAGACATGCTACCAATAAACACGGTTGACAATGAAGGATTCAAGCAGCTAATTAAGGTAAAGGATCCTCGTTACCAACTCCTTGGACATAAACATTTCTCTCAGACAGCGCTTCCAAAGCAATATTAAATAAGTTAGTCAATTTTGTCTCTTCTTCTGTAAAATTAACTAAGATTTATTTTTAGAATTAATATTTTGTTTCTAAGTGGAACTGACAATTTAGTAGTCTGTTTTGTTTGTTCTATTTTGAAACTTAAATGCTTTAGCGGCTACCTTTTGTGTAGTTTGTAATATTTGCCTTTATTTTGCCTAAACTGAAGCCTCATTTTAAGCACATCTGCCCTGATGAACTTATTATGGGAAATAAATTTTTAAATCAAAACAAGCTGCTGATTATTTCACATTTTACTTGTGAGCAACGGCACATTTAAATCTTACAAATATAGTTATCTGGCTTATATCGTGATATATATCATTATCGCCTGAAATGAAAAAAACATATCATATGATATGTTTCATGATATGAAAAAATCTTATATCGCCCAGCTCTACTGTAAAGTGCAGTAAATTATATCTCAGGGCTGCGAATGCTGTTTTGGGGTCTTTGCAGGCATGAAATCTTGGTGAAAATGAGCAGTTCCTTTAAAAAGTCAGTTTTGGAAAGGCTTTAAAAAGTAAAAACTACTCTCCCGTGAATGCAGGGGACCTCACATTGTCTAAGCCCACAGCATACTGTGCCGGATCCCCAAATCCCTCATGGTAACCCGGTTTGGAATAATGGGGTTTTCAAATTATGGCAGGGATAGCAGACAGCAGGGTGAAGAGAAAAATGAAGGGTGAAAAGCAGGTATGTCCTCCAGACTCATTCAGAATATCCTGCTGTGAGAGACAGCTGCTGTGTAGATAAGAGAAAATGATGATCATTACGGGAGGAGGGAGACAGGAGGGCGCGGTGTCAGACACATTTCCTCTGTCAGCGATCAGCTCATTAATCTTCTGGTGACCTTCAGAGGACTAGTCACTTAGACGGAGAGGAGGAGGAGGAAAGCAGAGTAAGGAGGGACTCGGTATGCCTTTGGTGGTTCTGGGCTAAGGTGTATAACCTGATAACATGTGTTCAAATCCTGTCTGTGACCTTTTGCAAATGTCAAACATCCTGTACCTGTCAGTTGACAGGTACCTGTCCTGTACCTGTCAGTTCTACCATCATCTATGGAAACTACAACAATAAACAAAAAGCACTTTGTTGGTCTTGTTATTTAAAACTAACAAAGACTGTTACTCATCATCTGTTTCTAGTAATTTTCATGATACTTAGTTACTCAAGTTTACTTTAATGAATGGCACAATAGCAAAACTAGTAAACACAGGACACAATTCAAAAGGAAAGGGAGGGGAATAAGCACAGGAGAGGAGGAAAGGGGAACAAGGGAAAAGGAAATGAAGGGTGAAAAGGAGGAAGAAGGAAAAGTAATGGATGCTAAAAATTGGAAAGAAAGGAAGAGAAATGAAAACAAAAAGGAGGATAAGAACTCTAAGACTAAGAAAAATTAAAGTAAAAGGGATTAAAACTTTAAATAAAGAAATGTCATGCACTAGAGGGAATCCTGGACACAAGCACAGAATGCAGAAGAAAAGGTTTAGACAGTTTACTGAATAACAACAGAGAAAGCAGTAATACTAATGGATTTCCAAGAGGGGATAAGATGACTTCTCAACACACCAATCTAGAATAGAACAAAGAACAGCCTCCAGCCTAAACAGGACACCAGTAACAAGCCCAACAGCAGTCAGGTGCATAATCAGCAATCTCACACAATAATAATGCATTGTATTTATCAAGCTTTTCAAGGCACCCAAAGCGCTTTACAATACCACTATTCATTCACTCTCACATTCACACACTGGTGGAGGCAAACTACTGTTGTAGCCACAGCTGCCCTGGGGCAGACTGACAGAAGCGAGCCATCGGCCCCTCTGGCCAACACCAGTAGGCGGTAGGGTAAAGTGTCTTGCCCAAGGACACAACGACCAGGACAGAGAGTCCAGGGATCGAACCAGCGACCTTCCGGTTACAGATGCGCTTCCCAACCCCCTGAGCCACAAGTGAGGGAGCTCCCCCCCCCCCGAAACACACAAGCAGACCAGTGATATGCAAAGGAAAAGAGGAAAGAGGACAAAGGAAAGGAAAGGAAAGGAAAGGAAAGGAAAGGAAAGGAAAGGAAAGGAAAGGAAAGGAAAGGAAAGGAAAGGTTGGATCCAAATGAAACAAAATGTCAATAAAGACAAAGGGCATAAAGGAAATAAATAAAGAAGGGCAAAAGGCAAAAAAAAAAAGTAGAGAAATAAGAAAAGGGAAGAGGAGTAATTTTGAAAGGAAGTAAAGAAGAGAGAAATAAAGAACGAGGAATCTTTTTGTAACCTTCAGAGGACAAGTGATTCAGACTGAGAGGATGAGACTGGCAGGGGAAAAACAGAGAGAAGAGGACTCAATAGGCCTTTGGAGGGATCCAGCTAATGTGCATAAACTTAGCTCTATGAGGAGCAGGTGAGGAGGAAAAGAGGAATAAGGGAAGGAAATGAAAAATAGGAAAAACAAAACAAGAAGAAAATAGGCCAAAGAAGAGAAGTGAAATAAAAGAATAACTTGAAGGAGAAAACAAGAAGTAAAGTCAGGAAAGGGGAAACGCAAAAACAAGAAATGAAGAGGAAGGAATGAAAAGTTGAAGTACACTGGAAGTAAGAAGAAGGAAGGAAAAAAACTAAAAAAGCACATGAAGTGAAATCTTAATATATGGAAAGAACATGGAAATATAAGAGGAAAAAGAGGAAAAACTAAGAATATGAACTAAAATAATAAGGAACCCAAGGGGGGAAAAAAGGAAAGGAGATGTCCTGATGAGTGTTTGTGCAGACAGTTTTGAAGGATGGGATTTTCTTACAGAGATGAAATTTCTATGCCATCATTGCTGACAGGAGACAGATGAGTCACGATAACACCTCTGCGGAGAAAACAGCCAACGGAGCGAATCACAACAACAACAACACCGACCAAAAACAAAAAGACATCCAAGGTTAACAGCTCTGTGCAAGTAGCCCTACAAGCAAACCAATCAAAGTATTAGTTCAATACTAATATTAGTGAGGGGGAAGCAGGCGTGAGGCAGGAAACAGCAAGCCGACTACTGCTTTCAATTAGTCACATAATCCTGTTACTTGGCAGTCATTGCTAATGTCATCAAGGCTCTAATAAGTAACCAGTTCTTGGTTCGAAGAACACCAAGGGAGAAGAGAAAACAATACAAAGTTTGAATACAGAGTACCTGAATACAGAGTGCTTTTTTATTCTCTCTGTTTTGGCTTCTTTATCCTCAGACTCATCAAGGTCACCTCGATGCTGTCAGACTGGGTTAAAATCAGTCCAAGCTGTACCTTTTTAGCCTCATTTCATCAGAGGCTAACTTATGGGATGGTATTTGGTATTCTGTCCCCAAGAAGAGAAATAAAAACAAAAAATCAGTAAATTCACAGCACTAGTTTGCTGTGGACAGTAAACGACTAAAATCCATCCATCTATTTTCTGAATTGTTTGTCCAATTTAGGATCAGGGGAGCTGCAGTTTCTCTCAGCTGTCATGGGACAAGAGGCAGGGTACACCCTGTACAGATCGCCAGTCTACTTCAAGACCGCCTGAAACCCTTTACTCCAAATTTCACTGATCATCAGACAGATTGCATCACTATAACTATGCTGCTAGCTTATCTGAAAGTAGTGGAGGAAGTTGTGCTAGATGTGCTTAAAGGAGCATGAGTTTTGGAAGCTCATAGTGCAAGTCTTAGTGGAGCGGTACAATCATCATCGTTAATGTTTCACCAATCTAAAGTGATCTCATTAATGCAAGCAAGTTTGGTTAGCAAGCTACATCTAAAACTGTACATTAGTATTACTAATAAGTGGTGAACCTTCCCCTGAGGTTCTACTAATGATCATGTGTGTTGTTGCATGATCCAGTGGTGTGAAACAAAACATGGATCATTACCATCACCAGGGTCAAGGTGTAAAGCTTCTGCGAGACACTTGCCCCACCCCAATGTGAGCTGTTGAGGTCACAGTCAAGGTATGAGTCGTGGTTGAAACTCCTAAGAAGGACTCTCCAGACTGCATTGTAGGTGGCTGAGAGCTGGTGTTGTAAACCCCCACTACTGTTCAACAATGGTCATTGTCTGTGGGCGTAAAGTGCCTCACAGCACACCCTATGCTGTTTAGCGCTGTTTTGGTGTTTTGACCTTGGGATGAACCATCGTTTGTCTGTAGGTGCTGACGGTTGATGCAAGTGCACTGGGATGTCATGCTTGAGTTTCAGACAAACCTGCCACATAAGGGATGACAGAGTTGCTGCATCTGCTGTTCTGCTTTTCCCTTGTTGATGTTTGAAGTTCTTCACTGTGCATCTTCAAAGATTCAGCTGCCAGACAAAATGTGGTCACAAACCACAAAGTCCAGTTGCTTTTTTTTTCCAAGTACTCAAGACAATTTAAATGCTGTAAAGTTGGACATTTTACATCTATGAAGACTATCTCTGCAAAAACAGCCTCAAGCGGCCATTCAAACAAATTCGGCCTTTGGCACCGGTTCTTTGGCTTAACTTTTCCGCCAAATGCTATTGAATTGATGTATACTTATATCAAACATGCCCATCTAAAAAATCAGGACAGTATATGGAGTTATGGAGTTCCACAGGGTTCAGAACTAGGACCAATTCTGTTTACATTATACATGCTTCCCCTAGGCAGCATCATTAGAAGACATAGCATACATTTTCACTGCTATGCAGATGACACCCAGCTCTATCTGTCCATGAAGCCAGATAACACACACCAATTAGTTAAACTGCAGGAATGTCTTAAAGACATACAGACCTGGATGGCCACTAACTTTCTGCTTCTTAACTCAGATAAAACTGAGGTCATTGTACTCGGTGCTGAAAAACTTAGAAATATGGTATCTAAGCAGATTCTTACTCTGGATGGCATTACCTTGGCCTCCAGTAACACTGTGAGGAACCTTGGAGTCATTTTTGACCAGGATATGTCCTTCAACGCACATATTAAACAAATATGTAAGACTGCGTTCTTCCATTTGCGCAACATCTCTAAAATTAGAAATATCCTGTCTCAGAGTGACGCTGAAAAACTAGTTCATGCATTTATTACTTCCAGGCTGGACTACTGCAATTCATTATTATCAGGATGTCCAAAAAACTCACTGAAAAGCCTTCAGCTAATCCAAAATGCTGCAGCAAGAGTACTGACAGGGACTAGAAAGAGAGAGCATATTTCTCCTGTTTTGGCTTCCCTTCATTGGCTTCCTGTTAAATCCAGAATTGAATTCAAAATCCTGCTCCTCACATACAAGGTCTTAAATAATCAGGCCCCATCTTATCTTAATGACCTTGTGGTACCATATCACCCTATTAGAGCACTTCGCTCTCGCTCTGCAGGCCTACTTGTTGTTCCTAGAGTATTTAAAAGTAGAATGGGAGGGAGAGCCTTCAGTTTTCAGGCCCCTCTTCTGTGGAACCAGCTTCCAGTTTGAATTCTGGAGACAGACACTATCTCTACTTTTAAGATTAGGCTTAAAACTTTCCTTTTTGCTAAAGCATATAGTTAGGGCTGGACCAGGTGACCCTGAATCCTCCCTTAGTTATGCTGCAATAGATGTAGGCTGCCGGGGGATTCCCATGATGCATTGAGTTTTTCCTTTCCAGTCACCTTTCTCACTCACTATGTATTAACAGACCTCTCTGTGTTGAATCATATCTGTTATTAACCTCTGTCTCTCTTCCACAGCATGTCTTTTATCCTGTCTTCCTTCTCTCACCCCAACCGGTCGCAGCAGATGGCCCCGCCCCTCCCTGAGCCTGGTTCTGCCGGAGGTTTCTTCCTGTTAAAAGGGAGTTTTTCCTTCCCACTGTCGCCAAAGTGCTTGCTCATAGGGGGTCATATGATTGTTGGGTTTTTCTCTGTATCTATGAAGCGCCTTGAGGCGACTTTTGTTGTGATTTGGCGCTATATAAATAAAATTGAATTGAATTGAATTGAATTATAGTACATGTCTATAATCAATTTCCTTGTCATTATTTCTGCTTTTGGTTGTGTTTGATGTTAAAGAGAGTAGATACACCTAATGCAGCACTCTGAGACACACCATTGTAACAGTCATAATGGTGTGGTGTCTCTTTAAGACAACTTAAGGTAAGGGTTAGTGATGTCACAAGTATGCGCCACTGCCCTCTGTGGAGTATGAAAGGAACGTGTTTGCAGACCTTGGCTGTGTCCCAATTCAGGGTCTGCAGCCTTAAAGGCCGCATTTTAAAGCCGATTCCGTCACAGCGACGTGACGAAGGCTGTCCCAATTTGAAGGCTGCTCGAAATGCGGCCCTCAAATGCGTCCTTCATTTCCCTGAATTTTAAGGACGTGGCGGTGTAGACTTCATGGCCCAACAAATCCCAGAATGCATAGCGCAGCCGTGGGTGTGGATAATTTTGCCGAAAAAAAAAGGCGGATGAGGGGCGCCCGAAGAGTAAACTTTAAGTAAGTACTGAATATTATGTCACTTATTTATGTGCAAATGTTTAATAACGAAGAACATTAAAACATTACTGTTGGCCACATGTCGGCAAAGTTATGTGACATTAGTGACGTTTGTACTAACTTGGTTTTACAGCCTTTACTTTAAAATATACGCCGTTCAATAGCTGAGCTTAATCAGAGAATGATCAAAGCTCATGTAGAAACAAACAAATGAACAAAAGATTTTCTCCTTCATGTCTGTCAAACAAAGCTGTATGAAACCTTTCCAGCTGTTAGTATCATGGTTGCTAGGCAACCTGGGCAGCGCGACGGAGGCTAGACCGTCCCATTTCACAAGCCTCGCAC